>NC_056047.1:6857441-8298514 GCF_004379255.2 Salvia splendens | reverse complement strand
GCCTTAAGGAGATTGCGGCGGAGATCCACCAAAAGGGCGCCACGCTCCCTAATCAAATCAGCCACGTTGGGAGGTGTCCTGTTGGACGGCGGCGCCGCGACCAAAGTTGGAGGTTCCCGGCCATACAAGGCACGAAATGGTGACGTACCTAGTCCCGCATGATGAAAACAATTTAATGCTAATTCCGCCCAAGGTAGGAAGTTGGACCACGTAGACGGCCGGTCTGCCGTGAAGGCCCGGAGGTACTGCTCCAATCCTTTATTCCGAATCTCCGTCTGTCCGTCCGACTGTGGGTGGTAGGCCGTTGAGAAATTCAGCTTTGTGCCACTAAGGCGGAGGATCTCTTCCCAAACGGCATTCAAGAAAACCGGATCACGATCCGAAACCAATGTCTTTGGAAACCCGTGGTGGCGGACCACAGTATTGACGAAGAGATGCGCCACACGCACTGCATCGAAACGGGTGGGTAAGGCTGCGAAATGGGCGTACTTGGACAATCTATCCACTACTACCATGATAGTGGTATACCCGCGGGACTGCGGCAATCCGGTGATAAAGTCCATCGAGACGTCTTCCCAAACTTGAGTCGGAACGGGCAACGGTTGAAGGAGACCGGCCGGTTTCTGTGTCGAGTACTTAGTAGATTGACATACGACACACGCATCCACAAAGTCCCGCACTTCTTTCCGCATCTTGGGCCAATAAAATCCTGCTGCTAACAAACGGAAAGTGCGCTCGTGGCCGGGATGACCGGCTAGCGGCGTACAATGATGTTCCTCCAAAAGTAGCTTCTTCATGGCCGACGATGGGCTGACAAGCACTCTCCGGCCAAAATAAATCAGGCCATCTGCCCACGAAAAATGTGCCGGCGCCGCCCCTGACCTGATCTTCGCGGTCAGCTCCACCAACTCGGGAAATGTCGCGGTTTCCGTGCGAAGGACATCCAGCAGGCGCGGTAGTGGGTGAGCCACCGCTGCCAACAAAGCTGCCCCGGAGGCCGGGTCGTCCCCCGGCTCCGCTGTCTCGGCCGCCGCCGGCAAGTCAGATTCCTCGCGACGCGAGAGGGCGTTTGCCGCTTTATTTGATATTCCCTTCTTGTACTCAATCCTGAACTTGTATCCGAGTAACTTTCGGACGTACATTTGCTGATCCGGAGTATGAACAATCTGTTGGAACAACTCTTTTAAGCTCTTCTGGTCAGAACGAATCACAAACTCTCTCCCCAACAAGTATTGTCGCCACTTTTGAACAGCTTCCACAATAGCAAACAACTCCTTGTGATAGGTGGAAGCGGCCTGCCTTCGGGGACCCAATTTCTTGCTAAAGAACGCGATGGGATGAGCGTCTTGAATGAGCACTGCCCCAATGCCCACGTCCGAAGCGTCCGTCTCTATGTAAAATGGTTTAGAGAAGTCCGGGAGGCTCAAAACCGGAGCCGAGGTCATCGCCCGTTTGAGGGCCTCGAAGGCCTTCGCTGCCGAGGCACCCCACTCAAATGAGTCCTTCTTAAGTAAATCAGTGAGCGGAGCCGCAATTATGGAATAATTAGCGACGAAGCGTCGGTAATACCCGGTCAACCCCAAGAATCCCCGAAGCTGCTTTACTGACCGTGGAGTAGGCCATGCTGTCATCGCCTCTATCTTTGCCGGGTCTGCTTTCAAAAGACCATCCGTAATGAGGTGGCCTAAGTATTCGACCGTGGTGCTGCAGAACGAGCACTTCGATAACTTAACAAAAAACTGGTGGGAATGTAATAGTGATAACACCTCTCGCAAGTGCTCGCAATGGGCCTCCAAGGACGGACTGTACACCAAAATATCGTCAAAGAACACGATGACAAACTTTCGAAGGAGCGGCTGAAATATACTATTCATTGCAGCTTGAAACGTGGATGGCGCGTTTGTCAGACCGAAGGGCATGACCAGAAATTCAAAATGGCCATCGTGGGTGCGGAAAGCGGTCTTAAAAATATCCTCCTCGTGCATCCGAATTTGGTGGTATCCGGATCGTAAGTCCAACTTTGTAAAGAACCTCGCGGCACCCAACTCGTCGAATAGTTCGTCTGCGGTTGGGATTGGGAAGTGGTCTGGAACAGTAGCCGAGTTCAGTGCGCGATAATCTATGCAAAACCTGAAAGAGCCGTCCTTCTTACGAATCAACAAAACTGGGGACGAGAAAGGACTCTGGCTTCGCTGTATAATCCCTTGTTCTAACATCTCTTGCACCTGGCGCTCGATCTCGTTCTTTTGAAAGTACGGGTACCGGTATGGCCGGACATTAACTGGCTTGGTGTTGGGTAGCAAATGAATTTTATGATCAAAAACTCTCTTAGGTGGCATCCCCACCGGCAAAGTAAACACCAGCTGATGAGCCTCCAACACTTCCCTGATTTGCGGCGGTAGGTCCGGTGGAAAAACTGGTTCGACGGCTAACAACTCCCCCGTCTCCGGTTCTGGCTCTAGAGACACAATTTCATAGAATTCGTGTGCCGGAGAGTGGGCAGCTAGCAGCAACAACGAGTTTAAGGACAGCTGCTGCGGTCCCGGCATATCCCCCTTCAACATGATCGATTTCTCTCCTTGACGGAACTCCAAGGTCTTCCCCACAAAATCCGCCGAGATCTTGCCTAGTGATTCGAGCCAGTCCATCCCCAGAATCACGTCCGCCCCATGCACTTCCAGAATGTGTAAATCCACCAAAAACTGAACACCCTGCATAGTCAACTTCGTGCGACGAGACACGTGTGCACATAATAACGAGGCCCCGTTTCCCACATAAACCCGAAAAGGGCGAATAGGCGTCAAGGCGAGCTGCAGGCGCTCCGCAATCCGTGCGTGCAGGAAGTCATGGGTACTCCATGTATCAATAAGTACGCTCACCTCCGTGGATCCAATATTCCCCTTCACACGGAACGGCCTAGACCGGCTGGTCCCGTGCAAGGAGTGCAAGTGAGATAGATCTTCCGTGATAACTTGATCATCGTGTACTTGGCACTCTGTATCCCGTTGCGTATCCTCGTCGTCCTCTTCCCCTACGTAGCATAACAATTTCACCGCACACACATGCCCAGGGGCATACTTCTCGGGACAATGCCAACACAACCCCTTCCGTGATCTCTCCGAATTCTCCGCCAGAGACACTCTGATTGGGGCGACCCGTGAGGATGTCGGCGGGACCCCAGTCTGTGGCGGGGCAGAGCTGCCCGGCGGCGTCCCCGTAGGAAGCCTGGTCTCCCGGCTCGGCCACTGCCGCTTCTGGAGGGCCGCGCTCTGCTGCGCTCGGTGCTCCTGACGTGCTCCCAACCGCAGCGCTAGTGCCATTGCCTCGGACAATGATTGTGGTTGCTGCAGCTCCACCGTCTCCTGGAGTGGTTGCTTAAGACCCTCAATAAAGATTGGGATCAATGCTTCATCTGAAAGACCCTGGATCCTGTCCAAATACTTCTCAAAGGTGTTGTGGTATTCTGCAACAGAGCCTGTTTGTACCAATTTAGCAAGGGGACCCGTATAATTCTTGAAACTCTGAGGATCAAATCGATGTCGCACGTCCTCCAAAAATTCGGGCCAAGTGACGTAGGGATTGTTCTTCTGATAGTTAAAAATCCATTCCGCCGCCGGGGGTTCGAATAACATAACCGTGTAATGCAACCTGTCCTCCTCGGGCATCTGCTTGTGATTAAAGTAATATTCGACGCGGGATATCCAATTCGTTGCATTGGAGCCGTCGAAGTGAGGCGCCCGCATAGTCACCCCCGTGTTATCCTCTCCCCCGTGTCGAAAATTCGCGTGCTCCCGATGTCGAGGGCTATCCCAGGCCGTGGGCCGGCGGGGCAGGGGACCTTCCCTCACACGCGTCTGCAGCAGATCCCAACTCGTCGCGCGCCGCTGCCTTGTTCCGCACGGCACACCCTCCTCTCTACGATAATAATCACGCCCTCGCTGCATGTCACCACGTCCCCCCCGTGGTGGTCGTCCTCCGCGATACCCGACTTGGTGTCGAGGGTTATATCCCCTCGGTTGCCCAGATGCGGCGCGATGAGAGCGATACTCGCGATCGTCCGAATCATACTCCTCGTTCGAGAATTCATCATCATGCACGGGAGTACCCCCCAAATCATCCATCCTCCGATCTGACTTATCCATCCGTCGATCGGAATTATCCATACGCATCTCCAATTGATCAAATCGAGACATGATTCGATCAAAACCCTGTTTGATAGGGTCGTCGTCCCCATCACGCAGAATCTCGCGCGCCTGCTGCCGCGGTTGACCCGCGGTTTCCCGAAACACAACCCCAGATTGGCGGCGCGAAGATCCGATCCCCAATTCCGTCGCGTTGCCCCCAGTCAGCGGCGGGCGAGACGGGCTGTCGAAGTCCGGCACATCCATGAGTACGGAATGAAAGCACCACTTGTTAAGAGGCTCCTGCTCCTAACGTGAATATCCTGACCAATTCCACCAAGTAACACTCGTTCCGGCGTCTTCAACAAGAAGATCGGCGGCTGAAACAAAATCTGGCGCGAAGATTCACTCCTCGTCGGCAGAATGCAAAGGTTCTAAGTATTACGCAATTTCTTGGGCAAAATAATATTCTTCATTCATATCTTTTCGGAACAATGAAGAGCCCTATTTATAATCTATGGACCCTAGGGTTGATTCGACCTATCCTAATTACGTCGGGAAAGAACCAACAAAGAAAACCCGACGGAAAATAAAAGAAAATAAAGTAATTTCCATAATAACTAAATAATTACCAAAAATAATAAAATAATCAAAAAGACTCTAACTAAATCTAACTAGCTAAGGAATCGGTTGGGAGGCTTCAACCGATCTCTCGGCCTCAACTTCCTTCCCTCCGGAGCTGCGCTCGCCGGAGCCTGCGTATCTCCCTCCGTTTGTTCCTCATCCTCGGCTGTCCCTACCGTCGTCTGCTCGCAAGCCGACTCCTCTGCTACGATCTCCGTTGTCGGCGGGGCGGGTACATCGGGTGCATTCGTAACAGACCAGCCCTAGTTTTTTTAAACAAGAAACAATGAGACAAAAACTTAAGCACAATTTACTATTTATATTAATTATCTATTTGGATAGATTCTGAAGAATATTGCCACGATAGTCAAATGACAAAATAAATTCAAAATGCAACAAATATGTGAAAATAATTTAAACTATTCTATTTCGTTATTCCTTTTCCTTTTTCCCCCCTGTATGAAGCCAATGGTCGATTCGAAACATGTTTGATGTTGTACAGAAATATGACGATAGATTTTGGAGAATGTATTACAAAAAAGAACTCTGTTCATTTACCATATTTGTCTCCCTCGCATAATAATAAAACTGGAATATATCACTGCCACATAATTCATCAAAATAGATTTAATCACTACTTAAAAAAAATATTTGCATACCCTATTCACAGATAAAAATCAAAGGCAATCATGTGATTTTATAGTACTAGTATTCAAACTCATACCGTATCAATCACGAGATTGTTTATCCACTGACAAAATCATTCCAAAGAAATTTATTCCCATTGAATGTGATTATTTATAGTATTTTATACTCCATCAATTCCAAGCATTTAATTTTCCTATTTATAGTTAATATACACCTAATAGGCTCATTACGGTAAAAGAAAAGGTAAAATTAGCACATATTTTCCCTGCCATATCTAATACTACTATCTTTTCATTTAATTGTCCAAATTACTAAGTAAATAAATGTATAAATAAACAGGTTAATGTCTTGCCGGGTAACAATAGTGTAATAATTTTACGATTATGAATATCCGATAATATACTGGAAAGAAAGTTCCACCCATTTTTTTGGAAGAAAAAATGCAAGAACCTTTTTCGTCGATTTCTTTTGACCAATTTGAAAATGATTTCATTTTCTTGAGGACTATGCTAATACGTTGGCAAGAAATCTATTCCAAAGGCCAGGCCCAATTATCAAAAGCCCATCCCGAATACGAGCCAATATATTCAAAATCAGGTTCATGACATCTCTCGCCCGCTTCACAATTGTGCCAACCCACTTATTTGAAAATTAAATTACATTTGCATGCTTGAATAATTAATCTTTTAATAAAAACATCTCAAATTCTTTTTATGTATATTTTTTTATGAACAAAAGGAATTATAATTGTAGTCAATACCCAACTAAATAAATAATACTCCTATTCTATGTGCTAACAAAAAATAGTCACATTTGTGTACGACACATGTTTTAATAAGAAATTGGTAAAGTACGAGAAAATACTAAGAAAAAGTAGATAAAAGAGAGTGAAACTTTCTGCTATTAAGAATATGACTATTTTTTGTAAATCAATGTGAATTAATTTATTTTCCATATCAAATTACTTTTTAAATTCATAAATAGATATGAAATTTAAAAATGTTTGCATTTTGCTGGGACTAGGAGCTTAGATGGCCAGTTGGCCACCCTATACCCTGTCAGTTAGTAATGTTCCCCTATTATTTAACTAATTAAATAGGAAATATAAATTAGAAAGTAGGAAGGAACAAAAAAATAGTCACTCCATTTCTAATAAATTGTCTCCACTATTTAACCTGAATTTTAAGAAATGTAATAGAAAATTGGTTGAAAAAATTAGTGACATATGAGTTCTACTTTTATATACTCCCTTCGTTCCAAGGTAATTGGGGCATTTTTTTAGCACAAGATTTAAGAAATTAATTTGTTAAATATTATAGTGAGTAAGAGAGAGTAAAATAAGAGAGAGAATAAAATTTTCACAAAAAAGAAAATGACTCAACTAAATAAAAAAGGAATACAACTCAACTATATTGGGACGGAGGGAATATAAGTTCTATACGGAGTAATAAAATGTGAATAGAAATGAGTTAGTGGAATATGAGTTCCACTACCTAAAAGGGCCAATAAAATTTTTAGGAATGAACGAAAATTGAAATGAATAACAAATTTTGAGGAGGGGGGCAGTAAAAAAAAATAGGGAATAAAATAATAGAGATGAGTAAGTTATTTAGTGCCAAAAAAAATCTCACGGGACAAATAATAATATGAGAAGTATTTTAAATTAATTTTATATAAATGAGACGCTTAATTCTCCCAATTATAAATCTGACACAAAAGATTTTATTTAGTCAACTTATATACGTCAGAGTTTTTATAAATTAAAACCGACTTCTGTATATATTGACCAATAAAAGATTAGGGATGTCAATTGGGCCGGCCCGTCAGGTTTCGGGCCAACCCTATTCGAGTTGCGAGTTAATCGAGTGAGGGCTAATCGGGTTGTGATTTCTTTCGGATTATAAAAGTTCAACCCTAACCCTAAAAACTAGGGTTTCAGGCTAGCCCTGCGGGTTAATCGGGTTGCTTCCGATAATATTAACATGCGATCAATCTAATAAATAATGATTAAAATTAGTTATATTCATACAATGTAAAACATTTAATTATGATATATTTGAGATATATGCTTAAACTCAATCATAAACATGATCAAATACTAATATTTGAGATATTTTACGGAATTTTAATGCATGTTTTAGAAATTTAAATATATTTTTTAGTGAATTTGAAGTTTTAAATTTATTAATCAATTATTATATTAATAAAAATTCAATATATAGTTTTTATATTTAATATAAATTCGAAAGCTATTTTTTAGTTATCTATATTATAAAATTAATCAATTAAGTGTTGAATTAGGAGTTAAAAATATAGAATAATAGAAATTTTATCGGGTTTTCGGGCCAGCCCATCGAATTTTCGGGTCTGACCCTAACGGGTTGTGAGTTAATCGGGTGCGGGCTACTCGGATTTCGATTTTATCGTACTAGAAATTTCCAGCCCTAACCCTATAAATTTGACGGGCCATTCAGACAAGCCCACAGATTACGGGCTATATTCACGTCCCTATAAAAGATCTACTTATAAAAATTTCTGGTTGTATAGATTTCATACAAAATTTGTAACGAAATTCGCATTCGCATCACTGTCACAAAAACACACTATGGTCGTCTGAAAGCAGCTGCACGCCACCGTCGAAGAAAATGACGTGGCCGTGCAATCCCGACGGAAACCACCACTTTGCATCGCTTTCCCTTTCGAGGAAACCCAAGGAATCCCCCACTCTCGCCAAATCCTCCAAATCGCATCTCTCCATCTCCAGTTCGCCCCCAAAATCGCCTCAGGCCTCGGATTTCTCGGCGCTTCCGTACGACGTGCTGGCGAGGATCGCGGCGCCGTTCTCGCTGCCGAGCCTGAAGACGGCGTCGCTGGTGTGCAGGGCGTGGAGGGACGCTCTGAAGCCGCTGCGGGAGGCGATGGTGCTCCTCAAGTGGGGGAGGAGATTCAAGAGTGGGAGGGGAGGGGTGAAGGCCAATTCGAAAAAGGCGCTCGATTGCTTCCTCAAAGGGGCGGCGCGTGGGTCCACGCTCGCGATGGTGGATGCCGCATCGATCTATTGGAGGATGGGGAAGAAGGTCGAAGGGATTGCTTGGTATCGCATGGCAGCGGAGCTCGGTGATCATACTGGACAGTGTAATTTGGCCATTTGTTATTTTCAAGGTAACAATTTTATTTTGAAAATCCATAATTGTGATTAATAAAATCTTATCGATAAATTAAAATCCTAATTATAGATTTATAAGCCCTAATTGTGGATTAGTGAACCTAATTGATGGACGCACACAAGTTTTTACCTTAAGTTTGATGTAGTGAAATTTGATGAATCAGTTTGCTGTTTTATTCAACATTTATTGAGATATCATAGTCTTATTGATGTTTGATGATGTTAGTGTGAGGAGTTAAGTGTTCGATTTTCGTCTACGAATAAGTAATGGATTGATCAAAATGGGAGATGATGGTCTCGAACATAAGGAGAATAAATGGAGTAGATTCAGTTAGGAGATGATGATGTTGAACATAAGAACAATGCTAGTCTTGGTGCTATGAGATAATTTTAACTTAAAGTGATTTAGGCCATGCCAAATGATCGCATGTCACATTAGTGCTGCTCTTTTAATGGAATCATGGGGTTCGTTTACCCCGCGCATCAGGCAGATGGATATTGATAGTTATTCGGGTCTATGATGCCAACTTCCAAGCTTGGGTCGTCTTAGGTTCGCCTATCAAGTTTCTTCATTCACCGTCGTTTCCACTAGGACCTGTTGTTTCAGATGAATGGAGACTGATATAAGAATAAGCGGGTACTATGTTTTTATCCAGAGGGAAAGGACTTGTTTTGAAGATTGGCAGTTGCAGAGAAAATACTGTCCTTTGGCTTTTCTAAATATGTCTTGGTGTTACATGCTGCAGCTTATCCTTTAAAGACCAGGGATGCAATTGGATGGTTATACCAGGCTTCCTTTGGTGGCCATGTCCGTGCTCAATATCAGCTCGCACTTTGTTTGCACCAAGGTCGAGGGTTGAAGCGGAGTCTCCCAGAAGCGGTATTCCACAGCATTTTTTACTTCACATTTGACACGCACGTATACTTCTTTTCACTTTTTAGTCACTGTATCATATGTCGCTCGTTGTTCAAAGTCACTGGTCAACTTATACATGTGTGTTGAGGTTTTTTTTTTGGTTCCAAATATGGAATTTTCTACCTTAACTGGCAGCGGTGCCTTGTAAGAAAATCCATGACTGCTTGAATGCATATGAGAGTAAGAGGTCTTCTTTTCCTCGATCCTGAAACTTATGACAGGCTCGTTGGTACCTAAGAGCAGCGGAAGGGGGATATGTGCACACAATGTACAATACATCTCTGTGCTACTTGATGGGTGAAGGTTTGGCGCAGTCCAACCGGTTGGCTAGAAAATGGATGAAGAGAGCTGCTGATCATGGCCACAGCAAAGCTCAGTTCAAGCACGGACTGTGTCTTTTTTCAGTAAGTATACATTGTTCTTATAGAAGCAAGGACTCGACTTTACAACGAGGGGGCGTTTACTTTGTATGATTAGTCAAGTTTACGTATTTGAACATGATCTAACAAGTGCATAATTGTTTAATCCATCAAAGGCTTACATGATCTAACAAGCTTGTAGGTGGATTTGCCTATATTTATCTATCTGAGCTATCTCATTGATATGATTCTAGGAAGGGGATATGATGAAGGCCGTGGTGTATCTGGAGCTGGCCACCCTAGCTGGGGAGAGAGCCGCTGCTGATGTGAAGAATTTCATTCTCCAGCAACTTTCAGCAACCTGACGTGATCGGGCATGCTCCTTGTAGATACCTAGCGTGATCTGACTGCCCGACCCACCCTCTTGATGTCCTTGCTTAATACGATACCGCAAACAGTTTCCTCATCTCCATGGGTATATATCTTCCCCTTGAATAAATGCAGATCTATATTTGATGATATGCTTCAAATCAGCCACTTTAGCTGTAAGTTTGTAACTATTTGTAATGAGCAGATTGTTAATATCTTCCAATCACACTTGTGGTAGAATTTGGACTTATTCTGATGATCATCATACTATGGAGAAATGTTTTGTAAATATCACAAAAAATGCCTCAGTCTTCATTAGGTTTTCAATACAAAAACATAGTACTAAAACTATCTTTGAGTGAGCATGCCAGAGTAAGAGTGAAGAAACACAGTTAGATGGTAGATTGCTTGAGGTATCAGCTCCTTCAACTCAGGGTGTTGGACGATGAGAGCTCGGCCGATACATTCCAACGCGCCAGCCACCCCCTCTCGCTCCAAGTCTTCGCTCTTCCCAGCGTGGATGGCGAGGTAGCACGCGAGAATCACACCATGCAGCCGCGCCTCCTCATTGTTGCTTCTCAACAGCCTCATGAGGGGAGGAATGCCACCAAACTCAATGATTGTCTTGCAGTGCTAGACGCATAGGAAATTGTCGGGGCAGCCGAACTTTCCGAGCGCAGCAGCCGCTTCTGCAGCCACAGCCTCGTCCCCTTGACCTAGCAATGCCACCAATGGTCCAATAACCCTCGTCTCCCTAGCCGGGAACGTCCGCGCCAAGCAGCCAACCGCTCTTACACTAGCTACCTGCAACGACGGATCATTGGATTCTTGAACAACCCTAATTAGCTGGTCCACGACGGCCTTAGCTGCCGGCGAGTTTGTCTTGAAAGCTGCACGTCTGAGGTCCGCATTGGACTCGGCTGTAGTGGTTATCTCCGTTAACGACATCAAGCAATTCCTCTGCAGCTCGCCTCGTTCTACCTCAACGAGCTTAGCTAAACAGAGCAAACCCTTTGTCTCTGCGATTCGCCTGCTATTTGCCACACTCCCTCTAGCAAGCATCCATAGTGCCTTAGCACAACTAGTTTGGAGCTCAAGTTTCATCTCTGCAGATTGCGAGGAATACGCAGATGAAGACGAAGACAACACCGATGACTCCTTGTTGATCTGCACAATGGAATGAATGCTATTTTTCCCCAATTTGAGCTTAGAATCATCCACGAATAGGTCAAACGATAGCAATGTGACAAGAGCCCTAATCACATTTTCCCGCGCAAATTCTTCTTGTGCAAGAGGGGAATTCTGCGCCATTTCAGCTACTAAACTGGCAACTTTAATCTGCACGTTAACTGCAGAATTTCCCAAAATTTGTGCTATAATCGGCGCGCCGTGTTCGTCGATGATCGCCTGCACTCGGTTTTGATCGTTTGCGAGGTTGAAGAGCAATGATGCAGCTGCAATTTGCGCTTCTGAAGAAGTTCTGTCCTTCAACAGCTTCAACAATGGCGGAATCCCGCCTTCTTCAACTGTGATCTGTTTGTTTCTGTCATTGTGTTTTGCTAGCGAGGCTAATTCGTTCGCAGCCTCGATTTTATCCTGCAATTGGCCTATATGCAGCGCCGCCGTGAGCGCCCAAACCCAGGCGATTATAGGGTCGTTGCTGGCGATTGGGGGCAGAGTGAGCACGATTCCGCCGCCGCCGTCGAGGATGGAGAGGATCCATTTCATGTCCGCCGCGGAGGCGTCGAGGAGGGTGAGGAGCTTGCGGAAGTCGGCAGCGGAGACGATCGTCACGACGCGGCGGAGGGCGCTGCGCCGCCGGCACTTCTTCATCCGCGCCAGCGACCTCTCGAGGGTTTTGGTCACCTCCACCGCGACGCGGCGGAGCGGGCGGTCGTAGGCGGCGTCAGCGGCGAGGCGGGAGGCGGAGCGGAGGATCTGGCGGAGGCGCTCCACCTGCTTGGCGACCTCGGAGCACTCGAATTTGAACGATTCCGCCTCCTTGGCTGCGGCGGCGATTTGGTCGGAGAGCTGAATCGGAAAGGATAGGGCTTCTCCGATTCGTTTCTGATGCAGCTCAATTGCGCGGGACTTCAGCGATTGCGGTTTCTTAGGGATTGTTGCTGCTGTGGATGAGGGTTTTACTGCCATTTTTTAAGAAATTGAAGGTCGAATTTGATCGGAAAAAATGGAAGTCAGTTTACATTTTTTGTTTGTATTGTGTAATGCTACTGATGTTGAGAATTTATTAACTATGATTTATAGCTGCAATCGAATGTCTATCATAAATAATTAAATAATGGAGTGTTTATTAATAGAATTAAAATATTCCAATTTTCAGGTGTGTGTTCGATATGATCCGGATGCTTCGGGGTCATTTTATTTTAATATCAATCTCTTTAAAGTTAAAAAAAGTTTATTTTTCTAAGTTTTCTTCTTATATTTTGTATGTATCGTATTTCATTTTTTAAAATTTATTTTGGCACAAGCTTTTTCTATATTTTCATTTACTAGTATTTGATGAAGTTTTTACTTTGTCACGATAGGAATCGTCGTGAGTTATTTTTTTTTCAATTTTCAGTAACAAAAAATTAAAAATGGCACTGAGATTACAATTTAAATAGTTGATTATGAATTCATGTTTAAAATTTACTAAATAAATTTAACTTTGGATGGAGTATTAATAAACCAATGATTGTATGTGTTAAATAATTGAGTCGATTTGCATGGTTGAAAATTTTCTGGACAAACGTATTGGAACAACCTGGAATTAGCTTTGTTAGTGGCTCACGAAATCGAACTTTTTCCCTCAAAATTATTTTTATATTCTGGATTTTATTCTCCACGCATGGCGAATCTTCTAGATTTTGATGATAGGATAATATCTTGTACATTATGGTCGTTACATAGAGTAATATATATGACATGTTCGTAAATTTGTTAGTATTCACATTCGCAACAAGGATATTAAATGTATGCAATCTATCATTTTATGCATATCTTTTTTATATAGAAAACAGTAAAGCAGTTATGTTATTATCTTCGTTGTTGGCGGATTACGACGCTGGCGTTTTAGGCATTTCTTTGTTGCAAAGAAAAGTTCGAAGAATTTCCATAGTTAATTTATTAGGAAATTGGTCTATAAAATCATAAACTTTGCTTAAAATTTTGGTATTTCAACTTTAAAATTGGTATATAATATCACAAATTTTGCATTTTGTTTGGTATTTCTCATGACATGTCTATTACTATATTTGACTAACTTATGAGACTTTTTTTATCACATTTGACACAATTAAATCAACGTGGTTTTCAACACATGACTTTTTATCCTACATCTTATGAACTTAAAAAGAGATTTAAAATATCATAAAACGTCTCACGGTTGCCTACACAATTAAAATATCCTACACAATTAAAATAACATTTTGATGAATATATCTTATTTCAGTGAGTTTGAGAAATACTAAACAAAATGCAAAGTTTGTGATATTATAGATCAATTTCAAAATTCATGGGAAATACCAAATTTTAGGCAAAGTTCTTGGTTTTAGAGACCAATATCCATAATTTGTTTAACTATCAAATTTTGCTTTTTATAGTATGCTCTAGTTTTAATGAACTTCGTCGAATTCCTCCTTATTTTTAATCAATTTTGCACTGATCCTTATTTGGACTAGTGTGACGTTTACTTGTTACTAAAATTTAGAGAAATTCAAAGACACGTTGCATAACTCAGAAGTAATTGTTACTATGCATTTAATCGTGCTCCAAACTTGCTGAAAAGTTGGAGAACGTATGACTAATCTTATCTTATAAGATGTTTCAAAAGTTTATAATATTTCATGAGTGTTTAAATTTCGAGATTTTTAGGTAATTGAACTCAGTGGAGAATATAAAATCAAAGTTGTATATATTGACAATAACAAATTTTAATAGAACTATTTCAGTAAAAAAAAAGAATTGTTGCTTACTAGAGTCACTGCTGTGAATTGATAATTAAAACCATCAACTCCAAACCTAAAACAAACTATAATGATGGTTAGTGATGTCAGTGTAGCCCGCAGTCAGTGGGTTAACTCGAATAGCCCGCCAAATTTCTAGGGTTAGGGCCAAAAATTTCTAACCTGATAAAATTAAAACCCGATAAGCTCGCACTCGATTAACCCGTAACCCGTTAGGGCTAGACCCGGAAACCCGATGGCCTGGCCCGAAAATCCGATAAAATTTCTATTATTCTATTTTTTTACTCCTAATTCGGCACTTTATTGACTAATTTTATGATATAGATAACTAAAAAATAACTTTCAATTTTATATTAAATATACAAATTATATATTAATTTTTTATTAATATAATAATTGATAAATAAATTGAACTCACTAAAAGAATATTTAAATTTCTAAAACATGCATTAAAATTACACGAAATATCTCAAATATTAGTATTTGATCATGTTTATGATTGAATTTAAGCATATATCTTAAATTTATCATAATTAAATATTTTATATTTTATAAATATAACTAATTTTCACCATGATTTAATGGATTGATCGCATCATGATCTTATCGGTAGCAACCCGATTAACCCGTTGGGCTAGCCCGAAACCCGAGCTTCTAGGGCTAGGGTCGAACGCCCATAACCCGAAAGAAATCACAACCCGATTAGCCCGCACCCGGTTGACTCGCAACCCGATAAGATTGGCCCAAAACCCGATGGGCCGACCCGATTGACATTCCTAGATGGTATGCATTGGCAATATTTACAGGCACCAATCGCTTTAATCCTAAAAAATGTGTTCCTTCTTTATGACTATTTCTTGAATTAATTCCTCCAAATTATTAAGAATTTGTTCAGGCAAGATGGGGAAATCATGACACAACCCTTGTGACCACATGCGAATGCGTCATAAAGCTTATTTTTTTTCCCTCTATCTCTTGCTTTGAATTGAGGTCTTAGAAAACCATCTTATTCATATTATCCTATATAGATAATGTAAATATGTAGAACATTGACATCAAAGTTTTTATATCAACCTTGTAAACGGTGTTCCACGCCACAAAAGTAGATTTGTTATGTTTGGTTTGGGATGCAGTAAAATATGAAAGCAATAAAAATACCACATGGCGGAGGAGAATTGGTAGCTGAAGAATAGATGATCAAACTTTCCTCCTTGCAAAGGGCACACCCATCATCTTCAATTCATCAGATTCCAAATCTAAAGAGTCGATTTTTGGGGTTTATTCTTCCATGTAGCCGGAACCACATATGTAATTTTTGCTCATGATGGAGTGATTTTCTTCCATGCTAGGTGCCCAATGTCGGATGAGCTAGGAGCTTCATGTTGCCACATCTTGGTAGACCTGCACGACAAAATTAGAGACAATATTTGTCAGAAGCGGAGCTAGGAATTTGTAGAGAGGGGGGCAAATTTTTATACGAATGAATTTTAAGTATTTTTGAGGAGGGGCATTTAGTAAGAGATTGAATGAAATAAAATGTGAGGGGCAAATGTCCCACCTAGGCATAATGTAGATTCGCCCCTTGGTATTTGTTAAAAGTGTGTCTTCTTTCTTACGAACTTTATCATGTTATGGTTGCGAATAAGTTGAGAAATGACTGGTTGAATTATATTTCCAAGGTATACAACAAAAAAAAATTCAAGATGTACTACTTTAAATTAAATATTTTTGTTGGCAATTGAAATATAAAAATAAATATAATAATATCCCATATCGGTGTACACAAAGAGCTTAATCCACTATATAAGGCTCATTGGCCTCTCCTCCTATCACCAATTGGTTTTAGGATGGAACCACATGGATTTCTATCATGGTATCAGAGCGAGCCGCCGATTGTGGGTCATATTTAACTGACCCAGCAGTATATCTGGGCTGAAACAGAAAAAATGACTGACCCAGCAGTATAACTGGGATGAAAATTTGGGTCAGTGGTCCAACCGATCGGAAAAAAATTAGGCCAATTGTCCAATCGATCATAAAAAAAAGTCCAACCCCTCCAAGCTTCACCTTGAAGGGTTTGAGACCGATCGGAAAAAAAATTAGGCCTATTGTCCAATCGATCATAAAAAAAAGTCCAACCCCTCTAAGCTTCACCTTGAAGGGTTTGAGGAAGGATGTTGGCAATTGAAATATAAAAATAAATATAATAATATTTCACATCGGTGTTTAAGATGAAACTCATGGATTTCTATGTTTTAAATCATTTGTAAGATACGAATACTAGTATGAGTCAACTATCCCACACGATAGAAAATAATACTAATACTAAATGTATTTTTTTTTAAATAGATTATTTTTAATCCGTCTTATTCCCGTATAAACGTTTGTTGGATCAGTCATTATTGTGGTACGTCTCATATGCTTCTATCACTGCATGTACATATTGTCATATTGTTAATTTGTTATATCTGTGATGTGGAACGTAAGATGTAATGTTGCAATGTAATAGAAAATTGAAAGCCACGCTTTACTAAACATGAGAAAAGATGCTCAGTAAAGCTCAAAACAGTAGAAGGTAGAAATTTTTGGCAAGAGATTGGTTAGATTCTGACTTTTATATTGGAGATAAATCATCATCCTCTAGATAAACTGTGTGGTATAAATCACTATTTCACACAATACTCATTTCAATACTAGAACGTGCTCGTTTCAATGACGTAACATCATGAAGATTGAAGAAAGCAAAAAAAATGGAAGAATGGAAATGTAACACCCCGAAAAATAAAGGAGAGAAAAAAAATATCAAATTAATATAATTAAATCTTTTCCTAGTTGACTTGGACAAATATATTTCTCCAAACCTCATCACCAATCGATTTCCCCATATCACCACTCCCTAAAATCTCTCCAACCACCAAATCCATCAATATCTATCAGTTTTGCCCGTACATATATATATATATGTCTTCCCTTTAATCTCAGCAAATTACCGTCTTCCGTTCTGCAATTTTTCTTCTCCTCCGTTAAGGGTGAAGGAGAAACCGAAGGAGCGTGAATTTTTTTGCCAATACCTTCTGTTTGAGCAATTTTCGTTCTATACCAAAGGTATACCCTTTATTCTCTAAACCCTCTGCATAATCACTTTAGTTCACGAGGCTTGGAGTGAATCATGTTCTTTTCTAGCAAAAGCTCCAATCTTTAATACTTGTAGTAGCCTTCTAGTGTACCTCTGACCCCGATTCCTAAGTTTCCTTATCTGCTTATTAATAAGTGGAATCAAAGAAATTAGAAGAAAATCTAAGCAAAGGGGAAAAGGGGAAAACGTGTGGATGGTTTGGGGAAGAAGACGGGTAGGGGGATTGAGAGTATTTTATGTACTGACTTCTTTCTTTTCTTTGTCTTTCCTTATCATTAGTTTTCTTTTTTCATATTAGTTTGGGTAGAGAGAATATACGTGTGTGGTGGCAGGGAGTAGTTTGGCTACTGTTTCTTTTTCTTTAGTTTAAGTGTTGGCTATTTTTTTTATGTTTTGTTGGGCCATGATTTGCTATGAACTATGGACTAATTGGAATTTAATGGAGAAAAGGGGTTAGTGTTGGGCCACTTGATACATAAGAATAATGCCAACAGGTGGGAGTATAATTTATTGTTTGGGCAGATTGTTTCTTTAGCTATGTTTTAAAACAGAAAAGTATAAATACTTTATATATGTGTTTACTCTAGGAAAGAATTAAGAATAATACGAGCACACACATAGGATGCATACATTCTAATTAGATGTTTTCTTGAGTTTGATGAGTTTATTATTTTATTTCAAAAGGGTTTTCTTTCGCAAGCGAGTAAGGCGAAGTGAGAGTTTTCAAGTTAAGAATATTAAGAGAACGAGGTGGGCTTTCTTTTTAAATAAGGGTTATGCCCTAAGTATATTTTTATGTGAAAATGATATGAATATTTGTCATGTCGTGTTTTGTTTTATTCTATGGAACCTATCTGCTGTGGCTTTTGCCATCAATGGATAATCGAATTCGGGTCTGTCTAGGGAGTGAGTCCCTATTCAGGCTAGTGTACACCTATGGAGATCGTGAGCCGTCTTTTGGGTCGGCCGGTCTAGTGACTTGGAATGTGGCCACATTCCTTGTCATCAATGGATCAGATATGGTAGATAGCTATGGGAAAATGGTTGATCAACCGAATTTTACGATGGAAATTATTTTAGTGTCTTGGGCGATTTCTAAAGTTAAAACCCCAAGGCCACTCAATGGTGGCATGATAAATATTTTTTATAAAATATTTTCGGCATGAGTCCACTGAGTGCATAAGTACTCAGCCCTGCATTTTCTTTTTTAAAAATGTGCAGGTTGAGCGTGCCGGGTGCGGTGGGTGTTGAGCAAGACCGTTGAAGAAAGTTAAGTATGTAGAATGTGTCATGTCTTCACACGTAGCATATTCCTTCTCTCAAATGCTTCCGCTAAGTAGTTGTCATTCTTTTGAGTTCTTGTATCGCTGAAATAATATTCATTTTTGAGTTGTTGATTGTTAAGATACTCTGATTTTATTCGAGCTATTCCCATTTGTTTCGAGCTATGGTCGAGTTGTGTTGTTTTCCCCTTTCTTCCCCGCTTCTTTAATCCTCCCCTAGTCGCGATCAACCGTGTTTTCTATCCTTAGAAAATGCGGGCGTGACAGGAAATAATAAGAGAAAATGAAATGAAAGCAGAAAAAGCAGTTGGGATGATTTATTGGGCCTCATATTAATTGAAAATAAATTGTTACATAGACTTAGAGTTGGGTAAATATACCGAAAAAACCGTATATCGATCGTATCGTACCGAAAAATATTAAAAAGTATCGAATTTTTGGTATACCGAATTTTTTGGTACGATACAATATCGTATCGTAAGTTTTCAATACGATAACGATATGAATTTTCTTATACTGCGGTATACCGTTTTATATCGAATATACTATACATATCGATATTATCGTATACCGAAATATATTAAAAATTAATACATATTGAATTATCGATACATACAAATTATACCGATTATAATATAATAATATAATTTATTTGTTAAGATTAAAAGTTTAAATTCATAAATAGATATTCATTAAAATTATTTATATATTTAAAAAATATTTATTGTTCAATTCTATTCTATGCTTATATTAGTATACGATTAAAATTCCTTTTGAATTAGTACTAATTTATCTCTTGGTCTTGAATTTATGTAGGTTAATATTTCTATATGGTTTCACCAAAATGAAGGGTTTGGTGCTCAAGATCAAGATGTTGATAATTTTTGCTAATTATTGTAATGTATTTTGCTCGGACTTGACTTGATTATGGTATTTTTTTAGTGTTTTGTTATGTTGGATTTTGATTATGGAGATGTGAACAATGTTTATTTCATTTTGTTGTAATTATATTAATTTTGGTTTTATTTTTTAGTTTTGAAATTATATTTTCCGGTATACAGGTATGCGAAATGGTATAAAATTTCGGTATACAGGTATTCAAAATGGTATAAAATTTCGGTATCTCATACGAAATTTTCGGGTCTGTCTAGGGAGTGAGTCCCTATTCAGGCTAGTGTACACCTATGGAGATCGTGAGCCGTCTTTTGGGTCGGCCGGTCTAGTGACTTGAAATGTGGCCACATTCCTTGTCATCAATGGATCAGATATGGTAGATAGCTATGGGAAAATGGTTGATCAACCGAATTTTACGATGGAAATTATTTTAGTGTCTTGGGCGATTTCTAAAGTTAAAACCCCAAGGCCACTCAATGGTGGCATGATAAATACTTTTTATAAAATGTTTTCGGCATGAGTCCACTGAGTGCATCAAGTACTCAGCCCTGCATTTTCTTTTTTAAAAATGTGCAGGTTGAGCGTGCCGGGTGCGGTGGGTGTTGAGCAAGACCGTTGAAGAAAGTTAAGCATGTAGAATGTGTCATGTCTTCACATGTAGCATATTCCTTCTCTCAAATGCTTCAGCTAAGTAGTTGTCATTCTTTTGAGTTCTTGTATCGCTGAAATAATATTCATTTTTGAGTTGTTGATTGTTAAGATACTCTGATTTTATTCGAGCTATTCCCATTTGTTTCGAGCTATGGTTGAGTTGTGTTGTTTTCCCCTTTCTTCCCCGCTTCTTTAATCCTCCCATAGTCGCGATCAACCGTGTTTTCTATCCTTAGAAAATGCGGGCGTGACAGGAAATAATAAGAGAAAATGAAATGAAAGCAGAAAAAGCAGTTGGGATGATTTATTGGGCTTCATATTAATTGAAAATAAATTGTTACATAGACTTAGGGTTGGGTAAATATACCGAAAAAACCGTATATCGATCGTATCGTACCGAAAAATATTAAAAAGTATCGAATTTTTGGTATACCGAATTTTTTGGTACGATACAATACCGTATCGTAAGTTTTCGATACGATAACGATATGAATTTTCTTATACTGCGGTATACCGTTTTATATCGAATATACTATACATATCGATATTATCGTATACCGAAATATATTAAAAATTAATACATATTGAATTATCGATACATACAGTTTATACCGATTATAATATAATAATATAATTTATTTGTTAAGATTAAAAGTTTAAATTCATAAATAGATATTCATTAAAATTATTTATATATTTAAAAAATATTTATTGTTCAATTCTATTCTATGCTTATATTCGTATACGATTAAAATTCCTTTTGAATTAGTACTAATTTATCTCTTGGTCTTGAATTTATGTAGGTTAATATTTCTATATGGTTTCACCAAAATGAAGGGTTTGGTGCTCAAGATCAAGATGTTGATAATTTTTGCTAATTATTGTAATGTATTTTGCTCGGACTTGACTTGATTATGGTATTTTTTTAGTGTTTTGTTATGTTGGATTTTGATTATGGAGATGTGAACAATGTTTATTTCATTTTGTTGTAATTATATTAATTTTGGTTTTATTTTTTAGTTTTGAAATTATATTTTCCGGTATACAGGTATGCGAAATGGTATAAAATTTCGGCATACAGGTATTCGAAATGGTATAAAATTTCGGTATCTCATACGAAATTTCGATATACCGTTCGGAATAGTATACCGAAGTTCGGTACGACATATCAAAATTTCGATATGGTAACGGTATAGTTTTTTTCGATACCGAAACTTTCGATACGATAACGATATGAAAAAATTTCATATCGATATTTTCGATATGATAATGATATAAAATTTTATATACGATATATCGTATCGACCCAACCCTACATATGCGCCCTACATAGACTTGCGCCGCAACCATTAAATCTCTAGCTCATAGGCCTCCATATTGTCTAAATTAATCAATCAATTGTAATAAGCAACAAGCGTTGGAAAATGAACAAAATATAAGAGATGTTATGGGCCCAGTTTTTAAAAATTGAATTGATGAATTAAGAAGACCTTTGCATCTTTCTGGTTGAGAAAATACTTAAAACTAATAACAGAATTGGGTCACTTAAATTACATCAAAGTTATCGTTGACAAATTTAGTAAAGTCAAATAACTTATTAATACTGCCTTAAATTACTAGCTAGTATAATAAATTGACAAGGATTTACTATGAGAAACGTGATCAAGCAAAGATTTGCTCAAATTTATCGAGAGATAAATTTTCACAAATTTATAGTATTTGTCCCTTTCCAAATACGGCTCTAGACTCAATCAAACACCACATTTGTCCATGCCCTCAAAAAATCAATTTTGGATTTTTGGTGGTAATTTCAGTTTTGGTAGTTGGATTCTTAAAAAACACAAATTTTGGTAGTTTGTGGTAATTTCAATTCACTAGGATCCCTAAATAATGCCACTAAAAGATGAGAAAAGATTCTCAAACGAGTGAAAGACATAAATTATTTGGAATAAAACTATAGAACTTTAAAAGATACTCAAACGATTGAAACACATCAATTGTTTGCAATTAGTTCTTTCCCAAATTAATTAACAATTCTTCTCCGAATTACTCCTTAATTTTCAGCAAATAGTCACTTGAAAATGACAATAGCTATAGGGAGAAAGAACAAATTATTAAAAATAATAAGTTTAATCTTGTTTTTTAGTATCTTAAACTTTTTTTTAAATCGATTTTTATTACTGCATATAATTCGTCTTCAGAAGAATGAGTCAGTCAACTGGTCGAATCATAATCAAATTAATTGAGGTGATTTAATATCAGATAGGTCCACCTTAAAATTAGGCAAGCTAAATCATAATTTCAACATTGAAATATCTCAAGCATGACTTAAATCAAATATTTTAGGAGTACAAAGTTTAAGAGTTTTTTTACAGTGAAAACGTGAGATATAAACATAGACATAATAGTAGTATTACAAACGCCCAAAACACTAGACCATTAAAAAAAATCATGGAAGATGGCGGGGTGGTGCAGCTGCTTCTCTCCGCCACACACGGCGGTGTCGGTGAGCAGAAGTCCCCGCTGCTAACGAGCAACGGCGAGGGCGGCGGGAGTTGGAGTTCTGATGACGACATTGGGCCCATCAATGGGGTGGTAGATTTTGGGAGAGAATTCTTGATTGAATCCAAGAGGATATGGTGCCTTGCTGCTCCGGCGATGTTCTCCTACTTCTGCCAGTTTGGGCTCATCACCATCACTCAAATCTTCGCCGGCCACCTCGGCACCGTCCAGCTCGCCGCCATCTCCGTCGAGAACTCCATCATCTCAGGATTCCCCTTTGCCTTGATTGTATGTCACAATTTCTTGCTTTCACAATTTTGTTTACACATATAACACATTGCGCACACGGCACACACAAACCCTGTGTGTTTGCATACATGTGTGCTATGGATATATACAATATTGCAATAAATATATTTAATTTATAATTAATTAGAATTCTAATTCTTATTCCGTGTAGCGAACGGAGCCTATGACTAACTGATGTAGTTTGAGTCCTTTCCACACAGTATGGAATGGCAAGTGCACTAGAGACATATTGTGGGCAAGCCTATGGAGCCAAACAATACGAAATGCTAGGAATCTATATGCAACGAACATGGCTCATCCTCAACGCCGTGGCCCTCGCATTCCTCCCTCTCTTCCTCTTCGCCACCCCGGTCCTCCGACTCCTCGGCCAGGCCCCAGCCGTGTCAAGGGAGGCCGGGAGGTTCGCGATGTGGATGATCCCCGAGCACTTCGCCTACGCCATGACCTACCCATCCACCAAGTTCCTGCAGGCTCAGAGCAAGGTCGTGGTGCTGGCTCTGATAGCCGCAGCCGCGCTCTGCCTCCACGCCTCCCTCACCTGGCTCCTCGTCTCCACCCTCGGCTGGGGGCTCGTGGGGGCGGCCGTGGCGTTGGACGCCTCGTGGTGGTTCATTGCCGTGGCGCAGTTCGCGTCCGTCGTAGCCGGGAGCTGCGGCGAGGCTTGGAGTGGGCTGTCGTGGAGGGCGTTTCATGATTTGTGGAAGTTTGTTAAGATGTCTCTTGCCTCAGCAATGATGATGAGGTCAGTTAGTTACTACTACTATGGAGTACTAGATTAATCTAATTCTACCACATTGAAATATATTAGTACTACTCAAATTTGTTTTTTTCACTACTACAAGGCTACCATCAATCTACAAACTCTCACCTAATTTTGAAACATACACCTAAATGATTATGTATTGTTTAATTTTGTGTAGCATGGAGACATGGTATGTGTTTGCTCTCACTCTATTTGCTGGATACTTAGAAGATGCTGAGATTTCAATAGATGCCTTCTCAATATGGTGAGTTACATTTTGCACATTGCCAAATTTCATAAACACAAAAATTCGTAACAAATTCAAGTTTGACATAATCTACGTCACAAAATATGCAGCATAAACGTCCTCGGTTGGTCCGGCATGGTGGCAACTGGACTCAACATCGCCACAAGGTTCGTACGGGCTCTTGAACAGGGCAACGTATTTCACAAAGAAAAAAATGCTCTGTTTCAAGAAGGTCTAATGAGTTGGTGCACGTGCAGTGTGAGGGTGTCGAATGAGTTAGGCCGTGGGCAGCCCGGGAGGTCAAGGTTGGCAGCGGTCGTGAGCGGGGTGTCTTCTCTACTAACAGGGCTGCTCTTTACCATCATCCTAGTAGCCTCTAGGAAGCAGTATCCTGCTATTTTCTCGAGCAACGAGCAAGTTCAGAAGGTCGTGGAAGAGCTAACGCCATTGCTAGGGATAAGCATTGTATTCTCGAATGTTCAATGCACTCTACAAGGTATTGTTTTGTCGTATGGTATTACTCTCTCTGTCCAATTGAGATAGTATTCATACGTTGTTGCGTGGATCGAACTGAGAGTAGAGTGTGTGTAGGAGTGGCTATCGGGGCGGGGTGGCAGGTTCGGGTTGCTTACTTGAGCGTTGGATGCTACTTCCTGTTAGGTGTCCCCTTTGGAACACTAATGGCATACAAGTTTGAAATGGGACTCAAGGTGAGTTGTGTAAATGTCAAATATATGATCAATTAAATTTAGCAACAATTCTCATATAGTTTGGATTGGTTTTTAGGGACTTTGGTGTGGAATGGTGATTGGTTTGTGTATGCAAACTGGGCAATTGCTGTGGATTATATGCATTGCAAACTGGAACAAAGAGGTTAGTTTTATATGCACATATTATATGTGAATTTAAACAAAAAATATGAGATTTTTTTTTAAAAAAATGAACTTTATTTTAGCACCAGTACTTTTTTTTAATGCTTCTTGGCATTTTGCAGTGCTTGAAGGCTAGAGAAAGGCTGAAACAGTGGAGTGAGGAAATAAGTGGCAAAGAGACAAGTTAGCAAAGCAAAGCCTAATATATGAGTTAAATAAAACAACTAAGTGGTTGTAAATTGTAAATTGTGACACATATTAGCCTACAACATTTTAGTCACATGTAATTAATAGCTTTTCCTCGTAATCGGATGCCTAATGAATTTTTTTCAGGAAATTTCTGTGCCCAGAAATCGAATCTTGGGCACAAGATTTGCAAATTCATACTCTGCATTGTAATCCATAGAGTCATTTTTTTTTATTTTGGACATTCCATTGTAATTATTTCATTTTTTAGTTAAAAAATACTCTGACTCTTGTTTTCTCTTTCTTACTTTATTCTCTCTAGGGTGAGAAAAAAACCGAAAACCGAATATCCGAACCGAACCAAACCGAAAATTTGAAATTCGGTTCGGTTCGATTTTGAAATTTGAAAAATTTAGGTTTTTCAGTTCGGTTTGGTCGGGAAAAAAAATCGAATAACCGAAAAACCGAATTATATTTAATTATATATATGCTATTATTTAATTATACTCAAAATTAAAACCCTAAACGAAACATCATCTATCGTTGTTCATTGTTCAGTCCGCCGCTCCTCTCTCTAAGATTGTAACCCTAAATCCCGCCACCTCTCCCCCACCAACCCGTCGCCCTTCCATCGGCCAGCTCCGGCGACCCCCCTCCACGCCGTCAGGGAGAGAGCTCAGAATGTTTGTCTCACGCACCACGCCGACGCTCCTCTACAGCTTCACACCGTCGTCTCCACAGGTCCAACTCCAGGTGAAACTCACAGCTGCAACTTCAATTGCGTGAGCCTCACAAACCCACAGCTGCAACTTCCTCCTATCCCTCTAATAATTCAACATTTATTTATTAAGCTATCTAATTCCTAATATGGAAGTATGATTAATTGATTATCAGTTGTTGGGGATTGATGGTGCACACCCAAACTCCACATTAGTATGATATTGTCCGCTTTGGGCAAAGGCTTTACAGTTTTGCTTTTGGGTACTCTCCAAAAGGCCTCATACTAAGGCCATCCACAACGCTGTCTCTTAACCGTCTCATCTCTTCACTATTCATGGGCCCCATTGTACTTTTCATCCCATCTCTTAACTAATAGACAACACCTGCAACCCTCCATTTCTTAATAATCTCTTAACCATCTCATCCCTTAACTATTCATTCAATTTCATTTTTAAATTTTATTTCCAACAAATTCAATTAATAAAAACATACTTCATTAAATAAAATAATATTACAACTTAAAATTCTAAAAAAATAAAAAAACACATTAATAAAATCCTAATATATATATATATATATATATATATATATATATATATATATATTGTTAAACTCATTTTCTCCCTTTAGATTTAAGTTCCTTCTCAATTTGTAGCGTTGGATCTGTAGGATGGACGATCCAGATGACATGCATAGATAATGATCCCGTAGTTCATTATTTGGTGGTTTTCGTGCATCATGGGGGTGAAGTAGTAAATTTGTACACTAAAAAACCTCCGAAAATAGCAATTGCGAAATTTTAGCGTGATATACCCACGCCCTTCCATCTAGTCTACACATCATTCATCACCCACCCTATTAACTCACAATCTCTCTACCAATTCGTCTCCCCAATTTCCAAACCCTTTCAAAACCCTAGCCGCCCCTTCGCAAGGTTGCTCCGATTACTCGGAACTGCAGTCGGTGTCTGATTTAGGGTCCAACAACCGTTCCGGTTTTGCACAAGATTCGTCAGAGGATTTAGGTTTTGTCGAATGTTATTTTAATGGATTACTGAACGAGTTTCATCAAGCCTTTCCCCCAATTTTCGCACGTAACACATCACCCACACCACGACTCACCGGATTACCATCACCCGCGCAAATTTGTTGATGAAATTTTATAGGGCTTTATTTGTTTGGTGTCTTGTGCAATTTTCAAAATATCTAAAAGAGGACGTCCGTCAAATTCGCAACAATCGCAGAAAGAGGGAGAGCTCCTGTTTTCATTTGCATTTTGAATACCTGGACTGTTGCTCTGCTTCTGTGTTTGATATATTTGGTTTTTTATGCCCACATGTTTTAATCGAGTTTGTACATTATTTTCCTAATTGTGTGCATTAATTTAACATATGTAGCCACTATCTGTCTGTTGCTGGACATTATTGTATACAATAATGTCATGTTAGTGTGTTCATTACTGTAATGGATCTGCACATCATATCAGTATTTATATGCATCAAAATATCCTGTATCATGCAGCATATAACTGGTGTTTTAATTGTCGAAGAGTAAATGGAATATGTGTATGTGCATTACTTGTTATAATATATGCATTATAAGCCTATTTAAATACATTATATTCAAAGGTAAACCCTACCCTTCAATAAACTGTCGTTGGTCATTGTTGAATTAACGAATGCAAAAGTTGTTTGCTCATTAATTAAATGAGTCTGTGCATTAATTTGTCTATTTTTAGTCATTATATATCATGTATCATGCATCATGTCAATCTTGTTTTATATTGTCAAGGAGTAGATCGAATATTTGTTTGTTCATTACTTGATATAATCTCTTCATTATTTACCGATGTGACTACATTATTTGCCTATGTGCATGCATTATGGTCATTTCTGTTTTATAATGTCAAACAACACATGGAATATTTGTTTGTTCATTACATCATATAATCTCTGCATTACGTGCATATTTGATTGCATTATTTGCCTATATGCATGAATTATGTTTACTTTTGTTTTATATACTCAAAGAGTAAAAGGATAATGTGTATGTGCATTGATTGTTATAAACTTTGTATTAAAACTATATATTACTGCAGTATTTACCTATATGAATACATTATGACTGCTGTTGGACATTGGTAAAGTTTTTATTGTAATTTTGATGTTCATTAGTTGCAATTATCTGTACAATATATATCTATTTGGTGTTCCTTATATTGACTGTTGTTGTACATGTGTCAAAGAGTGAATGGAATATTTGTATGTTTATTACTTGACCGGATCTATACATTATTTAGTTATTTTAGTGCATTATTTATCATGGTTTATGTGTTATGTGATTGTAGTTGGACATGTGACAATGGGTAATTGCAATATTCATGGTGCATTTGTTGATTTATTCTGAACATTATTTGATTATTAAAATGCATTATGTATCAGTTTTTAGGCATTATTTTGATGTTTCTGTACAAGGGTGTATAAGTGAATGCAGTTTAACTATCCACATTATTTTATTCAGTCTGTACATTATGTAACTAATTGTATGTTATTATTCTGTATGTTGTACAACATCAAAGCAGCTAAGATTGGACATCAACGAGGCGGTCGATGATATACTGCCAGTAGGAATTGCCAAGAAATTCCGGGAGCTATTATCAGAGCCGGGACAAGTACAACTCCGGAAGAGTTTCTGAATTGTATAAAGAGTTTAACTCAACGGCAGAAGGAAGCCTTACAGAACTTGTATATGAGTCTAAGAGTGAATGCAATATTTGTACATTATTTAGCTATTTGTATGCATTATTTATCATGTTTTATGCATCATTAGACTGTTGTTGTACATGAGTCTAAGAATGAATGAAATATTTGTATGTTCATTACTTGAGTGATTCTATACATTATTTGGCTATTTGAATGCATTATTTATCCTGTTTTATGCATCACGTGATTGCTGTTGTACATACTAGACCCTAGCCCCTAGGATTATTAAACCCTTAGGGAAAACAAGAAACGTGCGCCAAACATCGAAACACGACACAACTTAAATTAAACGGGTCAGGATAAATGTTCATTACATATCACAAATAATGCATTATATAAACTAAAACTGCGCATTACACTACATAATATGTACATTATGTATATCTGTTTTAAAAAATGCCTACGCGCTATGCATGTGCAACCCCAGACGAATTACTACAGCTCGTGTATTTGGACAACGTTTTTTAGACTTAGAACATACTACACCCTATCCCCTAGGCTTGTTAAACCCTTAGGGAAAACAAGAAACGTGCGTAAAACATCGAAACACGGCACAACCTAAATTAAACGGGTAAGGATAAATGTTCATTAAATACCACAAATAAAGCATTACAGAAACTAAACTACGCATTATACTACACAATATGTACATTATGTATATCTGTTTTAAAATATACCTACGCGTTATGCATGTGGAAACCCAGACGAATTACTCCAGCTCGTGTATTTGGACAACGTTTTTTAGACTTAGAACATACTACACCCTAGCCCCTAGGTTTGTCAAACTCTTAGGGAAAACAAGAAACGTTCGTCAAACAACGACACACGGCACAACTTAAATTAAATGGGTCAGGATAAATGTTCATTACATATCACAAAGAATGCATTACAGAACCTAAACTACGCATTATACTATACAAAATATACATTATATGCAACCCTAGACGAATTACTGCAGCTCGTGTATTTGGACAACGTTTTTTAGACATAGAACATACTACACCCTAGCCCCTAGGCTTATCAAACCCTTAGGGAAAATAAGAAACGTTCGCCAAACAACGACACACGGCACAACTTAAATTAAACGGGTCAGGATAAATGTTCATTACATATCACAAAGAATGCATTAAAGAACCTAAACTACGCATTATACTATACAAAATATACATTATGTGCAACCCCAGACGAATTACTGCAGCTCGTGTATTTGAAAAGCTTTTTTTAGACTTAGAACATACTACACCCTATCCCCTAAGCTTATCAAACCCTTAGGGAAAACAAGAAACGTTCGCCAAACAAAGACACACTGCACAACTTAAATTAAACGGGTCAGGATAAATGTTCATTACATATCACAAAGAATGCATTATAGAATCTCAACTACGCATTATACTATACAAAATATACATTATGTGCAACCCCAGACGAATTACTACAGCTCGTGTATTTGGAAAGCTTTTTTTAGACTTAGAACATACTACACCCTAGCCCCTAGGCTTATCAAACCCTTAGGGAAAACAAGAAACGTTCGCCAAACATCGAAACACGACACACCTTAAATTAAACGCGTCATTATAAATGTTCATTACATATCACAAATAATGCATTACAGAAACTAAACTACGCATTATACTATACAATATGTACATTATGTGTACATTTTGCGCGGCTTCCTCCTTGTCGAACTGCAATAGCCCCTCGAGTTCTCGTTGTGATCGACTGCGATCTTGCAAGAGAGCACAGTTCCGAAGGCAGAGAAGGTCTCGAAGAGCGCCTTTGTCGATGGACTTCAATAAGCGTCGGCGCTTCAATGAGAAACCGGAACGTGCATTCAACTGGTCATCGTCGATGGACTTCTTATGGCCCTCCCTATTGCATACGACATAATACCACGTTGTAACTTCATCCACCTTCATCACACCTTGTTTGCGCGTGTCAAACCCAACGTCCCTAGCATACACATCATAAAACGCGAGTGCAAACTCTAATGATTCGAACCTCTGACCAACTACAAGCTTTAATTACTCAGAACATGCAGGTACAACCCGTACTGTTTACAAACACGACACAGTATACATGTTCAGGTAAAGATAAATTATAGAGAATATACTATACATTATATAACCTAAACGAGTGCATTACATAAGCATACTTATACATTACATGTATAATTATTTATACCTAGTCATTCAACATTAAATCAAACACTAAACGGATGACACCAATTCGCGGACATACGTAAATGTTTGGAATCGCATATTATACCACAAACCTGGGCCAAGAAATCTGCAACACTACGGGAATGATTGAAAACCAATTTAACATGAAATAACAACACCTATAAGCTTGAATGAACCGTAGCAACAACAAAACCATTAAACAACTAAAATGATTCAATAAATCAGTACCCAATCACACAAACATGAAACACGAATTCGCTGATTTAAACATATTGGGTCGTGCGGCTGAATTTCCAAAAAAAAATTGACAGCAACCAAATCAATACACATGGGCGAAAATTGCAATATTACCTTCTTCCATTGATACTCGAAACACCAGGGATGAACCGTATTCGTTAGATTTAGATTCAAAACAGTTGTTCACCAATGACAGAAACTTCGATTTGCAAAAGGAACTCGGCTACACGCGGGATTATGGACGCAATGAACTAAATCTAGAAAAGATTTGCTGATAAACTGCAATCAGCGTGGAGGGAGGAATTCACGCCTCATACCATAACTAACTAGAAGAGAGAATTTCAATTTTACCCTTCACACGTAAAAAACGCATGCAATCTGATAATTGGATCAACTTATTTTGTCCATTAAATCGGCTGAAATAAAGGGTGGAGATTAAGAAGAAAAATGAATTTAATAGGTAAAAAGGATTTGAATACAATCCTATATATATATATATATATATATATATATATATATATATATATATATATATATATATATATATAGATTTATTACAAGCCCATTTTACTTCATTGTATAGATTTATTACTTCATTCCGTACGTAATACCTTGAAACTACAACATGTTTTTACTTTCTTCCAGTAGGTTTTGAAATGATTCAACATATGTTTCATTTGAATTCATTGACCTGAGTTTTTACTTTATTTACATTAAAAAATGCAATTTATTCAAGTGCGTTTATTACTTCATTCAGAAACGTTATTACTTCATTGGATAAGGTTTTTACTTCATTCCAGTAGGACTTCACATACTTCATTCCAATAATTTATTGCATCATTCCATGTGTTTATTACATCATGTCAGCGTTGTGGCGGTGGTGATAGATATTGTAGAGAGAAAGAACGACACGCAACGGCGAAACCGCATTTACGTACTGGAATGAAGTAATAATCCTACTGGAATGAAGTAAAAACCTACTGGAATGAAGTAAAAACCTACTGGAATGAATTTAAATCTTTGTAACATGTTTGTATGACTTATTTACCTTCGGATGAATTAAAATAGGCTCGTGATGAAGGTGAAAATAAATTATAAATTTGTGCCTCTCATCCATAAAAAACTAGAAAAAAAAACCCTAATTTGGTATGGTTCGGTGGTTCGGTCTTTAAGAGTGGATTTGTGAATAATGGGTCTATATATATATATAATTTAAAATCTTCCGCTCACTCTCTCTAAATTCAAAATCTCAAACCTCAAAGAAGCAGAAGAAAGAGTTGTCTAATGACGATCATGTGCATCTACTGGTTGCCAAATTTATCCCAAATGTGCTCCATTAGATCCTCCTGGAGTTAGGCGTGGGTGGTAGAATCACGTGTCCTTGCCCGAACAGACAACCGATCTTGCATACACGGATGCACTCCACTGCGAGGCGGACTACTTGCGGTAGAGCTTCCCGGGGTTTCAGGGTCGAACCTATTTCTCGCCTCAGGTCCTTCGTCAGCGACAATCATGTTGTGCAAGATTATGCACGTATACATGATGTCGACCATATTCTCCATAAATCACGTACGAGCCGGGGCTTTGATAATGTTGAAGCGAGCTTGGAGAACCCCGAACGCTCTCTCCACATTTTATACTGCCGGTTGTTAGCGATAAAGTTGATGGCCGACGCTTTATCATTCAAAACTTCGGTGAAAATGTCGGATTGGTTGAGCACGTTGACGTCATTGTTCGATCCGGGGACACCGAAATACGCATGCCAAATCCATAGCCGGTAGTCGGCAACGGCCTCGAGTATAACGGTGGGGTGGGTGCCTTTGTGGCCACTCGTGTATGACCCCCTCCACGCCACAGGGCAATTCTTCCATTGCCAATGCATACAATCGACGCTGCCAAGCATCCCGAGAATCCGTGCACTTCTTCGTGAAGTCGTAGTAGAAACTGACAATTTGTCGTGCTTGGCTTCCGGAGAAATTCATTGGTGAAGGCTGCCCGGACGCCTTTGCAGAAGTTTATCAAACACATTCTCCCAGTGCTTTCCCCAATGTGTAAGTATTCGTCGAACACATCCGTCGTTTGTCCAGTAGCAAGCTGACGGATTGCTGCAGTACATTTATGCAGCGTCGTGTGACTAGGACGGCCAACAGCGTCGAACCCTTCTTGGAAGAACTCTTCCCGAGCTGTCAATGTATTTGCGATGTGCATAAATAGCCGTTTCCGCATGCGGAAACGGCGGCGGAAGTAGGTCTCTCCCCATACCGGGTTGTCACAAAAGTAGTCGCGTACCAACCTTGAGGAGGCTTCCTCCCGGTTACGATGGATGTAAGTCCGGGATCGACTTTGAGGCGCCGCGGCTTCCTCCTCCTCCCGACTTTGATTTTCTGCTAGCGATTCTTCCATTATTCGACGCATTTGCTCAAATGGATCCATGAATGGATTAAATTTGGGAGAAGAATAATGTTTTGAGATGAAGAATGTAGAGTGTTTGAGTGAGAATAGAGAGTTTTTTTTGTGGATTAATTTGTGGGAATGATTTGATATTTATAGAAGTGATTGGGGGCTTAAAAAATTCAAAAAAAATTGTAAAAAACGGCTAGTATAATTTTGGAATTTTTTTTATTTTTCAAATTTTTTTCTGAATTATTTTTGAAAAAATAATAAAAAAATACATTTTCAACGGAAATAAACGACGCCCACTCGCGGGCCGGCAAGTCGGCGTCACGGACGAACTGCAACTCGTCACGTCGCCAACGCGCGTGGCGAGACAGCTCACCAAGTGTCTCTCCGCGACGAGTTACGGGACAGGCTGGGGACGAGACGGAGCCCGCAACGCTGTCTCGCTGTCGTCTCGTCTCTCCGAGACGAGATAGGGACCGCAACGAGACGCGTTGCGGATGCCCTAATGGAGTTGGGGTAGCCCTTATATGCTCGTGTAACTCTTGTCCATTCTTCGATGTGGGATATGGTTTGCTCTCCCACAATCCTCCCCTCAAACCAAGTCCCTACCAGACCAAGACCAAGATCACACATAAGTCACAGGCCCAACCCAAGACCACCAGACCAAGATCACACACAAGTCACCCCAGGTCTTGGTCGAGCTCACACAGAGACATCGGAGATCTTGCAAGCGCAATCCACCGAACCCCGAGCCACACAAGCCCAGCCCCTGAACCAGGGCTCTGATACCACTATTGGGGATCGGTGGCGCACACCCAATCTCCTCATTAGTATGATATTGTCCGCTTTGGGCAAAGCCCTCACAGTTTTGCTCTTAGGGTACTCCCCAAAAGGCCTCATACTAATGGAGTTGGGGTAGCCCTTATATGCTCTTGCAACTCTTGTTCATTCTCTGATGTGGGATATGGTTTGCTCTCCCACATTAGTTTTTGGTTCATAAGTTTTACCATGTTTATGAGTTAAACTTATATGGCAGCCGCTGCTTCAAAGATGAAGAAAGGGATTTTCGGTTCAGATTATTCGGGTTTTCGGTTTTAGATTTTTCGGTTTTTTATATAGTTTTGATTTAATTCGGTTTTTTAGGTTCGGTTTTCGGTTTTTCGGTTTTGGTTCGGTTACTGTTTTAGCCTAAATTTGGTTTTTTTAGTTCAGTTCAGTTTGGGCAAAAAACCGAACCAAAACCCGAATGCACACCCATAGTTTCTCTCTATTTTATCCTCTGAACTACTTTATTACCTTTTTATTTAATATATCATACGTCTTTTTCTTAATCCGGTTGGAAAGATTTATCTTTTTCTTTTTCCTGCAAAATTTGTTTTCTAATAAATCTCGGAGATAGTGAACTTGCAGAAATGTAGCAAGGGCCTATTAGCTACTTTTCGTGGCCCAATTGGCCCGCATACTTTCAACTTGCTAGTACACTCATTTAAGTGTTTACGGGCCGGGTCTCTTATAATGGGCTTGAGTTAAAACTGATAATCACACTCTTTTGAATTTGAATCTATACGTTTGCTACTTGCAGAAAAGCCTCATTCTGGGAAATAAAATCGATTGTAACACTTTTTATAAAAGTGGAATGGTAAATGAAGGTGATCGTTTGGGAATATAGTTGAAAATTCATTTTTAGAATGCACACATACGTAAAAGTAGAGTATAAATGACAAGGTTGTGACTTGGGACTTAAAAGTAGGTGATTAGGATAACATAAAAATAAATAAATAAATAAATAAATAAAAGAAGTTGTAGGGTGCAACACTGGCCTACAAAAAAAGGGTATATCCCGTTAAAGATCCAAATCAAGAATCACACACTTCTATAGGCAGCCAAACATGTCTCCCACATTTTCATGTATTTATTCAACTTTGTTTTTATTTTCATTGTCATCATTTTTGTTGCAGTTATGCATGCAGCTGGTCCACTTCTCTCCCTGCAAAAATATCAGCAACGCAAGCCCAATGCCCATACTTTGACACGTCGCCCCATACATTGGATGGCGCATACAACATCATCCATCATGCAGAAAATTTCTTACAATACTTTCTAAATTGTAAAAAATTTGTGAAAATTATTGACATATTTTGTGTGAATTATCGCGCAATAGCTCCATCGTCATGTCAAATTCGTAATATACTTCAGTATTTAGTTATTTGTTGAGAATTTTTTTTCGGTGTGTATTTTTCATGTCAACATGTGATATATTGATAGATGATTCTATTTTTAAATCATCTTTCCTATGATTGATATGTGTATGCTGAACTTTTTATGCATCACAATATATGTAGTTGCAAAAATGATTATTTGTGGTGATCATATTTGGCATTTTATTTGCTGAGTCATGAATGGTAAGTGATGACTCGTCGTGTTTGGCATTTTAGGCACATAGCCATCAAAATTGGATATGTTTGTTGCTCGATGCACCTACATTTTCATGTATGCATTTTGTGTATGCGATAATTATCTCTCTTTTTTTTTAATGAATTTCAAAGTCCTAAAAATGTCACGTTTAAGCAATAAATATTCATGTAGAAAACGATAAATATGTGTGTGTGTTGGTAGATATTTAGAAAACAAAAGTGTCAAGATCTGCCTATTCCTTAATTAGTTTCGTACACAAATAGGAATAGTTAGTTTGAGAATGCCAACATCTTTAAAAAAATGTACAAAAATTACTTATAAATATGTGTGTGTGTTGGTAGATATTTAGATGGGTAAAAAGATAAATTTTTGTTGCTAAAATTAAAATAAAAAAATTCAGTCTTTTATTTATTCTTACAATTCAAAAAATCGATAAAAAAGCTACAATAATCTAATCAAATAAGTATTTTCGAGTAGAAGTAAATTGAGATAGGCTATAAAAAAGAATGAATGTTGAATAAAAATTGAATTTGAAAATAATAAATTAGTACAAACCAATTTTTTCGTTTGCAATATGAACTCAATTTTCAACACAAAAAGGAGATATTTTTTATTTAAAAAAACTATATTGCAAAATGAATTTTAGCTATCATATAAAACTCGATTTACACTTATCATGCTTCCCGAAAAAACTACTCCAATCCACACCACTCTTCACTAAACAACCCCCAATCCAGCATTCATTCTCTGAATTAGTCATCATCTTCAATCATTTTTATTGTACAAATTCATTTACCATTTAGCTGAACACATCATTTATAAAATCAACGCATTTATATACTACAAAGCAATAAAAACTCTCATTGAATGCTATACCAATATCACACATTGAAAGTTTTATGCAATGTTGGAGTGAAAAACTTATGGATGTCCTATTTTAGGAGTCTCGGTTGGAATACGCAATAAATGGAAATTGGTCCCACATTCCATTAAATTTTCCACTTACTTTTTATTATAAAACTAATTATATAACAATAAGACTCACATTTTACTTTTTTTTCACCAAATGAGACTCCTTAAGTGGGACGGAGAAAGTATTTATTTTATTTTCAAAAATATATAATTCCAATTCAATTTTTAATAATTAAAAACAATTTTATAATTAGAATTTAAATTTTTAAAAAAATTATGTCCATTTTCATGACGGTGTCATTTGGGCATCGTGTTGGCTTGTGATTGGCGGACGAGCCTCCTTTCACTTCCAAACGGAACATTCGAATTGATATTGCAAAATACATGTCTACTTATTGAAATGACATAAACTTATTCAATTCATCACACAAAAATACTAATCCACATTTATCTATACAGAATCTCGCACCAAATAATATTTATTTCTAATACCAATAAAATTATAAATAAAACATCATGCGTGATTTCAAATTTGTTAAAATACTTGAAATTTCTAATACCAATAAAATTATAAATAAAACGTTATGTGCGATTTCACATGTGTTAAAAACCCTAAAATAGTAGTCGAAATTTTTAACGAATTAAGCATCAAAATTTTGTGAATTAATTAGCAGTCACTGATCTAATACTCTTTGTCTACCATGATCCCATCACGAACAACACAAGCATGTAGCATGTTTTGTGTTTCCTCCTCAGTTAACATAATCAGTCAAAACATGTAGTACCATGTTTGGTGTTTATAATCAATCAATTGAATCTAAATTTAAGAAAGCATATATGCATCGCATGTGTGTGTGGATGCCAAACCAACCTTAACATTTGGCAAACTTGATTACTTATATCTCGACACGTGTTGCCAATAATTGCACTTTGTAGAATTAGAGTCAAATCGTCATCTGCCTAATCGTTAGGCCTACAAACACACACACACACACACAACAAGGAGTGAAAAAAATTGTGCTTCTGTCGACACGTTGGCAGCTTTTGAGGTTGGTATTTTCTTAAGTTCGAATATTGTGTTTATTTTTTTCATAATATTTCTCGAGATACGGTGAGGTGTTTGGAAAAAATCATTTTCTCTGTCGCCATAAATGGTAATTTAATCTGCACATTTTGCTTTTTGGCACTTTTCCGTGGTCTTGTCGTTGGCTTTGTTCTTCCACCAAGAATTACGCCACATATGATCGTGGGAGATTTAGAGCATCTCCAGTGGGCGGATGTCTCACTCGTACTTCCCAGAAACACCTTCTGCCATGTCACTAGGACTTCTCATCCCACTGCCACGTCACTAGGACATCTCCTTCATAATCCGCCCTTCCCATCGCCCTTCCTCCCACTAGGACTTCCCGCAATAAAAAAAATCACAAATTCACAAAAATACGTAACGGAATTATAATTTTGACACGGAATACGGGAAAATTGCAAATGCTTCATTAAAAAAAATTACATAAAAAAAAGAAAAAAAATTACATAATAAAAGAGGAAAATTTACATAATAAAATTTTTGACTCGGCTCACTCCTCGTCGTCCGTGTCGCCCTCGCCGTCGCCCGTGCCGCCCCTGTCGTCCCCGCCGCTAATCTCGGCACCATCATCTCCAATGGGTGGCATGCCCAAATCGCGCCGACATCCATCGATGACATCCTTCAACATCCTTTTGTACACAGGATCTATCGTGCTATGCCACCTATGCATGGTCCGGACCAAGCTAATCGTTATCTGCGCGCGGGCGAGACGGTCGTACTCTTCTGGGGGAGCAGGGGCCTCCGATTGGACCTCGAACGACCCGCTGCTGCTTCCCCTAGCCTTCCGCTGCGCAGCCTTTTGCCCAATCGGGCGACGACGCCGGCGGGAGTCTGATTGAGGTAGCGGAGACACTTTCTCGACTTCTGGGAGCTCGTGCCAACCAGCACTGCAGCTGTATTCACCGGAAGCGTTGATCTTCGTCCGCTTCTGCCAGCCCGATTCGACACCCCCACAAAACTTTTGGGAATCCTTCACCACGAGATAGGACTCTCACTGGTCGAAATCTTTGAACTTCAAAGATCAGTCGGGGTACTGCGCCAGGGCACGGTTCTTCACATCCTCCTCGGACATACCGCTGGTTGCCTGCCAGAGATTGTTTTGGTAGAGGCCGGCAAATCGACTAAGCTTAGGTCTCAACCGCTCCCACTGTTTCCGGCATTGTTCGGGAACGCGACTCTTCGCCCCAGCCGGTTTGTGTGCGAGGTAGGCTTCAGCGACGCGATGCCACAGTCTGTCAATATGCTGGTTAGCACCCACATAGGGATCCTCGACTATTGAAACCCAAGCCTTTGAAAGCGCGACGTTTTCCCACACGCTCCAGACCGTCCGCTTTCCCGTCTCCTCATCATCCTCCTCCTCAGCCACCGTTCGCGAGGAAGAGCCTGTGGCTTTCCCCTTGCCCTTGCCCCTACCACGGCCCTTGCCCCTGCCCCTTGACGCTGTCCCCACATCATCGGCAGTCTCCCTGATTGGAGATAGCCCCAACTCCTCAAAAGAGAAAGTTTCCACGCCGGTGAACTGAGTCTCCGGAACAAAACTGGAGGGGGTATCAGTAGACAGCATATCGATAACCGGGCGATAGACATCGTCCGCTAGTGGTTGAGAGCCCATGCCACCCCCTCCACCAGGCATGGTCTGCATCATCCCCGGCATCATCCCATCCATCCCCATCATATTTGGGGTCATGCCCCCCATCACCGCTGCCCTGGGCATCATACCACCCATCCCACCCATCCAATTGTACATACCGAAATAAGGGGACATCATAACACCCATCCCACCCATCCTACCCATTCCACCCATCCCCGACATGGCCGGAACCATTGTCGCATTTCCGCTAGAGTTTCCCTCCAGTTCGGCGGGAAACGTCGGAGTCAGCGACTCGCTCGTGCCGGGGGAGGTTCTGTCGTTCTCCATTAAGTAGAAATGAAATTTGTAGTAAAAGAAGAGAGAACTTGTTAACACAAGTGGTAAGAATAAAATGACGGGCAACTAGCCGTATATATAGAGTTTTTTAAAAAAAAATTAATACCGGACGTCCGACCCGGACGTCCGACCCACACCACAATGGCGGACGTCCGCCCGCCCGTCGCCCGCACGTCCGAGAACATCCGACGTCCTTACGGGACGTCCGTATCCTACCTTCCACGCCACAATGGCGGACGTCCCGGTCGCCCGTCGCGGATCTCCGACCGGACGTCCACCATTGGAGATGCTCTTATAAGTATTAACTTGTAAACAAAAAATAAACAAAATTGAAAATGTCACGGACTCACGGATTTAGTCTTCAATTGATTAAGTAAGACAAACTGAGCAGAAAAAAAATATTTGAAAGTAGTGTTAGTAGATTGTGGATCTATATTTAGAATGACGTACATAATTAGTATTTGTTTAAAAAATTTTATATTTAAAATTGATCTAATTTATTGGACCGCTTAAATTGGTAAAATTAGTTTTTTTTTTTTTTCTTTCAGGACAGATGTAGTATTTGAAAGATGTAGTATTCCCCTCCGTCTTACTAAAGATGACCTACTTTCCTTTTTGGTTTGTCCTAATCAAGATGACTCATTACTACAAATGGAAACACCTTTATCACTACTTTATTCCTTCTCTCTTACTTTACTTTATCCACTTAACACACAAAATATATTTGCATAAATTCTTGTGCCGCCCAAGGAAGGGGTCATCTTCCTTGGGACGGAGGGAGTACTACTTAATATACAATACTTCTACCGATCTTTGTTAATTAAGTCATTTCTTTTTATAGTTGGAGTTTAAGAAAGAAAGATTTAGTGTGTTAAGAAGAAGAATAAAATATGAAATACTTACTTTGTTTTCTAAAAATAAAAACTTTGGGACCGATATGAGTTTTAATGTGAAATTGATAAAGTATATATATGATAGATAGAAAAAAATGATTGGATTATTGTTATTTGTTATTGGAAAATTGGATCCACCTTATAAAAGATAAAAACTTGCCAAAACGGAATCCGATAAATTTTGTAAGACTGACTAAATTGATAAAAAGAGATTAATGTTCAGGAATAGATAAAGTATAATCAAATAAGAGAAGAGAGATAATAAAATAAAAAATAAAAGATGTTACTATTATTTTTGGCAAATGACTCAAAATTCATTTCTTGGTAAGATGTTGGAATAATGCATTATAGTTTGGAGAGTGGAATTTATTTAATTGTTTCCCTTTAAGGATGTGATATAGTACTATTAAGGATGTGCTTACTGTTAGGAATTTTTATTCAAATGTGAATAATTGGATATCCTGAAAGGCGTGAAACACTTTCACATCAAATTAATTTGGTGGTTCTACCAATATTTGATCGGATACAATTCAGGTTTAAAAGTTTCGTATGTTGATTCTGCGATCTTTACTTTGAACCGAAAATGATCAATAAGAAGAGGCCTGAAACGAAACGTCGCGTCTTTTCATGAAACGTTGCGTCTTTTCGTTTCTTAACCGATTTTAACTGTTTTTCAAAGGTTTTCAAAAATTACAAATTAGTCCTTCGACTATCAGAAATTATATTTTCGGATGAATTTTCTATACAACTCGACCCCAGCCAGGGGCTCTGTCTCTTGGACCCGCTACTCGGGGGTGATGCCCCCGAACCTCCGTCTAATCATAATGAATTCAAACAAGCGTGCACTCCGCACTTTCCAAACTTGTATGATGTCTCATTATAACAATATTGATCAATCAAGTTAATCCAATTACACTAAAATAACCAACACTTACTTTATGAATTCTTAAAACACGGCTCAAAATTAGTGCAAAAATGTGAAAGGAACCAACTCTTCACCATATCTTAACTACAGTACTCTATAGGAGTATAAATTATTTGTGGATCTGATACGCAAAAAGGAGTCAATGAAACTAAACAAAGTCGAAATCTTATTTTTCTCAAACACCATAAATATTGAAACAATTAGCATATAGACGTAGAACAAATAAACAAGATTCGTTAAAAAGAATGGATTATTTGCTATTTAAATTATGGTATACTACTATGTATGTATGGAGGATGAAGCAAGGAGCATGCTCCTCCATTCTCATTTCACATTCAATACTCAACTAGGATAAGATGATAAAGGTGGATATGCTTTCTTCCATTTATGACAACTACCCAAAATACGAAGAGGAAATTGAGAAAGGATAAAGAGAAGGCCATAATTTTACACATAAGGCCCACAATTTGGGATCCACATAACTAATTTATACCGAACATATCTGTGAATATAAAAATGTTTTTAACGAAAATATTGCAATAATAAAGTGTTCTAGTTAAGACATCTCAACAACAACGTCTTAAACAATGCTCACATAAATTGGTCTACATCCATTTTGACAATATATTAACTAACGACTACTAATAGAAGGAGGTAGATGGCTATAGGTAATATTTGAGGAGTGTTCTTCTGTGGTTTTGCTATTTTTTATTTTTTTTAATTTTCTGGTGCCTTTGTTTTTCTGTTGTTGTCGTCTTGTTTTTGGTTGAGCTGGAGGTGTGGCTTTTTTTGAGGAAGGGCTCGGGGTTGGACTGTTGCTGGCTTGTAGTGTTTCTTTACTTAGCTTGGTGTTTTTTGGTTAAGTGGCAGATAGGTGAGAGATTTTACGTACTTTTTTTGTGTGTCTTTTATTGTTGCATGTTTGTTGGTGTGTTAACGACTTTTTTGCTTGCTGCACCTTCAGCGCTGGAGTATTTCATATATATATATATATATATATATATATATATATATAAAGAACTACTAATAATATGAGGCTCGATTATGTAACACTACTTCAAATCTCATTTTCCTATCACTTATTTTACTAATTTTATACTCCGTTAAATTTTATATCATCATCCACAGTCTCTATTTTTAGAGGACGCGGGAGTATATGTTTATACTTAAATACCCAAATCAATTAATCAACTTCTAGCCACGAAAAGATTGCATAGCAGGATGTTAATAGAAACACACAGAAAATAAGCTGGCTTGAAACCAACATTTTTTCATTGTTTAATTATTATGGAGTAATAAAAACTAATTTGATGAGCCACGTAATCTTTCCTTGAATTTCGGACAATTTTTGTTGCTTTGGGATGATCATTTTATTTTACTGGTATAATTATGTATAATTCATTTTTTCAAAAAAAACAATAAATCAGATATAATGCTATATTTAATTATAAATATGGTTGGCCATCGACTGATATTTTTTTAATATTTCAAATCTTATATATACTCGTACTATAATAACTAGAGATGATCATGATTAGCAATATTATTAGTGTTGTCGTGCTGATCATAGTATAAAATTATATGTACACTATAAATTATTGAGAGTTATATAATTATCTCGTATTGTCTACGTCGATATAGGATCAAATATGGTCCACGAAAATAAAAGAAAATGACAATTATAAAATTTGCGAATATGAGTAAGATAGTCAACAAGTAATCCTTAAAGCAGCCGACTTAACTACGTTTTTTTCCAAATAAAATCATCATAATAAACTTTTACAGATGGCAATTTTTGATAGGACCGTCTTTGCGTTTCTTACGTTTAATTCAATAATACCGTAATTAACTATGTAAATTATAGTTGAATTTTATTAAATAAATAAATGTACTTAAAAGCGTAAAATAAATTACTTCTATCGATTATTAAACTCTGCGTTAGGAAATGCTACTGGTTTTAGGAAGATATTAATTATGAATAAAATCAATCGATCAGCATCTAGGAAGGATTAACATAGACAATGGATAAAATGATGTTGAATTATGTGGGTACTTCATGAAAATGATTTATTCTCAATAGATAAGAAAATCGTTGACTACGGATTTAGGCAAATTAAATTTGAATATAATGGTAAACATCTTTCACGTAAATGTTAAATATACATCGTATATGGCCACAGAAAGATTTTGTATTTATTTATTTTATGAAAAAAAATAGGCTCATTATATAACTAAATTATAAATATAAAACATTTCTCATCCAATTAATGAATTAGATAAATGTTTTTGGTAATTACCAAGAGTCTTTCATTTAGTTAAGAATGGACGAATTTTATGTCACTCAATCTCACTCATTGGGTTAATAAATTAGATATTTTAATCATGTTGATGTGTATGTTGGAGTTTGTATAATAACTCAAAAAAATTAAAGTGAAAACATTTATTAACTAAAATACATTGTATTTGTTTGAGCATTTATATATATTTGTAAATGAGAAGGTATATTCATTTTTTAACGAATTAAAAAAATAGTACTCCATGAAAAATAATGTGTTGGGGGTTCCAATAGCTTGGTGACAGTTGTAGAAGATTGTAGGGCCCAGGTACCACATTGGGCCCATTTACAATAATTGCAATATCGCGTCTCCATAATAATTTATTATATGGGCAAAATATTAAAATTTATACTCCATATCTTCTGCCAAATATAAAAAGGATTTTATTCTTCAAATCAATAATCCAGAATATTGGAAAATTATGAAAGGTATTTTTCTGCCAAATATAAAAAGGATTTATTCTTCATATCGATAATTCCATATAATTGGGAATTAGGAAAGGTACAACTTATTCATTAAGAACCATTAAAAGTCATAGACTTAGCCTTTACCACTAGGCAAGTTCTCCAACACTCTATTGCTCTCTAGGGAATAGATATAGTTGAGTGTTTCTCATGAACTCTCATAGCTTAGTTGTCCCTTTGAACCAAGTTCTTGGGATCTCCAGTCATCCTGGTTGGGTTACCACTATGATAATTCTTTAGTTTGTGGATTTCAAACTCATTCCCTCTAGCAACTTATTCATTTGATCACGGTTTAACCCTTTGGTCAGCGGATCCGCTAGATTTTCTATTGACTTCACGTAGTCAATTGTAATCACCCTTGTTGTGATCAAATGTCTCACGATGTTATGTCGCCGACGTATATGTCGAGACTTACCATTATAGAAGCCATTGTTTGCCCTTCCAATAGCTGCTTGGCTATCGCAGTAGATCAGCACTGGTGGCACTGGCTTAGACCAACATGGAATATCTTCAAGGAAGTTATTAAGCCACTCGGCTTCCTCACCTGCCTTGTCTAAGGCGATGAACTCCGATTCCATGGTTGATCGGGCTATACATGTCTGTTTTGTGGATTTCCACGATACAACATCACCCCCAATAGTAAAGACGTATCCACTTATTGAAAGTGAGTCTCTATTGTCGGATATCCAATTTGCATCACAGTACCCTTCAAGTACCGGGGGGTATCTCGAGAAGTGTAGCCCAAGATTTTGAGTATGTTTTAAATATATCAAAACCCTCACAAGAGCTCTCCAATGCTCTTTGCTTGGATTGCTCGTGTAACGACTCAACTTGTTCACGGCACAAGCAATGTCAGGTCGAGTGCAATTAGTTAAGTACATAATGCATCCGATGACCCGTGCATACTCTTCTTGTGCAACGGGCTCGCCTTTGTTCTTGCTCAAGTGAACGTCGAGTTCAATTGGAGTCTTAACCGGCGCGCCATCATAGGCTTTGAATTTATTCAATATCTTCTCAACATAATGCGATTGTGTTAAGATGATTCCATCAGACGTTCTTAGAATCTTCATTCCAAGAATTACATCGGCTAGACCCATGTCTTTCATGTCAAAGTTTCTCTTTAACATGGCCTTTGTATCGTTAATTACTTGAGTGTTGCTACCCAAGATTAACATATCATCAACGTATAGACACACTATAACATGACCGTTATTAGTGCTCTTGATGTAGACACATTTGTCGCACTCGTTGATCTTGAACCCGTTTGATAACATCACATTATCAAATTTCAAGTGCCATTGCAATGGCACTTGTTTCAATCCATATAGAGACTTTACGAGCTTGCATACCTTTTTCTCTTGTCCAGGTACTACAAACCCTTCGGGTTGTTCCATATAGATTTCATCTTCTAGTTCACCATTTAGAAACGCGGTCTTTACATCCATTTGATGAATCTCAAGATTGTGCAATGCAGCAATAGCGAGAAGCACTCGGATAGATGTAATCCTTGTTACAGGTGAATAGGTATCGAAGAAGTCATGTCCTTCCTTTTGTTTAAAACCCTTTACTACTAGTCGGGCTTTATACTTATCCACTGTTCCATCGACCTTAAATTTCTTTTTAAGTAGCCATTTGCAACCTAGAGGTTTCGCACCTTCAGGTAGATCTACCAACACCCAAGTGTGGTTTAGCAAAATTGAATCAATTTCGCTTTGAACAGCTTCTCTCCAATGCAACCCGTCTGGGCCATCGAATGCTACTTTTATAGATGTCGGTTCTTCATCTAACATAAAAGCAATGTAGTCAGGACCAAATGTTTTTGGTGTTCTGACCCTACTACCACGTCTTAGTACTGTATCATTTGGATCGGGCCTTGCACGCTTGCGTGATTTAGGTTCCTCATCCACTGATTTAGAATTAGTGGCTTCAATCTCCACTGGTTTAGAACTAGTGGCTTCTTCTTCAATTCTTGTCTCAGAATTGGTTAAGACTTTTTCCTTGTCTTTGCAAGGAAATGTATTTTCGAGAAATACAGCATTCCTTGACTCAATTGTTGTTCCTACAGTAATAGTCGATATTTCAGACTTGTGAACAACAAATCGATATGCACTACTATTAAGTGCATATCTAATGAAGATGCAATCAACCGTTTTAGGTCCGATTGTAACTTCTTTGGGCGGAGGAACCATCACCTTAGCCAAACACCCCCACACTTTGAGGTATTTGTAGGATGGCTTCCTTCCCTTCCACAACTCATAATGAGTAACATCTTTTTCTTTGAGAGGGATCTTATTCAAGATATAGTTGGCTGTCAATACAGCTTCCCCCCACATGTTATGTGGTAATCCTGAAGTCAGAAGCAGTGCATTCATCATCTCTTTTAGAGACCATTAGATTGTGGTGAATATGGTGCAGTCGTTTGATGAATTATACCACTTGTGTTGCATAACTCCTCAAACGGGGCTACATATTCGCCTCCTCTATTGCTTCAAATCGTTTTGATTTTACAACCAAGTTGATTCTCAACTTCATTCTTATAATTTTTGAACGCTTCTATTGCTTCATCTTTACTTCTTAAAAGATAAATGTAGCAATACCTTGTGCAATCATCTATGAAATTGATAAAGTACTTTTTACCACCTCTAGTTTGCACCATCTTTAAATCACATACGTTCGTGTGAATTAATTCAAGGGGTTTTGTGCTTCATTCCACCGAGTGAAACGACAACTTAGTCATTTTTGCTTCAAGACAAATTTCACATTTATCTTGGATATCCAATTCATTAGCCTTTAGTAAATCTAAATTCACTAATCTTTTAATGGCTTTTGAATTCACATGTCCCAATCTACAATGCCACAAATTTGAACATTCAGTCAAGTAAGAGGAAGTAGATGCTTTATTATTAGCCAAAGGCTTCGCAACACTGCGAGTTGCCACACTAAGTTTGAAAAGCCCGTCGGTTACATAACCTTTCCCGAGGGATTTTCCAAACTTATACAATACAAACCTATCAGACTCAAATACAAGTTTAAACCCCTTATTAACTAGTATTGATCCTGACACTAGGTTCTTACGGATGTCCGGGACATGCAGCACATCCTTCAGCGTTATTGTGACGCCAGACGTCATCATGAGGATCACATTTCCGATGCCAAGGACTTCGGAGGATGCTTGATTTCCCATGTTGATCTTCCTCCCTTCAACAGCAGTGTAGGAGGTAAACTTGCTCCTATCTGAGCATACATGAGCAGTAGCGCCGGTATCGATGTACCAGCCACCCTTGTTATCAACAAGGTTAACCTCTTCAGTGACCACAGCAATGAGGTCGTTTTCATCCCAGTCCTTGAACTCCTTCTCAACGACGTGGGCAGCCGACTTCTTCTTCTTGCTGCGGCAGTCCTTTGCAAAGTGGCCCGGTTTGCCACATTTGTAGCAATTACCTTCAAACTTCTTTGTAGGCTGCTTTCCCTTCCCTTTGTCATTTGGACAATTTAGGCGAGGGCGTTTGTTGGAGGGACCGCCCCGCTCCAACATATTGGCTTTGGCTTCAAGTGGGGTGAAGCCTTTAGCATTTTGGTCGCTTTTGCGCACATCAGCCTCAATGCGCAATTTCACGATCAAGTCTTCAAGGGTCATCTGCTTTCGCTTATGCTTGAGATAGCTCTTGAAGTCCTTCCAACTAGGAGGAAGCTTGTCAATGATCGTGCACCTTAGGAATTTGTCGGGCAAGGTCATCCCTTCAGCCACTAATGCGTGGATGGTCATTTGGAGCTCTTGAACTTACTCCATGATGGGTCGAGAATCGACCATCTTGTAGTCCATAAACTTGGATGCTACAACTTGTTCAGTACCTACAACATTATCTATGCTATACTTCTTTTCTAGGCTTTCCCACGTTTGTTTAGATGTGGTTACATTGGAGTATACATTGTAGAGGCTATCATCTAATGCACTTAAAATAAAATTTTTACATAGATAATCCCATTTTCTCCAAGCTTCATAGTCCGCCATGACTTCGAGCCTAGTCTCTTGATCACTTGGCGCGGGCGGCTCGTTTTCTGTGAGGAAGTTGGCGACGCCCAATGTTGTCAAATAGAACAACATCTTTTGGTACCACCTTTTGAAGTCAGATCCTTTAAACTTTGGTGACTTCTCGGCAGGTGGCATCATTCTTGGTGCCAAAGGTGCCGCATTTGGTCCATGGAAGGAACCAATTCCGTTGCCCCCGAAAGAGCCAACAACATGGTTGGGCATAGAGCCCCCACCATTCATGTTAGGCATAGAGCCCGCCATGGTCATGTTGGGCATAGAGCCCGTCATGTTCATATTGGTCCCGGAGGAGCCAATACCCGTGTTGGTCCCGAAGGAACCTGCACCCGTGTGAGACCCGAAGGCCCCAACACCTGTGTGAGACCCGAAGGCCCCAGCACTCGATCCATTAAAGGATCCGAAGGAACCACTAAAAGTGGAACCAACCGATCTACTCGAGGTGGATCCACCAGTGTGCCCAAGGGGGTTAACGAACTCTCAAGGGGTTGTTGATGAAGATGTGTAGCGCCCTGGAGTGGGCATCATCGTCGGAATCGACGAAGTGTTGACCGGTCCAGTGGTCGCCATGTTGGAGGAAATGGCGGCGGTGGAGGTGACAGCAGCGGTGTTGGATTCAGTCAACATCTCAAGCAAAGGTGTTAAAAATTTCGAAAGTTTTAATTTCAGTTAAGTCCAAATTCCTTCAAAAGCAAGTTATATCTCGTCTTGCGATTGTTGGTTTCTGGGATTACAAGAGATAACAGTAGGGCGTAATACAACCCAAAAGAAGGAATACAAATGGAAAACTGAACTGAAATTACAACTGAAAATTGGAACAACTAAACCGTGAAGTTTGATAGCCGAGTCGAGGAGGCCTCTTCCTGCAAGACGAGATACGCCCTGGTAGTGCTCTCGGTTTGGCGTGTCGTCACCAAAGGTAAAACGGCTACGTCTCTGGTAAAGCAGCACTGCTATCAGCAGAGCTCCGGCGAACTGGATGGAGGAGAGGGCAGAGCTTCGACAGAAAGACAATGCAGAGAGAAGGAGAAAGTCCAAGTCCAAGATCGAGATCGGGACCGGGACCGGGACAGCGACCACGAGCACGGGCACGGGCGGGCGGGCGGCGGCGGCGGCGCGCGCATGCGCGCGCGTGTGGGCTCTTTCACCATCTTGGTCCACTATAATTATTAAGTAGCATAAAGTCACTTAATTTAAACATATTAAAAGATGTGTTACTTCTCCAATGTGGGATAATTAACACTAGTTAATTATTCCCTAAGCTCAAACTCCAAGCTTTAATTAAAAGCTAATTATGCCCAACTTTAATCCACTATTTCTCACTCACCGGAAATCGGATTTGAGAAAGTGAATATACTACATTTATCTACGTAAAATGTAGATCGACGCTATATCATTTAATTTCACAAAATTAAATGTCTCGTCACATTTATTATTTGGTCAAAATCCATTGACCGAGCATATTTAATCCATGATTTTTACACATTTTAGTTTTGATCTTTCTGTAGTGAAGTAAAATGATCTAATAATAATACATATAAAATAAAGTAAAACGATCTTAAAATGAAAAAAATCATTTTATTTATTTATTTTATCAACTAGATAGAAAATTGTATAACTGAGATTTTGGTATCTAATACGCCTTTAAAATTATTTTGGTATTGAATACAATCCTCGTCACAAAAGATGACGATTTTTTTATCTTGTTGTAAGTCTATTACTGCATTATTAAAATTTATTTAATACGTACCCAATACAACAGCAATTACCGCAGTATAAGAAATCATCAAAAACAATTATTGTTTTAATTAGATAACATTACAGATATATTAAAGCCTCTAGTTATGTTACATCAATTCAATAAACTATTTTGTGTGCTCGACATAAATAATTTTTATGATCTATTTATTTTTCTCAAATGGGGCATAATGAATAAATAGGATAACCGAGTTGGCGCATATAATATGAGCTCTATATTGTAATTATTCAAATGAATGCGAAATTACATTTGTGGCCTCCAATTCAGAGAATCTTAGCTGCCCGACTCAGTTCGGGCAGGGGACCCAATAACCCCACTCTTCTCAACCCTTCTCGAAAACTCTATAAATAACTGCGCATGGAACCATTCTTAGGCTTGAAGAAGCCAATCCAAAGCCTCTTCAACCAGCCGGAACCATAAACCGGAGCGAATCATGATCGGAGCTACACTCAACTCACACAAGCTAACTCTCAAATTCCTCTGCAGCTACGGCGGCCGTATCATCCCCCGCTATCCCGACGGCAAGCTCCGCTACCACGGCGGCGACACCCGCGTCCTCTCCGTCGACCGCTCCATTTCATTTTCCGGTCAGTTCCTTTTCCCCCTTTTCAGCTCAATTAGGTCTAATTTCACTCTCACAGACGAATTAGGTCAATCCGTGTCCCAATTTTGATTATTTTAAAATTGCTTCTGTTTTCAATAGAGCTGATGGTGAAAATGAGGGAATTGTGTGGACATACCGTGAATTTGAGATGCCAATTGCCGACGGAGGATCTGGACGCGCTAGTGTCGATCACCTCCGATGAGGATCTCGCTAACCTACTTGAAGAATACGACCGTGTTGCTGCGTCATCGCCGTTGGCGTCTCCTAAAATTAGGGCATTCCTCTCGGTCCCCAAATCCGCGAAAAAATCCTCATCCCCTTCCTCCTCCTCGGCCTCCTCGAGCAGTAACGGCTCCACGTCGCCAAAATCACCGTTCTACTCCTCATTACCGCCTCGGTACCCGACCTCCGGCGGCGGGAGGTGCGTCCGGCATGCTTCGAGGCCTCCTGTGTACCCTATTATCGGTGAGAAAGCCGCCGGAAAACTTCCTCATTACTATGTCTATCAATATCACAGTCATAGCCATGGAAATGGTGGCCAGGTTTATGTCATCCAAAATGGCCGCTAGTGGCAATAGCAGAAAAGCTCTGGTGAAAAGTGCAGACCCCATTAATCCACCCAAAGATGGAAAATAACCTAAATATTAAGTTTTAAAAATTGGAGGTTTTATGATGTGTAAGATGCGTTTGGGAATGTGTATATGATTAAGAAGGGGATCCATTTTTTCATTGGTCCATCCATATGTGCGTGCTCGAAATTAATGAAACGTTTTGAGTCCATTGTCGTTTTATCCAGCAATTTTGATGGTGAGCTCCTTTTCTTTCTTTCTGGGTAATTCTTCCCATTTTGCGTTTTACCCGAAACCACATTTAATAGCCAAACAAGTAGCGTGTAAAATTCTGTTTCTCTGTGTGTTTTGTGTTAGTACTTTTTAGGCTTTCTTTCTCCCCAATTGGGATTTCCATTTATGCATTACGATTGAGTTTTGATTTTGTGCTTTATATGATTTTATTTTTCATTTCCTGCGGGTGGATTCTGTGTAATTTGTTTTGATTATGTGCTTTACCAAAATTATTTGTTTTTCATTTCTTGCAGGTGGAGAAGGATCCTGCTAAATTCCTTACTCGGTTTTGATTGATATCATCATAAATTGAGGATTCATGCTGATGAAACTGGAGGAGATTTTTGATACTTAAGTATGCTCGAATTGAAGAAAAGGTATGGAAATGATTGTTCTTTCAACTTTTGACAAATGAAACTATTTATTTCAACGAAAGGTTTCATTTTTCTCCAAAGGGTTCTCTCAACCAAAGCCGTTTCACCATTGAAAGCCAAATCTTGGAAGTCATAACGAATATTTGGACCTTTGAATCCTTGAAATATTCAATTATTTCTACATTCATGACTTCAAAGAAGTTCTTGATTTGTATCTTGCATCAGGTTGGATGAATTTGGAAACCGGAAAGAGGAGTATGGATAAACCATAACATTGGACAAATTCGGAAAGGCGTGTGAATCCACAGTTGCGACTTAAAGCGTGGCTAATTTTAGGTATCAATTAGTTGAACTTTCCCAACCTCCATCGATTCCAAGTTATCGAGACTAGGAAATCTTTGGTCCTACATGGCCCATGTCACCGCTACCTAGCTATTGACATTTAAAATGTAATTTTCGCAAATCACAAGTAGTAGTATGAGATAAACCGTGACACACTTGTACATCGAAAGTGTAAAAGTAGAAGAGGTGAAAAAGAAAAAAAATGTGAAGATATTGTTGAGGTTAAAAGTTAAACAAGTGGAAATGGGGAAAAAGGGTCACTCCGTATAAGGTTTATGATGCCCCACTAATACGTGATCCATGAGAATAAAAGAAATACTATTGCATTATAAATGGGATTTAAAGTTTTGTCATATTTGACTATTTTTTGACTTTGTTATCTAAAGATTATTTCGGGTTGACGGCTTAAATTACATTGCTTTACAAGAGTACATGTCCAAATTGTAGAGAATTTTAAAAGTCATGGGTTTGATTTTAAAATTTCTAGCTTTTGAATGGTAATCCAAATGTGAACTTGTCAATAATAACTTCCTTCACGGGCATCGCATTCATAATTCTGAAAAAAGTGTTGACCATTCATGTTTATGTAAGCTTTGGTTTTAAATCAATTTTAAATGTTCTAGAATTGTTGAGTTACATTTTTTACTAGGAAAACAACAAAAAAAATTGTCTACGTCGCAAGAAGTCTAAATTGCGTATACCAATAGATGGCCTTCAATTTGCTTAATTTTCACACCAGCTGCATAATAAATGTCACACTTGTTTTTATATTAGGGATGGACCAATTTTTAGGTATATCACATACTCCAACTCACAATATATATATTCATGCATTTAGTCGCCATCGGCTCTGTCCAAGCCAGAGTATTATGATATTATCAAATTTTATTTTATAAATCTGAATAATAAATAAATAAATAAAACTAGGTTGAGTTATGCAAATTGAGGGTGCATGACAATGACATCACTATTTGCACAATAGAAAAACTATTATATATACGTAGAATAATAAAAGCCACCAAAAAGAAAAGAGATCAAAATCTTATCTCCTTTGTGAACACAGATGAGATCATGATGGACATGCTGATAAATATGAATACGATTTCAACAGACATATTATTATTGGAAAGAACATAAAAAAATATATAATGGTTGGTTTCTTTAATCGATGTTTATTGAGGGGAAATTGGCTTTCAGTTAGCAATTATCCTCTGCATTAGCATTTGATACGTCTCATTTTCAATAAAGAATCCAAATGATTAATCGCCGCTTTCAATATCTAAGTACTATTGTTAATATTTTTTTCATCTATGGATAGGATAAGATTAGGGACATTTTTTATTTGTAAACTATTTTATAAGAAAGAAAATCATCATCTAAGTATTATTATAGTAACTTCTATAGTTGATATTCACAGTGGATCGTCGTTCACTAATTGAATAGTTTAATTTTACTATAAAATATATCAATTATTCAACTTTTTTTTGTTGCAGTTTTTTTATTACCCAAGTTACATAAAATATACTATATAGATAAACCAACTTATTATCAAGTATAAAAAATACACCATTTTACTATCTGTTTTCGAGTTATCGAAAAATAAATCAAAATTAAGGGGCGTCGAACGATAATACGAAAGCAGTGCATAATGTGGCGGACAAGATATTGATCTAAGAATTTAATGAGCAAATATTAAAAATCATATGATGACGACAGATATAATCAATCCAACACATTGGAAAAGATATTTGCTTCTATCCATCGTCGTTACTGGAAAGCTATCACCTCACCACTATCCCCATTAGATTTATTGTGACTGAGTCTGACTCACATCCTATCTATCTAGGGGTGAGTATTCGGGTTTCGGTTCAGTTTTTCGCCCAAACCGAACCGAACCTGAAAAACCGAATTTTGCCTAAAATTAAAACCAAAAAATCGAAAAACCAACCGAAAAAACTGAAATTATACTAAAAACTGAAAGACCGAAAAACCTAAAACCGAAGAACAGGGAAAAAAATACTATAACATGATTATATCCATGATCCATCACCAACAAAAAACAAATACTCAATCCATATTCCACGAACCACAATAACAAAAATCAACCAAAAGTCCAAAATAAATCCACTCTAAATCTTCAATAGTTTCAACATATTACATCAATAAATCCAAAATAAAGTTTCATGACAAGTCTTCAATATCTTCCAAGTTTCAACAAATAATAGAGATTGAGTAATTTGTTGAATCTTGAGTAGACATCAATGCAATACCTAATATACAAAAAGAGTTATATAAGTACTATAATTATTCGGCATCTACAATAAGAAAGATTTAGAGATACTTAGCAATCAATTTGCAACATAATAATACATAATTACATTAAAAATAATTAATAAACTTACATTACAACTTGATGCCGAATAATCTATGTTGTAGATTGGAGAAAACCGGCTTACTTTTTACTTAATGAAATCTGAAATACAACATAAACATGTCATGACAATTGGAGATATACTAAAAAAAAAATGCGCATACGTAGAAACAACACATCCTACCTATTTAAACACAGGTACACAAGTCAAATAATCACACTTCCATATCAAGAACTTGATAACTTAATTACTCTCTGACTGTAATTGAAAAAATAAAAAGTTGGTATAACTAGATATTCTTTAAAATTGCAGAATTAATCAAGACTAAATTTTGTGACTTTTCGGTAATTTCTTCCTAAATATTATTTGGTGCCCACCAAATCATGCTCATGTCTTAATTAAGGGTGAATATTATTTCCGAAAGCTATACAAGGTATGAACTCACACACATTTAAAAGAATCTAAAATTAAATACTTAAACTGCTTCTTAGAGTGTCCACAATGGGGGAGCCGCGGCCCGCGGCTCGGTGCGCGGCCCCCCATTGCAGAGGCCGAGAGCCGGGGCCCTAGGGCGAGAGACGTGGCTGAGCCGCGGCCGCGGCCCTCCATTGCATCGAGCCGCGTTTCGCGGCTGGGCCGTGGATTAGAATTTTTTTTTAATTTCGAATTTTTTTTATAAATATACACTCCCATTTCCATTTTTTCACTTCATTCTACACTTCCAATCCCTTCAGTTGGGCTACGACCTCATTCTTAGGTTGAGGTCGAAGTTGGGCTTCTCTGATGGGTCGGCGACGGGCGAAGCAAGCGGCAGTGAGGCCGGTGTCGGCGGCGGTGGAGGAGGTGAAGAAGATGTGCCGGATTCCGATGACGCCACCGAGTAGTTAGCGGTGGCGTTTTTTTATCTTTTTATGTTGTGTTTTTTAAAAATTTTCGTTGTAGAATTTTCCCCTATCAAAAATACGACGAAAATTTATCTATAATTCGTAACTTTATTAAATTATGTTAGATCCCAAATTATTAGTCTACAAAAATTTAATATAGTTAAATTAAAAAATAACATTAAAAAATAAAATAAAATAAATTTTTTTAAAGGGCCACATTTTATGGCCATTGTTATTTTTGTTATAATTTTGACTTTTACCATTGTGAAGGCCACAAGAGAGCCACGAATGGTGGCCGGGCCACATTTGGTGGCCTTTGAAGGCAACCATTGTGGACACTCTTAAACAAATTCTACTCAATAAAGGTAGAGAGAGAGGCAATGGGTCACATAATTGTGCAATTGAAGGTTTTGGTAGAGTTTTACCTGTAGCGGGAGCCGTGAAGAGGAAGAGGCGTGAAGCTGTGGAGAGGCTACGGCGTGAAGCGTGAGGGCTGAGGGACGACGGACTGATATTTAAATTTACATGTTGTATTGATATAATTATGTCTTTGTGTTGATAATTTTAATACACAATATTGAAAGTTATTAATTATTACTGTAAATTAGTTAGCACACTAACGCAAACCTATTTAAGTAATAGTATATATATTAATATATATATAATATTAAAATAAAATTCGATTTTTCAGTTTTTTTTTGAACGAACTGAACCGAAAAACTGAAATATTCAAAATTCTAAAACCGAACCGAAAAACCGAACCGAATTTTAAATTTTTGGTTTGGATCGGTTCAGATATTCAGTTTTCGGGTTTTTTGCTCACCCCTAGATTCTTATCGAGTCGTATTGGGTTAGGCCACATCAGGTCATGAATAGTGGAATACACAACGGCAAAGCCAATAATTGATAATCGAAGAATCGGACGAGATCATAAATAAAATATTGAAATAATTAAGTACATTTTAATAAAAATGCAATCCAATTTAAACAACACTGTCTTATGTTACGTTTCAAAGCACAACTAAAGCATAAAACTATTAGCAACAACACAATTTTACCACTTACGCATGCCACATAAAACTATTAACAATAAATTTATTATACAACAAATAGTTCATATTCATAAAAATAATACAAATACGAGGAATAAAACCCCAACCAACCAAAATCCAATAGAAAAGGTCAGCAGTTGTTCTGCAACAAATTTTGTAGGCAGAAGCATAATAGAATTAGGATATTAATCCGCCACTGTGAAAACTGAAAACATAGTTTTCTAATTTTTTTATTTGAAACTATGGGATATAATTTGGATCTATTGCTATTGGGCTCAGTAATAATTATAATTGGCTCAGTAATTTGAATTGGTGGTGCTGGTCCATATCCAGATCAACCCATTACTTACCTGGGTAAGTCGATGGCCGCGTGTGGCACTCCATGAGGCTCGTGGATGAGGACCGTCCGATTGTGGCTGTGTTCGTTCTGTGAGGGTTAAGTTGAATTGCCTCTCTCATTCATTTTCACTCATTCACTCACTCTCTCACCTGTTTAATTAGGGTTTGATCTCCTCCCCCTCTCTCTCTATAACTTTCTATTTCTCTGAAACCAGTTCCAAACATCTCCTCCGATCGTTCTCTTCTCTTGTGATATCTGAATGAGGTTTCTCTAGCAGAGGCAAGTTCTATGTTGCCTTGCGTAGTCCGACGCTTGGTTGAATGTTTGTGTTCTACCTGCTAAGTCGGAGGAGGAATCTTCAATGGCGTGTTCCGAGAGATACTTGTGTTCTTGAGCGTCCTAGTTGTTTTTATGAGAGTGTGGTATGATTTCGTGTATGAGTTGGCCGGTGCGATGTGGTAATCGGTGAAACCCTAAGGTTTTAGGTCTGACTGTTTCACGATGCTCACTCTGTGACTTTAGGTGAAGATTGAGGAGGTACTTGGGCCGGTGCAGTTACGGTTGAGACCTGATCCACATATCCTTCAATCTTCATTTTCCTTAGGCTTTACAGATCCTTAAGGATCTTGTCTCTGAAACTAATTATGGCATCCACAACGCGTCTCGTTGCGGTCCCTATCTCGTCTCGGAGAGACGAGACGGCAGCGAGACAGCGTTGCGGGCTCCGTCTCGTCCCCAGCCCGTCCCGTAACTCGTCGTGGAGAGACACTCGACGAGCTGTCTCGCCACGCGCGTTGGCGACGTGGCGAGCTGCGGTTCGTCCGTGACGCCCACTCGTCGGCCCGCGAGTGGGCGTCGTTTATTTCCATTGAAAATATATTTTTTATTATTTTTTTTAAATTCAGAAAAAATTCAAAAAATAAAAAAAATCCAAAATTATACTAGCCGTTTGTAGCCGTTTTTTACAAATTTTTTTTTTTGGAATTTTTTTAAGCCCCCAATCACTTCTATAAATATCAAATCATTCCCACAAATTAATCCACAAAAAAACACTCTATTCTCTCTCAAACACCCTCAAACACTCTACATTCTTATCTCAGAACATTATTCTTCTCCCAAATTTAATCCATTCATGGATCCATTTGAGCAAATGCATCGAATAATGGAAGTATCGCTAGCAGAAGATCGACGTCGGGAGGAGGAGGAAGCCGCGACGCCTCAAAGGCGATCCCGGACTTACATCCATCGTAACCGGGAGGATCTAATGGAGCACATTTGAGCTAAAATTTGGCAACCAGTAGACGCACATGATCGCCATTAGACAACTTTTTCTTCTGCTTCTTTGAGTTTTGAGATTTTGAATTTAGAGAGAGTGAGCAGAAGATTTTAAATTATTATTTTTTTAGGATTTTATTAATGTGGTTTTTTATTTTTTTAGAATTTTAAGTTGTAATTTTATTTTATTTAATGAAGTATGTTTTTATTAATTGAATTTGTTGAAAATAAAATAAAAAATGAAATTGAATGAATAGTTAAGGGATGAGATGGTTAAGAGATGGAGGGTTGCAGGTGCTGTCTCTTAGTTAAGAGATGAGATGAAAAGTACAGTGGGCCCATGAATAGTGAAGAGATGAGACAGATAAGAGACAGCGTTGCGGATGACCTTATATTTCTTGAGTTGTGCAGGTGATACTTGTTAACTGCAATGAGTCTAAGTCGGTCAAGGAACTAGACTAGTGCTAGAGTTCTAAATTGTGTGCTGCTTATTACTCACTGTGGATTCGTGTAATTGGTTTGTTAGCTTGAAAGATTGACTATATTTCAACAATAATGATCCTTACATAAATTAATAGCAATTGAAAAGAATAACTATGATATTAATGCATGCTCGTTTTGTTTTTGGTGTATTGGACATTTCGTTTGGAAATAGGAAGTTTGACTTTAAGAAGGAAATAGAGGCCAAATATGGAAGATAATCAGAAAAACAAGAAATTATGGAAGATAATCAGAAAAACAAGAAATTTGTAACGAGCATTACTTAGTCGATTTAGCTTGGCTCAGATTTTAAGAAATATAGAAAATTTTGTAACGACCATTACTTAGTCGGTTTAGCTTGGCTCAGATTTTAAGAAATATAGAAAAACTTGAATAGAAAAAATTGATGAAATATATATCCAACTTTTATCATAATATTATTAATTTCATAATAAATTTGTGAGAGAAATAAATTAGTAAAATTTATGGTCCACGGTCAATAATAGTAAAAGAGGAAAATGACGCAATTATTTGTACAATTAAGACAATTAACTGCGGACGAATGTAGGGAGTAGTTTTTAAGATTGAATCTAGTAAGAAATGCAAACAATAAGGAGAAATAAATGTTAGTGGTCACATAAATAAGAAGCAAACTCACTTTAATAGGCCTAAAAAGGGCCCGATTAAATTTGGGCTTTCTACCAAAATTTCGGTCCACTAAACTTCCTTTATCCAAAACCCCCCGATTCTGATTCTTTTCTCTCCCGTCAGTCTTCAGTTCTTCACTTTCTCACCCCTCTCCTGCATCACTGCGGCGATGGCGGCGGCGGCAGCGCGACGCACGGTGACTCTCGGCGGAAAAGGATCTTCGCTGACCTCATCCTCCGTTTTCGACGCGGCGATCGGCTTAGCTCGCGTCTCAATTGACTCCTCTGCACTCTCTCGTCGCTCCTCCTCTTCTACCAGCTCCGCTGCAAAGTTCTCCTTTACAATTCCTGATTATTTCACAGAGAAGGAATCTAGGGCGTCTCTAATCCTTCTATTGAATAAGCTTCTGCTCTCTTCCTCTTCCTCCGCCTCTTCCTCTTCCTCCGCCTGTGCTCAATTGGTGGAAATTCTCGAACAGAATGTTTTAGGTTTGGATTATGCAATTGACAATGTCGCATCGGAGGATCTGGCTATGGTTGATTACTCTGCTGCTGCGCTTGCTGGCGTTTCTGCTATTCTGGATCACCGCACTTCTGCATTGGTCTCTATTGTTGATGCTGTTGCAGCTTTATCGTGTGAGGCTCTGCGAGCTGACGTGTCGCCCTTCAATTTGATGGACTCCGGAGATGGTTCAACGGCGAAGGACGCCGTTGCTGTGGCAGCTGATTTTAAGGTGTTTTTTAACGGTTCAAAGCTGGTTAATTCGGGGAAGAAGCTTTCGGACGATTCCGTGGCGGAGATTCCGTCGCTCCATGGAGATTTCAGGGATGTTTCTCGATCTCTTCACTCGAGAGCTAGAGTTCAGTTGAATTCCGGATTCGGAGCTGGCTCGGCGAAGGTTTTGTCGATGGCATTGGGGAATTTGGCCTCGTGCCTGTCATATTTGGGGATTAATAGCATTCGTCGAACCGATCTTCTTCTCTCCAGTTCAATTGCTGATGTGGAATTGTGTTCTCGTCTCTCAGAAATGATAGCTGCTAAATCCTTACGCCCTGCTCTGGAGGAGCTGTACGCATCTTCTCAAACTGCTCGTTTGGAAGAGGATTATCTGTTATTCGTCCACAAAATTTATGAATTACTCGACGTGGTGAGGAATGTAGTTTCGTGGGAGGCTACAGCTGCATTCATTTCACTTGGAGGAAGCGAGATTTTTGGCGATAGAATTCAAGGGGACAATGGGAGTTTGAGTGAGCCTAAAATTGGGGATAATCCTAAAGCTGACAAGAAAAGCGAGAAGAAGAAGAAAGTTGTTATAGGGAAGGGAACAATTGCTCTTATGCAGTTTATCAAGGACAGGTTGCTCGGGGGAGCTGCAAAATTTGATTTGGAAAATTTCGCTCAGGATTTCCAGTCATTACTGGATGCGGAGGGTCCATGTTTCAATGATCTCGTAGCGAAAGTGAAAGAGATTGTGGAAACCAATGAAAGTCGAAGGCTTCCAAAGCTACCTAAGGTATAACGTTGACATTATTTTTTGGGTATTTGTAGATGGTCTGTCATTGTTACAATATTTGGTAAGCGTAAGCATTCTCTTGTTGGATGGTATAGCAAAATTTCTGTATCTTGAATAACCGAGGTGGCATACTTAATCTCATGAAAATCAAGCAATGATCTATTAATGCTAGGTTTTTGTGTTCATTTCAAAAGTATTACAATCTCAAACTTACTCTGGTGTTTTAGTTTACGAGCAATGGCACTCCATGAATGTGGCTTCCCCTTTTTTTTGTTTTGTGGTTCATTTCGTGTCCCCTCATATTGTACCTTCAGACAAACATGGAAAACAAAGACCTTCTGCATTATATTATAGACTCTTGTCTCTTTAATGTGCAGGGTACCCGTGATTTTGCGAAAGAGCAGATGGCAGTTAGAGAGAAAGCGTTCAAAATTATAACTGAGGTTTTTAAAAGGCATGGCGCCACAGCTTTAGATACCCCGGTCTTTGAAATGAGGGAGACTCTTATGGGAAAGTATGGAGAAGACTCAAAATTGATCTATGACCTTGCCGATCAGGTGAGCTTCTTGTTTCCACCGAACCTTCTCTTTTTTGTCTTCAGTCTAACTTCAATACAAATACTATCTACTTTGCAGGGTGGCGAACTCTGTTCACTCCGATATGACCTGACAGTTCCTTTTGCTCGATATGTTGCTATGAATGGCTTGACTTCCTTCAAAAGGTACCAGATAGCAAAAGTTTACAGACGGGACAATCCATCAAAGGGACGTTATCGTGAATTCTATCAATGTGACTTTGACTTTGCTGGTCAATTTGAAAAAATGTTGCCAGACTTTGAGGTCATAAAAATCTTGACAGAGTTGCTTGATGAACTAGCTATTGGAGATTACGAGGTTAAAAGAACTATTTTGTTTATGATAGTGTTATATTAGTTCAAAATTTGGATGATACTATACGTCTTCTATCTTGTACATTGTATATGAATAAATATTTTACTTGTGTAAAATTATTTGCTCGTGTTGCTTTATGGACCTCTGAAGTACTGGTTGTGTTACTCATAGTTAAGGAAATTATTTCATGTTTAACTGTGTTAAAATGTTTGTTTCAGGTGAAGCTAAACCACCGGAAGTTACTTGATGGCTTGTTGGCTATCTGTGGGGTGCCACAAGAGAAATTTAGAACTATTTGTTCAAGTATTGACAAGCTAGACAAGCAAACATTTGAGCAGGTTAAAAAGGAAATGGTGAGTGCGTGGATCTGATTACGAGAGGTTGACAAAGTAAAACTGGCAGAATAGCTGTCCATTAAATAACATGATATTTGATTTTCATTTTGTGGGATTATCCCGTCCTTTGTGGATTCATAGACTGCATATATTTCACTTTTACAGGTGGAAGAAAAAGGTTTGACTGAGGAAACAGCCAATAAAATTGGAAGTTTTGTTAAAAATAGAGGATCGCCTATGGAGTTATTGTCCAAGTTAAAACAGGAAGGCAGTGAGTTCTTATCAAACAGTGAAGCAGAGCTTGCATTGAATGAATTGGAGATTTTATTTAAAGCTCTTCTGAAGTCCAAGTGCATAAGCAAAGTAGTTTTTGACTTGAGTCTTGCAAGGGGTCTGGATTACTACACTGGAGTCATATTTGAAACTGTTTTTAAAGGGGGTGCACAGGTAAATATCAATTTTATGTAGTAGTACTACATTTTATTATTGCCTCAAAAGCAGGAGCATTTTGACTATTTAGGGGGCATTTACTTGATAGGATAGGTAATAGGTAGTATATACTACTCGGCTACTCCTATAACATATGATTGAGTATTTGAAGGATAAGAAGATCAAATAAGTTCAGAATCAAACAATCCATCAAAGTAAAAATGGTAGATTAGCTTGGATTTTTTTATCTATCCATCATTTATTAGCATGAATTCGAAAAATTGAATCTGCTCAGTACTCAATCAACTTATTACTCCATAACTTATGCAAGAACTTGTACTGGTATTCTTCATTGTTTTTCATCACAATGGAGAATTGTTTAGTTGTTTGCTGCAACATTGCTTCTCCCTTATCCAGTTGTTCTTCTTTTTAGTTCTAATGTGAATCATACCACACGAGTCTTATTTGAAGGGTTCTAAAAAAAACTTGTCTACAGGTTGGTTCAATTGCTGCTGGTGGACGCTACGACAATCTTATAGGTATGTTCGGCACAAAGCAGGTTCCTGCTGTTGGAGTCAGCTTAGGAATAGAGAGAGTATTTGCTATCATGGAGCAACTCCAAAATGACCAGGTATGCATTTCTCATTATTTAGAAATCTACCCTTATCAAGAAAAAGAAATGCATTCGAACTCTCATTTGAATAAATTAGACGGCATGTTGAGTTTATGAGGTCTCATAGTGCAACTTCAATGTGTCAACCTCATAGTTTTTATAAAAATTCTGATGCAGCTGACTTGTGTAAACTGTTTGAAGCTTGCTGTTAAAAAATTATACGGAGTACTATAGATTTTGCTTGTGACAGTGTGGTTTCTCCTTAGCTCAGTAAACTCTGATTCTGCACAATCTTAATTTCGGGCCGCTGACATCCTGTGTGTCCTCGTCTCAGGAAATACGAGCAACTGAAACTCAAGTTCTGGTGAGCATCCTAGGCGACGACATATCACTAGGCGCCGAACTGGCGAGTGAGCTGTGGGATGCCAAGCTAAAGGCTGAAGTTATGGTGAATAAGAGAGTAATCAAGCACATAGACCGTGCCAGAGGGTCCAAGATACCCTACATGGTGATAGTAGGCGACCAGGAGCTCAGCAAAGGCGTCGTGAAACTGAAAGATGTCACTGCCGCAACTGAGGACGAAGTGCCAAGAACCGGACTCGTGGCGGAGCTACAGAGACGGTTGAACATCTCACCTTAAATAGACAGCCGAGATCACCTGTTTCAGTTTCTCTGATTTTGACAGTGGGTATAACAGTTTTTTGACCTCCTTCTTACACCAACAATTTTAGCTAACGTGTATTTTTTTCTGATATATTTTGCTTTGTACACTGTGTTTAAGGATCCACACAAGTTACAAATATTTTGTTAAAAAATCTGTCCTAAAGGAATTACCTGGATGTTAGTAGTATTTAGTTTTGAAACGATAATGTAGGTGATATCTAATTATGGCAAACACATCAAGACGTCTTTCTACTAATAAATCTTTTTTCTAAAATTTTTGTTTAATTAAATCCTTGTACTAATATATTTTATTTCATTAGATCATTTTATAAATTTTGTTTAATTAGATCCTTATACTAATCCATTTTGATTTAAGAGGTTCTTTATTTAATCTTTATTTAATGAATTATAATAAAACAAAAAATTATAAAAGAATTTAATAAAATAAAATTGGTACAACATTCTAAGAAAATAAAAATTTGTAAAAGAATCTAATGAAATAAAAATATTCCACCAGATGTATTTTTCAACGATAATTGTAAAAAACACAACTGACACGACGTATTTAAAACTGCTATTCTTATAAATGTACTATTATATATGGCTTCATGTAGCATAAATTGTGTTTTTGTATTTAATGAAATAGTTTATGGGTCCCTAAACCCTAATTTCTCCCCCAATCTTAAGCCTCCGCTCTCTAGCATCTTCAGAGATTGATCGGCGCGTTCAATTTAGCGGTAAAAAATGCAGCACGATGAAGTCATCTGGCAAGTTATCAGGCACAAACACTGCAGTTTCATGGCGAAGTAAGTTTGAAGGGTTGCTTGCTTGTTTTGTGGCGGTTTTTGTTTCGAAGATTTAATTTTGTTGGTTTTGTGGCGAAATGTATAGAATTGAAACTGGGATTTTCTGCCGGAATCCTTACAACGTGACAGGGATATGCAATCGGAGCTCATGCCCTCTTGCCAACAGTCGATACGCTACTATTCGGGATCATGACGGTATCTTTTTACTTCGATTCATGCTTTAAATGTATAAATTTGACTGCTTTAGTTGCTAATTAATTTATATGTAGCTGAATAGTTTGGAATTTTAGTGTTTTTCTTCCTTTTCTTTCTGTAGGAGTGTTGTATTTGTATATGAAGACAATAGAGAGGGCACATATGCCGAATAAATTGTGGGAAAGAGTTAAAATGCCGAGAAATTATGCAAAAGCCCTTGAGATTATTGACAAGCACATGGTAATCGTTTATGTCGTTGCTATTACTGTTTTTGCTGCAGTCGGATTGTTTCTGTAAGTTTTGAGCTTTGTTGGCCTGCTGTTTAATATGACAGATGTATTGGCCGAAGTTGTTGGTACACAAAACAAAGCAGAGATTAACTAAGATGACACAGATGCGGATACGCATGAGAAAACTAGCTTTGAAAACAAGGTTCATCCATCATTTCTTCATCTTTGCACTTGCAACATGTTTATCTTATTGATTGTAACGTAGTATTATCTGGTGTTTCTTGTTGCCTACTTTTGTGTCGCGCTTTTGTTCAGAGCCATTTCCTTTATCTCACTTTATTGTAATGAATATCATTTGGACTTAAATAGGAGACATATATTCCTGTTTCCTAACCCACTCAAGGCATGAAATATATTAAAACAGATCAAAGTCATGAGATCAAGCAAAGTAGCTTTTTTGACTTAGAGTGAATTGATGGAATTGACAATAAGCAAATCACAGTTCATCCATCGAAAGAGTTCATATTATTCTTCACTAATCAATATGAACTGGGACAGTGAATTATCTAAGTTCTCAAAGAAAGTGGTTATAATGTTATTATTTATGCATGTTGCAGGTTCCTTTTGGGCAATGCTTTATCTAAATTTTGTTTCTATAAGTATCAATATATGGTAGCCTATCGCATGCTTTTGATTCTCTTTCTTTGTGTAGAGAGAAAATTATGACAGTGCCAACAAAACAAAAGAAAAGGGAAGCTCGACGTGAGGAGAAGGCTGAGAAGGCAGCACTTTTGGAAAAAGTACGTCAGTTCTTGCTTCTGTTTAACCTGCAAGTTGGTCATTTAAGCACTTGATTGTGTATTGCTGGGACTGACATTCACATTAATTTTCAGAGTATTGAAAAGGAGTTGCTTGAGCGCCTAAAGAAAGGAGTCTATAGTGATATCTATAACTACCCTGTTGATAAATACAATGAAATCCTTGATAAGGAAGAAGTTGGAAAAGCTACTGTTAGTGAAGATGAAGAGGAGGAGGTTATGAATCGACAATTTTGCTCCAGGTCCATTGTTTGATTTGTTGCTCACATTGCCCATGTGATCGGTATTGCAGGAACCAGTTATAGAATATGTTGAGGGATATGAGGAACTAGAAGAGGAGGATGATATGGAAGATTTTGGTGGTCTTGCTATCAGAGAAGATTATGATAATGGTAAGACTTTTGCAATTTCTCTCTACACAGTTCTATTAACATACACCATAATAGCTCTTCTGCCGGGGTTCAAATTGGGAGAGAGACCCCTGCTGCTTTCGTCTTCAATATATGTGGCAATTTTAGCTGTTTCTCAAAAAACATCTATTGCAGATAATTTGAATGATGACGATGCCGATAATGACGACGATGATGACAATGAAGAAAAAAGTGCATCTGTTGCTTATAAGAGAGAGAGGAAGAGTTCTGCAAGAAAGCTGGCGAAAGAAGAACAAGCGGCCAAATCTAAGAAGAAAATCAAAGTCCAAGTTGAGGTAAACTCTACTGCTGCATTTCTCTCTCTTCACATAACTACTTTAGAGATGGATATTCACATATTATTGATGTGCTAGGTTGAGCACGAAGACGCAGTTGAAAGGCAAAGAGCTGTGTATTGAGGTCTTCCTCCCTTTCATGTTCATGTACGAAATCAGATTACCAATTCGAGGAAGTTCACTGAAGCTTTATGGTATTAGCTTTGGGCCACACCCCATATTGGAATAGGAGACTGCTCAAGATCACCGTTACCGTGATGTAGTATTCCTCTCCAAGTGTGCTAAATCCCATGATCTTTGACCCCTTTCGATGGGATCGATTGTGGACTTCACCAGTTTTGCTGCTGCTGTTGCTTCCCTCCCCAGAATTTTGTGATTTATATTGGTCATTACCAAATTTTGGAATGTTCTAAAGGATATTCTCTGACTTGTACTGATCATTATTTTATTGAATGTGGTCTTTTTTATGCATACCGTGCCTGCACCCGTAGAAAACAAAAGTTATTCATGTAATGTGTTCAAATTCATACTATTAAATAGATAATTAACAATATTGTTTAAATATTTGTTGGAAAATTAATGGAGTTAGAGTAGTATTTTCCTGTATAAAGTTGCATTAATTTTCTTTAATAAATTTCTGAAAAATGATGTTCGTTTCTTGAACAATTACTAACATGCAACTGGGCCAATTAAATAAAGCCCTTTAAAAAAGTGTTTAGGCTTCGGCCCAACCGAAAACAGCTCATTTTCTTTCTTTCATTACTGAGCAATTAGGGAAATTAGGAAAGGTCACTGAAGTTCGGCCAAAATAGCATTTTATGAATATTTCGTATTTTTATTATTTTTTCTATATATTATTAGCCAAATATATATTATTACCCTTATAAATCTTTATTGATTAACCAATTAAAAGTTTGCCTCTCAACTAAGATCATGGCTGCACCCGGTCAGATATATTGAGGCAACAAAGGTGTTGCCTATAACAGATGGCAACATCTCTCATTATACATAATCATTAATCTTGACCATCAATTTCTTAGTTAAATTTATTAAACTAATGATGGAATAGATGAATTTTTGTGAAGAAGGTAGATGAGTGTAAACTCTACAATGGGAAAGTTGAGAAGCTTTTATAGTTTCTAGAAAGAAATTATTTAGTTATTACTAGTATGGTCCCACACAAAATTAAATATGAACATGTATGGGCATGTACTACTCTAGGAGGAAAAGTTAAATTAGGATTAGAGTTAATCTTTACCCTATGTTATGATATATCTGCATCTTGTTTGTGTAAGGAAATGCACTTACATTTGACTATCAATTAGTTAGTTAACGAAAATATTTTAATTAAAATTTATAAACCTTACAAATTATCCAAGTAACTGTTGAGGTATATTGAATGATTCTGACAAATTATTTACTAAAATTTCAACATCGTTTATACATTTCATTTTACGTATAGGAGAAATAAACGGAGAAAAAATGAAAATCTCTGCGCATAGTTTTTAATTCAAGTTCACCTTTTCAAGAACAACCATAGACCCAATTATTACACATACATGCATTACAGCATCATTAAATGTCTGTCTGTTTTACTTATCATTTTTTAAGCCAAACACATATGAAGTTACAGTTACTGCGTGTCTGCGCAGAAAAAGTTTAAAACACAAAATTATTCAAGAAAGTCAAATATTTACATGGGCTGCCTTGAATAAAAAGTATACGCTCAAATTAAAGAAAGCGTTTTGTTTTGTTTTGTTTGGTTTTCGACAAAATTTACGAAAGTGGATTTTGATGAACTGAGTTTAAAAAATAGATAAAATAAAATAGACTATTAAAGACTCCAAAAAGGACTATGAATCATTTAAATTGGGACAGAAAATGTAATACAGTAAATTAAAGTTTTGTTATAAGTTCGATTACCTAGTTTTGAAGGTGGATAGATATACTACTAGTTTTGAGGTGTTAATGAAAATTATAAGTCGCGTTCTTCTTTTAATTTCTTTTGTGTGTGGAATAACTTTGAGATGAAATCAGAATAATGAAAAGTAAGATGATAATTATTTATTTATTTATTTAAAGATTAGCCAATATTATTTTTGTGTATCAAATCTAAACATCCACTAAAAGTAATCTACTTCAGGGACAAGTATGATAAATTGAACAAATTTGTGCATAATTAATCTTACAATATATCAAACACATACTATATAACCCATGATTCAAAGTAAACATCGACTTTACTGACAATTTAGGGTTTCGTTTTCAATAGCTAGCATGATTTGTGTGTGAAAATCATGACTGTTACATTTCCTATTAATATGACCATTAATTAGTCATAAATTATAGAATTGACATTGGTTTGCATCAAAATGGGATAAATGTCTAGTTATGGATTGTGAATTATGCATGTCAAAAATCAGAAGCCCAAAGCCTGAAATTCCACCATTTTAGGAATTGCATGTTTGTGAAATCAAAAGGATCGCATGCGCCCCCAAAATCATTATATTTTCCAATGAAAGAGAAGCAAAAACTGACAAACACAGCAAAATATAATCAATGGAGAAATTAAATTGCATGCATTTTGAGGTTTCAATAATGATTGTTTTTATCAGACAACAGAGGTTACAAGAACGAATATCCCTTTACAAAAAATTAGTGTACTTAATTAATTGCCACTTTTTATTCGCCTACATCGCAAGGTTTTGTCAAGTTTGATTAGATTTAATCATATATCTATTCAAGAAGGCTAGCTTGTAAATAATTGTGCATATTCCTCAACAATATACTGGTTTAAGTATAGTATATTACTAATATTTAATTTATTGTTTAGATTGATGTATTAATTTATTCTTATTTAAATGCGCTTTCCTAGAGTATCTCTACCCAATAATATTTGTATATATTTTTTACTCATCATTTGTATAATGTATTATTACACCTATGAATAACAGGCCGTTGCTTTACCAAAAATTTTATCACTCATATTAAACAAGCCATAAATTCATAGTATTTCAAACAAGATCTTTCGTGCCAACTCTAAATATTAATTGCTTTTAGACCTTGCTGTTATTTAATGAATAAATTAATTTTATATGGTGGTTCCGTCTAGATAATTTTTTAGTAGTTACAGCAATTTACATGATTTATTAGACTCGAAAAATATTGTAAATATAGAAAAATTGGCAAAGTAATTAGTCAAAAGAAAATGTCAAAATTCTATAAACAGGAGAAGAAAGTGCTGGAATATATGCATTAATTACACGTACTGTAATATCCCACGTTGTTGTTAAAATCTGGTTGGCATTTACTCTCTCTCTAGCCATATTTATATTTATTTTTTATGTTTCTATTTAAAATTATACCATATTAATATATGTTGGTTGTATGAAATATTATTGCCATCCATGCACAAACACGTGAAATTAAACATGAATATCGTAGGAAAGCTATTTATCTATGAATGCAATTTTATTATGTGAGATATGGGCCAATGCAATATCAATAATTCTCTGAAGAAAGCTACGATGCACAAATAATTAATTAATGCTCGGGCAATTTATTCCATCCTTTTTTAATCTCAGAGTTCAATAATGTATTTCCCAATTTATTGGCTTTAAATTGCCACGACAGCCAACATTTTTATAGAATAACAGGGAACTATAGCACCAATCAGATGAATAGAAACAAATAGAAAAAATTAAAATAAAAATCAATTTCCATGAAACAACACTGCTCCAATCAGAAACCAGCAACTTAATTAATTATATCCCAGTATTATGGAAAGTCTTGTATTTAAAAAAACATTATATATAATTATTGAAATACTTAGAGGACTTTGAGATATCATATACTCAGTATCCAACAATTTCAACGTTTAAATCTCTCTCATATTTCCTTTCGTAATTATATACTATTTGAATAGTAAGTTATAATAATTTGGTCCAGAAAATAAATATATTAAAATGTACCAGCTGCCATAGTAAACTTGACATAGCTGGAAAGTTGAGATTTACAAGTAGTATTGTTAAATTGCTTACATTATAATCGCACGTGCAGACAAATAATTCAACTTCATAATTCATTTTCCTATACTATTTCTCAGACCATAACTATTGATAATTAATGTTCAATAATTTTCTATTATATTGCCCGAAATTTAGTGTATGAGATCGACCATCAATTTTTCCCCTTGTTACCCAAACATTTCAAATATCATATGCATATGTTTTTATAATGAAAAATCTAATATTATCAACAATATCTCAAATGCCTATATACTTATAGAACAAAGTCATTTTAATTATTGAAAAAAAAATTAAATATTTGGGGGAGACAAATAGTTTTTTTTTTGTTATATATACGTCATTGATGTATATATATTGCAAGTGTACGTATAAATTGTCTACCGAAAAGAAAAAAGAAAAAAGAAGATGAACGACGAAATAATGATTGACTAACCACTCATTTAAATTTGAACCGGAATACGAAAAAAAGTTTATGCTGTTAATCAATATTCGACCCAATTGGAAATCCATTAAGCAACATATTTGACATATTTCACCATACAATTAACTAACATGATTTAGGACCTAGATACATAATTTGAATAAATCATACTTAAAGTTAGGGTTGCTTAATCGGTTCTCCGGTTCTCGTTTAACCGGAACCGACCGGTTAATTGAGGAACCGGAACCGGAATATTCGGTACCGGTTCCTAATTTTTTGATATAACCGGTTCCGGTTCTAATCGGTACCGACCGGTTCCTAACCGGGAACCAGATTAAATTTTAATTTAATTTTTAATTTTTAATTTATGTTTTATAATTTCATATTAATATAACTTAATATACTATTACCTATTATTCAAGTTTCTTAATCCTATTTTATAATTTAGGTATTGACTTATCGAATATTTTTAGGTGTTGGACTTGTTTAGGTATTTAATTGTTTAAATTTTTAGTAGATGGATGATGAATATTGTTGCTTTGTTAGTTTTTACTATTTGGCTTATGTTTATTCGTACTTTTAGATATTAAGTTCATGAATTTTTATATTTTTAGATATTGGATTATTAATTTTTTTGGGTATAGAATTATATAAATTTTCATTCGAGTAATATTTTGAATTAAAATTAGATGACAAACCGGTTCTTCGGTTCTAAGCCAGAACCGGCCGGTTCTAACCGATCGGTTCCGAACCGGAACCGGTCGATACTGGTTCTGGTTCCGATTCTTGAATTTAGAAAATTTTGTAACCGGTCCGGTTCTAACCGGAACGGCCGAATAAGCACCCCTACTTGAAGTACTTATACAAAATCAATTATATCGACGCTCAATTCGATTGCTTGGTTATCAAAATTGGTATGTTCCCCCCATTAATTTAACAAATGTGGAAGTGATGGGAATTAGATTGTTATTACATCATTTATTAACTAATTAAAGACTTAGGACCATTAGAATTAAGAGTGGTTAAGTATGCTTGCCATTAGCTCGGACCTTCTACATCTAGTTATAATTAACTTAACTAGCTAGGTTGGATACCAGTCGGTAGACTTGATTTTAAAATTTTGTTTTCTGTTTATAATATTTACCTATGTATATTTATTTCAATATGCATCGTGAGTATATAATATTGTCATTTGATATGTGTGATATATGAATTAACAATGTTGATGAGTACGTATTATATTAGCAAAGATTATGTGCACACGGACCTATTATATTTATTTAAATATGCATTGTGAGTATATAATATTGTCATTTGATACGTATGATATATGAATTAACAATGTCGATGAGTACTATTATATTAGCAAATATTATGTGCACACGGACCTAGGAAATAAAACTTGTAGGGTTAGACACAATTAAAGTGGACTGGCATCGGAAATTAGAAACAATGCGTCAATCATTGTTAGCAATGGATAACAAATGTAGAACGAAAGTGAACCCCAATACTGGAGGATGAGAAGAAGCTGGCGCATGTGCGTATCCCAATAATGATTTAATTTTAATAAATAAATTATTTAATCTAATTTTACTTTCAACACTTAAACTTACTGAGAGACGATGTCCGTTAGTGAATTACCAGTGGTCACCAATATGTTGGCTAATCATAAATTTATATTTCAAAATTAAAATATAAAAATTGCATTTACCGATTGTCCTAGTGATCAGGAATTATCAGTAAGGTGAACAATGATTTTCACATGTCGTTTTCGTGCCAAATTATGTCATGATCTGTTGGCGAATCACCAAGATTTAGTCCGTTGGTGATTGTTGGAGAAGATCGCACCATATCAGGAGGAAGATATGTGCAAATTATCTTGTTACCATCTTTAGGAGATATGCAATATTTATAATTATGTTAATTAGGTTTACCTTGTAGAGCAATCCCTACTCCTATATATTGGTACTCCATGTACAATGTAAAGATGAGAAAATAAATACAGAACCTAATTACCGATCCTTATATCAGTGATCCATCGGTCACACTCGGATCAATTCCATGACCTTTGGTTAAAGATGGATGAATTCCTACCACTCAACCACACCCCTTAAATTAATTATAGAATTTGTAAGTATCACTTATATCGAAAAATATAATGAAATATAGATATATGAGAATTTTGAAATTACATACCTCACCACACCTCTATTTGCAACGTGTATAATATGGTATTGTTAATATACGAGTGACTAATAGTTGGTTTGAGGCAATGAAAAAACATATACTTACCTAATTTTTATCAAAGCTTATCACGAATAGACTATATCTCTAATACCCCGGCGAAGTTTATCATAACTATCTATATGTATGTAACAGTAATATGCATGCATTAGTGATTAATTACTATATAATGTATCTTAAGTTAGGCACGGGATCCAATCATTTATCCAAACATATTTATTTCATATTCTACCTATTAGAAATATATGTTCCTGCAGTCAGGCTGTCCATATAATTAAAGTATATTAGTAATATTGAAACTCTATAAATCATTTTAATTCGTAAATTTTTGCAAACGTGAGGCTCCCCTTGCAATTGAATAATTACGAAATAGAATTAATCAGTCCATTTTTATCTTTAATATATATTTATAAAACGATCAATGAGTCATGAGAGCTAAGAATGTATTAAAAAGATGTAAATTTACTTAATTGATCTTTTCAATAAGTCAAATATAGAACCTATGGCATAGATAGGTGTTTCACTAGTTGTAAGGTTTAACATTATTACCTCTTAACCCACACCTAGACATTGATTTACCTCAAATGTTATTTGATTGAATAAAAATAATGATTAGTTTTATTGCATAATTTTTCTATCTTTCTAGGGTTTGAACACGTTTTCAGTAAACTCAGGAAAATAGGCTACTCCGTATATAGTTTTTTTTAATTAAATATATATACTTATTTGAAGAGAAACAATATATATGAAATAATTATATATGTTTGGGTAAAGGATTGGATTCGATCCTCACCGCAAATAAATTAAGGGGATGTTTTGAATTTAACGTGAATTATCAATGTTCACATAAAAATATATTTTCACTTATCTTTCCCCTGCACAATGCACATATACGATCATACGTATATAATTGACAAACACTAAACTCCTACGGTCCTACCTTGAGATGTAGATACTATTGACACATCGAATTTGTACTTAAAGCATGTACTTATCAAAGATAAAATAAATATTTTTGAATACCTATACATTTCAGCTCCTACTCAATTTCATAAGTATTTTATTAATAATTTATACATTAAAAATGCGTGTCCTTACCATTACACTACTAACCACGCCTTCTCATCAATGCCCTTCTCCTTATAAAACATCTACTAATCTACCTCACTTCTCAATCATTTCACAACCCTAAAATTTTACTCACATTTCTTCCAAACAAAACACACACACACACACACACACACACAATGGAAGAGGCTTTGAGAAGGCTCAACGCCGCCCCAACCACCAAGCCAGCGGCGGCGGCGCCAAAGCGGTGCTCGGCCGCCAAGCGTCCACACAAGGACGCCGCCGCCCCCGGGGGAGGCGGCACCAACCTGCGGTACCGCGGGGTCCGGCGGCGGCCCTGGGGGCGGTACGCGGCGGAGATCCGGGACCCGCAATCGAAGGAGCGGCGGTGGCTGGGCACGTTCGACACGGCCGAGGAGGCGGCCTGCGCGTACGACTGCGCCGCACGCGCCATGCGCGGCGTGAAGGCACGCACCAACTTCGTGTACCCGGCGTCCCCCTCTCACCTCCACCCGGCCTCCGAGAATCTCCTCCCTTCCTTCACCTACGGGAAGCTATCTCAGCCGCCCATCCTCTCCTCCTCCTCACGCCAATTCATCTCTCCCACGCAGTTCGCCAACTCTAATTTCGATTTCACCAGAAATTCCCTAAATTCTCACCGATTTCTCCTTCGCGATTACATCACCTCATCAACTGCTAAATATCTGGACACCAATTCCAATTTCACTCTGAGCTCCGATTTTTTGAGAAATTCCTCCAATTTCACCGGATCTTCTTCCTCCTCCCTATGCGCCACCGCTACCTCCGCCACCGTAGTCTCCGAAACCGCCTTCGCCGCCGCGCCGCTCAGCTTAGAAAACATCGAGAACAAAAACGGCGAAGCTCTGTGGAATGAGAATAATTGCATGGATTTTTTCCCAACTGAGAGGTCTGATTCCGGCCTGTTGCATGAAGTTCTCAACGGATTTCTCCCAAATTCAACGAAAAACGTAATTAAGGAGGATGAATTTGCTATTCCGGCGGAGGCGAGAGAGGGGGAATATTTAGGGTTTTCCGGTGAGTTTGGGAAATTGAACAATTGTTTTGGATTTGTTGAGAGTGAATTTGAGGGGTCGATTAATCAAACAAATGGGATTTTATCAGAGATTTTCAACTATCAAGAGAGTGGGAATCTGCATGAAGCTAACATGCAGAATGCATGAACTCAACCACCTGAAATTGTTCTTCAATTTCATGGAATATTATTGTCAAATTCTGTGTATTTAATTTCTTGTTTATGGACTATAAACTAGTCTTTTCATCTTCTGTCAAATGTAAGAGTTTAATTTATTTGGTTGATTATAAGTCCACATTTTAAAGTTATTTCTGGTTTTTGTTTCCCGTATGCATTGATGATTTATCTGGTTTTACTTTTTAGGGACATGTAACTTTAATTTGGGATGAAGATCATAAGTCACTTATTTCGGAAGAGAAGGTTTAAAGTTAAAATCACGAAGACACGAAATCTTAGATCTAATTTCACAATTAATTAATTAATAATCCGAAACCAGAACACAATTGGAAATTAAAAATAGCTATAGCCTATAGGGTTTGAATGTTGCATTTGGAAAACTATACTAAAGCTAAGCCGACATTGAATATCTCGTAATTACTAGAATTTTTTATAAAAATTTAAAAATCTCCCGATTAAATTTGTTTTTGTCAAAAGTCTAGAATTTTAATCAAAGATTTTCAAACAGGTTGGTGTATCTCCAAACGAAAAACATGTGACTATTGAGGGGTGTATATATATTTGTGTCTTATGGTTGACGGGTTAATTAATATCATCAATCTGATTGTACCTAAATTTAGGGTTAATAATTTTTTACATGAAACAATAGCATGGTATTGATATCTACTATAAAGTAAATATGTAGTGTTAATTCTTATCGTATTCTTATTTTTATCTATCAATATGATAATTTCATATTTGGTTCGTGTCGTGATTTTATCGGATTCGTGTAATATGTTATCATTAATATTGTTGTTTTTTTTAACATATTATTTTATTGATTAGTTTACTAGTTATGATTTATTTGAGTGTTAGTCTTTAAAATTAGAGAAATTGAAATATGTATGTTTATCGCGTCATTATAAGGTTATGTCAACGCAAATTAAATTGTGTTGCTTTCATGTTAGTCGTATTTGTATGGTGTGCAAATATATTTCACTACAAAAAATTTGAAGACGGTGGCCAATACCTCGGTAATTATCAACGGATTACCAATGAAAAATAGTTTTATCGACGGAATATTCCCGTAGTTCATAGCTAAAAAAAATTCGTCGGTGAAATTGGAATTAATGACAGAAAATTCCGATGATAAATTTGTTGTTTTGTGTAGGGTTTATGATATTTCTTTTGGGCATAAGATATATAAAAGTTGTGTTTGATGATTAAGTAGAAAAAGAGAATAAAGTAGGAGCGAGAATACATATATATTTTTGCTATAAAAAATTACTCAAATAGTTTGGGATAGTTCAAAAGTGAATACGATTAAATTAATTTGGGACGGAGGTAGTATAATTTTGTTGGTGTCTAACCTCAAAATATTATTTCATTTCTAAATTAATTTGGGACGGATGATTTCTACGTTAATAATTTAACCGAAAAAAAAGCCCTTGTTAGCAATCTTTCAATCGCTAGGATTATTCGCATCCTGGGTAGAATATTTATTTGATCAGCAAGGATATAGGAATAATGTATTTCTATATATAGTAATAAATAAACGAGTAGTGTATACTTCTATTTAGTAAGTTGTGGAGTAGTATTATTTTCATTTGTGACGTGGACTCAATCATAGAGGAGCCAAACGCGGTCTTGTAAAGTTTAAGCAGTAGAAATTTAAAAGTGTTTTAATGTAAATCGTGTGCGGCTGCTTTTATGAGAAAACCAACTTATTGAAACAACATAATCTTGAAGATGGACAATAATTTTTTTATGCCACTTTATGATCGAAATAGTTTTTAATCTGCAACAATACATCTATTCATTTGTCTTTGTAGTATTGATGATTCACACGAGCTGTTGTTAATGTGTGGCGAACATATAACCCCTCTATCCATCTGTTATTAGGAGTCCTGATTGAGTCCATCACGATAATACTCTGTACAAAGGAAAATTGATTAAAAAAATAGTGAAATTTGAGTCTCAATTTTGTACTAACTATATTTTATATAAAATGTGAGTGAAATGTGTATCCTTACTTACCATATAATAAAGGTAAATCAGAACTTCTAATTGCAGACGGATCGAAATAGCAAACCAAGATTCTAATCGCGAACGAAGAGAGTACATAAGAATAAGAATCTCCCTCAACTATGCATGAATCAATGAGCCTATGTACAATATCATGCTAGAATATTCATAATTATATATATATATATATATATATATATATATATATATATATATATATATATATATCCTATATATATATATATATGATTGTTAATAGTTAATATATCTCACATTCTATCAGTTCATTATATTCATATCTTATTATATAAAAGTATATATATAATTTACAATCCACTAACTTTTATAATTAACTTGTCTTGCGCTTCTAAAACTCCTATAGAGTAAAATTGAGAAATTTAGTTCTCAACGAAGAGATAATTATTTATACGTACTCTTTCCAAATCTATACGATTTAATTATTATTTATGTACTATTTATCAAGTATTAATAATTATAGGGAAATAGTATTTCCATAAAGACGTATATAGATCATAGATGAGTTAGTTTATTGTAATAGGTATTCCCAAAATGAATACGGTAATTAACCTTCAATAATTAATTAAAAGCAAATAAAGAGGTAGACCATTGTAGTTTTGGGTTAAGCTAGCCATAATTACACTTGAAACTCCTGCGTGTTAGCAAGGGTAAAGTGTGGATAATATATTTTACTCACTAATTAATTGCTCTTATTTATTACTCCTTCAATTATATACCAACTACTTAAATAATAGTCCTAGCTTATTCTATGATTCCAGATATAATCTTGCAATATTAAATCAAATGAAGGTATAGGAGCTTAATATTATAAACCTAAAAGCATGTTTGTAATAATGTGTGTGGAAGAGCTAGTACTTATTTTAAGTAGTAATAGCATGTGATACAATATTTCAAATAAAATTAAATCGAATAAACATTGGATTTGGATTAAGTGTGTTAAATTTGATTAACTTAATTTTACGTGTTACAAAATCTGCATATAGACAAAAGTTGTTCAATTAGTAAGACGCACCATCCAACCAATCACTACAAAAGTGGAGATTATCGATAGATTTCCGTGTGACCGTGTCGATAAATTAAATCTAAAACGTCTAGCAGTACTGAATTTTACCGAAGATTATGATGTTGGAACGGGTGTATTGTATTGTATTGTATTGTATTGTATTGTATTGTATTGTCAAATAATCGATGAAGTCTGTCGGTGTACGTGTGATGCTGAAATATGTGGCTTACCAATCACTTTTTCCGTCCGTTTATCGATGCGTACGTGTTCGTCAGTAAACCTACATTATGACGATAGTTTATTTTATCGAAAATCCGTCGGTATTTGTAAATTTCAATATCTGTTTGATTTGTTTATACGCCATATTCTTCACATTTATATTTACGCCATATTGTCATAATAATTTTTTGTTGTGAAATTGTTTATTGAAGTAGATCTAAAACCAAGAAATAATGAGTAAGGAATTGTACACTAAATACTAATCCATTTAAATCATCAAATTAATGACAAAAATATAAGTATCAACCATTTGGACTAATATTTGGTGCCGTATATATACGTGTTTACATTAATAGTTACACAATATCTATAACACCTTTCAATTACTATCAATTTACCTTTTACCTCGTTTAATTAATTATGCTTTACGTGTGTCGGATTCTTATGTCACAATTTAAGCCTAATCATCTTGTAGTATTTTAGATGCATTAATGCATATCTCCCAAACAAGAAAAAAAAGTTACTACTTTAATTGCCACATACTCTAAAAATAAACCACCCAGAAATTTTCCGACATGGAAGAATACAAATCAAACATCCAGTCCATTCATATTCTTGTTATTAGTGGGCCTAAGGCCTAGATAAATAAGATATTCGAAGTTCGCCCAATATTGAGGCCCAGTTAAACCTAATGACCCAAAGCCCAAATATTTAGAACTAGGAATAGGCTTGTCATATTACTTCTTTTCATTTTCTTTTTCTTCGATCTATTGTTGATTTGGGTGAGAATAGAGTTCATTTCTTTGGGATTGTGGACATCCAAAATTGACATCTAAATCATTATTGATGGGTCATTTACTTAGACTTTCTCTCCATTTAAGTTATTTATTATTTTTTCAAAATGAGGAAAAAAAAACTCAACTATCGCGAAACGGAAGGAGAATTAATAGTATTAAAAAAAGTAAGCATTCAATATATAAACGAATAATGATTTCCTGATTTCCTAAACACCATTAGCAATTCTTATATGCCAAAATAAATTAGGCCTAACAATTAGTGGCCAACCATATGATACAAGTGAAGGCATGGAAAATGGGACCCTTCCAGAAAGTGCTCATGTTGCCTCGTTATTCTGATGATTCATCCAAAGCAAGAACATGTATAAAAACAAAATAGATCAATAAATTATCAAAAAGTAAAAAGATTCGGATAAAATTTCCTGTTGATCTTTGTATGTGTAATCACTAGAGTGGGTAAAAGAAGCTTTATAAAAAGTGGGTTTTTTTTTGTTGCGGTTGGATTTGAGTCAAAGTTTGGTTACTAGACTATCCAACATGTGAATGATAGAGATTGATGATGAAATAAAATATACCAACCCAATAATGTCCACCACCTTTCTTATCTCAATTATTCAATTCTCTCTATTTATTCTCCCCAAACAAGTAGTAGTGTAACTTCTCCAACTCTTGCACAAATCCACTCCAAAATCAAGAAGCCTTGTTTTTTGATGCAATGGAAAATGGAGTGATGAGAAAAGAGATGAAGGAGGAAATACCAGAGGTGACACCACCTCCATTGGCAAGGACCAAGTCCATTTCTTGCCTTTGCTCCCCTACCACGCACGCTGGCTCGTTCCGTTGCAGGCTGCATCGCTCCCCTACCCTCCGTAGGAGCAAGAGCATCGCGTATGGGGAATCTAAAAGTAAAGGTGAAACGACGCCGTTTGTGCCTATGCAGAGTAATGCAGTGGATGCTCAGTAGTCATAGATGTCATGACTATGTGTATGTTTAGGCTGATCATACGCATCTATCGGATATGTATGATCAGCGAGTTTGGGACTTCATAACGACGTCGTTTGTTACCAAAATTTCCTATATCGGCAATCTTGATTGATCTTGGTCTCACTCACAACTTTTGCAACAAATTAAACTCCCATCAGATTATAACACCAAATCAACAACAAAGTATAAAGTCATCATCAACACCTTATAACAAGCTACAATTATAATTAACAAGAAATACATTTATTATACAAAATTACAAGTGAAGTAAAGTATTCCCTTATGATCTAGTTAATCTTGGTTGAGTCCGAATCTCCTAATGAGGTCTTCTAGAATTAGAGCATATTGAGCAAAAAAAACTGTCAATTCTTTGGACTTCAACTTGTACTAATAGGCCAGAGTTTGCTGAAAATCCTCTTAGGTTTGCTAGGCATCTTGGAAGGCTTAGCCACGCGATCGTGATCCTCAGCCAGCTTCATCTTTAGTGTCGAAACACTGGACTTTATACTGGAGGCGCTCCACTGGTCCTCTGGTGGCAAGGTGTTGAATGAGGCCTTGGCCTTTGAAGGAGTCGGCTGCCCTTCCAAGAGCACTTTCATGTTGTTAGGAAGCTGGCTACCTGCCATTGAAGCCCGTGCCTGCTCAAAGAAGAGAACCTGCACCACAACCCTTAGAGGGAGCCTCTCATTCTGTGCAGCGTGCATACAAGCTTCCACGGATAGCTTCTTGTAGTCGAGGATTTGCCACAGACGCTTCCTCTCGCCCTTGCTCAGCTCCGGATGCTCCTGCACAATTAGTCACAATCACAACACATTCTTCTCAAAAACAATTACCAATGATTTGAAATCTCTTTGCTACCTTTAGGTAAACATCAATGGCTTTGTAGAGATCATCATGATTGAGCCTTGCAAACTCTGGGACTGTTTGAGCAATGGAAATGAATTTGGACATAGACAGATTTGCATCTTTACCGATCTCTTGCAAGAATCTATCAACAAGCTTTGCAACCTTGCGATTGGAGGTGTGTGATGCAGAGGATGATCTCCTCATCTCTTGAAACTCAACATCAACCCTTGGGGGGCTCGGCCCCCGCCACACGAACTCCTCCAACATGACCAAAACGGTGTCCACGTCATGCCTCGTCCCATTTTCACAGCAACGGGGCAGTAGAATGTCACCAACCGTGGCCTCGTCTAGTTGAATCCCTGCCCTTGTTGCCAGCTCTTTCTTGGATGAGACAGAGGCTTTTAGCACATTAGCTGCCTTGAGCAGTTTCAGTAGAAAACCGCAAGAAACAGCCCCTTTCTCTGCTGGTAATAAGCTAACAATTGGTTCCAAAATCTGCCTATTTCTTGAATCTACCTCACCATCATCATCATCTCCTTCACCTTCACCATCCATTGCCTTACCCAAGTTTGGGAGCCAACGCGACGCATAGGCTCTCAAAGCATCCCCGAAGAGGCGAGCGGGGACCTTCCCACCACACTTTATTACCTCCATCACTCTCCAATAAAGATCTATCTCCAATTCTGCCAAGTCCTCACCCCACCACCCTTTAGTCCTCTCCCTATGGCTCTCTGTTCCGTTGCTCGAGTAGCAGCTATAGGCCCGGCCTACCTTATCCGGGTGGGCCAAAACCCTTGAGGCAACCGCTTCAATGCACCTCCCGGTCACCCCCACCTCCTCCGAAAGCGAGGGGAAGGCCTTGGTGGTCTGCAATGTCACAATTGAGTCCCTCCAGCCTTGAAGGATGTAAGAATTCAAGAACACCTCAACTTTGTATATGAGATTGCCTTTCTCCACATCCTCTGTCATCTGGAGATACTCTGCTGCACAACGGATCGAGACAATGTTGAAGGCGCTGATCGTGATAGTGATGCCGTAACAGAACTTGGCACAGAGCTCAAACGCCTCCACCCCTCCCGGGAAGCCGTGGAGCTTGATCAGCTGGAGCTCCGAGGTCGACTCGGGGCTCTCTGCATACAGCCTCTGCAGGCGGAGGCATTTGGATAGCAGAGGAAACTGTGCTTGCAAACAACTATAAATCAGCAAATTTATGGATCATTTCTTAGATTTCTATACTGAAAGAGCTCAAATGCAATGAAAATGAGCATGAAATTCACCTTATGGAGTAAATATCTGCTCCCTTTTACTTGGATTATAAGATCACTTGAAACTTCACATGAAACAGACCTAAAAAAACAAGCAATACACACCTTAGTTCCATCAAACTACAGCAAGATTGCATTTTGATCAGGAATTCATGCAGTTAAGCAAAGGTTCAATCATTTCTTGAAAACATTAAAATATGATTGAGTTTTTAAAACAATCACCTCACAGCAAAAAAACAAAAAGAACTCCTTAATTCCATCAAACTACAGCAAGATTGCATTTTGCTCAAGAATTCATGCAGTTAATCTAGAAGGTTTCAAAGATTCAATCATTTCTTGAAAATAATAGAATAGAATTTTGTTCAGAAAAACAAAACAATCACCTCACAGCCTCTGTAGTGTAGAATGTATCAGGCCGAGATCCCAGCTTCATGAACTTCATCTCTGAGTATTTCTTTCCTATTCCTAAAACTAGCCAAATCCAACTCAAAACACCATTTTTGAGATTCACACAGGAACAATAGACACAAAGGAAAGCATGTTCCTCACTTTGTTAGAACAACAACAGACATTGGAATCCTCCCACCAAAATTGCAGAAAAAGGAAAACAGAAACTGAAATCCCACTTTACCTTGAGGAAACTTGAAGCTAAAGGTGAATTTTTTTTCTAAAAAAATTTAGAAATATTGCAAGAAATACACTCACATGTAGTAGTAACAACTAGCTATCGTATTAATGATATTTTTGTACTATATATAATGATGAACTAGTGTAAAATATAAAAATAAAAATTGGAATCCAAAATAATCAGACCAGTCCATAAATCCATATCACTTTAGTCAAATTATCTACCCCAATTGACATGGACATGAGAAACCAAAAAAAAGAATCTACATCCGATCAAATTATTATTATTATTACTAGAAAAAGATCAAATTTTGGTTCATGCCATATGTAGATAATACTGAATAAATTTGATTAGATCATTATGCATACTGAAAATTGTTGTTTTTTGGTCACACAATCATTCGCTGGTGTTTTTTCCCCTCAATATGTGTGTGCGTGTGAAAACTGTCTTGCTATGAACATAAAAATAATTAAACTTTGTTAGTTAGAGTTTAGGTAAAATGTCAGTTGGTGGGGCTCATCCTAATTTTCTGCCTTGGATTCTTTGGTAAAAGTGTATTTTTATTTTTTAATCCCAAAAAGAAAGTAAATCCTACACACATACGTTGTCATCTAAGACTAAAATAACAACTGGGTTGATTGCAAAAAACAATCAAGAAAACCTGATACGAGCCTTCATCTAATTAGATATATTAGGGATTTGAATATCTTTCCATATATTATTTTCTTGCTTGGTAAGTTAGGTTTTTAGTAGTATAAATAGAGCCCTTATGTAATTGATCGATCATCTATGAAATAATATACTTTGGCTCAATAGCTTTTTCATCAAGAAACAACCCCCAAGCTGTCGACGGGAACTCTCGCGATCAGCTGCAACCTTTTTTGACGTCCAAGTTACGACCCGCGTTGGGCGCTCGACATTAGACGTCATCCCGTTTCTTGATTTCGCTTGGAAATCAACGTTGAGGAGGAAGATCCTTAACAACTGGTGCTTTCATTGAGAGCTCAACCATGGCGGATCAAGCACCGCCGACCGGCCTACTTACCGGAGGCAACGCCCAGGAGTTGGGAACCGGTCAGCCCCGACGCTTCACGAAGAGTGGCTGCATCGGTGACGGCTGGCAGCGGATACGGCGCGACGACCCGGAGTCAAGCAGCGCGCCGCGCCATGGAGTGGGGGCGTTCGAACCTACCGTGTCAGCTCTGGACAAAATTATGGCAAGATTTGATCAATTGGAATTTAAATTGGATGCGAGGGATAGAAGGGTTGATAGGTTGGAGGCCACACGCCTTCCCGTACCGGGTCAGCCCTATTTTTCGGATGACGGGGACGTCGATGGGTATCGTTCCCACGGAGACGCCTGGCCGACCGACGAGGACGGTCCCCCGGCTTACCGTGGTGGGGATGTCCGCCGACGTAGGGGCAAGGGTCGTGATTTAAACAGGCGAGAGGCAGGACTAGCACAGCCGGGCTCTGGCACGATTCCATATCGCGCGCACACCGCTTCGCAGCCTCGCACGAGCTGGGATAGACCAGCAGCTCGCGTCACAAAGGCGTTTGATAGGGGCTTTCGCGGGGACCGACAACCGACATCGTGGGACCCCCCCTTCAACCGCCCCTCCTGTTGGGATCCTCCCGGTAACCGACTTATACCGAGCTTCCATCCCTACGACCCACCACGGTTATGGAAGCCCTCTTGTTGGGAACCACCGCCTCACCGTGCATCGCACGGATACTCGGATTATGTACCACAACGCTCGCCCTCAAATCACCTCAATCGGACTGTGAAGCAGCCCCTGCTGTCTTTCAAGAAAATCTACAACTCACTGCGAGATCTTTTTCCGATGGTTGATGGTCGAGCTCTTAGGGCTGTTGCCATCGATCATATCAACGATGTTGATGCGGCTGTTGAAGCAGTGCGTGGGGAGATAATTCATTTCTTCACTGAAAGATCTGCACCAACTAGTCCTTTGACTTGGGGTGCTATTGCGGGCGAATCATCATACGGTAGCTCGTCGGTGAGAACAGAGTTCGCAGATCAAGCTGATGATGATCATAGTTTTTTTTGTTAGTGGAAAGAAACAATCTTCCGGTTGTGCTAATGTTGGGCTAAGTGAATCTGTTGGTGAGGCAAGTGCAGGGCATCTTGATGTGGAAACTCATGATAACATTCATTCTCAGGCTGAATCACTGGTGGTGGTAGGCGAAACTAGAGAGGGAACTTGTTGTATTGAAGTTTTGGAAGACTCTCAAACAGAGAGCACAATTACAGCAGAAGATGAGACTTCAAGTAGTAGTAATACACAGCTGAAGATGGATTACATTCAGCAAAACAAAGATCGTTCTGATGGGATTGCATTAGAGGTGGAGGCGTCTAACATGGATGACGAGGATGGTATTCATGATTCAAGTAAAATTGCAACATTTGATTTCGATGGTTGTCTCGAAAAGACATCTGTGAAGGGAGTGAATGCAGATACAGGGTCCCTCGTGTTTCCTTCAATACCAGAGAAGCTCAATAATCGGTATACAAATGAGCTACAGGTTGCTCGCGAAGAAAGTAAGCTATTTCATGCTACGATCATGAGGGTGTTCGTTGAGGTGGTTTACATCGAATATGCAATAGTAGGTCATTGGAGTTTGAAACAATGTCCGTGCACATTTACATTTGATCCCGGGGGAGATAAATCGCCAAAGCTTCTTCTTTCAACTCTTCGTTGCTTCGTGGTTTCCACCTTGAGGACAAGGTGGATTTTAACCGTGGGGGAGTTGATACGAGCCTTCATCTAATTAGATATATTAGGGATTTGAATATCTTTCCATATATTATTTTCTTGCTTGGTAAGTTAGGTTTTTAGTAGTATAAATAGAGCCCTTATGTAATTGATCGATCATCTATGAAATAATATACTTTGGCTCAATAGCTTTTTCATCAAGAAACAACCCCCAAGCTGTCGACGGGAACTCTCGCGATCAGCTGCAACCTTTTTTGACGTCCAAGTCACGACCCGCGTTGGGCGCTCGACATTAGACGTCATCCCGTTTCTTGATTTCGCTTGGAAATCAACGTTGAGGAGGAAGATCCTTAACAAAACCAATGAGTGGAATTTTGAGGCTACAATTGAAAGAAAAATAAAATGTAAATACAACAAAATAAAATGGGAAAAATAGTTAAAAATTATTGATTGGAGGTGCGGGGAATCAACCCCATGCCTCTCGCATGCGAAGCGAGCGCTCTACCATATGAGCTACACCCCCGATGCGTTTCAATCCGTAGTTTGAAGTTTTAGTATTATATGGAAAACCAATGAATTTGGTAACAATGTCCAAAAATATCCTAATAATTACATTATTGATTTTTAGTTCTGCTCAACAGCTTAACTATAGAATACCGGTTTCTCCAAATTCACAAATTTGATGTGGTGTTAAGATATTAATCTTATACTGTGAGTTCGATTTTAGTCAAGCTCGTGATTTCTAAGATGACAGCTCAAGGCCAATCTGGTGACTAACATGGATTCGTCTCTCGACTGGACCACGGGCTGCGTCTCAAGGGCAATTTCGTCATTTTAAGTTTAGTGGATGAGTCTTAATCCTTGCTAGGCAACCAATAGACATAAGGGTCCCAAATGCCCCCTTATTCTTTAAAGATGGCCCCTTCTCTTCTTTGCATCCCCATTTAGAGCTTTGCCAAAATACACACCTTTCACTTTTACTCACATGTTGCCAAATTGCAATTTCGATTTTCAAGTTTTAGGAATTATATTTCATAGTATAAATTTTTGTGGTAACCAGACCCATATCTTGTCTGTCAAATAATATCGAATCAATCAAGCAATTCAAATATGACCATGCACGTACAAAAACATGGGATATTTTAGAGCATATCCGATTTTTTTACACATAAAATTAAGTATGTTTTGTTTTTCACGTTGTTTCATTTTCTTAATTCTTTCTCAGTGTTGATTATGACATAAGCTATGGAGATTTAAGTATATATGGTTGTGATAAACATTAACTAATCAATGTCTTTTCTCATCCTCGAAATTTAAATTTTATTGCTTTTAAATTGCGTTTTAATGATATAATAAATATTTCAACCGTAGTGTTTGGAAGAGTGATAGGTGGATATCAAAGAAGACAGCAGGGTCCGGTCTAAGCTACAATTTGAAGCCAAGAAATCAATTTTCCTGTCTGTCGGTGCCCCATATACTAAGACATTTCAAAAACATCAACATTAAATATGCACTATACATACAAATTTGTATCCTCTATACTATCGATTTACATTGGTCTGTAGAGACAGATACAGTGTGAAATTAAATTATAATGTATGAGTTGAAATCATGATCATTATAAGTCAATGTAGATTCATTTTAGATTAATCATCACTAGGAAAAGTAACAAAAGGTGCGTTGGTCGTCAAGTACTTGAGCTTATCTCCAATATATATAATGAGGATTGGTTTATATATAATTAAAATATGAAGTTACATGTATAGGACATGGTCAAGTATAAACCTTTGTTATCTAATCGACCACTAATCCTGTGTAATCTAGTTGTCGCCAATGGATTCAAGGTAATCCATGTTCAATTGACTTTTGCATATGAATTTTGACATTATATATTAACCCTTTTATCGCCAAATTTATTCACAAAAATGTTCTACTCCATTGGAACGATATTGACCTCAATATATGACTCATTCTACCCATATTTTTTTTATATAATTAAATTTTTGCACTGGCATGGGTTGATCGATTTTCTTTTCTAAATGACCATTTCATAAAGAAATTAATTATCTGAATTTTATTTGAATAAAATTTAGAGCCTTGGTTGCTTTTTCAAATAAAATTTAGAGCCTTTGTTCAAATAAATTTTATTCGAACAAAATATTTTTAGGTGATTCAGATAGTTAAAAATAAGTATTAATAATATGAATCACTTAAAAATATTTTTTTAGAATAAAATTAAAAAAATATAACTCAAATAAATTTGTATCCGTTGTTTGCCCGGAATATATTTGTATTTATTGAGGGCAACCTGTAATTAATATATAGGCAGCGAAAATGCAATTTGATTTGGGAGACTCGTGCTTGCATAAGCATAAGAGTGTGCACGCACACATGCACAACTGAAATTGATGTGTAACTGCTACTGTCACAGACCGCTGTGTGTGTATCTTTTGCTTTAAGGTTTTGAGTTGTAAACATCGTTGATTGGTCTGTGACGGTTGCTCTACAATTTCTATCATGCAACTGTCCTTCTCTCCTTTCCCCTAAATGGGCCACCCTGCATCATTTTCTCCATTGGGCCTCTCTTTTTCTATATATAATATGAATATAAAATAACAATAATATAATTTTCAAAGTATCGCCTTTTTTTTATCCATATCTTGTTTTTTGTTATTATGATTAATTAATACTTCAACCATACCGTTTATCACAAAATGAGAGTTGTATATGTTACCGAAAAAGAGAAAAAATAAAAATAAATAAAGCAACCACAAATGTGGCTATGGATTTCCCACATCACAAAGTTCAAATAATGGAAGATTTCAATAGTCAATTAATAGTGAATAATTGCTTCCGCATTATTAATACTTCAATGATTTCATTACCGTGAATCACATACAATGCTAAAAAGAAAAAGGAGAACAATTTCTTTGTCAACCATAACAATCATTTTATGATCCAATTATAAATTTACAGTTATATATGGGTTTCGTAGATTAGTTGTTCTCACTTTCTTTTAGCATTCCGGTTTTCCAAGCTAATATTTAACATGTAGTGCTTGTCAAAGATGCTCTTTGGGGAAGACACTATGAGTGTGACATTACCTAAATTCACCTTGAAAAAATGCGCAATCATTGTTTGTATAAAAATAATTCTATATTATACGTATCAAATTTTAGTTTGGGATTTTATTTTATTAATCGTACCGTAGGAAAAGAACTTATCATTCGTTATACATGTCATCCCAGTTTGGCGTGGGCTAATGTAGTTTGGGAAAGATGAAGTAGTAAATGATTTGATCATGAGAATCAATTAGAGATAATTATGGGTCATCTATTTTACTAAAGTGGGAAAAATGATGAGTTTTAAAGGCGAAAGATAATGCACTTATTATACAAAGATATAATTAAATACATATAATCTTGTGACGCAATCTTTATAGATAAGTGTCGTCCATGCTTTTGCTGAAATATCTAGAACTAGAACCACATTGTCAATCATTATATTTATCTACTAGTAGTATTTAATTTTTCCTTATATAATCCAATCTATTTTTTTGTACTAGGAAAAGTTGAAGGGCTTAAAATTAATTAAGCATTAGACATTAAATATACATCTGTTGTGGCCTGGAAGTATATTTTCTCATCACAAGCTTCAAGTTTGGTTTATTCTTAAAAAATGATTAAACACTAATGAAAGACTAGGCAAACGTGACTGCATGGTCTATTTGAGATACCTACAAGGCTGCAATAGGACAATTTTTCTAGAGCCACTAATGGTACGGGAGTGATACGAGCATTATTTAGTTACTTAAATTAAGGATTTGCCTATCTTTTTCATATCTTTGTTTATTTGTGGATTGTTTCCATATCTTTGTTTTTTTTCATTAAGTTAGCTATTAACATTATAAATATGAGTTATTGTAATCATTTGAGAAATCAATCAAGAATATCTATATTATCGTTCATTCTCTTCTCCAAAGTGAGAAACCCGTCTTGCTCAACGGGCACTTGCCCGCGACAGACATTTATCGATCGCCGATCGACGGACGCCGATCAACCCGATTTTATCCTATCAAATTGGTGCTTTCATCGCGATCTCACCCTCCAAAACACCGATTGAGTCACAGCTATGTCGCTGCCCGACGGGAATCCACTGCGCACAGCAACTAGCCACACCGATCGAACCATAGCTACGTCGCTGCCCAACGGGGATCCACCCGCGCAAAACAACTAGTTATGCCTTCCCACCATCTCGAACCAAAGTTGCGTCGCTGCCCGACGGAAGACTTTCCGCGCACAGCACCAGATTTGGTCGCCGATATTTTTGACTCTCTTCATTGTGTCATAGTTCCCACCTTGAGGACAAGGTGAATTTCAACGGTGGGGAAGTTGATACGAGCATTGTTTAGTTAGTTAAATTAGGGATTTGTGTATCTTTTTCATATCTTTATTTATTTGCGTATCTTTTTCATATCTTTGTTTTCTTGTTCGTTAAGTTAGCTATTAACATTATAAATAAGAGTTATTGTAATCATTTGAGAAATCAATCAAGAATATCAATATTATCGTTCAATCTCTTCTCCAAAGTGAGAAACCCGTCTTCCTCGACGGGCACTTGCCCGCGACAGACATTTATCAATCGCCGATCTATGGACGTCGATCAACCTGATAGGGGGTTTATCCTATCAGGGAGATGGAGAGAAAATGCTTATTCTAATTTCTTAGTACTTGGACAAGAGATTGGTGTCTGAACTATCCTTTTTCATGAAGAACAATGATTAGTATTTTGAATTACATTAGAAATTGGACGGCCTCAACTATAAGAAAGACCTAACAAAACAAATTCACTTCTGTTGATGTTGGATCAAATTATGAGCCCAGGTTCTTTGTTGTTCACTTTTATGTGTATAGCTACTTTTTTATTGGTGAGTCTAGCGTTGCTTTACAGTGTATAAAGCTAGCATGACAATACAAGAACTTGCAATTTATTTGGGAATTCACCAACAGATTGTAATTCCTCAAAGTTTAAGCTAACATGGATATCGAAATTTCTCCTAAATTATGGATCATATCAAAACATTAAGCCAAAAACACATCAACATTTCACAAGTCAAGTCCATGTAGAAAATTTTCGTAAATGGCCTATAACTCATGTACATACATGCCAATAATTAACCTATAAATGGGTGAATAAATATGCATTGATTTCTTAGTTGATAAAATGTTAAATCATGGCCTCAAAATGAAATAGATGACTGATGACCACACTAAATCTCAAGTGAAAGAGTTACATGGCTTCTTGGTAAAGGGACATTGACAAAATCTTATCAGAGCATCCGCAGCGGCGTCTCACTGCGGGCTCGGTCTCGTCCCGGCGAGACGAGCCCGCAGCGAGACGCCGCTGACAGTGCTTCGTCTCGTCGCTTAGCTCGGGGGAAGGGGTGGGACGCGGGCTGTCTCGCCACGTGGCGAGCAGCGGTTGGGGGCGTGACATCCACTCGTCGGTTGTGCGAGTGGGCGTCGATTTTGGCTATTTTTAATTTTTATTTTAAAAATCTGAATAATAAAAAAAATTGACCGTTTTTTCGGCCGTTTTTTTTACCTTTTTTTGAATTTTTTTTCTTTTTTTCCCACATTCATCTATAAATAACTCTACACACACACAATTCCCCCACCATTTTTTCCACACACAAACACTACACTCTCACAAACACTTTATCATCTCTCTTTCCTCTCCAATTTTTGCAAAAATGTCCGGTGAAAGAAACTCCGGCGGCGAGGGCAGCGGCTACGACTTGAATTTTGTTGACTGGGGGCATGTACAATGTTTTTGGTGCTTCCGGTTCCGGTTCGTCGCCGGGCACCTAAGGCTCGTCCACGCCGGCGTACCAAACACCATATTTTCCAGTTGATGCATACTATCGTCCCCCCGGTCCGAGGAACATGCAAACGCAGGGATTATCCCAAATTAGGGAAGATGTTCAGGAGGAACACACTCCGAAGGTGGTGGAGGACCGTGAGGACGACGGTCGTCATCCCTGCACACAAGCGGAGACGATGGCTCTGTTAGACGCTTGGATCAGCACGTCGAACGATCCCATCCTCGGGAATCAACAAACCCGTAAGTGTTTTTGGGATAAGGTCACCAACGTATACAACACAAAAAAGCCGACTGGGGCCTTCAGCCGCAACCTGAAGATGCTTTGCACTCATTTTGAGCGAGCCGACAGAGATGTCAAAATATTTTGTGGGATCTACAAGAGGGAAGCGGAACAATACCAAAGCGGAGCCAGTGTATCCGACATGCTGAGAGCGGCTTTGCGAGTCTTCAAATCCGACACCGGCAAAGATTTCAAATTTCCTGATGTTTGGGAAGTGGTCAAACATCTTGATAGGTGGCCGGGCGGTGTCGATTCCAGCACGGGCTCGAGCTCGAAACGCACGAAGCATACGACGGGTGGCTAATACTCGTTTAGTGAGGGCGGGGAAGGCAACGCCTCACAAAAGGTTGAGTTCCCGACATCCGATGCAGGAGGCTCCTCCGGTACACGACATCGGCCGCAAGGGAACAAGGCGGCGAAGGCGCCTAGGGGGAGGATGAGGAGGAGGGGGGGAGGGGCCGAGGTTAATCAAGCTAAGCGGGCTCCCAAGGGCCGTCGTCCACCCTAATGTCCATGTACTTCACCGCCACGATGGCTGACACTTCTCGCATGGCGCCTGCCCAATTTCAAGCCCATCATGCCAGCATTGAGTATCTTGCAAGTCAACTTGGTATTCCCCCTCCATCTAGCTTGGGTGCACCGCCACCGACTTCGGGGGATGATTCGTCGGCGGAGTAGTTTTAAAAATTTATGTGTGCAATTTTTAATTTCTAGTATTTTAAATTATGTCTTTTTTATTTATTTTTTAGATTTTAATTATGTGTTTTTTTATGTTTTTAGGATTTTAAATTATAATTTTCTTTTATCTAATGAAGTGTGTTTTTATTAATTGAATTTGTTGGAAATAAAAATAAAAAATAAAATTGAATGAATAGTTAATGGATGGTATGGTTAAGAGATAGAGGGATGCAAGTGTTGTCTCTTAGTTAAAAGATGGGGTAAAAAGTACAGTGTGAAACCATGAATAGTTAAAGGATGAGACGGTTAAGAGACGATATTGAGACATGGAGGTGGATGGCCTTACCAAATATGTCTCGACTCACACACGTGCATGCCATCCATATCCAAAACTAGATGTGATTTTGTTTTTATATATGTTGATGTCGTGTAATTTTGTGCTTTCTTAGGCCTTTTCTCTATGGGGCTTTGTTAACGAGGGAGGTTCTCTTTTTCTAATTTTAAAAGAAGTTTTTATTTCACTTTAAACATTTGTTCTCGATTTTTGTTTGTGTCTGTCTTAAAAACCAAGAAACACAATTCACACATGATTGGGCCATATTAAATTGCCCTTGATTGTATTGAAGGCCCATTTATTAGTGCTCAGAAATATATTCAGTTCTGCTACTCACTTTATAAGCCCAAACCACTATTATTGGGCCAATCAATTTCACTTATATTACCTAACATTCACTTTTTTAATCATTCCCATACATTATACTTGCATTAATAAGATACTACACGCAATAAATATATACTAGTACTAAACATAAACCTCGCCAAATTTTGCTCCATAATCATAAGTTATACTATACTCTTTCAATTTCCAAATAAATATTATCCTCGATCGGAGATAAATCTGATCCTCAGAAAAATGTCCAATTTCATAATTCAAAACTCCATTGTAATATTATACTCCTATTTCAATTTTACCCTTGCCCTCAATGCATATTATTTCCATCTTTTCAATTTCCATGCAATAACATTGACATATAAAAGAGTGAACTCGGTCTTTTATTTGATATATAAATATTCGTTTTGATGATTAATCATAGCACATTTCCGAAGATGAGGTATATGGTATATACCAACTCTCACAAGTCACAACCCAATTCTTAAAAAAAAGAAAGAAAATGATACACACAACCCTATGCACCAACCATAATCTCACACACCATATGTTAAAACCTACCAATGATTTCTTACCTTAAACTAATTGAAGGCTTTTAATGTTGTTCGAGGTGGGAGTGGGACTGCTTTTTTTACTTTGTATATGTATTTATGTATTTACGTACCCATGTCTTGTTGTAAAGCAGGTAGAAGTTCTTGAAGAATAAAGATTAATGGGCTGAAAAGAGAGTGAATTTTTTATAGACTTGGTAGAGAAAGTAGCTAGCTAGGCAAGTAGCAACTCGCAACTTGAAATTGAAAAAAAATAAAAAATAAAAAACTTGAAATTGGTCCTTTCAATTTCCAAATTCATGGTTTAGGGTGAAGACAAAGAAAGAAATAAAGATAATAGCGACGAGTGGCAACTATGTAATGACCTAACTTGATTTAGGCAATATATACATATCTTATTAATTTCGAGGAAATGACTTGAGAAGACTTTTCAATTATTTTCTTTACTCAAGTCAATGCCATTTTATAACCCAACTACTACTATAATACTAGTATATGACTACCAAGTCAATGTGGCCAAAGATAGCGACATGTTTGGCTTTTTTTTCTAAAGTGCAAATTTTTGTTGACTGAGCATTGAGCAGTCGTATCAAAACGTGTATAGGGGGTGGGATTGTGTAGTCGGATTTATAGATGAATTAGTTGACCCAAACAAGGCACTAATTAGGCCAACCCAGTTGTAAACTGCCCTAGACGGTTTACACGACTGATAATAATCAATTTCCAAAACATATATTAATCATTGTAATCGATCTTATCGGAATATTACACACGCAAGTGATGTGCGACGACCACGGTCTACAATTATATGTTCTTTTTGTCTCGAACCGGATTTTTTTGTATCACAGATTCAATCTAATTAAATATATATATAATAAGACTTGTGTTAGAGACATTTTTATAACTAACTTACATTTTCACCTTATGCCAAGTGAGAATGTTGTTTAACTAACTTCTTTTTCATGAATATAGTTATCTGTCCACTTTTTTTTTTTAATCGGGACCAGTGATCTCTTTGGAAAATAATGAACTTTCAAGTTTATAATTACATATCCTTGAAAACTGTTTTTTCTACGTTTGAGATCTTAGTGATATAATTGAATTAATATATTGCTTGCTTGAAAACTAATAGATATCCCTCAAAATGGTAATTTATCAATCAATCCTTTACGTCTTATATTTGGTTACAGTTACATACCATTGTTGCCTTTTCTTAGTATAATAAAACCAAATATATATTAATGTCAAGGAAATCTCAGAGTATTGGACTATATCTTTATGGAGAATATTAAACCACTTATAGTTATCACCAAACATGTGTAAATTATTGCATTTATAAGTGACATTTAATGTAAATAAATCTTAAAAATATTAGTTCGTCATACTTGCCAAATAAGTACACACGTGTAAAACAAACTCCATCTGTTATTTGAATAAATTATACCAAATACAAAATTTATTGTAACCAAGTAGATATATATCTCATATTATCGGCCTTAAAAGTTAAAACTATCGGATCCAACAATGTGCAAAATTGAGATTGACTTTTTGCACCATTAAACAAATAATAATATCAAAACCTTGTCCGCCTAAAAACTAATTAATTTTCCAAAAGCGTTAGGAAAAAGGCTACTTGAAATAGTCACACATTACAAGGTCAAATCATATGATCATTTCGCAGATGCTAAGGAATAATGTCTCATCTCCCAAGTTGGATTTTATTTTGCACTACAATTATTAATTTAGGTTTTCTGCTTTAGTTTATTTCTCAACTGTCTTAGTTATTTAAATGTTAGTATTAACTAGCTAGGCACTAATTTGCTTTGAATTCTCAGTCAGGGCTTGAGAGCATCTCCAATAACCGGCGTCACCACCGCGATGCCAATTTTTCGCCCACGCCGGTTTGACGCCGAACCATTGGAACCGGCGTGGGCGAAATCGGCGTCAAAATCGACGTCGCCATGCCGATTCCCGCGCTGACGCCGGTTCCGACGCCGATCCTCACGGGCGCCATTGTGCGTCCCGGATCGGCGCCAAACCGGCGTCGGATTTAAATTTTGTTTTACTTTTTTAAATTAATGTACTTTTAAATTTTTGTGGCGGCGTAGGTGGCGACGGAGGCGGCGGCGACGACGGTGAAGAAGCGCTGGGCGACGACGGAGACGAGGACGACGGCGATGAGTGATTTTGTTTTACTTTTTTAAATTAATGTACTTTTTAATTTTTGTACTTTTTTTTATATTATTGTACTTTTTTTAAAAATTAATGTACTTTTTAAATTTTAATATTATTATTCGAATTTTCCATATTTGTCTCGTAAATTAAATTCCGTATGTTGATACAAGTGTAAATTAAATTATATAATTGTTATTAGTGATGTGGATAGGTAGTGTGAAGGCTATGTGAGGGCTATTTGATGTCCAGTTGATGTGGCAAGCTGATGTGGCAGGAGATTGTAGTGCTGATGATGTGGCAGTGTGAAGGCTATTTGATAGCAATTTGACGTCCGTGCTTATTGGAGATGCTCTGAGGGACAACCAGCAAACCTGTTTAATTATTTATAATAAGATCTCCATTATATTACTGTATGACTTTTAGAGCATCCTCATCCGTGTTCTTGCCAAAGAGCAAGAATGTAGGCCCGCACCCACTTTTATTACTTTTTTACTCTCTGCTCTTAGGCAAGAGCACAACACCCACATACATGCTCTTCCGCAAGGACATGCTCAAGGGTCCCACCATTCTATTATTCAATTTAAATAAAAATATTTCCACAATATTAAAATGCATCAAAAATATCTGGAATACTATTACAAATTACAAAAAAAATAAAAATTACATAATTAAAATATTAAAAATTAAAAATTACATAATTAAAATACTAAAAATTTAAAATTACATAATTAAAATCCTAAAAAATAAAAAAATACATAATTAAAGGCTAAAAAATACCCTCGTGGAAGACTATTCCTCTGGCCATATCCCCAATGTTCTTCGGAGACCCCGTATAATGGTCAAATGTGAATCAAGTTGTTTGGGGTAGAGATGCCCACGGTTCGAAAACCGGCGGTTCCGGTTCGGAACCGCCGGTTCCGGTTTTGGCGGAAGCGGAACCGGAACCGGACCGTGAGGCTATTTCACGGTTCCGGTTCCGGTTCGAAAACCGGGCGGTTCCGGTTCCGGTTCGGAACCGCCGGTTTTCCGGCGGTTTTGGCGGTTCCGGTTTTTGAACCGGCGGTTTCGCCGGTTCAATTATTTTTTTATTTTTTTTTTAAATTTGAAATTTGGCTTTATACAACAAATCGGAACAAGACAATGCATAATTCAAGCACAAATAAGACGAATAAGGAGAAAATGAAATAAATTTTATTGATTTTGAGTTGTAACGGACAACGATACATTACAATTTACAATACATAAGTATACAATACAACAACATACAACAATGTAATATAATTTACAAGTGTCGTCGGGCGTCGGCTCGTCGCCTCGTCGGACTCGGAAGGTAAATTTAAAAAAAAATGAAATGGGGGGGAAAAAGGAAAAATTGAAAAGGGCTTGAGATCAACTTAAACTTTCAAAGTTAAACTTTTCAAATTTAAGTTGAGTTGCCTACGTATCCACAATTTTATTGAGGAATCAAAGCCCACGTAGTTCTCTTACCTTGGGATCAACCCTTTTTTCTTGCAAAATGTTGCCCATTTTCTAAGCAAACACATATCAACACGCTATATACACATTGCTACATTTCTAATAGGGGCAATTTGATCTTCCAAAGCAATCAATGCATCTCGAACACACATAGTCAGAATATTATTCAAGCATCTAGCATGGAAAAAATTAGTACTAATAGATAGTTTGTTCTGATTTTTTCCATGCTAGATGCTTGAATAATGTTCTGACTATGTGTGTTCGAGATGCATTGATTGCTTTGGAAGATCAAATTGCCCCTATTAGAAATGCAGCAATGTGTATATAGCGTGCTGATATGTGTTTGCTTAGAAAATGGGCAACATTTTGCAAGAAAAAAAGGTTGATTCCAAGGTAAGATTTCATAGATCATTCAGGATGCGGCTAAGTTGTACTTGAAGATCATTAAAATATATTCCGCATTTGATATTTATCAAATGGGGAATATATTTTAATGATCTTCAAGTACAACATAGCCGCATCCTGAATGATCTATGAAATAGGGGGGAAAAAAAAATTGAAAAGGGCTTGAGCTCAACTTAAACTTTCGAAGTTAAACTTTTCAAATTTAAGTTGAGGTGCCTACGTATCCACAATTTTATTGAGGAATCAAAGCTCACGTAGTTCTCTTACCTTGCTTACCTTTTTGGTCGGCAGTGCTCGCCGTTCACCGCCCCCGTCGACTCATTGCTAATGTTGAGTGCTATCGCTTCTGACCTCGTCATCGCCATCGGAAGAAAATTCTTCACCATCACTCTCTACACGGAAGTCGAAATCCGGCTCTTGTGCTCTCATGTCCGCCTTTGCCCAATCGTCAAGTAACATAGTGGCTTCCATGTTCTTGGCGGAGAGATTGCTCCTTTTGTCGTCTAGGACACAACCGCCGACACTAAAAGCTTGTTCAACGGCGACGGTGGAAGCGGGAACGGCGAATATCTCCTTAGCCATGATGGAGAGTATCGGAAACTCTTTGTCATGTGTTCCCCACCAATTAAGGACGTCAATTTGTTGAGTAGGAGGACCTGCATCTTGAAAAATAGAGCGCGATTCCAAATATATATCTAATTCACTAGTTGCTCTAGTCCTATTGGTTGTAGTACCGTATAGATCTTGCAATTGTGATACTACGTCGGGATCGATCATGACATTGGAAAAATCCCCTCCACCAAAATCAAATGTAGAAGGACTAGGAGGAGCACGTACCTGGTGAGCGGTGTTATACCGCATTTCATATTCCGCGTAGAGAGAACGAAGTGCACTATCTAACCTATGTTTGATTTCATCAACATCCGGAATACTTAGTTCGAAGCATTCTCCTCTTGTCAAGCCCATTTCGCGGAGTTGAGAAAAATCCAAAGCGTGCAAACAACCATAGTACATGTCTAAAATTTTATAAACACCATGCAACTTCCACTTTGGATCCAAGCATTTTGCAATCAAAAACACATTTGGAATACGTGAAAAATATTTTAACCATTTTTCAACCATGTAAAACAAAATAGCCTTCAACTCAACGAATTGAGTATTTTTCACACAAGTTTTAAAACCAATTGCCACATACATGCAATGCTCCAAAACGCGCACAGAAGTAGGATAATAAACACCGGATAACTCAACAGTGGCATTTTTGAAAGCGCGGAATAATCGAAATAAATCCATGCTGTGGTCCCAACAAGCGGGTATCAAAATCAAATCAGAAGGAACATGAGGACAACTTCTAAAAAAATCACATAAATACTCAATGTGGTTCAAAGTCGACTCCAACATATCATATGTCGAGTTCCACCGAGTTGAAACATCCAAACGAAAGTTGGTGTACCTGCATTGCTTACCATGACAATATCTCTTCCAAGCTCTACCAATAGGAGCTTTGTTATGAATCAACTTCACAGCAGTTCTAATAGGATCAACATACTTTTGCCACAAATCGATGGCATCTTGAACACACAAATTCAAAATATGGGCAATACATCGCACATGGAAATATTTACCATCAATAACAGGAGAACATGCACTGATTAAATCATCTATGCTAGCAGTGTTAGCGCTAGCATTGTCAAAACCAATAGAAAAAATTTTATTGATCAATTGAAATTCATTCAAAACTTGAATGATCAATTGAGCAATTGCTTGTGCAGTGTGTGGTGCGGGAAATTCCCGAAATGCAATCAAACGTTTGTTTAAAGTCCAACTGTGATCAACGAAATGCACCGTGATGCCCATATACGAATTTTTACAAAAACAATCAGTCCACACATCAGAACAAATAGAAACTTTATGCCCTAAGTTAATAATAAACGTACCTAATTGCGCCTTCTTTTCCATGCATTGTCGAACAACGGCTCGCGTCATTGAAGTTCGACTCAATTTTCTTGCAGCGGCATTATATACTTGCCGCATACTCGACTCAAAAGCATCGTTATCAAAAGCATTGAATGGAAAATGTTTCATAACGGCAAATCTAGACATCACATTAAGAGCATTTTTGTGATCATATTTCAAAAGAGTATTGCTACACATACCTGATGTTTGGGATGAACCCGTCGTCCCACTTCCGACTCCATGTTGAAAGTTGAGTTGAGTTTGGGTTGGAGCGATACCAAACTCGACCGGATGCGCTTTCTCCAGGTGACGGGTAAATGTACCGTACCCTCCACCCTTTCGGAATGTGTATACGTTTTCGCAATAGTTGCAATACACATTATAAGTGTTTGGATCGTTACTATCTTGTACCCTCTTGAAATGTTTCACGAAGATGTTTGAGGTTAAAGACCTTTCAGCTGGTCTAGGAGGTTGAGGAGGTTGTCCACGTCCACGACCACGACCACGCCGACTCCTTGGTGGTGGTGGGGGTGGCATTTCTTGAACCTCTTCTACCTCCTCCCCCTCCTCCTCGTCGTCATCATCATCATCATCATCGTCTTCATCAACATTCACGGGGGTTGGACTTTGTTGGGAATAGGCACCGCGACCGGGAGCACCACTACCGGTACCAACATAAGCATCGCCTTGGTATTGAGAGCGAGAGAGAGCAATAGCATGTGCCACATCTTGCTCTTCTCGAGCCTACAAAATAATATTTGTATTGTAAATACAAAATAAAATTATGAACAATAATGAAATGTAATTCAAAATTAATGAAATTAGTAGATAATAAATATTAACCTGCCACTCATCCATGTTCATTTGAGAAATTTCATCAATAACGGATCTCCGAGATGGCCTCTTGGCCTTTCCCTTTCCCTTATCAACACGACCTTCTCGGGATGAAGACATATTGGAATGGTATGTAGAAATGTAGAAATATGGAATAATATATTTTTTTTTGTTTTAGTAATTGAGAAAGAAAGACAACTTATAGAACTACGGGAACAAGTATAACTGTATAAGTGTATAACAATGCGTAATAAGAGTAGCAATTGCGTAATTAAATGGAAGCACAATAGCACAAATGAGAAATTTGAGACAAAGAGAGAGAATTGAGAGATTGAAGAGAGAAACTCTTATTAACACAAGAGTGAGGTGAATGTAAATGAGGATAGAGGGGGGTATTTATAGAAAAAAATGAGGGGGAAAATGGAAGAATTCGAATTTGAAATTTTAAAAAAAAAAAAAATTTGAATTTTCACAAAACCGGCGGTTTTGGCGGAAAACCGCCGGAACCGGCGGAACCGCCGGTTTCCGGGCCAAAACCGCCGGTTTCCGAAATAAAACCGCCGGTTCGGTCAACGAACCGTCTGCAAAAGCTGCTCCATTGTCGCCTCGTGCTCCGCGCCGCCTCGAAAGTCACTAAACCGGCAGTTAACCGCCGGTTTTTCCGGTTAACCGCCGGTTAACCGCCGAAAAACCGGCGGTTTCGACCGTTTTTGAAGATCACCACCGGCCCCCATCCCCCTGCCTCGATTTAAGCGCCGGAACCGGCGGTTCCACGGTTAACCGCCGGTTCCGAACCGTCCCGAACCGCCGGTTCGGTGACGGTTCCGGTTCGAAATATCTTGAACCTGAACCGGACCGCGAACCGAATTGCGCCGGTTCCGGTTCGGGAATATTGCGCCGGTTCCGGTTCCGGTTCCGGAACCGCCGGTTCCGGTTCGGCGGTTAACCGCCGGAACCGGAACCGGTGGGCATGTCTAGTTTGGGGGTCATATTTGACCTATCAACCAAATTGAGTTGGGCCAAAATGGTCCACAATGAGTTAGTGGGGGGTTGAGGTGGCACAAAGGGAGCGGGAGCGAGGGCGGATGGAGTCGCGGCGTGACGGCGGTTGGTCGTCGTCTTCTTCCTTCCTTGCGGTCGGCGTTGGGAACTGCTCGGGCCGGCGTCGGGGCTACCCAAATTAGCTACGGCGAGCTGGCTAGCCACCTCATCCTCGCAGGCGTCGGATAGAGATACCGACCTCGTCCGTTTGCTGGAGGAGCTGGAGGAGAATGATACGCCTCCCTTATACTTCGGATGCACACGCACCTCCTGCCAAGCGCTGAGGTACTTGAACGGTTTGTAATTTATGGATTGGTAGGTCGCAAAGGCGGCACTGATGATGTCGAGCTCGCTCCTACCGCTCCCCGCAGACCGCTTTTCCTGGAGGTAATACCCCTGGAACTTTTGGATTTCTTCGTTGGCTCTGAATATGGCATTGCGCACCATACTCTCATTGTGCTCGATGGTTTCAGCCGGACGGTTTTAATTGTACCGGCGAGAGACGCGCCACCAAAACTTATCCCTGCTTTGGTTCGTGCCTATCTCCGGTTCTTCGAAGATAATCAAATAGGCTTCGAATAATTGATCCATCTCCGCCGGAGTGTACGAGGTGCGGACACCACGAGGAGTAGGAGTAGGAGTAGGAAGAGGAGGAGTTTGAGAGCCGCCGCCGCCGCCGCTCCCTCCCTCCCGATCTGGGTTCGGGTGCCCACCCGTATCGCCCATCGGGGGCATCATGGTCGTCCACCGGGTAAGGCCAGTAGCCACCCGGAACTTGAGAACCTTGGGTTTGAGGAGGGGCCAAAAATTGCGTTTCGGGACACTAGGAAATGGTTGTGAGCAGAACCATTCGTGGTTCCAATCACGGGAGTCGGAGGGGTGATCGCCAGAGCTAGACATTTTTTTTGTAAGTAAGAGTGAAAGATTGAGAATTGATAAGAGAAGATGAGAGAATTTAGATGAGAATTGTGTAGCGTGGTGTGAAATTTTTTGTGTGGAAGTGGAGTATTTATAGATGAAAATGTGAATTTTGGGGGGAAAAATTGAAAAATAAATTAAAAGTGGGGAGAAAACGGATATAATTTTTTGGGAAGTGGGAAAATTATTTTTTTATATTTATTCGGATTTTTTAATTAAAATCCAATTTAAAAAAAATTGCCAACGGCATTGCCGTTGGCCAATCAGGAAACACCACGTCAGCTGCTCGCAGGCACGAACGTGCTCGATGCATCGAGCAACGCCGTGCCAGCGGCGAGCAGTCCGTGCCGCTGGCGCGGGACCGCTGCGGATGCTCTTAGTTTGGAGTCAGATCAAATGAAATATGTCGATCGTGATACTTATTCCCACATCCCATGTATAAATTACAATAAAATGTGCTATTATACTTGTATTGCCTAAGTAGTAGAGTAGTTAATTAATATCTCGAGTCCATTAATACAACTTTTAAATTTATATTCATCTATCAAATAAAATACTCCCTCCATCCCTCAAAAATATATACTCTTTCCTTTTTAGTCCGTTCCCACCAGAATATACACTTTCTAATTTTGGAAACTTTTTCACTCTAATGAGGTGAGACTCATTCTCCACTAACAATACTTTAATTACTTTTTCTCTCTACATCTCTCTTGCTTTCCCAATTTTACATTAAAACTAATGCCGAACCCAAAGTGCATATTCTTTAGAGACGGATGGAGTAATATACTACTTATTCACTTAATATATATAATGTCCTTGGAATTAATAACATACTGATATCTTCATGTATTTGTTAATTGCAAAAATATTATATTGGGATTGCGTTCGCTTTTTATGATATATACATAATAGTAGCACGATTAATATATATTTTGATAACTATTTGTAGATTTATTTAATTTTCAAATTCTTAAATTCTCGACTATACATTTTTAATTATCAAGTCTAGCTATCGCACAAAGTTCAAACACCCAATAACTATAGGCATATTTAATTTAAGTGAAAATTAGTGTTTCTTATTTGGATAAAGAAACTGTTAATTGGATGGATTCGAGTTTGAGAAACTGTTGTTATTAACAAAAGAGGAATAAAAAAAATTCAGAATATATTTTGATAAAGAAAATTCCAAAATAATCGTTAATTAGCAACTTTACAATATGTCAATGATTAAAAGACCATGTGCGCCGCTGATTTGGGATAGATTATAAAAACAATTTTCAACTTATATTTCTAAAGAATACTACCGACTACGGAGTATAACGAAAATCCTACTTTTAAAATGTGACAATGGATAATACTAGTACTAATATCATGCTCAAGATAACTAAATTTATACAAAAAAATCATTCACTCACTTGGGTAATTGTTGTTTAGAGATAAACACCAATACAATGAAATTACGTATTGTATATTTAAATAAATTAATAGCTGAAAAATATTGTTGGTCGCATTGAATTCTACTCATTCATGTTATGCATATAATGTAGTAATACAATAATTTAATACGTACTTATTGTCCAATGCATACAGCTCTGCGAATGTTGTCCAGATATTATTCAGGTCCATCCAAAGCTCCATTGGATATGACGAAATATTGAGCAATTAATATAACCTAATTACAATATAAATACAACAAAAAAATTCACACAATAGTATATATCGTTGTGTCTTTTTAGAATTATATTTTATATTTAATTGATACTGTACTATACATTATATAGTACTGGTATCATGGATAGAGATAAATCAAATAAATTGAATATTTTTTTTATCTAAATTTATAGTTGTTTATATTTATTAAACATTCGTATCATCATAATATCATATAGTATTTATTAATTTATACATTACAAAATTTTAAATTGAATGCATACTTGCAACGTCGACCAGATCAGAACATGCATTGAATTGTTTAAACGTAAGGAGTCAATTTTTGTTCTTAATTTTATTAAAATTGAGTTAAAATTTATGAAATAAGGAGTTACATATTGCTCTGTAGTTTTAGATAATTAACTACTATGCTAAAACTTTAAATGATCAATAAATAGTTCATCTTAAATTTAATTTTTCCGAACATATTGTATATCAATTTTAATTCGTATCATAATATTCTCATAAAACAAGCTAAGTAACCGTTTAATGATATATATGATTTTATTTGTTGTTTAATAAAATAAAATAAAATAAAAGAATAGATAAAGGCTATATAAAAAATCTTTATATCTCTAAATTATTGTCCATAATATGTTTATGACTAATGTTATTAAGTTCTAAAAAGTAACTGTAGTTTAAAAAATCTATTGACATATTGTAAATTGTAGAGTTGACCTAGCTAGTGGCTAAAGTAAGACCATGTTCAACTCAATCCAAAAAACAATTTCAATTGAAAAAATAGAAATGGAGAAAAGTTCCTAATCAATCACACTGATTATATCCTTCAAACTACTCTAGTAATTCCTCAATTTGCTACTACTACTCACAACCTTACAAAAGAAAAGTTCAATACTTGATTTTAATCGACATAATTCATTAACATATTTATTATTTCTAATTCTAATACTAATACTAATACTAATACTACTTGAATAAGGATAACGACTCGTCTAACAATCCTAAACCCATTAGACAGCTGGATAAGACCAAATCACCCATGCCTATCCCCTTATAATTCGGCCACCAACAAGGGCAATTTCGTCAAAATAACCCTACTATTATTCTCTAACGTTGGAGCCTATAAATCTGTCTGCTAAAAGACAGAGTAAACGGCATACTTTGTAATCTTGACAACTGCCACAGATTTAACACGCCACAAATCCTCTATTTCTATTCATATTCCATACTCTTTTAAATTATTTTTTTGGGTAATTCGCAAAAGGGCCTTTTTATTGTTTTGATATAAATATTAATTCAGGAAATTGCGCTAGGGTGACTTGTTGCATTCCCTCTCTGCGGCCGGAGAGTCAAGTTTCTAGCTTTGAGGGAGATCTCATCTGGGTTTTGTTTGGTTTGATTTGGGTCTGCATTTTATTGGGATAAAGAGGGTGATTGTTTGGTTAATTTTAGAGAGAGAGAGATGAGCGGTGTATCAAAAATTTGGGAGAAGGTGAATATGATGACTGAAGGAGGATCTCGGAATTGTTCGAAGAAATCTGATGATATATGTGGTGATGCCTGTGGTGAGGTAAAAATTCCATCTTTTTTATTTTGGGGCTGCTTTTTTGCTAATGTATGTCATACCAAAAGTGTGGGTTTTTTTTCATCCCCTTCTTTTTCTTTAGAAAATTCTTGAATGTCTTGTATCGGTTGCCTTTTTGAGTTTTTTAACTTTTTTTTATAAATCTGAATAATTGATGAGACATAAATTTTGGCTTTTGGATGTTGGGATGAGGAACGTTTGACATTTGTTTTGATTAAAGCAATTTTAGACCATGTTTTGTGTGTTTTTTTCGGGGGATTAGGTCAAATTCTCGCATTTATAATTTTTTCTGGTTGTACATATCAGCTCCTAGAAATTTGAAAATCCTTCTTTTTTTTTGTTTTTTTATCAGAGTGATATCTGAATGGAATGTCCTTTCTATCAATATATTTTTAGCTCTTGTGCTTGAATTTTCAATTGTATTGCTGTGATTTGTTGGGTGGTTTTCAATAATCTATTGAAAACCATTAATTAGCTATTTGAACCCCTTAAAAATGTTATAGGGAAAGTAAGGTTCTTGCTTTATTTGTAATTTGTGGGGGTCCATATTTAAATAAACAAAACATTGGAGAAAATCTACTTGTGGAAGTTGTGTATATGTTTGTTAGAGTTGGTATTTAACATTATATGATTGTTGCAGTTTTCATAAATTGTTTGGCGTTTGTAAAAACTGTAGGATTCAGGAAGGCCTTTAAGCATGACCAGATTGAGATGTATTCTCAGGGGGCTCGATTTCAAAGCATTGCTATTTCTCTTTGTGTTGATCCCTACGTGCAGCTTAGTTATATATGTCCACGGCCAGAAGATCACATACTTTCTGAGACCGTTGTGGGAGTCCCCGCCTAAGTCTTTCCACGAGAGACCTCACTACTATCACGAGAATGTGTCTATGGAGAATCTGTGCAAGCTTCACGGCTGGGGAATTCGCGAGTATCCTAGACGTGTGTATGATGCAGTGCTGTTCAGCAATGAGGCGGACCTCCTAAAGATGCGTTGGAAGGAGTTGTATCCATATGTGACAGAGTTTGTCCTCCTTGAGTCGAACTCCACCTTCACTGGGCTGCCAAAGCCCTACCTCTTCTCAACTGTCCGTGATCAGTTCAAATTTGTTGAGCCCCGGTTAACTTATGGCCAAGTCCCGGGGAGATTCAAGAGAGGGGAGAACCCTTTTGTTGAAGAGGCGTATCAGAGATATGCGTTGGATTATCTTCTCAAGCAAGCCGGGATTCAAGATGATGACTTGTTGATAATGTCGGATGTTGATGAGATCCCAAGTAGGCACACGATTAATCTCTTGAGGTGGTGCGATGACATACCCCCAATTCTTCATCTCCGCCTCAAGAATTACTTGTACTCGTTCGAGTTCTTTGTTGATAACAACAGCTGGAGGGCTTCTGTCCACGTATACCAGTCTGGGAAGACGAAATATGCTCACTATCGACAGTCTGATGAGATCTTGGCCGATGCAGGGTGGCATTGTAGCTTCTGCTTCAGACGAATCAGCGAGTTTATATTCAAGATGAAAGCCTACAGCCACGTGGATCGAGTGAGATTCTCTCATTTCCTGAGCCCTAAGAGAATCCAGAAAGTGATCTGCAAAGGGGCTGACTTGTTTGACATGCTTCCCGAGGAGTACACATTCAAGGAGATAATCGGGAAGATGGGGCCGATCCCACATTCCTACTCGGCCGTTCATCTCCCTGCATATATCTTGGAAGCAGCTGATCAATACAAATTCCTTCTACCTGGGAATTGCATAAGAGAAAGAGAGAGTGGCTGACACTACACAAACGAGGCTGTGTATCTTCTTGTACAGGCGGGGAAGCAAGCTTCCGCTCGACTCCCGGGTAAGGGTGCCCTTTAACCAAATTCATGGCTGCAGTGTGTTATTTTTATAACCATGCTACATGCTAATATCATTCTCGCCTTCGAGCTTTTGAGAAAACGATAAAAATGGACATATCTCTCGGACTTCTTAGGTTGAGATTTGTATATAATCTTGGTTAGACTCGATTTTCTAGCAAACGGATAGCGTCAGTGGACTGAGTGAGAGGGAACAAGAGAAGACGGCTCTGCTAGGAACTACTTGTTGTAACTAGGGCATTACATAATTACATAAACGCGATATTACTGCATTACAGCCCCCTTGAGGATGGGGGTTGGTTCATTGTTGTTGCTGTCCGTTTTCCTTAGGAAATTTTTTGGTGTGAGCTAATAGATTCTCTACAGACTGTGAACTTCATTTTGGATCTCTCAAACTGTTTTTGAATTTCTAATGGAGTATGGTATGATTCTGCTCTTGAAATTGAGATTTTCTTGCTGTTTTTCCTCGATTTGTTTTACAGCTAAGTTTTGTCTTAAACAGAGGATTCTCAATGTTTCTTGTTTGTTGAACTATGAATTATTGTAAAAAAAAGAAAAGAAATTAAGAAAAAAGTCAAATGAAAGAAAGAATCTGATACCCTCAATAATTTATGATGGTTTTTGGCATTGTTCAAGGTTAGCATGTCCGAATACTTTTTTCAAGAAAATATAGTCATGAATTGCCACTGATGGATGTGCAGCTCATTACATTTGCTTTATTCAACACTTGCAAATTGTAGTACTATAATTTAAACCAAAAACCTTATTATACTTCATGTCTTCATATCTTTGTTAAAATATGTAAATCAATAAGGGACAAAAAATAGAGTAACTCTATCCTCCACAAACTAAATGATTCTCACAAATCTTGAAATATGTGGCCTCAATGTTTATCTTATATACGCTAATGTGAGAATCGACAGTTAGAATCTCAACTGTTGATTCAAGGCCCCATTCCCATGCCCAAATGCACGATCACCATGCAAGATTCTTCCCAAAGTGGGATAGAAGCTGTAAGAAAATTCCTCAAAGAAATTCCAAATGAAAAAGAAGCCAACTTTACCCATAATGGGAACTGATGCAGATGCTTCATCCCCATCAAGATAAACCTTATAAGTAGAAGCTGCAAATACAACACCACCACCATTCAATTGTGAGAGAGAGAGAGATAATCAAGAAAAATGCAGATGTACAAGGAAGACTACTACACCACGGAAGAGGAATTCCTCTACAAAGACGAATTCAGCTACAGCAATGGCTCCATGCACATGATGAAGCCTCCTGTTGAGCATTGCGTGCCAAAGATCGACTACAATGATTCCTACACAAGTGGCAACCACCTCGAAAAGAAGGGCCACATGGCGATGTCGTCAGAGATGAAGCATGAAGGCTGGGGCGGCGCCAAGAGTGACCATTATGGCCAAGGTGGCAAGATGCACCACGAGGGTGATCAAGGGCATTTTGGTCATCACAAGGAGGGGATGGGGATGAAGCAACACGGTGGTGGATATGGGGGTGGTCAGGGGCGTTATGGTCATCACGGAGAAGGGGTGGAGCATGGTGGTGGATACGGAGGCAATCATGGGCACTTTGGTATTCACAAGGAGGAGAAGCAGGGTGGTGGTTATGGGGGTCATCAAGGGTATTTTGGTCATGAAAAGGAGGGGATGGGGATGAAGCAATATGGTGGTGGTGGATATGGGGGCGGTCAGGGTCATTATGGTCATTCCAAAGAGGGGATGAAGCATGGCGGTGGATACGAGGGTCATCAGGGGTATTTTGGTCATCAAGGAGGAGGGGTGAAGCATGGTGGATATGGGGCCCACCAGGGGCAATATTGTCCACCTAATCAGAAGTTTTCAGTCTGGGAATTCAAGAGCATTGTAGACTGATAATGGAGCATTGCAAATGAATGATATGGATGTTGTAATAGTATATGATGATGAAGGGATTTTTGTGTAAAAATGTTCAAGAATTCCTCTATTAAATAAGTGGAGTTATTTGTGTGTGTGTTTGGGAACCAGTATTTTAATGATCAATGTTTATGATGGTGTATATCCTATAAAAAGTTAAATCTATTTCTGAAAATAAATTTGGACATATATTATCTCTACACAATGTTGTTAAGTGTTTGAAGTTGAAGGCCCTATCCAAACACATCAAGTAGTCAAATGGAAAGAATCAATCTCCATAGACTTGTGATATTGGCCATCCTAATTTTGAACATTCCCCGTTCTCTGATACACCTTAGTCTCACCTAAGTTCACAGTCACAAAAAAATGAAAATAAAATAAATGAAATTTCAATCATTTTTCACATGTAATCTTTGCAAATAGGAGTAATAAAAAACGAGAGAAAGGCTGCATACCTCTTGCCATGGAGCCGTAGCAGTACCAGATTCACCCTACACGCATATGCATAATGCATCATCAAATTATTTTTGTTGAAAGATTTGTCTATTTTTTTTGGAAATATAGTGGCCTTTACACTGGCAACCCTTGCTATTACAAAGAACACAAAGCTGGAAGGTAAATGTAACAAATAAATTACAACGAAAGTAAAGAGATGCAAACTATAGTCTTCTTAAGTCGAGTCGAGGTGACCCTCTCTCCGCAAGACGAAATACGCCCCGGCTAGTGCTCACGGATTGGCGTAATGTCCCCAAAGATGAAACGACTTTCCTCCTATCGAGTTGAAGCACCTCAAACTCGTAGGCTCCGGCGAACTTGAATTGGAGGCGAGAACCGAGCTAGACAATGCTCCTAGAATGCCCACTAGAATGCTTGAGTGGTGAAGAGAGAATGTTTGTTGATTGTGTGTTCTCTTCTTCCAAATCCTACCTATTTATAGGATATGAAAGCCTACATGAAGAGTCTTGGTTTTAAGACACCTCATAATGCATTTGGAGGAGAAAGGCCAAAGGCCTAGCCTTTTGGCATTTCACACGTGTTTCCTACAATCCCCCACATTGGTTAGAGCGCTGCAAGCTCAAACCAACACCAGACACAAATGCATGTAAGCAGACTCTTTTGCTCAGTTCTCAGGAAACGATACTGTATTTGGAGAGGTAACTTGTGGTTTTGAACCTTCCATAGTCAACACTATCGGACATACCGGCGGACTAGTGGACGCGATGCCTTGAACTATTCCTCCTTGGTGTATGCCTAGTCAATAGCATCAACACAATATTGTCTCAACTCCATCAGTTCTCACGTTTGTGTCCGTTTCGGCCGTGAAACACCTCTTTGGAATTCATAAGTGACTCACACACACGAAGCGGCCTCACTTCTCATTATATAGGTGATTCTTTCATGAGTATCCTGCCATACTGCATCTCCTTGAGATTTCAAGAATCATTAAAAGTCAAAAGACTTAACCTCTTACCACATGCAGGTTACAACACTCAAAGCTTTCTAAAGAATGGGCGAAGATTAAAAATCTTCTAAGTGTTACAGCTAGATTTGTATAGCTTCGTTTTCCCATTGAACCAATCCCATGGGATCTCCAATCGTATGGTTGGGTTACCACTATACTCATCTTTTAAGATGTGGTTTTCAGTCCCATTCCTTTTAGCAATTTATGCATTTGATCACGGTTTAAACCTTTTGTTAACGGATCCGCTAAGTTATCCACTGACCTTACATAGTCAACTGTGATAACACCACTTGTGATCAATTGCCTGACGGTATTATGTCGCCGACGAATATGTCGAGACTTACCATTGTATAAGCCACTGTGTGCTCTACCTATAGCTGCTTGGCTATCACAGTGTATCACTACTGTCGGCACTGGCTTATTCCAACATGGAATATCTTCTAGGAAGTTTCTAAGCCACTCGGCTTCTTCCCCTGCTTTATCCAAAGCGATAAACTCAGATTCCATGGTGGAACGAGCAATACACGTCTGTTTCGTTGATTTCCACGAGACAGCACCACCCCCCACAGTGAACACATACCCACTTGTAGAAAATGAGTCTTTTGAATCAGAGATCCAATTTGCATCACAGTACCCTTCAAGTACTTGGGGATATCTTGTGTAATGCAACCCAAAGTTAAGAGTATACTTCAAGTATCTCAAAACTCTACACAGAGCTTTCCAATGTTCCTTACTTGGGTTGCTCGTAAATCGGCTCAACTTGTTTACAGGACAAGCAAGATCAGGTCGAGTACAGTTTGTGATAAACATCAAACTTCCTATGACCTTTGCATACTCTTCTTGAGCAACAGAATCACCCATATTCTTGCTCAGATGGACATTGAGCTCCAAAGGAGTCTTTGCTGGCTTACAATCAGACGAGTTGAATTTCTTAAGCATTTTCTCAACATAATGAGATTGCGTTAAGGCAATTCCCTCATTAGTCCTCAATATTTTGATTCCAAGAATCACATCAGCTAGACCCATATCTTTCATATCGAAATTTCTTTTCAACATGTTTTTTGTCTCGTTAATAATGGCACTATTGCTGCCCATTATCAACATATCATCAACATACAGACACACAATAACAAAACCGTTATCTGTATTCTTAATGTAAACACACTTATCGCACTCATTGATAGTGAATCCATTTGCCAACATCACTTTGTCAAATTTCAAATGCCATTGTAATGGTGCTTGCTTCAACCCATATAATGACTTTACCAGTTTGCATACTTTACGCTCTTGCCCAGGCACAACAAACCCTTCGGGTTGTTCCATATATATTTCTTCTTCCAGATCACCATTCAAAAACGCAGTTTTCACATCCATTTGGTGAATCTCAAGATTGTGCAAAGCAGCAATCGCAAGAAGCACCCGAATGGAAGTGATTCTCGTAACAGGTGAATAGGTATAAAAAAGTCATGCCCTTCTTTCTGCTTAAAGCCTTGGACAACTAGGCGAGCTTTGTACTTATCTATAGTACCATCGGGCTTATATTTCCTTTTCAGAATCAACTTGCACCCTAAAGGCTTACAGCCTTCAGGCAAGTCTACTAACACCCAAGTGTTATTTTTCATGATGGATTCAATTTCACTGTTGATAGCTTCTTGCCACCACGCCGCGTCTGGGCCAGACAGAGCTTCCGCCAATGACTTTGGTTCGTCATCCAACATAAAAGTTATGAAGTCAGGACCAAATGTTTTAGCAACTTTAACTCTTTTACCACGTCTTGGTTCAACATCCTCAAGACTTGACCTCGTCCTTTTTGGAGGATTAGAACTAGTGGATTCATCCATCATTCTTTCACTAGAACGATCCTCTTGCAAGGGTATACATTCTCAAAGAATATAGCATTCCTTGACTCAATCGTTGTTCCTTCAGCCACGCCAGGCACAGATGACCTATGGACTAGGAAACGATAGGCACTACTATTAAGTGCATGGCCAATAAAGATGCAATCGACTGTTTTAGGGCCTATTGCAACTTGTTTCGGAGGTGGCACTTCTACCTTCGCTAAACACCCCCACACTTTGAGGTATGAATATGAAGGTTTCTTCCCTTTCCACAACTCATAAGGAGTCACATCCCTATTTTTTAGTGGAATTTTATTCAGGATATGATTCGCTGTTAACACAGCCTCCCCCCACATGTTCTGGGGTAATCCTGAATTAATCAACAAGGCATTCATCATCTCTTTTAGTGTTCGATTTTTGCGTTCAGCAACTCCATTTGACTGGGGAGAATATGGAGCCGTTGTTTGGTGAATTATACCACTTGCATGACATAATTCTGCAAACGGGGCTACATACTCACCACCTCTATCACTTCGAACACACTTAATTCGACAATTAAGTTGATTTTCGGCTTCATTTTTGAAGTCTTTAAACGCTTCAATTGCCTCATCTTTACTTCTTAATAAGTAAAGGTAACAATACCTTGTGCAATCATCTATAAATGTGATGAAGTACTTTTTGCCACCTCTAGTTTGCACAAATTTTAAATCACATACGTCTGTATGGATTAACTCTAGAGGTTTTGTGCTCCGTTCTACCGAGCGAAACGGTAGCTTGGTCATTTTTGCTTCAACACAGACTTCACATTTTTCTTGTGAGTTAAACTTATCTACTTTTAGTAAATTAAGATTTACTAATCTTTTTATAGCATTTAGATTTACATGTCCTAATCTACAATGCCATAAATCGGAGCACTCAAGCAAGTAAGAAGAAGAAGCATTCTTATTATCATTCACTTGATTCGGTACACGGCCCTTGGCCATTACATTGAGTTTGAACAAACCATTGGAAAGAAAACCTTTTCCAAGGAAAGTACCAAACTTAGATAAAACAAACTTGTCAGAATCAAACACTAGCTTAAAGCCATGACTAACAAGCAAACTACCAGAAACAAGATTTTTACGGATGTCTGGGACATGCAGCACATCCCTCAGCTTTAGCTCACGACCAGATGTCATTAAAAGCTTCACTTCACCCATGCCAATGACTTCAGACGAGTCTTGGTTGCCCATGTGGAGCTTCTTCCCTTCGACTTGCTTGTAGGTCGAAAATTGGCTACGATCGGAGCACACATGCACAGTAGCTCCGGTGTCAACAAACCAAGCCTTCGGATTGTCAATGTGGTTCACTTCAGAAACCACAACAGCCAGATCATCATCGTTGAAGTCTCTCTCGACCATTTGAGCACTCTTCTTGAATTTCATCTTCTTAGGCTTTCGGCAGTCCTTCGCCATATGGCCCGGCTTATCACAGTTGAAGCAATTGCCTTCAAACTTTCTGCCAACAGTTTCCTTCCATTTGCCCTTATCTTTTGCGCTCGGGCGGGGACGTTTGGAGGATTGTCCCTTCTCCATCAGATTTGCCTTGGCGACTTCTGTCCCTCCCGACTTCTGATGGTACCGCCTATTGTCCTCTTCAATACGAAGACGGAAATAAGGTCTTCCGTCGTCATCTCCTTTCTCTTGTGCTTTAGATAGTTCTTGAAATCACACCAGCACGGAGGAAGCTTCTCGATCATTGCAGAAACAATGAACTGGTCTGGCAGGGCCATCCCTTCAGCATGGACATCGTGGACTATGATTTGCAACTCTTCAGCTTGCGCCACCACTGAACGAGAGTCCACCATCTTGTAGTCCAAAAACTTTGCGACTACATATTTCTTTGTACCAGCGTCCTCGACGCGATACTTCTTGTCAAGAGCCTCCCACAACACTTTGGAGGTCTTAGCCTCTGCAAAGATAGAATAGAGACTATCCTCTAAGCCGTTCAAGATATAATTCTTGCACAAGAAATCTCCTTGATGCCAAACATCATAGGCAGCTCGAACATTAAAGTCCGTCTCTTCCTCAGGTACAGTTGGAGCATCCTCCTTGAGGAAGTTGGCAACACCCAACGTAGTTAGGTAGAACAACATCTTTTGTTGCCAACGTTTGAATTCTAAGCCTTTAAATTTTTCAGGCTTCTCAGCTTGAGCCATGACCCTTGAGGTCGAAACAGGTGCCAACATTGAGGTGTTAGCGGCAGCAGAAGACGATCCAATGGTGTTGTTTCCGTTCCCTCCAGCTTCGGTCGACATGATTTCAGCAAGAGTATAGTATTTCGTCTTGCGATTGTAGGAAATATAGTGGCCTTTACACTGGCAACCATTGCTATTACAAAGAACACAAAGCTGGAAGGTAAATGTAACAAATAAATTACAACGAAAGTAAAGAGATGCAAACTATAGTCTTCTTAAGTCGAGTCGAGGTGACCCTCTCTCCGCAAGACGAAATACGCCCCGGCTAGTGCTCACGGATTGGCGTAATGTCCCCAAAGATGAAACGACTTTCCTCCTATCGAGTTGAAGCACCTCAAACTCGTAGGCTCCGGCGAACTTGAATTGGAGGCGAGAACCGAGCTAGACAATGCTCCTAGAATGCCCACTAGAATGCTTGAGTGATGAAGAGAGAATGTTTGTTGATTGTGTGTTCTCTTCTTCCAAATCCTACCTATTTATAGGATATGAAAGCCTACATGAAGAGTCTTGGTTTTAAGACACCTCATAATGCATTTGGAGGAGAAAGGTCAAAGGCCTAGCCTTTTGGCATTTCACACGTGTTTCCTACATTTTTTTCATCACAAAGCAAAATCTTTACATGATGAAAGCATGATCGTCTTCATCAGCAGCAAAAAATGTATAATATGAAAGCATTTTGCAAGATTTCAAGAAGTTGAAACTGACCTCAACACATTTGTGGAAGACAAATTCGAGACCCCATCCTCATTCTAAAATAATAGTAGCATTTGTAAGATAAGAACGAACATTGTCATAAGCAGAGTCGAGCAAGGACAAACTACCTGAATCCGATGCCACACGCAGTGCCAAGAAGACAGGAGCCATGATCTCCACAAAGCTGTGTATATTAACAACTTAAGGTTGTAGGCGAATGAAACAAAGAGATTTTGAGTTGAACAAGGCGTCTTATGCTGCACATTCGAAACAAAAATCAAATAGTAATTAAAAGAAAGAAATGTGGCCTTATATTATTAGAAATGTGGCATTATCTTGTAGAGGATGATGTACCTGAGAATCTCACTGTGATTGCGTTTCTTTGTCATCTTCCATGGCATGCTCTTGGTTGGATCGAGGCCCGGCTGTGAAATCTCAAGACCATAATTCCTTACAACCTTAATGTATCTGACATGTTTGTGCAATTGTGAGAGTTTGTTTTAGGCCAATATTTTTCTGTGGAACTGGTTAGGCTTCTTACTCTCAAGGTCATGTAGTCGTAGGATGCAACATTGTCCGGATGCAAAAACCTATTTGAGTACCACCTTCAACAATACATCTCAGCATTACTCCAATCAGAATAACCTCCTCTACTGTTTTTTAACAGTTTATGAGCCTTATTACCATTTTGTCTGTTTTCGAGCACTGATGTGAATGGCGCGCATAGACCACTCGAACTCAGAACAGAAGAATGCTAAAATTTTCTGAAAACTGATGCAAGAATGCAGATAGTGAGAGATAGAGAGACACAGAGAGGCAGAGAAAGGCTTAAACTGACCTTTTTAACAACCAACTGTGAAAGTAGTCACTAGCAGATACTTTGGTGTAATTTACATTTTTAATTTATTATGGTTGGAGATTATCTTATAAATAAAATTTTTGGACTTGGTTTTATTCTAGTTATATGATTTAATTATTTTACATAAGTCGGATGATTTAGATTATATACTAAAATGGTTTTGGTTGGAGTTATGAATACGTTTAGACTTATTTATATTTTTTAGACTAATCTTGTTTTGTTAAAATGATTGGGGTTATCTCGAGATTAGTTAGAATTGCAATTTCGTAGTAATACCTCTTTGTATTGTTGATTACATGAAAAGCCACGTTTTCTAAGTTTTGTCTATTGATATTTAATCAATATATACACTATCTTTTCTTGTATTCTTCTTGTTATTTAATTTGTGACTAGATTTATAATTAATTTGTTAAGAAAGAATTTTAAAGCATTTTTATAGATATTCGTAAAATCCAATTTTGGCACACAACATCACTAATATTATTTGAATTGTATAATATATTATTTATTTTATAATAAACAATATTATCAAATATTATATGGAGTATTTAATTTTATTTTATTCTGTCTCTTCCATTTCGTTATTTCGGATCCGTCACTGTAAATTAAATTGAGTGGGTCAATACTTCACATGGTATTGTGGTAAAATACTAAAATTGTGACATGCATCTGAAAAAGTAGCTAGGTTGCTATATTTTATTGCAGTATAGTTCATTATCATCTTGAAAAATCTTGAGGAATTAATGTAGAATGATGTCGGCCAAGATCTACAAGGTTTTCGCTTCTGCAAATGGAAGATGTTTGTAATAGCATATGAATGATCAAGCTGTATGTCCTTTCAAAAAATAAAAATATTTCTCAAAATAAATTTTGACATATGATATCTCTACACAATTTTGGTGAGTGTTTGCAGTTGAAAGGCTCCATCCAAACACCTCAAGTAGTTAAATAAGATGAATCAATCTCCATAGACTTGTGATAATCTCTTTCTGCATTTGCCATCCTAGCTTGGAACATTGCCCATTCTCTAGTACATCTTAGTCTCACCTAAGTTAACACAATCACAAAAAAATTAAATAAAATTTCAATGTTGCATTCTATTTCATTTTTCACTAGTAATCTTTGCAACAGAGGATCCGAACTACAAACAATCCAAATGAAAGAAAGGCTACATACCTCTTGCCATGGAGCCCTACCATTAGTAGATTCACCCTACACATATATGCATCATCAAAAATTAGAAGAAGAGATGTCTATTTTTTTTACCTAAGGTTCATCACAAAGCAAAATATTTACCTGACCTCCCAATGAAGGAACAATTTGAACAATCCATTGCTCATCAACGACTCCGATTTTCTCATGTGCAGGCTATGATCAAAGCATGATCAGCAGCTAAAGATATACAATTATGAAAGCATTTTGCAAGATTTCAAGAAGTTGAAACTGACCTCAACACATTTTTGGAGGGCAAAGTCCAGACCCCATCCATGGACCAAGTCATTCTAAAAAAATAGCGTTTGTAAGATAAGAGAGAACGCTGTCATAAGCAGAGTCGAGCAAGGACAAACTACCTGAATCAGATGCCACACGCAATGGCCAAGCCTCTCTAGAGAAGACAGGAGCCATGATCTCCACAAAGCTGTGTATATTGTGAAAAGAGGTAAGAACTTGAGGTTGTAGGCGAATGAAACGAAGAGATTTTGAGTTGAATGAGGCGTCTTATGCTGCACACGGTGGCAAATGTGGATCAGGACACTAGCCCGGTTTCTCCTCTGTGACCCTACATTAAAAAAAAAAGGTGTGTAAGAAATCAAATAAAAGAAAGAAATGTGGCCTTGGATTATTAGATGGTGTTTTCTTGTAGATGATGTACTTGTGAATCTCACTGTGATCTCGTTTCCTTGTCATCCTCCATGGCATGCTCTTGGTTGGCTCGAGGCCCGGCTGGGAAATCTCAAGACCATGTTTCCTCACAAGCTTAATGTATCTGACATGTTTGTTCAAGAACAGAATTGTGAGAGTTTGTTTTAGGCTAATCTTTATCTGTGAAACTGGTTAGGCTTCTTACTCTTCTGCATCAAAGTGCTCGACTCCAAGCTCCTCGTCCCATATGAAGATGTAGTCATAGGATGCAACAATGTCCGGATGCAAAAACCTCTTTGCGTGCCACCTTTGACAATACATGTCTCAGCTTTACTCAAATCAGACTAACCATTACTGTCTTAAAGAAGTTTATTAGGCTTATTACCATTTTGTCTGTTTTCGAGCACTGATGTGAATGGCACGCTTAGACCACTCGAACTCGTCCCACTCAGTGGTTATTCCATCATAATGGAACAGAAGGATTGTAAAATTTTCTGAAAACTGATGCAAGAATGCAGATAGTGAGAGATAGAGAGACAGAGAGACGCAGAGAAAGTCTTAAACTGACCTTTTTAACTGCTTTGTTAATGTTAAACCTCTGCTTATAACCAACTGTGAAAGTCACTAGATACTTTGGTGTAATGGGAAGGTCCTAAAACATCATAAATTAACAAGAAAGATAAATTCATATATCAAGTGTCATTACAATAGAAACCAAAAAGAATCAAAAGCTTAAGTTTCACCTCTCTAGGCAGTCCCCACAGTCTTCGTTGATAGAGGTCCAACTCAGATGCCATGATGCCCGGAGGCAGCCTCTCCGCGCCTCTTGGATTAGAAGGCGCCCAAATCTGAACGGTAACCAGTTGATACGAGGAGGAACTATCTTAACGGTTGTATGCATAAGGGAAAACTAGAGATTTGAACCTTTGAAATTTGCTGGTTTCCAATTGATACGTTTCTGCTAATTTCTATGGAGGTAGCAGAGACGTTTCGCCCGTAGATCATGGAAGCATCTAGGACAACAGACGCCTTGCCTATCTGACAAAGAAACCGAAGCAAAACACATTCATAAAATGAAAAAAACCATGGATCACAAAACCAGACTCAAAAGTCACTTTAATTTGTGGGAGTTTGGGAATCAACACTCCCATGAAGAAACCAAACATGATTCCAACACTAACACTGATGAGAAACTTGATGTTCTCAATTGGTTTCTTAGCCATTGTGCTGAGAAAAATCACAAGAAAAAAGAAAATGAACACAGCATTCTTGAAAATTAGTTGAAAGCATTGCAATCAAAAGAAACCAACCTGTGCCCAATGTATCCCTTGCTATTTTCCTTTAATGAATCCATGCTCACAAGTCCAATGACTGCAACGCGTTGCCTGGATCAGCTAAACGAAGAAAGAGGATGAAGAATCACAAAATACAGAGGGATTGTCAATGTTCACTAGCTCAGAAAGAGAAACTAAGTATGTCTCAATGATGAGAAGCAATTAAATATATACTATATTTTAAGTTCTTACATATGAAATCCCTTTTAGTATGAGCAAAGTTCCAATATGGAACTGATTCATGTATCTAAAGTTAAAGAACAACATGTCAGTTTTCTCCATGAATAGCAAGCAACCTTCCATGTGCAACCCTTTGACATTGACAGAAGCTTATACCACCAAAAAGTTGCAATATTTTAAAACTTCCATCTGCAACCTTCCATCTGCAACCTTCAAGAACTACAAGTTAGAACAAGGGTAAAATCAAGCAAATTAAAAACTGGGCTTACTTGAATAATTTGAAGAGTCATAAAAATTAAAATCACTGGCTTCAAAACATAGTAATGCATCTACCCAAGAAAGATACCATTGGGAAAATCCCAGAAATGATATTGACGTTTATGAATGTTACATATAGAAATACGAGAAGAAAAGCCAGCAATGAGAGAGAGAGAGAGAGGGGCTTGTCCTTCATTCTGTCTCACATGTATACCAACTAATAATTAACTTCAAGAATCTGTTAAATTATCGTCTAAAAGCAATTAACATTTTATTACTAAGCTGACTTCTTCTGCATAAATTTTTGCTATGTACACAAGATACAAAAAAAAGTTTACATTTATTTCAACCAAATGATATAAAGATCGATTGTTTTACCTAAGTTTCACATTCAAAGCTCCATTTCGCACTTATGTACGATAAAAGCAACAATAAAATTTCATCAACTCCAAAGCTCTGACCTTAAATTAATCACATTTAGTGAAACTCACTGCCAATTCGTTTCAAAAGATCGAATCTTTAATCAACATAAAAGTCTCACAACCAAAGTTCGAATTTGGACATAATTATGCACACAATAAGCAACCATTAAATTACATCAACTTCAAAACTCTAGTTAAACAAGAAACTAAGTAAAACACAATACATTATGGCCCAAAAATATGACATCAAGCCTCAAAACTCCCACTTATCTACAAACAGCAACATCTACAATCACAACCACAAGAAATCACAAGAATCATTATCATAAAAATTCAGTCTTTACATCAACATTCAAAACTCCATCAACCTCAAATCAGCGAAACTAGCATTACCACCATGATCCTCCTCCCTAACCTCAAGAACAACATAATCATACCTCTCACTAGGCCAAAACATCGAATACACAACACCATAAAATATAAGCTCAATCGTCAACTCCAAGGCAATGCTCAAACCCCACATGTTATAACTCGTGATAGACCTAATCAAGAACATTCCAAGCCTAGTAAACCCAACATAGATATAAAGCGCCAATGCAAAGCTCTCATAAGCCCTCTTGTACACCCACTTCTTATCCTCCTTCTCCTCGATCTTTTCACTCACCACCACGTTGTCGATAGACGGGCTCACCGGCAAGGTCATGATGACACAACATATGAAGTCCAAAGCGTAGTAAGTCACTGTCCATAACCCGTAGCTGCTGCTCGAGGTGCCTAGTCCATTACTCAAAACAAAGCAAGTACTAGCAACAAATTGAAGCCCAACAGTTACAAAAATAGCCCTAATTTGCAAATTTTGCAAATTAGGTCTAAAAAGTGACCATCCAGCCCTAATTAGCATGATCACATGTATAAACAAAACATTTCTAATAAAATAAATAAAAAGCCACAATGTTTTCCACAAGTGGGGAGATCCAATCTGCCTGATCCGGTGCTGGCTGCAGGCATGGAAAAGGAGCTCAAAAACCCTAAAGAAGAGCAAAAGGGCCATGACTTCATGGATTTTTCTCACGAATTGTTTGTTTTTGTTGCAGTAATAAGACCAAGCGAGGAGGAAGGAGAGATAGATGAAGGAGAAGAGGAAAAGGGTTGTGGGGAGATTGGCGAATTGGTCATCAATGAAATCAAGATCGCCATTAGGTTTAACGTTGTAGGTTTCGAGATTTAGGGTCATTGAGACGGAGGAGTTGTGGGCGCAGTTGAGGAAGAAGATGAAGTATAGATCGGGGATGGAGATGAGGATGGTTTGGTTGAAGTGTTTGAGTGGGTCGTTGAAGGTGAAGATGGGGAAGACGAAGGGGTCGGAGGTGATGCAGGTGTGTTGGAGGAGGGCTTGCTCAAGGGCAGGGCGGGCGGGGGAGGGGGCGTAGTAGCAGCCGATGGAGGAGAGGAGGGTGGGGGTGGGGGTGGGGTAGGAGGAGATGGAGATGGAGGAGACGGAGATGGAGATGAAGCCGGGGGAGGTGAAGCCGAAGTCTTGGAAGAGGATGAAGGGGCGGGTGTCGGAGTGGAGGTGGAAGGTTTGGATCTCAGAGTTTGTGGGGTGGAGATGGAGATGGAGGAGGAGAATGAGGAGGAGGGTGGTTGTCTTGCATGGTGGGGTGATGAGATGCATGGGTTGAGTGATTTGTTGAGTGGGATTTCTTTGCATAGTGTTGGATTAGATTGGTTTTGGGAGGAGGGTTGGTGATGAGATTTGGTTTTTGAGGGGATGTGGTTTAGGATTAAAGAAAGGAATTGAAGTTGTTTGATGAAGTGTTACATTTTGAGAGTAATATATCAAGAATCGACTTGCACCGTATTAATCGGATCAAGTATTATTGGTTGAGGTTGGGGAATTAGTAGAGTGACATCTTTTGAGTTTTGATTTTGTTTTCGTTACTATATGACGATGCCACATTTCAGTATATTTTGTACATTTTAATTTGGTGCAATTTTTTAGTATTTAAGCATCCACAGTGGAGCGGATGTCCCGGCGGACATCTCCACGGACATCCCAAAAACACCTCCTGCCACGTCATAAGGACTTTTCACTGCACTGTCACGTCATAAGGACATCCCCAAGGACATCCCGACGGACTTCCCACAATAATAAAAATTCACAAATTCACCAAATTAAACAATTTACTGAATTAACCAATTTACAGAATTAAAATTTTGACACAAATATGGAGAAATTGCAACAACTTTATTTAAAAAAACATACATAGTAAAAAAAACATACATAATTATTAAAAAAAATTACATAGTTAAAAAAAAACCGTCGTCTCACTCCTCGTCGTCCCTGCGGTAGTCCCCTCGTCGCCACTCTCCGCCATGTCTCCCAACCCCAAATCGCAACGCATACTGTTGATGATATCCTTCAGCGACGACCTGTAATGGCGATCGGTCGATGTCCGCCATTCAACCATTGCACGTAATAGGGTTTCATGTTGCGCGACGCGGGCGAGTGAGGGGAGCTCGGGATCGTTTTGGGTAGGAGCTGCCGATTGGGACTCGGTGGACCCGATGGCGCTTCTACTCGCCATCCGCGCCACGGACTTTTGCCCCACCGAGCTACGGTGGCGGGCCGACGATAAAGGTGTCGGGAACTCTGCCTCGGTGGGGGGGAGTTCGTGGGAACCAGCACTGCTACTGTACTCTCCGGAGGCGCTGATCTTCGTCCGCTTCGGCCAGCCAGATTCAACACCCGCAGTAAACTTGGCCGAAGTCTACACCACAAGATACACTTCCCAATATTTGAATTCTCCGAAGCCCGCCGCAACATCTTTGAACTGATGGTGAGACAGAAGCTTCACATCCTCGGCAGACATGCCGCTGGTTGCCGAGCGGAGGTTGTTTGTGTAAATGCCGGCGAATCGGCTGAGCTGCCTCTTCAGCCGCTCCCACTGTTTCCGGCATTGCTCTCCGTTGTGAGGCTTCCCCCCTGGCGGTTTGAATTGGAGGTAGCTTTAGCTAATGCGCCACCACATCCTGTCGATATGCTGGTTAGCCCCGATATATGGATCATCCACTATACTGGTCCACGCCTTCGCAAGCGCGATGCACTCCTCTGTGCTCCAGACGGTCCTCTTTTTCCCGCTGGTTCCCTCCCCCACCTCAGCGGCCACCGCCTCACCATCGTACCCCGCTGCAGGCGAGGTAGTGCCCCGTCCCCTGCCCGTCCCTCTCCTTGTCCTCCCCCTCCTCCATGTCGCCGTTGGTGCGTCTGTGGGAGAATCCCAGATCGGAGATAGCCCCAACTCCTCAAACGAGAACATCTTGATGCCAGTGAACTGAGTCTCGAGAGGAGTACTCGGGGGTTTCCGTCGACAGTAAATCTATATAGGGGCGATAGACATTGTCCACCGGTGATTGGGGGACCTCCTGCCTACTCCCTCTGCAGCGACAGGCGAGCCCTGCATCATCCTTAGCATCATCATCCCGGTCATCTGGGGTGGCATCATCCCCGACATTCCGTGCATCATCCCCGACATTGGGGTCATTCCGGCACTCACCACGGGCATTTGGTGCATTTGGGGCATCATCCCATACCAAGGCGGGTACATGTTATAGTACTAGGCATCATCCCCGCCATTCCGGACATCGTGGCGGACATTGGGGTACTTCCGCCAACGGGAAAGATCGGTCCATGTGACTCGCTCGTGGCGGGGAATCACTATCGTGGTGCTCCATTTATCTTCGAAAGAAAAGTATTTAGAGAGAGATACTCATGAATACAAGGGTTGCGAATGAAATGAAGTTCAACGAGCCGTATTTATAGAATTTTTGAAAAAAAATAATAAAATAATCGGGACGTCCGCAAGGACGTCACGACGGACGTCCTGGGAACGCTGCGGAACTCCGTTGTCCGCAGAGGACGTCCGTATCCGCGTCACCGCTGCACAATGGCGGACGTCCCACACGGAACTCCGGCATGTCGGCCGGATGTCCGCCGGGATGGGCGCCATTGTGGATGCTCTTAGAGCATCCACTATAGTATAGTCGCGGATATAGCCTCGGAGGGGGCGATCTCGGGGCGGCTTATAGTGGCAGCGACGTCTGCCCCGAAGTGGACGAAAAAAAGGGGGCGGATTGACGAGCGGCGTTTTTTTGTGCGAGGAAGCGCCGGTTGCCCATCGCTGCTCCTATAGGCGCGCCGGCCAGTAGTGCGCCGGCGATCGGCGCGCCGGTCGCCTCCTTCGATTATTTTTTTTCTTCAAAAATTAACCCTATAAATACCACTTCTCCACCATCCATTTACACCATTTTCACACACTCTCAATTCATTCACTATCTACACTTTCACTCTATAATTTTACCTTTGTCAATACAACAAATATTCGGTCTCAATTACATTGTTTTATAATTATTTAAATTCCGATGATTTTAAAACTAAAGGACAAAAAATTAAAATGAAAATTGGTTATAAAATTTCGGGGCTATTAGAAATGTCCGCCTATAGTGGCTGAAATCCTTTTTTTTTTGCGCGGACAAAAAAGGGGGCGGGACTATTGGGGACGTCCGCCTTATAGTGGATACTCTTAGAGGTAGCTAATTAAGTCACATCCGGGTATTTGAAGATTGAGAATTAATTAGAGCAACCACAATGGTTAGGCGCGGCTATAGCTGCGCCTCGCGGCTAGCTCGGGGCGGTCCATAGTGGCGGAGGTGTCCGCCCACGGGGCGGACGACGAATCTGGGGCGGTGGGCGGCAGACGACGGGGGGGGGGGGCGAGGACGCGGCTGCTCCCCTGTGCGCCGCGGCTATAGCCGCGCCTCCCATAGCGGGCGGCGATCGGCGCGGAGGTTGACATTTTGTCGATTTTTTAATTTTTTTTATTTACCTCTATAAATACCACTCACCTCCGACGAGGAAGCCGACTCTGACACCGAGTAGACGGTGGCGGAGTTTTTAGTTGTATTTTAGTTTAATTATTCGTTGTATAATTTTACCTGTTTGCAATACAACGAATATTCAGCCCCGATTACCTCACTTTCTAATTATTTACACTGCGATGATTTTAATTATACCTGATTAAAACTAAAAACATTTTAAAATAAAAATTGATTATAAAATTTGGAGGCTATTGGAAGTGTCCACCATAGTGGGCGGAAACAAAATTTTAAGGCTATGGACAAAAATATTGGAGCTATGGACAAAAACTGGAGCGAGGCTATTGGGGTGTCCGCCTTATTGTGGGCACCCTTAAGGCCTCGTTTGGTAGCCATGTCATGTTTCGACTAGACATGATACAATTCGTGATAGTTATCATAGTTTCAATTTGTTTATTTACCTTGATTGGTTGTTTGATAGCTTAAGATAATTACGAGTTATCATATTTAAGTGTTTGGTACAAGTTACAAATAAGGATAAAATTATGATTGTCAAAAGTATCCTCATTAATTTAAATTAATCCCTAAACTATCCTTAAAGAATAATTGTTGTCTCTCTCTTCTACGGCTCTCTGTTTACTACACTTCTCCAAATTTCCAATATCCCAAAATCAACATCTTCCTCATTTTCTCTCTACTATACTTCTCCAAATTCCCAAAACCACCGGCTTCCTCAATCTCCTCTCCACGCACTGGCGATTCTCCATGGCGCCACCACCGTCACCGCCTTCCCTCTCCCTTCCCCCTCGTCTCCCTCTCTCTCTGGATCGTGCTCTCTCTCTCTCTCTCTGTCCACTCTCTGAGTTGGACAAACCCAATCCTTTGCAACGTAATGTCAAGATCTGTATCAAATTTGAACAAGCTCAAGAGGCCACGTTTAACAAAAATCTGCAAATGAGCAAATCACCATGTCAGTAGCTGCAATGTGTCCGGAGATGATATAGTCACACAATTAGAGATTGGAGAAATAGTCCAATAAATTAGCATTGAAATAGGCCAAGAGATTTGAGGGTTTTTTCAAGGTATTTCAGGTAAATCTTGAAGAATACTTGCAAAAGTCCTAACCTTGATTCAGAAATAGAGTCGCCGGAAGAAATGGATTCCACCGGATGTTTGAGTTGCCGGAAGAAATTGAGGGAGGCAGAATGAGAGTATTGTGGAAGAACTTCTTGTCCCAATTTTTTTGAAGTGAGGATTGTTTTTGTGTAGTGAGGCGTTTATTTTGGATTAGGTTTAGAAAATTTTAAATTATGGGTAAAAATGTATTTTGTAAAATTAACTAGGTATTCTTGATATGTAACATGGCAAAATGGGTGGTTACATATATCATTGAAACATAGATTTTTCAATGGGCTTTGTGCGGGCCGGATACAAAATACGGGCTATTAAGTTTATTAACATAGCTACCAAATGCATAAATAAACTCGGATTAATCTCCTCATCTAGCCGTAACATAGCTACCAAACGGCCCCTAGGAGTATTATGTAGTGGTAGCAACTTGCGAGATGATCTCCAATCCTACCAATCACACTTAGGGGCCGTTTGGTAGCTATGTTACGGCTAGATGAGGAGATTAATCCGAGTTTATTTATGCATTTGGTAGCTATGTTAATAAACTTAATAGCCCGTATTTTGTATCCGGCCCGCACAAAGCCCATTGAAAAATCTATGTTTCAATGATATATGTAACCACCCATTTTGCCATGTTACATATCAAGAATACCTAGTTAATTTTACAAAATACATTTTTACCCATAATTTAAAATTTTCTAAACCTAATCCAAAATAAACGCCTCACTACACAAAAACAATCCTCACTTCAAAAAAATTGGGACAAGAAGTTCTTCCACAATACTCTCATTCTGCCTCCCTCAATTTCTTCCGGCAACTCAAACATCCGGTGGAATCCATTTCTTCCGGCGACTCTATTTCTGAATCAAGGTTAGGACTTTTGCAAGTATTCTTCAAGATTTACCTGAAATACCTTGAAAAAACCCTCAAATCTCTTGGCCTATTTCAATGCTAATTTATTGGACTATTTCTCCAATCTCTAATTGTGTGACTATATCATCTCCGGACACATTGCAGCTACTGACATGGTGATTTGCTCATTTGCAGATTTTTGTTAAACGTGGCCTCTTGAGCTTGTTCAAATTTGATACAGATCTTGACATTATGTTGCAAAGGATTGGGTTTGTCCAACTCAGAGAGTGGACAGAGAGAGAGAGAGAGAGCACGATCCAGAGAGAGAGGGAGACGAGGGGGAAGGGAGAGGGAAGGCGGTGACGGTGGTGGCGCCATGGAGAATCGCCAGTGCGTGGAGAGGAGATTGAGGAAGCCGGTGGTTTTGGGAATTTGGAGAAGTATAGTAGAGAGAAAATGAGGAAGATGTTGATTTTGGGATATTGGAAATTTGGAGAAGTGTAGTAAACAGAGAGCCGTAGAAGAGAGAGACAACAATTATTCTTTAAGGATAGTTTAGGGATTAATTTAAATTAATGAGGATACTTTTGACAATCATAATTTTATCCTTATTTGTAACTTGTACCAAACACTTAAATATGATAACTCGTAATTATCTTAAGCTATCAAACAACCAATCAAGGTAAATAAACAAATTGAAACTATGATAACTATCACGAATTGTATCATGTCTAGTCGAAACATGACATGGCTACCAAACGAGGCCCTAGAGTCCTAGTCCTAGCCCTAGCTAGTATAAAAGGTTGAGTGGGTCAATGACTTCACAAGGTAAAATACTAAAACTGTGACATGCATTTGAACAAGTAACTAGGTTGCTATATTTCAATTAAAAAGTTGAAGAATTAATGAAGAATGATGCCGGCAATGATCTAGAACCATGGCCTATGTCAAATAATTAGATAAGTTCAAAAGATTAATTCGTTTGTTAATTGTTATCAAGTTAAAAGCTCAAGTTCAGTATTGAAATTTCAAGATTGATTGACAAAAGTAAAATAAACGTATTTAATTAGGAGTATTTATTTAGTTTATACTACTTGACACAAAATATTAAATAAACCTTACTAGTATGACAGAATTTGAATAAAGTAAAAAATTTTAAATTTATTGACGTAGCGACTGTGAGTAAAAATAACTTTGCCAATCCAATAAAATAAAATTGTAGTATTATAATACTTCTATGCTTATGTACTCATACTAGTATTTAAAACAGATTCCATTTACCATTTTATTTTAGTTGAGAGTTTCATTTCAGTATACAAGTTTTCTCATATCGTACTTAATTTCATCAATATACAATTATAAAATTTTAATAATTAAAAATTGAATATAGGTTTGACATAATCATATGCTCATTAAATAATCTCCAAATCCCTAACGGCTCTGTAACAAACATTCAAAGTTCCGACCCATCACCTCTGATTTTATCAAATCAAACCTTAAAAACTCCCACAAAAATGCTGTTTTTTGACCCCACCTAAATTCCTAACCGTTACACCCAATCATATGAGCTAAAAATCCAAACTACCCCATTCGCAATTTTTCACAATTTTCGAGCTCAAATCTTCCAAGAAATGAACGATGGAGCTGTAATCGCCGGGTGCCCGAGTTTGAGTGGCGCGTTGAAGAGAAAACGGCCGCTGAGAATTGAGATTCCAGCTGTGTTGTCAGAGATTCCCAATTTTGAGGAATCCTACGATGATCCTGTGTGCTGTTTTGCTGATTCTGGGGTGGGTGTTTATTCGTTGAAGGGGAAGAAGAAGTTCATGGAAGATTCCTACAAGGTTTTTGCTTCTGCAAATGGTGATAAGTAAGTGTAAAAAACGATTCTTGATTTTGGGTTTTTGTCGATTGTTCATGTATTGGTATGATAGATTTTTGGTGTGAAGAGAGTTGGGATTTAGGTGGCATGTGGATTCTTGCTGTTTCTGTGAATAGGAGCTTTCTGTGTGTGTGTGTGTGATTTTTGGAAAGTGATAGTGTTTTGAAATGTAGAGATTCTTTGGAGTGTATGATGGGTATGGAGGAAGCAAAGCAGCAGCATTTGTGGCAGAGAATTTGCATCTAAAGATTTTTGAAATGTTAGAAAGCATTTCAGAAAACAAAGAAAAAAAAGCAGCATGTAAAGCAGGCTATCTGAAAACAGATGAGGAATTCTTGAAACAGGTAATCTTTCTTCTTTTCCTTGAAATGGAACATATGATGAGTTTCTGCACAAATCTCACTCATGAAATCAACAATTTGTGAAAAACATATCAATCTTTACCCTGAAATTGTAGGGGCTGGATAGTGGTGCTTGTTGTGTGACTGTACTGATTGATGGAAGGGAAATGGTGGTTTCGAACTTGGGCGACTGCAGAGCGGTTTTGTGTATGGGAGGTGGATCTGCAGAAGCTCTAACGACGGACCACAGACCCATGCGAGAAGAGGAGCGAAGGCGAATAGAGGATTAAGTATTTTTACTTATCATGAGTCCTTCCTTTTCTGATCATATGCACAAAATTAGTGAATCTTGAAATGAGTTTTGGAGCTTATTTGATGATCATGTGCCAAAACAGGGTGGATATGTGGAGATTCATCGCGGTACTTGGAGAGTTCATGGGACTCTCGCAGTTTCCAGAAGCATCGGAGATGCTCATCTCAAGGACTGGGTGATGGCAGAGCCCGACACGAAGGTTGTATGCTTGGATCCGGATATGAAGTACATCCTTTCAGCATCCGACGGCTTCTGGGAAGAGGTGAGTGAAAATCGCGATTTTGATGTAGTTTTGCAAGAATTCAGCTGCTCATCGGCAATCTTGTTTTTTGTGTTGTGCAATGGTGATAGGTGAGCAATGAAGAAGCAGTAGATGTCGTGATGCAGTCGTGTTCAAGTGCCAAGAAGCAACGCATACGAAACCCTAGTGGACGGAAAATGGACAGTATACGACAGAGAGGAAGTGCAGACGAGGATGGAAGCCCTCCGGCCAAATCCAGGAGAATTTCAGTGGTGAAGAAGACGAAGATGAAGACTCGTTTCCCAGAAAACGAGAACAGATTCTTGAACGAGAGAGGGCTTCTAGCCGCGTGCAAGAAGCTTGCTGATCTTGCTGTTGGTAGGGGTAGTTTGGATGACATAACTGTGATGATAATTGATTTGAACCATTACAACCATGAATCTTTAGTAGTTGCTAAGTAGCTTCTGATGTATTCTATAATGTGGTATTTTTTCACAGATTTAAGGTTTCATGCTTCATAAACAGAACTTCCATAATAAGGCTGCAAGAAATGTGAAATTTTATTCATTGTGCATCAATGTTTCAAGATCTGTGTTTGATGACATGACCACAGCTACTTCTGTGAGGTATTCATCCTATTACAAGCAAACTTCAATGAAACAGGAGGGTCTGAAAACGCCCCACCAACAACTTGATCGAAGATGTACCTATTTGCTGCCTCGGTGAAGTGTGTCCCATCCCAACTGATCCTCGTCGAGGGATCCTTGCATGAAACAGCAAGAACAGTCTCTGTCCCATTGACAACTGTCTTGCTACCACATTTGATGCACCTATTGTAGTTGTATTTCCCTTCATGGCCGCAGCAAGCAACGAATGGATTCTCGAATCCTGCCATTTTTCTCTTCAACACAGACTAAAACACGGAAAAACACAGATCCCTCAGCAGAAACAGAAAAAAAGTGGGAAACTCATACCTAGTTTGTTTGCTTGGCTGATGAGAGAATACTTAACCACGTAAACATCCACATACGTGATTGCAGCTGCAGGGAGCTCGTCCCTGAGCTGCAAGACGAGCTCCCTCAGTTTGAGGTTGAAATACTGTGAGACATCGTTGTATGGAGACGAGCAGCCATGTTTGTCAATCTGCGCTGCAGTGACCAAGAACCTGTCCATGACATACGGCAAGCAACCAACTGGCCCCGTGTTGTGTACCCAAAATGTCCTCCCCCTTGGCCATAAATCAGCTGTTTAATAGTAAAACAGCCGTTATTTGCATCTGGCAACGACGGTGAGGGCTAAACCGCGAAGGGTTACGGTTGTTTTCTTACCTTGATTACATGAGAGAGCTGGCCTAACACATCAGGAACATAGGCCTTGACTTCCTCAGTCGACAAGTTGAGTTTGTAGCCGGCGGTGAGATCATTCTGGCCTATGTCGAAGGTGTATAAAGCTCGGGAGATATAATCCTCCTCTGGAAACAGGTTCTGAAACAACCCTTTTTAGGGAAAATGCAGTTAAATCAGCTCAAGTTTGTGTTAAATTCGAATCAAGCTCCATTTTCAGCAAAAAAAACAAACAACAAGAGAAGAAATGACCAGTGTCCAAGTGCAGAATGAATAACAATATTCATACCTTTTTCTCTAAAATTTTGTGATCTTGTTAGAAAATCCGAAAATTGGAGGTGTTGAACGTCGAGAGATATGGGGCTATACCCACTCTGCCAAATGGTTGTGTTCTGACGCCTGATCGTCGATTCAGCAGTCGCAAAATTGCATCCATGCCTGAAATTTGTTCCCATCGAGTCCAGAAATGCATCGAGATAAGGCAATCCCACACTTTCAGCTGCAGCAAAAGCAGATTAATCATTATCAATCCACTACCAAAAAACAGAGAGGGAGAGAGACCTATGAAATCGATTAGAAGGCGGCCATCACAGTAGCGGCCGGAGGGGGAGTGGAAGAATGTGGCTCCGTTGGGAGGAGGAGCTTGGCCAAACGCCGCAGATAGGCCGCCGGTGTCGGAATTGGAATCGCCGAAGTTGAAAATGGCGGGAAAATTGCAGGTATTGGAACCTAGCGTTGAGGTTGGAAGAAGAAATAGGGCAATCAAATGCAATTTGAGTACACTGAATTTGAACTCCATAATTTTTAGAAGCAACTGAAGTCTGTAGCTCTCTCTCTCTCAATACTACTTTGGTAAATAAATTTTTTTTTAAAAGGTTGTGCATGTTACAATAAGAACTTTTTTTTTTATGGGTATGGAATCAAATACAGTTGTTAAACAAGGCCAAGATTAAGATTAAGATTAAGATTAAGATTAAGATTAAGATTAAGATTAAGATTAAGATTAAGATTAAGATTAAGATTAAGATTAAGATTAAGATTAAGATCAAGATTGAGGTTGTTGTTTGTGGTGGATTGTAGTAAAGTACCAGTAGAATATTAGGAATAGAGATGTTAAATTGGTAGACCCCATTGGATAGAGAAATTTCTCAATTGGATAAAAGTCAACAAAACTGAATAAAATATTTCACTATTTTGAAAATTTCTAAGTGGAAACTTTAGATCCAGCAATCCAAAATTGACTTTGACTTGGTTTTTTCAGACACCAAATTTATTTTCATTTATCAAAACAAAACTTGTGCCCTTTGCCATTTTGGGCTCTACCTGTATGTAATTTCTCTATGCATATGGTTTCACATTAGTATTTCTTCATAAAGAACTTTACAATGATATCTGAATTTGTAGATCAATGTAACAGTATTAAAAGGCCTAACTGAATTCCAACCATTTGCAGCAAAGAAACAACTCAAAATACATAAAATGGAGCAAAATTGGAATGCCTAATGTCATCTTCAGTTGCTTCTGCTGCACGCGGATTCAAGTGAAACCGGAGGGTCTGAAAACGAGCCATCCGCAATCTGATCAAAGATCCACTTGCTAGCCGCCTCGGTGAAGTGGATCCCATCCCAACTGATCCAAGCAGACGGATCCTTGCACGACTTAGCCACCACCACCTCTGTCCCGTTCACAACAGCCTTGCTCCCGCACCTAGCATACCGGCTGTAGTTGTAATCCCCTCCGTACCCACAGCATGCTCGGAATGGATCCTCAAATCCTGCACCAACCACCCTCAACATAGCTGCACAAATCGAAAAAATGTGCATGTTTTACTACTCACTCACCTAGCTCCTTTGCCTGACTGATGATAGCATACTTGGCTGAGTACATGTCAACATATGTGACTGCAGCCAGAGGGATTTCCTCCCTCAGAAGCACCACGGCTTCGTATAGTTTCACGTTGAAAAACTGTGAAATCTGGTTGTATGGGATCAAGCAGCCGTATCTGTCAACCTCTGGTGTAGTGTCAGCTAGAGCATCAAGAACATATGCAAAACAGCCTAATGGTGCTGTGTTGTGTATCCAGAATGATCTCCCTCCTAACCTGTATATTTCCTGCCTCACAAAACATGATTTCACTCGTGCTCGAAAACTTTCCAAAAGAAGCAAGTGAAAAAAATGTCCATACCTTAATCACAGAGGAGTACTGTCCTATCATATCAGGAACTTGTGCCTTGATTTCTTCCAAGGTCAAGTTGAGATCCAAGCCGGCAGTGAGGTCGTTCTGGCCTATGTCGAACGTGTACAATGCTCGGGAGAAGTGGTCCTTCTCCAGGAGAGAGTCGAGGGATAGCCCTACATGGAAATGAACTATGAAAAATAGGCAAAAACAGACCAATCTGGTCTGGTCATTTTATATGTTGAAATAGGCACCTTTTTCTCTAACAGCTTGTGATCTTGTCATGAAACCAGAGAACTCGACTTGCTGCACGTCAAGGGAGATCGGGCTGTAGCCTCCCGCGGAAAGGGACAAGTTCTGAGGCCTAATGGTTGATGCATAAGTTGCAAAGTTGGCCCCATGGCTGAAGTTTGAGCCCACAGAATCAAGAAAAGCACTGAGATAAGGCAATCCCAAACTCTCAGCTGTAACAAAAGTAACACCATATATAAACATATAGTTTCAAGAATCGAGAAAATGGATACTTAGTGATGATATGGAAATTCACAGACCTATAAAATCTATGATGAGACGGCCGTCGCTCCAACGGCCAGCAGGGGCATGGAAGAACGTTTCTCCATAGGGAGGAGGAGCTTGACGGAATGCAGCTGAGAAGCCACCAGTGTCTGAATTCGAGTCGCCAAAGTTGAAAATGGCTGGAAAGTTGCACTTGTTTGAGCCAAGAACTGAGTTTGGCAGAAGAAGAAATATCAGAAGCAGAGAATACACCTTAAACTCCATGAAATCTGAGATGGTTTTTTGACAAGATTTTCAGAATGTTTAAAGCTGAATTTTCTATCTATAGGATTTGATTAGGCAAAATTATAGCCAGCACTAAGTTTTTCTTTATTTTATTTTTTAAATTGTGTTATGTAATGAGTGAGAAACTGGGAAAATAGACAGCTGACCAACCTTATCATTGACTAGTATTTTGTTGTTTTCCATTTTGACTAATCAGCAATCTTTATGAATAATATTTTGATTAATCAGCAATGTTTGCCATAATATAATGAAACATATGTTTCACTTTGTAGCCTAATATTTTGCTTCACATTCACTACAAAGTAGTGATTTTCCATACAAAGTGGTTATGTGACTTTTTAAGAAGATAACTTATGGTTTTGTTGATCCACTATCATTTTGAACTGAAATATGGAACGCTCTGAAACGGAAGAAAAGAGCGCGGTTTATACAACGCAAAGTTGCTACTATAAAACTTGGTAAATTACAACTCTAATACACTAACAAATGCCTAGCATTCAACAACTCATGAGATCAATGGAAGTGTAGGAAGGGCTAATGCCATCTTCAGCTGCTTCTGTTGCACGCGGATTGAACAGAAACTGGAGGATCTGAAAACGAGCCATTTGTAATCTGATCAAAGATCCACTTATTGGCTGCCTCCGTGAAGTGAACCCCGTCCCAATTGATCCAAACAGATGGATCCTTGCACGACTTGGCGAGAACGACCTCTGTCCCGTTCACAACAGTCTTGTCCCCACACCTAGAAAATCTGTTGTAGTTGTACTTCCCTCCATAGCCACAGCAGACTTGGAATGGATCCTCAAATCCTGCACAGATGAACTTTCAACATAGCTCGATAAATCTCAAATGACAGCATCTTTTAGTACTATTCATCACCTAGTTTCTTTGCCTGGCTGATGAGAGCATACTTGGCTGAGTAGATATCAACATATGTGATTGCAGCAAGAGGGAGCTCCTCCCTCAGCTGCAATACAGCTTTGTGCAGTTTCACGTTGAAATGCTGCGAAGCCTCGTTGAAAGGGATCAAACAACCATATCTATCAACCTCCGGTGTAGTAGCTGCTTGAGCATCAATAACGTAGGTCAAACAACCTAATGGTGCTGTGTTGTGTATCCAAAATGTTCTCCCACCTAAACTATATATTTTCTGCTCCACAAACAACATGAACGCGATTTTAAGATGCTCGAAAAGTTAAAAAAACCTAAGGCTTTGTCCAATAGAAGTAAGGTGAGTTAAAACCTTAATGGCAGAGGAGAACTGTCCTATCATATCAGGAACTTGTGCCTTGACTTCCTCTGTGGTCAAGCCGAGATCATAGGCAGCGGTTATGTCGTTCTGGCCTATGTCGAACGTGTACAAAGCCCGGGCGAAGTAACCCTTCTCGGGCAGCAAGCTGCGGAAGAACCCTTCACAGGAATGAAATCTAATATGAGGCAAGAAAAGCAGCCAGGCATGAAAATATGCTAAAGTATGCACCTTTTTCTCTAACAACTTGTGATCTTGTCACGAAATCCGAGTACTCGACCAGCTGCACATCGAGGGAGATCGGGCTGTACCCTCCGCTGAAAAGGGATAAGTTTTGAGGCCTTATGGTTGCAGCAGCAGTTGCATAGTTAGCTCCATGGCTGAAGTTTGAGCCAACAGAATCAAGAAAAGCGCTGAGATAAGGCAGTCTTAGGCTCTGAGCTGTGACAATATAAGTTGTCAACACAAGCATATAATTTCAAGAATCAAGGAAATGGTACACACCTATAAAATCGATGATGAGACGGCCATCGCTGTTGCGGCCGGCTGGGGCGTGGAAGAATGTCTCCCCATTGGGAGGAGGAACTTGGCCAAATGCTGCAGAGAAGCCACCGGTGTCAGAATTCGAGTCGCCAAAGTTGAAGATGGCTGGGAATTTGCAGGTGTTTGAGCCAACAACTGAGCTTGGGTTTAGTATCTGAGCTATGAGCAGGAAATGCAGTGTGGAAACCTTTAACTCCATGAAATATGAGGTAGTTTATGATGGGATTTTTAGTATGTCAATTATTGGATTTATAGATGAGTGAAAAATTGGGAAGAATACACAGATAGACACCACATCATATTTGACTAGTTTTGCTGCTGAGATAAAAAGTTTGAGCACGTAAGTAGCCTTCCAGAACTCTCCCCATCAAACTGACTTTTCCAAATGGAATTCATCGACTCTTCCAATTCATTTAATCGAATGAAGAAAATGATAGCAAATGGCCCATTTATTCCAACAAGAAAATCATTACAACGTCATCTATCGAACATATAAGCCCTGATTTTAAACAGAAAACAAGAAGACGAAGACCAAGGAGCATAGCAGCCTGGAAAGTTTAGCAAGGACATGGGAACAACATTGCTTTAGAGTAAGAATTGTTAAACAACATAGGATTAAAAGCAGGAACAGAGTGTACACAAACAAATATATTCCGTGGTAAAAACAGAGTAAGACCAAAAACCAGGGCAGTGTTGTGCATTACAGTGTCCCTTTTTTGGAGAAGATGGATATTTGATCCCACTACAAAAGGATAGAAGGAAAGGAAAAAGGGGGGAAATGAGAATTTTACACATCATCAAGATGCAACAACAATTAATGCAAGAGTTGTATGTTGTCAGAATTTAGATATTCCAGCTCCATTCCGCACAGCAAAAATCATGAAATGATGAATAGGGGTGCCAATGTATTATTGCATCTAACTAGTTAGAGAGCGAGCAAAAGGACAACTGGAAGAAATAGAGTCCTGGGAGAATCTCGTGCAGGAGTTCACCACCTCGACCCTGACCTGTCAAATGACACAAGCACAACGATCAATCGTGGGTTCTATATTACCAGATATGATATTATAGGGGAAGCATATGAGTTCATCATGCTTCAGCAGAAATGAAAAGAAGTTACAGTGTGCGTGTAAGAATATCCTAAGTGCGATGAGTAGAAATCATGAGGCAGCATGGAGTGTCCCGATATCACAGTTGCATTGACTACTGTTTCAAACATCATCGACTTACAAGTACAAGTTCCCCCAGCAAAGCTAGAAGCTTAGTTACACGATATAGCCATGCAAGTAAGAATCGTAATGCAAGAAAAAGGAGACACCTTCATCTAAGGCATTTTCCAAGTACAGACATCCAAAAGGGCTACAACAGTCTCTTCTAAAGTTACCAATAGAAATAACAGACTTGAATGGTTTTTATATGAAACCACTTCTCTTACTCGTATTGCTAGTTAATAAATGACAGATCAATAGGAACCAATATCTCAAGCATATTCATCAAGAAAGGCAGACTTTCAAGAAGCTTCAACAGGTTTATAGTAGTAAGAGCTGGGTCAGGTAACTTGCAAGTGCAGGAGAGCAGGATAAAATATTAAATACAAAAAAAACAAAAGAGAACGCAGTACCTGTTGACATCTCTACCACCTGAAAATCCTCTGCCTCTACTTCCTTGAATATATCTTCTGTCATCACTTGGTCTCGCCCATGGATTCACAGAGCCACGCGAATGAGGCCTCTCATTGCCATCTAGAGCTCTGGGATCTTGATATGCTCCATCTGCATAAGAAGCTCTCTGAGAATAGGAAGATCTGGTATCTTGATAGGCTCCCTGCCTCGAACGGGGTCTTTCATGTAACCCAGCCTGGGGATCTTCATGTGCCCCAGGTCGAGAAGGAGGTCTCTCAGCAAAGCCAGCTATTGAATCCTCATATGCACCTGGACGAGATCGAGGTCTCTCTTGATAGCCTGCTCTAGGTTCCTCATATTGTCCAGCGGCAGAAGGAGGTCGGTCACAAAATCCGGATCTGCCCTCATTAAGTCCGGTTCGAGAAGGAGGTCTATCATTAAATCCAGCACCCCGAACTGCCCCGGGGCTTTGCCTCTCGAAATTTCTCTGACTATAGCGAACTTTGTCATCCAACTGAGAGACCAGAAGTTCCAACTCCTGCTCCTTTTTATGTATTTGATCTTGCACGCCAGCTTCTTCTTCACCAGTGTTTTGTGGCAATTCCTTTTTCAGTTGCTCAATTTCTTCCTTCAAATTCTTCTCTTCTTCTGTCTCAGGCCTGAAAATGTTATCTCTTCAGCTAAAAACAAAAGTATCTTATACTCATGCTAAAAGCTTTTACCATTTCAATTTTTTTTCAGATCCACTGTATGTAAAAGAGGTAACACCGATTATGTTTATGCCCTTCTAGATTAAACGAATTTATCCAATCTAGTACTACTACCTCAAGAGAATGAATTAAAAGATACCACAAACAGTTTACAACTATTAAAAATAGTACACCATCAGCAACTTCTCCCATATCACAATCAAGAACATAAAACAGTACAAGCATTATTACATCAAGCGTTTAAAAAGCATTGTGACACCTTAATGGAAACCTCTGCATTCATGTAAACTGAAGTGAATTATAAACAAATCAAGAAATAACTTGCTCTAAACTAATTGCAGTCCTCTAGGCCTTTTGTTTGCAACTGAATTCCATACCTCCATTTGACATTCTGCGCATACTTGCCAATCTTATGTTACCTTGACCCATAAAATTACATTGTTTACTAGGAGTACATAACACTAGGAGTTACAGTAAACACTTATAAACCTCGCAACTATAACCCAAACATCCATCCTTAGTCCCATCCACCAGTTATCATTAGCTAACATCTCTGCCTAACTCTATAAATTAATCATATCGGGTTGATATTGAACTTCTAATTCCTTAACCAAGCAAATGTATGTTTGGAGTTTGTCATAAATGATCTTACTGGATATAGATTAGAGTTTGTCACAAATGCTCTAACTGGATACAGATTTACTCAGTGGGCTTCAAGATTTTTTGACAGAAATGTCCCTTGGATACAGATATCTAAACTGCCAAAGTTCACTTTTTCATCATAAGGACACTTCCAAAGTCCCATTGCATTCATATGAAAATTCATTTTATACATGTTAACATTTATAATTGATGATACGAAACAACAGAGATCATATCGCCTCAAAATATTCCCTTTTCCATCGTTATTATGCCAAAACTAAACCGTACCCCTAAAAGTCAAGAATAACTACAAAAAACTCACCAATTTTCATGATTGCATGTATCAAGCCAAAATGGACATTACCAAACAAACCATTAACTTGTCATCACAGCCCTAAAATCACACCTTTCAAAAAATAAAATGACAGCAACAAAATGCATTGCATAATTAATAACTACCTGTCCACACGTCTGTCCAGCTTAAGATCAATCTTCTTCCAATCCAAGCCCTTCTGCTCCAGCAGAACTTCTCTAGGCTTAGCATCCCCAAACGGATTTACTTTAGGTTTCTGTCTCACTATAGCTTCACCAGCTCCACCCAATGCAGGAGGTGCCTCTGACCCGCTCACCTGCGGAGACTCCAGACCAGTCGAGTGAGAACTTGTAGGCCTACTCCCACCACTAACCGAGTGTTTTTTCTCTGCAACCTCCAAGTCCAGCTTCTTCCAATCCAACCCTTTCTCAGCCAGCACTTCCTCCCTCGGCCTGGCCGCCCCAAACGGATTCGGCTTGTTAACCTTCACCGCGTCCCCATCCTCAATTTTAAGTGAACTCAAACTCAAGCTCGGATTTTGCTCACTCCGATCCCCCCACCGGTCGGATTCAGGCTTTGAGAATCCGGACCCGAAGCTCTCATTACGGGTCCAACGATCAGTCTCGGGCCTCGAAAAGCCCGAGCCAAAGCTCGAACTTCTCGCCTGCTGGGGCTGTGAAACAGGCTTCTTCATAGACGCCCAATTGTCCACTTCATCGGCGCGCGATGCTCCGCCGCTGCTTCCCCCGAGTGAGGTGTACTTACCCCCAGCCCGGGATTCACGCGAATCGTGATCGGGTAGGATCGTTTGCTTCTTCATCGACGCCCAATTATCGACCTCATCAGCTCGCGAAGGCTGATCGAATTCCGAAACCCTAGATTGCTGCGGAGGCCCCCTCCGCCCATCATCCTCAAATCCGTAAGATCTCCGGCCCTCAAACTCCCTCCGACCCGAATTAGGCCCGCTGGAGCCGGGTCTGGAGCCGTAATTGGAAAAGCCGCCGCCCAATCTGCCGTACTGCATTTCCTCCGCCGAGCGCTCCTTGGGCCCCGTGGGGAGGCGGAGCATTTCCTCCGGCGTCAGTCCGCGGCCGTGAGAAGGCATAACCCTAAATTCCTGGAGTGACATTTTGGTCTTCTTCTTCTTCTGCTTGGCGGTGCTCACACCTTCCTTCAGGCTAGGGAAGCTGGCCACGGGCGCCGCCGCCGCGGCGGCGGCGGCCTTCTCCTCAGCCTCGCGCTGCTCGGCGTCCTCCCTCTCGGCCTCGGCGGCCCAGGCGCCGAGTCCCCATGGCGATTTCGACATTTGGTGCAAAGATCTCTGGCAATTAAATGTGAATTTTGTGGAGTATAATTTCCTTTTTTTCTCGTTTCCCCCAAAATCTGAGAGTTTAAATGTAGAAAGGGAAGAGATGTATTAAGACTACAGTTAAGCCAACAAGGTAACGACTCACGCATTACATTAAAAAAACAGATTAAATTAAAATTAGCTAAAAAATTACGCTAAAGTCATGTGGAATCTTTTCATTGGCTGCCACTTAATTATATGTATGTGGATTAATTTTTTAATATTAGTAAATATTTTATTTATTTCTAAAAAACTATACGGGGTATTTTAAGAATAGCGTTGAGTGAGATTAATGTTAAATATTTTTTCTGGACGAAGCAGAGTTTAGGGTGCCCCAAATAAATTTTGATGACGTGGAGTAATTTGATTGGAGATGGAGTAATTTGATTGGTTATGACATTCAACTGTTAACGAGAGTGGGCGTGGAGAAATCATATTTTCTTATAGCAAGTCCATGGACGGAGAATCATATATTGTCTTGTTTACTTATTTAATAATCATTTATTAACATTCAAAACTCAAATGAGTTACTAATGATCATTTGAGAACATTTAACTGGTGAATGTCTTTTCTACCCTTCTCTGTTTTTTCAAAAAAAATCACTATTACCATTTTTGGAAATTTTCTCATCCTAATATGTACTCCCTCCGTCCCGGGCTACTCGCTCATTTCCTTTTCGGCTCGGAGATTAAGGAATGAGTGTATATGAAAGTAAAAAATGACGGCTGTATGTGAAATTTTTTACTAAAAATGGAAAGAGTGCAAGTAACTTGGGACGCCCAAAAAGGAAATAAGTGCGAGTAGTGCGGGACGGAGGGAGTATATGTTTGCTGAGACTATAATTGAGATTAGACATTCTCAGGGATCAAAATTGATTGCTTGAATTGTCGTTCTTAATTTTTAACCACGTGTGAAATGACAAGATCAACAAAAAATAGGCTTCAAACCGAGTAAATCAATTTAAAATATGGGAGCCTGGCTTGCTACAAATGAAACGATCGAATTATTATTGAAATATATCTTAAATAGGAGTATATGAATCTAATTTGCGACATGTCCAAAGATTGAGATATAAATGGCAATTATCTAGTTGTTTAATCAACAATTTCCGGCAAAATGGATTAAATGTGTTTTAAGATAGAGTGAACACAGTCATTATGATTGCTCACCTAAACCCTTTTTTAGAATACATTTTTTTCAATATTATGTTATAATTTTAAATTTAAAATTGTTGATATATAATTTAAATAAAACAATTAGGACTAATACATGATTACTGATTTAAATTATTAATTTATATCCTTTTGCAAAAATAGTTTTGTGTTTAAGAATTAAGATAAACTTTTCCCCAATACTATCAGTTTGTCGGATTATATTCGTTTTGACGAAAAAATGGATTGATGTTTTAAAAATTGGATAAAATAACTTTTAGCACGAAATGGTACGTTATATTGCTAACTTTTTAAGTTGATAATTCTGCTAACCCATTAACGCAGTATATTAAAAATATCAACACATAATTTGATTGATATAATCGTAATGACATTTTTAATACACTAATTTGATTAGTTATCAACTTAAGAAAGTTAGCAATTGATCACACCCCTAACATGAAAATAGATGCTCCTACGTACCTATAATTTAAACATATTTCAAAAATTAGTATAGCATGTGGTTGTAAGGTCGATTACAATTAGTGATTTTCTAAAATACACATAAACATTTACATTTTTTTTGGACTAGTCAAATTCTTGACTAAGACTAGAACCTTCAACACTATATAAGAGCATTAGCAATGGAGCGCCCTAAAGCCCGCCCTATGCACCGCCACGTCAGCATTTTATCCTCTTACCTTTTCACCTGTAGTGGGGCACCATATAAGCCACCCTAAAGGTCGTCATAAGCATTTTCTTTATTTGAATATTTAAATAACTACAAAAATTAGAAAAAAAAACCTTCATTTCATTTAAAATTAATACATTACAATACGAATTAAAAAAAATACGCATTCTCAACGACGGCAGTTACGGGTCCAAACTTCTTCAACCATGTCATTCATGAGCTGAGCATGGTCTTGTTGGTTGCGCATTGAGGCATGTCTAGACAGAACCTCATTAAAGCCCGTCGGTAATCCTCGAGCGTGGGGCGCGGTCATCGTGCTGGAGCTAGATCACCTTCATCATCGGCCCAATCGGTGACGTTTCCATCTTCGTGTTCGACTATCATCTTGTGCAAGATTATGCACACATACATGACATCGGCGATGATTTCCTTGAACCAGAGACGTGCTTGCCCTTTCACTATTGCCCACTGTGATTGGAGCACACCAAATGCCCGCTCCACATCCTTCCGCGCCGCCTCCTGCTTTTGAGCAAATAAAACTCTCTTCTCACCAATTGGACAGCTGATCGTCTTCAGAAAAACAAGTCACCTTGGGTATATGCCATCGGCCAAGTAGTACCCCATGTGATATTGGCCCCTGTTGGCAGTGAACTCGATGGTCGGGCCGTTGCCATTGCATTGCTCGGTGAAGAGGGTAGATGAGTTGAGGACGTTGATGTCGTTGTTCGACCCCGCTACACCGAAGTAAGCATGCTAGATCCAGAGCCGATAGTCAGCGACGGCTTCGAGGATCATCGTCAGGTGGCTGCCATTGTATCCACTAGTAAATTGGCCTCTCCACGCCCTCAGACAATTCTTCCACTCCTAGTGCACACAGTCGATGCTCCCTAGCATCCCAGGAAAGCCGTGCGTCGTCTCGTGCATCTTCATCGGGCCATGACAATCCACAGCAGTCGGCTTTCGCAAATATGTGTCGTTGTAAGCCTCCACAACTCCCTTACAAAATCTCTTCAGGCACTCGCGGCCAGTTGTCTCCCCAAAGTGAAGGTACTCGTCGAACATGTCCGTCGTGGTGCCGTAGGCCAACTGCCGGAGTATAACCGTGCACTTCTGCAACGGCGTAAGTCCGGGTCTACCGAGGCCATCTTCCCGATACTGGAAGTATTCATCACGTGACTGCAACGTCTGGACAATGCTGAGAAAAATATAACGATGCATTCTAAACCGGCGGTGAAAATAGTCGGGTCCCACCGTGGTTGCTCGGCAAAATAGTCTGCAACTAGACGTTCGTGAGCTACGGCGTGTTCGCGGCGGACAAATGTCCGATGTCGAATAGGCCTGGGGATCTGCTCCGTCGCCGCCTCCTCCTCGCGCTGCATTTCGGCTAAGCAATCCGCCATTGCGTCATTGACGGCATCGAATAAGGCTCGCGTCAAGGTCCGACTAACGCCCTCTGAGGTCCTCCAATCGTCGTCGTGGTTCATTTTTGTTTGTGAGAGATTATCGAAATATTCCTATGGAATGTGAGAGATGAGAGAAATGTTCGTATGAAAAATAGAATGACAAACGAGGTTTAAATAGACAAAAATTTGGAAAAAAAAATGAAAACGCGTTGCATCGTTCACGTCTCCCACAATGGGCGGACGATGCCCTATCGTCCGCGTATCGTCCGCGGACGATCTATAGGGCGTGGACGATGCATCGAGCATCGTCCGCGCACCCACAGTGGGCGGACGATGGCACGCCCGAGGCATCGGGCGGCCTATCGTCCGCCCAATTGCGGATGCTCTAAACCAAAAATATATTGTGATGGTGGATCTAAACTAATTATTTTTGTCACTTATGTCATCACGATTTAGAAATTCTAAAATATAAAAACATTCCCTCTATGAGCTAGACTTCGCAATAGAGCTAATTATATGGTGGCAATTAAATACACGTTTAAATAGTACTTATTAAAAGTTATATATTCAAACCTCTACAAAAATATAACTGTTCAAACAATCAAAAGTGGAAATTGATACACGTTTAAATAGTAAAATTATAAATACACATCTCTACGAAAGTGTTGCTTTTCAAACATTGTAATAATTCAAACGTATAAATGTAGATATGGATTAGAAAATGGAGGTGTTGCACTATTTCAAGGCTAAACATATGAAGTGTCACTTTCTTACCTAAACATAATTTGTGGATGTCATCGGTGCCTTTACTTTTAATGAAAAATTGCTAGGATGTCTACAGCTATCTAATGACAAGCAAACTAGTTAACCTTTTAAATCTTGAGTTTAACCACTTGTTTTCTATATTCCAACTTGTAAATTAGGTAGATTAGCATATGGGATACTCAAATTACACTTGATCAAGATAAGTATGATCTAAATGTATAGCTATATATCACCAATGTATAGCAAAATTCCCTTATGTCACCTATCAAAAATGCTTCTCTTATATTGCATTCATTTCATCTTTGAAAACACCATCTGTCATGATTCAAGCCCTTCACCTTCCCTGCCTCCAACCATACTAAACTAGTTGAAAAGAATATTCTTGTTCTTGGTTTGGAGCCATAAACATCAAGAAAGTTAGATATGGGACCTCATGCTATTACTAGTATTGAAATGGATACAACATCGCACTCCACTTTTTGGTCTTCCAAGATTATTGCATCAGATATCACTATGGATCTTAAACAAAAGATATTTTAGTAATGGGATCTTCTAATCTCTCTCTCTCTAATGAGTTCGGCCTCAGTCAAAAAGATCTTCACAAGCATATCTCTCTCCCTCTCATGAATCATCACCTATGGAAATATGCAATGATCCCTAATGAGCTAAGAATTCAAACACACTCATAAGTCATAACTGATCAGAAAAATTGCAACTTCTTGCAACGGAGAAAACTTTCATATGATTATGATTACAATGAAGGAACATATTCAAATTCCCATCTCTCTATCTCTCTCTTTGAATCATCATCTGTTGGATCACACAAGTCCCTAATGAGCTAAGCCTCCGAGAAAGAAAAAAAAAGGTTCTTTTCACAAGTCTCTCTCTCTCTCTCTCTCAACACAATCAAGACAAACCAATTAGACTTGCACATGCAATTCCACCCACCAAAAGCAAGAAACAAAACCCCATCAAAACTGAAACAAAACTTTCATACCTGATGAGTTTGAATTTGATTACAAGAAATAAAAGAAGGAACACATTCTGTCCCCCTCTCCTCAACCAAAACCTCAGTCCTCCTCTGCATACTCATCAACACATTATTCCACGCATTCACCCTCGAATTCCCCTTACTAGGCAGCCCCACGTTCATCGCCACCAAATCATCCGCCCTCACGCTCAACACCTCCTCCGCCGCAGCGCCGTCCAGCACCCAAATCAGGCAAGAGCAGAACCCTTTCGTAATCTCTGAATCACTGTCGATTCGAAACCTCATCGCCCCGTTCCCATCCATGGCCGCCTCCAGCCAAACCTGGGTCGCGCACCCCTTCACCCGATTCTCTTCAACCCTCCAAGCTTCATCGAATGGGGGCAGAATCTCGGCGTATTGCAGCAGTCTTCTTACTCTGTCGATCGGCACCGGTAGAGATCGGAACTCGAGGCCTAATCTCTGCAACTTCTCCGACACGCTTGAGGAGGGTTGTACCTTGGTGTAATGATCGATTGCGGCGCAGGAGAGCGGAAAGGTTGGATTTTTCGACGTGGGATTTAAGGGAAATCTTGAAATTGGGGGATTGTGTGAGGTGCCTGCGTCCATGAAATTTGTTTTTGGTGGGTTTGTGAAGAAGAATGGAGGAGATGTAGAAAGGTGTGTTCTTGCTGTGAAAGATCCCATTTTTCTTTGTGGGAGTTGAAAAGGAGAGAGGTCCTTGAACAGCGGAAGACCAAAGAAGGCGGCAAAATATGAACAAATATGAGATATTCTCAGTTTTGTAAAATATGGTGATTATATTGAATATTTGAATTTGGTTACATTAGTTACCTAATGATCTTGAAAAAGACCTTATATGGAAGCACCATACCATTCGTCAGTATATGATGGACGATTTTTTTGTGATATGCTTTGGTTTTGGTGAATATTTAATTTGGTACCATGAGTTTGGTGATATACTAGTAGTATTTAAATTCTTTTTATTTGTGAGATTTTTTCAGTATAAAAAACAAAAATATTGAACAGATAAATAAAGTCAAATTATGTGAACACATGGTCTGTTAGTCTATTTCTATTAGGCGAAATATATGTTCAAGGATTGAGATAGATATAGAAAAAAAAGATGGAGGAAATGAAATGGAAGGGTGGAATTTATGTGATTATATTAATCTGTATATTTATTGTTAGGTCAAATCAATTTCATATTTTGTTCAAAAAATGTTTCTATATAAGCATATTTAAGTATAACGTATATCTAGGCATTTAATGATATCATGTGATGAAAATATTTATTTATACAAGTGTGAATCACATGACAACAATCGACAAAAGGATTCTAATACATAATCATCGACATCTTATATTCATAAGTAATGAAAATGTGTAGCCAAATTGATTTTGAACTTTTAATAAGCTTGACTAAGATAGCTGCATGAAAGCTTCCTACAAAAAAATCATAAGAAAAGGCGTGCAAGAAAAAAAATGCATAAACTATCATGAAAATGGATAATTTCCTTGACTTGTGACGTAATAAGATAATAATGGGAAGTGAAAGATTTGGCTAGAAGGGTGATCTCGTAATAAAAAGATCACAATTTGAATCTTAATTACTTTTTTTTAATCGTGATCATGCACTTTATTTCCTTTAATATTTTTATATAGCTAAAAAGATTCCTCTATGCCTTTTGAATATTCCCCCAACTGGGGCAAGTGCATCAACTTCCATAAAAATGAAATAATTGTAACAATTGCGTCACTGCATACTACATACTCCATATTAAAAGTGATCAACAAAATCATTTAATTTTACTCTCTTCTAATCAGGAGGAACATAGTCCACGATTGTCACGACGTAGTTCATTTAACACACCATTACAAATTTCAAGAATTGGACATGGAACAATGTGAATTTGTGCAAATTTCACTTGCATGATTTCTTATCCAAATAGGGTAATAAAAATCTAGATAATATTTGCAGCAAGGGAACTCTAAATCATGGATTTGCAGAAGCATTTCAAGAGCACCATATTTCAAGAACATCAGAAGCAAGGATTTGCAGACCTTGAAATCCAGAACCATTCGAGGAATAAATCAAATACTTGGATAATATAGTAAAATCATAGCTCAAGGTCCTTGTATGGTGAGAGAGATGGCGACATAATTAGACGAAGATGATTATAGAAAGGGTGGTATAGCACTTATTACATGAAGACTTGTAGGTATAAAATCCTTCCTATAAACATACACAATTATTCCCTGTTTTTAGAATTAAAAATGAATTCTGCCATTACATCTCCTGCTTTGGGATGCCACTGCAACTCATTAGAGCTGTGATCAAAGGTTCGAAAGAGAAAAAAATAAAGATGCTGCCTACCTGTATGGTGGTTCTCATCGTTGCTCGATCCCACTATCTAGATACTTGTCTAACAAGAAGCACGCCAGATGCTTGAGGAGCTACAATGGTTCTTCACCTTCCTTGACTATCTGGGAAGACATGAAAAACGAAAATTCAAGAACTTAGCCACTGCATAATAGATTGTCATCAATATTACTAATCTAACATCTATGTGTCCATCCGACTTGAATTGCTGGACATTTATTGTAGATTCTATATGTTAGAGATTCATATAATGCATATGTATGGTTAAATCTTAACACTATACATGCATTTAAACAAACTCTCTTACTTAGACAATACAAATATTTCACATTTAACATTCACTACACATACATCTCTCACACATATACACACGTCTACAAATTTCGACATATTGGCATCCTCAATATTAAGCACTCAGGAAGCTTTGAGTAGTAGTTTACCCATATAGAAAATTCTAGATTTGGTTTGCATATACTGATAATTGTGATTAGTAGAGCAATGGTTTCCTAGGTTAAAATATATGATACAAAACACATAGGTACGATCTGCGACTTAGATTGCTCACAATACATTCCCCACCCAACGTGTACATATAAGTTTTTCAGCCTGACAAGGTCAATGTATGTATAATAAGTTTAGATGAGGATTACGTTACCTTAAATAGAGCACCTATGCCGAAAGCCTCCTCAAGGAGAAGATTATGACTTTTGTACTGAATCATCTAACTATGACTTTCCTTTATGTCCCATTACACCCTATCCACACATAAAAGGAATATGGAAATTTGAGTAGAAAGCTTTGTATGAGAAAAAGTATACTACAAACTGATCTAGAACTAAAGATGCCTAAAGCATGTCCAATTTATGCATAGAAGATGACTTAAATGATACTCCTAGATTAGTAGTTAATGTTTTTTCATCCGTCAAATCATCTGCTGTAACATGAAATGTCATACTTCTTTTCAACTGGAGATGTGGTTGGACAGTCAACATCAGCAACATGTCCGTTTGCATCTCGAATAGGGCCAGGATGGGAGTTTTCGCAGTCAACATCCTTGATGGCATCATCCAAGAATCTTGGCAAATTTTCTGAAATATGAGACTCCTCATCGATGGAGGCCAAGATCATCCGAGAAGGAAGACTGCTACCTCTACGCTCTGCAAGGGAGGGCAAACTCTGTCCAGGGGATGAACATAAACCAGCCGCTCTTGAAACATGACAAGGGGAGGTTGCTTCTCCTGATAGAGGAGAAGTTGCGATGTCACGTAAACATGTACTTTCAGCTACACAACAAAGACTTTCCTCTGTAGGACCTCTTTTACTATGATCATTATCACTTGATTCAAGTGAGTGAGGCGATGGTTGAGCAGATACAAATAATGAGTCAGACAAATTAGAGGACGATGGTGAGAAGCTAAATGAACTTGAATAATCAGATGTTGAAGGTGAGATTGACGGCGACGTTGAATTCGATTTAGGTTTACTAACAAAGAATGAAGAAAAAGAATCCACCAGATTGAACGGCGGAGATTCCACTAGAGAAGTATCAGAACCTAGGCTGCTGGATACACAAGAAGCGAATGGATCCTGGGAATCATTCTTCATAATCGAAGAGCCCGATATATCAGCAGACGAGACAGTGTCTTTCACCGAACACATATCTACTTGTTCAACTTTATCACATTCCTGCGAGACACCAGAATCTGTTGCAAATTCCTTCATAATGCCATCTGTAAACTTACTTCTTAATCTGTTCCAACCATTCTCTCGGGAAGGAATACATGTCTCAGATCCTGTTTCAGATGATGGACAAGGCGGTATGACCCCACCAGAAAGTGCCATGTGGAAGATACCAAAATCAAAATCATACTCATCAAGTTTCCTTTGATTCAGACATGGAACAGCAGTAGCCATGTCAACCCCTGCAGAGAGGCCCTTTATCTCCACAGGTTCCACATGACAGCCTTCAGCCAGACCTTTCCTATGGCTAAAAGCATCCCAAAATTCAAACCTCTCTTCACCTTCTTTGATGAATATAACTGGACCCTTAACCCTCTCGTAACAAATAATTTGGGAAGCAGCTGCCCTTGCATTGTCAGACATCACTGAGGAGCAGTGCTTCCCTATCCAGATATATAAAGCAGAAGGAATGTGAATTATGAACGCTCCACGGGAATCAAGCCTGTCGGTTTCTGCTTCACATAACATTTTCGGTACAAGATGAAGGGGGTCATAAGGTGAGTGAGGTGCCATACGATACATTCTACGAACAGAAGTTGGGCTGGCAGGCAAAGCATGCACACGCTTCTGGCACTGTAAAAGTTGGCAAGCGAATCCCACGTTCGGATTAGTCACTCCTCTAGCTGTTTTGACATGTTGGAAAGCATCATCAAAACTCTGCCCTTCTTTCCACATAAGATATGCAATGACCAATGAGGTTGATCGAGATACCCCATGACAACAGTGGACAAGGACACGCCCACCTTGTTCACGAATATCTTCAAAGTAATCAAACACATCATAGAGAATACTAGTGATATCCTCAGACGGACTGTCCTGTAGCCAAAGTGTCTTATAAACGAGCTCATTCCTGAAATATTCCGGGCAAACAAACCCCACACAGTTCAGCACATGGGTAATTCCTCTCTGGCGGAGGATCTCACGGTTCTTGGCAATCACGTCACTTCCCAAATATATATGATCCAAAATCCTTGAGCACTCCTTGTCAAAAAACGCAAGCTTGTCCTTCCTGCACTTAAACTCTCTTGGAGGTAGATCAGAACTCGAGGTTCCACGCGGTGTTTTTGATCCAGGCCTTGCACCGGGAGTCGGAGGATCAGGCCATACACCTAAATCATCTGACCCAGCTCTTGGCCATTCTTCAATACTTGGTCGTGCAATAGAAAGAGGCTGAAGAGGCGACAAACACGCCCTCGCCTTGCTATTCCATTGCGAATTAGAATTAGATTTCCTTGGTGGACGCTCAGTCCATGAGACTGACCTCGAGAACGTCTTCCAACCAACACTGGATCCCTGATCTTTCTCTTCTTCCCTTAACATTGCAAAACCTAAACTGCCAATCTGTAAAACCAAGAAAACCTATTGAGACTTTCTTTCGATAACCCTATCATTAACCACACCATAATCAAGCCCAGTGTTATCAATCTCGTATGGCAGCTTATGGCGGTTCACCTAAAAACCGCCACAGGGATATGGCATATTAGTATAGCGGATATGGCGGTCAATAATTAAATAAATAAAATAATACTTATTATTTATACATAATTCAAAAATTGGAAAATAACAAAAATATAACATCTAAAACTCTTAAAACAATTAATAAAGCATAAAATATAGCTCTAACATCCATGTTTCTTGCATAATGCCTCATTCCTAAATGCAGTACACACAATGTTGTCAAGTGGCGGATATGGCGGTGCTATGGCAGCGCCATGTTGCTATGGCATTTCCACCACAGAACGCCATGCCATAGCGCCATGGCGCCGCCATATCCGCTATTAGATAACATTGATCAAGCCTAGAAAATTAGTAAAAGTACTACATAAAAACAAAGAGCCCAACCTATCTCAGTCACATTTCCACCAAAAAAAAACTAAACTGAACTTCCCAATTCCCACAAGTAAACATCAAATTAGGGCATTGAACCAAAATCAAGCCTAAAAAATTAGTACTACATATAAACAAGAGCCCAACACATCTCAGTCACATTTCCACAAAAAAAACCCTAAACTGAACTTCCCAATTCCCACAAGTACACATCAAATTAGGGCAAAGACGAAGCTTTTCACAAATTCCCCAATTCACAACAACAATTTTCACAGAAAAAAAACATCCCAAAGTCAATAATTACTACTCCAATCTCAAATAATTCATCCAATTTTTCTAACCCAAACCCCTCACTAAAAAGAAACCCACTACATAGCTTTCAGGAGACATAAAAAAACTGCCGAAAATCAAAGGAGAAAATTGGATTGGACAAAGACCAATCAAGCTAAAATACTATAGAATAGCTAAAAATCGCATCAATAACGATTTAAAAAGAAAACTTACATGAACTAGTGAATTGGTCGTTGGGCATGAACAGCATAGATTTGATTACTGCGAAGTGAGGAAAGGAGATTCTTTTTTCCTATTGTTATTATTAATTAAAGAGAGGATACAAAATTATAGAAGATCCGTTCAACAAAGGTTGCTGTTTTTCAATAGAGAGAGAGCGATGGGGAAGAACAGAAAGAGTGAGTAAGCCAAAGATTACAGGTTGGCAAATTACTACAGTTTTATTGTTTTATTATTATTATTAAAATTAAATTAATTGCATGAATACACTATTTTCACATAATATAATTACAAAATATTTTAATTATATAAAAAATAAATAATAAATAATATTGAAATAACTGATTAAAATTGATATAGCCGGTTATTTATTATAAATACAGGATGGAAAAATACACACAAAATGTTAGTTTAAAAAAACAAAAATACACAGAATATATATTCAATTAATTAAATACCGTAAAATCGTGCTCACATATGCTATATATCAAATCAGATAGAATAGAAGGTTGTTTTGTGTGTTTCAACTTTCACCTATTTGGATATACTCAATTAATCATCCTATAAAGTAGTCGTTATTTACTCTTTAAAATTGCTATTTCGCACTTGATTGATATTTGCAACATTTCATCACATTAGTGCTTGCTAATAACACTACAAGGAAACATAAAATTAAATATAAAATCATTTCAATTTCCCCCTATAGACACACACACATACATTTCAAAGATGAAAGCTGTTCATTTCATTTAAACCATTCGTGGGCTTATACAAGCCCAGACAAGAAGCCCAAATTATACAAATATCAAAATGTATTGGGCCTTCAGTGGCTGTTTTTCTTATCCTTCTCTGCCCTTTACATAAGTTTGATACACCAAATAATGTTAGTCGAATCTAATTAAAAAATTCCGACGAGCTGATAAAATATGGATGAGATATTATTATCATTTTGTAATGGAGTAAAATTAAAAGTGATCAACAAAATCATTTAATTTTACTCCATTGCAAATATCAACTATCAACTGTTTTTTTTAACAAATCATTCGGCGGCAAACACAACTTTTTTTTTCAAACAAATCTATGAATTGTTCGAATTATACAAAACACGTACATATTCCCAGTAAATTCTGAACCTTACAAAGAAATAATTAACATTAAAGGTAAAAAGTAGTAATAGAAATATACTGTACCTCAAAAATCAAGCCCATGACTGTAAAAAAGAAATCTAATTTGGCTGCTAGTTGTTGAGAAGATTTCATGAAGTTTGCCAGTTTAGAGAAAAAGAAAAGAAATTTCTAAATCAATACTACTAGTTAAAATAGATTAAGCTTTTCTTGATTTGTCTGTGGTGGCACATGAAAGTTGATGGAGTACGGACTAAACAAGCCCAACAGCAGTGACGGCCCATCAGCCCAAAGCCCAAGGAAGGGTATCAGATCGGCATTACCAAAGAGTTCGGCCCCAGCCTACAGCTCGGTAAAAGCCAACCAATCAGTTCGGCATTACCAAAGAGTTCGGCCCCAGCCTACAGCTCGGTAAAAGCCGACCAATCAAGCTCTACTCTCAGACCGGCAAAAGCTGCTCGGCAATAGTTCAGCAGTTCGGTCTCAGTATTTGACCGAACTGGGAGATAGTCAACTCATGTCAGAACCTCCACGATCTCCACTACACCCACGATCTATTTAGTGGTGTCAAGCAGTCATTAACTCATGCAGGATAGTGGGCCCGTGCAGGATCGCATGACCTCCACGACATCCACAACCATCATTAGTGATGATGCAAGCCACGATCTTGGTTCAATGTATAAATAGAACCTAGATCAGATAGATAGGGACTCTCTCTCTCGCTCTCTAGAGATAAAATATCAAATAGCAAGTTTGTATTTGTAAGCTGTAGAAAAACAGATCAAGCAATACAACTCTGCCCTCTTTTTCTTCCCGTGGACGTAGATTTACCTCAGTAAATCGAACCACGTAAATTCTCTGTGTCGTGATCTGTATTTTCCTGCATTCACTACCATCAGAAATTCGCGGAATCATCACTGGCGCCGTCTGTGGGAAACAGAGAACAAAATTTGTGATAAAGCGAATTTTTGACCCCTTTTCCACCCCAAAAATGCGTACCAGATCACGTAACGCCCGTAACACCGTTCGCGATAACCAGGAGGAAGCTAGTCCAGCCCGCAGCTCTGGGAAACAGCCTCGGGAGACTACCTCCTGTTCTCACGGTGAAGGAACTAGCCGCTCCAAAAGCCGTCACACCGAGTCTTCCCAGCAGCCCGATTTGAACGAGGCTGTCAAGCTGTTTTTGGCTGAAAAGCAGGAGGAATTCTTAACCTTCCTGCAAAAAAGCCAAAAGCAGCCGGAGACGAAAACGGCGGATTCTCCCTCTCCCTCCATACGAGACAGTCACTACCGCAGTAGTGTCATGTCTTCCAGGAGAAAGAATCCTCGGTACCGGAATCACAGGAGAACTCCATCTCCTCCATACCGAAGAAATGTCGGGTTCGCCATGTACGGAGCATTGAGGACTCCGTTCTCGGACGATATTACCCGAACTCCCCTTCCACAGAACTACCGAACTCCGTCGATGACTTATGACGGGTTGGTGGATCCTCATGACTTCCTGGGACGCTATCAGTATAATATGGCGAACCAGGGTCTCAATGAGGTCCATATGTGCAAGCTGTTCCCCGAGCTGCTCATCGGGAACGCCAGAAGGTGGTTCGACAGCCTTCCTCAGGGCAGCATTAGATCCTACCGAGATCTAATGGATGCTTTCCACAGGAGGTTCTTTCAGAAAGCAGAAGCCCGGATTACTTCGGCTCAGCTGCTTTCTATACGTCAAGGTCGCGACGAAAAGATCAGCGACTTCATGACGAGATTCCACAAGGAATGCCTACAAGTAGATGATCTCAACGATCTACTTGTCATTTCGGCATTCCAAAATGGAATCCTGCCCGGAGCTCTCTACAGAAAGCTCGTGGAATGCAGTCCGCAAACAGCTCAAGAGATGTGGGACATTGCGGACAAGTTTTCTCGTGCCGATGAGGCAGACCGTCGAAAACGGTCTTTAGACAGCTCATCTAGAGAAGACAAAAAGAAGCCCGATCATAGCGATCAGAGGCTTCCTCGCCGAACACCTTCCCCACCAAAGGAGGGATAGCGGTCATCCGAGGTGATCGAAAAAGAGCAAGTGTGTTCGCAGATTGCGCTTAAAAGTGCCGAGCAATCAGTTCGGCACCATCAAGCATAGCAATCACAGCAGCCGGAGTCAGAGGCAGGCGAAATGACCGAAGTCACACCGGAGCCGAACTCGATGGTGTACGGCACTGAAGCAGTGATTCCGGTTGAGATCGGCATACCCAGTCCCCGAACTCAATTTCTCCTCAGAAATGAATGGTGACAGACTGAGAGCCGAACTAGATCTTGCCGAAGAAAGAAGAGAATTGGCCTGCATAAAAGCAGCCAAGTACAAGGAGCAAGTAGCCCGGTATTACAACCAAAGGGTGAAGAAGCTGCAATTTCAAGTGGGAGATCTCGTCTTGAGAAACAACGAAGTAAGCCGAGCAGAAAAGCTGGGCGAACTCGAACCCACATGGGAAGGTCCATATCGGGTGTCAGAAGTCCTCGGCAAAGGGTCTTACAAATTGACTCACGTGTCAGGAGCACAAGTACCCCGAACATGGTACGTTTCCAACCTCAAAAAGTTCCATTTGTAAGAGACAGTCCGGTCAGTCGGTCTTGAGTCCTGTTCGGTCAATGTGTTTTCTTTGGTTTGCTTGGTCTTTGTTTGTCTCTGTGTGTTTTATCTGTGCGTTTTGTCTGTCTATGTGCGTGTCGTCTCTTACAAATGTTACTGAGGTATCTTGTTCTTCGAAGGCTGATCCCCTTCTTAGAACATATACGAGCCAACGATTGTGAGTCAAAGCTTCTAAAGAGGATACAAGACCACAATTCAGCTTAAACAAGCAGTTCGTCTGAAACGAACTGCAATAAGCCAACGATTGTGAGTCAAAGCTTCTAAAGAGGATACAAGACCACAATTCAGCTTAACAAGCAGTCCGTCTGAAACGAACTGCAACAAGCCAACGACTGTGAGTCCAAGCTTCCAAGGAGGATACAAGACCACAATTCAGCTTAACAAGCACTTCGTCTGAAACGAACTGCAATAAGCCAACGATTGTGAGTCCAAGCTTCTCAGGAAGATACAAGACCACAATTCGGCTTAAGAAATAAGCACTTCGTCTGAAACGAACTGCAATAAGGGAAAGTCCGATCCACGCGATAAACCGCGCCGAATTAGGACGACCAAGTTCGGTCAAAGAAGTTTACCTCATAAGAGGAGGACGACCATGTCTAGTCAAAGAGGTTTACTGCATAAGACCACTTCGGTTAACTGGGAAAGTCCGATCCACGCGATAAAACTCGCCGAATTAGGACAAGGGAAAGTTCGATCCCGGCGACAAAAATCGCCAAATTAGAACACAAACCAAGTCCGGTCAAAGATGTTTATTTCATCAGACCAAAGACGAGTCCGGTCAAAGATGTTTATTTCATCAGACCAAAGACGAGTCCGGTCAAAGATGTTTATTTCATCAGACCAAAGACGAGTCCGGTCAAAGATGTTTATTTCATCCGACCAAAGACGAGTCCGGTCAAAGATGTTTATTTCATCAGACCAAAGACGAGTCCGGTCAAAGATGTTTATTTCATCAGGCCAAAGACGAGTCCGGTCAAAGATGTTTATTTCATCCGACCAAAGACGAGTCCGGTCAAAGATGTTTATTTCATCAGACCAAAGACGAGTCCGGTCAAAGATGTTTATTTCATCAGACCAAAGACGAGTCCGGTCAAAGATGTTTATTTCATCAGACCAAAGACGAGTCCGGTCAAAGATGTTTATTTCATCAGACCAAAGACGAGTCCGGTCAAAGATATTTATTTCATCCGACCAAAGACAAGTCCGGTCAAAGATGTTTATTTCATCAGACCAAAGACGAGTCCGGTCAAAGATGTTTATTTCATCCGACCAAAGACAAGTCCGGTCAAAGATGTTTATTTCATCAGACCAAAGACGAGTCCGGTCAAAGATGTTTATTTCATCAGACCAAAGACAAACATCAACTTACCCCGTACCTTTATCCAGAATGCCGAAGTGACTCGCTTCGCCGAAGTAATTCACTTCGCTTTTCGGGGGGGGTAGTGATGGAGTACGGACTAAACAAGCCCAACAGCAGTGACGGCCCATCAGCCCAAAGCCCAAGGAAGGGTATCAGATCGGCATTACCAAAGAGTTCGGCCCCAGCCTACAGCTCGGTAAAAGCCAACCAATCAGTTCGGCATTACCAAAGAGTTCGGCCCCAGCCTACAGCTCGGTAAAAGCCGACCAATCAAGCTCTACTCTCAGACCGGCAAAAGCTGCTCGGCAATAGTTCAGCAGTTCGGTCTCAGTATTTGACCGAACTGGGAGATAGTCAACTCATGTCAGAACCTCCACGATCTCCACTACACCCACGATCTATTTAGTGGTGTCAAGCAGTCATTAACTCATGCAGGATAGTGGGCCCGTGCAGGATCGCATGACCTCCACGACATCCACAACCATCATTAGTGATGATGCAAGCCACGATCTTGGTTCAATGTATAAATAGAACCTAGATCAGATAGATAGGGACTCTCTCTCTCGCTCTCTAGAGATAAAATATCAAATAGCAAGTTTGTATTTGTAAGCTGTAGAAAAACAGATCAAGCAATACAACTCTGCCCTCTTTTTCTTCCCGTGGACGTAGATTTACCTCAGTAAATCGAACCACGTAAATTCTCTGTGTCGTGATCTGTATTTTCCTGCATTCACTACCATCAGAAATTCGCGGAATCATCAAAAGTGGAGTTTTCTCACTTGCTTCATTCGATTTGTCGAAAAATTAATATTTAATACTACTAAAATAGTTCAACTTTTTTGTTATATTAACAATATTAATATCAGTCAATACACACAATTAACAGCAGTCACTTTTGCTAATTATATGCTTTTCTTGTTGTAGTCAATACCAAATTTTGCCTTTGCCCCACTTAGATTCCACTTGTTTCACCCATAAATAAAATGAGTTTCCTCACCCAAATTTACCATTGCAGCACCAGCTTTAATCAACAGATTCCAAAGCTAAAGTTACCAACTTAACAGCAAAAGAAAAAGGCCAAATAAAAACAAATCTTACCAAAGTGAAACCTCAACTAAGTATAGTGTCTTAAGCCATAGATCATAATGTAAAAATGGCAGTACAAAATAATATGTTGTTTCTTCAAGATTACACAAGATGGAATCTTGCATAAAGTGCTGCTGCTTGTGCTCTTCAAATGTGGATCTTTGCTTCTCTCCACCACAGCAAGCATCATTTTTGATTGATTGATTGATTGATACATTCATGCATCATGTCTTCACCTACAAGAAATGTTGATGATTTTCTAATAAGGGAGATCGTGCTCACGCACGACCCTGGTGATCAGCAGCAGCTCGATCCCGACCTGCTGCTGAATCTTGTAGAGGCCATTTTCAGCCGCATGACAGAGAATCCAATCGTAGGTTGCCTTCTGCATTGTAGTTTTCTTGATTTTGTCCCAACTTCACCTGCTGCATTACACGTTTTCTTGTTTGTTGTAGGATTTTGATCAAGACACATTATTCGACTATGATCTATCTGCATCAAAGGAGCCGGTTTGTCGCACCATATACAAGGTCTCGAACGAGGTAAAAATCTAAAATCTAGACACCCTTTTCCTGATTTGATGTCCTAACGCGTAATCTTGGAATCCCAGATGCTTGCATGTTGCGTTGGGGGTGAAGATCTGCACAGAAGCACGTTACAAATACTCGAAATGCTTGGCCCTTTTAGATGGGATGCTAAAATGGTGGTGGCTCTAGCTTCCTTTGTGCGCAGCTATGGTGTGTTCTGGCTCGTTTTGCAGCTGCAGTCGGAGAATGCATTGTCCCTTTTGCTTGCAGTGGTGAGGCGAATCCCTAGCACGGTCACATTCATGAGGCCGAGGTTTAAGGCCTTGAATCTGCTGGTTGGGACCATTTTGAGGCTTACTAGGTTGCTGATCAGCTACGAGTCCTGGTCCACCATGCACGAGATGGTGGATAATCAAGATAGGGAGATCACGAGGTCGAGGATCTGCTTGGCATGCTACTGGATCTGTAGAAGCTTACTGGTTTGCTTTTCACAGATTGCGGATTTGAGAAACTTTAGCCTTGAGCAAGTGCATGTTCTTTCCATTCCACATTTCTGTTTTCGCTGTTTTCCATGTAGTTTCAGTTTATGAGACGCGTAAACTCTCTCCCTCTCTCTCTCTCTCTGCAGGTCTTCAGACAGAGCTGTTGTGGCAGCATGGGGGCTTTACAGTTTAGGCAACAAGTTGAGCTGTTTTTGCATTGATCTTGGAGAATGCATTCATAGATGCCAGCAGCAGATAGGTTGCTATTTTGTGTTCAGAATATGTTATTTGATTAGTTTGGGAAATCTAAGGCTGTTTTCTTCACAGAAAGAAGGCTGTATGAGAAGCTGCTTTGTGTGTTTAAGGAGAAGGGAGACGACAATCAGAAGGCGCTGCGCGCCTTCTTCTCTTGGCAGGATGAGTTTCCTTTCAAGGATTCTTCTTCAAAAAAGGTGAGTTTTTTTTTTCTTTTTTTCTTCCAAATCTTGAGATCATGTTATGAGAATTCGGATAAATTAGTAATTACTATTATTTGAATTAAAACAGATTGGCATTCTTGAATTGAAGAGTAAGATAGTTCTGCTCTTGATCACAAAGCCTGATCTGCTCCCTTTAGACAAAGCATATTTTCTAGTACAGCAAACAACTGGTGCAGAGGATTGTGTGGTGCTGTGGATCCCAGTTTCGTCTACAAATGGGTGGAGCTCAGCTGCTAAGACGAGCTTCGAGTTCTTCTCAAGTCGTGTGCCATGGCTCTCTGTCCGAAGGCCATGGTCGCTGCATCCAGCTGTTGTGAGCTTCTTCAGGCAGGAGTGGGGATTTGGAGATGATCCGGTTTTGGTGGTGTTGAACGAAGATGGTCTCGTTTCCAACACAAACGCGATGGATGTGGTGTGGATATGGGGGGCTAGAGCTTTTCCCTTCACAAGTGAGAGGGAAAAAGAGCTGTGGGAGCAAGCAAATTGGACAGTAGGCCTCTTGGTTGGTGGGATCAGCCCCTTGTTGTCTCAATGGGTAAGACTCTGTCTGAATTAGTGAATTTCTCACTTTAAAGCCTTTTAACACTTCATTTTGTGAAATGTCAGATTGAGCAAGGTAGAAACCTCTGCATATATGGGAGTGACAACATTGATTGGATCAGAAACTTCAGCAAAAAGATCAAGAAAATACGAGCTTTAGGGTTCGATCTTGAAGCAGTATATGTCGGGTGCAAGAATCCTGGTGAAAATGTGAGGAACATTATGCACACCATTGATCAAGAAGACTTGAGCAGTTCCATCACTTTCAGCAGTGTAGATTTCTTCTGGTTTAGGCTCGAGACCTTAAAAATATCAATAGGGCAGCAGGGCCAGGCTGGCAGATGTGATGAGATCGAAGCCCGGGTGGGGGAGCTGCTGGATTCAGGGAGCAAAGATGGATGGGGGGTGATCGGGAAGGGGTGGTCGAAAGACGTGGTGATGCTCGAGCAAGGAGTGCTTGAGCAAGGCCTCGAGGCCTTGCAAATGTGGCGTGGAAATGAGACGGTGACGGGCTTGGCGGGCGCCCTCAGGGCCGCCCTCGAGGGCCCGGGTGATGGTAGGGGGTGCAGGCATGATGAGGTGGTAGAATATGAAGAGGGATTGGCTGAGAAAACAAAGATTTGTGGGCAATGCAGAGTTCCTATGGAGAAGTTTGTTGTCTACAAATGTGAGGCATAGAGAGTGCTTATTTATGTCTATGACTGTTTGTTTTACGGCAAATAACACTAAAGTAAGATAGATTTAATTTGTTGTTGTTGTTAGTGTTTTATTTTTTTACCCTTTTCATAGAGTTGTGTGAGATCATCTAATCTTGGTGCAATCTTGCTTTTAGTGGGCTATAAATAATCACCCATTATCATCCTTTGGGCCGATCAGATGGGCTTGGATCCAACCCGACTTTACATACATTTGCTAGGAAATCATAATTTTTGCTCCGATGTTAAACTTAGAAGAATTTTATAAATTAATGCAATAACAATTTAATGACTTTTCAATTCATTAAAATAAACATTCAAACCTTCACAATACCAAGAAAATAATGTGGGCATAATTGTTTTGACATTGACATAGAATATGACATGTATACTGTGTTTATTTTGCTACAAAATGATCAAGATTACAAGATGTGGTATATACTGAGAGTACCAATATTTATAAAATACATTGAAATCAAAATCAAGTCATTATTTTCGAAGATGGTCGCGACTCACACTTTGGAAATCAATAGCTTGAGCTTTAAGAACCTAAGAAACCCGGGAGTTAAAGCTTAAAATCCATATGCTTATAATTTCTTAATTATTTATTTATCAACTTTTCAGTCGATCATCATCATACTAGGTTTTCTATTTAGCAGATTTTAAATTAACAACAAAATAAAGTAAGAAATTATGCTAATGCTACGCATTTTAGTAGTAAGAATTAGTAAGAACATCTCTAAGGGGGAAATGTATATTGAGAAGGTGTATTTCTCATTTACCTTCTCAAAAAGGTTATTATACCTTCTTAAAAAGTAATGGACTCCAAGGAAAGAAGGTAAATTAAAAAAACAACCAAAATAACTAACTTTTTATCTTTTCTATTAAGAAGAGGTAAAGATATATTCTCAAAATGAAAGAAGGTATAATACCTCCTCAAATATCCTTTCCACTGGAACATGAAATTTTATGAAGAAAAGGTAAATATGGTAGTTATTTCTCTTTACCTCTCGATTTACCCCCTCTCATGCTCTAAGAAACCTATTGTGTGAGTAACATATTCTGAGCACTATCAAGGAACTTGTGTCTGAGAGTAGCTTAGTATGTTGATAAGATTATAGTTTAGATTCGACATTTGGCTTTTGGTATTTACCGTAGCACAATTTTGGATTTGTAAGACAAAAAATAAGAACATTATTATATACAAAGCATAAACTTGAATAATAAAGATTAAAAATATTGTTCGGTTCCTAAATTCTTGAATTTGAAAGAATTACTCAACAAAAAAATTTGGAATTATATATAATTCCATATCAATTCTTTTATATTTTTATGTGCAAATGAATAAATCTAAAGATTGCGTCAAAGTGGACTCGAACCTAAAATCTTTGGCGCCGCTAGGCTAATCACACTCATGATCAATTATTAAACTATAGTACCAAACATAAGATTTAGAATTAAATTAGAAATTTCTTCAAATTCTTCCAAATCCAATATTTTAATTGATATTTATTGTTACTAGACAAAGCATGTTGCCTTTACAACAATAGACTAAGAGCAGGAGTGGCTTAAACAGGAAATAGTTCAACAGCTTGAACTGCACTTTAAATAGTAAGAATCTTATATAATATAGGGGAGGGGGACCATTAAAATGACCTAAAATATCAAGCAAAGTAGCACAGATTGAGATATAGACAAACATAAAGATTATTCCAATCAAAATCAACCTCTTTGTCTAATTCAAGATTGGCAATGTTACTTATTACAGACAGCAAAATCTAAATAGCAAACAAAGAATTGTACAAAAAGGGTCTCCAGATATTTCACTTGCAGTTGCACATGTGTAAGACTATTTAGTTATAGAAATTAAATCGACAAAAATAATAATTTGTGAAAGTGTTTTTGTTTATTGATTGTGCGTCCTAATAAATCAAGAAATTAAACAACAAACTTGATCCAATCATCCAAATACAAGATTTTTGTTTGAGGATAGTGTCGACAGCAAGCAAGGAAGGTTCAAACATGACTCACGTTATGGGATTGATTCCTCTTGAAACAGAAAAAAATTAGAAATAAATCAATAATAGTAATTGTTAGAAAACATAGGACAATGGCCTTTTACTTTGTAACCAAAGAGGATTTGTCTATCTCATTGAATTGAAAATTATAGTTACTGAAATTCAAAACATAAGTTCACAACGGAAGCAAAGAACAAGATGCATCACCACTTTATTCTAATCATCAAATTCTCTCTCTGATATCTCTTGCGCATGAAGAAAAAAAGCCATAATTCCAACACTATATAAAGCCTAGAAAACTAACCAAATGAAACACAACCAACTCTCTTCTCACTACAACACACACTCACACATCCTTTCCCTTCCCCTCATTTTGCAATGGCGGGCCGCGATCTTGTGCCGGCAACCACCAAGAACCCCCCGTTGGCCGGTGAGAAACTCCCTCAGGGCACCAAAACCACCCCGTCTCTGAGTGGAGGAGCATCCACTCTCACCCCTCCGGTCGATCACAGGATGCATAATCCTGTGACTGACCACAGGGCCCACACTCCCATGGCCGATCACAGTTTGAGGCCTAGCCAAGAACTTGATCACGTCTCCACTAAGCCCCTCTCCCTGAGACCGGGTTTGACCGGTCGCGGCCACCAGATGTCCGGGGAGCGCGGCTTCTTCTCGTCCGACGAGAGCGCCCTCAACAAGCAGATCCAGGCCACTCACGCACCCGACATGGAGGACATCAACGTGAGGCCGGTCCTCACCATCATCGAGGACATCCTGCGCCTTGCCCGACCTTCGGCCGAGGAACATATCCCCACTACTGCTCTCGCTACTACTCATGTAAGACTGCTGCTACGAATTACATTGCCTTACTATTAATCAATTATTTTAATTAATATGTCTCTGTTTTTTTTCAGGGAGCTCAGGCTCATCCCCACTTGGACATGTCGGCAGATAAGGTCTCCCGTGGTGCATACCACGACGAGAAGCCTTATCAGACTGGCTATCGCGACGAGAAGGCCTACCAACCTTCTTATCGCGACGAGAAGGCCTACCACAACAGCTCTTATCTCGAGACGGAGATTGTCAAAATACTAGCCTTCCCCATCAACAAGGTCTCATGCGAGGTACGCACCCCAAAACAACTCGTTTTTCGACTTTTATAGGTCTGAGTCTGTCACACCTGATTTTTTTCCCCTCCCCCGATCCGAAAACAGATCGTCTGCAAATCTGCGGGTGGGGGAGACTCACACCAAGTGACAATGGACCTCCTGAAATCCCTAGCCAGCTACACCTGGGATGCCAAGATCGTGATCGCCTTCGCGGCCTTCGCCATCAACTACGGTGAGTTCTGGCTAGTGGAGCACCTCCACACCAAGAACCCTCTGGCGAAGAACATTGCCACTCTGAAGGACCTCCCGGACACGATGGCTGTGGCCGGGGGAGGCGAGCTTAGGAAGCAGTTCGACGCTGTCATCGACTTGCTGACCGAGATACTCAAGGTCACCCACTGCATCATCCAGTTCAAAGAGCTGCCGCCTCTCTACATCAACACTCAGTCGCCTGAGATCACTGCTGCCACGGCCCACATCCCCTCTGCCGTCTACTGGAGCATCCGAGGCCTCCTCGTCTGCGCATCCACGCTCCTCAACCTCATCGGCGGCGGCCATGAGTTCATGATTTCCACCTCTGCTTCGTGGGAGATACTCAACCTGGCCCACAAGCTCAAAGTCATCCTTGATCACTTGCAGAATCAAATGAAGATTTGCAAAGAAATCATTGGTCAGAATCTCAACCATTAAGCAAAATTGATTGCTATATATGATTCTTAAATCTTAATTACAGTAATAACTATGTTGGTTTGCAGAGAGGAAGAAGTTTGAAGATGCCTACATCAAGTTCAAGAGGCTTCTAGAAACGTCTCACATCGACAACATGCGAGTCCTGACCGAGCTCTTCCGGTTCAGAGAAGACCAAAGGCCGCTCTACGACGGCTCAAGGAGGACTAATGTCGGATTTCTATAACTTTATATTCACCTCGATTGTTTTATAATAACTGCAATGAATAACTTGAAACCGGCTATTGATTTCATAACAGGAGCAACTGACAGTGCTGAAGATGAAATACGTCCTGCTCCTGATCTCGGACCTCGAGCTGCCACCGGAGGAGCTCCACGTGCTCCACATCATCCACAACGAGCGGTCGGTGAGGCACGACTACGAGGTGCTCTGGCTCCCGATTATGGCCCACGGGAGTACCATGACAGAGTTTGATGAGAAGAAATTCTACGACCTCCGCAATAGCATGCCATGGTACTCTGCTGACCACCCGAACCTGGTCAACCCGGTGGCCATCAGGTACGCCCGTGAGGAGCTCCACTTCACTCATAGGCCATTGCTAGTGGTCCTCGACCCGCACGGGAAGCTCTCCAACCACAACGCCATCCCAATGATGTGGATCTGGGGCGCCAAGGCCTTCCCCTTCACCAAGGATTGGGAGAGGAAGCTCTGGGAGGAGTCCGACTGGAACATCGAACTCCTCGCAGATCACATTGACCCCCGCATCCAAGAATGGGTAATTCCTGGCTCCGTGTCTCGCGCATATTATTAAAGATACAAAAAAATAATAATCATTTTTACGATTTCACTCGTGATAGATTAACGCGAACAAGGTGATCTGCCTCTACGGTGGGGACGACATCGTCTGGATCCGGAACTTCACCGCGGCGGCGCGTGCTGCAGCGCGGTCGATGGGGGTGACACTCGAGATGCTGTACGTGGGGAAGCGCAATCCTCGGGAGAAGGTGCGGCAGTGCCACGAAGCCATAACGCGGGAGAATCTGAGCCACATATTCGCCCCGGAGTACTACGACTACGTGTGGTACTTCTGGGAGCGCCTGGCGAGCATGTGGAACTCGAAGAAGCAGATCGGGCGGACGGTGGAGGACGACCGCATCATGAAGGGCATTCTGGACCTTTTGACCTTCGACAGCAGCGAGAAGGGGTGGGCCGTCTTCAGCAGGGGGAACTACGAGATCACCATGGGGATCGGGGAGAAGGTGCTGCCCGTGGTCGAGAGGTACGCCGAGTGGTCCTACGAGGTGGACCACCCGGACAAGTTCGTGCCGGTGCTGGACAAGCACATGTCCGGCTTCCACCCCGACCACCACTGCCACCGCCTCATACTACCCGGGCAGGCCGGCTACATACCCGAGACGGTCGTGTGCACCGAGTGTGGGAAGATGATGGACAAGTTTGTGATGTACCGCTGCTGCACCGACTGATGTGGTTGGCATGCATTGCTTGGCATGAAATAAGATGTTTGTATGTTTTTTTTAATAGTTCTGTTTTGTTGAAGGTAGTCTGCAGTGTTGGTGTTGCTGGCTGCTGAGTGATATTTGTATCGATGCCATATACAACTACTACTATTTGTTCATCAATAAGATCTGCATTGTTTATTTTTTGTTTACATTTTTGCATCTGTTCCACATATATCAAACTCGATTACAGGAATCACTTTTAGCAAATACTAAGAGTATCAAAATTAGTATTTAATTTATTTTCGGCATATCAAATACTTCGGTAAGTGACAAATATTAAATTTATTACATTTAGAAATTAAATACGATTATGTAATCTTAATTCAAGAGTTAGGTTCCAAGATAGTATATATAGTATTAGGATTAAAATTGATTTAACATTCTAATTTAAAATTTCTGAATTTAATAGGCTATGTAATTAATTAATTATTAACTACATTAAAGAATTTTTCCACATTTCTTTTAATTATACTTTATTCTTAATGGAGTATATTTTTCTTTCAAATTTGATTCCAAATTCCTATTCTTTCAACTAATTCATTCAAATTACCACAAAATATTTCTTCATCCCAATTTGGGCCTATCTTCGGTCCATCTAACTTGATATTATATCACATTCATTTTTTTTTCTTATTACGCTACGCCTTTACATTAATCTACGTTCCAAATTTATTTGTATTAGTAACTTAAGCTTGGATCTTAAAAAAATACTTAAACTTAAGACTTCTTCATCACAACTTTTATACACACATTAGTGCAACTTTAGTTATCATATTAATGTCATTTCTCAATTCTCAACGCAAGTCAACTAGTTGCAAATTCAAGTAAAAACATCATTGTCGGATCTTTTAATATAGATTAATTAAATTACGAATTAAGCTTCTATTAAATTAAATTTGTCATATGTCACTATTCTCATTTGGACTTCAGATTAATTAAATTTGACAAAATTTTTATTGTTTTGAATTCGAATTTTTGGGTATTACATTTTTTGAGAGTTAATGACAAAATAAGCGATATGTAGTAGGACTAATATAGTTTTAAGGAAATATTCAGGAGGACAATGTGGTTTACTATATAAAAAATAGTTTAGGATATTTGATAATTTTGGCAAACTTAAATTATTTCACTTCTCAACTTGTGAAGAATGTTACAACACAACATTATTAATTGCTTAAAATTTAAATATTTTTAATAATATATAAAAAGATATAATACTAAAAAATTAAGAGAAATATTTTAACAACTAAGTGCTTAATATCAAATTAACTAACAAATGGGGGTTGCGGAGGATGTTCCAGGTTTTTCGATTGGATCTTTAGGGGTAAAAAGGCTTAAATATAAATACGTGGATAATGGACGGTGATAAAATATAAACTCTAAATATTGTATAAATTTCAAACTATGATCTGGATCGTTAGAAAATGTCATCAGATGACAAAATAATAGCAACAAAAAATATCAACACCGCTTTGACCGTGGACACTGTGTTGACATTTTTTGTTGCTATTATTTTATTATTTGTTGACATTGTCTAATAGTCTAGATCAGTGGCGGACACACAACCAAGGGAGGAAAGGCTTAAGCCCTCCCCAAATTATATATTTTTTAAATATTTTGTACTTCAAAAAATTTCAAAATGTTTGAAAAAATGTCTTTAGCCCTCACCAAACTACTGTATCTAAAGTCTAAAATGTAAAAGATTGAATAAGAAGGAGGGGCTGAAACTTGAAATTGCAGAAGAAAGTTTTAAAAAAATGGCGGTCGTTGCCGTTGGAAAAAGAAGATGAGATAACCAAGGCTAATTAAATTAATAATAATAGTAGTAAAATTTGCAAATGTCAAGTCCCATGCCTATAGGCTACACCCATATCACATGTTCTACATTTATTAGTACGTTTTAGTGTTTTACAAATGTTTAATTGTTGCACTGTAATTTAAAAATATTAGTCCCTCCGTCCTAATTAAGTTGAGACGAAACTTTTGGATACGGAGATTAAGAAATTTTGTTGAAAAGTATGAGATAAGGAATAAAGTTGGAAATATAAATGAAGAGTAAAATAGATGATGGAATAAAGTAAGACTGATTGGATATTTTATTTTTTTATTAAAAATGTGACACAACTTAGTTAGAACATTTGAGGAATACAACTCAACTTAGTTGGGACTAAAGGAGTACATGTTTTCACTACTCTTATTAAATATAGTTAAATACAATAAGTGCAAATATTTATCTTTTGATTTATTAGTCATTTTAAAATTTTGATAACCTTTTTATCATATATTATATTATTAATGACGTGGATTCCATCCACTACAACTAATACTATTTCAACTACTTTATCAATTTATGTTTCATACTATATCAATTTCACTATAGAACTCGTGTCGCTGCAAAAATCTCTATTCTTAAATGACTAAAGAAGTATATACTCCCTTCGTTCCTAAAAGATATGCAATTTGGATTTGGTACGGGTTTTAATGCAAAATTTGTAAAATAAGAGAGATATAGAAAGAAAAAATAATTAAAGTATTGTTAGTGGAGAATCGGTCCCACCTCATTAGAGAGCAAAAGTGTTTTCAAAATTAGAAAGTGTATATTCTTGTGGGACGGGCTAAAAAGGAAAGAGTACATATTCTTGTGGGACGAAAGAAGTATTAACTAAACACATTTACTGTACAGCCCCCTCCCAGAAAATATTGTGCGTCCGCCACTGATCCAAATTATAGTTTGAAGTTTGTACAATATTTAGAGTTTGTATTTAATCATATCCATGATATCATTACAAACTGACACGCATATATATAGTGATATCGTAGGATTTCCAATATAGATTGAACCAAGGATTGAAATGGTGACCACTTCAACATTCTTCACAACTTTATAGAAATAAAATAAATTTTATGTGTTTAATTACCCGTTGTCAAATTCAACTTGCCAAGTTGCCTAAGGGAAACAAAATGGATATCATAGTTTATGCTTTTTATTATTCAAGTTCGTCCAAGATTTGCTAGCTAGCTTGTTATTTTATTTTCTCCCTTTTTCTAAGCATTGTTGGCTTGTTTTTAAGCAAGCAAATTTGAGAAAGCTACATTTTTCCACCAACTTTTGCGGCACGACTGTCCTACCACTTTCTCTCTCTCTCTCAACTATTGATAGTTTTGAGCCATGGGCCTTAGGCAATTTGCAATTGCTGCAAAGAAATCTATGCGCACCATTTGTGGTTATATATTAACAAATAACATCCCTTATTTGATTATTATAAAAGCGTTATTATAACCACCCTTATTCGATTATTATAGAATCAAATAAGTGATGTTACATCAAAATATAAGAGGTTAATTGACGGAATACATTTAAATTTTTCATTCTAGTAATTCTTTAATGACATATATAATTAAGGGATTTATAGAAAAATACATAAAATTTTGCACCGATTTTTTTTTCACAGTACTTTTAAAATACACCATTTACAACATAAAAGCCTAAAACAGTAGATTTCAAGTTTCAATAACTTATTAGAAACGAATACTAGTACTCCTATTAATTAAACAAAGTTAATTAATTAATGAAGTAAACTGGCGATAAAAAAAGGTTTGATTTGTCTCTATGGACGACCTTTTGTAACTAAATATAATCAGATTTAGTTAGTCAAACAAAAAGTTTGCATGCTAATGATATATATTAACCTTAAAAGCAGCAGTTAATCACGATGGATTAGCACGTGCTACCTAGCTAGCTAGTGCTCGAGTTTTGGCATTTAAGCATAACTAACATTTAATATAAGAAATTAGCATCTGATTAGATTCCTAAATTATTCGTAATAAATTGCTCAGTTCCTCTTAATGCATAAGGCTGATTCCGCAATCCACGTTACGCCCATTATTTTGTTTGATGGCTACATTACATATTGTTTTAATTTTATTGTGTAAATTTAGTAAACATACAAAATATGCGTGAGTTATGCTCGTGCAACCTGAATTGCTCAAGCTGAAAACCTTAATTGTTCAAGCTGAAGAGATGAATTGATAAGCTGAAGAGAAAGAGCAGTTGAAGCTCGAGTGAAAGATCAAGAACTGAGGAGCTGGAAATAGCCGTTGGGAGGCGGCGGTTGTAACTTATTCTTGTTTTCAAGTAGTTAGTTAGTTTTCTCATTCTTGTAATCACACAACACATATATAAGCTTGTGAGATTGAATCTAGAGAGAACACACACATACACACACACATTTTATAGGAGAAGCCTTGCTTGAGATTAGTCATAAGCGTTTCAATTGTAGAGTGTGAGAGTCTTGTATTTGTGACCTAGATCAATAAACTCCGATCATCTTCTCCGTGGACGTAGGCAACCTTTGCCGAACCACGTAAACCCTTCGTGTGCTTTATTTTCTTGTTTATCGATTGTGTGCAAGATCAGCGGTCCAACCACAACAATATGGTCGTGGAGTAGTATTCATTGCCTCTGTCGTGGAATTAGCTCCACTTACAAAATGAAATTTTCATTATAAAATTCGAACTCAACTGACAACTGATATATATTAAAAAAAATCACAAAGTACTTATTAAAGTAGTAGTATATATATTGGAAAGTGAGAAAATATAATTAGATGAATTCAAACTAATAGGTTTTGACAATAGATTCGTCCACTTCACCATGACGATCAAGAACGTTTGAGACTATCAAGAACTATGCAAGAGTTTGAATTTTATCTTTCCATAAAATCCAAATATGAAGTCTCCCACAGTCCCACTAGCCTATAGTATATACATAGATTCCTTATTGGTGAGATAGGACAAAGTTAGTCCCATTCACTACCTCTAAAAATTGGGATTTAGATGATATAAATGCCAAGTGGAGTCTTTCAAACTAACAAAATAGTCGCATAGATAGTCTCTTTAGTACTCGTATTGTTATTGTTATTTCAAATGACAAATATCATCTTTGTAGCAAGGCTTGTTTGAGATATAATGTATTATTAAGAAAAAATGAGTTTTTTTTTTCTTTCTTTCTAAAATGTATATAGCATGTATATATATAAATTATTATCTATAAAACTCTATTGTGCATCGTAATTTGTTTAGTACTATTAAAGATTAATAAATGAATCTGAAACTTGCATTGGGGAATTTCATTAGTTGTGCCGATCTAGATGAATGTTAAGCCAAAATCCATGAGTGCTCAGAAATATAAATGATTTATTTATTTATTTCGTTTTGTGCATATAAAATATTAAAATACAGTGATTAAATATGATATACCTATTCACATTAAGCCTACATCGACAGAACCAATATTTGGAGCCATGAAATCAAAATCAACACCCAAAATTAAATAGAAGAATCATAACCATATTGTAGAAATCGATAATTTTATTGCTTGAATATCACTAATGTATTACACATCATATATAGACTAGAATCCTCACTATACATGGTAAGATATTCCCTCAATCAAATCTTTATAATTACATGGTAAAGATACTACGTAATCTCCGCATTTACTCCGTGATCTCCTCGTTGATCTTGCAGAATATTCTAGGCCTTTCTAACACTCCCCCTCAAGTTAAGTGACGGGATCTCCAAAACTTAACTTGCCCAACACTTCTTGGAAGTTCCTTGCAGAAACGGCCTTAGTCAGGATGTCTGCTAGCTGATCCTCTGATTTTACATATGGTATCTTTACTATCTTCTCATCGAGATTTTCCTTTATGAAGTGTCGGTCAATTTCGATGTGTTTCGTTCTGTCATGTTGCACCGGATTCTCTGAAATGCTGATTGCAGCTTTATTATCGCATAACAGCTTGCAAGTCTTCTGTGACTCCAAGTTCAACTCCCTCATCAACCTTCTGAGCCAAAGTATTTCAGTCAAGCCACTCCTAATTCCTCGGAATTCAGCCTCGGCACTTGAGAGTGCCACTACCTTCTGCTTCTTACTCCTCCAAGTTACTAAGTTTCCACCAACAAAGGTGAAATATCCTCCAGTGGATCGTCTGTCCATCAAATTTCCTGCCCAGTCAGCATCAGTATACCCGTGAATGTCTAGGTGTCCATTCTTCCGAAATAGTACCCCATGTCCAGCAGTTCCTTTTAAGTATCGTACCACTCTCAGCGCGGCTTCCCAATGTTCTTCTTGAGGACTGTGCATAAATTGGCTGAGGACTCCTACAGCGTAGGCAATGTCTGGTCTCGTATGGGATAAGTAGATGAGTTTCCCAACGAGTCTCTGGTATCTTCCCCGGTCAGTAGGTTTTGCCCCTTTTATGAGTTGGAGTCCATGATTCTGAACGATTGGAGTGTCTGCTGGCCTACAGTCTAACAATCCGATCTCTGCCAATAGATCTAGTACATACTTGCGTTGATTGATGAAAATCCCTTTTCCAGATCTAAGCACTTCAATCCCGAGGAAGTACTTGAGGTCGCCCAGATTCTTCATCTCAAACTCCGCAGCTAGGTGGTCCTTTAGTCGCTCTATCTCAGCTTCATTATCTCCAGTAATAATCATATCATCAACGTAAATAATTAAGCAAGTAATCTTCTCACCTTCTCGTTTGATGAAGAGTGTGTGATCAGAGCTGCTTTGTTGGTACCCATATTTCTTCATCACTTCTGTAAATCTGCCGAACCAAGCCCTTGGGGATTGCTTCAACCCGTATAGAGTTTTCTTCAACTTGCACACCTTCTCTTTCCCGAATTCTTCTGAAAAACCTGGTGGAGCTTCCATGTAGATCGGGTCTTTCAATTCTCCATGAAGAAAAGCATTAGTGACATCGTACTGGTGGAGAGGCCAATCCTTATTTGCCGCAATGGATAGGAGTACTCTCACAGTATTCATTTTGGCGACTGGAGAAAAGGTTTCAGAATAGTCGATACCTTGAGTTTGTGTGTATCCTTTCGCCACTAGCCGAGCTTTGTATCGTTCAATACTTCCATCTGGTCTCCGTTTAATGGTGAAGACCCATCTGCACCCTACTGTATGCTTCCCCTTAGGCAGTGAACTGATCTCCCAGGTATGATTTCTCTGCAAGGCTTTCATCTCAACTAGCATTGCGTCCCTCCAATGTCTGTCTTTTATGGCTTCTTCAAATGTGCGAGGTATTTCTTCCTCGTACAGTGCAACTTGGAATGCCCTTGCCATTTTTGAAATGTTAGCTTCAGCAAAGCTTGCCACTGAGTATCTACTCCTTCTTCCGATCTTCTCAGGTGAATATCTTTTTGGAGGAATTCCTCTTGTGCTGCGCAGCGGAAGTACATACTGTCCTGTGTCTTGATCAATGGTAGTTTCTTCCTCTGTATCAGGGGGGTTAGATGAAATAATCTCATCCTCAGAAGGTGTATCAGAGGTTACCTCGGATTCCGGTGCGGTTGGATCAAAGGAGGATGGCACCGGAGATGTCAAAGAGCTCGTTTCTGCAGATGAAATTGACTCATGGATGGTACCAACTTGCTCTGGTGGTCCCGTATCGAAGTGACTTGGCATATGCCACCGAAGGGAGTCGCTCACTTGGGTCTCCCCCTGTCTCTCACTCTCCCCCTGAGTCCCAAGGTGGTAATAGAATTCTGTTTCGAGGAAGTTACAGTTCATGGTAGTGATAATTCTTTTCGTTTTAGGGTCATAACATCGATATCCCTTTTGGTTGATCCCATACCCCATAAACACACACTTAATAGCACACGGGGAAAATTTGGTTCTTTCTTGTTTTGGGACGTGTACATAGACAGTGCAGCCGAAAATTTTTGGAGGAAGGGACAAAGCAGCAGGGATTTGTGTCAAGGTAGCCAGATGATCCAAGGGGGTTTTACGATGCAATGTTTTCGTGGGAAGACGGTTGAGAAGATAAATGGAAGTAGCAACGGCTTCGGGCCAAAAAACTGGTGGGACTTTAGAATCAAAAAGGAGCGCTCGAGTCATTTCCAGGATGATCCTATTCTTTCTTTCTGCTACCCCGTTTTGTTCTGGTGTGTGTGGGCATGAGGTTTGGTGTATTAACCCATTATCCCTAAAAACTGAGACATAGAATTATTCACGAATCCCCCCCCCCCCCCCGTTGTCTGATCGCAGGATTTTAATGGTTGTTTGAAATTGGGTGGGTCTGTATCATCTTATAAAACAAAATAAATTTATCAACAACTTCTGACTTATGTTTCATAAAATATACCCATGTAGCCCTACTGCAATCATCAACGAATATCACAAAGTATTTAAAACCTGAACTAGTGGCAATCGGTGCCGGGCCCCACACATCAGAATGAATTAAGGAAAAAACAGTCTCAACACGTGTATCATTGGGTTTAAATGAGTTACGGTGGCTCTTGGCCAAAACACACGATTCACAAGAAAAGTCTTTAGGAACAAAAAGTTTAGGAAATAAAGATTTCAGATAACCCGGAGAAGTATGACCCATTCTTCGGTGCCAGAGCCAAGTCTCCTGAGTGGTGGGTCCGTGAGCAAGCATCGCCGTACCATCGTGTCGAGCGATTTGTTCTACAAAATAGAGTCCCCGGCGTTCAGTGCCATGTCCAATAATCTTCCCCGTCCGGATATCCTGTAAGAGACAGAAGTTTGGTTGCATTAGCAGGGTACAGTTCAACTCTTTAGTCACATGACTAATTGACATCAATTTCTGAGATAAATTCGGCACATAGAGACAATTTGTAATCTGCACATTCAGGAATATTTCTATGGTTCCCGCCCCTTCAACTGGCGTTAACCCCCCATTGGCTGTTTGGATATGCGATTTATGGGTTTTATGAAGTTTCACGAAGTCCTTTTTGTCATAGGTCATGGTATCGGTGGCCCCACAATCAAAAATCCAACCAGTATCATCAAATTCATCACAATCCCGGGCCTCAAACGCATAAGATAAGTTTTCTAGGGGGGCAAATGAATTTTTACACACAATAGGGTCAAATTCGCGGTTTCTCCTAATCTGGGGGTCCATTTCGAATTTTCCTTTGGTCTGGGGGTCATTTTTGTGAACAAGCATATCTCGGGGACTTAATTGAAAATTTCCAGAATTTGAGGGACCTAATTGAGGGGAATCAGGATTCGAGGGACCTAATTGAGGGGAATCGGAAATATGGGGACTTAATTGAGGCAAATTAAACATAGGGTTAGGGTTTATTTCCCCCAACCCTTTACCTCCGTCGTCTGCGCCGCTCTCCATCTTCAGCGACGCCACCATCGCCTCGGCAGTCCGCCCGCCGCCACCGTCGCCACGTCGACCGCCGCTGGTCTGGAGGCCACCGGTTTTCAGCCTTTCGCTCCTGGAATTGCACTGGTTCGCGGTTCCCTTCCGCCCCTGCTCCTTCTCGGTTTCGCCCTCCTTCGGTTCCAATTGCTACTTTGGCCTTGGCCGCCTTCTCCTCCTCCCACCAATCGGGATACCCGATTAATTGAAAGCAGGTATCTTTAGTGTGTTTGTGCATTCCACAGTGGGAGCACCAAAGCTTTGATTTATCCGGTTTGTTGTTTCCCCTGCGGTTGTTGGTCTGTCGTGGTGGCGGTGGTTGGTTCCGGTGCTGGGGTTGAGTCGGCCGGTGTTCTCGGGCTCCAAAGCCGAACCCTACTCCCGATGATGAGTCGATTCCAGCGGCGGCGGTGGGTGATTCGGACGCCGGTGACATGATTTTCAATCGAGCTGCCTCCCGTTTCACCCATCCGTACGCCTCGTCGACTGAGGGATGCGGGTCTTCTTTGAGGATCTCACGTCTGACCCAATCGTACCTTTCATTCAGTCCGGTGAGGAACTTAAACAACCTCAATTCAGATTTGATGCTTCGGTATTGCGAGACTCCTTTGTCACAGCAATCGACGGTTTTGTGTGGGCACCGGTCGATATCCATCCACAATCCGTGGAGCTTACTCCAGTATGCTTCTAAACTTGTGTCTCCTTGAACAATTCTGCTTGCTTTCTCTCGCAGGTCGTATATGAGGTATGAATCGGCTGAACTCGCGAAGGTTACCGCGAGCGTATCCCATAGGGACTTCGCCGTCTGGTGATGCGCGAAGTCGGCTATGATATGTGTCTCCATGTTATCGATTATCCACGAGAAGACTATCAAGTCTATCTCTTCCCAATCGGAGTACCCCTTCTCTCCCGGTTGCGGTGGAGTCGGGGTTCCTGTGATGTGGCGGTAGACCCCCCTACCGCCTATGGCCACCTTCATTAGGCGAGCCCATAGTGAGTAATTTGACCCGTTTAACTTGAAGGCCACGGTAACGCTTTTGCTTGATCTAATCTTCTCGGCAATTGGTTCGATTCCATTCTTATTTTCATCGGTCATCTTTGGTTGAGAATTGGATATGGTGGTAAGGTTTTTGGTCGAGAATTGTGTATGGTGGCTAAGGCTATGATGATATTTTTCTGAGCCAAACCTGCTCGGATGCCATGTAGAAATCGATAATTTTATTGCTTGAATATCACTAATGTATTACACATCATATATAGACTAGAATCCTCACTATACATGGTAAGATATTCCCTCAATCAAATCTTTATAATTACATGGTAAAGATACTACGTAATCTCCGCATTTACTCCGTGATCTCCTCGTTGATCTTGCAGAATATTCTAGGCCTTTCTAACACATATAAGCTTTGTTAGTTAGCAATTGCTAATTATACGAAGTTTGGGTGTGAGATTCTCTGGTTAGGGGTAAATTAGTCATACCATATCAAGTGAGTGTTCGAACTTGGCTAGAACTTTTTGTTGTGTGATCCAAGATCACCTGATTACTAAACTCGACTTCGTGTAGATGTGTGTTAAATTCTAAAAAATATTTAATGAGTTAGGTGTCGAATCAATTCATCCAATTTAAGTGGATGTATGTATGATCCAACGCCTCAATTTCATCAATGTTACTCTAATAAAATCCAACTAAAAAACCTATACAAAAAAAATAATACACATTTCCAGAGTTTTAAATGAAAATCAAATTAGAGTTGTATGAAAATTCAAAAACCAAGTTCCCACACTCTAATCTCCCCATCAAAACTACCACTAAAAACTCTGACACCGCCGCCGCACTCCGCCGCAGCAATCGACCTCACGGGCCACCGGTGCCCATCCAAAACCGCCAAACAGCAGAATCTCCCATCAAATCCGCGCTGCCAAATCCTGACCGTCCGATCAGCCGATCCACTCATGAGCAAATCTCGGACGTTGATTAAACACAAGATCGCCTTTGCATGACCCCTCAACCTCCCGGCCACCGCCATGTGCCCGGCGCTGTCCTCCCTCTCCCAAACCAGAATAGACCGGTCGCACGAACCGGAAAATAAAACCGAACCGTCCCCGCTCAGGGCCAGCGCGTTAACCGCCGATTTATGCTTCTCCAGCGTCGCGATCGCCGCGAATTTCTTCTCCTCTCTGCTCCACACCTTGATTTTCCGATCGGCCGAGCCGGTGTAGATCAATCCGTCGCTGGACACCGCCACGGCGTTGATCGCGTCGTCGTGCGCTTTGTTGATCGATTGGAGGCAGTGTAGATTCTCAGAGTTCCATATTTTGAGGCTCCGGTCCCATGAGATTGAGAAAATTAGATTTTCGGCGGCGGCGAGGCCGGATACGGCGTCGTGGTGCTGGATCCAGAGACGGTGGTTGTGGCGGCGGATTTTGACGTAGTTTTGGGGGAGGATGGAGCGGCGGAGGCGATCCTCGAGCGTGGGGAGAGTCGTGACGAGTTTGTGCTTTTTCCGATCGGTGAATTTCCAGACGCGGATTTTGCAGTCCTGGTGTGCGGTGAGGATTCTGCCGCGGCCGAAGGTTATTGATTTTACGGCGCCGGAGGCTCCGGCGGCGGAGAAGGTGTCGAGGAGAGTGTTGGTAATGGTTTCGTAGACGTGGATTTGGTCGGCGGAGGCGGCGTAGAGGAGGTGGTTGTGGAGGGCGAGGAAGTGGACTTGGCCGCGGCGGGTGGGGGAGAGGGAGGTGAGGAGGACGGCGGAGGGGTTGAGAGGGGAGAGAGTGAGCTTTTGGAGGGAAGGGAGAGAGGGGATGGTGAGGAGAGAGAGATTGGATTGAATGCTGCTGCTGCTGTTGGTGGAGTTGGTTTGGGAGTCGGAGTAGCTGCTGCTGGCGTCGGAAAATAGGGATTTTGGTGGAGGAGCTGGGGATGGGGAGGCGGAGGAGTCGGCGGAGGTGGCGATGCAGGTGGCGGAGGAGCATGTTGATAGCCAAGATCGGACCTTCATTTTTGTATGCTGCCGGCGGAGAGGGAGAGAGATTTGTAGTGTAAATAAGGGACTGGAGGAGAGATAAGGAAAGTTTGTATGTATATGTAGATTATATCAATTTTGTTTTAATTATGGTATGGAAATGTGGGAACATATAATTAATAATGTAGGGTTATTTTGATATAAGATTAAACATCAAAATAACATACATTTATAGCTTCATAATTTCATTAGTTTAGAAGTATATGTATAATAATTTTATAACTTCATAGTTCATATAGTACTATATGCTTTTTTTTGTTAAAGTTTTAGAAATATATCATAAGTCATCAATGCAGTATCAATGAAATATTTATCTCAGTATAAGAAAAAATATATAAAAGGATTACACATTTTTCTTATTTAAATTGGATTACATGATAAATAATACTAGTACTAATAATGATTAAGCATTAGTTTTACTTATAATTAATTAGTTAATTTTGTCATGCCCATGTAACATCAATCCGATCCAAACATTGATATTTATAGTCCGTTTTCCAAAAATAAAAATATTTTATTTTAGGAAATTATTTTTAAGATACAGAGGAAATATTTTATTTTGTAGTATGTCACTCCCTCTTATTCTCATTATTTGTTCCATATTGCCATTTCGATTATTTCTTTATTGGTTGTTTCATTTACTTTCTGTAAGGAGACCACGTTTTACTAATTTTTTTATCTCATTATTTTATAAAGTTAAACAATTTTTTAAAGTCTGCGTCAGTCTACAAGACAATTATTGGGAATCAGAGTAAATATATTTGAATTAAAATCTTTCGTCCGCTTTATGTATTTCATCTTAGGACATATAATGAGAAAAGGTGTGTAACTTTTTCTAATAAAATCTCTGTAGTCAGCTAAAAATGTTGATTTGTATATTATTATTGGAATTCAGATCTTGCGTCTTTTTTATGAATTTCATCCAAAGAATCAAAGATTACTCTCTTAAGAGAAAGCAACAAGACATGCAATATATTTTTCTAATAAAACCTCTATTGTCAGCTAAAGAATCCAACTTTTGTAAGCAGGAATTGAATTGAAGTTGCATGATATTCTCTTGATCAATGGCGGATCCAGAAATTAAAAATCGTGGGGTCGAACAAAATAATAAATAAAATATTTAAATAAATATTTATAAAAATACATTACATATAAAATATATTTATCTTAGGCTAAACACGATACTTGGCTCTTTAGTACAATTCGGAATATTTACATAAATAAATTTTCGTAATTTGAGATAACCATTAATTTCTCTTTCAACATTTCATTCTTGTTTGAATTATTATCAACTATCCCACGATCTTCTAGTCGTGATTCTTGTTCAACATTACCTAGAACAACTAACAGTTATTCGATGACTTTTTTAAGAAAATTTAATCCATCAATCTAAATGGAAGGTAATTAAAATCAATAAATAAAAAATAAAGATAATGACATATTTATTAAAATCAGGGTAAAAATATTACTAAATAAAAGTAAATATTAAAGAAGTGGAACCAAATTTTAAAATCATAACAATCTAGAAAAATTATTATTATAAATGATTAGGTATATTGTTATGTTCGGTTTTTAAAAACCAAATAGCACCCAAAAAAATTGGAACCAAATCCAATTTTCAAAAACTTTACTTTAAATCTGAAATCATATTATATAATATTATTATAAATAATGCTCAATAAAATATAATCTCATACTCTATAAAATCGCTCCTCCATTTTAGTGCGTCGCATAGAATTATTTAGTAAGATATTCAGTAAAATATACTACTAGTAATTTATTTTATCTCTTTTTGATAAATACTCCTCTTCCTTTCTTTTTTATCGGAGTATTAATTATTAGAGCACAAGGCAAAAGCCCAACTATAGTCTTCTTCCCCAATTATCCTCTCTCATTCGGGTATCACCGATTTCAGAGTTAAGGGGAGAATTCCGGACACATATTCACGGAATCAAGGGCAGAATTCCGAACACCGTGGGGTCGGGAACCGATGGGAGGATTTTTTTGGCTATTCTCCGGCGACGGCGGTGGGTTCGGCCGACCCCACTCGACCCCACCTCCCTCCGCCGCTGCTCTTGATAATATTAACTAATCATGTGTGACAAAAAATTCCATTAACTAATAACTGCACAATTAATCCATTAACTTACAGGTTGTTAGGTGTAAACTTGTGATTATTCTTGATGGTGTCAATTTAGACAAGATTACACAATTACACGGAATCAATCCTCAATGATATCTAAGTTTTTGGGTTAGTCAATATGTCTGCCGCCTTGAAACACTATGTAAAACAGATTGTTGTGTCTGAATGTCTAAAACAAGAATATGTTTCTTGAAATTCAAATGAGACAGCTATATATATAGTACAGTATATAATTGTATATTGTGTAATTTACGTGTCTTAATCAAGAAACAATCCATTTTTAACACCTTGTTCATTGGCTTTAACATTATGTGATGTTATGGCAACTATTAATAAACGATTCCATCAGCTTGTAACATGAACAATCGATTTCGCTATCATCAATACGTGTATCAAATAAAGGTGATTTTCGAGCATGACCGAAACAAATCATTGAGCCTCCCAATACTACATTTCTCCAACTTGGCATTTGGTCTACAATCTAAGTAGTTGAGTCGGCTGCCATGAGTTCTTTATCACACATGGTATATCCACGTTCCACATCATCAACATTATGATGCCTTGCATGGGCTTGAATAGGATCGCCTTCGTCATGTATTCATCTTTCAGTACGAAATTGTAGCACGTCATATGTCGTTGACAAGCTCACTAAAACCTTTCACTTCCTACCTACTGGATTTTCTTCGATTCTCCCTCAAGAATCGTGATCAGTTTGATTTTAAAATTCGATCAATACGTAATTAATGACTATCTACGATTTTATTTGACAGTCTTATACTACTATGACAATAACTTCGCACAAAATATCGACAATATAAAGCTTTCAAAATACTTGAAATGTTTCTAGGGGAGGGTAGGTAACTTATCTAATTTGCTCACCCCTTCATAAAACATGTGATCAAGTTCGTGTATTCATTATGATTTGCGAATACAATTACTAAGACCATAAAAAAGAAAAAGAAAAAGTGCAATACAATCACTAAAACAATGAGCTTCCCACACCCCTTCATTCACATGCTCTCCATTTTTTTGGATTGTAATTCTAAAGGGATGTGGAGAAAGAGTGATGTTGCAACTTAACTAGAGAATAGTAGAAACCACCATCTCCACGGGCAATTAGATCAGAGTGACTTCCTTCTTCCACGACCTTCCCGTTCTTGATGAATACAATGCTGTTGGCCATCTGTATCGCGAGAGGCGGTGGGCGACAACGACTCTAGTCCTGCCAATCATAACCTTGATGAAAAATAACAAATGATTTACCTTATGAATTCATGAGCATTTGCTAGTGTTACAGCTTCCTCGATTACAGACTCCGTGGCGCCATCTCTGCCGTAGATTATGTTTTCACGGATGGTTCCTGCAAAAAGCGCCGGTTCTTGGCTCACCAACGCAATCTGCATTCTCATCTCTCTCGAATCATATGTCCTAACATCACGGCCGTCAATCAGAACCATCCCCTTCATCGGATCGTAAAACCTCTCGATCAACGCGACGACGGTTGATTTCCCACCCCGCCTCGATCCTAAGGGAAAGCCCCCGCAAGATCACCTGCGCGGGGCGGGACGGGTAGGAGAAGTAGACGTTGTCGAATTCTATTTTACCCTCAACCTTGTCTACCTTTGCTCCTGCCCCGTGAGTCTTGCCTTCACGGGCCAACACCGCGAAGACAGAAATCACCGCGCTACGGCTTTTTGCTGTGTCGGACGATGATGTGGCGCTAGCATCGGCGATGGTCTTGCCGGTGCTCATGAGGATAAAGAAGGCGAGGAAGAGTTGCCTCGCGCTCAATTGCCCTCGCACCATCAGTGTGCCGCCGTACCAGAAGGCCAACGCTATGCTAGCCACTGTCAGGAACTGCGAGGCGCAGAGCCCTGCCCTGATATCCAGGAGTGGCGCAGGCTTTGTGCCCGCAGCCCTGCCAGGGTGGCCTCAAACAGGGAAAGAATCTTTCCCTGTGAGGAGAAAGCAGTGATGCTTCTGTGAAGCATTGCTCGTTGGCTTCCTTCGTATTGGGCTTCCTGAGCTCTGACCGACATCTGTTTCATCAATACAGATTTTAAGTAGAAGCTGGTGATGATCAGGGGCTGGATGGCGATCAGCACGGCAGCGAGTCTCCACGCGACTACTAGGCCTAGGGCGAAGGAAAGGAAGGCATTCGTGGCGACCTGCATGAGCAGGGACATGCGGTCCCCCACGAGAGAACGAACCATGTTCGCCTCCGTGGAGAGCCTAGAACAAACTGCAGCACTAGAAATCTCGTTTTTCTCGAACCAGGCGATCTCAAATGTTAGGATTTTCTCAAGGACCATTATGGAGAGGCGTTTCGTTAGCCTCTCCCCCATGATTGCGAAGTTGTGGTGCTGGAGTATATTCGAGATGAAGGTGGCAACTCCAAGTCCTAAAAAGACAAAGCAGTAGAGCCTCGTCTCTGACTTGATCTTCGATGGCGTAGTCTCAAAGTAATCAGAGACAAGAGCTCCCATGCAATATGCATTTATGGGGTGGACTGCTCCGAACGTGATTGCTCCTAAGCAGCCTAGTAAGGCTCTCCTCCACTCTGGTGAGTTCATATGCAGCAACTGCCAGAGTGAAGGATATGGAGGAGATGAACAGTTTGACCCTTCATCTCCACCATAAGGGGCACTGAATGAGGAGGATCTGGAGGAGATGAACAATTTGACCCTTCATCTCCACCATAAGGGGCACTGAATGAGGAGGTCGAGCTGTTTTGGATGGACGAGAGCAAGCTTAGGGGCAATGCAGGCGCGAAGGCGGAAGCAGGGTTACCCTGATCTAAAGCTTTGGGAATTCATCAGACTATGTGAAAAATGACCAATTTTGTGTGATGTGGCCTCATTGTGCATAGACGACGAGATCCATCATTCGTCTGTAGATCCCACCGTTGATCTCCATCAGCTCGTCATGGCTGCCTGATTCTGCCACCCTCCCTGATTCAAGAACCATGATTGTGTCAACGACTCGAATTGTGGAGAGCCGGTGAGCTATTAGTACTGTTGTCCGGCCCTGTGCAGCTTGCTTGATGGCCTCCTGTACGAGGCTCTCGGACTGTGAGTCAAGTGCGCTTGTAGCTTCATCTAGCAAGAGGATCCTCGGGTCCCTGACTAATGCTCGTGCTATCGCGATCCTCTGCTTCTGCCCTCCCGACAGCTGGACTCCGAGCTGCCCTACTTGCGTGTCGTATCCCTGAGGGAACTCGATGATGAAATCGTGCGCGTTGGCGGCCCTTGCTGCAGCTATGATCTCTTCAAGAGAAGCATCTTCTTTCCCAAACAGGATATTTTCCTTTATGGATGTGGCAAACAACACTGGCGCTTGGCTTACTAGGCCAAATTGAGACCTATACCATTTCAGCTGCAATTTCTTGATCCTGTGGCCATCAAGTAATATGTCTCCTTTTGTAGGATCGTAAAATCTCTCGAGCAATGAGATGACTGTCGACTTCCCAGAGCCACTTCCACCCACAAGGCCAACTTTCTGGCCAGGCCTAATCTTGAGGCAGAGCCCTTTAAAAACTGCCTCATCTTTTCTTGATGGATAGCTGAAATGAACTTGTCTGAACTCAATCTGCCCCTTCACAGCTGCTAAAACCTTCCCATTTTCATCTTCAACGTCTATGTCAGTGTTCCGGTTGATCATCTCGAATATCCTCTTTGAAGCAGCCGATGCATCTGTGATGTATGGAACATTAGGCAGAGCTGTTACGCAGGATCTGAAAAAATGGACATACAACAAATCAGGTCTAATCTTGTGTTTTTTCTTGTATGTTTTGGGGCTTAGCTTACATTCCTCCTAGGATGATGCAGGTTCCAGCAATGAAGACACGGCCTCCGTTTTCGCCCTTTTGTGAAACGAGGAGGCCCCCAACCCACGCCTGAAACGCCCACGTTGCAAACATCACCCCCATGCTCCCTATCATGTACCCTTTCATCAGTCCTTGCTTGATCCCGAGCTTCGTGCTCTCTTGAAGCACGCTGCTGTACTTGTCCACTGTCTTCGCCTCAGCCACGTACGAGTGGACATTCCGTATGTTGGAGACCGCCTGCTCCACAACGTCGCCTGCCTCGCCGTATGCATCTTTGCTCCTGATGCCTATCTCAGTCATCACCTTCCCAAAGGCCAAAACCGGGATGATGAAGCTGATCACCAATGGGAGAGAGGCTAGTGCTAGTCTCCACGAGAGAAAGAAGGCGACAGCAACGCCAAACACGAGCGAGGAGAACTGCACGAGGGAATTTGGGAGCTGCAAGAGAAGAGATACACTTAACTCCCATAAAAAAGCAAACAAAGAGAAGAATTCAAGAAATTTTACAACCTTGTTAGCTACAACATCTTGGATGGTGTGAGCATCTGTGGATGTGCTTGAGACTATCTGGAAGGTTCTGGAAGAAACATCTTCGCTGTCGAAGAATCCGACTTCTTGCCTCAGAACTGATCTCAGATACTCCACTCTCATTCTTGATGTCTGCCTCTCAGCTGTTCTTGTGTCCAGCAAAGCCCCTCTACATAAAAATTCAATCTTGCTCACAAATTTCTATTTGTCATAAAAATAGGCCACGATTAAAGATACAAACCTAACAAACCACAAAATGCAATTCCTACACCAACATAAAGCAACCTAAGTGCATACTGCACAAGAAAAGAACAGATTAAAAAAAAGTATGTTAAAGGCATAATTCAAATCATATCAAAAACAATTTTTTGATCAAACCTTATTCACTACGCCGTTGGAAATGGACTGATCCGCGCTGCCAAACGAGTCTATTGCTCCGCTCAACATGTACATGGTGACGGGAGACAACAGGCCTTCTCCGATGGCGGCCACGGCACCTATAAGCATGAGCAGTCTGTCAACACTATCAGCACAACTCAAAAGGTCTCCCATTTTTTTCTTTTGAGATTGCAAGTAGTGCAAATGTTTGATATATACATGTAATGATCAAAGCTTCTCTCTCTAGATTTTGGTATAAATAATGAAAGTGGAGACATCATATGCAGGCACAATGCTTTGGCTAGATTGCAGGATTAAGATGAAGACAGACGTTCGAAGTCATCATAGGTAGCATCTACCAGAATAAATAGAATATGAACAAACAAATGACTGCAGATGTATCGAAATCCTATCTTAAAATTTTAGTAAATATTTTAACTTTTTTATGATGTATACACACTCAGCCAAAAAAGAAGAAGAAGAAATAGCCCATAGTAGTCTATGAGAATCTTATTTATGAGATTCTAATTAAATTACAAAATCTATTCTTATAAAATTAGATTAAATCCAACTGTAAAGAACCAAAACTTTCACATCAAGTTGTTTCATACATATTACAAAGTTACAAATATTACAGTTTCTTCTTTTGTTTGTAGATATGTATATTTGAAAAAAAAAAATCAAATAGTAGTACTTAGTTTACCTGAGAATGACAAATTTTCTCCAAAGAAAAATTATCTATCCATCAATTTTAATATCTAAACTGAAGAACATTACAGTTTCTTCTTTTTGCGTTTGTCACATTCAACTTCTTTTATTTTAGTTGATTGTCATTGTATGCAACAATTTTGGTAAAATGTATAGTCATTTCACATAAACCCGGATACTAAAAGACATTTTTTACAAGTTAAAAAACAAATGCATTTTTGCAATTCTATATGCTTCGAATAAATATAAACTAAAATGAAAACTAGAATACTACGCCTACTAGTATTATTTAAGTTCAACTACGAATATTATTTGGAAGTCACATCGAAGCGATCAGCGATGTATTATTTGGAAGTTTTTTTTTATCCTTTTCTATTGCTTAATTATTTATAAGGTTTTGAAATTTATTCAAATTACATTCTCTAAAATTTTTTGCAAATTTTTCCATTGATAAATTGCAGTTTGTCAATCCTGCATCCCTCAATTATAATTAAATACTGTAATTAATTCAATGGGATCTCTTAAACGCTGTCGTTTTAAATTTTATGTGAAAACGATATCGTTTTAGGGTTGACATGCCGCATGAGTCTTTTTATCATTACAATGGCCAAAATTAACAGGTAATGTGAACTCAACTTCTCGGAAAATCGTTGATTTTGCTGCAATTTTTCGAAGATGGTGAAAGTTGGAACGTTCTTCGCCATGTCATTTGGAGCATTCCTTTTCTGGGAAACAATGGACAAGGTCCATGTCTGGATCGCTCTTCACCAGGATGAGAAGGTATTTCTCTCTCACCCTCTGGTTCTTGTGAGCGCTCGCTTTTTTCTGATTGATGATTTTAATGTGTTCGTTCGGGATCTGCGGTTTATGAATCGAGTGATTTCGTTCCATATAGGGCTGAAAAATGAGTAATGTTGTTCGAAATTAGAATTTGAAGATTTTTGGAGATTCAGGGTTTATTCAATTGGGCATTTTCGATTTGGTTCAGATTGCATTTCACTTGTTCAGCTCCTTGAGTAGAGAAATCTTTGAACATGAATTGGGAAATTTTCCTTTTGGATCTTTGATTTCTTCTCTTAAAGATGTGACTCCTGTTTCTGGAGAATAATGCTTTTACTGAATTCGTTATTCAAAGAATAATGCTTTTACTGAATTCGTTATTAAAAAAACCTAACTTTTTAGGGTTCCTTGAAATTACTCATGGAATGTTTGGAAGCTGGAGTTTGAGCTTGGGAAATGTAATCAATAGAATTCTCCCTTAGTTATTGTTTTGCTTGGTGAATGCTGTCTTCTGATATTTAGCATCAAACGTTATCGTTTATATGGATTATGGTTGACCTCTGGGCCTGAACCGTTAATTTCTTAACATTGTATGATATTGATCACCAATTGATTCTCTGTAAATTGTACTCCATATTTGTTAACGTATGCATGATCTTAGATTGATTCACTGCCAAAATGTTGACTCACAATTTCTCCCTTGATGTTGCTGTTAACTGCAGAAAGAGAGAATGGAGAACGAAGCTGAGATAAGGAGAATGAAAGCAGAGCTATATAAGCAACAGAGAGAGAAGGATGCTAGCGTCTAATCTTGCTATCATGGTCTATCTTTCTGTTGTCATTTTTAATTCCGGCAATAATGCTCGACTGTATTCAGATAAAGTGTGGATCTTGTACCATACATACTGATTTGACGTTTCACAATGAATATTGATTGGCTTTACAGTTTTTGTGCTTCCAATCTATCATTCTCAGGAATTCCTTTTATGTTTTGTAAAACTTGTGATTGATCAACACTGTGGTGTGAAACCATTGATCTTCGTTATTCCAGACTTCTTCATCTTGCTTGGTAACTCACTGGTATATTTTGTGTAGAACGCCTGTGTTGTTTCTAAACTTTGGGATCTGAATGCTTCTTCCTGAATAGGCCTTATTACTATTGACAGTTTCGCTGTTGTTGATATGAGTTTTCTGCGTTGGGAGTAATAGATCATATGCTCTGTAGCCAATGCCCAATGGTTTGTGTTCACATTCATAGTTTCATGCCATTCTGTTCTCTGTTCAAAATGAACCATTGATGTTAATATTGTATTTTGTCACATGACAAGGCTTTTTAATACCTTGATGAAATAAATCTCTGTATGGGATTGATCTCCTTTTTATATTTATGCTTCTGAATCTCTGATCATCCTTTATATAGTTGTATAAAATTTTCCTAACATTAACAATCCCAAATAAAACTAATTAAGTATGCTGAATCAATCATAATAATCTATTGAAGAGTGTTTATGTTTCCTTTTTATTTGCATTCGGCAGCTGCAAATTGTACTAGGAGATAGGGAGTGAGCAGCTAACAAATCAGAATGGGAAGTGCAGTTACAAATTAAAATGGCCTGCTTTCCACTTTCTGTTTCTTGAAAAGGTTGGATTTTTGCACAGAATAGAAAATTGATGAGATTTCAAACAGTTTTATGACAGAAATCGTTACTTATTTGCGGAAGAATCTAAACAAACACAGCATGATTTTCATGCTAAGCAGCCATATCATAACTCTCCTCCAAAAATAGCCACCTTTTTCCATAACTTTATCCTAAAAAAAGATGAAAAGGGCTCCAGGTCTGCATGTAATCAGAGTTGTGAGATTACTACCTTTATCTTAGCTCCATAAATAGAGCATTCATGCATCCAATTTTCAACAAATTAAGTTTCTAGATTTCAAATCATTGTGATAGCAAAGTTTTTTTTTCTCTCTCTCTCTCTCTCTATTCTCATTGCCTCAGTTTTCAGCCTCACAGTGAGCATAGACTTCACAGAGAAGGACCTAAGCTCGGATGAGAGCTTGTGGGACTTGTACCAAAGATGGAGGAGTCACCACACCATCTCCCGCGATCTAGCTGAGAAACAGAGGCGATTCAACGTGTTCAAGGACAATGTGCACCACATCCACACCGTGAACAAGATGGACAAGCCTTACAAGCTGAGGCTCAACAAGTATGCTGACATGACCAACCACGAGTTCAGAGCCTCGTACACCTCGAAGATCAGGCACCACCGGATGCTGCACGGCGCCAGAGCCAGCACCGGGTTCATGCATGAGGAGGCCCGGGATCTTCCCCTCTCGGTTGATTGGAGGGCTCATGGTGCTGTCACTGGAGTCAAGAATCAAGGGAGCTGTGGTAGGAGGCTTTTCTTGATCATATATACTTTTTTAGTGTATTTATTTTAAATCTTGTGTTTTCTAGGGAGTTGTTGGTCTTTCTCAACTGTGGTGGGAGATGAGGGCATCAACAAGATCAAAAGTGGGGAGTTGGTGTCTTTGTCTGAGCAAGAATTGGTTGATTGTGAGCAAGATAATGAAGGTTGTAATGGAGGATTGATGGAACATGCATTTGATTTCATCAAGAAACAAGGTGGCCTAGCAACGGAGAGCTTCTATCCCTATATAGCCAATGATGGGAATTGTGATGTAACCAAGGTCAACATAGATGAATAAACTATAAGAGGCTTTTATTTTAACTACTCTCTCTTTATCTGACTTATAATATTGTGTTTCTTTATATGACTTGTAATATTGTGTTGCAGATGAATGCACTGGCGGTTACTATTGACGGCTACGAGAACGTGCCAGAAAACGAAGAGGATGCGTTGATGAAAGCCGTTGCAAATCAACCTGTATCTGTTGCTATAGATGCTGGTGGTTCTAATTTCCAGTTTTACTCCGAGGTGCACTTAACATTTCCAAATTTTCTTCAAGGAGGCGTTTACTTTGAGTTATATGATAGATCAATAAAATATAGTACTACTATATATGATAAGGGGCAGTTTGGTAGGGTAGATAATTCCTACATAAAAGGGACACACTTTGTTAGAACTATAAAGTCGAATTTTCAGATAAATAAAACGTTTTCTTGTTTACGGGCGAATGTGGCACGGAGCTGAACCATGGGGTAGCGGTTGTTGGCTATGGATCCGCCCTGGATGGATGGAACTAAATATTGAATAGTGAAGAACTCGTGGGGGCTGAGTGGGGCGAGCAAGGGTATATTAGGATGCAACGTGGTGTTGAAGCAAAGGAAGGGTTGTGTGGAATCGCGATGGATGCCTCGTATCCTATCAAGTTATCGTCGGACAATCCACAACCACCACCGTCGCCACCAAAGGATGAGCTTTGAGGATACTTAGGGAAAGTTGCATTGTGCATTAGTCGTCATTCGATGCTTGCTGTATGGGGAAATATCTCATATACAGTAGACTACTTTATTTCTTAGTACTGCGAATAAAACCCCATATATGAATTGATTAAGTTACAGATTTAGCACGTTTATTAAATAGAACACATGATTAAATATTTTTATATTTTTACAAATAATAGATATAAGAATATTTAATCATGGGTTCTATATAATAAACGTGCTAAAACCTAAATATTCTTAAATGTATCAATAAATATTTTACAAATCCAGTTTTTTTATTTTTTTGATGAACAAGAACATAGGTCCACTATTATCATTACTCAATTCAACAACTAAAATTTGCTTTCATGTTAAGAAAATGAAGAAAATAAATATGCCCTCCAAATCAATGAGTACGCTTTTCACCAACCAAAATCGAGCAACAGCATTTAATTCAGAATCCAGATTCCAACCGTTACATGTTTGATTGCTCGAATTAGGAAAAAATAGAAGAAAATTTTGTACCCTTTGTTTTTTTTTCAATTTTTTTAAAATAAGAGTTCATACCAGCTGAAAGCCGACTGTTTTTTTGTCTGGGTGATGAATTTCGCGACTATTTCTTCATCTACTAGATTTGTTTGTTGCTTCACCTACCCAGAGTTGAGAAGTCAAGCTCATTCCCACCAAACGCTGTTGACGTATTTCAAAGACTATGATTGCTTTTCTCCTTGAAATTATCACAAATTTTAAGCAACTGGATAGTTTTCTCTAATGGATTCCGGCGCCTCCCGCCCTGCTGTGGTAATCGACAATGGCACCGGGTAAGTTGATGGATTCAATTAGTATTTGATTTATCCTATTGAAACTCATGTGAATCTTTTTGATTAAATTCGTCAATGGTGAGTCCAGCTGTGCTCAATGGTCCTTCCCCCTTTTTGAAATTGAAGCGAATCTGTTTGATGAAATGCGTCAATGAGTCCAGTTGTGTTGACTTCGCTGAATATTCAGTGAATCAAATTTGTAGTTCGTTGTTTTCGATCTGTAAAAAATTTCTGTGTTTTGATCGGATTTAGGTATACAAAAATGGGATTTGCTGGAAATGTGGAGCCGTGCTTTATAGTTCCGACTGTAGTTGCGTCAAACAACTCGTTCTTGAACCAGCCGCGGCCGAATTCGACCAAAAACAGCAATTGGATAGGGCAGCATAATGCAGGGGTGATGGCGGATCTGGATTTTTATATAGGCGAAGAAGCGTTGTCTAGATCTAAATCTAGCAGCACTTACAATTTGAGCTATCCAATTAAGCAAGGCAAGGTTGATGATTGGGATTCAATGGAGAGGTTCTGGCAGCACTGTATATTCAACTATCTACGGTGCGATCCTGAGGATCACTATTTTTGTTTGACGGAGAGCGCCTTGACTGCACCGGAGAGTCGGGAGTACACCGGAGAAATCATGTTCGAGACATTTAATATTCCAGGCCTCTATATTGCGGTTCAGCCAGTGCTTGCTTTGGCTGCTGGATACACCACATCCAAGGTTGGTGCTAACTCTAGCAGTGTTGGAACAACGGAATTGGAATGCTTTTGTTTTTTCCTTGAAATTTAGGGATTGATTGTTTAGAAATAACTTGTTTAACATTATGAGTTAACATGTTAATATTTTCAAGAATGGGAGTTGAAATTGTGTTGATATTTCCAGTGATTTTCAGTAAAGTTTTGTGTGAGATGAATTACTCAATAGTTTAGTTAAGCTTGATGCATCTATTGACTTCAAATCTTCGTTAATTGAGGATGTCACTGGTCTGTGTAATGGCTGAACATGTGCAGAGAGTTTATATCTTTAAGTTATCAATATGAGTCATTGATTCAGTGACATATGCGATCTGAGGATGGTTCTAGTAAGGGGGAAAATGATTGCCAAACAGTAATATGCGGTCATCAATTTGGGAAGATTGGCATTGTTCTTTTTTCTTTTACAGATTGACTCCACATACGTAACCTACTTATTTGAGATTGAATAGTTAGTCACAACTATTGTCATTTTGACTGTCCACTGATAAAGCAAGATGAGCCATGTGGACAATAGGATGAACATTATTACCACACAACCGAGTAGTTGTTCGTGATTTCTTGTTTTTCTTACTCTTCAATACTTCGCTTAGTGTGAGATGACAGGAGTTGTAGTGGACGTGGGAGATGGGGCTACTCATGTGGTGCCTGTTGCAGATGGTTATGTTATCGGGAGCAGCATTAAGTCTATTCCAATTGCAGGGAAAGACGTAACTCGGTTCATCCAGCAGCTCATGAAAGTATGATTCTACACTGCTTTGTAGGAGTATTTACAATTGGTCAATCGTTTGCAAATAGTTGAAATACATGTATTTCCATGATGGACTCTGAAATTTGTCGATTTGGATTGTACATCATTGAAGAGGGTTCGTAGAATATGATGAGAAGTAGTATATGGTTTAGTTCGTTAACACCGAAAAATATTTGTTTCTTTGTCGTTCTTGTGAGACGATGTTGGTTGTGGTGTTCTTTTTTTAAGGGGGGTTGCAGAATTCTTAATTAAGATAAAGTATTGCTCATACTCCTAGTTCAGAGCCAAGTACTATTATTTCTCAAATTCTGCATTTGCTCCGTCTAGGAAAGGGGGGAGCATGTTCCACCTGAAGACTCCTTTGATGTAGCCCGGCGAGTGAAGGAAATGTATTGTTACACTTGTTCAGACATTGTCAAGGTATGGTCTAAAGAATACCAACTTTTTAACTAAGGATTTTTTTTGTATAATCTCTCGTAAAGCTCTAGAAAGTAGCTACAGTCAATCTCTCAAATACCACAGCATACTTTGAAAGAGTTTGAATGTGCAAAATTTTACTAATATTTCTATTATATATATTAGGGCTGACAATTTTTGACACAATACGATAACACGACACGAACCGGCACGAAATTAATGGGTTTGGGTCAGAGCTTATTGGGTTCGTGTCCTTATCGGGTCGACCCGTTAAGGACACGAAAATTTCGTGTCGTGTTCGTGTCGGGTTCGTGTTATCCGTTAAGAAATAATATTATAATATTATTAATTCTTATTATTTTCATTTTTATTGATTTTTGTTGGATTTTGTTACTAAGAAATTATTGATGTTTTTATGTTTAGATCAGATTTTGTAATTAGCAATTGGATGTTTTTAATAGGTTTAACTATTATCAGGTCGTGTTGTTATCGAGTCGTTATCATGTCCTCTCATGTACGTGTTGTTATCGTGTCGTGTTTACCTGAAGTGGTTCGTGTCGTGTTCGTGTTTGTGTTTGGATATATATATATATATATAATTTGTATTCGTACTAATCTGTTTTGTTTGACAAGTCAGGAGTTCAATAAGCATGACAGAGAGCCTGCAAAATACATCAAGCAGTGGCGGGGTACCAAGCCGAAGACTGGGGCTCCGTATTCTTGTGACATAGGCTACGAAAGGTTCCTCGGTCCTGAGGTTCGCTTCGTTTACTCTGATTATGTGTGTTGTACTCTTCTTTTTATCCCCTGTTAAAATATGCCTTATCTATCATAACACATAGTTGATAGTTCCCAAAATTCTATAATGAGCATTTTTTCATCTCTTTGTATTAATGTTTTTTTCATGGTATAGAATACATCCAACGGGAATAACACAGAAACTTATGTTCTGTGCTTCGTGTTCAGGTCTTCTTTAACCCTGAAATCTACACTACTGATTTTACCACCCCTCTGCCTGATGTCATCGATAAATGTATTCAGTCTGCACCAATTGATACAAGAAGGGCATTGTATAAGGTAAAAACTACTTAAATAGCTATAAACTTCCATCCTTAGGTTGCCTTTTTCAGTTTAATAGAGCTGATCTGCAATATTGTAGAACATCGTATTATCTGGAGGATCAACCATGTTCAAGGACTTCAACCGGAGGCTACAAAGGGATATAAAGAAGATTGTTGATGCCCGAGTTCTTGCATCTGATGCGAGGCTAGCTGGAGAAATAAAGGTAACAGTATTTAGCTCTTTTCCTAACTTGATTGTTGACGACATTTTGTGATTCGCCATTTACTGAAGTTGAGTGCCTCAAACTTTTTCTTACAGTCGCAACCTGTGGAAGTAAATGTTGTTAGCCACCCAATCCAGAGATATGCGGTTTGGTTTGGAGGTTCGGTGCTTGCATCCACTCCTGAGTTTTTCACGGTAAGTTTTACTACCTCCATATCCTCTCAAAGCTTAACATCACTATACCCAGAAATAATTGGCACCATCATCAGTATCTCAATAAAGGCTTCAATTTAGTTAGCTCAGAGTAGAATTAAAGAACTGCTGTCAGTTGATGACTTTGATCTCTATAAATTCAACCTATGATGTTAGATTACTGTCTTGTAGACTTCTTGTCTCTTTCTCTCTCAATCCTAAATTCTAAACCTTAATATCTTCCCCTCACACAGGCTTGCCATACGAAGGCCGAGTATGAGGAATGTGGAGCGAGCATATGCCGCACAAACCCAGTTTTCAAGGGAATGTATTGATTCATATACATGAAGATCCAATCAAACTAAATTCTTGTAGCTGCGAAGACAATTTTTCGGGTCAAAATCAAAATCACAAACCCACCTTCATCAGCACCATTTCATGTGTTCCTTACTGACCATCAGATTGCAGCAGCCCATTGCAGTTTCTTTTACGATTTCGAAAGGAAAATCTCGATGAAGACAACTCATTCGTCTCCCTGTAGCTTCACCTCCGCATCATGCTGCTGGTTAGAAAGATGAATATACCATCTCTGGAGTTGATGCTTTTATTTATTAGCTGAAATTTTCGTGGCCAATAGATATGTCATTGTACATTTCATCAAACCTTGTAACTTATTTCTAAAAAAATGGTGCCCATTGAATATAGAATATATATATATATATATATATATATATATAGAGTTGTATTCAAATCCTTTTCCTATAGGTCCTCCTTTCTCCTTCTTAATCTTATATGCATTGATTTCTCCTAATCCAATGGTTTAAATCATTGGCTGAATTTATTAAATTTAATCATATTTTAAAGTGAAAAGGGCAAAATAGAGATGCACTAATTTAGTTGGTTATGGAAGGTCCATAATTTCCTCCGTCTGCGGTTTTCTACCAAATTATGTTCAGATTTCGTTTCATTCATTCTCCATTACTCCACGTTTTTTTGTAACTTATTTTCAGATCAGTCGCCGATCCGAAACATTGTTTAGCAGGAAATTCGTCTGGGGTTGCAGCGATTCAGCCACGAGACTCTTGCGCCGAGGAAATCGTTGTGGATCAGATTTTGTTTCATTCCTTCTCCATTTCTCCACGTTTTATTTTGTAAATTATTTTCAGATCAGTCGCTGATCCGAAACGTTGTTTAGCAGGAAATTCGTCTGGGGTTGCAGCGATTCAGGCACGAGACTCTTGCGCCGAGGAAATCGTCGTTGATCGTCTGTTTGTCGTCGAGCGATAAAATGATGTCGTTTGATTTTTTACCGACGCAGAGGTTGGTGAAATCGGAGTCCTCGAGCGACGGGAGGGAGGTGAGGTAGAGCCAAACGCGGCGGTAGAAGAGGTTGCGCTGGTGAGTTGAATTGTTCGACTCGGGGACTTTGAAGTGCTGGTGAACGTGAACTCGGTCGTCGACCCACATAATGTACATATTGTATAGTATAATGCGTAGTTTAGTTTTTGAAATGCATTATTTGTGATATGTAATGAACATTTATACTGTTTAATTTAAGTTATGTCGTGTTTCGATGTTTGGCGCACGTTTCTTGTTTTCCCTAAGGGTTTAACAAGCCTATGGGCTAGGGTGTAGTATGTTCTAAGTCTAAAAAACGTTGTCCAAATACACGAGCTGCAGTAATTCGTATGGGGTTGCACATAATGTATATTTTGTATAGTATAATGAATATTTTAGATTCTGTAATGCATTATTTGTTATATATAATGAACATTTATCCTGACCAGTTTAATTTAAGTTGTGCCGTGTGTCGTTGTTTGGCGAACGTTTCTTATTTTCCGTAAGGGTTTGACAAGCCTAGTGGCTAGGGTGTAGTATGTTCTAAGTCTAAAAAACGTTGTCCAAATATACGAGCTGGAGTAATTCGTCTGGGGTTGCACATGCATAACGCCTGGGTATATTTTAAAACAGATATACATAATGTAAATATTGTGTAGTATAATGCGTATTTTAGTTTCTGTAATGCATTATTTGTGGTATATAATGAACATTTATCCTTATCCGTTTAATTTAGGTTGTGCCGTGATTCGATGTTTTAAGCATGTTTCTTGTTTTCCCTAAGGGTTTAACAAGCCTAGGGGCTAGGGTGTAGTATGTTCTAAGTCTAAAAAACATTGTCCAAATACACGAGCTGCAGTAATTCATCTCGGGTTGCACATACATAGCGCGTAGGTATTTTTTAAAACAGACATACATAATGTACATCTTAGTATAGTATAATGCGTTGTTTAGTTTCTGTAATGCATTATTTGTACTATGGAATGAATATTTATCCTGACCCGTTTAATTTAAGTTGTGCCGTGTTTCGATGTATGGCGCATGTTTCTTGTTTTCCCTAAGGGTTTAACAAGCCTAGGGGCTAGGGTCTAGTACGTACAACAGCAACCACGTGATGCATAAAACAAGATAAATAGTGCATTCAAATAACCAAATAATGTACAGAGTCACTCAAGTAATGAACATACAAATATTGCATTCATTCTTAGACTCATGTACAACAGCAATCTAATGATGCATATAACATGATAAATAATGTACAAATATTGTATTCAATGTTAGACTCATGTACAAGTTTCGTGACTGGTTCATTCTGCCGTGGATCTAAACTCTTTATACAATTCAGAAACTCGGTAGGGGTTCGTCGAAAATACAGATGGTCGACGTTTCTACCCCTTAGTTTCCTATCCTCCGTATCTTCCGGAGCTGTACTAGTCCCTGCCTCTGATACTCGCTCCCGGAATTTCTGGCCAATTCCTACTGGCAGTATATCATCACCGCCTCGTCGATGTCCAATCTTAGCTGCTTTGATGATGTACAACATACAGAATAATAACATACAATTAGTTACATAATGTACAAACTTAATAAATTAATGTGGACAGTTTTACTGCATTCACTTATACACTCTTGTACAGAAGCATCAAAATACTGGCTAAAAACTAATACATAATGCCTTTTAATAATCAAATAATGTTCAGGATAAATCAACAAATGCACCATGAATATTGCAATCACCCATTGTCCCATGTCCAACAACAGTCACATAAAGCAGACAACCATGATAAATAATGCACTAAAATAACTAAATAATATACAGATCCGGTCAAGTAATGAACATACAAATATTCCATTCACTCTTTGACCCATTTACAACAGCAGTCACATGATGCACAAAATAGGATAAATAATGCATGCACTCAAACAGACAAACAAAGCACTTTTGCAAATCAGGTAATAAACATACAAATAGTCCATTGACTCTTTAACCTTATACAACAGCAGTCACTTGATGGTTCTACCAGCGCACATAATACATTCATATAGGCAAATAATGTAGAGATTATATCAGGTAATGACCAAACAAATATTTCATGTACTCTTTTACAATATAAAACATCAGTGACATGATGTATGATACATGATATATAATGCATAAAAATAGACAATAAATGAACATAGTCATTGAATTAATGAGCATAAAACTATTGCATTCACTACTTAACCAATGACCAATGGCAGTTGGTTGAAGGTTGTACCAGTGAATATAATGCATTCATATAGGCAAATAATGCAGAGATTACAACAAGTAATGCACATACACATATTCCATTAAATCTTCGACAATTAAAAACAGCAGTTACATGATGCATGACACAGGATATTGTAATGCATATAAATACTGTTGTAATGCGCAGATCCATTAGAGTCATGAACACACTAACATTGCATTCACTCGTAGACTAATTTCCGGTAGCAGACACATAATGGCTACTTAAGGGTAATTAATGCACATAATTAGGTAAATAATGTACAAACGCGATTACAAAATGCGCATATGAAATTTTATATAAACCCAATACATCAAGCACAGAATCAGTCCAACAGTCCAAGTATTCAAAATGCAAATGAGATTGATTGCTCACCCTATTTCTGCGATTGTTGTGAAATTGACGGTCGTCCTCTTTTAGACATTTTTGAAATCTGCGCAAAACAGCATACAAACATAACCCATTAAGATTTAATAAACAGATTTATGGTGATAATCGGGTGAATCGTGATTTGGGTGGTGGGTTACGTGCAAAAATGAGGGAAAACGCATTACGAAACTCAAAAAGTAAACCAGTACAGTAACATTCGACAAACCCTACCACCTCTTTGACCGCAGGAGAATCTCGTTCAAAATCGGAAGGGTTATTGGACACTAAAGCAGACACCGATTGAATTCCCTAGAAAACGGCGAGAACTTGAGAGGGAACGGCTAGGGTTTTGAAAGGGGTTGGAAATTGGGGAGACGAAGCGGGAGAGAGATTGTGAGTTAATTCGTTTAGTGATTAATGCTGTGTAGAGTAGATGGACAGTAGTGGGCTTAAATTTCGCACATGACGTTTTAGGCAGTTTTGAGTATATAAATTTACTAATTCACCCCCATGATGCACGAAATGCCTCAAATAATGAACTGCGGGATCATATCTAAGCTTCTCATCCGGATCGTCAATCCTCCTGATCCAACGCTCCAAATTGAGAAGAAACTTAAATCTAAGGGGAGAAAAGGAGAATAACACTACCCTATATATATATATATATATATATATATATATATATATATATATAAGGGATGTATTCATTTCCTTTTTGCATATTTTCTCATTTTTCCTTGATCTCAGCCCCACGATTTTGTCATCCGACGGTTAGATTAGTGCCACATGTCATTTAATAATGCAGATTTTCCGTTGAATAATACACACCGACTAATAATGCACCATTATAGTGTAATAATGCAGATTTTCCGTTGAATAATACACACCGACTAATAATGCACCATTATAGTGTAATAATGCAGATTTTCAGTTGAATAATGCACACCGACTAATAATGCACCATTATAGTGTAATAATGCAGATCATCTGGACCGTTGATGAATGAGATCTAACGGCTCATATTAAGAAGAATAAAGGATCTAAGGGATGAATGGGAGAATAACGCTCCCCTATATGTTATTCTCCTATTCATCCCTTAGATCCTTTATTCTTCTTAATATGAGCCGTTAGATCTCATTCATCAACGGTCCAGATGATCTGCATTATTACACTATAATGGTGCATTATTAGTCGGTGTGCATTATTCAACCGAAAATCTGCATTATTACACTATAATGGTGCATTATTCAACTGAAAATCTGCATTATTAAATTACACGTGGCACAAATCTAACCGTCGGATGACAAAATCGTGGGGCTGAGATTATAAAGAACAAAGAACAAAAGATACAAAAAGGAAATGAATACATATCTCTCTATATATATATGATTGTATTCAATGTCGAACTAATTTTAAAGACCGAACTAAAGACCAAATCTCAGCCATCCGATTTTATAATCTTGTGGATATAATAAATCAACGAAATCTTATTATTTAAATTCCAAAAATCAGATGAAGGGTTGAATTGGAATACAAATATTGCAACGGTTAGTTTTTTTCCTTAATCATGCTACACAAATTTGAAATTTATCTTCAGAAACCATTGCTTCACACCATCGCTCACACCTTCAATTACATCTCCATCACCAATTCACGCCTGCAAGTAGATGAACACATTTCCATTCTGCGGCTGCAATTAACGCACACCAGTCTTTAATTCGGTGCCTGCAATTACATCTCCATCGACTGCAATTCAATATATGCAATTCAGCACCTGCAATTACATTCACCATCTGCAATTCAATCTCCATTGATTTCACGCCTGCAATTACATCTCTGACTGACCTCGAGTCGGTTACCGCCCATAACTCGGCTCCCAACACCGCGCCTCGGCCCTCCCTACTCGCGGTTCAGCGTTGTTGTTCGGGCACCGTCTCGAGGCCAGTCCCGGGTTGAAATTCACCCGCAACTCGCCCCCAATGTATTGTTCCACCGCCGCCGCTGCTACAATGTCGCCGTTCAATCACTTCATCTTATAATTACTGTACTTCATCTTATAATTAAATAACTTCATCCGAGAAATGGAAACATGTCGGTTAAATGTACCAAATTTTAATAGTCCAAAACAAATAACTTCATCTTATGATATAATTTCTTCATTTGTTTACGAAATAACTTCATCTTATAATGTAATTAATTCATGGTATATAGTTAAAATGAATCATCAAACAAATCGAAACTCAAATCTTAAAAGTCAACTCACCACAAAATACACTAAAAATGAATCGAAATTAGAAATTAAGGTATACAATCAATTCATCTTATAATCACATTATTTCATCTTATAATGAAATAACTTTACCCGAGAAATAGAAACATTTCAGTTAAAATGAAACAAATTTCAACAATCCAAAATAAATAACTTCAGCTTATTAGAAAATCATTTCATCTTTTATTATAATCAATTCACCTTATACAGTTAAAATGAATAAGATTTGAACCATTGAAACAAATCAAAACTCATATATTGATGATCACTAAGAAATCCCGAATTGAGAATTAGTTCCACAATACTAGCAATTTGATTCACCATAATACATATACAATTCAAACCAATTGAAGTTTAGTAGAACCAAATTGATAATCAGTGTGAACCGAATAAGATTTCAAATACATATAAAAAATCTTATTCGACTGATTTAATATACAATGAAAATGGATAGTGTGTGCTTGAATTAATCTTCTTGTTTTGATTTTCGCCTACAATGCATCCATTTTTTCCCTTCATATGCGGCTGTGCGCTTGGCCTTGACATTCTTCTTCGCAACAGGCTTCTTGGCATCACACTTCTGATTTAATACAATTGAAAATACACATATTAATCAAATATTCAAAATTTGAACCTCCCCAAAAAATAATATAATAACTTCATATTCTAATTTAAACCTTCCAAAAAATAACTTCATAACGTAACAATAATTTCATCGTATACTTTTTATTACTTCATCTTATTATTTAATAACTTCATATTCTAATTTTAAATTTCAAAAAATTTAAAAATTCGAACCAAATTTCCACACGTGTTAAATTTTTTGGAGAAATCCTATTGACAAAACTCATCAAACGGATAAATTAATCCATATTGTCCAGAAATCCCTTCATGTTATACAACAATCAATTCACATTACGAACTCATCAAACAGAAAAAATAATTCATAGTATCTAGGAATCCCTTCATTTTATGCAGGAATCAATTCACATTACAAACTTAGGATGAAGCATATTTACCAACAATTAGTTTCTAAGCAAAAAAAGTTGCAGAACACTCAGAAAATAAAAAAATGACTACTTAAACAGTACATTTTTTTTTAAAATAAAAAACTTCTCTTGTGGATCAGCTCTAAATTCTTCTTTGTTACTATCAACACTAATCTCCTTAGGATGCGCCTATTTGTTTTCTCTATGTACAACATGTTCAAAACAAAATGTCACAAATCCAGTAACAACACACATAAATCATAAATCAGAAAGAAATACCTCAGATGATGTTGAACTAAATTACCATATGCACTGAACTTTAAAGCGAGAATCAGAAAATATAAAGGATGAACTAAATTACCATATGCGCTGAACTTATTTGAAGAACTACTAGAATTTGAATACACAAAATATAAACAAAATTAACAAATGCTTTGAACTCACTGACTCCAAATGAAGTTTTGGAGCGCAACATCCGCACATCTAAAACCAAAATTTTCGAGGTTAGGTTGTAAGGTTTTCGTAGATTGTGAAAAATGCTTAAGAAAACAAATACCGTTCAGTTTTCTAGTTCTTGTCTCCACCATGTTGAAATTCCACAGATAAGCTGTGGTGGAGAATGTGTTAGGGTTTTGTATACTAGATATCATCTTTCGAGTGATTGGATACTGTAAAACTCTAATGGCTATTTTCCAATAAATGCAACAGATTATTTTTTGTCATAATGTTGTTATGTTTTACATTTAATGGTTGTTTATTGCATATTTAAATGTATGAGCAAACGTAACAAAGTCTAAGTCTTTATTTTAGTAGACCGGTTGTGGGCGTCGTCCAATTTAAGGTAACACGGTCAGTTCTAAACAAAGAAAAATAAGAATTTCACAACCTAGATAGGCCTAGACTACCTATCGCGAAAGGTTGCAATGTCAGTCCGATTATTTCTAAACCTTATTGAAATAAGATGACGTTGGTGTGGTATAGCACTGAATAGATCTAACAGCAAGACGAGTCTTTATGCTATCTACTGAAAGATGAGGTCTTGAGAATTAATTTCTTAATCAATGTACGTTAGCATTGAGCATACGATATTGAGTATCTACTACTTTGACTTACCAAAGGTGCGGGTTTTTCGTAACCCAACGATCCAGGTATATTGGGTAGTGGTGTTCATTATCTAGAGGTGCTAGGATTGCTATTATGTTGAAACGTGCGCGAGGAGAGTCTCGTTTGATAACATCCACAAGAGGAGCTCGAAACGAGGTTTTATTATTTGGAACCTAGCTAGTTGGAGTTTAATTACTCTATGAATAATAAATAAGAGTTTCTTGCTAAGTCCACTCTTGGAATTCGAAATATGTTAATTAATTAGTCTATAGCAGACATCGATTAATTAATGGATGCTTCCATCTTAAGCGCGGGAAATAAATCAAATACAATTAAAGGAAACCTGGAATACTTGTAATTTCGGATTTGAAAGGCAGTGCAATATTACTTCTGTAGGCAATATTACTTCTGTAGTGGCTGCTCGTAATATTCCAATATAAGCTTATATTAAATTGTGAGTTCTATTTAATTAGTAAAAAGATAATTGGGTGAGGCCTGTTCCAGATTCTTCCTTAGATCCCTGATTGGGCCCAATATGTGACTTATATAAATAGGAGAATAAAGGAGACGGAAAACATAACAATTATTTTGTAAAATTTTTGTCGCCCCTCTTAAGAGAGTTTTCGAAAATTGTGCTCCCTCCGTGAGCTGAGTTCTGTCTTCCATTATTCGAGTCCTAGTACGTTGGTGAGATTTGCCCACACAAATATCAGCGTATAGTCCGGGACACCAGTCAGAAGATCCGAGGTCTTGTATTGAAGATCTTCACGTGGAGACGGAGCAAGCCATCATCGATTTTTGATTGAATCAACGAGGTAAATTGGCTAATTCCGTAGTAAGCATGTTTTAGGAATTTATGTGCTAAAGCACGTTTTAATTCAAGTTATGAGCATGATACATGTGATAATTACGCGAATAGATTTTGTCTAAATAATCTACTAAATAGATCAAATTCATGTGATCCGTTTTGAACACACGCTTCCGCTGCCAGCCCCTTCAGTTGGTATCAGAGCCAGTCTTTGGCTCTGATTATTTGGATTTAAATTTCACGAAATTGATGTATGCATGTGTTATTTGATTGCGAAGCATGTTCTTGGTGTTTTTGTTTAATTTTTATGCATGATGAACTCAAGAACTATCGAATCAAAGAACTTGAATTGCTCAAACGCATCACGTGCGATCGAGGTAGGGATGTCGAGACAGTGGGAGCCGGGAGCCGTGATCACGGGGCGACGCGCAGACGAGTGGGGACTCGTGCGCGCCGCCGGCCGAGACCATGCGCACCAGACGGAACCCGGGTCGAGGTCGACACGGCGGTGACTGGCACGGAGTGGTGGCTCGTCCGAGAGCCGCCGAGACACCGGCAGACACCAGGCCGAACCTTAGGCGGAAGGCTCGAGCTGGCCTAGAGCGGCCGCGCCACCGTGCGCACCGCTGGCCGAGAGCTCGTGCAACCCGACGGCTCGGAGGATCGAGCCGGGCACCGAGACGCTGGCCGAGAGGCGCACGCTTCCGCGCGCGCACCTGGCCGAGAAGCGTCGGCACCCGTCGAGCCCGGCGACGAGACGCTGGCCGAGAGGAGCCGCGCCACCGTGTGCGCGCCTGGCCGAGAAGCTGCGACACCCGACGAGCCAGGCGGCCGAGACGCTGGCGCGCCACCTACGCGCCGGTGTCCGAGACGCTGCATGCGTCGTGATTCGACAACGAATTCGTCAGATCTTCGTCGTTCATCGTTCGTTCGAACCTCGTACGATGAGATAACGATGAAAGATTATTTTAATGATTATTTAATTATTTTATTAAAAGATATCATTAAAATATTATTATTTAATGGAAATAAAATCTTTTTGGAAGATTTACCTAGATTTTAGGAATATTTTTATTATTATCTATATCTATGGAAATAAATAATATTATTTTATTCCTAGATGATATAGAAGAGAATAATTTAATAGTTTCCTAATATTAATCTAGATTTGAAGAATATTTTTATTATTTTCTATATCTATAGAAATAAATAATATTATTTTGATTCCTAGATGATATGAATAAGAATAATTTAATAGTTTCCTAATATTTATATATCTAAGATCCTAAAAAGGATAGATATGCATGAATACATTAATTAATGAAATATCTCTTCCTAATCTTGAACATGGAATTAATTTGAATTTAATTTTTCATGTCTTATTAAGAATTAAATAATTTATTTATTTTAGTAAAATCTTATAGTAGACATGAATAAGAATTATATTCTAGAATAATTATTCCCTAAAGGAAGATACCGATTAATAAAAGATTTAATTATCCAGCAGATTAAATACCAACAGAATTTAATTAAGCCTTAAACTGCCTCAAGGCTAAGGATAATTAAAGTAAAACCATAACCCAAAATATCTAAGCTATAATTACGAACTCAACGTTTGTATATGGTCTCCATCAATTGGTCTGCAATTTATGAAGCCTTTTTTCTAATATTATCACCACCTGCTCTGTGGGGACAATAATCCTAAGAAAATAGCAAGTTCATGAGGGCGGACTTCTCAAATATAAATAGTATGAACTAGAATGTAGTTTCCAACATTATCGCCACCTACTCTGTGGGGACAATAATCCTAAGAAACTGCGAGATTCAGAAGTTCATATAGGATTTATGAGATAGCTTGATCTTGTTAGCAGCACACAAGCATTGTTATGGGAGTGTGTTGTAGAAATGAGACTCTGTAATGCTAAATTCGGTGGTCTTGCTTAGGCAACATTAGGCGGTCATGCCACTCTGTGGTCTCTGGACTATTTGTCGGTGTTGTGACCAGTAAAATTGTAAGATTTTAATGCGTATTGACTTCCTCTGGAGGGTACAAAATTTTAATTTTACAGTTGTAAGATTTTGAAAAGTTTTATGGTTAATCTAATCAAACTTCTTACATAAGTTTATGACAATAGTAAAATACTTTGTTTTGCAGTGCAAATCAAATCGTCAATATGTCGTTTAATCCTCTTTCCGCAATTCTCAAAGAAAATAAACTCGAGGGCCAAAATTACATAGAATGGAAACAAAATTTGGACATCGTTCTCACAGCAGATGAGTACATCTTTGTGCTCACCACCCCGCGACCTCCAGTGCCCGCGGCTACCGCTGCGGCAGGAGTCAGAGATGCACACAGACGGTGGCATAAGGCGAATGAGATGGCTAAGTGCTACATGTTGGCATCTATGTCTTCAGTACTCAAGCATCAGCATTCAGCCATGGAAACAGCCACCAAGATTATGCAGAATCTCAAAAATCTTTTTGGTACTCAGAATCGAACGGTGAAGTCTCAAGCCTTTCGGAGTATCATGTCGAAGACAATGAAGGAAGGCTCGTCTGTGAGGGACCACGTCCTCGAGATGATGGGCCACCTCAACCAAATTGAGGTCTAGAGAGGGACGATCGATCCCGAGTTCCAGGTGACTATCATCCTTCAAAGTCTTCCCCCTAGCTTCCAACAGTTCAAGCTCAACTTCGAGATGAACAAAAGGAATTACACCTTGGCAGAGCTGTTGACTAAACTCCAGTCGGCAGAGGACCTTATGGTCCAGGCTAAGGCGGCCATGATGATTTCGGCGCTTCGTTCCTCTGGCTTAAAGCCTAGCAAAGGAAAAAGGCAGACACCGAACTCAGGACCGGCCAAGATAGCTAAGGGAAAGAATAAGAAGAGGGCTAACAAGAAGCCCACGGGGAAGTGTTTCAAGTGTGGAGAAAAGGGGCATTGGAAGCCAGACTGTCCTAAACGGGGCAAGGCTACAGGTATGCACCAGGCTCTAGTTGTCGAGTCTTGTTTGACTTCGACATCAATTTGCACTTGGGTTATTGACACAGGAGCCACTGATCATATTTGTTTTGATCCTGACTTATTGCAGGTGACAAGACGGCTACATGATCGTGAGATCGAAGTCCAGCTGGGCGACGCTACCAAAGTGGCGGCCGTTGCAGTGGGAGACATTTATTTGCGTTTTAGTAGTGATAGATTTTTTATTTTGAAGAATGTTTTGTTGATACCTCCTTTTAGAAGAAATTTAATTTCAGTTTCTAAATTGGTTTATGATGGATATTCGATTTCTTTTAATGACAACTGCGTTATTAAGAAAGATGGTTCTTATATCTGTTGTGGTATCATGGAAAACAATCTGTACACAATCACTTCTACACAGTTTAATAATCGCAAATCAGAACTCAATACAACATCGAAAATTTCAAAGAAACGAAAAGAACCTTCAAACTCAATGAACGAAATGTACTTGTGGCACCTTAGACTTGGTCATGCCAATGAAAGGAGGATCCATTCTCTTGTTCAACAAGATCTTATCAAAGGTCTAGAGGAGGAACCTTTTCATAAGTGTGAGTCATGCTTAGAAGGCAAGATGACCAAGAGGCCTTTTAAGGCTAAGGGCAATAGGTCCAAGGAAGTACTTGAGCTCGTTCATTCCGATGTATGTGGACCAATGTCAACTGAGGCAAGAGGTGGTTTTCGATACTTCATCACATTTATTGATGACTTCTCGAAAATTGGATATGTCTACTTGATGCGTCACAAGTCAGAGTCTTTTGACAAGTTTAAAGACTTTAAGACTCTTGTAGAGAAGTATCATGGGAAGAATATCAAATTCCTACGATCTGATCGTGGAGGCGAATACCTCAGTGCCGAATTTTTGGACTACTTATCGGAAGTGGGAATTCAATCCCAACTGACTGCGCCGGGCACGCCCCAGCAGAACAGCGTGGCTGAAAGAAGGAACATGACCTTATTAAACATGGTTCGATCGTTGATGGGTTATGCACGTCTGCCTATTTCGTTTTGGGGACATGCCTTGCTTTCCGCAAGTCACATTTTAGACAATTTACCATCAAAATCCGTACCTAAAACTCCATATGAGTTGTGGACTGGGCGTAAGCCCAATCTAGCACATCTCAAGGTTTGGGGTTGCCCGGCTCATGTATTGGAAAAGGATCCAACTAAGCTAGGATCTAGGACGGAGGTATGTTTGTTTATAGGATACCCCAAAGGAGCGAAAGGTTATGAATTCTTTAGTCTCCGAGATACGAAAGTCATTGTGAGCACTCACGCGACATTCTTAGAGGAAGACTATGTAATTAATCATAAACCCAGCAGTGAAGTGGCTCTTGATGAGCTAACTTCAGTCACAAGTTCCATTAACCAAGAACAAGTACCAAGTGTACAAACAATTCCCGAAACTTCAACTTCTACTCAAAATATTGTAGTGCCGCGCCGCAGTGGGAGGGTCTCACATGAGCCCGACAGATACATTGGTTTGGGAGAATCTATGGATCACTCCTCGGACAGCAATGTATTAGATCCCTGGAACTTTGCGGAGGCGCAGACAGATATCGATCATTGCGAATGGATAAAAGCAATGGATTCGGAACTACAATCTATGATAGACAAAGACGTCTACGATTTGTCCGTCCTACCCGAAGGTTGTACTGCCATTGGGAGCGAGTGGATATATAAACGTAAACGTGGACCCGATGGACGAGTTAAAGTCTTCAAAGCAAGACTAGTGGCCAAGGGGTATACCCAAAAGGAAGGCATCGATTATGATGAGACCTTCTCCCCAGTGGCCATGCTTAAATCGATTCGGATACTGTTGTCTATTGCAGCTTATATGGATTGGGATGTATGGCAGATGGACGTTAAGACTGCATTTCTAAACGGCAGTCTTGAGGAGACCATCTACATGGAACAACCCGAAGGATATGCCATAAAGGGCAAAGAACACATGGTTTGGAAGCTTAAGAAGGCCATTTATGGCCTCAAGCAAGCATCCAGATCGTGGAACCAATGTTTCGATCAAACTGTTTGCAAGTTTGGATTCGAAAAGTGCCCAAGTGAAAGCTGCGTGTATAAGAAAGTTGATAAGAGGAATGTGGTGTTCTTAGTTTTATATGTAGATGACATTCTTCTAATTGGAAACAATAAAAAGATGTTGTCATCAGTTCGAACATGGTTATCAAACCAGTTCGAGATGAAAGATATGGGAGACGCGGGACACATCCTCGGGATCAAGGTTCTTCGGAATCGAGAGAAGAAGATGTTGTGCTTATCTCAAGAATCTTACATCGAAACAGTACTTAGTCGATTTAGCATGCGGGACGCCAAGAAAGGTTTCTTACCTTTTAGACATGGCATCCATTTATCTCAAGAGATGTGCCCTAAAACGCCGTCTGAGATACAAGCAATGAGAAGGATTCCATATGCTTCGGCAGTTGGAAGTCTCGTGTATGTTATGCTTAGAACTAGACCAGATATTTGCTTTGCTGTTGGCATGGTGGCAAGATATCAGTCGAATCCGGGCCAATGACATTGGACTGCCGTAAAGAACATACTCAAGTACCTTAAACGGACTAAGGACTATGCTGTAGTTTACAATGCAGCCGAGCTCTGTCCTTTGGGATATACTGACTCAGACTTTCAAGCTGATCAGGACTCGAGAAAATCTACTTCAGGATATGTGTTCACCTTAGGAGATGGAGCCGTAATTTGGAAGAGTGTGAAGCAGAAATGCATCGCGGACTCGACCATGGAAGCCGAGTATGTGGCCGCTTCAGAGGCTGCAAAAGAGGCTGTATGGTTCAAGAACTTCCTTATGGATTTAGGTGTGGTTTTGAATCTGCCCAAGAGCATCACCATTTATTGTGACAATTCTGGTGCTGTGGCAAACTCGAAAGAACCAAGAGCCCACAAAGCGAGCAAACACATAGAGCGGAAGTATCATATCATTAGAGATATAGTGCAGAGAGGAGACATAAAAGTGGTCAAGATTGCGTCAGAGAACAACCTGGCAGATCCTTTTACAAAGGCTTTGGCGGTAAAACCGTTCGAGTGCCACGTTGAAGGGATGGGAGTTCGACTCATTCAAGACCTCAACTCGCTTTCAGTATAAGTGGGAGAAATTTAGACGTGTGCACTACTATTTTGTATACTCGAAAGCTGTTTTGAGTATAAGTGGGAGATTGTTAGGGTTTTGTATACTAGAAATCACCTTTCGAGTGATTGGATACTGTAAAACTCTAATGGCTATTTTCCAATAAATGCAACAGATTATTTTTTGTCATAATGTTGTTATGTTTTACATTTAATGGTTGTTTATTGCATATTTAAATGTATGAGCAAACGTAACAAAGTCTAAGTCTTTGTTTTAGTAGACCGGTTGTGGGCGTCGTCCAATTTAAGGTAACACGGTCAGTTCTAAACAAAGAAAAATAAGAATTTCACAACCTAGATAGGCCTAGACTACCTATCGCGAAAGGTTGCAATGTCAGTCCGATTATTTCTAAACCTTATTGAAATAAGATGGCGTTGGTGTGGTATAGCACTGAATGGATCTAACAGCAAGACGAGTCTTTATGCTATCTACTGAAAGACGAGGTCTTGAGAATTAATTTCTTAATCAATGTACGTTAGCATTGAGCATACGATATTGAGTATCTACTACTTTGACTTACCAAAGGTGCGGGTTTTTCGTAACCCAACGATCCAGGTATATTGGGTAGTGGTGATCATTATCTAGAGGTGCTAGGATTGCTATTATGTTGAAACGTGCGCGAGGAGAGTCTCGTTTGATAACATCCACAAGAGGAGCTTGAAACGAGGTTTTATTATTCGGAACCTAGCTAGTTGGAGTTTAATTACTCTATGAATAATAAATAAGAGTTTCTTGCTAAGTCCACTCTTGGAATTCGAAATATGTCAATTAATTAAGTCTATAGCAGACATCGATTAATTAATGGATGTTTCCATCTTAAGTGCGGGAAATAAATCAAATACAATTAAAGGATACCCGGAATACTTGTGATTTCGGATTTGGAAGACAGTGCAATATTACTTCTGTAGTGGCTGCTCGTAATATTCCAATATAAGCTTATATTAAATTGTGGGTTCAATTTAATTATTAAAAAGCTAATTGGGTGAGGCCTGTTCCAGATTCTTCCTTAGATCCCTGACTGGGCCCAATATGTGACTTATATAAATAGGAGAATAAAGGAGACAGAAAACATAACAATTATTTTGTAAAATTTTCGTCCCCCCTCTTAAGAGAGTTTTCGAAAATTGTGCTCCCTCCATGAGCTGAGTTCTGTCTTCCATTATTCGAGTCCTAGTACGTTGATAAGATTTGCCCACACAAATATCAGCGTATAGTCCGGGACACCAGTCAGAAGATCCGAGGTCTTGTATTGAAGATCTTCACGTGGAGACAGAGCAAGCCATCATCGATTTTTGATTGAATCAACGAGGTAAATTGGCTAATTCCGTAGTAAGCATGTTTTAGGAATTTTATGTGCTAAAGCATGTTTTAATTCAAGTTATGAGCATGATACATGTGATAATTACGCGAATAGATTTTGTCTAAATAATCTGCTAAATAGATCAAATTCATGTGATCCGTTTTGAACGCACGCTTCCGCTGCCAGCCCCTTCAGAATGCCGACGGAAGGAAGTAATCGGTGAATGAGTGAAGAGAATGGGAGTAAGATACACCGCGTTGGGGGAGAAGAGAGTGGGAGGAAGATGAAACGTTGAGCAGGAAGACTGAAAGGGTGACTTTTGATTTTACCCTAATACAGTCTCCCTTGATTGACGCTAAATTCATTTTTACCCAATTACACTCATTTACAGAATGACTAAGATGCCCTTTGGCTGAACAATTTAATTCACTAGATGAATTACGAATTTAAGATGTAGGAGCTCTAATCTCAGCCACTAAATTAAAATCCATTGGCTAATATTTAGTCTCTAGTTCTACACTAAGAAGGTGTTGTGGGAATAAGGGGACCATATATATATATATATATATATATATATATATATATATATATATATATATATATATATATATATATATATATATATATATATATATATAGGGTCCCCTTATATGCACAACACCTCCTTAGTGTAGAACTAGAGACCAAATATTAGCCATTGGATCTAATTTTTGATGGATGAGATGAGATATTGCACAAATAATTTCCGCATTCATCCTAAGAGCAATTTATTTCATCCCAGGGCTATTAAGTCATAATACATTATTATAAGTTATTTTCAGTTCTCGAGTGAAGTTATTCCATTATAAGATGAAGCAACGTGGTTATAAGATGAAGATATTAATATCACAAGATGAAGTTATTTGTTTTGGACTGTTCAAATTTTGTTCATTTTAATCGAAATATTTTCATTTCTCGGGTGAAGTTATTTCATTATAAAATGAAGCAATGTGATTATAAAATGAAGTGAGTGCACAATTAATTTCTAATTTCGATTCATTTTTAGTGTATTTGTGTTGAGTTCTGATTTCTCAGTGGTTTTCAAGATATGAGTTTCGATTAGTTTAATAGTTTAAATTTGGTTCATTTTAGCTATATACCGTGAATTAATTACATTATAAGATGAAGTTTATTCGTTAAAAGATGAAGAAATTTTATCATAAGATGAAGCTATTTGTTTTGGACTATTCATAATTGGTTCATTTAACCAAAATGTTTCCATTTCTCGGGTGAAGTTATTTCATTATAAGATGAGGTACAGTGATTATAAGATGAAGTGATTGAATGACGGCAGTGTAGCAGCGGCGGCGGTGGCACACTACATTGGGGTCGAGTTGCGGGTGAATTTCATCTCGAGACTGACCTCGAGTCGCTGCCCGATCTGATTTCGCGATATGGAGTTACAAAAGGAGAGGACCTCTGGAAATTCAACCTCAGCGGATTTCTGCAGGGTCACAGATTCACGGTGCTGCATTTGGCGGCTATTGAGAAGCTGATCTTCAACGGATCTGACGATGTGGCGATTAAGATCTGGAGGAGGGAGAAGGGGAGTTGCTTCCATGAATGTCTGGCGGTGCTGGACGCGCATCGGAGGTCGGTGAAGTGCCTCGCGGCGGCGCTGGAGGTGGAGAAGATGGTGATGATGGGGTTATTGTTGTATTGTGTGGGATTGGAAGTTAAAGTGTGGAGGAAATAACTGATCTTGTATGCTAATTTCCATAAATACCCTCCAGCAACTATTTTGTGAATAAAATAATGTAATTATGGTGCATTATTTATGACCACAAGATTATTTCAGTCAAGACTAGATTATAAAAATAGATGGACAAGATTTGGTCTCTAGTTCGGTCCTTAAAATTGGTTCGACATTGATCATCTCCCTATATATATATATATAGGGGAGCGTTATTCTCCTTTTCACATCTTAGATCCTTTTTCCTTCTTAATATTACGCGTTAGATCTAAGGCATCAACGGATCAGATTGATTCTATAAAACTGGTTCCGTGTTGCATTATAGAAGGTGGTTGTATGCATTACAGGGTTATTATTGACATTTGACGGAAAAGTAACTGCCACATTTTGGTATCTGCGAATAATGCACCACATGGTCACGAGTAATGCATATAATTGACTATATAATGCACAATATGTGAACTGCAATGCATACGAATAAGATGTACCATGTTATGATGTTTGGACACACGTTTCTTGTTTCCCCTAAGGGTTTAATAAGCTTAGGGGCTAGGGTATAGTACGTAGACACGTATGTAATCTTCACATGGTAACGAGTAATGGATATAATTGACTATATAATGCACAATTTGTGAACTGCAATGCATACGAACAAGATGTGCTGTGTTATGATGTTTGACACACGTTTCTTGTTTCCCCTAAGGGTTTAATAAGCTTAGGGGCTAGGGTATAGTACGTAGACACGTATGTAATCTTCACATGGTAACGAGTAATGGATATAATTGACTATATAATGCACAATTTGTGAACTGCAATGCATACGAACAAGATGTGCTGTGTTATGATGTTTGACACACGTTTCTTGTTTCCCCTAAGGGTTAAATAAGCTTAGGGGCTAGGTTATAGTACGTACGCATTAATAACAAATTATAAAATGATACGAATAATTCACCAAATTGTCACGAGTAATGGATGTTATTAACTATATAATGCACAATATGTGAACTGCAATGCATACGAATAAGATGTACCATGTTATGATGCTTGACACACGTTTCTTGTTTCCCCTAAGGGTTTAATAAGCTTAGGGGCTAGGGTATAGTACGTAGACATTACTAACAAATTGTTGTTATTGGAATATACGTATGTGCATTATTTGGTTTAGGTAGTGCATTATGTAGCTGTTAATTGTCATTACCTCAGTATATTATGCATTATTAGAGGTATTGTGTATATGGGTTAATCAACGGATTGAAGATTACATACATGCATTTAGTAATGTCTACGTACTATACCCTAGCCCCTAAGCTTAGTAAACCCTTAGGGGAAATAAGAAACGTGTGTCAAACATCATAACATGGTACATCTTATTCGTATGCATTGCAGTTCACATATTGTGCATTATATAGTTAATAACATTCATTACTCGTGACAATTTGGTGAATTATTCGTATCGTTTTATAATTTGTTATTAATGCGTACGTACTATACCCTAGCCCCTAAGCTTATTAAACCCTTAGGGGAAACAAGAAACGTGTGTCAAACATCATAACACAGCACATCTTGTTCGTATGCATTGCAGCTCACAAATTGTGCATTATATAGTCAATTATATCCATTACTCGTTACCATGTGAAGATTACATACGTGTCTACGTACTATACCCTAGCCCCTAAGCTTATTAAACCCTTAGGGGAAACAAGAAACGTGTGTCCAAACATCATAACATGGTACATCTTATTCGTATGCATTGCAGTTCACATATTGTGCATTATATAGTCAATTATATGCATTACTCGTGACCATGTGGTGCATTATTCGTAGCGGTTTCCAGCCATTATTAGATTACTATTGTACCCTCATAATGCACAAAATAGGACAAATAATGCAACACGAGATTAATTACCCAATGTTGATCTTGACCGTCCATTTCTCTAATCTAATGGCTGATATTAAGAAGGAAAAAGGAGGAAATATAGGAAAAGGAAATGAATACATCCCTATATATATATATATATATATATATATATATATATCTTGCACTTTTTAGAGCATATGTGAATGTGACAAGTAGTATATAAATTTAAATAGGGTACATATATCTACTCCATACAAGACTTTGAAAAAGAAATAATGAGAAAAGTAGCAAATTCAAATGGTCCTAAATTTCCTGGATATTCAGAAAGGATCACTTTATACAAAATATACTACATTTTTTAATACACTATTAAAAAATTGACAAATGAATCTTATTTTAAGGAAATAAAAGTTATTGCATTCCACGTGGATATTCTTTATCAATAAACAATAAGATTTCAATTCTAACTTTCCTAATACATCATCTACTACACTAATCGAAAATAAAATTTTAATTTTTCCAAATTTCATTGTTTTTTATATTGAAAATAAAGAACTAAACATATTTTATTAATATAAGAATATTAAAATTTTAGTCCTTTTTATTTTTATAAAAACTGCTCATATGTCTATTTTATACTATTGTAGTAATAAAAATTGTGAGCAATTACCAGATTTAATAAAATTATTTAAAAAGTATTAATAATTAACTGAAATAATAATATTCGTTGAATAAAATGAATACTAATAAAATTGTTTATACGTATGAGTTATACAGAAAATGGAAAAAAATATTATATTATATTTTAAATAATATAATAAAAATTGAAAAAAACAATAGAAAAGGCCATATGCACGATGACACAAGTTTTGTGTAAATTAATAGCACTAATATTTTGATGATTCATTTAATAAAATTGATACAAGTTTTGAGTAAATTAATAATACTAAATTACTAATATTTTGATGATTCGTTATAATAAAATTGATACTTATACAAACTTAATTTATAAAATGCACATATTGTAATAAGTAGAAAATAACTTTAAATGTTAAATAATAGGCACATCCTATCTTATACGACTTGGCGATAATTTTATTATCATTATTTATTTTATTTCTATTATATTTTAATTTTAAAAATTAATGAAATATGGGAAAGTTGAATTTTATTATTTTTGTATTTAGTGTAGTAGAAGATATATTAGGAAAGTTGGAATTGAAGTCCTTATTTTTTTATTATAAAGAAAATCCACATGGAATGCAATAACTTTTATTTCCATAAAATGAGATCCATTTGTCAAATTTTTAATAGTGTATTAAGAAATGTAGTATACTATGTATGAGGTGATCCCTTCCGATAAATATTTGGATGGTCCATGTTTCATGCCAAATATAGCAATGGTCTCGATGAAATAACGCAACTTAGCCTATTTTGCATGCATGAATAATCCGCAACATCCGCCGCTCCTCCGCCCTATAAATTACCTCCTTCCTCCACCATTTCCACCACCGCAACTCACATCTCCACATTCAAGCTGCGGTATTCTCTTTCCAATATCACAAAAAAAATATACAAAAAATAAATAAATTAATAAAAGAAAATACTAAAAATGGCAAAACAACAAATGATTGTCGTTGCCTTGATCATCTTCTTCGCAGCCGTGGGGATGCAAGCGACCGCCGAAGAACCCAACGTTCCTGCCGCCGCCGCTGCCGCCGGAGTGGACCCTAACGCCGTGCTCGGCGCTCTCAACCAGGCGGCTGCGGCCGCCCCCGAAGCCATGAAGCACGGCCTTCCCCCACCGGCGGCTGGCGCCTCGCATGCTACGCCCAACAGCGCCGCAGAGCACGGAATCAACGCCGCCGCGGCGAGCGCAGTGGCCGCCGCCGCCGCTGTTGGATCCGTTTTCTTTTACTAAATAAGGGAGCGGTGGATTCTAACAATTAATAAACGGGAATAAGTGGTTAATTTTCATTTTACTTTATTTTTTATTCAGTGATCATAGAGGATTTGTTTTTCTTTATATATGTATTTAGATGCAGAAAATAGTGATTCTTTTGTAAAGAAGGACTTGATTTCCTTGTTATAATATTACAGTATTTCGCAGTGCAATTGATGGATTTCATCATTAGTTTATATATAATCATTTTAAATCACAAAAAATAGCATTAGTAATTAATTAATATATAAAAACTAAAATAATTATCATCCTAACAAAATGAAATTTGCAAGACAAAATTGCAAATATTTCGGTTCATAATCTCTTAAAATTTTATTTTTTCAAGACATTAAACATAGTCCAATGTAATTGAAAAAAATTTAAGGGAAAATATAAAATATGTTGAAAGTTGTGTATTTGTAGACTAATAGTATCATAAATGTCACCTTTGCTACGCAGATGATAATACAAAGTGTACTCCTCGTCAGCTTTTGATTTGGCCGGAAATGTTTATAGATTGAAAAATAAGAAAATCTCAAAAGTTTATGTATTTAGATCCAAAAATAAAAGCTAAGCAAAAAAAAAATTCAGAAAATATCAAAAGTCTGTATTTATAAGGCAAATAATCCTTATTGATATAATGCATCGTATTGATATCACTAATAAATTATTGAGTAGTACGTCACCCATTCCTTAAAAATTACTCCATAAACTATTTTCATTTTAGTCGGTACTTTAAAACTATATCAGATAACTTATTTTTCTCCATGTGAAATTCATCATCCACTAACAATACTTCAATCACTTTTTCTTTATATCTTTAATACTTTACCAATTTTGTAGTATTAAAATATGTGGTTTTTCAAAGTTCATATTTTTAAGGTAAGGGTGATTTATCACACCATCTAAATGCAAATTAAATTTGTGATAATTGTAATTAATAGTAACTTATAGTGGAAGCTTAATTAATTATACTCTAAAATTCATGAATCTTACCTATATCTATTTACAATAAATATAGCGTAATTTCAAATACTACTCACAAACTAACATTGAAATAAATCATTCATTTTCATAAAAAAATATACTGTACTTACTTTAGTTGAATAAACACATATTACAGTAATGCCACTGAGTCACACATCGAAGTAAACTAGGGCACAGAACCTAATCATAAACATTAAAAAAAAAGAAAAAAAAAACAAATCATAAACATTAGGAGAAATTTCTCAAATCACTCTCCTTCCCTCCACTCTTCTCCCCCATTTTCCTATTCGGATCCCCGCATAGAGATCCGATCCGCTCGCCCGAACCCGCCCAATGTCGCTGTCCTTCGACGAATTCGGCCGCCCCTTCTTCATCATACGGGAGCAGGAGCAGAAAACCAGATTGCGCGGCCTCGATGCGCAGAAGGCCAACATTTCCGCCGGCAAAGCGGTGGCGCGGATCCTCCGCACCTCCCTAGGCCCCAAAGGCATGGATAAAATGCTCCAGAGCCCCGACGGCGAGGTCACCATAAGTAAGCACTCACTCTGTTTTGCCCCATTCCTTATATTGTGCTTTTAACTGAACTCCTAGGGTTTTGGATTTAATATGTACTTGCTTTGTGATAGCTCTGAGCTTCAATTTTGTTGAGGTTCCGTGTAAAAATTATTCCTTGTTTTCTGCTTTTAATAGATTTCAGCTTGATTTTTTCTCTGTGTTAAAAAAATTGTTGCTTTTGGTGTCAGCAAATGATGGTGCGACGATTTTGGAGCAGATGGATGTTGACAACCAGATTGCGAAGCTCATGGTTGAGCTGTCGCGGAGTCAGGACTATGAGATAGGGGATGGGACGACTGGAGTTGTTGTAATGGCAGGTTCGCTTCTAGAACAAGCTCAGAAGCTGTTGGAGCGTGGAATTCACCCAATTAGGGTTGCTGAGGGATATGAGCTGGCTTCGAAGCTTTCCTTTGAGCATTTGGAGAGTATAGCGCATAAATTTGAATTTAGCAGCGCGGATGCGGAGCCTTTGATCCGGACTTGTATGACTACTTTATCCTCTAAGATGTAAGTGCTGATATGCCCTTCTTTGAAACTCATGCTATTATTTGAGTATATTGCATCTTTGTTATCTTATTTTGAAAATTGGCAAGTTTTTTCAATTTTTGATGGGTACTGTGAACTATAGTGGAGTTGTTTTTATCTTAGGAGTTCCAGATCTGAGTTACAGTTGTCGATGTTCTTTTCATTGTGCGTAGTGAGGAAGCTTAAGAACTTGTTTTGATGAGTTCTGCTAAAGCAATAGTCTCTTTTCCTCTCTGCTGCTACTTTTGAGAATGAAATTTTGTTCATTGTCTTTTTTATGCTCTTAGCATTTATTAAGTTATTATTGTCTTGATCATGTGAAAATGTGCTTAATGGACTTTAAATTCAATTGTTATTGGATTGTTAAGTTCCTAATAATATTCAGCCTGCTGATTTTGACTTGTTTCTGTATTGTCAAATATGCTCTGCAGAGTGAATAGGTGCAAGCGCAGCTTGGCTGAAATTGCAGTCAAAGCCGTGCTCGCTGTTGCAGATTTAGAGAGGAGGGATGTCAATCTTGACTTGATTAAAGTAGAAGGGAAAGTTGGCGGGAAGCTAGAGGATACAGAACTGATATATGGAATTGTTGTAGACAAAGATATGAGTCATCCCCAAATGCCAAAACAGATTGAGGATGCACATATTGCAATTTTGACTTGCCCCTTTGAGCCACCAAAGCCAAAGACTAAACATAAGGTCGATATTGATACTGTGGAAAAGTTCCAAACTTTACGTCACCAAGAGCAGAAGTACTTCGATGATATGGTTCTAAAATGCAAGGTGACTTTTTTATGCATGTTATATTATTTGGTCATCTTTGTTTTTTCTACGATCTTTGCAAAATTTGTGGCAACTGTAAATCATGTCGATCCTTGTCATGGTTTGATCTATGTTTGGTATGTATGCTTGAAATGCTTAAAAGTAAAGACTTTGGTGTAATTTAAAATCATCAATTTGTCACAGGATGTTGGGGCCACTCTGGTGATCTGCCAATGGGGTTTTGATGATGAGGCAAACCATTTGCTGATGCACAGGAATTTGCCTGCTGTCCGATGGGTTGGTGGTGTGGAGTTAGAGCTGATAGCCATAGCCACAGGTTTTTGGCAAATCTGCAATTATATGATCTATTCTTTTTACTCACGTTACTTTCTCTAGTTGGCATATCTTATGAAACTCTTTCTCGACTTTGTTATAAGGTGGGAGAATTGTTCCCAGATTTCAGGAGTTAACACCAGAAAAGTTGGGCAAGGTAAGCTTGTCCTTTGTCATACTTACATCTTAGAAACCATATGACCTAACTCTTTGATTACTCATGTCAGGCCGGTTTGGTTCGAGAAAAAGCTTTTGGCACCACTAAGGATCGGATGATATATATTGAACACTGTGCGAATTCAAGGGCCGTGACCATATTTATACGTGGTGGTAGGTATTCTTTCTAGTTCTACATTTTGATATGATTTTAAATCTATCAGAAGCAGTTGAGATTTTCCATGGTCGATTCACTTCTTGTTATTTTCTGTTACCTTTGGTTGTGTTCTCATGTCAAATGCTAGAACATGGACTCGGATTGATTCTTGTTTCCTGACAATGCTTTAGGTAACAAGATGATGATAGAGGAAACAAAACGCAGTATTCATGATGCCTTATGTGTTGCTCGGAATCTCATCCGTAACAACTCCATTGTATATGGTGGTGGCTCAGCTGAGATTTCCTGCTCAATTGCTGTGGAAGCAGCAGCTGATAAGTACCCCGGAGTCGAGCAGGTCAGCCCACATCCTTCCCTCTTGAACCTTCAGTTTCCACTTTCAAGACATTTTTAACTTAACAATAATCTTTCAATTTTGCAGTATGTAATCAGAGCCTTTGCAGACGCCTTAGATGCTATCCCGATGGCACTGGCCGAAAACAGCGGCCTCCAACCTATAGAAACTCTATCCGCTGTCAAATCCCAGCAAATCAAGGTAATTTCATACCCTGCTTCACTTCTCGCATATTCCTTTCATCGCAGTCAGTTAATGGCTTCCCTTACTCTATAGCTTTCGGCAAACACAAATACTAACATGGACATGATCTTCTATGTATGTGTAGGAGAACAACAACTGCTGCGGTATTGACTGCAACGACGTTGGCACAAACGACATGCGCTATCAGAACGTTTTTGAGACTCTGATCGGGAAACAGCAGCAGATTCTGCTTGCAACACAAGTTGTGAAGATGATTTTGAAGATTGATGATGTTATCTCACCTTCAGAGTATTGATTTTTCTACATGATTTGCTTGAATCTTAAATTTTGCTATTATCAAATGCTGCAACAATTTTAGGTTGTGGAATTGGTCGATTTTAGGACCTCTTTTTGACTTGTGGAACTTTGGTTTTATCTCTTTGAGATGGGCTTTATTTATTTCTCATGTGCCGTCTAATCTCCCGCTCTTACACTTTTTGGGCTTTTATACAAAATTTTCCAAATTTAATCATATAGTCTAATTCAACAAGAATGCAGCCAACGTAGTTATTTGACCGTAAATTGAAATGTGGCTAGGATTATTGTATTTTAATAAATTGCAGGTAAGTTTTAAAGTTTTTGAAGTTAGTTGAACTTGTGCGATTCAATTAGACATCAAATCTAACACTCCCATGTTCCGGCAGTGAGATATTTCATATTTGGCATAAGAGAGAGATAACAAAATAAAATAAAATAAGTTATTATTGCTTCAATAAAAAAATGGGTCAATCAGATTGGAACATACATAAAAAAAAAAAAGAATAAGTCTCAACATTAAATATAATTATAATTTTATAGGAGAAATCAAGCGCCCTCGTCGACTTTTCTAGCTATACTTTGTTCCAATAGCAAATATGGAAATTATAAGTTTTAAATGGATGCAGTGCATGTTTATATAAGGATCCATTACTATTAATTTCTTATTTATTTTGGTATTATTGTCAAAATTTCATGCATCTTGATCATGTTCCCTAAATCTAATTGGTGCTGATGCTATGGCAAAAATATATGGATATATGGAAAACAATTCTCGATATAATTTATAATAAATCATGAAATAAATCATGATAGATAGTCAAATACTGATCCACCCCCATTTTACAAAATTCGAAAAATCATCGAAGGCGAAATCTTTGTAATTATCTCATCATTCCTTTTTCCAGCAAATTACTACCATCTTATGTGCCAGTATGCAGTTATCGAACAGTAATTCGAACTTAACTAAACACTGATGTTTCGAACTTAAGAGCATCCACATCCGTGCTCTTGCCAACGAGCACGGATGTGGGCCCGGACTCACTTTTACTCCCCGCTCTTAGACAAGAGCACAACACCCACATCCGTGCTCTTCCGCAAGGACAAGCTCAAGGGTCTCACCATTCTATTATTCAATTTAAATAAAAACATTTCCACAATATTAAAATGCATTAAAAATAACCGGAATAATATTACAAATTACAAAAAAATTAAAAATTACATAATTAAAATCCTAAAAATTAAAATTTTCATAATTAAAGTCTTAAAAATAAAAAATTACATAATTTAAATCCTAAAAATTAAAAATTACATAATTAAATTCATAAAATTAAAAAAAAACCCACTACTCGTGGCCGAATTTCGTCCAAATGTGTTTGATTAGGTCTTCTTGTAGCTCAACGTGGGTTCGGGTATCACGCATTGTGTGCCTTGTTTCGATCCTCTCACCCACCGTCGTATGCACACCTCGGCGTGGGGGAAACCTCGCGGTTGAGCTTTCGACTTCATCCTCGTCGTAAAAGCTAGCTGCCCTCGGTCCTTCGTCGGCTATAATCATGTTGTGCAAGATAATACAAGTGTACATGATGTCGGCGATATTTTTCACGTACCACAGCCGAGACGCGGCCTTCACAATGTTGAATCGGGCTTGAATGACCGCAAAAGCTCTTTCGACGTCTTTACGAGCGGACTCTTGACGTTGCGCAAAAAGAACCTGTCTCGGGTCTTGCGGGTTGCTGAGCGTCTTCACGAAAGTCGACCACCTTGGGTAGATACCATCGGCGAGATAGTAACTCATGTAGTATGTATTTTCGTTGACGGTGTAGTCGATCGCCGGTGCTACACCATTCAACACATCATTGAAGAGTGGTGAAGAATAGAGCACGTTCAAGTCGTTGTTGGATCCGGCAACACCGAAATATGCATGCCAAATCCATAGACGGTAGTCGGCGACCGCTTCAAGGATAAGTGTTGGGCTGCCGCCTTTGTGGCCACTTAAGTGTTGCCCCCTCCAAGCAGTCGGACAATTCTTCCACCTCCAATGCACGCAGTCAATGCTGCCAAGCATACCGGGAAAACCATGGACTGTTTCGTGAAGACGAAGCAACCGTTGACAATCATCGGTGGTGGGTGCCCGAAGGAATTCATCCGCGAAAGCTGAACGAACGCCCTCGCAAAAATTTTTAAGGCAAAGGATTTTAGTGGACTCACCGACATGCAAATACTCGTCGAAGAGGTCAGCCGTTTGTCCAGTAGCAAGTTGTCGGATGGCACACGTACACTTCTGCAACGCCGAGAGACTTTTCCGACCGGCTGCGTCTGTACTTGTTTGAAAGTATTCAACACGGGCGGACAATGTGTTGACAATACGCATAAACAAGCGTTTTGACATGCGAAAACGGCGTCGAAAGTAATCTTTCGGAAACCGCGGCTGGTCGGATAAATAGTCGGCAACGAGCATTTCGTTGGCTCCCTTCCGGTCACGATGGATGTATCGCCAAGTTGATCTAGTTGGTTGAGGAGGAGGGGTGGGGGTATTCGCTGCGACATAGGCTTCATAGGCGGCACGATGTTGTTCATAGTATTCTTGTTCTTCGCGCTCCGCTTCCGCAATGAGATGTGTGAAACCCATTTGAGGGTTTAAGTGAGACAGGAAGATATAGATATAAGTTGTATGAAAATATATGAATGAGAGATGAATGAGAGATGATTTGATGTGAAAAATGGATGATGAATGTGTGTATATTTATAGATGATTTAGGGGATAATAAAAATAAAAAAATAAAAAAATCCAGGAAAAGGTAAGGAAAAGGTAAAAAATGGCCAGATTTTTGGGATTCTGAATTTTTTTTTTTTAAATTTTTGGTATTATTTTCAATTTTTAAAAAAATAAAAAAATTAAATTTCCAACGGAAATACCGTTGGTCAATCAGAACGCGCCACGTCAGCTGCTCGCTGGCACGGAGGTGCTCGATGCATCGAGCAGCGCCGCGCCAGCGGCAAGAGCGCAGCGGCGTACAGCGGTGCCGTGCCGCTGGCACGGACAGACAACGTCCTGCTCACGGCTGCGGATGCTATAATTAATCATTGTCATTTTTTCAACATTGTTTTATCTGTGTGTTTTAAATCAGTTGCACAGTAGCGGATAATCGCTGAAATTTCAAGTAATGTATTTTGTAGACTGTCAGAATTCAACCTCTCATGTGATTTATTTTGCAATTTGCCTTTTATAAAAAAGGCTGAATAATTTTAATCTGGTGATCAACTCTTAAAATTCCAGGCCAAATAAAATCATCCAGCTTTCAACAAGCATTTAAGTTTACAAAACTGTAAAATCGTCTTTCATTCAACATGCATTTAATTATACAAAAAATGTACAAATACAACTCTCTAACATTCACTACACAATATACATTCATAAGTCATAACTACACAACACAAAACATCAAAATAAAAACAAATCTCCAAACATAGAAACCAAAAACACATTAAACATACTCCAAAAAGTGCAAAAAGTTTTAAAAAGCAGCTTCAAACAAAAGATTCAGACACTAGTAATGGTTAAAAAAGGCATTTTTTCACCAATCTTAATAAGTTAAAAAAGAAATCTTGATGAGTCTTCTTAAAACTATTTACTGGTTTCAGACAAAGAGCTAACGAATTTCTAAAGGAGGTTAATTCTGCAGCTCCTAAATCCTACCCTTATTCACAATCACTGTTTCTATTTACACATACCAATAAACCATCATATATCTACAATGCAATGTTAATAATAAGATTATAAGGCAAAGGGCAGTACATGCAGATTATAGTCAACTGAGGTCCACCTCCACGCGGACCGGGTTCGCCCTCTCCGTCTGGTTCGCCGCGAGCTCGACCCCGAGCTGCCCCTTGTCACCCGCCCCAAACGCGTAGAGCTTGTCCGAGTCCGTGAGTGCGAATGTGTGCGCGTTCCAGTATATCGAGTTCGTGAGGCTTATCTGCACGACCCTCTCCTTCACCTCTTTCAACGAGGTCACGAGCTCCGGGCTTAGCACGTTTGTGTGCCTGTTTCCCTGCAATCGAGCAAACACACACGTCAGGTCAATGAAGAACAACTCAGTTAGCAAGACGTTTTTAGGGGTAGATAGAGAACCATTATTGATCCTCTTTAAGATAAAAGAAAGAGATAAGATCCTAATCCGTATCTCGTCTCTAACATGAGATGAGACACGGATTGGGACAGGATCTAACCTGCTCATCAGCAGCAGCGGTGTTGTGTCCGAGGCTCGAAGACTCTCCACATCCGAAAGAATAGACGTCTCCATCGTCCGAGACAACGAAGGTCGTGTAGTCCCCTGTTGCAACGTGTACGGCCTTGACATTGCTCAGTGCCTCAACTACTTTGGGAACTGATTCGCAGTCCTCGTTCCCGTGCCCCAAGCATCCGTACCGCCCCCATCCCCACGTGCATACCCTTCCATCCTTCCCGACCACTGCGGCGTGCCAAGCACCGGCAGCAACCACAACAGGCTGAAGATTCAACGCTGCAAACTGTTGGATCAATCTCGGCTGCTTCTCATCCGTTCTAGTACCGTGCCCAAGCTTCCCACCTAGCCCACACCCGACAGAGTATACTGACCTAAAATCACGTAAAAACGAGGTATGTCATGTTTTAGCGCGGCGAAATCCAACAGATCAGTATCTAGCAAGGACAACAACAAGACTAACAAAGCCAAGAACTCAACAAATTTGATTTTTAAATAAGGAAAGTAGGGAACTTACATTCCACTAGGTTGACAAGCCAAAGCAAGAAGGTAGCAATAGCCAGCTGCAATTTGAACCACAGGTATAGTTTCGAGATCTCCCAACAATGGGCGGGGCTCAAGGTCATTAGGTTCCATTTGATGGCCGAGTTTGCTCTCGTCTCCCCAAGAAAAGGTGTAAATCCTGCCTTCTCTAGACAACACGGCGGTGAAGAAGTTCCCAATAGCAGCTTGGACAACAAAGATATCTTTCAAAGATTCGACTAGCTGAGGCATAGTCACTAACTTATTCCCTTGAGCCCCGTATTCGGCTTCACCAAAAGAATCTTTCCCAAAGGCATAGACGCGTCCTGCATCACTAATCAGCATTGTTCGTCCAGCCCCAGCAGCAGCATGAATGATGCGGATTCCTTGCAGAGATCTGCATCAAAACAAGTGTGCATCATCAACTTTACCCTTTGAAACATCAAGGGTTCTCGTAGAGTTAAGAGAGGATATGGATATCAGACCTAATTAGGGAAGGGCGTGTCTCCTCAGCCGTGGTTCCCTGCCCAAGCTGCCCGGAGCTGTTGGAACCAAATGAATACACGGCTCCTTTAGAGGTCACAGCGAGGCTGTGGCCAGGGCCGGCTATTGCCTGCGACTTCTCCCTCCTCGTACATGCTTCCCCGGACAGCAAGTATCTCAAGACAAGCTTCCACGAGCCACCGCAACTCTGCTTCAAGAATTGCTGCTGCTCTCTCGTCATTGGCTTGAATATGGCCCTCTTCTGGCACATATCAAGAGCTGCAAGCTCAGCCAACGAGAGCTCGTGGTCAGGGGCGAAGTGCGCAGGCTGCCTAAAAAACGAACAAGTCGCCTGCAACAAGCATTATGAATTCAATCAGCGGTATCATCAACTCTAATGTCAAGCAAGGATCAAACTTTGGGAAACGGTAAGTAAAACCCACTTGCCTCAAGTTTGGCAAGATCTTGGGGGTCTAAATTGCAGGCAGAGAGGAAATGCAGGACGATGGAGGGGTTAGCAGACAATGGGAACTCCCCGGGGGTTTCATTCCCAAAGCAATGCCGTTGCTGCCTCTGGTGTGCAACATGGGGAGGTGGAGCAAGGGGCGCGATTGCCTGCTCGGTGATGTTGTGGTACTGAACGCTTGACGCTCCACTAGCCGTGGCATCCATGGGCACCGCTCTATCGCTGCAGTGCCCTAACTAGGCAAGAATGGATAGTCTAACTACTGAAATATCACAAATTCACAACAAAATGTAAGCTTTTTTCGATATTTTCTACCATTCTAACTAGGCAAGAACGGATAATCGAACTACTCAAAGATCACAGATTCACAACAAAATGTAAAATGTAGGAGATACAATAATCAATACCTTTCTAGCTACTTGTTCTCTGTTTTTAAAATCAACCCTGCATTACAAAACACAGCTATGAATACACAATCAAGGATCAAATATATGCAAAGAATGAAAAGTCAAATTCTTTACTAGAAAGAGATGCTCAAGAAAACAATACCAAAAGTCACAACTACCAATCACAAAGATCTAAAGTGAGAAACACAAGCACACATCAATGATCAAACCAGAATCAACAAAAAAAACAATATGTGATCCAATGAGAAAAGGTAACAACCTAAATTAAAGCATCAAATCAAATGATATCTAACAAGCAACTATCTTCTCCACGAGAAAAAGAAAGGTGTAAGCGTAGATTGTACGTATACTAAAAATGAAGAATACTGTTGAATGAAGCATTCCCAAAACCACCACAGAATATCCCAACACACCAAAAGCAGCCAAAATTACAAATGAATTCTCACAAAAAGGGGGTTAATCTAAAAATCCCAGAAATTATTTGGCTGATGATCATGATTCTAGAAAAATGATCATCGCAATCCAACAAAACAAATTAAGCTAAAAAAATCCAGTCTTTCAACATCCGATCGCCCCAAAAAGTTAAATTTCTTTTACAAACTGAAGATCAAGTAGGATTTTATCACAAAAACCAACAAGGGGCAGTCTTGATTCTACACATTGTTACACATAAACAGATCAAGAGACAAAAGGGGTAAAAAAAACCCAGAAAAGCAAAAATTTTGACATGCAATAGGCGCACAAGATTGCCCCCAAAACCCACGTATGTAAAACACATCAAAATTTCCGATCACAAATCAACACTCTTGAATTTGGGTTTCACAATGATCAAAAGGGAATTTTCAGGCGATTACTTGTGGTTGAATTTTTAGCCTCGCAGATGATTAAAAATTTGATCTTGATGATGGGATAATTGTGTAGAAATTCTTCGTCTTTTATGAGAAGGGGAAGAGAGAGAAAAGGAGGAGTTTTTGTTCGGAAAGCGATACTATGTGTGTGACTGTGTGTGAGGTTATATAGAAGGCTTTTATTTTCTGTATAAATCGGATGGAATGTATTGAAATTGAAGGGAACAGAAAGATATGAGGTGTCAACCCTGTTTTATTCTGTGGCTTCTGCTCGCACTCACACGTTTTACTGCGTGAAAATTATACTACTTTACATGCAAAATGGTGAATTTCATCATGTGTGGAAGAAGATAAGGAAATTTGGTTGTATCTAACTATAATCCCAAGATTTTGGGAGATTATTATCTATCCTAATCTAACAACTCATGAATTTACCAATGCTATCCTCCTAATAACGTTCTCGCCCTAGATATTATTATAAAAATCTCATAGTATTGTGAGATACAACAATCTAATTATCTAAGTTCTTAAATTCGAAATATACATTAGCTTTTACGACTGATATATTGTTTATATTTTATTATATTTTAGTATCAGAAAATGAAATAAATGATTGTGTAATGGAGAATATCCTTTCGATATCTCAAGGGTGGAATTGTCATTTACTACTCATAACTTAATCTAATTTTAGGTGACCTCAAATTACGATTCCCAATCATAACATAATTATAACATTTCATACTCCCATATTACTCGCACTTTTCATTTGCACTTTTCATTTTAGGCTGTAAATTTGGGATTGATTTTTTTAGTATAATTAAATTAGAATTTGAAGTGTAATGAGACATAACTTAATAAAGTGATTTTTAACTTAACCTAACATATTAATTAAATACATTAATTCTAATTTAAATTAGAAATAATGTAAGTAGTTTGAGACGAGCCGAAATAGAATAGTGCAAGTAACTTGGGACGGAGGGACTATAATATATAATTATAACAAAGTTGAGGATAGTGGAAACCTAAATTTTCTATCTTAGAAATGAGAACCAATTATAGTTGCTCACAAGGTAAATGTAACTACATGTTTATTAGTAGTATAATCTTAAATTTGCTATGAATAAATAAACAGTCATGAACAAAAAGTAATTGTAAGGTTTTGTGGTATCTAAAATTTAGTGCATAGAATGATAGAAGCATATATATAAGCTTGTTTATTAGAAAAGCAAGAACTCAACATATCCACATTTCATAAATTTCAAGTTTTGAAATAGCAAATCATTCGAATATATGTACCCAAATAAGTAACAAAATCCTTATTTTAAAGAATACTAATATTAATTAATAATCAACGATAAAAGTGTCACCATGAGAGGGAGCTCAGTTGATCTAATTGATTTAGATTATCATAATCATTTTATTTGATAGGAACAAAAATATGTATATAAAATGTAGGTTTGTGGCTATCTATTGGCCTAATTTCCCCACTTTTGGACTTATTGCTATCATATTAAAATAAACCAGTGATATTAAATGTGTGTGACAAGGGACCATGGGATTGAGTCAATTTCTTCATCCATTATTGGGAGCTTTGCCCAATTAAATATTGGTAGCATATTATCTCAATTGGCACGTCATGTTTGATCCAAAACTAATGAGCATTATATATTATTCCGATAAGGGAATGTGATATTATTTGGTCTAAATTTGTATAGCAACTATTTTATTTATTGCAATATTAGTGTATATATGCGCACAAAGTTAGTTTCATAAATACATGTAACATCTTAATTTATAAATAGCAATGTGACAAATGTGAGTAGAGATGCTTATAAGTTGGTGGCTAGATTGCTTTTGTGGTGGTGATATTCTAAATTGATCATATATGTGTCACTTGGGTCTTTTTCAATTTTCACAAATTATGTAAACACCTAAAGAGATCTAAATAAATTGGTCTTGTTGAATATATTTGGAAACTCCAAATGTTAATAAAAAATAATTTGCAATCTCAGATAGAAATAGCTGAAAAGAACTCTCTCTGTTCACATAGCTTCGACATAATAGAAAAGGGCCATACCATAGGTGGGTGGAGAAAGGATAAAAAAATGATATACTTTTAATGAATGGCTAAAATGGAAATTGTGATACGCTATTAGTGACGGATGGTATATTCATAATTTAATCTATTCATCACGAATAATAGAAATTTTGGCAATTGACACAAGTTATTTGATACAAATTGTTAAAGTATGAGAAAATTAATTGACTAATACTCTCTCCGTCCCTATAATAAAAGTCATATTTTGTCATTTCAGTTCATCCCACAATAAGAATCACATTTCACTTTTTACCATAAATAGTACGTACGTCTCACTTTCAACTAACTCATTTTACTCACATTTTATTGTAAAAACAATACAAAAAAGTGGTTCTTAACTTCTTATATTCCATTAACTTTTTCAACCCATTATTTTTTACTTTTCTTAAAATCCGTGTATTTTATTTGTCACCTAATAATAGAGATTTTAGCAACTGGAAAAAAGTTATGAAACAAATTGGTAAAGTATGAGAAATTAAAAACAGTATTAGTTGATAATGAGACTCATATGATTAGTAGGGTAATGTATGATAAAAAAAATTTAAAAATAAAATTGACTAATTTTGAGAGATTGATTAAAATAAAGGGAAGTAATATTACTATATATATAGGGGGTGTTCGGTTGGCAAGATTAAATCCCATGATTAAATATGTATCATGTTTGGTTCATAAGATTGAACCATTCAACTTAATTCTAGATGGATAGTCTCATGATAATTAGTCATAGCCTCCCCCTCCAACTAAAATAATCCCACAACTTAATCCTATATGGATAGTCTCATGATATTAGTCATGGCAACCGAACGCCACCATAGAAGACCAAACTAATATGTTGAGTTCAAACATTATAGAGCTTTTTTCCTCTTGAACTTTGACCATTTACTAATTTTTTTTTTCTACTAAATAGCATAATCAGTGAATGCTTTAATAGAATAATTATTAATTGAAAATTTAAAAAGGGAAGGGGAGTTGCATTATCGATGATTCGTTCTAATTTTTAACTAATCATTTTTCACTATATATTCCTAAAATGCGTAATAAAATTCACATTAAATATCAGGGTTTAATAATTCTGACACGATTGAATTCAGGGACTTCAAGGAAATAATGTGCATACGTATTAATGTACACATAGTAGAGTCTTTATTAAATTACATAAAGTATTTCTGGATATTGATTGAAGAGGTATTTACACTCAATCTGCATGTTTTTTGCTGGCCACGATGCCCAATTCAATGTTTTTCAAATTGTGTTTTAATTAAACATGTCTTTATTATTTACCCATTAAAATCAATTTAGTTTGTCAATTAAGCAAATAAACACAAGCAATCATTTATATTAAAGAAAAAACTTGTTTTACCCGACTTAACAAATAGTATTAAGATTCCTGACATTACTTGCAATAGTAAGACTCTATGACCTACAATGCACTAAAAAAATGTATATGACCTAATCACCCACCATACCTTAGTGTAAAGTATATTTGAATAATTAAGACGAATGTCATGAGTCCTACTAAGATGTTACCACGACTTAATTGCATAAGTCATAACAATCTTTAATTTTTTTACTTCTTCCGTCCTATTTCATTATTTAAACTCATTTTTACCTTTTAGATATCTCATTTAAAATAACATATTTCTTTAATTATAAATTCTCTCTACACAATTTATAAAACAATATTATGTTAAATCTTGTACTAAAATCAATGGACAAGATTGAAATGTACATATGTCAACATAGTCCATAACGAATGTCAACATAATGGTACAATAGTCCATATATGTTAAAATAATGATTCATCATATAAAAAAATGAAATAACGAAAAGTATTGGTTGAAGTTTATAATCTCTAAGTGAATTAAAATCCCCAATGTAATGGGCAAAGAAACAGCTTTCATTTTGTTTAGAAGTACTATATGGTTGTAGTGGATATCATGACTTATGGTACTAGTATTCATGATGAGTATAAGAAACATGCATATGTTAATTAAATACCCCTAATTAGTATGCTAGCTTTTACTTATACGACAAGCTATTATTAACATCTTATACACTCCCCCCTCTCTCTAACCTTTTTATGTTTGACTTTTCAAAATTCTTTATTTTTGAGATGTACGTCCGTTAACCAATAAATATTTTATTTAGTTTCGACATGAATTTTATAAAATTGTATAAATGTATTATGAATATATAGAGAGAGTATTGGTGGAATATACTATGTGCTATCTTTTTAATTATTTTTATTAATTATATTAGATAACTTATCTAGAATAATTTAAACGAGTGGACCTACAACAAATTAGAACGTTTGAAAGGGGGAAAGAGTAACATCTAAACACCAACTATGTTGGACAAGTTTTGTTAATAAAATTAAGAAACAGTATTATTTATAATAGTTGTATTAAAATGATGTTATCTATCGATGTACTCATATCGTATAAGCAATAATCTAAGGGCGTGTTCACTTTATCATTTAAGAATTCTCGAGATATGAATCTGGACAGATTTGTTGTGGTGTGACCCACAAAAATGAAAATTAATTACTGTGTTCACCTTCAAAGTTTTATTTCTGCCATGAAACCTAATATGACAAAAAACACCTCCATACAATATCAAACTTTCAATCTTTTGTAAATCGGACATACACCACACCACCACTTTTTCTTGTGCAAATCGGACAAAAGAACTTGTTCACCCCTCCATCAAGAAGAAGAGGTTCCATTACTACCAAGCTCGTGAGCATGGAGATGGAGTTGTGGAAATGAGCGACCTCGTTGTAGCTCAAGCCATTGCCGTTGGCGGTGGTGGTGGCAGCAGAGATGGAGCTCAACGACCAGCTCTCCAAGCACACCACTATCTTCGCCCTCTCCCTCTGCTTCACCCCCGAAGTGAAAACAAGATAGAGACTTTCTGCCTCAAGAACCCCACCACTACTATTCCCACTATCTCCAGAAATCCGGGTCGACCCGTCTGTAATTGACCTTCAATGAAGACGGAAAATTTATGAAATTCACTGAGAGGAGCTATGGTGGACTCTATTTACCAGTGAGTGGGAGAAGAGAGAAGAAGAGAGGATTGGGGAAGTTTGCGTGAACGATGTGAATTTTGGAGGGGTATAGGCGTAAATTTCTGGGTCCGAATATCCAGGCAGAAACAAATACCACCAAAATAGCAAGAATTAATTTGTGCACCTTCCTTACCTCAACAGTGCGGGCCCTGTTTATATCTAGGGTTGCACACAAATTAATCTTGCTCCTTGAACACCATTAATTGACCCTAATTAAAGCTATTTCTTGCTATATCTAGGAACCTGAACGGGTCCTAATAAAGTAGCCCAAAACGTAGAGGGATCCCAACCAAAGGCCCAATGAAATTACAGAGACTCAAAAACAATTGAATATTCTTGGGCTTTTGGAAATTGGAATAAAGGACCTTGAAATCTTGGGCTTGGTATCATATATAGGCCATGTACTTCATTTCATCTGTTTGCTACTAAAATTTCATTTTTTTCCCATATTCTTCAATAAATACGGTTTCATTTCACTTTTACTTTTTATTTTAAATAAATTATCTCACATTCCACTAACTTATCATATTTATGTTTTATGATTAAAATTAAGAAAAAAGTAAAGTAAAAGATAAGATAAAATACATATGATATTATTTCTACTTTGGAAAACGTTCCATTTTTAAGTAAGATGACCCAAAAATGAAAAATGTTATATTTTTAATGGGACAGATTGAGTATATAAAAGTAGAATTCTCGTTTCACTAACTTTTTCTATTTAGTTTTTTATAAAATTAAACGATTTCTTAAATAAAAAACAAAACATTGATTGGCAGATAGAGGGACTATACAAACTAGTATTTTGGCTACTTCCAACATTTGATTCCACTAAATATCACAATAAAAAAATTACTAAAACATGAAAAAATGTGAGAAGAAAGTTTGTGATAAGAAAATTGAAGTGGGGCATCCAACATGAGGTCCAAATCCCACCCACCAATCAAACCCTCAAGATAAGAAAACAATCCTAAACCTTCATTCCTATTGGTTGTAAATATAACTCCCCATTTCCCTTATTTCCCAATTCCAAAACTTACATCGCACTAATTCCTTGATCACCCATATTCACCCCCAAAAACACACACATACCTCCCACCAATGGCAGCCACAATGGCCACATCCATGGCACTCCTCAACCCCAAATGCTTCACCCCCAAAACACCCACCGCCGCCGTCAAGCCCACAAAGCCCCTCCTCTCCCTCCCCAAATTCCTCACCCCCGCCCCCCTCACCGCCCCGGCCGTGGCGGGAGCCGTCTTCGCGGCCCTCTCGGCCACGGACCCGGCCTTCGCGGCCCAGCAGCTAGCGGAGATCGCGGAGGGGGACAACCGCGGCATCGCCCTCCTGATCCCCATCATCCCGGCGATCCTGTGGGTGCTCTACAACATCCTGCAGCCGGCGCTCAACCAGATCAACAAGATGAGGGTCACCAAGGGCCTCATCGCCGGCCTCGGCGGTGGCCTAGCGGCGGCGGGGCTCCTCCATCCGCAGGCGGCGGAGGCGGCGGCGGACAACAGGGGGCAGCTGCTGCTGTTTGTGGTGGCGCCGGCGATTGGCTGGGTGCTTTACAACATCTTGCAGCCGGCTTTGAACCAGATTAACAGGATGAGGTCGGATTGAGTATAAAGGATGTGTGTAATTATATCAAATCTTCTTTTTTTCATGTGCATGTGATTGTACTATTCCTATTAATAGAAACTCTTTCTTGCTTTTTAATTTGAATGTTGTGTAGCATGTTTAGTTGAATGTTTTGTAAAGTTCCACGCCCCGTGGGCCCACAAGATCTTGGGCTTTAATTGTTCATAATATAATTGCAGACAAAAGGATGCAAAGTCTTTAGTCCAGTTCGGAAATTTGATTAATTAAATCGGATCTTAGGAGTATTTAAAAAATCAAATCAAGCTAGTTGGTAGAGTGAACAATTCAGAATAAAAAATTCATAAATTTCCAATTTACAATTGAAAGATGACGATGAGTTTGAATGTCATACTTACTAGTCAGTAGACAAGGAGCAGCACCAAATTAATATAAAATCGAGCTCATGCGATTCAGTTAAGGTGAAGCTTCTGATCCTTCCTCTGGCCCCGGGCCCGCATCCCGACGAAATATCTGAAGAGAAGGTTGTCAACAAGTTGGTTAGGGACGAAGGAGATTAGGAAGGCCTGCAATGCATGAGGCCAATAAGGCATGCAGATGGCATATCCATCCCATGCAGATGGTGTGAAGAGTGATGCTTGCTTTCCTTATAGATGACATTTTTGTTGCCACCAACATTGGGATCTGTCAACATAGTTGTAACTTCAATAAGTAACAAGTATTGAGGATGTTCTTTTTTCTAATAATTTATCTCCCTTGTTGGCTTAAGATTATTAGCTAAACTCATGACTATAAAATGTGACTGCAATTTTTTTAACGAATTAGTTAAATATGAATCACAACATATTGTCTCTGGGAACTGTGCTAATAAACACTTAATGTAGGATTATTATCCAATTCTTTGGGCATATGCAGCCGTCCAATTTTGAACTTTAGTCTAAATATAAAAAATTAACTATATGTGTACCTTTATTAAATACTCCCTCCGTCCAGCAATAGGAGTCCCGTTTTTCCGTTTTGGGACGTCCGGGAATAGGAGTCCCGGTTCTACTTACCATATTTGGACAATTTAATTACCCTCCCCCTCTCACTAATTTACACAATTGCCATAAAAAAAACACCCCCCACCCAACTTTAGTTTCACTCTCTCACCCTCATTCTCTCACCCTCACTCTCGGTCACCCTCCTCCTCCTCTCCCAATCGCCCCCCTCCTCCTCTCCCAATCGCCGCCCTCCTCCTCCTCTCCCAATCGCCGCTCTCTCAATTACACTCACCCTAACCCCAATTTTTCTCACCACTCTCTCAATTACACCCACCCCAATGTGTTAGAGCTCCCCTTCCACTCCGACGCCGACGTCTAGATCGAGGACACGCCGCTGTCGATCCGATTCACCGCAGCCACCGACGACACCAGCGGCGACGTGTCCGCCGCCTACGAGGACCACCACTTCTCTCTCTCAACTCTCGCTGGGATTTACAGATTTCGATTTTGTTGGTTCCACCTTTGGAGTTTTTGTTTTCAGATGCTTTCTTCTTCTGTTTCTATTTGTTTGGTTTGTTGGTTTTGGAGTTGAAATTGAAGAAGTTCTGGGTTCAATTTACAGATAAATTTGATGAGTCATTTTTGAAAGTTATGGGTTCAATTTGATGAGTTGAAATTGAAGGAGCGGAGGGGGATGCAGTGTTGCGAAATTAGGGCGAAATAGGTGTTGGCGGGATCGTCAATCATGGCGGTGGCGAGAGGCGGTGGGCGGCGGAGGAGCGCTGAGTACGCTTGGCGGGGATGAGGCGGCCGCGGAAGACGCCGTGGAGGGGAGGGAGGGGGGAGAAGGGGTCGGCATGGATGTAAATGTTGTAGAGGGAGGAGGGGGCAGGGGAGAAGAATCGCTCCCAAAGGGGGGCGAAGTGGAGGGGGAGTTGGTGAGGAAGAGGAATGCCATGGCAATGGCCTTGTGGAAAAGGGAGAAGTCGTGGAGCTCGTCGTCGGGAGGAATGGGGATTTGGCGAGGGGGAGAGGAAGCGAGGGGCGAGGAAGAAGTAGAGGAGGGGGAGGGCAGAGGCCATGGCTGAGGCGGAGCCCATTGAGTGTTCTTTTAAATTCAGTTTTCCATATATTATGCCCATTTTTAATTTTGGCAGCCTAAAATTAACTTTGTCATTCCATTAAATGATATGGAAACGTGCTGCATTGTTGTATGCAAACCAACAAAAAAATTTGGCTTCTTGTTGTATGCAAGCTAAAGAAAAAGGTTTAAAACAATTTAGGTGGGACCCAAATTCCACTATCACACACCATTTATTACACATTCCAAAACTTTCTTAAAACCCGTGCCCTGCAGAAATTGGACTCCTATTGCTGGACGGAGGGAGTAGTAAGCTAAAATACAAGAAACTAAAATGAATAAAAAATGGAACCCTACTCCATACCAAATAAATTGAATTGGATAATATGTAAAAGCAAAAAATCTAGTATCAAATATATTTCGTTAAATCTCTAAAAAAAAATTCTTTGGTCAAGAGCATCAGCAATGGCGTCCGTCCCGGCAGAATTCCGACCGGCGTGCCAGAATTATGCGGCGGACATCCGCCATTGTGCATGGTATGCACAGATACGGAATTCAACAGAGGACACAACAGTTCCGCGGCGTTTACGCGGAATTCCGTCGCGACGCCGCGCGGACGCCCGCCATTGTGTTGACTCCCACGGACGTTCGCGCGGAATTCCCGTTTATTGCATTAAATGTTTTTTTTTAAAATTTCTATAAATACGTCCCGTTGAACTTCATTTCATTCGCACTACTTGTATTAACGAGTATCTCTCTCTACATGCACGTGTGCGGGAATCAGCGAAGAGGGAGGAACAAGCGGCCTTGGCGCCAGCGGTACCTCGACCCATCCATCGTCGAACTATAATACCCAGGGACCACCTCGCTGCCCACGCTCGGTTGAATGAGGAGTACTTTGCGCCGGAGCCACGGTTTGGGGAGAACCTGTTCTAGCGACGGTTTAGGATGCATCGTCTGCTCTTTCTGCGTATCGTGGGCGCTTTGGAGCGTCGATACAGGTATTTCAGGGTGCGAGAGGATGCGGCTGGTAAACCCGGCCACACGCCGATTCAGAAGTGCACTATCGCAATCAGGCAGCTGGCATACGGAGGTGAGGTCGACATGTTCGACGAGACGACTGCCCGCGATTGCCTGAAGTATTTTTGTCAGGGCGTTAGGGAGATATTCGGGGATAGGTATCTTCAGAGGCCTACCCCTGAAGATTGTCAGGCTCTGCTGGATATGCACGGGAATCAGCACGGGTTTTCGGGGATGTTAGACAGCATAGATTGTATGCACTGGAAATGGAAGAACTGCCCTGCTGCCTGGAAAGGGATGTACACTACTGGTTTCAAGGCCAAGAATCCCACGATGATCCTTGAAGCGGTAGCTGACTACCGACTGTAGATTTGACATGCCTATTTTGGAGTAGCCGGGTCTAACAACGACATCAACGTCCTCTAGTCGTCGCTCATTTTCAACGAGCAGTGCATGGGCGTTGGTCCGGCCGTCAACTTCGTCGCCAACGGCAACCAACACAATATGAGCTATTATTTGGCGGATGAGATATACCCTATGTGGCCCGTCTTTGTGAAGACGATCAGATGCCTAGCAGATGAAAAGAAGATATATTTTGCGGGTCGCCAGGAGGCAGCGCACAAAGATGTGGAGCGGGCATTTGGTGTGCTCCAGGCTCGACGGGTGGCAGTGAAGGGTCCAACACGGCTGTGGTATGTTGACAGCATCGCCGACATCATGCACGCATGTATTATCATGCACAACATGATTGTCGAAGATGAAGGTCCAGCACTGACTGATTGGACCAATGATGATATTGGTGCTGCGGGTCCAAGCCACGGCGTGGCCACTAGCAATGTACACATGGGGATACCCCAATGATGATGTTGGTGCTGCGGGTCCAAGCCACGTGCATTTGCCGACATGCGCCAAAGACAAGCCCATGTTCGGCTCCAGAACGATATTATTGAAGAAGTATGGCAGCGGAGGGGTCGTCGTTGATGTAGTTTTTAATTATTGAAATATTTTTTTTTAATTTGGTGAAATGTACTTTTCTTTTTTTTATTTATTGGATTTTTCCCTATTTGTGTCGAAATTTTAATTCCGTAAATTGTTTAATTCCGGATATTGTTTAATTTGTGAATTTGTGATTTTTTTAATTGTGGGAAGTCCTTCGGGAAGTCCTTAGGGATGTCCGTCACTGTGCAGTGGGAAGTCCTTATGACGTGGCAGTGCAGTGAGAAGTCCGTATGACGTGGCATGAGGTGTTTTTGAAAATTGTGCCGGGAATTCCGCGCCACTATTGATGCTCTAATAATTCTTCACCAACCTGGCATTGCACATCAATTCCATGTTGTTTATACTTTAATTAATTAATTAATACTTTAATCAGAGATTTTAATATGAATTTAATAATAAATGGGTAAAAACATTGCCTTTTAATTAAAGGCATCCTAAATGAAGGAAAATTATAAGCCTATATAATTAGGGACGTGGATTATAATATTTTGTAAAAGAATATATCAGACATCAAAATAAGAGGAGATTGGAAATTAAGGTACTAGTATCTTATACTCTATATTTCAGTTTTAATTATGGCAAATTATTGTCTTCTAGGTTGGGACATAAAATTACTCCATTCGTCCCACCACAAGTGATCAAATTTCCATTTTGAGTTGTCCCACCACAAGTGATCAATTTCATTTTTTTAGCTAAAAACAAAACTTCAACTATCTATTACTTTATTATTTCTCTTTTACTTTATTATCTCTTTCTTATTTTATTCTCTCTTTATCTCTTTTACTTTTTTCTCTCTCATACTTTACGCTCTCCACTTTAACTCAATATATATTATTTTCTTAATTCTCGCATCCAAAAGAAATCCATCACTTGTAATGGAACGGAAGGAGTATATTTTAGGACAATAGGCACATTATAGCAAATTAAAATCGATAATCACGTGTACAAATTAAGACCTACCACCACCTAGAACAACAGGCACATTATAGTAAATTAAAATCGATCATTAAGGTAGTGTTCGGTTTGAAAGATAAAATAATATGAGATTCAATATAGGATAAGGTAAGATGGGCCTTGACTTGGACTAAATTAGTACTACTAAATTTTATATTGATGTTTGGTTGAAGAGACTATGTCTAAGACACAATATAAGTTAAAAGTTTGGTTGATGAAATTAATACAAATGTTACAATTAATTAATTAATTTATTATAAAATGTACAAAACAATTTAAAACTATTCATTATCTTATACAATAAATAAATATTAATTAATTAAATATTCCAATAAAATATTAATTTTTTTTCTCTTATCAGTCGCCATCCTCGATTTTCTCTAATTTCATTCGGCAATTCCACAAGCAATGACATCTTCATTCATGAGATAAATGCAAGTACACGTGTTGATTTGGAGAGAGAGAGAGGTGGAACTTGGAAGTAAATGCAAAGAAAAATGGAGGAGAAGTTTGTCTTCTGCCAAGACAATATTAGTCGGAGGGGGGAGGTCCGATCTAGAGTCTTGCATTTAGTATCAGGCCTTGAAAATAAGGAACTCAGTTGCGGGCCGAAATAAGAACGAGTTTTGCAAACCGAACGCCGGATTGCATGGTATGTCGGGCGTTGTCGGGGTGAATAACAGCAACCGAAAGGGCACTAAGTGTACAAATTAAGACCTACCACCAGCTAATATAGTTGGATGTTTGATTGTACTCCTATAACAATAATTTTTAGACTCCCTATCACTTCGAAAATTAAATAATTTAGGCTTGCTTTTTTATTGAAAGGAAAAAAGATAAACAACCATATGTCATACATGATTTTAAGGTTTTATACTTGGGACATCTACTTTATTTCATGATGAATCAATTTTGCCAAAACGAAGTGCGACAGTAATCATTTCCTAATAGAGACTAAGATATTTACATAAGGTTACACAACCGTGAAGCAGCCTTTTATGTTCATCCAGACCAAAAACGGAAGCACTTGAAACCTAGAAATCTACCAACACTAACTGGTTTCCTTCCTTCTTCTTTACTATAAAATGTAAATGCCTAACAAATACACAAAACATTAATTTCCAAGAAAAAAGCTGCTAAACTCATATTCTAGTCCGTATATAAGTGAACACTAAAAATTTTAGCAGGTAAAGAAGAACATACATCTCGAATATGGCAGCAGAAATGCCCCCGTCTCCAATTTCTGCCATGTCATGTTAGCTGCTATTCACAGGAAGAAGACCTAGAAAGTGCTTGTGTTATGTGTGTGATTTAGGAAGGCGGATGGTCACTGCAGCTCTAGTTCCTGGCTACTCGAACTCAACTTGCAGGGACTGTGTTCTTGGTGGAAAGGGTCATCGGCACAATGCACAGAGCTCAGCCGTTGAGAGGAGTTCCAACTGCTCTGTTCTTGCTCATAGTCGGCTGTTTTCACCATCTCCTCTTCTTTCAGTTTTATGAAGAAAGTCGATGACCAATAATCATTGGCCAAATTCTTCAAGCAACGTGTTGGATTAGGGCATATAAGAGCAAATGTATGTACGGATCAGGAAAAGAGACTAACCATTTTCATCAACTGAATCAACTCAATCAACGCATTCTTGAAGAGGTCCAGGTGTGCCAGATCTGGAGTTGATAGGATCTCTTGCCTACAACGATGAGATATGTTCACCTCCATTGTTGCACCGGGAGTGATGTACGTGTCAATAATATGACGCGCCATATAGATTCTCCTGACATGATCATCAACTGGGATTTTGTCGAGCTGCAGCAGTTCCTCGTAGAAATGGACACTTTCCCCTGCCAAACAGCTGCATAAGGATGCAGACGCAGTTTTATATCATCACACAGAGGAAAAAAGAGGAGTTATATGGATTCTGGAACTGTAATTGACCTATCTGCAAACTCAACAAATGACTGCCGGAATCTTCTGTCTGCAAGAAGCTTATCCAAAGGGTCGTTAGGATTTATAGACTGTGTTGATTCCTGTTGAACTAAAAGCCCGCTATCAGGAATGCCGAGGGCATTGCCCATCATGGTGTAATCTTGTTGTTCGTTTTTCATCGAGCTCAAAAGTGAGGCAAGTGGTTGTGATATTGACATAGAGAAGAATGCCATTAGAAGGAAACTTGTCTGTAAAAGTTCATGATTGTGGAAAATGAAAACTCAGAAACGAAAATAAAGCAGGATCTTAATCGTCTGAAGAAACTGGCTAGGCTTACCATGATTAGTAATACAGATCTTGAAATGATTTGGACCAATGCATTATCCTCATAGATCTCGTTCAGAGTGTAAGCGACCACCCATACTCCTTTGAGAAACAAAAGGTAGATGCAATAAGTGAGCTGTTGACTCAGATAACTGTTATGAATTCAAATATTTAACATACGTTTTTTGAAAACTTATATTAACGTCGTAAAGTAGAAGGTATAAGCAGAAATTATGTACCGATGCAACAAGCTGAGACGAGAATTCCTCGCCAGAGGTCCTTAAGTTCATGGAATCTAAACTCGATATGCTGTATTGCTCCAGTAAATCCAACCAAAGCAGCAATATACAGAGCGTGAACGGAAATAACTGGGATGATCCAATAAGTTTTCATGTGGCAACGGTGGTTTAGAGGCTGGGTGATTTGAATAACTACATTCCCAATTCTCAATTCATTAGGCGAAAATGTTTGTAGCAATACACTAAGAGAGAAATGAACTCAAATAATCAAGACGAGAGCAGTAGATTTATCAAATCACTCTTCAAGAACCTTAACATTCTTGGCAAAGAGCACATGGATATAAATGCAAACAAACGAAGTAACTGCAAGACACTTACTTGCCGAACCCACAATCCAGGGAAAGAGAACCAGTGAAAGAAATATACACGACCGGACAGGTGGCAAACGTCTCCTGAGAGGTTATGAGCATCAAGAGAATAAAATAAGTAAGATCTTAAACGAGTTTCTTTTATGAGTTTTATACTATAGAACACGTATGGTAAAAACAAAATGATATATGATGGTGAAGTGATGGTGTTGTTCATATGCTACAGCTTTCAACAGCAGAACAACTTACACTTTGGTAGACGCTATGAAATATTGGTCTCAACTAGATTATTTCATAATAAAATAATAGTATTAATACAATTCCTAGATAGATTCTTTCGTTATAGATCTTGTTTCTATACAAATTTATCAGTATATACTCGGCGCCAGCTTCTATCATCCTTTTCCATTGAGTATTCTTGCATGCAAATGCCCTTTAATTCCATTACTCAAAAACTAAATATGTGGAAATTCACTATGATATAAAGCATCATTACATTCCAACAGATCAGAAAGATTTACTTACTTAACAAATAAGTTATACAGTTGAAATGCTTGTACAATACGGCAGCTCAACAGCAAGCCAAATCCTAATGGACCTTCGACCCAAACTGGAGCAGACGAACAATTAGGTACAAACTAATGCATACCAAAAAGGCCATCAATGGACAATATATTACACGAATATACTGGTATTGTCATGTTGTAGTAAAATTACCAGCCCATATATAGCAAGAACTCCACCAATGCTTCCTTCTGAACCTCAAAAAACCAAGGGCCATCTGTATAGACCACACCACCACATTCAACATGAACAAAGACATAGGTGAACCGAAAAGTACATCTTCAAACATCAAAAGTTGAACTAGGGAAGAAAAAGAAAATACCACAACCGATAATAAAAGGTTGAAACTAGCAACAATTTGCATTGCTACAAGCCAAAAGCCGCTGCCCTTAGGTCTAGGGATCTTGTGAATTATATAGGGCACACCAGCCTTTACAAGAAGCCTGCAACAAATAAACAATTTTCTCAGCTCAACAAGTCTTATATATACATGCAACAGCCATGATAGCATCGTTATTCCCACACGCATATAGTCTTTATTGTTCTTAAGGGACGCGGTTAATTAGAAACGGAACTCACTATTTGGACTCGGATTCCTTCCTCTACTATGATACACGGCAGTTTCCACCAACAGAGTGACAAGATTCAACTTCAAATGTTTCACTATGATGAATTGCCAACACATTTTTCACCCAAATTTAACAACTAATAATAAGGAAATAACTACAAAATCCTAGAAATATCTTATTGTAGCATGTTATCTCCATATAAATTTGGGATATAATTACATCCAAGCCTATTATCATTCAAACCTAAAACAATCGTTAAATTAACAGTATTCTGCATACAAAATCAGCTCAATTCAGTATCAAATCCTCCGAGCTACACAATAAATCATACTTAATTTTCATTCCCACGACAAAAGTAGAAACGAAACTATTGATCAGAAATAACAAAATCCTACTTCATATTCATATAAACCAAAACATGAAGAAATATCGACAACACAAACACGAGTAAAAGATAAAACAACGTTTCCAAAGAGAAATACTACGATTGGAAAATTACAGGATTACAGAGAGTATAGCGACGGAGACGGCAACATAGTCGCTTGGGCAGCCTCCTCTGACAGCACAAATCGCCATTGTCAGGTTTCAGCGCCAACTTTTTGAAGAAATGTCGAATTCCACGTGGAATTCACAATAATTGGGTTACTCGCGACAATATAGTACGGAGTATATTTTAATATAAAAATTAAATTTGTAGTCATTTTCACGATTAATATTTTCTTATCTTAAGGTAATTAAATAAAGAAAATATTGGCCGGTCTCTAGTCTGAAAAGTATAGATTGCTTAATCATAATAGTAGTAAATATTTGTTAATTTAAAAATAAATACAATTTTGAAGATTTATAAGAAAAGAAATATCAAGCCCGCCATTGACAATTCTAACATATGTAATGATAAGATAACATGTGTTACTTAAATTTGAAAACTTTGACTATCTAATTACATTTGACTAATACTTATTAAATATTTGAAAATGATATATATGCATATAAAATTATAATTTTATAGACCATATGAGTTTTATTGTAAAATTAATAAAGTAATATAAATATAAAGAAAAATAAAATAAAATAAAATATTTTTAGTTGGGATTAGGTCACATGGAGTTGGGCCACCGGACCCCAACAATTTCATATTTTATATCTATATATATTGCATAATTATACATAAATCCTTGCTAATGCAAGTCTTTGGTACTCCTACTTCCCAAAGGGTTGTGTTCGACTCTTCTTGGCGACAACGATTTTTTCTTAGTTTTTATCATAAAACAATTTATCTTCTAATTCATTTAATATAATTAATTTAAATATGGGTTTTAAACAGCAGTTATAATGGTGCCACTTTTTCTACATCGGGCCTCCAGTGTCAAAATTTCGACTTCGCCTCTGATTGTTAGTGAAAAATGCGACTCACCTTATTAGAGATAAAAATTACTTATTGTAAATAGATAGAGATTAGATTGGATGGATAATAAAAAATGGAAAAAATGTGACTATTTTATATGGTTAAAAACTTAAATGTATATAGTAGTACTATTACTACTTGTTTTGTGCTCAAAACGATGTTTTGGGCCTAATCTGTAGTGGACCTGATTTTCCAATTGATTTTCATTAAATTGTTGGGCCTTTGCATGTAACGCCATTATACCAATATGTTAATTGATTTCATGGTTTTTCTAACAGCTTGGATTTTGGAACCAAAATAAAGTCATAAAATTCAATCAACATTGAAGGTGTAAACCTAGCAAGGATCCAAAATTATTGTGTCGTTAGCCTTGTAGGTGGAAACATTATAGTAAAACATAAACACACTAATTACAAAAAAAAAAGAGTAGTATACATCTACTAGCTAGGATAGAACGAACCCCCACACCCTCCTTGAAAGCTAAAATAAAAGGAAACTGGTAGAAAACAGAATGCCTAAATTCTACTTTTTCTAGAGGCATATACTCAAGAACCAATCACCATATATAAAGCACCATAGTTAAGAATTGAAAATGCCTAGATTAAGAAGAATAAGCATGTGTAGGCTAGCAATCAAGAAACTCACAGGAGAGGGTTTGAAAATGCTCACTTTTTAATAAAAAAAAATGAAAAGGAAATAGTCCACTAAAGAGAATTTGCATGGAGTTCATCCTCACAATATGTTAAGACCCAATCATTCTCCAATTCTCTCTTTAGCCAAAAGGAACTTCAAATTAGTGGGCATTTCCTTTTTTGAGCCATTAGGGTTTTCTTTTCAAAACCTACCCCACTCTCAAAAGCTATGCCTTTAAACAATACCCTAAATATATTAATTGGAAACATGAAACAAAAAAATATGAGTGAGTAACAATGTATTTAATATTATGGGGTGCCTTTTTTGTATAAAGATAATCACCATATACCGTTAATCTTGCAACAAAAGTGTGCGTAGATGTATGGATTATGAGATGATTAGACCATGATTAATTAGTATTTGTATATAGGCAATTTTCCTTTGGTTTGAAGTTAGGTCTATCCTTCTCCCTGTTTGAACAATATAAAACTGAATAATTTTCTAAAGTCTTGAATTTCTTTTTAAATATTATTTTCCCTAACTGAAGTCTATGGAAAGACTGTACGTGGACTGTATTTTTTTATGTTTTTCTATATATCGAGTTTGAAATTTTAAAAAGACTTCGAATAATTTGGACAGATGCTTTTGCACAATGATTCAAACATAATTAAAAATTATAATTTCACAACTTTATAAGCAAAACAAAAAAAAGCAAAGCAAAAAAATGAGAAGACTAAATTAAACCCTCTGGATTCTTCTGTTTCATGTTTATGTGAAAAATGAGAATGTGTATAATTAGTTATTGATTGTATATGTCAAATAATATTAATGCAGGACATGATTTGTACAAAAAACAAAATGGTTGAACTAAAAAATAAGATGTGTGCTTTTAGAGAAAAAGTTGATTAGAATTAGTAGATTAATATAATAATATTGCGGAAATGGTTCTTCCACTTTTGTACTTGAAACAAAGTATGCATAGTGTCAATTGAGTCATAATATGCTCAGCACAGGTGCTTCAGCTGCTAAGTGTGTGGTGAAAATTTTACAGATGATAGTGCAAACCATGTTATACAATTATTTTATGTTTGAAATTATTAAAGAATACATTTTCATGAAAAGTGGAAATATTTAGTGTTTTGGCTGCTGCCACCTTATCAGCTAACTCAGGCTGCTCTAGATAAAGATAGATTTTCCTTTGCTAAAGTGGTCACACTTAAATAATGGAGTATAGTATAATAACCCATTTAATTAAGCATGCCTTTTGATTGAAATAATGGAATTTATCCACAAAACCTATTAAGTGTGATTTATCGTCACGATTTATTAATTTATTACTTGACGTGTTCATTAGTGAGCATTAATTATATAATCTTTTAAATAGTGTGTATATTTTTTGCTAGTAAATTCATCTACTTGAATTTTTTACTCGATGGTTTCTATGTTATAATATTTCTATGTCTGGTAGCTATTCGGAATTAAAATTATTCCAATAAAAGTGTTGGGAATACAAAATCGAGAATCTTCTGAATATAAATTAACAAATGCACATATATCTCTGTCACACTCTCTAGATTCTTAAAACACTTGGGAAATTAAATTTAGTAAAAAGTTTAATTTTTAAGTAATTAGGAATCTTATTGCAACTTAAAGTTGGGGGGATAAGTTGTTGGAGAGGTGCGTGAAAGTGACGCTCCAACAAGTTGGCGACAACTAGGGTTTCGAACATGACTTGAATAGGATATAAATCATATAATGTCCTACGCTGGTTTCCACATATAAAGAAATTAAAATAGAATTAACGAAAAGAAACATTGTGTTTGTCGTTTCATAATTGGAAACAAAATTAGCATGTGTCAAACCATAAGATTTTCACCCACTCATTAAATTTTTTACTTTTTTTTTCGTACAAAAGAAATACTCGAGGAATTGTTTTTGGCGAGATAGTCATATAGACATATCTCAAATCCGAAAAAATAAAATTTTTTTAAATTATTAATTTGCTATATATACAACTAATTAAAGGCCTAACGTTTAGATCAATAAGGGGGTAAGAGTTCAATTTAGTAGTACTTTTAAATATAGATTATTTTTATTTGTAAGGGAAAAATGAATAATTTCATGTTATTTCTTTCTTTTTCCAAAGAAAACTAATAATAACAAGAGTATAACAATAATTTATAAAATATGATCTACTGTTGAATATAACTAAATTGGAAATCTCAAGCATGTTATGGTGCAATTATGAGAAAAAAATCACGGAAATAAGAGTCTAAAATCATGTGCTACAAAAAATCACAACCTAGCCAGTCCAAAGAGAAAAAAAGTATGCTACTAGCACAAGACAAAAAAAAGCAGATAAAGAGGGCACATAATCCCTCATGCAAAGCACACACCGCATGCATCAAAACCCACAAAGTAAGTAAAAACACTAAACAACAAATCGAAGGTAAGAAAATGTCACATCAATTTTTAGTGGTCTTTCATTGAACTCTTAGTTATATGTTTGTTATCGGACCATCTTCTAATCTTAATCAACTCACTCCTCATATATTTGCCCCGATCATAGGAAACTTTGGATATCACTCTTTAATCCTTGAATCTAGCCTCCATAATGAAATTATCTTTTCTGCCTTCGTATTTGGATTCATCTTCTTATATACTCCTATAATTTTGTTCTTAAGTCATTATATGATTCGCGTTGTCATATAAAAGAGGGAGCTTCATAATTTTTTTTTATCAAACATGACGAAAGGCACGTCAACTACCAAAATCATATACTCTCTCCCTGAAAAATATGCACTTTGAGTTCTGCACGGGTTTTAATGTGAAATTGGTAAAGTAAGAAGGAGGTAGAGAGAAAAAAGTAATTTAAGTATGGTTAGTGGAGAATGAGTCTCACCTCAATAGAATGAAAAGACTTTCCAAAATTAGAAAGTGCATATTCTTGTGGGACGGATTAAAAAGGAAAGAGTACATATTCTTATGGGGCGAAGGGAGTATGATGGACTACATTATTGGGGCGAGTCTCAAATCTAAATTTAGAGTATTCAATAGCATATCTGTTTCTAAATATGCAATTAATTAAATTACAAACTTAAATTCAAATTTTAATCTGTTTCGTAGATAAAGACATAAAGTCTCATACAAATTTACGTAACCCAAAAGAGAGTGGTAAACTTTAGCTCCGTCCATCAAACGAGGTTGCAATAATTAGAATTAAATCGTTAAGCAAATGGTGATTAATAGCTAACTAGCCCCATTCTAGTACAAGGTGCTTTTATAAAGATAAATTAGGTATATGATTTTACTAATGTGGTGAATGATTGGGCATCTTGCAAATTAATAATTATCAAATAAATAAAGAAATAGTAATGGCATTTTTTGGAGTGGGAACCATTTAGAGGTTTAGCTGTTGATGAAATATTGGCTCAATTAAAGACAGGGCACAATAAACAAGGTTCTTTGATCAACCAATTAAACTTTCAATTTGATGCAATAATTAGTTTTAAGGCCACTTATTTTGCATCTCAAATATATTCTAAAATAGTAACGATGCATCTTTTAAGTACATGTGGTAATTTATAATTTTTACTAGTGCATTATGTTTGTTAGTCAAGATTCTCTATGCTACTGTTACTGTTTTTGGTTGTTTATCTTCTAGGATTTTTTTTCAGTTAATAGTAGAACTTATTAATTAGGATTGATCTTATCTTAATTCTAAAATGCATATTTGTTTAAAATTTATTAGTGTTAAGTAGGATGATTGTTTGTTGATTAATCTTGAAAATGGGCTCCAATATAACATGTACTAGTTGATACAATATTTGTATCGATAAAATATACTCCACTCTAAGTCGACACAATATTCATACACGTAAGGGGTAGTTGTCATTTAAATCAAACTTCCAGTTAACTTCTAATCAATCCCATAACATTTGAAACTGAAATATAAAATCAAATTTTCAATTATTTTCAGTTGTCCAGCAATTGGTCAAAATTGAAATTAATATGACAAAATCAAATATAACATGTCAACAAAAAAAAGTAATTTTTCACAAAATTACGTTTTCATATGCTATTGATTATTGTTAAAAGATGTGAATACATCTAAAACAGCTTAATTTTGTTGTTAATTTACAATATTCATTTAAATTTTGACTAATCTTGAACAAACATAAGACAATCTTGATCAATCAACAACATACTAAGATAATACACAGCCAAAATGATCCACATCCGAGTGCCAAAATCAATTGGAAGCAAAATCTTGAAATTGATAGTATGTACTATCACTCTACCTTAAAATGATGGAATAGTTACAAAATGTTGGGATTGCTGAAAAAATTAATGGAAAAAGGTAAAAGACCGAAGCTACAACAAAAAATTACGGCCGGCGCCAAATATTCGTTGTTCTCTTTTTTTTTTTTTTTTTTTAGAGGATCGACGATGGTTCCCCATCTACCCTCCGATGTGACTCGGACCCCCGACCTAACAGTTGGAGGTGAAACGTCTTACCCCGTAGGTGCGCTTCGTTGTCATTCTGGGCCCACAGGCCCAAGGAGAAATTAATCCCCAAATCTGCACTTCCTAGGATTCGAACCTGCGACCTCCTAGGAAGTGAAAGCTCCCTGATATAAACTCCCAAGCCACTACCTTCCCTTCCCTTCCCTTCCCTTCCCATCCCATAAAAATCCACACATTACTCGACTTTTGGAGTTCTCTCTCTCTAGTTTTCTCTCACATACTATAATTGTCAACATGGAATAATATATATACGCAGCACCAACACATACACACTTGTTTTTGTATATCTTAGTGTATCATCACACCACAGGCTACTCATCACTCTTTTTTTTGTCCCTATTCGGAGCTCCAAATCCGGCCCCTTTTTGCTCTTGATGGATTCGTGCGGGTTTTCTTCGCCGCGGACCGAGTGTTTTCCGGCCGGTCTCCGGGTGCTGGTGGTGGACGACGATCCCACGTGGCTCAAGATTCTTGAAAAGATGCTTAAGAAGTGCAATTATGAAGGTTTACTTTTCTTGTTATTTTCTGCCAAGATTTTTTGAAATGCAACTGCCCTTTTTGATCTTTTGTGTTGAATTGCTTTTCTTGATGTGGGTTTTGGTTGATAAAGATTGGATTTTTATAGATGTTTTGATTGTGTGTTTGTGCTGTTTTGATCTCTCTGCTGTTCTCTTGATTTGCATATCTTTAGGGTGTGATTTTGGGCTTAGGAAGAAAATTGAAAGAAATATTAAGATGATGATAAGGTCTGATATTAAATTACTATAGCAAAATTTCACTTGGTTATTTGTGTGATGAGATGATAAAACTCTGTAAATATCAGAATCTTTGGATTTTTTTTCTTTAATTTTTTACTTATTTTGGTTGAATTATGATAAATCAGAGGAAAGAAAAGGAAAAAGATTGCATTTTTCATTAGTTTATGAAGTCTATTCCAAGAATTTTATCTGATGTGCACAAACTGTTGGAGATTATAAGGTAATATGCATTATCTGATGTAATGATTGATAAGTACCTTCCTTTTGTGGAAGATCTGAGTAGCTATTTTTTAACTGGTTTTGGGCATAATATGCAATTTCTTGAACTGGTATTTTTGTGGAATTTTCAGTAACAACATGTAATCTGGCGAGGGAGGCTCTCGACTTGCTGCGCGAGCGCAAGGATGGGTTTGATATTGTGATCAGCGATGTTAACATGCCAGACATGGATGGTTTCAAGCTGTTAGAGCATGTCGGCCTGGAGATGGATCTGCCCGTCATAAGTGAGTCTAACTGGCTTCCTTAAATAGTCGTGTTCCGTATGACCAGGCAGGAGCTAATTGATTGTGTCTGTGCAGTGATGTCTGTGGATGGGGAGACGAGCAGGGTTATGAAGGGCGTCCAGCACGGTGCTTGTGACTACCTTCTCAAGCCGATCAGGATGAAGGAGCTGCGCAACATATGGCAGCATGTGTTCAGGAAGAGGATACACGAGGTGAGGGATTTTGAAGGCCACGAGAGCCTTGATGAGATGATGCTCAGAGGCGGAGCAGACCTCTTGGATGATGGCTTCTTCTTCGGTGGGGATCCAGTTCCCGGAAAGAAGAGGAAGGACGTTGATCACATGAGTGATGACCGCGTGGGAGGCGATCCCTCCTCGTTGAAGAAGGCAAGGGTGGTTTGGACTGTAGATCTTCACCAGAAGTTTGTCAAAGCTGTCAATCTCATTGGGTTTGAGAGTCAGTTTTCTCATCATCCCCTTGTTTTTCTTGCTGATAAACCAACTGTTGCTTATCGTCTCACTTGCCATGTTTGTTGCAGAAGTCGGCCCAAAGAAAATCCTCGATCTGATGGGCGTTCCGTGGCTAACTAGAGAAAATGTAGCTAGTCACCTACAGGTAAAACACTACCCCCTCTTAGAAACATAGGGACTTCTTGATCTTGATTGAAGGGGAAAGTGGATAGGGACCAAGGGCTCGTTCCCTGGCCTCGTTGCCCCTTCTCCAAACCGCACCCCTGACTGTTGCTTCACAGTCCTAAAAATTTCCTTTTAATGCTTTCAGAAGTACCGGCTCTACTTGAGCAGGTTACAAAAGGAGAACGAGCTGAGAACCACGCTTGGTGGGACAATGCACTCGGATTTACCTCCGAAAGATGCTGCTGCTGGTCCAGGAAACGCGTCCCTTCAAACTCTGGACACTAAGAGCTCTAAGCAGAACATTTCTGTTCATCACGACGATCCTAGAAACTGCGAAGGAATCGCCAAGGCGAGTCCTACGCCAATGGCAGAGACCAAGGCTGCTGAGATCAGTGATCTTGCAAAAAGTAGCACCTCGAGTATCAGCTTTGATCGCTCTTTTGTAGAGAGTTCTGATGCAAAATCCGAGCCTACGATCCAAGTTCAGTACTCATGGAGCGCAGGAGCTTCGCCTCTCCAGTTCAAACCCGAGCAGAAGCCACAAGCCAGAGCCCCACCCATTGGATTCAAGCAAGAGCAGAAACCACCTCTCCGGTTCAAGAAAGAGCAACAGGCACCACTGTTTGTTGCAGAGCACCGGTTTGATCACGCTCCTGTGGCCGTGCATCACAGGAAAGATAACAAAGCCTCCGATAAACCATCACCAACTGCAACAGACCCTCCATACAGCAAGGCAAAAAGGGGCCAATCGAGCAAGGCAACCAAAGTTGAGAGCACTGCAGCATTGTTCTGTATTCAGCCCGAAAGACCTTTTACAGATTGCCACACCATTGATCCAATCCCGAGCTCCATATGGAGCACCAAGACCAGCCAGAGCTTCGAACAGAATCTATATGATGAACCTTGGCACATAAATGCGCTTCTTGGAACTGGATCAGCTCTCGCAAGTGACTACACCTCCCAATACCCACCAAATCCCTACCTTGGCACTATAGACCCATTCTGTTTCAACGGTCAAGAGCTCATCACCGACGTCTCTTCCCTAAAGTTCCTGATCGACCCTGTAATAGACGAGGGTCTGTACATTGCTTGAGCCTCGCTATGTTAGGACTATATATGCTTGTGAAATGTCAAAAAAAAGAGAGTGACACATTCCTAATATGGATGCTGCAGCATTTGTCAAAAGTGTGCCTCTGTAACTAACCATATATAATGAGCAGATTTCTATCATCACTTGCAACAAAACACACACCTTACACCTACTACATGTGAAGGTTTAGCAGATTGTATGTTTCAGCTGTGTCTTCTTGTTATGTTTCTAGTATTTTCCAACATTTAACATTGATAATAGTATGGAAATAGATGTTTTATTGAACTATCTAAAAATGATTACATTTAACATTAATCTCTATTAATCAACACTAATGTCAAAAACCTTACCACTAATACTAGCCTTGGGTATAGTGATATACAACACACCATCCTTAACCTCAGCCTTAATCTTCTCAAACTCAACATTCTCAGGCAAGGCAATCCTGGTGTTGTACTTCCCATAGCTCTTAGCCGGACACTCCTCGCCCTCTCCGGCCTTCTTCTCGGCCTTCAAGACGAGCATCTTTTCCTCGACCCACACCTTGACATCCTCCTTGGTCATGCCAGGCATGTCGAACCTCAGCTTGTACTCCGTCTCGCCCTCCTTGATCTCCCACGGCGTCCTCCCCCGCCCGTAGCTGCTCACCGCGTCGGCTGCAGGCGAGGGGGCCGCCCAGCCGCTGCTGTAGACGAGAGGGTCGTCTATCATCCTCTCCATCGTCTCCATCATTTGCTGCACTGTCCTAGCTGTTGGAAACATGTCCCATAAACCTGGAGATGTGGCTGAATTAGTTCAAGAAATGTCCTAATTTGGCAATCTAATGAGTAAGAAAATTAAAAGAAGATATGCACGTACCAATTGGAGCGGCAGAAGGGGCGGCCCTTTTCTTGACCTGCTGCTGAGGCCTACTTTGCTTTTGCAAATGATCGAGATTTTCTCGGCCGTCTGCCGCCGCCGCCCTGACGGCAAACTTGGCACAATTTCTGCCGGAGATGGGGGTTTTCCGGAGATAGGAAAATTTTGAAGTGGGAGAAATGGGAGTGTAAAGGGATAAACAGTGTGACATCTCTTCTATACACCATAACGGTCCACTCTGTTTTCATGTCGTTGTCTGAAAACTTTAATTTCTGTATTTATTTATTTTTTAAATTTCTTCTATAGTACTAAAATTTATGTATTAATATAATTTGGGGAAACATAAAATTAGGGGGTGATTAAAATATAAAAGAATTTTAGTTGTTGCAATATATGATAACAATTTACAATTACAATTTAAAATTAGGGGAAATTAATATTGTGTGGTACTGTATCTAACGAGAAAATTGAGTTACGCCACTTGAACAAAACAAATGAGTAACTACTCGAAAATGTTAATGCAACTTTGAAAATTTGGACTGGAGAACGCATATGTACTTCAGAGGAAAAAATTGCTGAAAAAATCATAAAATTTAATGTTGTTTGTAATTGTCATATGAGTTTTAATTTTTTATGAAACTTGTGACGATAAATATTAGTATTAATTTATAATTTATCATTATCTAAATCTTCAAATTCATAATTTTCATATGATTGGCAACACACCTCTTATTTCCACCACCTCATCATTAATTTGAAACATATATACATAAATAAAATAAAATTACATGTATGTGGTGAAATGTTTTATTATAAAAAAATTGTGAACATATGTCAAATTTCATAATTTTACCAGGCATTTTTCAAAATTATGGAAAAAAATCAGATTTTTCCAGCAATTTTGTAGTTTTTCCAGCAATTTCGTAGTTTAATAAACATGCACTGCTTAGGATCCAACAGTTAAAAGAGAATAAATGATTAAATCGAGCCCTTAGTCAATATTTTGCCCGTGATAGGTATCATGTGACAAAATAATTAAGTAGAAAGAAAACAGATTAAGTTAGTGATATCGATCACATGAAAATTTTGTAATGAGCTTTACATATTGTACCAACAATACCAATAAAAATCTCATTTTTTTTACTTATTCTCATGGGAAACTCTCTCCCAGACCGTTGAAACAATCCCAGAAAAACGGATTCTCCATCAAATTTGGAAAAGAATCCATAGTGAAATTCTCCAAAGATTCCTTGTTTTGGAACACAATTGAAGATCCCAATCCCATGTCCGAATTCGTGATGCAAGAAGAATAGTCGTTGCTTTGATTCGAGAGCGACGACCCTTCTGTCTTATGCTGCATTTGATCATAAGCTTCTACACTTGGGATTGAGATGGTCTCTTGAAATCCAAGGTTTTGTTGATGCTTCATTAATTCTTCCGTGTTCGTCTCGAAATCGTGAGATTTGGATAGGACCGGCTTGTGGGTTACCGGGTCCAACCCATTGAGCTTCATCTTCTTCTTAATCCTCGTGTTCCAATAGTTCTTAATCTCATTGTCTGTCCTTCCCGGAAAGTATGTGGCTATTTTAGACCACCTGAGCAAAAACAAACATAACGCACTTGTAAGCTAATAAGAATCCCCAAGACCGGACTAAAGTGCCAATTTGGCTCAAAACCCGGTTTAGCTAGATTGTTTTATTGGGCCAGCTAAAAGTTTCCGGTCCGACTCATTCGACAACTCTAATTGTGACATAAGAAGTATTTTTACCTATTTCCTAGTCGAGAATGGAGCTCGATGATCATGTCTTCTTCTGCTTCTGTCAATGCACCTCTCTTTAAATCGGGCCTCAAATAGTTTATCCATCTCAATCTGCAGCTCTTTCCACATCTCATTAAACCTGCATTAACATCAGTATAACAAGTTATTGCAACTAAACTCCACAAAAAAAGACAAATTAACTTTTGCATAAATATTCCTACAAATTACAAGTAACTTTTTTAATGATTTACCTGCAAGTTTAGGAACAAGCCTCCAACATTGTATCCCATTATTAAGGATAAACTTCATGAGTTTATTATCTTCATCGATTGTCCAAGGACCTCGTTTAAGCCCCACTTTCTCACAACAAGGTTGTCTTCCCATGTTTTGAGAGAGAGAAAAATGCAATGAATGCTGCAAAATAATGATAGAAAAGCAACTAGTCCTTATATATATCAAAACCAAGATTCTTCCAGCTAATAATAAATTAAAAACTATTGAGCTTAAAGTCACTAAGAAAAAAAGATCACGGTTCATGCTTTGAGAACTATTTCTGACATTATTTTGTGTCGTAAACTGCATCAAATGATTGGAATTCAGCCACATTTTGAGTAGAAAAAAAGGATAGTTGGTTGTCGTTGACATGGTTTTTATTGTAATTAAACGTTCGCATAAAATTAAAGTGGGAAGAAACAAAAGTTTTTACAACAAGGCAGCTCCAGCTCCGTTCATGGGAGGCAACTCTTTTATTTTCAATTTTTTATTTTATTATTGCAATTATTGTACCTTTTGATTCTGGTTATGGGGAATTTTCGCCTTATTTTTATCTATCATGCTTTCTGTAGATGTTCTGTGTACCAAATCTTTATGTGATTGAGTTGCAATATTTTATTGTGTTTTAATTAAATATATATGTGGTCTTACTTTAGACACCCTCGAGTTCGTATGGAAATTATGAATAATCATAGTACTTGCTCGAATTAATACATCGAATTAGCGATGATTATGACTTGTATAAATTTTGCCGACTTTAGTTTAGTTGAACTGCACTTGTCGTAAAGTCTTGAGAAGCTTGGGTTGGAATTTTGAATATGAAACTCTTGTCTCAATTTTTTTAATTGAATTTTGTATCGCGCGCTACCATATTCAACAATTTGTTACTAGAAAATTAATTGTATGTAATAAAATTTACAGAGAACAAACTTAAACAACACGGTTTCTTTTACTCGAAATCTGAGAGATTTAAAATAATTTATAAATTTATCAACGTTGACATATGATTAATTGTTAAAACTCAAACAATATGACTGGTGTTTGAGAAATTAATTTCTTGAGTGAAGTTCATAAATAGTCCCTGAATTATGTCATTTGCGTACTCCACTTGGGATTTACTATGTTTCTTCTTGACTCCAAAATTTTGAATCCTCCAATCTTACCCAACCCAGTAATATTGCCGCTTGAGCTGCAAAATTTACTAAGCATTATTATCAAATCAAACCTAGAAATTGGTCAACAATTAAATAATGATATGCGCTTTTTTGTACCGCAACTAAATAACACCACACGACCTAATCCTAATGATTTAAGTTTGACAACATGAATAATCACGCACCAAATACTGTTATCCTCTTGTCATGCTTGTCCACGAACATCCACTGTTTAGAGCGACTGAGCGAGGATAGTTATTTACTATGTACTAATCCGGTCGGACGTGCGCGACGGGCGACCGGGACGTCTGCCATTATGGCAGGGGAGGTCAGATACGGACGTCCCGTGAGGACGTCGGGTGTCCTCGGACGTCGGCGCGACGGGCGGGCGGACGTCCGCCATTGTGGCGTGGGTCGGACGTCCGATTTTTAATTTTTTTTTAATTTTTTTTAAACTCTATATATACGGCTCGTTGAATTTTATTTCATTCGCACCACTTGTGTTCGACTTCAGAACGATATTATCGAAGAGGTTTGGACGCGGAAGGGTTGACGTTGATGTAAGTACTTTTTTTGTTTTATTACTATGTAACTTTTTTTTCAAATCATGTATGTTTTTTTAAATGAAGTTGTTAATTTTTCCCGTTCGTATTCGTGTTGAAATTTTATTTCCGTAAACGTAAATTGTTTTATTTGTGAATTTATGATTTTTTTTATTGCGAGAAGTCCTAGTGGGAAGGGCGATGGGAAGGGCGGATTGTGAAGGGGATGTCCTAGTGACGTGGCAGTGGGATGGGAAGTCCTAGTGACGTGGCGGGAGGTGTTTTCGGGATGTCCTAGTGGATGTCCGAGTGGGACATCCGCCCACTGGAGATGCTCTCACATCATTAATTTTAATGTATGGTTAGAGTTGTTAACTAGGTCGGTCCAAGCAAGCATGGCCCAAGCTTGGCACGGGCTGACCCAGTCCCAACCATCAATGAAATAAAGTGGACTTAGTTTAGGCTCATCATTGAAATAGACTCCAATTGAGCCGTTTTTAAAACTCAGGCTCAACCCCAACACATTTGACAATTCTATGTGTTGAAAAAATTTCCACAAATAAAAAGTGGTGGGATGGACCAAAATGGTAAAAATAGATTATTTTTTTGGACGAATAGAGTATTAGTTTTATAATAAAATAAATGCGAGTATATTGATTTAGTGAAATGTGAGTCTACTTACCTAAATTTAAAAAAAAAAGAATTTTAAATCATAGACATCGCAAAAAGACAAAATAATAATCCTACATTATTGGACAAATAAAGTGTTCATTGGCGGTGGTTAATTGTTATTGAGGCAATGAGGTAACAATACAGGACAATGCCAAAAGCAAAAATGTCTTGTTAAGAAGCACTACATAACTTATACAAACACGGTAAGACAAAGTCCAATATGTAGGAATACGATTCAGTTAGTATTTGTACCCAAAACCAGGAGTGGCCTAGTAGTAGAACACTCAACAATCCAAGCCTAAGACCCAGGTTCGAGTCCTCATTAGCCCTTCGTTTCATTTACAATTTTATTTTAATATGTGCATTTTTCTTTTCCGTCGTCTACATCTTGTTCCATAATAGTTTAATGTAGGATTAAATATAATAATTTGTTCTTTATACTCTCATTTGTTTTCTACACAATAAAATAAAATATGTATGGTTGGTTATAAACATTATTTATGGTTTCTAATTATGCAAAATTTTGAAATTATATGCATTTAATTTAATTTTAATATATTAAAAACTCTTTCGAAATTAAAATAAATTCCCTATTATTATACTACTATATATCTAAGAATCTTCATTTTAAATAATGAAAAGTTTCCAAATAAATTTTTATCGTACCCCCAATTTAACTTTCCTGGATCGGCCACTGGTTAGTATTGACGTAACACATCATGATAAAATTTGATCTAGCATGATTTGATAGTACAAAGTTAGGGAGGGCTTGAAACGTTCTCAACCTCATAAACTTTAATTATAACTATACAGAAATCAACTGCACTAGTACGATGGTTTTAAATATGAATAGAGCATGACTCAAACCCATAATTATGGTTTAAATGGTTTGGGGAGCTCACATTTATTCTTTCCGGGGCTTCTCGGAACTCTTAATATGGAGTAGTAGTATTTTTTTTTCTTTTTTTATGTTTGATGCCATCACAAAATAGGCCTTGTTTTCATATCAATTAATTATTTATATTTTTGTAAGGCTGACTATCATGGAAGTTTTATACTATAGTGCTCATTATAATAAATTAGTTTGTAGTATGAAGCTGCAACTAAGGAAAAACCGTGTGACTTGTGGATTAAATAACACTACTAGTACTCCATATTGACAAATTATAATGAGAATAAGCTTAATCCTTGCGTGTGCTACCTAATTTGTTGACTTATTGTCAATCATCACTGTCATGGATAAATACATATATTCACATAGATATGTGATCATGGATGAATACATATATTTATATAGATATATGATATATGCAAAACTCAATCCAGAACACATAACTAAAAATATTGGGGTCAATTTTAGGTTTAACATAGGTGATGGTTAGTTTATTTTTAGGTCATTTTAAAAGAATTATCTAAAATTAACTAAAAATAACTTTAAATTCAGGATTTTAAAAATAATCTAAAAACTAATTAATAATGACATTAGTAGAAGATGCATAATTTTTTAGCATCAAATTGGAAAATCTGACATGCGTTTTGTATTAAAATCAATTCTTATTTTGATCAAAATCCTATTCATATATTTTAATTAAATACTATACAAAATATACAGTTAATTGGAAGGAATTCAAAGTTAGGGGAGTTGCAAGTTTTATTTGAGTGAATAACTAATTAATGGAAACACCAAACCGCACTATCGGGATAAGGGAAGAAAATGTTAATATGTCACACTATTTTTTGAGCTATGATATATACCTTCCACATGTCTAGATCATGGTTTCCGATTTCCAAAAAAGGAACGATTATATATTGTAAAGTTACATTATTACAAGTGGGAGCTTGTTCTTATCCATTTAGCAAAATTAAAGAGTTATGGGTTCAAAACTCGCCAATTAGAATGAGTTATATATGTAACAAGATATTGAAAATTAATTTGTTTATTTATTTAACCTATATATGCCTTTTCTCCTTTAATACTATCCTCATCTATAATCCTCACCCAATCCAATCTCAATCAACATAGAATAAGTTACGGCTGATTGTTCTTTATTTAGGCTGGAAAAGTTGATACAGTGTTGAAATGGTATAATAATTGATTTACTATGCTTACTATAGTGTGTGATTTGAGTGAAATTCAAAGTCTTACATCATATATATTCCAATCTTTTCATACTTTCCATTTTGACATTTGATAAAACACACATCACCGTCGTAATTTAAAGAGAAACACCACTTGCATATACGACTTCCATGCATTCACACCCTTTTGAAACCTAGTCAACCTTTATAGCTTCTCATGCAACTATTATTTTTTCACACACGCACAAATGTAGTGAAAATATATTTTTCATAAAAATGTGAAAATATTGTATTGGACGTACATGATTAAAGAATTGGAGTGAAATTAACTGCACTTGGAAAAAACTGAAATTTTTCCAATCATGGGATTTCCATCCATTCAACAAAGAAATGCATGCATCCACTCTAACTTTCACATCATATCAAATAATTTGGGGCATTGCTCAATTATTCAACACCGCGTAGTAGGAAATGGATCCAACTTGCTTAGATTGACTTCATTACAATAAACTAGCTAGATCTTAATTATGATAAAGACAAATTAATAATATTATCCAATTTTGTTTTGCCAGCCCTTTCTCATGCACACGTACATATTTTCATTGTATTCAGACGTGTAACTTTTCAGTCATGAAATCGTCACTCATACGGCCACACCTATAAAAGTGTCATCGACACCTAGGGATGATCATCGCCTCGAGAGAAAAGAAACCAAAACCACTTCATCACTTCAATTTTCCCACCAAAAATGGAGATTGAAACAAAAGTAATCTCCACAGAGACCATCACACCATCAATTTTAACTCCAAAATCTCTCGAAAAACACAACCTCTCATTCCTAGATCAACTAGCTCCACCCTTCTTCATGCCCCTCGTCTACTTCTACTCATCAAACCCCAAAATCCCCAATTCCCAAAAATCAAACCACCTCAAACAATCCCTGTCTAAAACCCTCTCCACCTTCTACCCCCTCGCCGGCCGCCTCGTCGGCAACCTCTACGTCCACTGCAACGACGCCGGCGCCCCCTTCTCGGTGGCCGAAGCCGACTGCGACCTCTCACACGTCATCACCAATCCAAACCCTAACCACATGACCGAATTTCTCCCTTTCACACTCAACCAATCCCTAGATCTCTGCATGGCCGTTCAAGCCACCTTTTTCCGGTGCGGCGGCGTCGCCGTCGGCCTCTTGATCTCCCACAAAATCGCCGACGCCCTCTCCTTCTTCTCCTTCGCCAATTCCTGGGCCGCCGCCGCTAGCGGCGGCGCCGCTCCGCCCCCGAAATTCGACGCCGCCACCCACTTCCCGCCGCGGGACATTTCCGGCTACAAGCCGACCTCCGGAATGATGAAGGAAGAGCTCGCCACCAAAATTTTCACATTTCCGGCGAAGAAAATCGAGATTCTCCGGGAACGGTACGGCGCCGCCGGAGATGACTTGCCGCAGAGGCGGCCGACTCGGGTTGAAGCTCTGTCGGCTTTTATATGGACCCGGTTCATATCCGCAACCGGTCTAAAAGCCGAACCGGGTAAGAAGATCTACACGGTTCAGCACGCGATTAACCTTCGGACCCGGACCGACCCGCCCCTGCCCGAATACCATTTCGGGAACATAAGCCGGCTAGCGATAGCTAAGCCGGCGGTTGGGGGCAGCGGCGCGGAGCTGCTGAGGGGAGTCCGGGAAGCCATAAAAGGCGTGGACGGCGGCTACGTGGCTCGGCTGAAGGAGGGTGGGGAACATTTGGGTTTGTTGAGGGAGAAAATGGCTCAAGTCGATAAGGGCGAGCTGGTTAGCTTCAGCTTCACGAGTTTGTGTAGGTTTCCGGTTTATGAGGCGGATTTCGGGTGGGGAAAACCGGTCTGGGTTGGGTCGGCCGGGTTCGCTTACAAAAACTTGGTTACTTTTATGGATACAAGAAATGGAGATGGAATCGAGGCGTGGGTTAATTTGAGGAGAGATGATATGGAGAAATTCGAGGCTGATTTGGAGCTGCAGAAGCTTCTTTTTAGTAGTACATCATAAAACTTCTTTCATTTCACCTTTGTTTTGATCTTGCAAAGTTTTGTCCCTAGCTATATGTTGTTTTGAAAAAATTTATTTGTTTGTTACATATGGTTTGTGTGTGATGCATAACAATGTGAATTACTCTTTTCAAATATTGTCGATTAATACAATTATTTTGAAATGACATACTTAATTGAATTGAATTATATCGTTGATTCCATCTCATGTTCATTAAACTAAGAAATCGATATAATAAATGCAATGACTGTTGTGGTGCGGTAATTTAGTAAACATATGGGCCTGATGACAGGGAACTAAACATATTAATTGTGTGAAGAACTTTTTTTCTAATGCTCGATCTATGATTAAATCAAGATTTATGGTATGTATTCATACGAGGATTGATATGCTAAACATGATTCTAATATATTAAAAAATGTTATTGGAATTTTTAATTTCACAAAATTTATAAAAATCAAAGCATGATTTGTTATTTTATTAATTTATTTGAAATTGTAGAGAAAACGAGTAAATTGAGCTTTGATTTTTATGAATATTGTGAAATTAAAATTTTCAATAACATATTTTAATATATTAGAATCAAATTAAATATATAAATCAAAACAAAAAACGCTAAACGTACTTCAAACGAAAGTGGTGCTCACATAAGGAACTCACATAAGGTGTGTAGCATATCGTTCTTCGTATTCATATTATTCATACGGAAATACTCAAATGAGGATAATTTCGCTCCGTATTAATTAGGATTTAATACGTGTCAAATGTTATGAGGATTATTCACTATGTTCGAATATGATACGAAGATTGTGTTAGACCATTTAGCAATTAGCATGTTAGGATTTTCGGATCACATATGATATGATTAGCTTTTGGTTATAGTACAAATACAGGAAATAAAATATGAATAATTGTACACGTAAATACACAAACTTTGGATTTTGTCTTAGATTCCACTAATTTTTTCTTCTCTCTCGTCGTGAAAGTCGTTAAAGTGGTATGAACGAGGGATGGTTGAAACGCAAAGTGATTTGCTTCTACTTTGGTTGGGGGCAGGCAAATCGATAATACATCCTTGATTTTGCATTTCGGAATGCGATATATCATAAATCCAAATTAAGTACTACTCTACAAATTAGAATATATCATTGAACAAAATATCATAGCATCGACCACAAAATATCATCCAAAGCATTTTTTAACTAAAAAAAACATCTTTATTGAACAGTTATATATATGTTAAATCAAACATATCATTGAACAAACACGCATTTATCTCAAAAAATGATTTAATGCACCTTTATTTCCCTACGCATACATAATACCCTTAAGATGATATCGCAAAATCTTTGACAATTATTAGATCTTGGTCATCTATTTTCGGATTTTATGGGTAATAAGCAAGTCTTATTTCTGTTCTTTTACCTGAAACTTTTGGCTGCTTCAAACATTATCATTCTACCTATACACCAATGCACGCGCACACACATTTTGAACTCAATTATTTAGATGTGAAGAGGCTGCGTTTGCACCTATATAACTCTTGTGTTGTGGTGAGAAAAAAACCAACAGCCTTCAAAATAAATTTTGAGTTATGGAGATTGAAACAAAAATAACATCGATTGCAACCATCAAACCATCTTCTCCAACCCCAAAATCTCTCCAAAAACATTACCTTTCCTTTCTTGATCAAATCTTTGCTCCAGTCTTGATGCCCATAGTTAAGGATGAAGTTCCTTAACTCGTAGATTTTGCGACGAACGTCGCGGGAGCTTTTGCCCGTCGATCAATCCGGCGTCAAAATTAGGGTTTTGTGCGTTTTGCACGTTTGAAAGGAAAGAGAGTAAGAGAAAATAAAATAGAAGGATAATTGATATTTCTTGAATGATCAAAATGACCAACAATGTCCACTATTTATAATAGTGGATACTAACTTAATGAGCAAGATAAAAGATATGAAAAAGATATGCAAATCCATAATTAACTAACTAAATAATAATAATAATAATAATAATAATAATAATAATAATAATAATAATAATAATAATAATAATAATAATAATAATAATAATAATAATAATAATAATAATAATAATAATAATCGTATCAACCCCCACGGTTGAAATCCACCTTGTCCTCAAGGTGGGCACCATGAAGCAACGATGAGTGTCGAGGAATCCTCCTGGGTCAAACATACACCGAATAGTTGAGCGTCTCCCTGTATCAATGCGTCCATGAATGCTCAAGCATAGAGTGTCATTTTGCGGAGGAATCAACCGGGCGTCGGCGTCGAGCGATATTGATCGATGATTCATACTTGCGACAACCCTGACATGAGATGAATCACTCAATAATTTCAGCGATGCGTTGTCCACAATGGAACTACCCAAACCAATCTGGACTTGGGGAATCTTGAATCGAGAAGCATTCAATTGTCGCACGCACTGAATCTCGATGCAACCGTGAACCGGTTTCTCTTTGCGTGCGGAATCCAGACTGGACTTCTCTATCTTCTCAACCTTTTCAACTCCACTAAAACGAGAAGAAGAATGTAGAATCTTCTCCGAAGAATCATCAAATCCTTCCTCGACTCGATCACAGTCAAGAATCACAATCTCTTTCTTATTGCACTCTAAAACATTCCCAACTGAAGTCTTGGACAGAGCATACGGCGGCCCGAGGGCGGTATCGGGAAGCAGCGCAAAGGGTGGTGGTGTTGTACTCGACTGCTGCGGCGGAGCCAATGAGTCGTAGGGGACTAAATCCGACGGCCCCGACGAAGCCTTGCTATTTCCTGATGGAGGAAGGTGCTGAACGAGGTCCCCAAACCCAAAAATTTGAGAGCCGTAGGGCTGCGCAGGTTCAGGCAGCTCGGGAGGAAGCATGTTGTCGATGCGTCGGTCGGCTGCAACAAGGCGAGACTCCATCCTGTAGCACGCTTCCAACAATTGTTGAAGTTGTGCGAGAGTCGGATGTGCCGTGGTGGTGGCTGTGGCGCAGGCTGATTCCATCCTGAGTTATGGTTGGGGGCAGCGGATGACCGTATGCCGAGACCTCGTGGAAGGGGCGTTGTCCCGTTGTCTCGCAGTAGGCAGGTGGATCCCAACTAGTGGGTTGTCTGAGCGCGGTGTGGTGTGGCTGCTGAGGTGGTTGATAAGGCTGAGAGTATCCCTGCTACGTGCACAACCTTGGCGGGTCCCAACAAGAGGGCGGTGGTGGCGAGTACAAATCTGTCTCGTAGGACGATGGTTGCTGACACACAGTTTCCTGGCGCAGCTATGGCAGGTCCCAAGAAGTGGATTGACGGGCTTGGTAGGGATGGTGTTGTGGGTGGAGTCTCCCATCCTGTGGATATGGATATGATGGTTGTTGATCTAACGCTCGGATCGGATGGAGCATGGGTTGAGGTACGGGCTGCCATGGGTGTAATCCGCCTGCCGGAGTTGATATCCAGTGTAGCCGTACGACATGTAGACAGCGATTCGAAGGAAGAGCTCTCAATGAAAGCACCAATTGTTAAGAATGAAGTTCCTTAACTCGTAGATTTTGCGATAAACGTCACGGGAGCTTTTGCCCATCGATCAATCCGGCTTCAAAATTAGGGTTTTGTGCATTTTGCACGTTTGAAAGGAAAGAGAGTAAGAGAAAATAAAATAGAAGGATAATTGATATTTCTTGAATGATCAAAATGACTAACAATGTCCACTATTTATAATAGTGGATACTAACTTAATGAGCAAGATAAAAGATATGAAAAAGATATGCAAATCCATAATTAACTAACTAAATAATAATAATAATAATAATAATAATAATAATAATAATCGTATCACCCATCGTCTACTTCTACCTTTCCTTTCTTGGTCAAATCTTTCTTGAGTTATGAAGGACCTTGGACTACTGTAGTACTTTCTGGGAATAGAAGTGCTAAGATCTCAACAAGGAATCTTCATTAATCAAATGAAGTGTGTCCTCGACTTGTTAGCAGAAACTGAAATGCTGGACTGCAAGCCAACAGATACGCCTATGGTCCAGAACCACGGTTTGCGGATAGTAGAAGGAGCTGAATCTACTCATCGTTCGAGATATCAACGCTTAGTTGGGAAACTGATCTACTTGTCCCATACTAGGCCTGACATAGCATATGCCGTTGGAGTGGTAAGTCAGTTTATGCACCAACCACAAGCGGCTCATTGGGAAGCAGCTCTGCGGATTGTCCGTTACCTGAAGGGAACACCAGGACATGAAGTCATGTTCAAGAAGCATGGACATATGGACATGCACGGATACACAGATGCTGATTGGGCAGGAAATCCAAATGATCGAAAATCAACTGCAGGGTACTTTACCTTTGTTGGCGGCAATTTAGTCACTTGGCGAAGTAAAAAACAAAAGGTTGTAGCTTTGTCAAGTGCAGAGGCTGAGTTTCGAGGGATCAAAAGCGGACTAACCGAGATCATATGGCTAAAGAGACTAATGACCGAGTTAGAGTTGATGCCCTCTAGTCCTTGCAAACTATTATGCGACAATAAGACAACCATTAGCATATCAGAGAACCTAGTGCAACATGATCGGACAAAGCATGTTGAAGTAGATCGGCACTTCATCAAGGATAACATCGAGGCAAGGATTGTGGAACTACCATTTGTCAGATCCGACGACCAACTAGCAGATATCCTCCCCAAGGTTGTGGACTCAAGAAATTTTCATGAGGTGTTGGGCAAGTTACGTATGGATGATCACATACTTAACTTGAGGGGGAGTGTTGGAAAGAAATAAAAGAAGATCAAATCACAAGGAAGGAAATCAAGGGAAATATGGAATTGATTGATATCACCGTGTAATTGGCAAGTAGAATTAAGATAAATCTTTACCTATAATCCACGTCCTATATAAAGGATTGTATATCATAGGAGAAATCAAGTTGAATAAAAATAAAACATTTCAATACATTGAATAAAATATCATAGCATCGACCAAACAATATCATCCAAAGCATTTTTAACTGAAAAAAAAACATCTTTATTGAACAGTTATAAATATATTAAATCAAACATATCATTGAACAAATTAACACGTATTTATCTCAAAAAATGATTTAATGCACCTTTATTTCCCTGCGCACATAATACCCTTAAGATGATATCGCAAAATCTTTGAAAATTATTAGATCTTGGTCATCTATTTTCGGATTTTATGGGTAATAAGTAAGTCTTATTTCTGTTCTTATACCCGAAACTTTTGGCTGCTTCAAACATTATCATTCTACCTATACACCAATGCACGCGCACACACATTTTGAACTCAATTATTTAGATGTGAGGAGGCTGCGTTGGCACCAATGCACGCGCACACACATTTTGAACTCAATTATTTAGATGTGAGGAGGCTGCGTTGGCACCAATGCACGCGCACACACATTTTGAACTCAATTATTTAGATGTGAGGAGGCTGCGTTTGCACCTATACAATTCTTGTGTTGTGGTGAGAATTAAACCAATAGCCATCAAACTAAATTTTGAGTTATGAAGCTTGAAACAAAAATAACATCGATTGCAACCATCAAACCATCTTCTCCAACCCCAAAATCTCTCCAAAAACACTACCTTTCCTTTCTTGATCAAATCTTTGCTCCAGTCTTGATGCCCATCGTCTACTTCTACTCATCAAACCCCCAAATCTCCAAATCCCAATTTTCAAACCACCTCAAACAATCCCTTTCCAAAACCCTCTCCATCTACTACCCCCTCGCCGGCCGCCTCGTCGGAAACCTCTACGTCGACTGCAACGACGCCGGCGTCCCCTTCGCCGAAGCCGAAGCCAACTGCTCCCTCTCTCAAGCCGTCACCAATCCACACCCCCAAAACACCTACAAATTCGCAAACCCCCAAAAAATCTTAGGCCTTTGCATGGCGGTTCAGGCCACCTACTTCCGCTGCGGCGGCGTCGCCGTCGCAATCTCGATGTCCCACAAGGTGGGAGACGCCTTATCCGCCTTCATGTTAGCCAAGGCCTGGTCCTCCCCCGCCGCTACGCCGATCCCCAGGTTCGAGGCGGCAACATATTTCCCACCACGGGATATTCCCGTGGACAGGGCCGCCGCCACGGACCTGACAAAAGAAGAGCACGTGGAGAGGATTTTCACTTTCCCGGAGTCGGAGATATCCGCCCTTCGGGAAAGGTACTCAACCGGCGGAGGGCGGAGGCCGAGCCGGTCTGAGGCCTTGACCGCTTTTATATGGACCCGGTTCATATCGGCCACGGACGTGAGATTCGACCCGAATAAAACTTATGCGCTGTTGCATTTAGTAAACCTAAGGAGCCGGGTCGACCCGGCGATGTCCGAATATAGCTTCGGGAACATATTGGGGCAAGCGAGGGCGACTCCGGGGGCGGGAGACGACGGCGCTGAGGTTGTCCGGAAAATGCGGGAAGCGGTGAAGGCGGTGGACGGCGTTGGTAGGAATTTTATGGAAGAGAATGCGGATCTGATTGATAATGAGAATGTGGTTTGCTTGGGTTTCTCGAGCCTGGTTGGGTTTCCGGCTCACGAGGTGGATTTCGGGTTGGGAAAACCGGTTTGGATCGGGCTGGGCTGGTTTCCGTTCATGAATACGGTTTATTTATCTGATGCAAAGTGTGGTGGAATTGAGGCGTTGATTATATTGAGCAAATCTGATATGGATAAATTTCAAGCCTCATTTTTCATGAGTAACTTGTAGTAATTTGTAATTAAAATGTCTCTATAAGTATTTATTTCCTTTTACTAATATTTTATGGCATGGAGCTATAAACGGAAGATTCTGCCATGTACGATTCAATAATGTTATAAATGCCGTGTTGTTTTGAGTTTCTTGTTATCTCAACGTGTTGCACTCCTCTTCACAGAATTTAATGCTTTGGATTTTTGGGTGCATGCATTATTGAAGTAATGAGTCCATGCTAATTAAAGTAATGGGTTCATGCATACTTTCAACACCCCATCAAGTTGTTTCGACTCTGCCTCAAAATTGTGTTTGCATCATGTGCTGTACTGGAATAATAATTAAGAGTTTTTATTAATTCCAAAATTAGAATGTGTTCAAAAAATATCCAGCTATTTACATTAAATTCAAATTTAAAATAATATTTTCTTGCACAATTTAAAAAAAGTGAAATAGATTTATTTTAGTGTAAACCTAGAAATTACAATTATTGGAACTAATTATCTACTCTATTTTGGATTTTAAATTACCATTGGAGATGGTCTAAAATAGAAATAAATACGCAAACTTTGGAGTTCGTCGACAAGTATACTTAAATACGCAGACTTCTTCATCTCTCCTGTCGTGAAAGCCTCTGCTCCTCAAAACTGTTAATTGTATAAAAAAAGTATCCATGGCATCTTGTTAACTACTCCTAGTAAACAAATATAATAAATGTATAGTAGTAGGAAAGGAATAACATAACAATGGTTGAAAGGCTTTCCTGCTTGAGGACAAATGAATCACAGGGCAGAGTTTCAGACGCTGTGTGGGCGTTGGGAGGAGTTTTACGGGAGGAGTTTTCCGTTGGCTATAGAAGTATTCTCCTTCGACAAAATCACAATTCATTGTCGTGTGCATACGGCTTGTAGCCGGATCATAGCACCTATAACCTTTTTGATTTTTTCCATACCCTAAGAAAACACATTTGAGGGCACAAGGTGAAAACTTAGTACACTCATGTTTAGGAATATGGACGAAGACTAAGCAGCCGAAAACTCTAGGTTCAAGCGACAGTGAAGAGGGTAATTCAAAATGTTTGGAGAAAGTATCTAGGGGAGTTTTGAATTGTAGGATTCCAGTAGGTTGGCGGTTCATGAGATAGACAACGGTGGCTACGGCTTCGGGCTAGAAAGTTTTAGGTATTTTGAACTCGATTAGGAGGGCTCTAGTAACTTCAAGGATGTATCTATTTTTCCGTTCTGCTACCCCATTTTGTTCTGGAGTATACGCACAAGAAGTTTGGTGGACTAAACCCCTTTCTCGGAAAAAGTCTTGCATTCTCCCATTCACAAACTCTCCCCCATTATCTGACCTAAGGATTTGGATGTTCTGATTGTATTGGGTTTGGATAAGTGTATAGAAATCTGTGAATTTTTCAAAAACTTCGGACTTATTTTTCAGAAAATAAACCCAGGTCATACGAGAATAATCATCCACAAACAACACAAAATAACGAAATCCTTGACCCCCAGTAACAGGTGCAGGGCCCCACATATCAGAGTGAATCAACGCAAAAGGTTTGTTCATTCTAGTATTATTCAACTTAAACGAGTGTCTATGGCTTTTGGCCAACAGACAAGTTTCACAATGAAAAGACTGCATAGAAGTAGTTAATTTAGGATAAAGTAGACGAAGATATCCTATAGATGGGTGTCCTAACCGACGATGCCAAAGCCAAGTCTGCCTGTCTGTCAGTCCGTGAGTCAGCATCGCAGTATTCTGTTGGGCTATCTCATCCACATAGTACAGTCCGCATCGTTCAGTGCCACGCCCAACTATCGTCTCCATCCACATACAAAATTCCGGTTGCATCAGTAATTTGCAGTTCAGTTCCTTAATCACATGTCTAATGGATAAGAGCTTATGTGATAATGACGGAACATAAAGGCAGTTAGACAGGCGTAAAGTAGGAGAAATATTAATTGTTCCCGCCCCCCGGACTTGCGCTAGGTCTCCACTGGCAGTTTGGACATAGGTTTTTTCTGATTTTGAAATGGATAAAAAATCTGAGGTATCAAATGACATTGTGTCGGTAGCCCGCAATCAAATATCCATTGGGTGTCTTTGGTATGTGATTGTGAGGTTGAAGAACATGCCAGGGATTCAAAAGAATTTTTACACAGAGTAAATGGCTGAATTTGAGGAGCAATCTGCAATGTTTTGGCAGTTTTGGGAGGAATGGGGTCGGTTTTGGGTTTTTAATTTTTCGTTGGTGGGTTTTGTAGTATAGGGAAATTAGAGGGGTTGAATTTTGGTTTTGTAAGAGTCTGGGTATTTGATTGAAGATCCCCCCATTCTCGGAAACCCCAGCCGCCTCCCCTTCATTCTTCTTCACTTCTTCCTCGTTTCTCATCGCAAAGCTGCCGTCGATGCTCTTCGATGGATAGGCGCTTGTCAGAGAAGACGTCGTCACTATGCGATATGGATGCTGAGGACGACATGCTTCCGAGGCTGGAGGCTGGAGGTATGGCCGACATGCTTCCGAGGCTGAGGACGGTGGAGGACTTGCTGGCCGGCAAAAGAGGCGGCGGGAGTCCGGCCGCTCAGCCGAGGACGATGGATAGGCGCTGTCCGTCGGTGCGTTGGCCCCGCACCTCCTCTGCTTCTTCCCCGTTTCCCACCGCAAAGCCACTGACGCTCCTTCACCCTCTAAGAGCTCTAGCGTCGGCGCCGCCGGCTGCTGACCGTTGCGGCGGTTACGCGAGCAGAAGGCAGCGCCACTGCTGGTCTTCTTCGGAGTAGTGGCAGATTCGCCGCTGGTTTTCTTCGGAGTAGGGACTCGATTTAGATTTTGGGATTTCTTGGGAAGCCAGGGGCTCGCGGGTGTTCCTGCAGTAGGAATGGACTCTACGCCGAAGTTCTTCGGGTGGTAGGATATTTGGTTTTGATTGGTGTTGGCTTTGTACAAATCAATTAGATTTGAGATAGACTCGATCAATAGCTCGAGAGTGTGTATTTGACTGACCTCCATTTGAGGCTTTTTGTTGATTTCCTACTCTGATACTATCTTAACAATGGTAATCGAGAGAGGCGGAACTCCTCTTGCTAGGCATTTGGAGCACAAAGAATTTAGGAGTAGAGAAGGTGATTGTATATTTCGTTATCTTTTATGATGAATTACAGCCCTCATTATATAGGGAGGATTTGCCACCACTATATATGGAAAATATACCAATCTATTCTAGGACATACTATGTTTTACATTAATTCCATAAATCTTGCCTATCAATTATTCTTGCAATCTTTTCCTTCCGTGAATGTCTCCGTTGATGCAGTTTGACAAATAAAGCAACCTATATGAGTTTTCTTCTACTACTATAGGGTGGCTGATCAAGAATAAAAGGAAAAGCTCAACTCTCTTATAAACAGAGCTCATTTTCACCGATCTGCACGGGAGTTGCAAAACATAGCAACCAGTGGGATAGGAAACGAGAGAGTTTGATGAATGCATGCATTATGAGAGAAGAAAAGGTGAGAAAAATTCATATGGATTTTTTTTTCCTATTTCCCTTCAAATTCTAGCTCAATCCTTATGTGTCTTCCAAGTTACTATATTAAATTTGAGATTTGTTTCTCCAATAGGGTGTAAAGGGAATTTTGTAAGCTTTCTAGAGTCTAGACTCCCGTCTCATGGTCTGTGACATCCCTAACTTAAGCATCATTTTGCATATTGATATATTTTTATTTGTCATTGCATATAATATTATTTACATAATCATATGATATATATATCTGCAAGTGTGTATTTGTGCATGTGTAAGTTTACCTTAAATACTGAATAATTACTTTTAAGTGTGTGCATGTGTAATAATGCGAATGTGTGCATGGAAGTGTCTAGCGCTTGGAAATGGAGTATATAATATGCATACACGTTCTTATATGCTATAGGTACAAAGTGAATATAATGAGTATTCTAATTCCTAAGAGAGTTTTATTTATATTTTTATACTTAGAATATTAAATTATTTATTTTGTACGTTATCTTTACCTCACAAAGTGAATATAATGAGTATTCTAATTCCTAAGAGAGTTTTATTTATATTTTTATACTTAGAATATTAAATTATTTATTTTGTACGTTATCTTTACCTCACAATTAGATATGTAAGGGACGTCAGGACGTGTAGTACCATGTGTTTAACTAAGGACATACCACTTGGATATATAACAATCCTAGTAATATGTATACGTCGGTAAGCAGCCGACGTGAGTATACATGTTAATACATATATTGGCTAGCGATAAAATGTAAATTTTATATATTGTACAAACTCAAAATTATTATTTGGATCATTAGAAAATGTCAACAGGTAATAAAAATTAGCAACAAAAAATGTCAACACTGTCAACAAAATTTTAACACGGCATTAACCGTTGGCATTGTATTGACATTTTTTATTGCTATTATTTTATCATCTTTTGACATTTTTTAATGATCTAAATCATAGTTTGGAGTGTGTAAAATATTTAGCGTTTGCATTTAATTACATCCGTACATATATTTATGTAAATAAAAGTTATGGAAATAGTGGAGTGGAAGAAAATAAAAAGGGGAAGAGAGTTTTCGGCAGTTAGGGAAGAAGTTTACCACAACATACACTTTGGTTTTTAATTGATCGAGAGTTATAAATTAAGACTCGGAATCTAATTGATCGAGAGTTATAAATTAAGAGTCGGAATCAGGAGTTTTAGTATGTTTATCTTATAATCAGGTGTGTATAAATCACATTTTTAATTTTAAATGTATTATGTTGTGATTGTTATATGTTGATTTGAAGTGAATATTTAGATTATATGATGTGAGAGTTGTGATCAATATCGAACCCTTCTAAAAGACCGAACTAGAGATCAAATTTAAGCCACTCATTTTTCTTAATCTTGTGGTTATGATTAATTAACAATTAATTTAATATTTTATTAAATAAAAACGTTTTTTTTTAAATTATTATTTTTATTTTTTTATATATTTTTTAATTTTTTTTAATTTTTTTAATTTTTTTTAATTTTTTTAATTTTTTTTGTACTTTTTGTTATGAAGTAATAAACTAATGGAATGAAGTAATAGCATGGCTGAATGAAGTAATAAGATGTTTAACAAAGTTAAATGTCACATTTACTTCATTACTAACGTTCATTTAGTTCATTATGTTGTGTTATTTTTTCGCATTCATTACATACCGAATTTACTTCAACTGAGAGACAATTATGCCATAACACATTATGAAGTAGTAAACTGATAGAATGAAGTAATAAACTAATGGAATGAAGTAATAGCATGATTGAATGAAGTAATAAGTTTACTACTACTGCTTGACGTTTAACACAGTTAACATTGTATTTCAATAAAATGTCACATTTACTTCATTACTAACGTTCATTTAGTTCATTATGTTGTGTTATTTTTCGCATTCATTACATACTGAATTTATTTCAACTGAGAGACAATTATGTCATAACACATTATGAAGTAATAAACTGATGGAATGAAGTAATAAACTAACGGAATGAAGTAATAACATGACTGAATGAAGTAATAAGTTCACTACTACTGCTTGACGTTTAACACAGTTAATACAGTTAACATTGCAGCAGTGCAATCGGCGAGCGCTTCGGCTAGCGCTATTTTCCATTTTTTTAAATTTCCGAAACTCTATATATATGGGTCGTTGAAGTTCGTTTTCAATCGCACCACTTGTTTTTACGAGTTTCTCTCTCTCTTAATTTCTATATAAGAGCAATATCGCGAAATGGAGAACAACAACGACTCTCCTCCAGCGACGACCGGGTCGCAAACTCCAACGTTCCCTGTTGGAAGTGGTTGGGGGATGGGCGGGTACTACAATATGTACCCGTGGCCGGGAATGATGCCGGGAATGACGGGGGTGCAAGGGATGCCAGAGGTACAAGGGATGTCGGGTGGCAAGCGGGGATGTCGGGGTGGCAGTCGGGTATGCCAGGATGGCCAGCGGGGACGCAGGGGATGGCAGGGGTGCAGGGAAGTCCGGGGGGGACAATGTCTACCGGCTCACTCTTGACTTTTTGACTGGTTCTTCCCACACATCGACCCCAGTGGATACTCAATTCACTGGGGACGAGAATTTCTTGCTCGATGAATTGGGTATAAACCTCAATGATGACGATGCCCCTCTCTTCGGTGGTGGATCAGTAGGGCGTGGTCCACCGAAGAGGATGGGCAAAGGCAAAGGCAAAGGGGTGGTCGCCGAGTCGTCGCAGTCGGCTGAAGGCGGTGTGCAAAAGTCAAAGAGGACAAAGTGGACGGATGAGGAGAACGTCGCGCTGTCCAGGGCTTGGATCAGTGTTTGCGATGATCCTCTGCGGTCCAACAATCAGAGGATCATCAACTTGTGGGCTAAAATAGCAGCAGCCTACAAGAGTTTTCACCCGTACGGGAAGCCACACACCGGGGAGGAATGCCGGAAGCAGTGGGACCAATGTGCGGTCTCCCGATTTGCGGGGTTTTACACCAACAATCTCCGCATGATGTCCAGTGGCCAAACACTGGAGGATGTGAAGAAGAAGTCGGAGGCCCAATTTCCACTGGCGGGGGTTCATAAGGAGTTCAGCTACTGGAGCTGCTATGATATCCTGATGGAGTCCGAAAAGTTTCGAGCGGGTGTCGAGACCAACTGGCCGAAGAAGCAGCGGCTGAACCTCTTCGGCGATTTCAGCAGCAGCGCCGGTTCCCACGAGCTCCCCGACGGTGTCGAAGAGTTCCCGACCCCCCCTCATTTTCTGGCCACCCTCGCCCGATTGGTCAAAAGAGGGCGCAACGGGCAGCTAGGGGAGCCTCTTGCGGGTCTCATGAGGTCCAATCGAAGCCCCTTCTCTCGCACCGGATCCCGAGCTCCAGCGTCTCGCTCGTCAACAGGATCATCAAAGCTTGCTCCAAGTCATACGTGAATGGCGTGCGGCGACTGACCCTATGGAGAAGGAGGTGCTTTTTGATCTCATGCAGAGTATGTGTGCCGATTTGAAGACTCCAGATTTTGGAAGCACCGGGGACTCCGATGTGGCCGGGTCTGGCCAAGGCGGCGACGAGGAGTGAGGCGAGGCCACGTGTGTAGAAGTTGAAGGGGTTTTTAGATTGTAATTTTATTTTATTTTGTACTTTTTTTTATTTTGTATTTTTTTAGGATGTAATTATTTTTTTAATTTATGAAATGTTTGCATTTTCTCATATTTGTGTCGTAAATTTAATTCGTATTTGCGTGAATTTATTTTAGATGAATTTGTTATTTTATTTTATTGTGGCTAGTCAAGTTGCTAGTCCACTATTGTGGAATTGGGTGTCCAGATGACGTGGCGTCCAGTTTCTTGTCCAGATAACGTGGCAGGAGGTGTCCGGTTTCTTTTCCGGACACCATTGTGGATGCTCTAATGAAGACCGATACTCTGTTTTACTCATCTCTACTCCTCATTCTGCCACGTCAGCTCTCTCTTTACTCGTCAGCTCATCTCCAACTCATCGCCAGCTCATCATCCACATCTTCATTACTCTCTGCTGCATTGTTGCTATGTTGCATTGCTGCTGCATTGCCTTATTACGTTGCATGCATATATGTATATAGAATCAGAAATGCATGCAACACCTCTTCTCCCCGGCCTCCTACGCCCCCGCCCCCCTCCCCTTGATCGTCTACTTCCACGGCGGCGGATTCTCCAAATACGCCCCCGACTCCAAGGTCTTCGACCACCTCTGCACCCACCTCGCCGCCCGAGTCCCCGCCGTCGTCGCCTCCGTCAACTACCGCCTCGCCCCCGACCACAAGCACCCCTGCCCGTACGAGGACACGTCCTCCGATTCATCGACGCCCGCCCCTGCCTCGTCAATGCCGACATTCGCGTATAGAGATTTTATTCAAATAATATTGAATGAAGTTTTCTTTACTTGATTTTGTAGAAATCATGGTATTAAATATGCCCGGTCAATGGATTTTGACCAAATAATAAATGTGACGAGACATTTAATTTTGTGAAATTAAATGACATAGCGTCGATCTACATTTTACGTAGATAAATGTAGTATATTCACTTTCTCAAATCCGATTTCCGGTGAGTGAGAAATAGTGGATTAAAGTTGGGCATAATTAGCTCTTAATTAAAGCTTGGAGTTGGAGCTTAGGGAATAATTAACTAGTGTTAATTATCCCACAATGGAGGATTAACACATCTTTTAATGTGTATAAATTAAGTGACTTTATGTTACTTAATAATTATAGTGGACCAAGATGGGTGAAAGAGCCCACACGCGCGCACACGCGCGCGCCGCCGTTGCCGCCCGCCCGCTCGTGCACGTGCTCGCGCTCGCGGGCCGTGGGCCTCGGGCCCGGGCCCGATCTCGATCTTGATCTTGGACTTGGAAATTGGTCATTGGGTGGTCTTTGGGCTTGGGGCTTGGCCCAAACTATTCTTTTTGGACCACCGCCGAGTCAGCAATCCAAGTGGCTTGACACGTCGTCAAGCGAGGCACAGTCACGGCTGCCACGTGAGAAATCCACACGCTCCACACACGGGTGGCACACTCCAGCCACACGCCTGTAACCGACGTCGGTTACGAATTTGCCATGATGAGCCTTCAATGGCTGGTTGACCCTGCATGGTGGCTTGGCCTATAAATAGGCTAGTCATACCACTGCATTAGGACACACATACAAGCATTCTCTGCATAAGCTCTCTCCCTCTCTCTGCATTGTCCTTCTGTCGAAGCTCTGCCCTCTCCTCCATCCCGTTCGCCGGAGCTCTACTGATTGCGGTGCTGCATCAATAGAGACGTAGCCGTTTTACCTTTGGGGACGACACGCCAAACCGAAGAGCACTACCGGGGCGTATCTCGTCTTGCTGGAAGAGGCCTCCTCGACTCGGCTAATCATACTGGTTTAGTAGTTTTGATTCTACGTTGTAATTTTTAAGTTCAGTTCCTCCTTTTCTTTTCTTTTGGGTTGTATTACGCCCGGTTTTGTTATCTCTTGTAATCCAGAAACCAACAATCGCAAGACGAGATAAACTTGCCTTTGAAGGGATTTGGACCTCCTAAACTGAACTAAAACTTTCGAAACAATTAAAACCTTTGCTGGAGATGTCGACTGAATCCAACAATGCTGCTGCCACCACCGCCGCCGCCATTCCCTCCACCATGGCGACCACTGGACCGGTCAACACTTCATCGATTCCCTCGATGATGCCAACCCCCGGCTTCCCAACTGCCTCATCCACCGTCCCTTGGGTTTGGGACAACCCCTTCGGGGCGTCCACTGGTTCCACCTTTGGTGGTTCGGTTGGTTCCACTTTTAGTGGTTCCTTCGGATCCTTTAATGGATCGGGTGTTGGTGCCTTCGGGCTCAATACTGGTGTTGGATCTTCCGGGATCAACACGAATGTGGGGGGCACTATGCCCAACACGAACATGGGGGGCTCTATGCCCAACTAAGTTGTTGGCTCCTTCGGGGGCAACGGAATTGGTTCCTTCAATGGACCAAGTGCGGCACCTATGGCACCAAGAATGATGCCACCCGCCGAGAAGCCACCAAAGTTTGGAGGATCTGACTTCAAGCGGTGGTACCAGAAGATGTTGTTCTACTTGACAACATTGGGCGTCGCCAACTTCCTCACGGAAAATGAGCCGCCAGCGCCAAGTGACCAAGAGACTAGGCTCGAAGTCATGGCGGACTATGAAGCTTGGAGAAAAGGGGATTATCTATGTAAAAATTTTATTTTAAGTGCATTAGATGATAGCCTCTACAATGTATGCTCCAATGTAACCACATCTAAACAAATGTGGGAAAGCCTAGAAAAGAAGTATAGCATAGATAATGCTGCAGGCACCGAGAACGTCATAGTAGCCAAATTCAATGACTACAAAATGGTCGATTCTCGTCCTATTATGGAGCAAGTCCAAGACCTCCAAATGATCATCCACTCCTTAGTGGCTGAAGGGATGACCTTGCCCGATAAGTTCCTAAGGTGCACGATCATTGACAAGCTCCCTCCAAGTTGGAAGGACTTCAAGAGTTATCTCAAGCACAAGCGAAAGCAGATGACCCTTGAAGACTTGATCGTGAAGTTGCGCATTGAGGCCGACGTGCGCAAAAGTGATCAAAAGGCTAAGGGCTTCACCCCAAATGAAGCCAAAGCCAACCTGTTGGAGCGGGGCGGTCCCTCCAACAAACGCCCTCGCCCAAACCGTCCAAACGACAAAGGGAAGGGAAAGCAGCCTTCAAAGAAGTTTGAAGGCGACTGCTACAAGTGTGGCAAACCAGGCCACTTTGCTAAAGACTGTCGCATCAAGAAGAAGAAGCCGGCAGCCCACGTCGTTGAGAAGGAGTTCAAAGACTGGGATGAGAACGACCTCATTGCAGTGGTCACTGAAGAGGTTAACCTTGTTGATAACAAGAGAGGCTGGTACATCGACACCGGCGCTACTGCTCATGTTTGCTCCGACAGGAGCAAGTTTGCCTCCTACACGGCTGTTGAAGGAAGGAAAATCAACATGGGGAATCAAGCATCGTCCGAAATCCTCGGCGTTGGCAACGTGATTCTCATGATGACGTCTGGCGTCACAATCACTTTGAAGGATGTGCTGCATGTCCCGGACATCCGCAAGAACCTAGTGTCAGGATCAATACTAGTTAATAAGGGGTTTAAACTTGTATTTGAGTCTGATAGGTTTGTCTTGTATAAGTTTGGAAAATCCCTCGGAAAAGGTTATGTAACCGATGGGCTTTTCAAGCTTAGTGTAGCAACTCGCAGTGTTGCAAAGCCATTGGCTAATAATAATAAAGCATCTACTTCCTCTTATTTGACCGAGTCTTCAAATTTGTGGCATTGTAGATTGGGACATGTAAATTCAAAAGCCATTAAAAGATTAGTAAATTTAGATTTACTAAAGGCTAATGAAGTGGATAATCAAGATAAATGTGAAATTTGTCTTGAAGCAAAAATGACTAAGTTGCCGTTTCATTCGGTTGAACGAAGCACAAAACCCCTTGAATTAATTCACACGGATGTATGTGATTTAAAGATGGTGCAAACAAGAGGTGGTAAAAAGTACTTTATCACTTTCATAGATGATTGCACAAGATATTGCTACATTTATCTTTTAAGAAGTAAAGATGAAGCAATAGAGGCGTTCAAAAATTATAAGAACGAAGTTGAGAATCAACTTGGTTGTAAAATCAAAATGATTATAAGCGATAGAGGAGGAGAATATGTAGCCCCGTTTGAGGAGTTATGCAACGCAAGTGGTATAATTCATCAAACAACTGCTCCATATTCACCACAATCTAATGGTGTTGCAGAACGCAAAAATCGAACTCTAAAAGAGATGATGAATGCACTGCTTCTAACTTCAGGATTACCACATAACATGTGGGGGGAAGCTGTCTTGACAGCCAACTATATCCTGAATAAGATCCCTCTCAAAGGAAAATATGTCACTCCTTATGAGTTGTGGAAGGGAAGGAAGCCATCTTACAAATACCTCAAAGTGTGGGGGTGTTTGGCAAAGGTGATGGTTCCTTCGCCCAAAGAAGTTACAATCGGACCTAAGACGGTTGATTGCATCTTCATTGGATATGCACTTAACAGTAGTGCATATCGATTTATTGTTCACAAGTCTGAAATATCGACTATCACAGTAGGGACAACAATTGAGTCAAGGAATGCCGTATTTCTCGAAAATACTTTTCCTTGCAAAGACAAAGAAAAAGTCGTAACCAATTCTGAGACAAGAATTGAAGAAGCCACTAGTTCTAAACCAGTGGAAGAAGAAGCCACTAGTTCTAAATCAGCGGATGAGGAACCTGAATCGCGCAAGCGTGCAAGGCCCGATCCAAAAGATACAGTACTAAGACGTGGTAATAGAGTCAGAACACCAAAAACTTTTGGTCCTGACTACATTGCTTACATGTTGGATGAAGAACCAACATCGATAAAAGTAGCCTTTGCTGGCCCAGACGGGCTGCATTGGAGAGAAGCTGTTCAAAGCGAAATTGATTCAATTTTGCTAAACCACACTTGGGTGTTGGTAGATCTACCTGAAGGTGCGAAACCTCTAGGTTGCAAATGGGTACTTAAAAGGAAATTTAAGGCCGATGGAACAGTGGATAAGTATAAAGCCCGATTAGTAGTAAAGGGTTTTAAACAAAAGGAAGGACATGACTTCTTCGATACCTATTCACCTGTAACAAGGATTACATCTATCCGAGTGCTTCTCGCTATTGCTGCATTGCACAATCTTGAGATTCATCAAATGGATGTAAAGACCGCGTTTCTAAATGGTGAACTAGAAGATGAAATCTATATGGAACAACCCGAAGGGTTTGTAGTACCTGGACAAGAGAAAAAGGTATGCAAGCTAGTAAAATCTCTATATGGATTGAAACAAGCGCCATTGCAGTGGCACTTGAAGTTTGATAATGTGATGTTATCAAATGGGTTTAAAATCAACGAGTGCGACAAATGTGTCTACATCAAGAGCACTAATAACGGTCATGTTATAGTGTGTCTCTACGTTGATGATATGTTAATCTTGGGTAGCAACACTCAAGTAATTAACGATACAAAGGCCATGTTAAAGAGAAACTTTGACATGAAAGACATGGGTCTAGCAGATGTAATTCTTGGAATGAAGATTCTAAGAACGAATGATGGAATCATCTTAACACAATCACATTATGTTGAGAAGATATTGAATAAATTCAAAGCCTATGATGGCGCGCCGGTTAAGACTCCAATTGAACTCGACGTTCACTTGAGCAAAAACAAAGGCGAGCCCGTTGCACAAGAAGAGTATGCACGGGTGATCGAATGCATTATGTATTTGACTAATTGCACTCGACCTGACATTGCTTGTGCCGTGAACAAGTTGAGTCGTTACACGAGCAATCCAAGCAAAGAGCATTGGAGAGCTCTTGTGAGGGTTTTGAGATATTTAAAACACACTCAAAATCTTGGGCTACACTTCTCGAGATACCCCCCGGTACTTGAAGGGTACTGTGATGCCAATTGGATATCCGATAATAGAGACTCACTTTCAACAAGTGGATATGTCTTTACTATTGGGGGTGGTGCTGTATCGTGGAAATCCACAAAACAGACCTGTATAGCCCGATCAACAATAGAATCGGAGTTCATTGCCTTCGATAAGGCTGGTGAGGAAGCCGAGTGGCTTAAGAACTTCCTTGAAGACATTCCATGTTGGTCTAAGCCAGTGCCACCAGTGCTGATCCACTGCGATAGCCAAGCAGCTATTGGAAGGGCAAACAATGGCTTCTATAACGGTAAGTCTCGACATATACGTCGACGACATAACACCGTGAGACATTTGATCACAACAGGGGTGATTACAATTGACTATGTGAAGTCAATAGATAATCTAGCGGATCCGCTAACCAAATGGTTAAACCGTGATCAAATGAATAAGTTGCTAGAGGGAATGGGTTTGAAATCCACAAACTAAAGAATTGTCATAGTGGTAACCCAACCATGATGACTGGAGATCCCAAGAACTTGGTTCAAATGGACAACTAAGCTATGAGAGTTCATGGAAAAACACTCAAACTATATCTATTCCCTAGAGAGCAATAGAGTGTTGGAGAGCTTGCCTAGTGGTAAAGGCTAAGTCTATGACTTTTAATGGTTCTTAAGGATCTCAAAGAGATGGAATTCTCAAAGAGACCAAGTATGGCAAGGTACTTGACTAAGAATCACCTATGTAAGTGCGAAGTGTGGTCGCTTCATAAAAAAACGCACTTATGAATCCAAAGTGGTGTCCAAGACCGCAATGGACACAAAACGTGAGAACGGATGAGGTTGAGGTGTTTAAGCGTTAACACCATTGTCTCGGTGCACGCCGTGGGGGATTAGTTCAAAGCATCGCGCTACTAAGCCGTCTGTGTATCCGATGGTGTCGACTATGGAGGGTTCAAAGTCAACAACTACCTATCCTTATGCTTATATACCTCTCGAGGGTTGAGCTTGTGTCTGCATGCATATGCATTCGGCTATTTCCACTCATGTGGGGGATTGTAGAAATCATGGTATTAAATATGCCCGGTCAATGGATTTTGACCAAATAATAAATGTGACGAGACATTTAATTTTGTGAAATTAAATGACATAGCGTCGATCTACATTTTACGTAGATAAATGTAGTATATTCACTTTCTCAAATCCGATTTCCGGTGAGTGAGAAATAGTGGATTAAAGTTGGGCATAATTAGCTCTTAATTAAAGCTTGGAGTTGGAGCTTAGGGAATAATTAACTAGTGTTAATTATCCCACATTGGAGGATTAACACATCTTTTAATGTGTATAAATTAAGTGACTTTATGTTACTTAATAATTATAGTGGACCAAGATGGGTGAAAGAGCCCACACGCACACGCGCGCGCCGCCGCCGCCGCCCGAGCCCGAGCCCGTGCTCGTGCTCGTGCACGTGCTCGCGGTCGCGGTCGCGTGCCGCGGGCCTCGGGCCCTGGCCCGATCTTGATCTTGGGCTTGGATCTTGGCAATTGGTCTTTGGGTGGTCTTTGGGCTTGGGGCTTGGCCCAAACTATTCTTTTTGGACCACCGCCGAGTCAGCAATCCAAGTGGCTTGACACGTCGTCAAGCGAGGCACAGTCACGGCTGCCACGTGAGAAATCCACACGCTCCACACACGGGTGGCACACTCCAGCCACACGCCTGTAACCGACGTCGGTTACGAATTTGCCATGATGAGCCTTCAATGGCTGGTTGACCCTGCATGGTGGCTTGGCCTATAAATAGGCTAGCCATACCACTGCATTAGGACACACATACAAGCATTCTCTGCATAAGCTCTCTCCCTCTCTCTGCATTGTCCTTCTGTCGAAGCTCTGCCCTCTCTTCCATCCCGTTCGCCGGAGCTCTACTGATTGCGGTGCTGCATCAATAGAGACGTAGCCGTTTTACCTTTGGGGACGACACGCCAAACCGAAGAGCACTACCGGGGCGTATCTCGTCTTGCGGGAAGAGGCCTCCTCGACTCGGCTAATCATACTGGTTTAGTAGTTTCGATTCTACGTTGTAATTTTTAAGTTCAGTTCCTCCTTTTCTTTTCTTTTGGGTTGTATTACGCCCGGTTTTGTTATCTCTTGTAATCCAGAAACCAACAGATTTATACTCTATGCATATACGATTTGAAGTTGGGAGTAAAAATAGCAGGATTCATGGATTGCAATTGAAGGTAAGTCGAGCAAAGCTTTGAAACTGTACACACATTTGAGCAGAGTTGTGGATGCTGCTGCTTTGGTCTTCTGTTTCTAAGGAGAAACGGTGCAGTGATACACATTTACATTTATATTTACATTTACATTCCGATATCCGTGGACTAACATTTCTTGCTCTGCTTGTTGCTCCAGAGTTTCATAGAGAGGAGAATTCCTGGTTTCGGGGAGCCACAAGCTCAAAAAGCCACTGATTATGGACAGAACCCCAAATATGAGGAAAGAAAGAGACGGGCTAGATCTCCCAAACACAACCAGCAGGGGAGAAATCGAGGCCCCCAGCATCAATGACTGCCTCAACATGGAAACACACAAGTTCCTCACGTTTGTAGGGAACAGCTCCACGCAGTAGATGTACAGCAAATCAAATGCTGTCGAAGCTGCCATGAAACCAACTGCCTCGATCATCAGTTGAGGTAAGCTTCCTCTTTCCTTTGATGAAATTCCGGTGAGAAACACTGAGGCAGAGAAGAGCAGGCATGGCAACAGTAAAGTAGAGGTTAAAGTTAAGGTTTTCAACGTTGAGCTGAACACCATAGTAAACGAAACCAATCCCAAAACCTGTGAGCATAACCATTGTCATCCTTCTCACAGCCCATCTAGTATTCCACAGTCTCTCAATAGGCGAGCCTTTATTATCTCCTTTGCCCGAGACCATTTTCTCATTCGTAGACGATGGCTCCAGGAGACTCAGATTCGGGGGCAACTCTCTTCCATTGATTCTAGCATATCTTCTCAACACATCAAGAGCTTCTTCGCGTCTTCCCCTCACGAGTAGCCACCTTGGAGACTCTGCTACAAAGGGCATTAGTATAAAGACTGAGTAAACAAAGTTCTCCAACAAGTTCTGGTCGGATAAGCAATCACGGGGATAGACAGAAACCCCGCTGCAAAGAAGAAAAATCCAATTTGGCCAACTTGACCGCGCCATTTCCGGCCAATGGTTTCTGTCCAGAGCACCAGGCAGCATATACCAATGCCTGCTCTGGAAAGCCCGTTTGCAAAACGGAGAAGAGAGTAAATCCATATATTTGGGGAGAAGGAAGTTAGGAAAATGGTAGCAGCAGTTAGGAGACATGAAGCAAGCACTGCTCTTTTCCTCCCTAAGCGTCCATCCGCCAAGCGGCCAAACGCTGCAGAGCCTGTTAACACATACGGTAAAACTCATTCAGAAAAACTCGGAAAAAAACCTCTTCTTGATGCATGCTGTCTTAACATTATTGAATCTCATTTATGCAAAGTTTAATATGCTTTCTGTCTCTTTTTAGCAATGTTGAGTTGAGACAATAAACAAGTGGGGAAAAGGAGGAAACCTATGAGGGAACTGAGGAAGTAAACCGACGTTGGCAGAGCAGCGAGGAATCTACGGTCACACACCAGCCCCCACTCAGCTATGGTGGAGCTTGTACTCCCACCACTCCACTCCCAAGTCCCTGGCTTCAACCCACAAACAGAAGCAGCCGTTGTGCCACCACATTCGCGGCCAATGCACTGCCATGACTGTGGTTGAGCATCTGTGAAGATGGTGACAAGGGTGCAGTGGGAATCGAATATCCTAGCCAGGGACACCAAGATTACCTGCACAAGCTGCAAGAATCCGAACGACCCCACATATTCCTCCACCACCTCATCCACTGTAAGCTTCAGCTTACTCCCTACTCCATTTTTCTCTCCCACAAGTTGGTGTTTTTCCTCATCCATTTCAGACAAGAATGTGAGGGCGTGTCAGTGTTGTCTGATTCTTGAAAATGGCCATTTTTATACACTGAGAAAACAAACAGTGAAGAAAAGGATGGTTACCAGTGAATATGTTTGCATTAACTTTGGGGTTTGCATCACATTATGGCTAATGTTGGTTGGTTGGTTTCTTGGCGTGTTATGCCACTAAGAAAAGATAGCATTTTTACTCCTTGAAGGTGGCAATCTGAGTAAGGCAAAACTAGCTTGGATTATATTATATTAATGTAATCATTATGCCTTAATAATCAGTGACATAGAACTGCATTATTTATTCATTAACTTGTGCCTAATTCAAGGTTGCATCCAATCAAAATTTCTACTGTATTTGATGAGATAGAAAATGTATTGTGCTGTTGTAGTGGGAACAGAGTTATTCCCACCAAGTACAAGATGCTGATCCTATATTCTCACACACAATATGTACTCAAGTATCTAATCTGATTTTGCAAAAGAAAAATTAGCTTATTTTGAATTGTGATGCAACTTGAAACCGAGTTATACATTTTTATGGATGCGCATGCGAAGAAAAAAAAAGTACATATCATTTTCCCACTTTGAGTTTGTTGCCCATATTTAAACAAACATCAATTTAAAGAACCAAATATTGATGTCAGCAATATACCAAAATTTTCCTTGTATACAAGAAAATTTTATTTCTGTGAAACAGAAAAAAAAAGTTCCAACTAATTTTGTTTGTACCTACAAATTTGGTTAAATCTCTACAATCCAAAAAAATAGTCATCTGTTTATGTTTATGTTTTCTTTTCTCATTTTGGCGATGTCGTTTAGCATTACAAAAAAAACACATGAATTTTTATATAACAAGTTCTTGTAATGAAGCACTATAGCAAGTATTTTTGGATGTAAAATGATGGATATCTCAATCATGCATGCTTGGTGAAACCCCTGCATGATGGAGACTACCACATTGCATGCATATGCAATATGGGGGCATCGGCATCATATTTTTAAAACTTAAAAAAGCTAATTCAAAACAAATTATCACATAATACGTTTTCTTGTGAACTATGTTAGTACTTTCAAAACTATTCAATGTATGATACGGTCAACGAGTGGAAAATATATACGCGAGGAGGTAGAGGAGTAGTTTGGCCAGGGGAGAAAAATCAGGAAACATGTGAAACAGAAAAGTAGATTGAGCAAATCGTGGAGAGAAGTTTTCAGTTCCTATTTTCATGCAATTTAGTTATTCTCTATTTTCTACAGTCTATAAATACTTGTAAGCTAGGGAGATTAGATGATCACTGAGGCGATCAGTATTTTGGACGACGTAGTCGTAGGCCTCTGCGGAGGATTGTTATTTCTCGTTGATTCACAGCAATAAATAAATATTTGCAGTTTCCCTTTCCCCTCAAATTCGTGTGAACTGATAGCACAACTCGTGCTGCTTATCTCAGAATTGCCTTTACTCCTATCAATGTACTAGTAGTTAGAGTTGTGACATCAATACAAATTAATTATCAGAGTGCACATAATAAACGCAAAAGGGACATTAATTTGTGGTAAACAGGGTTGTCTAGCTACAATAAATTTGGAAGAAAAAATGGATTGATATAAAGTATTGATGGTTTCCATTACATTGTTCTCTTCTACTTTCAAGACATGATTTGTGTTAGGACAGAATCCTTATTTGATCAAGAAATAAGGTGTATGTATACTTCTAAAATGTAAGAAAAAATAAACCTTGTGGTGATTATTGCAAGTTTACTATGTTCTTATACTCCAAGAAAGTCCCCTCTAATGACCAACAGTTGCTGATGAGCTTGGTGCGAGCTCATCCGGTCCTTTGGTGATGCAGACGAGCATGCAACTCCAATTTGGAGGAGACTGATGATGCAGTCGTGCTGCTCGTTTCTCAAACTGCTCCAAGCTGCACTCCATGTCTCAGCATTTCCTGTTACTTGTTCACACAAAGCTGAGTTGTCTACAATTTCTGTGACTTTTTGTGGGACAGACATCTTCACAAACTGGTGACGGCTCAAGTTGTCGACTGGCCCTTTTCCTGTCAAAATTTCCAACAAGAGGATTCCAAATAGATAGTTTTTATAGTTAGACGAAGAGTATTTGAATAGAGATTTTAGATGTGAATTCTTGAATTACCAGTTGTTACCCAGAGCAGTATATCCAATGGTTCCTCGGATGGCAAGTGAGCTGGACTGGTCTGAAACTTATCTTGCTCCGAACTTGGGAACTACTCAGGCTAGACCAAAATGACCAACACAAGCAGTCATGTCACTATCAAGAAGGGCCTTAAGTGGCTTGTGATCACAGTGAGCAACAGGTGTTTGGCATTGGTGATGAAGATATGCAGTGCAGCAGCTACATCTATTGCAACGTTAATCCTTTGAAGAATTTTCAACTTAGGTGTGTTTTCTTGTGGATGTAGCCATTTTTCTAAGCTCCCATTTGACACAAACTGATAAATGAGTGCTTTGGAATTGTTTCCAAGGAAATCATTGCTTGAACAAGCAGTTATCACCTTGACAGGGTTGTAGTGTCTGTCGCTCTTCAAGGCTTGGCATTCAAACACGCCCGTGGAAGGGACCTCACCATCAAGGACAGATTTAAGGAGATGGAAGGGGAGAGTTTTGTCAAGAAACTTGGGATTATCCCTGAAAGATTGTTGTTTGAGAGGTCTAAGTAGTTGAGGATACTCAAATGAGCTAAATTTGGAATCCTCCCCTCGAAAGCATATAATGTTCAATTCCAAACAGCTGCCTATGCTTCTGAAATCTAAACAGAAAATCTTTTGTAAGAGAATGGCTCATGTTCATTTTCAGGCAGGGCACCAGTGAGGGTGTTGTACAACACATTAAACGACAGAATGCTTGGAATGCCACTGATGATTGTTGCTCACATTCAAGATTTCTAGTGTTTCAAGATTTCCCACTCCCTGGAATGAGTTTGAGTGATCAAGAATGGTGATGAAGGAAAAGTTTCCCAGTTGGGGTGCTATCGTCCCAGCTTATTTAATTAACGTAGAACGAAAAAAATACTTATTTATTTTGCACTTTCTTTTACTATTAGTTATCAGAGAATCGAACGAGTTTAGGATTGGCCAGCCTACTTGTTGGCCCACGAGATGGAGAGTAAGGGGATGAGGATGAACGAAATAACAACGTAAAGCGAAAGTGTACCTTTAGTCATTGATACGTGTTAGAATATTCAACATGAAGAACACGAAATACATGTTTAGAAACAAAGGCTTCTATCATTTTAGAGTTGATCGAATTCATTCTGTATCTGTATAGTAAATTAATACACTTCTTTTGTACTATTAATTATTTTTATAGAAATATACTTTCATTAATTTAAAATAATAATGAAACATATTGTACTCTTTCCGTCCCATTAAATATGCAATATTTGGGAATCGACACGAATTTTTATGTAGTGTTGTTTTATGAGTTAATGAGGATTGAGTAAAGTAAGAGAGATAAAAAAAGTAGGGATAGAGATATTTCCATTTTAGGAACCGTTCCATTTTTAATGGGACAGTAAAAAAAACGTTTCATTTTTAACGGGACAGAGAGAATATAATTTATGCAAATTTAATATTTTATCTACCAAGCTAAAACATTAATAGAAACTTTTTATATCAAGGAATTAGTCCATTGAAATTGATATATAATTTATAATATACAACCCAATATAACTAGTATAAAAAACATACTGATTTTCTTATACTATAACAAATTGGATTTATTATCTTCCACAGAGACGGGAAATATAAGCAATACTTATGAAACATTAAATTAATACTTTGAATGAAATATTAGTGGTGTTATTAAGTTAAAAGATTCAATGTCCGCCTGCAATTAATTATTTGTCGATCACTTTAAATTTTAAAAGTTTACTGGGCTACTGTTCTATGATTATGTGGGCTTACTGTGCTGGGCCTCTCGAGAATGTCGCGTGATAACTTCGCAGCTATGAATGGGCCTTAAAAGACTAGGCCCGCATTAGGATATTAAAATTATAGTACTACTACTAGTACTTCTAAAACATTCATCCCTAATTTATAGTAAAATATTTTACCTATAATAAAAATTAAATTTGTGAATATTTTTATTAAAAAAATATTTTATAAATTTAATATTATTAAGTTTGTGAATATTTTATAAATTTAGTTCAATTTTATTTTTATTATAGGTAAAAATTATTTTATAAATTTCAATATATTTTGATATAGGTAAGAAAATATTTTATAATTGAATTAGTTAGGTTAATTGATTAATTAGATTTATAATTAAGTCACTAATTTAGTTAAATCACGTTTGACCAGAAGGTAACTCATTAAACCCTAATAATTGCGCACACATTTTTCGCTGTCTCCCATTTCTCTCTCTAAACCCTAGAATTGCGGTAGTCACGAGTTGCGGATTTGCGGATGGATCTCCCGAGATTGGCTCTGATGCGCCAATCCTGACCAACGGAGGGCAGCTGAACTGAGTCTCAATCAGGTTCGTTTTGTTACACATATTTTGGATTAGTCTGCCGAGAGTGATTTGAATGATTGTGCAATTTGATTGAATCTTGATTGATTTTGTTTCAGTTTTGCCGTTTTAATTGATTCTGCTTCTGTTTTGATTGGAATCTTGATTGATTCTCCTTCAGTTTTGCAGTTTCAATTGATTCTGCTTCAGTTTTGATTGATTGTTCTATTTTGATTGCGATCTTGATTGATTCTGCTTCAGTTTTGCAGTTTTAATTGACTCGTGTATGGTGTACCTTCTGCAGAATCAGTTTGAACCCCAGCATTTGGTGAGATTGTTGCAGATCGTAGTTGAAGCTAGTTATGATTTAGCAATTAGACAACTCGCTAGCATTACCTTAAAGAATATCATTGCTGAAGACTGGGCAGGTAGGCTACAATCAAGAGAATATCATTACTGGTTTTGTTATTTTTAATGAAGAGAGAACTCATACTTTTTGATAATATCTAATTGTTTCACGGGATGTAGGCGTACCATCAAGGATTTTGCCTGAGGACAAGCATGTTGTGAGACAGAACATACCAGACCTTATTGCTCAGGTTCTGCCAATTCTAAGGTATCATTACCTTTTTCTCCACTGGTACTTTATGCAAGTCTGGAGAGGAAATTCTTAGTAAATGCATTTCACAAGCACACATGTATGTACAGTTAGCTTGTTATCAAGTGCTATTGGTGCCATTTAATGATACAATATGATTAGTTGACAGTAGTGCATTTACTTCATATGGCACTTGAATAAATTGGGTAGAATGACTGCTTATAATACTAACTTGGGAATTTAACTTCCATCCTTAAACAGAGCACAGCTGGGGGAATGCTTGAAAACAATTATACATGCAGAGCTCTCTCCAGAACAATTGCCAAATCTTTTGCATTGGGTAAATGTTAGTTTGCAGGAGCAACAAGTGTATAGAGCTCTGTTTGTGCTTAGGATTCTCGTCCGGAAATATCAGTGAGTTCATATGCTGTTCCCTATTTTTATTTACTACTTCAATACAGCATAGAGTATACGGATTTGTTTCAAAGGAATTTATCTTCTGTAGAAGAATATTGTGTATAACTTTTTTTAAAATTTGATAGATATTTTAGCATTATGGTCATGCTTTGTGCTGATTGTTTTTGTTATTTGCATGTTCAGATAATATGATGAGAGAATACTGCTTGATCAATGATCACATAGTGGTAGAAACATTGCCTAGTCTTCTTAACACATTTAACTTCCTTGTTGAGGTTGCTAACCCTTTGGTTGAAGTAGCAGATTTGATCAAGCTGATTTGCAAAATATTCTGGTCATCCAAATCCATATATGTAAGCTCACATCTTCTATTCATGCTTAGTTCTAGACTGCTGGTTGCAGTTTGTTGCATTAGAGCAATTCTTATTAGTTTTCCTGGTGATAGTTTACAACTATTGTTGAGATAAATACCTTATGTCTGAGAACTTGCTCATTAATTAGATTTTCTTTTTTTTAACTGACCATGTGCTCTATATGATGACATAATGTGAAAGCCCTACTGTAATAGATCTTTATGAATATATTAACTCTAATGCATTTGGTTCATGCTCTGTTTTATGTGTCTCATCCGTCTCAACTATTTTGGTATCAGACGGAGATCCCAAAGCTGTTATTTGATCCAGTTGTATTCAATGACTGGATGGTTCTTTTCTTAAAGATATTGGTGAGGCCTGGACCTGCAGAAGGACAGCCTGAAGATCCCGAGCTTAGAAAAACATGGGGATGGTGGAAAGTAAAGAAGTGGACGCTTAAGATATTAAGCCATCTTTCATGGTAGGTTCTTATCTATCATCATTCTATGGCCATGTTAGGTCAGTTGGACCTTATTTCAATAGTGCTCCTGTTTTCTTGTGTTTCCCAGGTTTAAGGATGTGAATATCCAAAACCCCATGAGGTTCCAGAGGAATTACGAACAGAAGATTTTGAATTACCATCTACATTTGTTGGATGGGATCCGTGATGGAGGCTATTTGCCGGACAGAGTTATCATACTTATCCTGGATTATCTAAGCAACAAGTTCATAAAGTGTTCTTATATTTTGTCATACTTTATCTACTTTTGAATGATGTAACCAAAATTTTGCAGCATCTCCAAAAGTAACATGTACATAGAGCTGCGACCAATACTTGATGATCTTTTCAAGGTCATCTTCCCCCAGATGTGCTTTAGCGACAATGATCAAAGGCTCTGGGATGAAGACCCTCGTGAATTTGTGAGGAAGGGATATGGTGAGTTAACACTGTCATCTGTTGAAGTTTTTTTTTGCTTGGACATTTGAACCATTTTTCATATTTTTACATTTTTTGTGGGCATAGATAAGGACCCATATTGTCCTAGAGCTGCTGCCCTGAATTTTGTCAGGGTGATGGTGACAGAATGTGAAAAGGAGGATATTCAAAAGTTAGATAAATCAGCAACATAAGGACAATTGAGGTAAGAAAGATCATAACTGTCGACTCTCAATCATTTCTATTTGTTTACTTAGGATAAACTGAATTTCCATTTACCATCAAAATCAACGTCACGTAAAGACATCTAATCCGGCTTCAGCCAAACGACCTCCCCACTACATATTTTCTTTACTTCCACGGTAGTAAGAAAAAGAGTTAAGCATTGGTCGACAATTTCAGTCATTGCTTTACGAGTAAACTTAAGGTCTCCATTGTTACCATGATTTTTATGCCTCTTTGATTCTGCAAAGAGTTTGCAAGAAATGAAAATGAGCATTAAAAAAAGAAAATGAAAGTGCATAGCAAAAAGAAAATGAAACATGACCATGAATTATTGTTTCCATTCCTTGGCTGTTGATTTGTTCATACTCTCTAAATTTTAAAACACAAATATAAGTCAGTACTTGTCACTTAAATACTCCCTCCGTCCCGCACTACTCGCACATTTCCTTTTGGGCACGGAGATTAAGGATTGAGTGATAGACAAAGTCAACAATTACGGCTGTAGGTATAAATTGTTACTAAAATTGGAAAGAGTGCAAATAACTTGGGACGCCCAGAAAGGAAATAAGTGCAAGTAGTGCGGGACGAAGGGAGTATAAAACAACATAAAAAATAAATATATATAAAACAAAAAAAGTATAACTTTGCAGGCATTCACGAACGCTTTCAACGCAAAGACAGAATCAACGTACACCGAAAGTTCCGGGTGACGCAATTCAGAAACAATACTGTGCAATGCAATATAGAAGTTGTGTTGGTCCGAGAAATCGAAAGTTGCGTATAATCGTGCAACCCATGCAGCCTACAATAACACATTTCCAAAGTGAACACTGTCATAATTTACAATAGCTTGCACAAACAAAATAATAGTAAATGCACCTTTGCTCGAACATGGCCAACATCACTGCATAATTGAGGAATAACTAGGGGTGGGTCGATACAAGATATTGTATCGAAAACGTTGTATCGTATATCGTATCGAAAATATCGATATGAAAGAATTTCATATCGTTATCATATCGAAAGTTTCGATATATCGAAAGTTTCGATATATCGAATATCGATATATCGAACTTTCGATATGGATAATATCAATATCGATATCGTATCGAATACTTGTATATCGAAAATTATAATTTCAAAACTTAAAATTCACACAAAAATTAATAAAACTTCTACACAATAAAATTAATAGTGTTCTTATCTCCATAATCAAAATACAACACAACCAAGTACAATTAAATGGATTTATATATATTTATAATTTTAAATTTTAATATGTATTGAATTTCAATATGTTCCGATATATACGATATATATCGTATATTCGATATCGAAAATATCGATATATATCGTATATTCGATATATAACGATATATCGCGATATAAGTTACGATATATAAAAAATTCGATAATTTTTCGATATTTTTCAATATGATACGAGCGATATATCATTTTTTCGATATTTTTCCCCAGCCCTAGGAATAACATGTTCAAGAATTTTCTCCAGATCATATTTGCATGCTTCCGTGTGCTTCATTGTATCAATCATAGCACCGATAGCAAGAAAAGCACCATCTATTTCTGTGTAGCTTTTGTTTTCTGGTATTGTCCAATCGATTTTATTGGTTTATTCTTAAACTAGAAATGCTTGGACAGTAACAGAAAACAAAAACTACACAGAAATAGATGGTGTTTTTCTTGCTATCAGTGCTATGATTGATACAATGAAGCACACGGAAGCATGCAAATATGATCTAGAGAAAATTCTTGAACAACATGTTATTCCTCAGTTATGCAGTGATGTTGGGCATGTTCGAGCAAAGGTACATTTACTTTTATTTTGTTTGTGCAAGCTATTGTAAATTATGTCGGTGTTCACTTTGGAAATGTGTTATTGTAGACTGCATGGGTTGCACGATTATATGCAACTTTCGATTTCTCAGAACAACACAACTTCTATATTGCATTGCACAGTATTGTTTCTGAATTGCGTCATCCAAAACTTCCGGTGTACGTTGATTCTGTCTTTGCGTTGAAAGCGTTCGTGAATGCCTGCAAAGCTATACTTTTTTTGTTGTTTTATATTTATTTACTTTTTATGTTGTTTTATATTTAAGTGACAAGTACTGACTTATATTTGTGTTTTAAAATTTAGAGAGTATGAACAAATCAACAGCCAAGGAATGGAAACAATAATTCATGGTCATGTTTCATTTTCTTTTTGCTATACACTTTCATTTTCTTTTTTTAATGCTCATTTTCATTTCTTGCAAACTCTTTGCAGAATCAAACAGGCATAAAAATCATGGTAACAATGGAGACCTTAAGTTTACTCGTAAAGCAATGACATAAATTGTCGACCAATGCTCAGCTCTTTTTCTTACTACCGTGGAAGCAAGGAAATTATGTAGTGGGGAGGTCGTTTGGCTGAAGCCGGATTAGATGTCTTTACGTGACGTTGATTTTGATGGTAAATGGAAATTCAGTTTGTCCTAAGCAAACTGATAGAAATGATTGAGAGTCGACAGTTATGATCTTTCTTACCTCAATGTCCATATGTTGCTGATCAACAATCAAGTGCTGGTTCATAAATCTTTGTTCTTCATCAATCCTGTTCTTTTATATACTGCCATTTTTGTTCAATACTGCTTCTGTTCAGCCTTCCTTAGCGAAAGAGGAAAAGGATGGGTATTCTATAAGATTTAACCAATAAATAATGAGTATTACTATGTGACCATGGATTCGTTAACAATAAAATACTATATGATACTAGTAGTTCACTATAAGATGTAGCTAATAAAGTAAAATGAAATAAGCTTTGTTTAAAATTTAATTTGAATACATTAAATTTGTCTAAGTAATTATGAATTGAATAATGTCGCATTTGAATCGAGATAATGTCAATAATTGTTTGGCATTATCTCGATTCATCAGAGAAATTGTTTTGCATTGGCCTTTTAACCAATAATTGTTTGCTTTGGTTATTTAGCCTCTGATCAGGTTAAATTGTGGAGATATGTCATCCTTATTTTACTGATTGCAGGAATCTGTCATCACAACAATTGGCTTCCTGAAGGAAGCTCCAGCCGTAAATGTACATGGTTTTAATGTCTACCACAAGAATAGACTGATACTGGTGACTGCTTTTACTGTATTAATCAATCTTTCGATATTGTCACTAGCAGAAATATAGTTAAACTGAACTCAAGCAAGTATAGTGTAGCGCTTCCTGAGGCAAATGGACCATTTTAGATGATACACTCTTAATTCTGACATTATTACATTAGTTAGGAAAATTTTATTTACCCTCTTTCCACTTACTATCGTATAGCTTTGCCATCAATCAGTCATTCAGTCAGTCCTGCATCCCTCTAGACTTCTTATAGTAAAGGCATTGTGATATTCTGAATTGCTCCTTTGACATCCTTTTCTTTTTTCTAATATATAATCTAGGATCTCTAATACTGGCTTTATCTACCTACAGCGAAACCTATTTTGTTTCTCTCACTGCAGCCATTTTGGCATGTTGTATGCTATGCTAGAAACAGAGGCAGAGGAGTTGTTGGTAAGAATTTTGTATAGTGCCAGGTTTTGTATTTTCCTCCTGAATTGCATAAATTTTTATACCACACAACATGGCAGGGATTTTGGAAGCAAACTTTATTAAGCCTACTCACAACAAACAGGACTTTGAGAAAACACCAGTTTTCGAGAAGCTTGAAGCCCGTCTGAAAGATATGACAGTAGAATACTGGTTAGTGATCAATTTCAGGAAGGAAAAAAGAAGACGAAGTTTATACCCAAAATCAAGGAATTTGAGCTTTCCTGTCTCTATTTGCTAACTTTAAAGGCTTTTATATAAATTGCAATGAATATTCTGCCATTGATGGATCATGCCGTCTATGCTATAATATTCTTCTTTGGCAGGGATTACCATTGTGGACTCATTGGCTATAAAGTTTTGAAAGTTCCTCGACCAATGACACATCAAGTGACACCTAGTCCTGATTCAGATCGTGGACCTGGTATATATCAACCTGTGGTGCTGACTAGAGACTCCTTACCGTCCTTCCATCAAAATGCAGAGGGTAAGAACTCAGAATATGTTTTGATGTATCAGCCTTCATCATATCTCTGAATCTCTTATCTCTTTACTGAAGTATGCCTGCTAATGTAACAAACAATTTTGAAACTCATTATGCAATGAAATTGCACAGGAGGAACTCTCAGAAGGAAAAGAAACGAGCAAGTTGTGGAGCCTGGAAGGGTAAATAGGATGGGAGGTACAGGGGTGAGACCTGTTGACAGTGCTCTTGGCGGAGATGTACTACAGGTCCTTTCGTCATTTATAATCATTAGCTTTCCCAGTAGCATATATCCAAGTTTTCTCATTTGTAGGGTAACAAATTCTAGAACCCAAACTGATGATATCAGTGTGGTTATGGAAATAGCTTTAATTACTTAGTGTTCTGTATTTTCATAACAAAGCCATCCCGACGTGTATAACCTGATGCTATCTGTTATTTCCTTGATGCAGCATGCTATTAATCCTGCCAGAGCGGTTCCAGTAGCTGATGCTGCTGTTAAGATAATTCAAGATAACCAAAAACTCCACGCTCAGTAAGTCTTGTATCATAGAACTAATGCGCTTGTTGACTATGACAAACAGCTTTATATCAACTTATGAAAACAAAAAACCCCCGCCAAAGGCGACTCTGATTCTCCTCCACAATCAATGATAATAAGTCATATGCTTGTGAGTTCAGAATGTATATACCCATGCTTACACAATTTTGCACCTGTCTGTATCTCAGATTCAAGATATTTGAGGAGACTGACAAAGAGCTCAATCTCAAGGTATCGATGTTTTGCTGTTTAAGACATTTTGAATATTTGTTTAAACCTTTGAATATTTGTTTAAACCAAAAGGTTTGTTCACTGATTACATGAAAATTGAATTGTGGTATAGAGATCTTGTCCATGATGCACTATCTATGAGATGCATTTTGGCCAAGATAAACTTCTATTTTCTCTCTCTTCAAAGTTCATGTAAATATTGTCATGAACTTTATATCATACTCTCTTTGTCCCACTACAGTTGTTTTGTGAAAATGATAATAAATCGTTAGAGTGGAAAGAAAGTAAAGTTAGTAAGAGAATAATTTAGATACGACTCTCTTTTACAATATTTCCTCTCTTACTTTACTTTCTTTCCACTTTAACTATTTATTATCATCTTCACAAAACAACGGCCGAAAAGAAATGCATCAATTATAGAGGGATAGAGTATCAACTTTGTGGACATGAAATTAAGTGTTTTTCATGCTTTTCTTTGCAGATTACAAAACTCACGGAAGAAATACAAAAAGAGCGTCATGAGTACGCTCGCTTGCTGCTAGAAACGAAAATGTTGGAGAAAGTGAAAAGGGAAAGGGCAATTAGGGAAATGAGACATTCCTGATCATTCTGCTGATATTTTTGGTAAGGTAAATGTTACAAATTGTCTTAATCTAAACACGCTTTGCGTTTTCGTGTCCTTGTCCCATCACAATGATAGTATCCCAACATAAGGATAGTAATAAACAGATTCATCACTTTGCAAATTTTCCATGTCCGTGTTCGGGCGACCAGAATTTGAGCCCGTTATCAAACATGGTACTCCCAAGTTCAGGCCAAGTGTGCAAAACGGGCCCGATTCCGGGCGTGAGGACATGAGTATGAGCCTGTTTATAACGTAACGACAAATTTTTTTATTATGCTTATGTTGGGCACATGCAAGAAAATGTGCATAGGTTGGAACAAGTAACATTTACCATTTAGTTATGTAATTTTCTGTACTTTTGTGCAAATTAAGTAAGGTATATATTTTAGCCCATTTCCCCTTTTTCCCTTACCGAATGAGCTAACTCCCTGATGATATTCATCTCATCCTCGATAAGATGGGCATATTTCAAGCTGTTGAGACGGCTATTCTCTCCAAGCGATGGAAAAAGCTGTGGTGTGCCCTCCCCGCCCTCCGCTTCCACTTCAGCCTCCCCATACACAGCTACCTCTCCCCCCTATGAACACAATAGATCCCAACTCCTCTCTCACTGCCAACGTGTCTCCCAATTTCTCTCTCACCGCCATGCCTCAGCCGCTGTCCACGCCTTCCACATCTCATTCGGCAGCAATACTCTCCTAGGCGGCGGAGTTGACAGGTCATTCGTGGAGGATTGCGCCCTCTACGCCATCAATCACGGCGTCCAATCCCTCCACCTCCACCGTCACGACTTAAGACAAACGTGGCTACCCGCAGCGATCTCTGCCTGCAAAACGCTCAAGGAGCTCGACCTCACAGAATTCTTTGTCAACAGCGTCCAATACCACAATCAGAGAATTGTATTTTTTTTTTGTTTATTTTTTGGATTTGACTTGATTTCATTTGTTTTGTCTTATGTTTAGTATTTATTTTCATAGATTATTAATGTTTGATTTGAGAGCATATCATTTTCATTCTTCTCTCTCTTAATTTTTTTTGACCGATGGTGATGGAAGGACGTCACCTAATTTGTAATTTTTTTTGACCGATGGTGATGGAAGGACGTCACCTAATTTGCAATTTGATAGGAACTTTGTATCTGTTTGTGGTTCTTACATATTGTTTACAAGTGATGAATATTAGAGCACAATAATTTGTTTCAATTTCTATGTGAATTTTAGAGCACAATATATACGTGTCTATTTCAGTTCCAGCCCTTCAAATTTCTTACGATTGCCATTTACTTGTCTAACGATTTTGGACAATTTTGATAGAATTGGTTTATTAGAGAAAAAAAATGTGTGATAAGGCTTTTAAAAAGCCCATATAACATCAAAGGTGTGTACGCAAACTTGAAACAATCTCAAGTATTGTGAACTTTCAAGAAAAAAGATTTCAAATTGTAGAATGAGAGAGAAATAGATGAAGGGGAGAGATGAGATGGGAGTTCCGGCAACAGCGACAGCGCCGGACGACCGAGAGAGGAAATTGAAGAGGAGGCAGAGTGATTGAAAGAGAAGGGGCAACTTTGGGCTTTATTTATAAAGTTTTGGGCCCAATAATAAATAGATTTGGGCTGGGAATACTCCTATGCTTGGACCAGTTGTCGACGAGATTTTGACATTAAAATGCGTGGGATAGATTTATCTTTTCCGAATGCAATGGAAAACAATGAATTTATTTAATAGCTTTGCCTCAGCAATATTATTTAATTTTAAACAGCCTGCTGAGTCACATAATAAAAAATATAATGATTAGTAAAGAATATAAAAATATTTTCCTAAAATTAAACTGTGACTCCACTCTAGTAGTATCAATTTTTAAAATGTTTTAATAGTGACTCCACTTTTTTTTTCTTAAATAATAATCGCCATCCCTCATTTCTTAATCAAAATTTTGTCCCAGACTAAATCCAAAAACATTAAAAAGTGTTGAAATCATTAAAAATTAAGGGGAGTGATAATTCTACGTACATAATTGGATATTTTAGGTATTTCATATTTAAAACCGGTTCATAATTTTTAATTAATTTTAAATAAATTAGTGTATTACAAATTAATCCTTTGAAAATAGCTCATTTTTCTCTTCTTTTCTTCCACATTTTTTATGGAAGCGTGTATGTAGTGTAGTTATATACCTCTCTCCTCTCTCATCCACATTCTAGCCGAGAATTGTGTATGCAGTTTCTCTCATATCTCTCCCTCTATCAATATGATATCTACTCCTTTAATATTTTATTATTTACCTCACATCAAATGTTTTGCTACACCCTATTAAGTAGGAGTACCTTACTATTAGTATTACAAATATTGTACTATTCGAAATTTGTTTTTAATAGTATTACTTATTGCTGAATTATTTCTCTTCATATTCTTTTATTGTTTCAAATTATTTGCATAATTAATTAAAGTAATTATTTGTGAACTTCGATAATGTTAAATAAGTATATGTAGTATAAAAATATTTATAAATGTAATTTAAAAACATTGCTTTTTATTGTTACAATTTATATACTCTTTGATTCATTTCATTATCGGTTATCATGAATCATATCATGGATCTTTATGATAAAAGATGCCTACAAATTGTCGAAAGAATATTATAATACTCCTAATATTTTGGATTATTAATATATAAAAGTTACATAGCGATAGAAAAGAAAGATAAGTATTACTTATATAGGAGTACTTTTTTTACCTTGGCGCGCGAATGCCAACGCTTTAAACATTGATGCTTCAGTGTTCAATCCGTTAAAAAATATATATACGGTGCATGCATGCTGGTTGCAATATCATTAATTATGAAGATTGAAATATTAATGATTATTAAGTGTTAATTATAGTATTGAATTACTTTTGCCTGGATGGAATGTAACACACATACATTCATGTTGAAGTACATGAAATATTAATTAATTATAGTTACTTATAATTAATTTATTAACGAAACATATACTCGAGTTGTTTTATTTATAACCAACTTAAAATAGAAAAAAAATTATTTAAAATAATCAATTGAAAATTAATAAAATGAATACAGTAAAAACCAAAAGTAGAAACTACATTTAAACTAAAATAAAATAAAATGTAATCAATCCAAATCGGTCGTTGCCGTCAACACGTGGGAATTGGAGGACAAGATGAAAGAAAAATACCCGGACCTGTTTGAATAGACCATCGTAAATTTCGGGACGAAATTTCTTTTAAGGGAGATAGTATGTAACGACCCGCTAAAACGATATTATTAGAAACAGTAGTGTTGGCGTAATTATACCTATATAAGTGATTTTTTAAGTAATTAATTTCAAACTACGATAGAAGGTTGTTTACGATAGAGTGTCGTTGTTGTTTCTAACTTCAGCCAAGTATATAATATATAAGTATATATATATATATATATATATATATATGTGCAATAAAAGAATCGAGACCCATAATCAAAGTTTTAATGTCTTATACATCCAGCAAAAGTCCAAAAGCGTTTTTTTTACAACGAGTTCGATGCTAGATTAGAGTAAGAAAACGATTTCGGACATCACAAGAGTCGTGCCGGGATGGACTCGCACCGGACAGCCGTGCCGAGTGCCGGGCAGCACCTGGACAGCCCGTCTTCTGTCCTCCGGGTCTTGCTCGATCACCACTTTTTGCACTCCCGATACCTACACGAAAGGATAGACCACGTATCAAATACACTTTCGACATTAAATCAAGACGACAAGTGAATAAGAACCGCATCACATCAAGCACGTTTTCCTAAGGCCGCATTAATTAGTCGTCTTATCGAAACGAAAAGACGTGAATTTTTGTTTTTAGTGAAAAAAAAAAGTCCATAACTTTTGGACATTATACCTCCACGTATGGATCAAGTTTTAACCATGTAAACCATGCACCTTTCTTCCCTATAAATACCACACTATATCATCCTCTACTTTTTGTTCCTTCACAAAATTCTCTAACCAAAATTTTATCAAAATGAGGATGCATGTAAGTGTTTGAAGAAGAGGAGTTCAATTTCCTACTCACTATCCTTCTTCTCCTCCTCTCCTCATGGTAATTCCTCCTAATAACTATTTTGCTACATAGCCATTTTCATACCACATTCAAACATGAACACTTAGAATTTTCACATACCAAATACCATCTTCTTGTATGCCGTGAACGTAAGAAAAACATTCATGCTTATAAACAAAATTTCTTGAACAAACTTCCTTAAGCAAAGAGCCAAGAACCATGATTATATATATATATATATATATATATATATATATATATATATATATATATATATTTTTTAAGCAATCAAGATCTATGAATTTTGATAACCATGGAAATAACGTTGAGCTCGAGATAGTAGAACTTAGCTTTTAGTGAACTTAGGAGAACACCGGGCTGCCCGAACGGTGCCGCTGCTGCTGTCTGCGGCAGCCACGCACACCTTGCTGCCCTCTCGGCAGCCATACACGCACACACGCTGCTGCTACTGCTGTCACACGGTGGCAGCCTTTCACGCCAAACCCCTGTCGCCACTGCCCCTCAACACACCAGCTGCCAGCGAAGCTCCGGCGGCTGCAACATCGCATCCGGAATGACCCCGCTGCCCCACCCCGCGACGGCAGCTGGGCTCACACGCCGGCGAGCCAGATTAAGCGACGGGTCTGCCGGACCTGTTTTGGAAGAACTGAAGTGAGAGATGAAGGGGAAAGCATGTGTATGTACATGTATGTGCGTGTGTGTGTTAAAGAGAAAGAGAAAAATGAGAAAAGAGAGATGTACCTGGTGGACGACGACGCAGCTGCGTGAGAGGGAGCGGACGGTGGGAGTACGAGCAGCAGCGTGACCTGCTGACAGCGGTGAGGTGGGCGGCGTGCAGCCGGCGGTGCGAGCGTCGTTCGCCGGCGACGCAATGACCGGCCGAGCCCCGGTGAACGAAGGAGAACGAGAGAGAGTAAGAGATCGGTGAGAGAGAAAGAGGGGAGAAGAAAGAGGCAAGACAAATCTGAATTTGGGATGGTGAATATAGCGTTCACTTTTGAATTTTAGGACTTGGGCTCTTGTTGGGCCAAAACTTTAATATTTTGTTTGGGCTTCATTAAATCTTTTCTTTGGGCCGAGAAGTGAAAGGAAATGAGAGAGGTTTAGCTCTTCAATTTAATTGATGGTTTGATGGTGGTTTCCAAATAATTTTGAATGGTTCGGTTTGATTAAATAATTAATCTCACGATTAATTATTTTTCTTTTCTAATCTTTAGAGTCAATTAATATTGATCTCTTGATGAATTTCTTATGGATAAGTTAAAATATGTGCTTAATGAGTTTTTATTTTTTTTCCCAAGTAATTAAAAGTCTCTAAATTATTTAGAATGCCGCGAGCTTGAATCGAATGAACTTTCTTTTAATCTAAACCCTGAACGTAGGATGCATACCTCATATAAGATCATTTCATATCATCTTTTATGAATGTTCTTACGACTAATTGAATTAATACCCTCTTTCAAGAAGGGCGTGTTCAAGGAGTTGATTTTCGAAACCGAGCTTGAGAAGGGTATTTTTGGAAGCATCGAGGTGGGCTTTATATCCAACACATTAAGTGTGGATAAAATTATCAAGCATATATGAAAGGATTTTTGTTTGATAAAATCGCACTTTTTTTGTTTGCAAATGTTATCGTGCCATAAATTATTTATTTTATGATGCCTATCTGTTTTGGCTATGCCAAAAAGAAATAAAACGAATTCGGACTCCAATAGGACTGAAAATCCTATTCGAGTTAGTGTACACAAAGGAATGGACCGTGTGTCATCGTAAGGGTTGGCCGGTCAATGTGATCGTGGAAGGTGGCCACCTTCCCGACACACTATGAATTATCAGATATGGCGGATTACAAGGATGAACTTAGTCTGATCAGACGAACTTTATGAAAATGAACTTAGTAAGCTCGGGCCTTTAAGAAAAACCCCGTGTGTTACTGCTATGGCATGATGACAATGACTTTTTATTATATATGTGTAATTTTCGGCAATGTGTTCACTGAGTACCCCGTACTCAGCCCTGCATGTATTTATAAATGTGCAGGTTGAGCTGATGATGAAATGGTGGCTGAGTGGAGTTGGTGGTTGTCTCACATCTTTTGTAGGATTTTCTGTGGCATATGTCTTCACACATACCGCCGTGTTTTGCAACTTCTTCCGTTGTGCCTCGTTGTAATATTTTGTGCTAAAGAGGTCATAAGGACAATACTTTGTTTTGAGATGACGCTCCGCAAACTCTCTTTTGGATTGTATAATCCTTCATATTGTCTTATGAACCTTTTCTTTCTTATCAAGAAGTGTTTGATGCTCCATTGTCCTTATCCCCTTTCTATCCCCTTTTTCTTATTCCCCTCCCCTAGTCACGTTTCCCCGAGCATTGCTATCCTTAGCAAGGCGCGGTCGTGACACGGACTACTTGCGGTTGAGCTTCCGGGGGATTCGTCGTCGAACCAATTTCCCGCCTCGGGTCCTTCGTCTTGGACAACCATGTTGTGCAAGATTATGCACGTATACATGATGTCGACCATGTTTTCCATGAACCACGTACGAGCCGGGGCTTTGATGATGTTGAAGCGCGCTTGGAGAAAATAAAGGTTTCCCCATGCGGAAACGGCGACGGAAGTACGTATCTCCCCAAACCGAGTTATCGCAGAAGTAGTCGCGTACTAACCTTGCAGCGGCTTCCTCCCGGTTACGATGGATGTACGTACGGGAGCGTCGTTGGGGAGCGGCTTCTTCGGCCTCCCGTCGTCGATCTTCTTCAAGTGATTGTTGCAATATTTGACGCATTTGTTCAAAAGGATCCATTAGTTTGATTAAATTTGGGAGAAGGAAAGCAGAGTTGATTTAAGATGAAAATTGGGGTGGAAATAGAGAGGAATAGATGTGTGTTTGTGATTGAAATGAGTATGAAATATGAGTATTTATAGAGTAAATAAATAAAAAAAAAAATACAAAACGGATATAAAAAACGGTCACATTACCGTTGCAATTTTTTTTTATTAAATTCGATTTTTTTAAAAAAAATTGAATTATTGCGTCACCGGGACGAAGCCTACTCGCGGGGCAGCGAGTGGGCTTCACGCGTCGAATGCGAGGCCGCCACGTCGCCTCGGCGCGTGGCGGAACGTTTCATTCCGCGTTCCTCCGGAACGGAACGCGACACAGCATAGGAACGGCATGGGCACGGAACGGCGACGGAACGGAGCCTGCAACGCGTGCCGTCGCAGAACCGTTCCGCCGGAACGGCATAGGAACCGCAACGGCACAGTGTTACGGGTGCCCTAAAAATATTATGTACATGTACAATTTATGTACATTTATCTTTTCTCCTTAAAAAATATGAATATCAATTCCGAAAATTAGAGATAATTGATAGAAATTAGATATCGTCCTCCAAAACTGCTCAATTTACCCACCTATGTCAATTTACAAATTCAAAAATACACTTCATGATAAGGGTGGTTGACAGTTGTCATTTGCAGCATTACAAAATTCAAAAACATACTCGTGTGAACATTGAATTTACTTAATCATAATATTCAATTGCATATGTTCAGATTTAAAAATTTGGTATGATTTATATTGAATTCATATATTTTCGGAAACCAGTCAAATGAATATTTGGAGTCAATTTCTTTCACATAGAATTTTAGTTTCTTTTACACAAAATCATTATATGCCACAACAGTTTTCTATGTTATACTGATATACATCGGCACATCAGTGTTATAATATCACTCTATACTACATATAGTTTCAATTTCATTCATACATAATGCTATTAGTTTATGTATAATGTATTAACGGTTTTATTCTGGAACTACCTTAACTTTGATGGACAATCGTAAGTAAGAGAGAATTAATTTTTATTAAAAATAGAAATGACTCAATTAACTTGAAACTTTTCAAAATAGAAAAATAACTCTATTAACGAGATAATATATTTTTTCGACTACCTTATTGGCAGCTAATTTCATCGACTACTTCACCAAACTAGCTAACTTGCCTTATGATTGACGCACACATCTAATGCCAACACACATGTGACACATATTCTTATAAGATTGAAACTATTGTTTAAATAGTATACCTGACACAAACTCCATTCTATGTCTGGAATTGTTTTGTCATGAATTCAACAACAAAATAAAGGTATAGATCTCATCCCCAATTGTACGCTACTTAATATTCAAACACACAGAACGGAGGGGCCTCGATACATTAGGCCCATTATTCTTTTCAGGATGGGCTTGCTTGAAATGGGCTTAAACCGGCCCATAAATTATTAAAATACTCCCCTCATTGTATTTTTCAACTTTTTGAATATTTTTAATTAATAAAAAATACATTTAGTGACATCCTTTGTCATTCAACCAAATCTAGGATGCGTTACTTCAAATTGGTACAAGTACTAAATTTTTCTATGATGACGAGAGTAAATTTTTTTTGGGTGAAAATAAAAATTGGATTAGTAACAAATTAATAAAAAATATGAGAAAAAGCGAAAAAATAGGAACGACAATCCGCTATCCTAATCCACCGGAAAATACCGGGAAAATATTTTCCCTCCGCACACGTGTCAAAGCTTCCCACCCGTTTTGGGCGCTTCTTCCGATTTTGCCCCTCCCCGACATAAATATATTTTCCTTCACCAATTCGTCTTCAAATTTTTTTCCTTTTATCGTTCCGGCCGTTGAATCTTCGATCTGCAGATACTGTTCCTTCCCCCGATTTCGGCGTGCTTTCCTGATCGGATCGCCCCCAGGGCAGGCGATTTCGAGCCCCTTGAATGATTCAAGGACTCCATATCTATATCTCCCTCGATATCTTGCGGCGGAAATATTAGGGTTTGGGTTTTGAAGAAAGGGATCAGGTTCTTGTATTCATTGTATCTGATTTTTTTTTATTTCTTGTTTTTTTGTTATCTGTATTTCGATTTGAAAAATTGATTGGGTAGGGTATGTGAGAGATTGTCAGATAACCTAGGTTTGGTTAATCTTGATTGCGCTTTCTTTCTTTCTATTTTTGGGTAGTTTTTTTTGGAATTCTTTGATTCTTTTTTGTATATAATAGCAGGTAGCGTTTTTTTTATTGGTTTCATAGATTTAGCTGATAAAAAACTAAAAAAGGTTTGGGTTCGTTACAAGAAAGGCTCAGTGAAGTTTTTGGTGCTCCGTTTTAGTTTGTCATTGAAAATCGAGGGATTTCTTGTTTGAATCTTTGTAAGAAATTCGTCTAACCCCTATTAGAGGTTGTGATAAAAGAAAAACAGAAAAAAAGAAAAAAAGAAAAAAAAAAGAGAGAAAAAGAAAAAAAAGAAGGAAAATAGGAGGTAGTATAATATACCTCTGCAAGTGAAAAATCTGCTGCCTTTTGGTTGTACTTTAGATTGGAGGGAGAGGGAGTCGTTGAGGCCTGAGAGAGAGAGGAAGAGGTTGAAGGGGAGAGGGAGGGAGAGGTTTTGAGGAGATATTGAAATGGCCTTGAACTATTCCCATCGGCCTGTGTTCCCGGCTCACACTTCTGCAAATAATTTGTGGTCACCTTTGAGGAATGTGAACGGCTGTCTTGCTGAGGGTTCTTCTGAAGTTTATGGTGAATGTTATCCAAGGCCTTGGCATCTGAGCCAAGAAGAGATGGAGGAATGGGATTTCCTTAGCCAGGATACAGTTGGTCGCTGCTGCTCACCGGAGTCAAACTCGAGGGACATTGCTGACCGTTTGCCCTCTGATCCATTTGGGATGGATATACAGACTACCTTCACAGCTCTCACGGGATGGCTTGAGGACTTGGAGGTCAATCAAGAGAATTATGATTTGCTTGCTGGGTGTTGTATGTTATGGAACAATGCTCTAAATTCCCGGCCCTTTCCCAGCAGTGTTCAGTCCAATGAGAATCTGAATTCTAGTATCCTACCCCTTTCAAGCAGTCCTCAGGTTTATGTGAAACCTGATGAGACATTGGATGCTATCAATAATGTCGATGACTATGCGGAGGATACAGAGATGGAGAATTCATTGGATCCATACAACAATGAATTTCCTCCAGCCTGCGAAGAAAGTTGGATGATGGATTTCAGTAACGAGGGCACTAGCTACAGTCCTGAGTTGCAGTTTGGAGAGAAAGTGGAGGGTGCTGCCAAATTTGACGAAGCACCCCATGATGCTTTTAAATTTTGTCTAATGTATCTGGGGGTGAAAGACCTATTATCAATGGAAACAGTTTGTAGTTACTTTCGGTCTGAGGTTCGAGGTGAACCATTGTTGTGGAAGAGTATCCACATTGACCCACCTCTGAATGAAAAGATCACGGATGACATTCTTTTGGAATTGGCTTGTAGGGCTGATGGTACTCTTCAAAGCCTGAGCTTGGTGGAGTGCCCGAAAATCACTGATGATGGAATAAAGCGCGTACTTGAAACCAATCCACGGTTAACAAAGGTAAGTGTTATTGTGTGGTTAATGGTTTTGAAACTTGTTTTCTTGGATCATGCTTGATGAGCAATGGTATTTTGTATTCTTAAATTTTTTAAAATGCTGGAGCTAATGGAACTTCCGATAATATGATCTTATCCTTTTTGTTGCATGATAAGTACTGATATGCAACTTTTGAACTGGAAAAAATTGGGAAGCATTTTCAGTTGTAGACTATTTTGTAGTTTATATTATTGTATTGGAAGTGAATTGTAATTGCATGGATATTTAAATCTTGATTCTTTGGGACCATATTGTGATATTTTCAAGTACTAATATTATAGTAAAAAATTTTAGACAGTAAATAGATGTGATAATCAATGGATGTCTGTTCCAATTCTGATGGAGCTGTATCTTAATGCTTGTTTCTGCTTTCCATCAAAATTATGTTTATATCATGTGTTCCATTGATGTTGTGTGCTAATTCTTGTGAGTGCAATGCAGCTAATTGTTCCTGGATGTACAAGGCTCACTGTTGAAGGGATGTTGAAAAATGTATGGACCCATAACTCTAATAAAGATGCCCCAGGTATAAAGTTCCTGAGAATCGGTGGCCTTTATGGGGTTACGCATGAACACTTTGAGGAGTTGAAGTCTCTTTTGGGTACTGATGACAACACCCTCAATAGTCATCACAAGCCACACTTCTATCATCGAGGAAACTATTACCTTCCATATGATGATGACCGGGCAATAGATATTGAAATGTGCCCAAGATGTGAGAAATTCAGGTTGGTTTATGATTGTCCGTCAGAGGGATGTCAGGGGAAAGATAATGGATCTGAAGTCTGCAGAGCATGCACGCTGTGCATAGCAAGGTGCGCACAGTGTGGCACCTGCATTAACGACAATGAGTATGAGGAGACGTTCTGTTTAGATTTGGTATGCTCAGATTGTTTCAAGCAGCTTGTCAAGTACCAGGACGGGCTTAATGAGAAGGCTGACCCATGTGGAGACCACATGAGCGTGGTTGCTTGACTGACCATGCATATGAGACTGTATTTTTTGCCGTTGTAGTCTCCGCCTTTGGTGCAGAACCAACATTATCCAGGTCACCCTGTGAGCTTCCACTCTTGGTTACTCGTTTTCTTCTTGCTTTGATATGTCCATTATTATGTTCGAAAAAAGGGCTATTCTATTCGCCCAAAAAAAGGGAAAAGGAAAAAAATATAAAAAAAATAAAAAAAATAAAAAATAAAAAGAGGAAAAAAGAAGGGAAAAAAAGGAGGAAAAGGCATCATAAAAAAACTTGTCCTTGAAGGCAGTTGGTAGTTGTAGCAAAATGGAGATCTGACCTTGTGAAGATTTTAGATATTAGTTGACATGTCCAACTCAAGGCGGGAGCTTGCCTTGCCGCCTTTCAGCTGATCGTGCTGGATGTGTGTCCTGCTTTCTGGTCATGCTTATGCTACCTGCTCTTGGTAGATTGGAGATATATACTTGGTGGGGTCTGTGCTCTTGCAGGGATCATCACATAGGTTATGGCGACATCGACGACATCGTTTCTGTTTCTTCTTGTTATCAACAACCTCTCTTGTGGAACTGTGATTCTCCCGTTGGAGTGTTTCTTGATTTCTATTTGTTATTTTCTTGTGCTGCTATTTGCCTCAGGAATGGTGGATAATTTTTATCAATAAAAAGTTTGCCATGATGTTTCATGGCACACTTAACTAAGTTTCATGGCTACTGCGTTATTTCTTGTTTGCTTTATTTGTTGCTTTGATTTAAGTTGATTTATTATTCCTGGGTTTGATGCATGTTTATGATAAACTCAGCCTATTTTGTGGTTTAGTCTGTTGAAGTTTATCTATTTTTTGATACTTGCATTTGGCGTAGCATAGAGATTAATAGTTGACGATAAAGATGTTTATGTCATGTTATTTTTTGTCTGCCGTTAATGGCAAAAAGAGTTAGTAGTTCACTTATGAAAGTTTATTTTAAATCATTCATTATATTTTAATTTAATTCCATCACCAGGCCGATTGATTATGCAGGCTTTGACTCTTGATTTAGGCCGAAAATGAAACCAGTTATATTTAGGCCGAAGTAAAATTTTGGGATTCTTGGTTTTTTGTAAATTTCTTCATAATTTTAATTGGAATTCTAAAATATGAGAATTTAATTAATATGTGAAATTCCTTGAATTTTACCAAACAAAATTTCATTTCATATTTATTTGTTAACTAAAATTTATCAAATTTTATTTTCTGATGAATCAGGTTCTCATGATAAAATTGCTTTCAAAATGATTAAATCGAATGGAATCGTCTACATTAAACGTCAACACATGCTTCATTGCTCAAAAAATCAATTTACTCTCATCATTTTCAACATCTACGGGATTAAATCGAGATGATTATGTCTATTCATAGTCAGAGCATTAATTAGTTACTATAATAAGCATGTTATGCTTATTATTTTTTCTAAATTTTTTCTTAATCCTAATAAATGATACTCAAATCTATGTCAAAAGAAATAGAGCAAAACCTAGAAATTGAGGTACGTATCGTCATAATGTATAATCCAAAATCGAATTGATTCATCACAAATTCAATTCCAAGGAAAACCCCCCCAAATCATAAAATTCACTAAGAAATCAAGAAGAAAACATGTACATGTCCGAGAAACCCCAACGGCAGCAAGAATCCGCCGTAGATTTCTACAAACCAGAAGCCGGGCCTCTCCAAAACACCGCCTTGATCATCCCCGACGACGGATCGCCGCCCCTCGTGGCTGAGGACGCCGTCCTGCCCCCCAGCGTGGCTCCTTCCAGCCACCCCGCCGCGCCGAAGAGAAGGGCCGAGACGTGGGTGCAGGAGGAGACGAGGTCCCTCATCTCCTTCCGGAAAGAGATAGATATGCTGTTCAACACCTCGAAATCGAACAAGCACTTGTGGGATAACATTTCTTTGAAGATGAGGGAGAAAGGGTTTGATAGGTCTCCGACTATGTGCACTGATAAATGGAGGAATCTGTTGAAGGAATTCAAGAAGGTGAAGCAGAATAATCGGGATGGGAGTGAGAATGGGTCGGCGAAGATGAACTATTATAAGGAGATTGAGGAGATTTTGAGGGAGAGGGGCAGAGATGGGCCTCCTAATTGGAAGAGTTCTGAAGGTGGGAATGATGCTGTGGCTCCTAAAGTTGATTCCTTTATGCAGTTTTCTGATAAAGGTTTGATCTTTTGAGTTTTTGTTCACATTGTTTAGTAGTATTTGGTATGCGTTGGCTGGGTGATTGTTTAGTACTTTTGTTGTTTTCATTCGGCAGTGTGTCGGGATGTAGAGATGTGGAAGTTGGTTTTATTTGAATTTTGGTGTATGTTATTCTTTTCAAAGTGGAGTTATTTATGCATTGCGTTGCCGTTGGTGGATAGGCGTGTTTTGTGTTTTAGATGTAGATGATTTCTTGATTGTGTCTAGTGAAAAAGGGAGGAATTCATGGCGTGAGTTTTTTGTTCGAGATGTGTGATTTTGAGGTGTTTTGGGTTTTTATGTTTGCTAGTTTCATGTGTTTGTTTAATGATTGGAGTGCAGCAAAACTTGGGTGTTTTTTCACTATGGATGTGAAATGTGGCATGGAGTTATATCCTTAGTCGCTTCGTGTGTTGTTTTCCCCCCTGGTGTTTTACCCTTTTCTACAGTATTTATCAGTTAAGGACATAAAAAAGGAACTTAGTGTTTGATTAATGAATTTATCATGGATGTTTTTTAGGTTATAAGTCTCGTGTCAAATGGATATGGTAAGTTGTTGGTTGTATGCATTTTTTCATTTTCATTTTTCCTGGCAAAGGAGCATGCACTCGTCGCGTCTATCATCTTTGCTTTTAAGTTTCTATGTTGGTGATTGGGATTCAAGATTGTTTCCAATATAACAGTGGCAGTAGGAGTAGAATACGTATTGAACTCGTTTGTCGTGTATATAGTATTCTTTCGTACATGGAAGCCACACCATTCTTTGGGAAAATTTGAAGTTTGGATTACTAACTTTATCATGGATAAGTTTTATGATTTGGTTGTTAGCTCCATTTGTTTGACATGAATTAGTTAGCAAATATATTTTCTCATCCTTTTAATGCCTACTTTGTTGGTGGAATATGAATTCAACGATAAAGAAACCCTATTCAAAAAAATTGTTTCATATGTCTAGTTCATTCTTGGTATTATAAATGCAAGAAGTTCAAATCTTCTTTTATAGTATCTATGTTTAATTTTTGAGATGATTCTTGAATAGTTTAGCACTGTGGCGGTTATCACCTTGGGGTTCTTGTATCTGCTCGTGATTCTACTACCATATCTGGTCTAGATTATTTATGAGTATTTGTGTTTTTTTCGCTTTCCACGTGCTGAATTTCGCCGATAAGTTCCCTTCAATCTCAATGCATTAAAGTTTCCTGATTTATATGAATCGCATTAACTAGCATACATTTATGTTATTTGGCGTCTACAGGTATTGATGACGCCAGTCTTACTTTTGGGCCGGTAGAAGGTATGTTAAAGTCACATTAGGTTTCACTTGCTTTCGGATTTGGTCAATCTCAGTTGAAGTTTTGTCGTCTTTTCAAAGTCGCTATATCCAACTGATTTTGTCATTTTGTGGTAACGACTGATTTTTAAGCTGAAATGGTGAAAAGTATGAAGATGTATTTGTCTCATTATCGATATGTTATTTTCATGCCTTGTTTAATACTATAACAAGCAAACTACATTTGGTTTAAGTCCCGAAAAATGGGGGTATTTTGGGTCATTACATGCTGCTTTACTGCGTTTTTAAATATTTGTGTGTCGTAGATATGAGTGAGAAATTGAATTGTTTTAGCTATCCTAATAATATTGATGACATAAATGCTATTTTGATACAGCTAATGGCAGGTCGACTCTCAACTTAGAGCGACGTTTGGATCATGAGGGGCACCCTCTGGCTATAACTGCTGCTGATGCTGTTGGAGCAAGTGGAGTTTCTCCGTGGAATTGGAGGGAGACGCCCGGAAGTGGTTAGTCTAACGTTGTGCTTGAAAACACAATCTTTAACCAATTATGTAATTTTATGTTTTGAGTTCTTACGCAGGCGAACAGACTAATACGTATGACGGAAGGGTGATAACAGTTAAACTCGGAGAGTATACAAAGAGAATAGGGATTGATGGCAGTGCAGATGCCATCAAGGAAGCCATCAAATCCGCTTTCAGGCTAAGGACTAAACGCGCATTTTGGTTGGAAGACGAAGATAATGTGGTCCGGTCACTCGACAGAGACATGCCTCTTGGAAACTACACTCTCCACGTTGATGAAGGTAGAGAGAAGGAGACCTTTGCATAACGTTAAACCTCATTAGATTTCTTGAATCTGGATGATGGATTCGCGTTGCTGGATGCAGGGCTGACGATAAAAGTGTGTTTCTACGAGGAATCTGGGCCGATGCCGGTGCACACTGAGGACAAGACCTTCTACACGGAGGATGATTTTCGTGACTTCCTCTCACGCCGTGGGTGGACTTGTCTGAGAGAGTACAACGGATACAGGAACGTCGATAGCATGGAGGAGCTGTTGCCCGGAGCTATCTACCGTGGGGCCAATTGACCGCGGGTTGTTTCCGACATTTGCAACTATTAGGGTAAGCATGATTTGCAGGGGAAATGTGGAGGTAATTCTTTTGTACAAAAATGGAATTTCGCATTTCTTTACCCTTCAAACTCTAGTGTGAATGTGGGAAATGTGGAGGTAATTCTTTTGTACAAAAATGGAATTTCGCATTTCTTTACCCTTCAAACTCTAGTGTGAATGTGGGATTTTGTTGAATTGATTCTTGTTACTTCATTATAAAAATGTCTTTATCGCTTATAGTAATGGTTTTTGGTAACGGTCGATTTTTTTTAAAAAAATTTGCTATTTTTTCAAGTTCGAATCTGGTGGGTGACTCCAAGTAAATTATACCCGTCCGTCTATTATCAATAGTCTTAAGGCTGTATAAATTAGTAAAATATTAGAGAGAAAATATAATTTGGGAAAGCAGTGGGAGGTCACACTAAAAAATTGTAAAAATGGAGTGGTAGTATCTTTTTATTTATTTTCACTTTGCAGTGGGCCGAATTAACATTACTAAATTAATAAAAGAGGTCCAATATATAAAGAAAGCCTATCTTTTTAGAAGAGCATTTTTACTTTTTTATAACCTGTGGAATATAGGTATAACGTATAAAAAGCAATGTCAAATGTCATGCTAACAAATAATTAAATAAATTAATAGCAATTATTGAGAAGATATAATATTTTATTTCTATCATTCTCTTTTAAAATTTGGGAATCTTATTGGAAATAAAAAACCCATGTTTTTTCTTGCATAAAAATTCTATGCTACAGATTCAATTAATGAAATATTCATACATTTAATATACAGTTACGACCTCGAAATTATATCATCACGACAACGTATTTGAGGGGGAATTGGTCACATGACATAGTCTAAAAGTTTGAAAAAGAAGGTTTTAGAAGCTCATTAAAACATGTCACAAAACATGTGTCCTAACCTCCATCACGAAATTTTATTTCCGGGTCAAATTTCTCTTCATTTTTCTTAATCTTCATATTTTTCCACCGTTTTAACAATATAGTAATATAAAATTTCACATTTGGAAAAGTGAATCTAAAATTGGATGTTGTAAATTGGCTGCATCCTTAACAAACATTTGTTGTAAATGGAAAATTCTGACTTGTTTTCCAAGAATTAAATTGGATAGTGAGTAGTATTTTATTACGTCGAATCTCAGTCTAAAAGAAGTGCTCGAATTTTGTATTCTTTTTTCCCAAGAAATAACCAAAAAAAACGGGTTTCAGCACCTTAATAAATTCTCCCTTCCTTTACTACAAATCTCCATAGTCTTCTCTGCTTTTCTTTAACAAACAAACTCATTTCAAGACTCTGTTTTTATCATTTTCTTGCTGTAGAATATGGGAAAGATCAAGATTGGGATCAATGGTATGATTTTCTAGCTCAAGTTGGTATCTTTCCATTTGTTAGATGGTTTTCATATGAGCTTTTATTCTCTTGCTCTATTGATCTGCCATTTTACTGATTAATCTGAAAAGGGCTTTGCTAATATACAATAAAAAATGAATCTTTTTCAATTTTTTCATCAGGTTTCGGGAGGATTGGGCGTTTGGTTGCAAGAGTTGCTCTGCAAAGGGATGATGTTGAGCTCGTTGCTGTCAATGATCCATTTATCAGCACTGATTACATGGTAATTTTACATTATTTTTTTTTTGCTGGGATTTATTTAAATTGTTGAAATGTTTATGTGATTGATTGTATATTTTATTTGTGTGTGTGTGTGTGTGCGCAGACTTACATGTTCAAGTATGATAGTGTGCATGGTCAATGGAAGCATCATGAAGTTAAGGTGAAGGATGAAAAAACCCTTCTTTTTGGTGAAAATTCTGTCAAAGTATTCCAGTGCAGGTACTCTTTTTTTTTTTTCTCAATTTTTTTCTTTATAACCTATGTTATGTTTTTTTATCATCTTGGCTGTTGATATATTTGGATTATATAGTACAAGAGACTAAGCTAGGCTATGTCACATCACCGATGTGGGACAGAATACATATAGTAATATATTAACATGTATGTGTTGTTGTGTAGTTATACTCAATCATACCTATGTGTAACATTTTTTTTTATTTGGTAAGAGATTTTATGTTTGTTGCTATTTACTAGGAATCCTGAGGAGATTCCATGGGCTGAAGCTGGTGCTGAGTTTGTTGTTGAATCTACTGGAGTCTTCACAGACAAAGATAAGGCTGCTGCTCACTTGAAGGTTTATCTTCTTTCTATTTTAGTATTCGATTTTCGGATTTGGATTTGGATTATAAGCATCATTCCTTTAGTAATTTGGCAAGGTGAGTATTGATCATGTCCACTCTTGCCATATTTGGGTGTATTAGTTGCTTGGTTTGTGCATAATGAATAATCTAATTTCTATGAATTCTTGAAATTATGATTCATATCCATTCTTGCTATATTTGGGTGAAATTACTTGATTTGATTGTGTAGATTGTGTATAGTATGGTCTAGCTTCCATGAATTCTTGACCTTCGATTCAGCTGGTTGGTTCGTATTATGTTCTTAACGGGCGCCTTTGGTTGATCGATTGAAACCAGGGCGGTGCTAAGAAAGTAGTGATCTCTGCTCCGAGCAAAGATGCTCCTATGTTTGTTGTTGGAGTGAATGAGAAAGAATACAAGCCTGACCTAAACATTGTCTCGAATGCTAGCTGCACGACTAACTGCCTTGCCCCGTTGGCCAAGGTTGGTGACAAGTAGTGTACTTTTTCTTGATCTCTCCTGCTCTTCCCAACAAGCGTAGCTAATTACGTTTGTGGCTTCTTTCAGGTTATCAACGACAAGTTTGGTATAGTCGAGGGCCTAATGTCCACCATCCACTCTATAACGGGTATAATAAGCAGCAGTTTTTTCGCCTTTTTGTTATTATGTTCTTGATCATGATTTGCAGTTCCTCTAATTTTCATTGTGCGATTTGTTCAGCCACGCAGAAGACGGTTGATGGTCCATCGAGCAAGGACTGGAGAGGCGGAAGGGCAGCGTCGTTCAACATCATCCCCAGCAGCACGGGTGCAGCCAAGGCTGTTGGGAAGGTGCTTCCAGCACTGAATGGGAAGCTAACGGGAATGTCGTTCCGTGTCCCAACAGTTGATGTTTCGGTGGTGGACCTGACTGTGAGGCTAGAGAAGGAGGCCACCTATGATGAGATCAAAGCTGCCATCAAGTGAGTTTGGTTGGTTAATTGGTTTGGTTTGGGAGGAAGCAATTGACTCGAATATTGATGTGGTTTGGTTTTGTGTGGACTCGGCAGGGAAGCATCGGAGAGCAAGCTGAAGGGCATATTGGGATACGTGGAAGACGATGTGGTGTCGACCGACTTCATCGGTGATAGCAGGTCGAGCATCTTCGATGCTAAGGCTGGCATTGCTTTGAACAACAATTTCGTCAAACTTGTGTCCTGGTACGACAACGAATGGGGTTACAGGTAAAAATCCAATCTTCTGCTACTCGTAAAATAATATACTACCTCCGTCCATAAAAAATACACGACGCGGGTTTTAAGCAAAATTGATAAAATAAGAGAGACAGTGAGAAAATATGGATTGGTTTAAGTAGTACTATCACTGTAAAATGTTATTGCAGTTCTCGGGTGGTCGATTTGATCGTCCACATGGCGTCGGTAGCATGATGAATTTGCCAGCATGGAAGTCTACGTGGCGGGCATTGCTTCCTTCTTTCCTTTCCTTTCGAGCTTTTATGGTGTTGAGCTTGTACAATAAGCTGCTTAGTTGGAGCAGCAAGCTTAGCTTGTGTTTATCATTTGTATCACACCATTGCCTGCCATTGTAGATCATTTTCAACTTTGTTATTCAGGAACTCGTGCTATACTGTTTCATATTGCACTTTATTCTTGTAAATTTAGGATAATACACGAAAATATAACTATTTGAAATGTAGACCCACCGGTCAGAGTTGGGTCGGGTCAGTCAGAAGCATGAACACGGGTGTTCAACGCTTAACCACATTGCCGCAAAGTCGAGTGATAGGAGTTGCAAATCTTTGTACATTTACTCACTCTCTTCCTTCATACTTCGAATCATTTTTTCGAATTTCGGAAACTTCTTTTATAGTTAGAATCATTTTCAAGTAGTATAAGATTTTGAATTAACATAGTATTTCCTTTATTCCTATGAAGACTACTTACAAATCACTTTATTTCAATTTTCAACTCTGTTGCATGCTAATTTTAGTAATTTGCAACTCAGTTTATAATATTTCTCATAATAACAGTCACATTTTCTCATTTGGTCCATTTCATAATAAGTGTCATTTCACTTTTACCATAAATGATAAATACATCTTATATCCCACTAATTTACTTCACTCACATTTTATTACTATAAAACTAATAAAAAATGGATATATTCCACTAACTTTTTAACCCATTATTCTTTCATTTTTAAAACTTGTGCCCACATTAATGCCACTCATATTGTGGGACGGATGGAGTACTTATTTTCTTTGATTTACATGTAAAATTTTTAAAATTTTCAATGAGAAATGAGAATCACGGATTTTCTATATATATCCCTATACAATAAGGGATTAAAATGTAATTTTTTATACATTCAAAAAGCATTTTGCATTTAATGTTGTTTAATCAATGTACTTCCTTCATCCTCTTCCGTCATCCATTAAAATCTCATTTTTGGTATAAATTTTAAGAAATTAAAGAAAGTTAGTTAAATATAGGTCTCATTTGTATATATATTAATTTTAAATGATATGTAAGTTGAATAAATTAGTGGAATGCAAGATTTTTTACCATTTATAATAACAACAAACCATATTCACAGATAAACCAAAATAGAAAAATGAGACCTCTATTCGTGGACTCGAGGATATACGACTTGTTGCGGTTCAAAAACATAAAATATGATACACTTTACAAAGCCATTGATGTGATTTTCAACATTAAAAAAGAGCTTGCAATTGGGCCTGTGTGTGCTTATTTATTATCTACTAGACCTCCATAAGCTACACGTAATTAAGCCTATTAGAACTTAGAGTTAAGTCCAATCTATGGGACTAGAGGATTTAGTCCAATAGCATCTACTCCCATGAATACTCAAATTTCTAACCATAAAGTGATAATGGAATGGATATTGCCATTGCACAAGTCAACAAATAAATGGGAAAACGAAATATCACATCACTCAAGATCATGCCTATAACCCAAAGACTAAAATATGAAATTCACATGGAATGTTCAACAATAAGTTACCTATCGTTGACGGATTATTCAGTCACAACTTAATGAAATTCATAAATCCAAATGATTTCCTTCCAAAATCTGAAAAAGTCTATTAGACATTTTCTTGCCATCTTTATTCACTTGTTCTCATCACCTATGTATTCACAAAATCTATCCAACTAGATAAACTCAAAGTCATGCTCAATAAACAATCGACTAATCAATGATTTAGTGCAATTCACTAATAGCATTTTATGTATCTCCTAAATCAATACTTTCCTTTTATCTTCTGTTTTCCAAAGCATTGATTGCAATTGTGGGCAAGATAGATTCTTTTCAAAAAATATTCTTTAGTTCATGTTGTCAATTTATTATATTCAAATAATTGAATTATCCACAAACATATATATTAATTAAATAATATGCACCTAATTTAGGTGAACACGAAAGGACGAGGAGTATGGATCGACGTTGTGACAAATATAAATATTTCTTAGACTGTCGGTGAATATCATACCTAGAAAAATTGAAAATTATTTGTGTCGTAGCTATGCTCTCCTCTGTCAACCAATTTTCTAATTCCAAAGTCAAATTCTATTAATTTGATTTACTCTCAATCGACTATCTACGAACTACATAAAAAAACAACATTTTTCCACTATCCCTTTATTTTTAAAGTAAATCGTATTGTATAAATCATAAATATCGGACAAATGCGCATTAATGTTATACTACTAAGACAGATCGAATTTATAATTATTAGATCAATCGTATTAAATAAATAGAGTGCCCAATTCGGATTAAAATAATGGAGTATTACTAGTTGTTGAGGCATGCAAAGACAGTAGTATTTTCCAAGAAAGCGCCGATTTATACTAAATGGTCATAATGTGGCCGGCCATAAAGAGTTAATTTAGTCCATTTACATGTATAAGAAAATTAGAATTACCGATATAAACTTATATGTGTGTGAATGGACTTGTGAGTTGATACTTATCTTTGAATTCCATTACGTAAAACACATTAATATCACGAATTAATGTATACGTTTAGCAATAATCAAGAAATGACTGTAGTAATAAGTTGAGCAAAAACTACGAAAGAACAACACTAACATGTTGAGCAACATATAATAAAGCTGATATAAAAGTAAAATCAAGTAGTATTAAACCATAAATTTGAAAAAAATCAATTTTTTTTGTTATTTAATTAATTTATGGTTGGCCATAACGTGGGTGCATAGCATTATTCTTGGAATTATTGTTCTGTTTCATGTGTGGCTTCAAGAGAGAGAAAGAGAGGTTAATAAATTCAGTGGAGAAACCGCATTGCAATAATAATTCCTACGTTTCACAAATTCAACAAAATCCAAATCATTTAATATACAGTACAATCCCACCAAGAGAGAGAAGGTGGAATTTAAGTTATGATTTCTCACTTCACCTGCAAAGAATCTACATTTGCAGAAATTTGCTCTGTATTCTCTATCTCAACACATTGAAATAAAAACAAATCTTTGTTTACATTCTCTTCCAAATCTCAACAATCCTTCAACGCGATTTTTCGATCCAATTTCCCTATAAAATCGAAATAAAAATCGAATCTTGATCATCTCGTCTCCAAAATTCAAAATGTCGCGGAAATTCCTCCCTCTGAGATGGGAGAGCACCGGCGATCAATGGTGGTTCGCTTCCCCCATCGACTGCGCCGCCGCCAACGGCCACTACAACCTCGTCCGGGAGCTCCTCCACCTCGACCCCAACCTCCTCATCAAGCTCACCTCTCTCCCCCGAATCCGCCGCCTCGAATCCGTCTGGGACGACGAGTTCTCCGGCGTCTCCAAATGCCGGTCGACCGTCGCAAGAGAACTCCTCCGCGACTGCGAGAACGGGGCCCACAATTCCCTAATCAGGGCTGGCTACGGCGGCTGGCTCCTCTACTCCGCCGCCGCGGCAGGGGATTTGGAATTCGTGAAGGAGCTGCTGGAGAGGGACAGCCTCTTGGTCTTCGGAGAAGGGGAATACGGGATCACGGATATTCTCTACGCCGCCGCGCGCGGCTGCGCCGCGGAGGTTTTCCGGCTGATTTTCGATTCCGCGGTGGCGGAGAAGGGGAGGCGCGGGGAGGTCTCGCCGGTTTTCAAGTGGGAGATGATGAATCGGGCCGTCCACGCGGCGGCAAGAGGCGGCGCCGCCGCGGTGCTGGAGGAGCTTTTGGGTGATGGTGAGGATGTCTTGGGATTTAGGGATTCGCAGGGCTCCACCGTGCTTCACGCCGCCGCCGGCCGAGGGCAAATTCAGGTGAAATCTTTGTCAAATTTTGTGTTATATCATAAAATTCCCAATGTTGACTACATTAATTTGATGAGAAATTGCTGTTTTTACCTAGTTTCATTAATCAATTTGAGTAATTATAGAGATACTATGAAGTTGTTAGATTTTATGGTCTATAAAATTCTCAATCTTGAATGCGTGTGTTGCTTGTAAAAATGCAGATAGTAAAAAACTTGATATCCTCCTACGACATCATCGACTCCGAGGATGATCGAGGCAACACGGCATTGAACGTCGCGGCCTATCGCGGCCATCTAGCCGTGATGAAGGTGCTCGTCTCCGCCTCTCCATCGTCTGCTTTGGGCAACAACAACTGCGGCGACACCTTCCTTCACATGGCGGTCGCGGGCTTCCACATGCCGAGCTTTAGGCGTGTGGACCGGCAGATGGAGCTGATGAGGGAGATAGTTGGTGGAAACCTCGTACGAATCGAAGAGATCGTCAATGTCCAAAACAACGATGGTCGAACTGCTCTGCACATGGCTGTGGTTGAGAACATTCAATCTGATATTGTTGAGCTGTTGCTTTTGGTTAGGTACATAGATGTGAACCTTGTTGATGGTGAAGGGAACACTCCTCTTGATCTTCTCAAGCAACGGCCGAGATCGGCCTCGTCCGAGATCTTGATCAGGAGGCTGGTCTCGGCCGGAGGGGTGTGCAGGCGTGAGGATGGCGCGGTGAGGAGTGCTCACGTGAGGATGCGTGGGATCGGAGGAAGTCCGGGCACTTCCTTCCGGATCCCGGATGCGGAGATCGTGTTGTACACTGGGTTCGAGCACGGAGCGCGCTTTAGCTCCGAGCTCGTGAGCGTTGATTGTGGCTACTTGGACGAGAATTTGTCCACGCCTCGACCTAGCTCGTCCAAGCTCAAGAAGTCGAGGTCTATGACTAGTGCAACGAGCCGTCTAAAGATTATGCTCCGCAGAGGCCGGCAGAGAAGTGGTGGTGTCTCGTCTCCGAGCATCGACAGTGGCTGTTCTACCGAGTCACACGGAATCCAGCGGAACACGAAAAACTGCCCTATTTCGCTGAGAGAGCAGTTTGCAACGCCAAGTAACAAGAGGATTGTATCTGTGCAGGAGAGAGTTCTTAGTCCTTCCTCGAAGAAGAAGTTTGGTGAAGGGTTGCCACCAAATGCTCGGCAGGTGCTTCCGAAATCGAACCTCGGTTCTCCATGCAGCGCCATGTCCCATTCATCATGGTCGTCTCCGGTCGATTTTGGTAGCGCGGGGCCCTCGAGCTTGAACGAGTCCCCCGTCAAGATGAAGCTGAAGAAGCGTAGCTCGTTCAACTACTTCTGCTTTGGTGGTCAAGGCTTGGCGATCGAGAAGTCGATCAAAGCGCAAGGACGAAGAATGGAGAAACAGCCAAGTTTAGTCGATGTCGTGTAGTCAAAACTTGAGGTTATTTCAGTCATGAAATCGTGATATATGGCACACCGACTATAGTTGTTATTCAAGTCACGAGACCACCCAAACACCAACTATATCTTGTTTCCGAATATCCATACCATGTGTTATTTAATGATGCTTCATAATTAATCATTAATGTTATTTCCTCCTCCCTTTCAATATCAATCTTTTTTTCTCCTATTTTACTAATTATGCATTACAATGTTTTACTAATTATACATTAAAATTCGTGTTCAATTGAAAGTAATTATTTTACGAATGAAGTAATATTTAATTGCATTTCCCTTTATAAAATTTTGAAGAGTTTTCTGATTGTGTTATGACTCATCGTTTACTCAAGTTGATTACAGATATTTACAAATATTTATAGTAAAGCATCATAAGTAAGGATATCAATTCAGTTTGAAAATCCCATAATCTATGGGATGATCTGAATAATCCGTTGAAGTTAATGAATTAGGGTTTAAAAAATTTAACCCTATAAAGTAATAATTCGACTAACCCGCATCTAATTAGTCCACAACCTGTGTAGGGGCCGAAACCTGATAGGATTGGACCTTATTAGGGTGTCCACTATAAGGCGGACACGTCCAATAGCTCCGCCCCAATTTTTGTCCATAGCCCTAATTTTGTTGTCCATGGCCTCAAAATTTTATTTCCGCCACTATAGTGGACACCTCCAATAGTCCCCAAATTTTATAATCAATTTTCATTTTTAAATATTTTTTAGTTTCAATCAAGTGTAATTTAAATAATCGCCGTGTAAATAACTAGAATACGAGGTAATTAGGGCCGAAGCCCAAAATTCTATTTCCGCCACTATAGTGGACACCTCCACAGCTGAGATGGAGGAAGGGGTGGACTCGATGCCCACGGTGGAGGAGATTGATTCCAAGTCTCTCTCTTACTTTTAAACATTAACAACCTTTTATATTTTTTACTTTATTCATCCCTCATACTTTTAAACACCCTACAACTTTCTCGCTCCCTTTTTAAATAATTTAAAATTAGCATGCATAAAATCACGTGACGTCCTAAGAAGAGGTCATCTTCCTTGGGACGGAGGAAGTACCAAATTAGGGTTTTGGATGAAATTGTCAATATAGTGTTTCGAATATCATCACAATGCTTTGATAATGTCAACACAATGCTTTGAGAATGTTAACACATTGCTTATATTGACATTCTACATGTATTATATTGATATATCATTGTTGCTGAACAAAAAATTTAAAATTTTTGAAAATTTTTTCAAATTTTGACATTAGAACATATGCAAGGATATCTCGTTAGAATCCTTATGAAATTATCTTTAATTTGATATATGTTGTGCGAAAATATAATTTAAATCGAGAAAGTTATATGCGTTTTAAAGTAATGAGATATTTTTCAAAAGTTAGTTATAACTAATTTGTTGTAAATTGACCTTAATACCCTTAATTAAGATTGTCAGGAGTTTTTCATCCCAGTTTCAACCTATCCGCATTTTATCCACTTTCATCCATCATACAGTAGGACGGAGGGTGTAGTTCCTGATATGATGGGTGAAAGTGGATAAAGAAATAAAGATACAGATACGTGAAAGTGGATAAAGAAATAAAGATACAGATACGGTTGAAATTTTGATGAAAAGCTCATGACGATGTATCAATGCTATGATGCTTTTTTTTAATAAAAATAATTACTAATATGTATTTTGATGAAAAGCTCATGACGATGTATCAATGCTATGATGCTTTTTTTTAATAAAAATAATTACTAATATGTTTAACAACTATATCCATATATATAGCGATAAATCAAACTATACAAATCAACATAATTAAATATTCTAATCCAATATGTCAATTTACAAAATTTATATTTACAAATTGACTTTTTCATATATTTTGTAATTTTTAGTACTACTACGTATTCAAAATAATATGAATTATAAAACTAATTATATAGATTTAAATAAAAAGTAATTTTAGTACCCCTAATAAATTTTAAATTCTAAAACTTCTAATAAAATTTTTAAATTTTGAATTCTAAAACTTCTAATAAAATTTTTAAAATTACTAAATTTTTTTTGAACTGAATCTATAAAAGATAATCAGTCCATATCTTTTGATGATAAAGATAATCAGCCCATATCTTTTGATGATATCTGTTGTTGTAGTCTTCTATAAATATAATCTTTGATCATAACTAGTATTTATATACGCAGAGTAATCAGGATATAGTTTGAATAATTTGTGTGTAGGCAGCTAGTTCGATAATCCTAGAATATCGATTGTTGGTTACGTAGAAAATATGGAGGATCCGGTAGTGGAAAGAGAGATGACGGAGGAGGAGAAGATCGATGCGTGGCTTCCGATCACCTCTAGCCGGACGGCCAAGTGGTGGTACTCCACCTTCCACAACGTCACCGCCATGGTCGGGGCCGGCGTCCTTAGCCTGCCCTATGCCATGTCCAACATGGGATGGTACCTCTTTCTTCTTAAATCTAATTTCAACATGTTTTAGTATAACATTGTTGTCTATTTTTGGATGTATTGTTTTTTTGGCATTTAGTTTGTGAAATTTTCTTGATTGTTCGAGTTGAATGTTTCATGTATCGGAATATAACGCTTTTGAGCTTCAAATTTTGATTATAACAAAAAAATTCTTATCACAATTCATCACACTAAAATAACTTTTTCATGTTTATGATTTCAATACATATATGAATAGTGGGTTCTCGTTTTTATGGTCGTTTTCAAATAAATAAAATTCTTCCGGTCATGGGAGTTTAAAAACATAGGTCATTCTTTTCATTCGTTTCTCTAAATTTGCCCATTTTTTTCAAGGGTTTTGTTAGTTAAGGGTCAAGTTTAATTTCATGTTCCCCTTTACTTGTATAGGGGACCGGGTAGTGTGATGATGGTGCTATCATGGATCATCACTTTGTACACGTTATGGCAAATGGTGGAGATGCACGAGATGGTTCCGGGCAAACGATTCGACCGGTACCATGAGTTGGGGCAACACGCCTTCGGTGAGAAGCTTGGGCTCTGCATCGTGCTGCCTCAACAAATAGTGGTGCAAGTTAGCACGTGCATCATCTACATGGTGACCGGCGGCAAGTCTCTGCAGAAATTCCATAACACCGTTCGCCCGAACAGCCACGAAATCAAACTCACCTACTTCATCATGATGTTCGCCTCCGTCCAGTTTTTCCTCTCCCTTCTCCCCAACTTCAACTCCATATCTGCAGTCTCCCTAGCTGCCGCAGTCATGTCCCTAGTGTAAGTTAACTTGTATGCGAAACACTTTCTTCGTCTTCCACTAAATGTCTCATTTAACTTTTACTATTTCAGCTACTCCACAATCGCCTGGACCACGTCTCTGGCGAAGGGGGCGCCACAGCATGTGTCGTACGCGTTGAGGGGGAAGAACCCAATGGAGAATACTTTTAACTTCTTCAATGCGCTAGGTGACATCGCCTTCGCCTTTGCTGGCCACAGCGTGGTGCTAGAGATTCAGGCAACCATCCCATCCACGCCGGAGAAACCATCCAAGAAGCCGATGTGGAAGGGGGTGATCCTGGCCTATTTCGTGGTGTTCTTATGCTATTTCCCAGTTGCATTTTTGGGATATTACGTATTTGGAGACAAAGTCGATGACAACATTTTGATTACACTCGAGAAGCCTACGTGGCTCATTGCATCGGCCAACATGTTTGTATTCATCCATGTTGTCGGAGGCTACCAGGTTACATCTCCTTCAAAATTATACCAGCTATTGTATTTATACTAAAATAGGACTCTTGAAATTTGATTGATGTTTTATATGTGTAGATATATGCAATACCTGTTTTTGATATGTTGGAGACTTTGTTGGTGAAGCAATTGAAGTTTAAGCCTTCGGGGGTACTACGTTTCACCACTCGTATGCTATATGTTGGTAAGGCTTCAATCTAAGGGATTTTTGTATCTGTATTTTTATTTGTTTGTGTTTTAATATTGGTGAATTTTTGCAGGCATAACCATGTTCATAGGAATGACATTCCCCTTCTTTGGTGGTTTGCTTGGATTCTTTGGTGGATTTGCTTTGGCCCCAACAACATACTTTGTGAGTATAAAATACCATACATTTTGAGAAAATAAAATTGAAATACAATGCATTCATTGTTCACACCATACTGTTTTTTTGTTTTCAGCTTCCTTGCATCATGTGGCTCACGTTGAAGAAGCCCACGAGGTTTAGCTTCTCTTGGTGGATCAATTGGGTAAGTTCTAAATTGAATATTATGATGAGTTCTCACTTATTTATGATTAATTGATCTCAATTTTGTAAACTATTTCAGATATTCATTGTGATTGGAGTTACACTGATGGTTTTGGCACCAATTGGAGGGCTGAGAAACATAATTCTCTCTGCCAAAACGTACAAATTCTACCAATGATTGTTGAAGATCGAAAAAAGTTCCTTGAATTTAAGAATTTTTCAGATACTTTTTTTATTTTTGCTCATAGGTTGAGCTTCCAGCCCTAGCATTTTATTGACTAGAACATCATTTGTTAAGCTTAACTTATCATTTTTTGTTGTTGATGATGAATATTTCAAATTTTTCTTAATGATTCCCAAGTTATTTGTCGTTTGAGTTGCATAATATTCGACGAATAGTATAATAAGATGTTATTTCGACTACCAACTTCAATACCAAAAATCAAACATGGCGATTCGAAACTTCACCTACATCTTTCAAATCGGTTTAGTTCAAAAGCAGTGAGCTTCTCCTGCATAAGCTAAAAAAACGTGTTCCTAATCGTCATCAATTTGTTTAAAAAAGGGAGGAGAATGAAGAGTGTATTAGCAACCAATGTTTTATTAATAGAACTACTCAGAGCACACCAAACAGTATCCAAACCTGCTGTGGGAGAAATGAAGTTCAACATCACATGGCCACTCCTCCATCAATGGATAGTACCTGTAAGATATAATCTAAAGTTAAAGAGAGGGTGCTCGAATTCAAATCATATATAAGCTCCGTTTCAAAATTGAAGTTGTCAAACTCGCGGCCTGGGCAAAGGGCTGAACATTTGTATGTTTAATAGTCATTACATATCTGACTCAGATTAGTAAGCAGACATGTTAAGTTACCTGTCCGGTGATGTAAGCTGCTGCGGGGTTAAGTGCCAAGAACTCCACTAGCCCAGCAACTTCTTCTGGTTGGCCATAGCGTCCTAGATTCAGGAGCATGGTGAGCTTTCATTTCTGTGCTAAAATAGGGCCGGAGAGATGAATGATCTCGATTATGATCAGAAGAGTGCTCACTTACCCAATGGAATGGCCTCTTGTATCTTCTTCTCGAAATCTGCTGCAAGCTTAGAAGTCATGTCGGAAGCTATGAATCCGGGAGCAACTGCATTTACCTGAAGTGGGAAGCATCTATAAAAATTTTGAAAGTTTAGGAATTAGGAAAGTCGGTTATTTAAGTAAGTCCTGCAAACTCACAGTGATGTTTCTGCTAGAGTACTCTTTGGCGACTGTCTTTGTGAATCCAATTACTCCTGCTTTAGCCGCGCTATAATTGGCTTGCCCAACATTTCCAACAAGACCAACAACAGACGAGATATTAATAATTCTTCCCTGCAGAGTAGGAAAGTAAGGAGAAGGTCTAACGCTCCACATATGTTTACCCATGCGAGCTCGTGAACTATGGCCAGGGCTGATTGGCAAACAAAATGAGAGGAATCAAGGAGATAAAAAAATATGCTTACTTTTCTCTTCTTCATCATAACTTTAGCAGCTGCCTGCATACAATTAAAATCCTAGGAATTAATTGCGTGGATTTTGGAGTTAATCCGTGTGGTATACGGAGTATTTAAGAAGCCAACCTGCGTGCAGAGGAAAACTCCAGTGAGATTTAGATCAATGACCTCCTGCCACTGAGATTTCTTCATTCTCATCAATAATGTGTCCCTCGTTATACCTGAAACCTTGAAAATAAATCTAATGGTAGATTTGAAGGCATAATAAGTCAATTTTTTCTACCTGCATTATTGATCATAACATCTATTGTTCCCCATGTATCAATTGCCTGCAGACGTGCCAATATCACATAACTGAGGCAATGCTATATGCTCATAAGAAAACAACCAGCGCGACTAGACAAATCTCTCACAGTTTTAATCATAGACTCCACATCTGCTTCTTTTGAAACATCTCCACCAAAAGTAAGAGCCTGTCCACCAGATGCTTCTATCTGCAAGAAATAAAACTTAATACTTATAAAATTCTAGTACTATTACGTAGACCAAAGGGTATCAGCAGGTATCAAAGCATGTGAATAAAAGGGGTGGAAATAAAGTTCTTATGGTATATCAACAATCCAAACTGAAGTTTGAATCGATCTAAAAAGTTGACATGATAGTAAAAAGCAATAAATATTTCATACAAGGAAATAGTTTTAAATCATGGTAACGTCTTAGTTTCTTTCCAGCAATAGCTCAAACAAAATACAGAGTCCAAATAAGCTAATATCAATTTCTCGGAGATTTAAGGGTTTCAGGAAGGAGATAATCATAATCCAGACAGTTTAAATTTGAACATAGTTCACAGGTTTTCGTCATTTAAATATACAGAATGCCTTATTTTTACCATTACCTCTTTGCAAACTTCTTCTGCCTCCTTGGATGACATCGCATAATTAACCAGAACCTGCAGCAATTAATCGACAGTCAATTTGAGGGCACCGGTGACTCAAAACACATGACTTTGTTCTAGTTAACAGCAACAATTAGTGTTTTAGCTTTGGTTAAGCAGGTTTGATCCTCTAGTAATTACAACGTGTGATTAATACTACAAGCATCATTCTAGCAACCATTTGATGGACATTAAAAGCAGATATCAATCACACCCCGCATCTTTCAACCAAAGTTTAAGCTAGCATACAGCATTGTCATTTGAAAGATGACATCGCAACTTTCGTGCTTGATAATCAATTATCATTTATCATTTATCATTTATCATTATTATTAAGTATGACTTAATTCCACTTTAATTTCACTTGCAACATACAGTTTGCGAATTCATTAACCATTAATCCAATAATAAAAACAGCCAACCTAAACAAAAAATAAATCAAAGAAAGCAACCTTGCAACCAGATTTCCCCAGAGCCAGAGCAATTGCCTTGCCAATGCCTCTGGATGCTCCCGTGACAACTACAACAGGAGATTCCACATTCTGTGCTGCTTCAGTTCCAATATTTTCAATTGTTGAAGCTGCTGCCCTTATGTCTGCAACACGCAGTTCATTAAAATGATACCTCCTCTTTACGCTGTTGTCTAGTGATGCATTAAATTACATACTGTGAAGTCGCTATCCGTAAACACATATGTTTGAAAATCCAATTAGTCTGTCTACAACAAAATGAATAGCGCTCCCTGAACGATTCAACATACAAACAAAATCCATGGTTACGAACTTACATACACAGCATACACAGAGTTCTGACAAAATTACTACGGGTTAAGTCCACATCTCCGAAATCGAGAGCATATTCTAATAGTAACACGTCGATATATGTGCAATAGACATCGGATCATGTGCCTCGTAAGATTGATTAGCAAAACAAAGCCTGAAAAAAAGCTATTCGACACTTCATAATACCCGACGAGAAGGATCTAGCGGATCGGAGCTGAAATTTGAGAGAATTGTGGAACTTCACCAGAGACGGCGACGATACATCCCGGAAATAGGCTAATTTCTTCGGTGAAACTCCGGCGGACTTGAAGACGGTGACGGCCGATCCAGCCGCGGCAGCAGCAGCCATCTCCGGCGAGCTCCGAGGAAGCTGGAAATGGAGAAGACGGCGAGATATTCTGATAATCGCCACCGGTGAAATGAGACGACGGAGTGAGTTTGCGGCGGCAGTGTCAGTGTCAGAGTCGAGTTGCCGCTGAATTCAACGCTTCTTGTTAGGTGGAATAATTGTTAACGATGAATATATTAATTGTGATTTATTATGTAAAATAATTGTCCTTTCATTAGTGAATCATGGATAAACAGGCTATGCACATGGGTGCAACAAGGCGTTCGGTTTGTAAAATTGTATCCATAATTAAATTTGTAACGGGTTTGATTCATGAGAATCAACTGCACAACTCAATCCGAATAATCCTGAAATAATTAGTCATAGCTTAACCCCTATGACTAAAATAATCTCACAACTCAATCCTAGATTGTATCTTAGTATTATTTTATCTTAGAAACCGAACACCACCTTGTATATGTAGCGATAACTTATTAAAAATAATTGTGATTTTTTACCAAAAAATGAAAGTTGCATACTTTTTGGGCACATTTTATTAATTTTAATAATAGTTTCACACTTTACTGGGCGGAGATTTTTTTAAATATAATTCTAAACTTAAGAAGTTCAGTTGTAGACTTGTAGTTTCACACTTCACGAGATTTAATGAGTTCAGTATTTGAGCTAGAGTGACAAAAATGATTTAAAATTTTTAAATTTAAATTTTTTTGGAGTTTGAAATTTGATTAAATAATTTGTAGAGATAACTAAAATGTAAAACCTATATTTATTTCATTAATCAAAGCAAACTTCATCCTACAGGCTACATGTGACTTTGTAGTTTATATTCGACAGAGTTTATTTCTGAACAAGTAATTTATTTAATTATTTGATGTGTGGTGTGTCAAATATCTCCTTAAATAATGAATTGTCGAGGTAGTTATTCTTCAATTAATAGAGACCGTCATCTTTTAGCATGTTTATTTATCACCAAATTAAACTTGAGTGGAACATTTAGCTAAATGGCACGAATTAAACTTTATTTTGCCGATAGCAAAATCCTATCAAAAAGCAATAATTACCTCATATGAAGGAGAAAGTCTACTGGTTTATCCATTATGATCGGATATTAATTTACATGATGATTATGATTTATGCATCTCATTACCTACCAATTATGACATGGCTATGCATCTCCTGTAATTATTTTATGATGAACAAATGACTATTACATCCATTTTATTTAATTTCAACAAACTCACTTAAAATTTTAAGATTAAAATTGAGTGTTTAGAGGCGGAAAGAAAAAAAAAAAGCAGAAAACAGAATAAAGTAATGGATAGAACAAAAGAATAAAACAGTAGTAAATTTTTTTCTAAAAATGAAAATACTAGTACTACTTCATTATTTAGGGATGAAGAGAATATTATATTCATTGAATTTAATTAAAAAATTCATTTTAAACGGGCACTAGGTGCTACTACTCCAATCTAAAATTTATAGGCGTATGTTATTTTATTTATATCTACATAATTTCTCGAATAGGACAAGAGATAAGAAAAACTAAATAAAAGAAGATAAGAGTGAAAAAAAGAAAATGACTTTTTACAGTAACAAAGAAACAAAAAGAAGAGAAGCTAGCACAGTAGAGGGAAAAAGGTAGAGCAGTAAACGAAGCTAAAGAGCATCGCCATTGTCACAAATACTATCATCTATAAATGTGGTTTCCCTTTAATAATAACGGAAAATAAAATAATTTCGTCTTCCTTCGCATTCTACTCTTCCATCTTGCTGCCACGGTGAAGTTGGCGGCGGTGGCGGCGGCGGTGTTGCTGCTCCATAGTTCACTTTTCTCTTCACGTGAAAATTAGTTGCACCTATTTTTTCATTAGTTTTAACTTTTAGCTGAAGGTTCTAGGGTTCTCCTTTTGTGTGCATTTTAATCTCAACTGATTTTGGAAGTATTTTGATCCAGACAGTTCTCCGCAGATCTAGTTCATTTTGCTGAGCGTAATTTCGAGAGGTTCGAGGGTTTTGGGGGTTTTGAGGTAGATAATTGTGAATGACAGTTGTTTACGTGTAAATGAGTTTGTTTAAACTCAGGAGTTGCTCGGATTTTGTGCAGGAGTTGAAGGTTACGTAATTGTTTTAGGTGTTGTTTTAGAGCTGTGGATATTTGAGTACATTGTTTTGAACTAATGTGATAGTTCGGAGTTAGGGATTTCGCATTGTAAGAGAATTTTGGGTGGTTTGTGTGAAGAGTGAATTTGATATATTTCCTTGGCTGTAATGCAAAAGTGGAGAGGTTTTCGTTGTTTATTGAGTAAGGGAGGAAGGTTGTGTAATATGCATAAGAAATCAGGATGATCTGGTGTAATTTTTTCATGATTTTCAGCTCAGGTGGTTTTGTGGAGGTGTGTGATTGAATTTATTGGTTGAGGTTTTAAAAAATGCCTCCTTCTCCGGTGATGAGAGTTTCACCTGGGAGGGGGCTGAAGGTTGAGAATCACAGGAGAGGGCGTAGCCTCGAGAGTGGGATTGTTTATCGACACAAGGAAGATGATCTTGCTTTGTTCAATGATGTGCGGAACAAAGAAAGAGACGGTTTCTTGCTTCAGTCGAATGACAACTTTGACGAATTCTTTAGTAAATTCTTGACACCCCCATTATATGCTAGTAGTAGATTTACTCGAGATTCATTAGTTATGCTTTTGGCGTGTCTCCTGTAGGTTTTTATGCTGTTTCACTTACAGTTTGTGTTTGTTGATGGCATTGGCAGCAACAAAGTTGAGAGACATATCGATTCATAAGCTTGAAGGATCCACTCCTGCTCGAGGAGAGAGTAGTGACCTGCTCAGTACAGAGCGAGATAAAAATGACTATGATTGGTCAGTCGTTTTGCTATCCTTAGGAAGTAGTCCTTTATGACTTACGTTCAGTTTCTTTAATGTATTTTGGAACTGGTTATAATATTGGTGATATCTGGAATGAATAGATGTGCAACTATAGCTATATTTTCTCTCTAATCCAGCATCTGAAACGTATTTAGAGATGCTGCCTCTGTTATATCTGGGAAACAAAACTTTTTCTTCCTGTGTGACTGTGGAGATTGATTGTGATTCAATAACTTGCTAGATTTACTATATTGGACTTATTTACTCTTAATATATTGTCATTGATAATAGGTTGATAACCCCTCCAGAAACACCTCTCTTTCGTTCTCTGAATGATGAGGCGCAACCAGTTAAACCTGCACCTAGGGGCAGGCCAAGGAGTCAACCTGTTTCAGTCTCACGATCTCCCACGGTAACTTTACAACCACAAGCAGCTTCCTGGGGTCATGATTCATGTTCTCCTAGTCCTAATCTGTATTTGTCTTAATATGATTAAAAATCTCTTTGATGTTTAGATGGAAAAAGATTATAGAAGTGGTAGAGGCAAAGCAAGTCCTCATCGCGTCAGCCCATCGCCACGGTCTGGAAATAGTACATTGCAATCTCGAAGCAGGCCATTTTCTGCCTCTTGTTCAAGCCCACCTCCTACCATGCAGTATCCTTCTCCAGCTAGGAGATCGTCTCCTTCACCAACTAAACAAACATCTGGTCCAAGGTCTAGTTCGCCAACGCCTAGGAGAATAAGTACTGGTTCTACTGGTGCTTCTTCCCCATCAAGAGTGAGAGGTTCCTCTCCAATCAAGACGAGTCAGGGGAACTCTGTTTCACCAAAAATAAAGGCGTGGCAGGCTAACATTCCTGGATTTTCCTCAGAGGTGCCTCCTAATCTTTGTACCTCACTGGCAGATAGGCCAGCTTCTCATGTGAGAAGTTCCTCTCCAGCATCTAGAAATACCTCCAGGTATGGCAGGCAATCAATGTCTTCGATTGCCTCAAGGAGTGTTGCTTCATCTCACAGCCATGACCAGGATCAATTTAGTAGCTACAACAAAGATTCAGTTGCATCTTCTGGTGACAATGATGTAGACTTGCTTGAATCCATTCCTCTCAGCAGCTCAGAACGATCAGCTCCAAGAAACTTAGGTGCTCACCCTAGTAAAAATGCCACCAACTTTTCCAGAAAACCGTCTCAAAATTTATCAAGTTCTGCTCCTAAAAGATCCTTTGATTTGGTCCGCCAACTGGTAGGCACCTTTCTCATTTTAGTTCTATTGATTATTTCTTTATATGCGGAAACTATTTCGGCACTTCTATCATTGGTCTTGCATTTATTATTTTGAAATGGTTTATCTTGAATATCTATTATTTTCTACAAGTTGGTATTTAAGATTTCCACTTTCTGGGTGACGCTACTCAAATATTTAGTAACCCTGTAACTTTTAGTTGAACCAATAAAATCTCAACTTAGCTTTTGATAATACTCTGGTAGATGTATGTGAAAACAGTGTGCCTTTGAGTTTGATAATTGGGGTTAAGCAAATGGAAGAATAACTAGTTCTGTTTTGGCCACTGCAATATTATCTGTGAGGTTCCAGAAAGTGCCGCTGAAACTGCATTAGTAGTGTTTTGATGTATCCTTGCTCAATTACCATGTTCAGGATCGCAAGGGCCCTCACAATATGTTCAGGCCTCTGTTGTCCAGTGTTCCCAGTTCGACATTCCATGCAGGAAAAGTGATTTCACATCAACGTTCTCTGATGTCCAGAAATTCTTCTATGACAACTAGCAGTAGTGCTAGTTATGATCAAGCTGCAAGTGGTGCCCATGACCCTGAAGGTAGTGAGCTAAATCAGGACGATGTAACGAGCGACTGTGTGAGGGGAAACCACCCAGTTATGGATGATGAATTCTTTGTCGTAGAGCATTCTGATGATATAAATGAAAATATTGAGAACAGAATCATGGATGACTCACCTAGAAATCAGCATCGTGAAAATGATGCCCTGCCTATTGGTGTTTCTACATTGAATGTTGCAAGCAGCAATGAATTTGATTGTTTGGATGCTAACAGCGCCCCAGATACTGTAACATGCTCAAAGTGTGGTCACGTGTTCCACTCAGCTGAAGTAGTGAAGGAAGGAGGTCAGCAACTTTGTCTGGAGTGCAAATGTTTGGAAGTGCGTTCAACTATTATGGATCCATCAAATATGGTGATGGTTGGTCAGAACAATACTTGGGAAGATGTTCAAATTATAGAACATGGATCACAAGAGGTTTTAGACCAATTTATGTGTAATGGTCCAACAGGGAAATATAATCTAGACACTCAAATTTCGTACAGTGGCTCAAGTCAGAGTTTTTCTGTGGAGCTGTTTGAGGAAGGGGAGCCTACTTTAGCTAGCGAGAAAGTGATAGAGCAGCTGATAAGTGGCCACAAGGGTTATGAGGTTAACTCAAGCTCAAGGCTTAATGTTTCAGATGGTGCAGGGATATCTTTGTTGTTGAAGAGATCAAGCAGTGCTGAAAGACATGTTGTCCAAAGCAGGAGCTTCACTGCAAGTACCATTAGCTGCGATGATTTCTCCTACGTACCGGAGAGTTTAAATAGCATGAGGAGCTCCACTGGGGTCACCAGTGTTTCAGTATCATCATCAATTGATCTGGGGTCCTCTAGGCAGACAGAATTCCGTAATTCTTGGCAGTCAAGTGGTCATAAATCAGATACTGAAAATTTTCGATATGAGTTGCCTTCCAAGTTCAAAAGGTCTGTCTCGTCCGCATCAAGTGCTTCGGGCCATATGTTTCAGGTCCGAAGCTTGACGCCAGGTTGTCATCAAGATAGTTTTGAGGAAGCACGCTTAGATCCTTGTGAACAGTCGCTGGCTTCTGAATTCACTGAAGCAGAAAGCACTTGCAGTAATATTGAAAGCAACATTGTCTTAGAAGCCGCCACCCAACTGTCAATCCGTTTGATGGATGAACATTCAGGAGAAACTTCAGTCAATTCAGCATTAACTTCTCGAGAGCCAGGGCCACATGAGAACAGGGACAACTCTATGGGTAATTCCCATAACCTGTCAATTGGTGAAACTTCATCCGCACAGTTGCGGACCTCTAATCAAGTGGATGATGCCTCACCAATTTCATGTGCAGATGCGGTGGATGTTGCAGAATTTCTCAATCCAAATTCTTTTAGTGCAATATCAGAAAATGAAACAGAGAACGGTGATTCTGCATGTTACGGTTCACATTCCAATGTTGATTCCCCTAAATCAAAAGGCTGCACTGGTGTCCAAGATGCTAGTGCTGTAAAAGTATCTTCCAAGGAATATGAAATCTCACATCGTGCACACATTGTTCTGGGTAAGTACTTACCAGCTGGTTCCTTTATTTTTATGTGTCCGTTCCTCTTTATTCTATCACTGTGGAGAACGTAGAACCACAATGTGCAAATTTATTGATTCTCAGCTGCTTTCCTGATAAAATTGAGAAGGTGGAAAATTTCCATGTGGATATGTCTGCTTTATTACATGTTTGTGCATCCAAGGTGAAAAACATGCAGTTGATGCATTACGTATTCAAATTTATAATTTTATATGTGGTTCGGTTGATCCATCCCTAATTATCTAGGATCAACTGATTCCTCTCAAGCAGTTAAATATAGATTTCTTGGAAATGAACAAATAATCAGATTAATATTCCTCAATGCTTCTTATTAATCGTTTAAACAGGAACACTTTATGATGTTAGCATCACATGTATCTCGCTTTCTTCATTTCCTCATCCCATTAGATCGTTGTCAAGTCATTCTTAAGTAGCCCTTAACACATGCAGTCTGTCGCAGATGATTAATTTCTTTAACATTAGTATGAATCGACCTGACTTCTTTCTATACACTCATGGTTTTGACCTATAAACTTCGTTTGTAATCGCAGAAGAATCACATTCTATCTTGGAAGACACAGGTCAGGCGAAGGCTAAAACCCTGACCCTAGAAGAAGCAGCAGACGCTATCCTCTTTTGCAGCTCCATAATCCACAATCTGGCTTATGAAGCTGCAAATATCGCAATAGATAAAGAGGCTTTATCTGGGGAAGCTCCGCGACCAGCAGTAACGCTTGTGGGCAAATCCAACTTTGAAAGAAGGGATGCACGTCCTATAAAATGTGGTTTCAGGTCTCAGAAAGCTCGAAAACAGAGCCTGGAGGCGGAAACGGCACCTTCATCATGCAACGCTGAATCTGATGAGAAGTCTAGTCCATGCACCATTGGCGTTTCTGACGATGGAGCTCCATATAATGGCGACAGCATGAAGCCTCTTCCGAAGCTAGAATCCAAGTGCAATTGCTTGATCATGTAAGTTTTCTCGGGCGCTTACGACGACTTGCGTGGGTAGTTATGTGTAGCAATTTGAATTCTTGCAGGAAAATATATGATATGTGCTTGCATTGTATTTTGTTGGTAACCATTTGTTTTGTAGTAAGAAATATATGATGTTATAGAATCCTTGTAAAGCTGTAAATCTTCTCGAGTTAATTCCTGTAGAAGCAATTTGTCCTTATTGACTGTTAATACTGCTGCCATTACCATAGTTTTGTAAGGTCTATTGGTTTCTTTGATTTGAAAGCAAGTAATTAAGTTGTATGAAATCTCCCAGTTTCTGTTAGGAATAAATTGCCAAGGTTACAATCTCATATTTTTTAAGACGGTTTTCATATGATGAAATTGTATAGTTTATTGTCAAAATGTTGAAGCATTTTCTTAAAACACAGTAGTAGTATAACAAGAAACGATATGCTACGTGAGTTCTTTATGTGAACACCACTCTCGTTTAATGCATATTTAACGTTGTTCATTTAGGTTTATATATTTAGTTTGATTCTAATGCATTAAAAAATGTTATTAGAATTTTTAATTTCACAAAATTCATATAAACCAAAGCTTCATTTGCTCGTTTTCTCTATAAATTCAAATAAATTAGTAAATTAACAAATAAAGCTTTGATTTTTATGAATCTTATGACATTAAAAATTCATATAACAGTTTTTAATGTATTAGAATCAAACTAAATATATAAAAAGAAGAGAGTGATGCTTACATGAAGTATGCAACTTATCATTCCTCCTAGTAGAACATAACATTTTCATTTATTTTTCAAAAACTTCAATCCTTGCAGCAAGTTTCAATTTTGTCACCTAATTCAGAATTCGGCATTGGAATGGAGAGTTACAGTTACTTAAATAACACTAGATTCGATTTATTAAAAAATTAGCACTCCCTAGAAAATTTGGGCCATAAAATATGTTTCTTCTCTCTGTCCTAGGGGCTGGGAAAAAATATTGAAATGCCGAAATATTGGCCTTATCGTACCGAAAAAATACTGAAAATACCAAATTTCGGTATACCGTTATTTTCGGTACGGTATGATAACTTACTGAAATATTTCGGTAAGGTAAAGGTATGAATTTTTATATACCGCGGTATACCACGGCATACCGAAATTCGGTATATAATGTAATTTAAGGTATATACCGTAAAATATGAATATAATAATATATAAAGTATTTTATATTTTTTAAATTATAAAATTTATTATGAAATATAATATAATATGAATAAAATATACTAGTATTTAATACCTCGTATATTATTTAAATTACTATAAAATATAAATAGTATTCTAAAAACTCATATATTCAATTTTCATTGATATTGAAAGTAAGGTATACCGCAAAAGTATGGTATACCGAACTTTGGTGCGACATACCGAAAATGAGGTACGATATCGGTATGAAAATTCTCCATACTAAAAATAAGATATACCGAAGTTCGGTATACCGAGAATTTTGATAAGATAAATGTATGATTTTTTCGCATACCGAATTTACGGTAAGGTATACCGTACCTACCCAAGTCTATCCTATACTTCTATTATAAGCTCTTGTTTTAGACATGAATTTGAAGAAAATAATATTTAAAAAAATAAATGTATACTCCTATTATAAGCTCTTGTTTTAGACATGAATTTGAAGAAAATAATATTTAAAAAAATAAATGTACAAATAAATCCGACACGAGTATAAGTAAAATATTACATCCAGTCATGAGAAATAATCATAGTTTTCTATTTTAGTTTTATCTTCATAAATCTAATTATTGCAAGTTTATCTCTCTAACAAAATTATGGCAAAGAATTGTTTGTTGACCGTCACATGTTAGCGACATAGCGCTGACCATCTCACATTTCCTTCCCTCTCCAAACAAGAAATCCTCTGATCGTCAATTCGGAAGAAAACAGATTTGAAGATTAAGATTGATACAACGCAAACGGAGATTTTAGTATGGACGAAGGAGGCGGATCATTAAATTCAACTGCGACGGCGACAGGAACGGAGCCGTCGTATCCTTCGAATTCGATTTTTTCCAACTATCCATTGTTATCAGCTCTTTTCGCCTTCGCGATTGCGCAGCTATTGAAGGTTTTCTCCACATGGTATACTTCCCCATTCCCCAATTTTATTGCTCTTCTTAGCGTTTTCCGATCAAATCTCCGCATCTATTTTTATAAATTGTTGAATTTATGTTAAAGGAAATGATTAGGAATTTGATTCTAATGGAAATGATATGGGGGAAAATGTTAATTCAAATTAAAATTTACAGAATTCGTTGAAACTGTTTGTTTAATACCTGAATTTAGGGGGGTGGCACACTAGTGCTTATCTGTCTAGAGCTTTCAGTGATCATATTTGCTGAATAAGATTGTGCCCTAATTTCACTTGTATTATTGGGTGATTATATGCATGAATGTGTATGAATAAGATGCTAGAAATAGGAAGGATCGGACACATAGCCTACGACACGTTCTAGCTATAACAGTCTTACGACCGTAGTAGTCCTCCAGGTATAAGGAAAACAATTGGGATTTCAAGCAACTTGTTGGCTCCGGGGGCATGCCCTCGTCTCATTCAGCTACCGTTGCTGCTCTGGCAGTGGCCATCGGTTTTCAACAAGGTTTTGGAGGATCACAATTTGGCCTTGCACTAATCTTGGCACTTGTGGTATGAGTTTGATCCCTACTTTTCTTTAATCCCATAAACACCATTATTCTGTTCTGTTAATCAGTACTAATGATGCTGTATGATTTAGGATCCATTATTGTGCATTTGTCATCTTTTTTCCTTCTACAAATATTTATTCAGCATAAATTAATATCACAAATCTTAGTACTTATTGTCATACCTTATACTACTTTGCATCAATTTACTTATCGTTTTTTACGTATTCTCACGTGGTGAGGCCTGTGGCAGGTGATGTACGACGCCACTGGAGTAAGATTGCACGCTGGGCGCCAAGCAGAGGTTTGTTCCTAGCTTCGTCTCCACTGTCTTCGCATCCTTTCTAAAATTAAACGTATGTATTTTTGGGAAACATTAGGTTTTGAATCAAATTATATACGAGCTTCCATCTGAACACCCTCTTGCTGAGAGCAGGCCCTTGCGTGAGCTTCTTGGCCACACTCCTCCTCAGGTTCGACTCTACTCCTTCCTCATCACTTTTGAGCAATGCAAGACACCACATTGTTTCTATCCATTCATCATAGGTACATCTCACAAACTGCCATGACAAAAATCCAACCTTTGCTGGCAAATGTGCATAGTAGATATTGTTAGTTACTAGTAAAAAACATTAAATTTGAAGATTCTATCCAATAATGCCTTCAATATTTTTTTTGCTGCAGGTTGTTGCTGGTGCGATGCTGGGACTGGTGACAGCAGCAACAGGCCATTTCCTCTTCAACTCTGGCACCCGAGCTTGATGATTCTTGAATGCAATCTCTTCCGGTCAAGCCCTAGGGGCTAGGAACCCTTTCAAGATGACGACACTGCCTCAACCAACAAAGGCATGGTGCATCAGACTCATCTGCTATTTCTCTGAATGAAGATTATAGTATTAGGTTTTAAAAGTGCATTTTCTTGATTTCCAGTTTATGAAGAAATGTGAATAGCAGTAGGGAGAAAGCTACCATTGTTACATAGCATGTCATAATCCAGTGATTGAAAATAGCACATTGTGGATCATATTTTTTAATATAAAAAACAGGTCATTTTTTAGTATCATTTTCCGTCTCTCTCAAATAAAACAACACAACTTATCATGTTTTGAATCCTCATATTTCAACATTTTTCTTAACAAATTTGTGCTTTTTTCTTTTAACCCCCCGACTTTGCAAAAGTCCAATTCATGTTCCCGTTGACATAATCCGGCGACATGTGAATATCTAGGCGGTCGATCACTTTAACTTAGCCCATTATCCAACTAAGAATCCTATCATTTTTTGAAAAACATTGAAAATTAGGTATACACAATAGGATTAACCAAAAACAAAACAAACACAAAATTCTTGCAAGATTTTGGAGGCATTCACAGGTTTCTTGAAGATTTTTTTGCCAAAAAGATGCGTCCAACCTTTTTCTATACATGATTTTCTTTTTTCCCACTGCATTAATCACAATAATAATACATTTAATTATTGGACTGCAATTTGGGGCGACAAGTCAGATTTTAGTGAACATTCATTTCATTTGCTGGTCGATTTTGGCTGCCATTTCTAGCATATCTAAAGGGGCCATTTTTTCATGTTTGATGCTAAGACTCAAATTCGTCCGCCACTGTGGTTCCGCGGACGACGGACGATGCGTCGTCCGCGCCCTACACTTAGTCCGCGGACGAAGCGCGGACGATGCAACGCGTTTTTGTTTTTTTTAAATTCGAAATTTGTCTATTTAAACCTTGATTGTCATTCTATTTTTCATACGAACATTTCTCGCATCGGCTCTGGATCTAGCATGCTTACTTCAGCGACCGAGCCCCTGCTCGAGGATTACCGACGGGCTTCAATGAGATTCTATCTAGATATGCCTCAATGCGCAACCAACACGACCATGCGCAGCTCATGAACGATATGGTTGAAGAAGTGTGGGCCCGTAACCGCCGTTGTTGAGTTTGCGTATTTTTTTTGTAATCCGTATTGTAATGTATTAATTTTATAAATGAAATGAAGGTCTTTTCCAATTTTTGTAGTTATTTAAGTATTCAAATAGAAGAAAATGTTTAGGGCGTCCCACTGCAGGTGGAAGGGCAGGAGGATAAAATGCTGCGTGGCGGTGCATAGGGTGGGCTTTAGGGCGCCCCACTGTGGATGCTCTTATTATTGGAAAATAAGATAATTATTCCTATCATATGCAAGATCAGGGATTGCTGCAAAAATTAGTAGCCAGGCGATGCCATTTTAACTTTTAAGTATGCATTTTATGTAGACATAGTAATTTTTGCAAAGATGAAACATTATTCATTTAGTATTTAGTAAGTAATAGGAGTATATTACAGCAGAAGGAACATCACAGTTTCTTGCCCATCCATGCCATGTGCAAAAAAACAGTAAAATAACATCACTTTCAACCAAAATTTGATTATAGTTGATAAATAAAATTAATTTTCCATATTCCTCTCACATGTCTCTCCATTGGATGCTCTGTTTAGTGGTAATTTAGTGTAATTTTTCGATAAAATAATCTTGTTCTTTTGACTTATTACACCATATAATATTTTCACAGATTGGTATGTGTTAGAAACAGATTAATCTCTGAATTATTTAGTCGATAATTTGAGTCCTTTATATCACTCTTTTAGTAGCAAAGGTTGGAAAATTGTATTTTTTTTTTACATTTTTGCTTGTTGACAAAGTTAATAAAGATAATCTATTTTTTTCAATACAAGGTTTGATGCCTTTTGGATGTAATCACAGAGTAAATTTTTCTGTTTTAGGTGACAAAATGCTGCAGTGTCTATATGTTTAGACACTATTTTATAATTTGCAATTATTTGTATTTTACTGCAGCTGTGAGCTGCCCATATTCTTATGCTGCTTCTGCACACACGCACATACTGACATACACTAATTTTTATGGCATGCATGTTATAAGTAGTGCAGTTCTTTGCATTAGTCTAGATCTGAATTTCACTCACTCTGACACTGCCATTTTCAAGAGTTTGTTGGTTTTAAGGTCTCTCTCTCTCACACACGCACACTTGGTCTTGATTGGCTTTTTTCTCGGTTTTATGTTTGTGAGATTTTGTTGAGTTGATTGATGTGAAATAGCTTAATTAGTGCTTACATTCTCAATTCTGAAGTTGTGTTTGTCAAGAATTGAGCAAAAAAATGTGATGGATAAAGGATGTGTGAAGAGCTGCCCCATAGAGGAGAATGCAGGTGGCAGCAGTTGCATGATCAAGAAGGGCGGCGGAGCGGTGAGCCGGCCGTCGCCTCACCACCGCTCTTCGTTGGGGAAGCCGACGCCGTCGAAATGGGACGATGCTCAAAAGTGGGTTGTCAATCTGTCTAGAGGGGAGAGGAATCAAGCCAGGGCCTCTCCTCTCCCCGCAACTCGAACGCCGATGACTGCCATTTGATCGCATCTGCGTCACAGAAGGAGTGGGCGGGGGATGGAGGGGATAAGTATAAGAATGTTGAGTGTGATGAGTCAGGAGGGAGTAAAGGAGAGAGTAGCCCTAAATCAATGGTGAGGGCTATATGTTTGAGGGGACTGAGATGACACCAATTGGGAGTAAAGAGCCCTCTCACTCCTATTAGGGTTAGTAGTCTCCTAGCCCGGCTCCGAGGATGGAAGAGCCGGTTGGCTCGACCGATCATTTGAGGAATGGCGTGAAGGTCGATGACAATTCTCCCTTGGAAGCTCGGGCTGCGGCTACACGGCAAGGTGATTGATTGCTCCTCTACCTTTACTTCATCTTCATCACATGTTTTTATTTCTCTTTTTCAATTGATTATTGATAATCATTTTTAATAGTTTTGAATTTGTAAATTACGTCCAATAATATTATAGAAGATGAAACATGATAATCTCCTCTATGACTTGGTGTATGGGTACAAACGCGAAGAGATGAGGATTGAAGCATGGGAAAATCATCAGAAAAAGAAGGCCGAGGTGGAGAATCGGAAAGCAGAGGTAGTACTAGTAGGACGTCTCGTCTCTTATTTGTGAGTTTACATATGATAGGTTAAAGCAGAGCAGCTGAAAAGTCGTGCAAAAGAAAAGTTCAATCAAAAAATAGCAGGTACACGAAGAGTAACCGAGGAGAGACGCGCAGCCGCAGAAGCTAAACTCAATGAGAATGCGATGAAGACTTCGGAGAAACGAGATTATATAAGAAGAATTGGCCATCTTTCCTCTTCTTTCTCGTTTAACTTCTCTTGCGGTTGGTAGCAACCAATTTTCACTTGTAATTAAACTTGTTAATCAATAATTATACTAAGTTTTATGTGGTATTTATTAGAGCATCCACCATGACGGATGTCCTGTCGGACCGGCGTGCAAGGACGTCCGCCATTAGGCAGCATGCATACGGATACGGACGTCCGCTGCGGACACCGGAGTTCCGCGGCTTTCCGGGACGTCCGCCATTGCGTTGACACGACGGACGTCTCGGCGGACGTCCCGATTTTTTTATTGTTTTTTGTGGATGTCCGTCGGGATGTCCTTAGGGATGTCCGCCATTGTGTAGTGGGATGTCCTTATGACGTGGCAGTGCAGTGGGATGTCCTTATGACGTGGCAGAAGGTGTTTTTGGGAAGTCCGTCGGGATGTCCGCCGGGACATCCGTCCCATTGTGGATGCCGTTATAACAATTGTTGAACTATGAATCCACATTATTTTTTGGGCCCAATTGGTATCCAACCACGGCATAATGAAGGCCCATTATATTTTGGGCCATACTCGAGCCCATTAATATCCCACCACGGCATAGTGGAGTACCTTTTAGATATTTAGGATAATTGTTGGATTATGAACTCTCAACATAACGACAATCCAAATTAATTACAGTAAAATTTATTTTCTTTAGGGATAACTGACTTAAAAGTCATAAAGTTTTGTCAAATTCTGACTTTGCGCACGAATTATAAAATTGACGTGTAATGTCACGAACTTTACGATCGGTTGTCATTTTCCTATGACGGGTGTTCCGACTATGAATCCAACTGATGTGTCTTTTTAAGCTGATGTGGCTTCCAAGTGTGTGTTGAGTGGGTGACGTGGATGCCAAATTTTAAGATGACGTGTCTTATCATCCTCCACCACTCCTCATCCCTACGTGTACTCTCTTCCTCCTCTTCCTTATCGCCACCGGCAACCCTGGGACTCCGATCCCGGCACCGACTCCACCATCACCTGAATCAGTTGAACTACTTTCTCTCTACAAACCCAAATCCCCCAAATCTCCACCGCCACCGTAAGCAATAGGGAAAGGTGGAGATGGTGGGAGGATCTTCACTTTGACGGTTATAGTTCTTTTTATTATGGGTTTATTGGATAAAAACAGAGTGTGGAAGACGACTGTTGCTGAAGCGAGGGAGTCGGTGGAGGAGGTGACGACGGCGGCGGAATTCGGAAACTCAGCGGCGGAGGAGCTTCGTGGATGAGAGAATCCATATTCTCTACGCTTTTTTTGTCTCTTCTTCTTCTTCTTCTTCTTCTTCTTCTTGCTGTACAGAGAATTCAAGAAGACTTTGTTGAATACGTCGCTGCGTCTTCTCTCACTCTTACTGCATTTCTGTGCCGGCGGCGGAGGTGGTGATGGTGGTGGTGGCGTCGCGATGAGATTTCTGTGTTTCACACGTTTATAAATCTGTCTTCTACCCATCTTCCTTTTCCGCGCTCTTTCCCGGCTCCGTTTCTCACTTTCTTCGAATTCCGACAGTGGAGCTTCCTCCGCCGGTGGCAGAGGTGGCTCGGGCGGCGAGGCGGGATTCATCAAACCCAATTCTTTGTAAAATCTCCTGCTCGATCTCCCCTCCCTCAAAGCTTCACCCTCCCTCACCACCCTCTTTGCAACCTTCTCCGACGGCGGCGCCACCCATTCAGCCGAAATTTTTTTACCACCCACAATGGGTTTATACATAAAACTACATCGTTTTAGCCGTATAAAACGACGTCGTTTTATGAATTTTTAGCTATCACCATGTCAGCTTTCAGACTTGCCACGTAAGCTAATTTTCATCCAGAAACCATAGGGTCGGGTCAAAATGGGAGATGCCAGCAACCCGACAAAGTTCGTGACATTATACGTTAATTTTATAGTTCGTGGGAAAAATTAAAATTTGGCAAAAGTTTGTGACTTTTAAGGCAGTTATCCATTTTCTTTATTATAAATAATTTTTCAATTTCACTAATCAGATCTTTTAAGAAAAAACTTAATCTGGCACAGCAATTCGAAATACAATCACATCATGACGAAATGAGTATTAAGTTAGCTTCGTGGATATATGTAGGATATACATGTACAAAAGTTACCCACTTAAAAATTACTCCATATTTTAATACCATTAATGCACTCAATTCAATTTATTCAAAGTATGATCATTGTCACACTTTTGACTAAGTTTCATTATGATTTTACAATTTTTCATTTTTCCACTAATTCTTAAGTTGATATTGTAACTGAAATAATTTCATAATAAATGGAGTATAAGAAAAGAAAATAATTTAATTAAAAAACACTTTATTAAATTTGGAAATAATACAACTAAAGAACCTCTTAAATTAGAATGCATTAATATAAGAATTATGTGAAACAAAATGTATAGTATACTATTATTGTCACACTTTTGTGAAAGATCATCGAGCTATATATATACACTAAATTCATGCAATGTATACTACTCCATATTTTTCTATTTTAACACTATGAACTTGATTATCCCTAACATTATTATTTACCCAATCTCTCTCTCTCTCTCTCTCTCTCTGCCTATATATATATGTTAGGATTGGGACTTATTATATATGCAATCTTAAAATTGCCATTACAAATCAAAATATTGTTAGGAGTCGAACATAACTTAGGAAAGACACATTTTGATGTCTATTAGTAAATCAAATTTAAATATGGTATCTCGAGTATAATTTAGGTATATTGCTGTTTTTAACACAACAAATTGCGCGGGCTGTTTGAGCGGTCTAGATTTGAAAGAAAAAGCCGAAGCCCAGTCGATCCACCGCTCACAAATAAACATTAATTAATTATCAAAATAGAAGCAATAATTACACACTCTCTCTCTCTACCCTTTCCTTTCTACATTGGCTGTTTCCCTCCCGCCCCCAGAGCTCATCGCAAGAGAATTCACCGAGCGCCGCCCTGAGCTTCGCCTTGCTGTTCTTCTCTCCGATTAATTGATCGGTAAGTCTCTGATTTTGGACGTGGAGAGTGGATGGACTGAGGAAGATTCGTAGCGTTTGTATTTCTAGGGCTTTCTGTTTCGTTCGGCAATTCTCGCTGGGTGTATGTAGTATGGTTTTTCATGTTTTTTCAGATTTGTGTTGAGTTTTGGGTTTAAAAAAAGGAAATATAGTTGCTTTGCTTGATTTTGTTTTTCAATTTTCTGTATTTGTTTGCTGGTGTATTGAATTTGGGGATTTAGGTTTTGTTCTTGTTGTTGAGAAAACTATAATATTCGGGGAGTTTGTTTGGGTGGTTAGGGTTTGGGTACTTGATATTTATCCACGAATTCAAATAATTATACATTTATGGCTGCTGGAAAACGTGGTGGTTACAGAGAAAATGAATATAGGGGCCGCGAGAGTGAAGTTGAGATGTCGAAGATGGAAAATGGGTATAGAAGAGGGGATGTTGAACGGGTTAGGAATGGAGCTCGGGACTATGAAAGAGCTCAGCTACTGGCCCGGGGTCGAGCTGGCTGGGAAGCCAGGGGCAAGCTGAGACAGAAGGATGCCAAAGAAATGAATGGTGGATGCCACTCCACTTCCAGTCGAAGTGATTCTGGAAATAGTGGTGGTGAACCAAGGAAATGTGAGCCCGCAGTATTAGCTGTGGATCGAGAGCCTGGGGAGCTTTATAGCGATGGGTCTGATGAGGCAGTTGATTCGGGAGCTCAAGCTAGTAGAGAAACTGATTCTAAAACTATGGAAACTTCTAGCCAGTTATCTCCTCTCCAGACCAGGAAGCGGAAGTTCTCGCCTATTATTTGGGATAGAGATGATAGGGAGACGAGTAGAGCTATCAAAAGTAGGAGTACTTTGGATACTGATCCTATCAATGAATTGCCAGAATTGGTTAAGTCTCATCATGACTTGCCTCAGCTTAAACCTAGTGCTAATGAGAAGGCTTCAGCCACAGATGTTGATGAGATTAATGATGGTGGGGTTAATTTAGAAGCATCATCTTCCATTGTTGACTTGAGATATGGAACAGCTGAAGTCCCTTCGGAAACATATTCACAGCAATCTGAAGGAGATCAGCGGGTTAATATTGTGGAAATGGGGGAAGTAGATGAAGATGATTATCCACCCGCACGAACCATAGTATCTTCTCGTTGGGCTAGTGATGCTGAGTCTCCAGCTGACGAAGGTGAGATTTCTGACTATAAAAAGATGCCTAAACAGAGGAGCAAGTCCAGTTCAGAGTTAGGTGATACAAGGGAGCATAGTAAATCTGTAAGTCCAGAAATCGGGCAGGTCAGAAGAGAAGGTTCTGAAACGACTAGGGGGAGGTCCTCAGGGTCGGTGGAACACATTAGGTCTTCCAGTAGAGATAGTTACCAAGAAAACGATGACAACAATGACTACATGGTTGCTGATGATAATCACAATCATGATGGTGCTAGCATCAATGAGTCTGAGGACTATCCTGATTCTCCTATTACACCAGATCCAGCACAACCCCCACAAAGGAGTGTAAATATGCTTCAAGGATGCAGAAGTGTTGATGAGTTTGAGAGACTCAACAAGATAGACGAAGGTACTTATGGGGTCGTGTTTAGGGCCAGGGATAAGAAAACTGGAGAAATTGTTGCTTTGAAGAAGGTGAAGATGGAGAAAGAGAGAGAAGGGTTTCCCTTAACGTCACTCCGGGAAATAAACATTCTTCTATCTTTTGATTACCCCTCGATTGTGGATGTGAAAGAAGTGGTTGTGGGAAGCAACCTTGACAGCATTTTTATGGTCATGGAGTACATGGAACATGATCTTAAGGCATTGATGGAGACTATGAAGCAACCTTTTAGTCAAAGTGAAGTTAAATGTCTGATGATTCAGCTTTTAGAAGGTGTCAAGTATCTCCACGATAACTGGGTGCTTCACCGGGATCTGAAGACATCCAATTTGCTCTTAAACAATCGTGGTGAGTTGAAGATTTGTGACTTTGGTCTAGCTCGTCAGTATGGCAGTCCATTGAAACCATATACCCATTTGGTAGTCACCCTTTGGTACAGGTTAGACTCATCTCATGCAATTGATTTATGTCACCATTTGAACATGGAGTGGGGGGGGGGGGCAGTTTAGCCTACTATGTTTTGTTGCTCTGTTTTTGGTTAGCTTTCCATGTCACTATCTTGTAGGTCTGATTCTATAAGAAAACTAAATCATATCTTCATTTTCAGGGCGCCAGAACTTCTTTTGGGAGCCAAACTATATTCCACGGCAATAGATATGTGGTCTCTTGGGTGTATTATGGCTGAGCTATTATCAAAGGAACCACTATTCAATGGGAAGACAGAGGTTGAGCAACTGGACAAGGTAATCTATCTTCATGTTTCATGGCTGTCTTTTCTTAACTGCTGGATAATCAATCCAATCAGGTCTAACTATATTATTTTTGGGGTGAAACTGCAGATATTCAGGATCCTCGGCACTCCAAATGAGACAATCTGGCCTGGGTTTTCAAAACTCCCGGGAGTCAAGGTGAACTTCGTCAAGCATCAGTAAGTGTCGATATCTTGTTTATTCAATTCTTACGTAGTTGATCTCAAAAAATTTATGTGTTTTTTTCTTTTGCCACTGTTTCCCAGGCTTCCAGCTTTGAGTGATTCTGGTTTGGCCTTCATACCTCCATCGTTCTTGATTTAGATTTTCTGTTGCTTCTAACCACTAACATTTATTTCAGGTATAACCTATTAAGGAGGAAGTTCCCAGCAACTTCTTTCACCGGGTCACCTGTTCTCTCCGATACTGGATTCGACCTCTTGAACAGGCTTCTGACATACGATCCTGATAAGGTATTTCCTATATTACATTAGTTTTTGGATTTATTCCGCAGAAGATTGAATAGGTATATTAACATGAATGTGAAAACCGTGCAGCGTATCAGTGCTGAAGAAGCTCTCAATCATGAATGGTTCCGCGAAGTTCCTCTTCCAAAGTCAAAGGAGTTTATGCCTACTTTTCCTGCTCACCATGCACAAGACAGGTATTTGCATTCTCGTCATGTAAATACTTGCTTGAAGTTTAAAATTTTTGCATTTTACTCAGTTCCATGCTTTGGAATGTGATTTTAGGCGTATGCGAAGAGTAATGAAGAGTCCCGACCCATTGGAAGAGCAACGGAGAAAAGAGTTGCAACAAGGAGAACTGGGCACTGCTGGTCTCTTTGGTCAATAGGCATCATTTTCATGTTGTATTAAAACATAGTTGTTGAGTTCAAAGTCCCAGCCTGAAATTGGAGTTTAGATTCTTAATTTAACCTTTTTCTCATATTGAAAGTCAATCTCATATCTCAATCTCAATCTCAATCTCAATCTCAATCTCAATCTCAATCTTAATCTATAGAGCATGTTCAGTTTCTCTCTACTTACATTCATTCAAAATTTAGTCAGTAGTTAATCTGTTCATCCTTGAGAGAGTATAGCCATTTTTATGGCTTTGTTTTTGATAAAGACCTATACGGCTATACATAATCAAATAAATCACTCAGTTATAAATCACTCGAATTCATATATGATATATATGAGAAACAAAGTAAAACTCAACCGGTAATAAGTTTTTCCTATGATTAAAAGAATAAATTAAAAATTTACAAAATGCTAGTTGATCATCATCATTAATTGAAATTCTTGGAAACATAGCACCCCATCTCCATTAACATCAAGTTTGTTGATCATCACAACACACTCATCCACACTCCAATCTCCCCAACATATTTTTCAGGCTTCTTGGAGTAATGCATTCTTCCCCTTCATTCTTATACATCTCAAACGCCTTTCTCAAGTCTTCCCTCTTCTTCTCCTCTTCGTCGTCGCCCTCCACTAAACTGGCAAACTCGGCCAGCCCTACCAGCCCACCGGAGAGGAGAGGCTGAGCCACCATCTCCGCCTCCTCGGCCGACAGCCCGCCGCCCATCATCGCTAGGCAGCTCTGCCGCTGCGAGGGAGTTATCTTGCCATCTCTGTCCTGGTCGAATGAGTTGAAAACTCTCTTGCAATATGTTGTGCATGATTTCATCGTAATGAAATAGACGAAATATGAATATTTTATATTCAAAGAATTTTGATTATTTTTGTTGTTATTATATGGTGTTTGTGAGGAGGTTTTTATAGGTATTTGTTGAATGATTTATTTGACGCGGGATGGATTATTTAATTATGTAAACCAGAATTTTGGGAATAAATCAATAATTTTCCGAAAATAGTAGTGTTGTAAATTTCCAAGAATCTAGCAAGAATGTCACGAGAAACGACTATATTGTCTAGATTTAAATGAAAAAAAAATTAAAGAGAGGGGAAATGAAATTTCGTGGTCATTTCTGAGCCTGCCTATGTCGCAATATTTTCAACTTCCTTTTTTCCTTATTTCATTAAATATTTCAACTTTTTTTGGGAATATTTCAACCTATACAAAGTCTTGCTGATCGTGTAGTTTGGTGGACATTTTGTTACGTCTAAGTTTCAATGTTTGGAAAATCTAATTTGGATTAATGTCGACACTATTAACAAATGCAATTCAATGAGGGAGCAAATTGCAAATAAAAAACAGCTTGCTGTAATATGCAAGTAAGATTATTATACACATCATAAAAAAATTTCAAAGCAATATAATATTTGGTATGTGGTGGCTAAAACACCCAACTTAGAGCTACTGAGCTAGGTTACAGATTGAGCTTTAAATAATTTTAAAAAACCTTAAGCAACAAAAGAAATCCATAAAAATAATTGATCAGCTCATCCTACTTCACTTGTCTTCGTCATTATCATTTACTTAATTGATTATTAAAGAAATTCAAGTGCTATTTTAAAAATTAGTCACATAGTGCCAAATTGAAAGGTAACAAGTGGGTTTTAATCAGTTGCATTTTCTACTCTGTCTAATCTATGACACAAATGTGACCTCTACAATTAAATAAGACATCAATCAATTATTATAAATTACTCCCTCCGTCCCCGATTAATTATCACTCTTTGACCGGACACGAATTTTAAGAAATGTTAAGAAAAATTGGTTGAAAAAGTTAATTGAATGTGGGACCCACTTTTTTATATTGTTTTTGTAATAAAATGTGAGTGAAGTGGATTAGTGGAATATGAGACCTACTTACCATTTATGGTAAAAATGAAGTGTGACAATTATTGAGGGGCGGACCGAAATGGAAAAGAGTGACAATTAATCGGGGATGGAGGGAGTATCGAAAATTCCAAACTTTAAATCCTTATACTGTGATATAAAATACGAAGAATATGAAGCCTGTCATCCATATTGAAAAAAAATGAAAAAAATAAGAGATTATATAGATTTTTGGTAATGACAATGAGCAACCTAAATGAGTGAAGATGTTAAAGCAAACCTATTTCTGTAATTCTTCTCTGCAAAAATGAAACAATTTGTACAAACAAGGAATAGCTTCTGATGAATTTCAGGTCTCTTTTGACCTCAATTTCTCCCAGCTGCAAAGGAGTGCACAAACAGGCCAAAAAACTCGAAGAAAATCGAAGGCAGGAAGCGCATGAGACTCACCAGGGCTATATATAGGAATTTTTCAGTAATGTTGGCAAAAGAAGCAAGTCGGGGAACGAACACTTGGTCGTTGCTTGCCTGCTCACAGCCTAAAATAGGCTGGAGATGAGGTGAGAACTGCAAATTGTGTAATCGGGCGACACTGCTGTTGCAAAAAGACAATTACTGTGCCCTAGCTACTCTCATGTGATGACTATGGTCTTGCCTAACACAAATGTGACTAGTGATAGCTCGATGAAGAAGATAGTGTTGATCAGGCCACGATCAACTGTCCATCCGAAAATTGTGATTCCTCCGGGGTTGGACTGCAAATACATCACTGCATAGAAAGATTTTTCTTCAAAATGCTTAGTTTTTGCATAAATTCGGGAAATATATACAGAGATAGACACAGTGGAAAAATGAAAGCACTTCCACAGAAAAGAGTGTGTTAGTCGCTTTTGCACAAAGAGATTTTCTTCATTATCTTGTATTAGCTTACTTCCTTTACTTTCTGGCAATCTTTCAGTTTTCTTATACTTTATTTCGATTCTCAGCAATATTAGGCGATATTTTCAGTTGCGTTCATGGATGCATATCAGAGTTCGGACACAACACCAAGCTAGGAACTTGGAATATTTAGCATTTGCCAGGACACAAGAAGAATACCGGTCAAGGACAAAAATTCCACCATCAGAAATGCAAAAAGAGTTCAAATTAAGCAGGTGATTATGACAGCATCTGTGAAAAAGTATGTTTAAGTCTGCTTAAATGAAAAACGGCAAGCTGAAGATGGTAACTGTACCTAGTGCCAGTCGCTTGTGGTAAGAAGACATATACGAAGCCAGTTGTATATTAGTTGGTGTTGACATAAAATCCAGTGATTCCAAATCACTTTCTGAGTAGTCTACATGGAGTGAAACCAACTTCTCTGCAGTAGCCTCATAATTTCCCGAGTAATTTGAATTACGGAACTGAGATGAATCATCAGCACTGCAAGTTACTAAAGCATGCCATCTACTTGCGAGTCCCCCGATGCCTTGGGCTCTGTGGGATATTTTTGCAGCAGCATTCAAGCAAAGAATTATCACAGCCACCTGAACGATTGATGTCACCTAGACGATTCAAGAAACGAGAAAGATTAATAAACAAAGACATGAGTGAGAAATTTGGCCATTCTAAGCTATCCAAAAAATAATTTCTGCAGACGACACGAGTTCAAAAGCCTCAATCGTATACGTATTAGAGATGGTATATGGAAGAATATGTGGCACGAAATTAAGAACTTACTGCAAAATCACCCCCATTGATGAAAGTGATTATCCCATTGTATCCAGTGGTCTGGAATAGAAACATAAAGTGGCTTGCAGTTACAATCACAAATTGCAGGAGAAGATATATTCGAAATCTATGGCTTATTTTGGACAGATAGTAGCGTAGGCGAGCATGCTCTTGCAGTAAGGCTACTACGTCAGATTCTATTTCCAAAAGTTTCCCGTAGTCTTCAAAATGTATAATTTGCAAGTTGCACACCAGGTGGAACAAGACACAGGCTGAAAGAATGATAATGGTCACGTATGTCCATGACAACACGAAAGCAATTAAAATGGCAACAGACTGCCACTGCGACTCGTGACGAACATACATAATTCGGATGATTTCACGTGCAGTTTTCAAGAGGCAACACGGGATCACCCATATTACTAGCAAGCGTAGAGAACCCTGCACAGAATAATAGTATCTATTAAGCTTCCCCAAACAACCAACAACTGTACATTACTCATTCACCAAATAATCAACGCACAACAACATTAAGAGGGTGTTTTAACGTGATTTGAGTATTCGAACAATTAGATGATAAAACTAACTCAAAATCAATCAAAACCGTTGATCTATCTATCATATCAACCAAAGCAAGCACACACTCAGAAGAAAGCCGTAAAACAATGTTATAACTCACAATGGAGAACCCGGGCATCACATGAAATCCTTCATTGGAACACCTCCATGTACCCATAAATTCATATTTTAATTCAAGAAAAGAGAAACAGTTATACGATAGTTGCTAACAATACCAACAATACACAGATCTCAAATCAATGAGATAAAGCCATGGCTACTTCAAACTCGAAAATACATAGACAATTTCTGCAACTACGGGTGGATATTCCACAAAGCATTCATCATTCTTCGAAGCAACAAACTAGTTCAAAGAAGAATAGAAACAATCAAAAAAAGAAGCATTACTCACTCAGTTCTCCTTCATATGAAAATTAAGAAACACATTTATTCAATAAGAACAAGTCAGTCGAAGCATTACTCACTGAGATCTTCTGCACATACTGCGCACTGAACCTCTCCACATACCCGCTGTATCGATCAACAAACAGAAATTTCCTAACACCATATTTCCGCAAATTATGCGAAAAGCACAACATAGATGAAGCAGCCAAAGAAGCCTGAGAAACCACTATACCAATCTCAAAGCTCATGATCTGACCCTTCTCACACCCGGGGCAATTCGAGAGCTGAAGCATCACCACCGGAAGCACAACCCCAAATACCAAAAATAGCCCCCATGAAACCAGAAATCTCACCAGAGAAGACTGATTATACCCCAAAAGAGTGATAAAAAGATCCAATCTTTGAAGGGTCTTGTCCAAAAGAGTCTCTTTGTCATTTTCTCGAACACCTGACGGCTCTGATTGCTGGTTTTCATCAGAATTTTTCAGCAGGGGGGCGTTCTCATGTGAAATTCTCGAATCTTCCACTTCTATTTGAATATGATCCTCAGCCATCTCCGGAGAAAATTGAAAAAGGGGGGGGGGGACAATTCAAATAATCTGGGAAAGGAAAAGGGAGAAAAAGAGGCTCAGCTTTGTAGAAGTTTAAAAAGGGGGGAAATGAAGATCCAACACAAATAACAGATCACAATCATTGATCAGCTCGACTTCACACGCACGTTTCACAACAATACGCTTCTAAACAAGCAAGATTTGCATGTGGGAACTGAGCACACGAATTTAATATTAAAGATCGCTGTTTGATTCTCCAAATCAATATGCCCCACAAATAAAATGTTGACAATCGCAACTACGAATTAGCCGCCGAGATTCTTTCCCAGCTGAGCTGAGGGCTTTTGAGTTAGGATTTGGGAGTTTATGTCAGCTGTAACTACTGCTAATGCTTTGCAATCAATTTATAGAAAGTAAATATATTAATTTTTTAGTGAATTAGGTTAGGTTTGAAAGAGGGGTTTTTTTTCCAGTGGCGGTGGTCCACGATTCCACACCATAACATAAGCTTCACGGAATTAATGAATCGGCCATGGAAAGTTGGAAAAGCATGGTAATTAAGAAATGAAAACGAGAGATGAGGCTGCTTAAACTGTGAGCCATGTGTTGGATTTCCATGGATGCCAAGTGTTGTTTGCGCTTTGAATCATACACGTGACGTGATGCCAATCTTCCCGCGAGGCTATTGGATTCCCTATTTCCCTACATTTTGCCTCGGATATTCAAAATATATATTGTCCTAATTTTTACTAAGAGCATCTCCAATGGTTCTGGACAAGCCATAGGCTAGTCACAAACTCCTCATATCACATCACAAACCCTCTTCCACACACGAGCCCCCGCCTCACTTCTCGTAGCCGTCGTCGTCGTCGCTGCCGTTGTCGCCGCTATCCGGGACCCCCAAATCTGCGGCATCTGAGCCCGCGTCTGAGCCCTCCAACTGTGCCGCGGCGGCATCCAAATCGACCCGCATACTCTCGAGCATTGAGTGAAGAAACCTCTTCTCCACGGGTCAGTTGCTGCCCTCCATTCAGCTAAGATCTTGTGCATCTGAACCCGCGTTTGTTGACGCGCGAAGAAGGCGAGCTCGGTTGGCGAGTTGCCAACGAGGGGGGATACCGACTGGACCTCCTGGGACCCCTGGGCGACCCCCCTCGCTGCCCGTTGCGCCCGCCTTTGACCAACCGGGCGAGTGCGGCGAGTAAACGATGGAGGGGACGGGAACTCCTGAACATCCTCAGGGAGGTCGTGGGAACCATTGTTGGTGCCGCTGTAATCACCGGCATAGTTCAGTCGTTGCTTCTTCGGCCAGCCAGCATCGACACCTGCCCGAAACTTCTCGGAGTCCATCAGCACCTCATAGCAGTTCAAGTAGGTGAACTCCTTATAAAGCCCGGGCACGGGGAAGGCCTTCTCCGCTATCCTCCTGCAGTCCTCGTCAGTTTGGCCACTAGTCTGCATGCGGAGGGCGTTGGTGTACAAGCTCGAAAATCGGGAGACCGCAGCCCTGATTCGGTCTCACCCCTTCCGGCACTCCTCCCCGCTGTGTGGCCTCCCCTCCGGGCAAAATGCCTTGTAGGCTGCTGATATTTTAGCCCACAAGTTGACGATCCTCTGATTGTTCGAATGGAGGGGATCATCGCAAACACTCACCCAAGCCTTGGATAGCGCGACGTTCTCCGCATCCGTCCACTTCCTCCGTGCCGGGCTGTCGTCATCAGCCGGCTGCGACGACTCGCTGACCACCCTTTTGCCATTTCCCTTGCCCTTCTTCTTCTTTGGTGCGCCCCGACACCGCCCTACTCCCCCCGTTTGAATGGGAGTGTCCGCATCCTCGAGATCTATCCCCAACTCCTCTAAGGAGAAAGTATCACACCCAGTGAACTGCGTCTCCGATGGGGTCGATATGTGCGAAGAAGCAGTCAAAAAATCAAAACTGGGGCGATAGACATTGTCCCCCCGGCATTTTCTGCATCCCGGGCTGCATCCCCGGCTGCCACCCCGGCATCATCTGCATCCCAGCTGCCTACCCCGGCACCCCCTGCCCGCCCGGCATCGCTTGCCCGCCCTGCATCCTCTGCCATCCCGGGCATCATCTTCTACCAAGGGTACATGTTGTAGTACCCAGCCATCGAACCCCATCCACCTCCCACGGGTACCGTGGGAGTTTGAGACCCGCTCGTCACTGGAGTATACTCGTTGTTGTTCTCCATTTTGCTTTATTGTTCTTGTACAGAAATTAAGTGAGAGAGAAAACCCGTTAAAACAAGTGGTACGAATGAAAATGACATGCAAATCGCGTATATATAGTGTTCCGAAAAATAAAAAAAAATTTTGAGCTGGCCGATCGCTCGTCGATCGGGAGCCTACAATGGCGTTCAGCCGACCGGCGAGCGGATCGGCCAGCGCCCAAAAATCGGCGTCGGGTCGCCAATTTTTTTGCCGAAATGGCGCTCGCCGGTTCCAATGGTTCGGCGAGCGGACCGGCCAGCGCCGGGAATTGACTAGCATGTCCGCTCGCCGCCATTGGAGATGCTCTAAGTCTTCTGTATGATAGAGAAATTTATAAATAACATTTCTCTCGGATGGAATAAGATTTTATACAATATTATTTTATATGTTACTATATAATGATAATAAAATAAATGAAAGAATAAAATAAAAATAAATATATTTCTATTTTTATAATATAATCATCTTTTACTCCTAACTATTTGCATTTTTTGATATTTTAGTGTTGTGATTTAAATCTATTCAGAATTACAACTTTCAATTGTATTTCTTGTTTTGTATCATTATTCATATGTAATTGATCGGTTGGTTGTAGATTTCCCATCTCCTTTAGACTTAGGGCATTCACAATGGGCGCCCTATAGGGCACCCTATGCTCTGTTACATCAGCATTTTATCTTCCTACCTATTCACCTGTAGTGGGATGCTTTATAGGCCGCCCTATAGTCCGCCCTAAGCATTTTATTTATTTAAATATTTAAAACACTACAAAAATTGGAAAAAAAATTCATTTCATTGAAAATTCAAACATTACAGTACGAAATAAAAAAAATTACAAATTCTCAACGGCGGTTACGGTCTCAAACTTCTTCAATCATGTCGTTCATGAGCTGAGCATGGTCTTGTTGATTGCGCATTGAGGCATGTCTAGATAGAACCTCATTAAAGCCCATCGGTAATCCTCGAACGTGGGGCGGGGTCGCCGTGCTGGAGCTAGATCCACCTTCATCATCGCCCCAATCGGTGACTCTTCCACCTTCGTGTTCGACTATCATGTTATGCAAGATGATGCACGCATACATGACATCGGCGATGACTTTCTTGAACCAGAAACGCTCCTGGCCTTTCACTATTGCCCACCGCGCTTGGAGCACACCAAATGTCCGCTCCACATCCTTCCGCGCAGCCTCCTGCTTTTACGCAAATAAAACTCTCTTGTCACTCATTGGGCAGCTGATCGTCTTTACAAAAACAGGCCACCTTGGGTATATGTCATCGGCCAAGTAGTACCACATATGATATTGGCGTCCGTTGGCGGTGAAGTCGATGATCGGGCCATTGCCATTGCATTGCTCGGTGAAGAGGTTGGATGAGTTGAGGACGTTGATGTCGTTGTTCGACCCCGCTACACCGAAGTAAGCATGCCAGATCCAGAGCCGATGGTCAGCGAATATGTGTTGCTATAAGCCTCCACAACTCCCCTACAAAAATTCTTCAGGCACTCGCGGCCAGTTGTCTCCCCGAAGTGAAGGTACTTGTCGAACATGTCCGTCGTGGTGCCGTAGGCCAACTGCCGGAGCGCAACCGTGCACTTCTGTAACGGCGTAAGTCCGGGTCTGTCGATGCCATCTTCCCGATACTGGAAGTATTCATCACGTGCTTCCAACGTTTGGACAATGCTGAGAAAAAGATCTCGGGGCATTCTAAAATGGCAGTGAAAAACCGTCGGGCCCCACCGTGGTTGCTCGTCAAAATAGTCTGCGAACAGACGTTGGTGAGCTACGTCGTGCTCGCGGCGGACAAACGTCCGACGTCGAATCGGACGTGGGATCCGCACCTCCTGGGCCTGCTCCGCCGCTTCGCATTCCATTTTGGTCAAGCATTCCGCCGCAGCCTCATGAACGCAATCGAATAAGGCCTGAGTCAAGCCCGAGTAATGCCCTCCGAGGTACTCCAGTCGTCACCGGGTCTCATTTTTTTCAGTGAGAAAGATTGAGAGTGAAATATTGGTGTGTGGGGAAAGTGAGAGATGAGAGAGAATTATTGGTGTGGGAAATGAAAGAGAAATGGGGGTTTAAATAGATAAAAATTTCGAAAAAAAGGAAAACGTGTTGCATCGTCCGCGTGACCCGCAGTGAGGCGGACGATGCATCGGGTATCGTCCGCATGGCTACAGTGGCGGACGACATCGGGCGGACTATTGTCCGCCCAACTGTGGATGCTCTTAGTAGATATGTCAATTAACAAATGAACTTTGTAAATTTAATCCTTTACAATGACAAAATCGAATTAGTCGCTAGTGGAATTTTGTGTACTGCCATATTTGAACTTTGAAAAGAATAGTAAATAATATGATAAATAAATTGTTAGGATATACTGTTCAATCCCAAAATAGTTGAGAGTATCTTTTTGACACGGAATTTAAAATGGAGATAGGAAAGTATGAGAAAATAAAGTAGAAGAAATGAAGAGACATAAAATATAAGAGAAGATAAAAATTTTACCAAAAATACAATTGACTCAATTACATTGGGACAATCCAAAAAATAATATAATTCAATTATCTTGGGATGGAAGGAGTTAGTATATAAGAGTATTTGTTTTAAGTAAATTGTAGATTTTGTTAAAGGATACTAATTTCGAAAAGATTAGTAATAGTGTAGCAATTATCCATAAATATAGAAAGGAACCAATACATAGAAGCTGAGACCCAATCTAATGAATAAGATTTTTATTTTTCTGTGTGACGAAATAGGTATAATAATTCAAGATTTTATATTAAATTAAAGAAAGATAATGACATTAATTTCATGTCATTTATTGTTGTCGGCTTCTTTCCCTACTATACTCAATAAATGCAATACCATTTTTATCACAAATACAACTCACCTCAATTAGACAGTGCCTAAATTAGATCTATCAGTTTATAGGTATTCATGAATTTCTCTGTTCCATACCGAAAAGAAGAAAAGGATAAGCATTTTTGTATGTACAAATGGCTATATTCATCAATATCAAATTCACATAAGAATGGTAAAATTAACTTGATGATGAGTTACTCTAAGGAGAACCTGGATTTATAACAAAAGAAATCGGCAGTTGCTTCTCGAAAACTTTTTGTTAGGGGGGGGGGGGGGGGGGGGGGCATTTCACTATTAGATGTGTTATAGCTGTTGCATCCTGGTATTGATATCCCAGCTTCATACGTCCTGCTATTTATTGGCTTGACCTCTACGAGCAAGATATCGTTCCCGGGCCGCAAGAATCTTACTGTCGCGGTCCTCAGCAGGTTGAGCCGGAGTAGCATTACCACCATCATCCTTCTGCACGTCTGCGGTTTCTGGTTGAACCTCTTCACGAGACTGGTTGGCTCCTCCACTGCTCCGCAAACAAGGACAAGACACGTTACACAGAGGAATGTGATGTCTCTAGAGTGACGTAAGAGTTCTAAGATGAAACGCATTTAAGAGAGGCAAAGAGTTGGCACACCTGAGTTTGCTGACATTCAGATTCTGGAGTTTAGCAAAGACTGGTCTGACCCAAGGCATCTCAACAGCGCAAACATTTCGCATGTATGGTCGTGTGGTAGCAATGAGTTCATGATAGATGACATAATTGGGAAACATGCCTTCTTCATCTGTCCTCAGCACTGATGATGGGTGTACCTGAAACAGTAAAGATTAGGGATATTGACCTTTTTAAACTAAACCTGCCCTCCAAGCAGTAAAAATCCAATTTGAATTGTCTACCTGTACTAATTGTGACTTGAAGCCAAGGGTCTTATAGCCATTATGACGAAGCATTCGCTCAGCTAGTTGGTTTCCATATCCTGAACATAAAGCTTTCCTCAAGGATCTGTAATCTTGATTTTCCCTTCGCCTTTTACTTGTTTTCACATCCATGGGTCCTGTTGTGCGAGAAATTTAAAAAAGGCAAGCAGAGAGATAGAGAGTTAATAACTTTTGTAAGATCACAAGAGAGACATACAAGCATACTAATGGCCAATATGGTTAGTTGTGATTTAGATGCAGATGCAGCAAAAGGACTATTTGTTTAATAGTTTAATCATGTATTCCGCGCATGTTTCAGTCTTAACCTCAGACGAGAAACAGATGATGCATGCACAACAATTTGAAGAGGTTCGATAAATCAATAACTTCATAGAAATCACAAGGAGATGGCATATGTGTGATACTGACCTTTGGCAATCTTCTGAATTATTTGGCATAACTGTTTCCTGACATCCTTGACAAACTTCATCCCCCTCACCTGTATAAGTGAGTTAAAATAATTATGAAACAATTTATTCAGCATCTCCTGTATACTTTTCTTGTTTATCTCTCCTAATATTCAGACTGCAAACTTGAAACAGTGGATATTCACATAATTGATCAAGCAAAATAAATAAAGAAAACAAAACAAAAGAAAAACAAATGCTAGTACCTGTAAGTTATTCTCTTTGCACCAACCAGTATTATAGTCAGTTTCGTGCCAAAGCTCAAAAATTTGCAGGAGCTGGATATGGTCGCCCAAGCCAGAACCATCAGGAAGATTTGAAGGAGTGTGTTTCCGCTTCTTATCTGCACTTTTACTTCATGAAAAAAAAACACAATTAGTGGGGTGAGTGTAAAGAAGAATTTGATCTCACTACAGCATAGTAAAATAAGAATTTTGACGGAACAAATAATGACGGGTATCAGACAGTGGATCTCAGTTATCTCTATGGACGTATCAATCTCCAGGAGAATGATGCGTGTCATTTGTTCCAAAACTCCTTTAGAAAAATGTGTTGTTGCTAGGCAACTTATAGCCCATTTTAAGATGAACCTAGTTGCAGAAGAAATAGTTCTAACACTCACAATCCCAGACATACAAGTATACACATGTAGAAACACAAATGAAAGAGTTCAAGATTTACCTTTGGCTTATGAGCAATGTAGTCTCTGCAGATAACATTGCAGCGACTGTTAAAGCCTGAGATAGACAGCCACACTCGTTTGCCTCTAACAAGGTCCTCGAGAGTGAAGGTTCCAGTGGAAGTTCTGCAATGGATGGAAATTTTCAAACTCACTAACACCACAATTATAAGTGGAAAAATTTTCGAATATGAAATTCAAGAAAAACGGCTGGAATGAGCTAATCACCCTGAGACGGGTTTCTAATCCAGAGGAAATTTTTTTACCAGCCATAGTTCGTCCAAGACTCGTGATTGAACCCTCGTCATCTATGGCATCAATAAGGTATAACTGCTTTAAGGCATCTTCCAGAGCTTCAACTGCAGCAAAGGCGAGATAAGTTTTCACTGTTAAGAAAACTCCTAAACACCTCACTGCTGAATAAAACACAGGTAAAGGAGAAAAACTTCTTACAAGAAGGTGGGTCAAGGAAGTCAAATTTGAGAATATTGATGTCTGATAGGTCCAATGATTTCAAATACAGGATACTTCCTGCAAGGGAAGATCTCTGTATTTCTGGGATTGTGGCATCCAGCAAGTCATCCTTGTAGGCCACAGATGAGTACAAACGATAGCACTTCCCAGGACGTGTTCTTCCAGCTCTTCCTGCACGCTGATTAGCCTGCACTCTAATATGTTTGTGGTCTGAGAATGAATGCATAAACAGAAATGCATTGCATTTTATTTTTTGAAGAACCACTACTAGTTTTGGGCAATAAAACTTGATAGGAAGTGAGCAAAAAAAGAGTACATTCTTAAATACTTTATCTACTCATGTGCAGAAACTGGAAACAAAATGATGTAGTACTATTATTTTTGTATAAGCCATATTACCAGTTCATTTTGTGTTGGAGGACATATTGTGTTTCTAGAATGTAATAAAGCAAAAAAAAGCACATGCATACAACATATACATGTTAACAAGTAGCAGGGGAAATAGACCACGAAGACCAGCTCAAGCTAGCATCTAAAATACTAATCTGAAAACCATACTTGCTGATTTGGACAACATCAAGAGAATACATGCCAGTTGATGGGTTGTACTGCCGTTGTTTCACAAAGCCAGGATCAATTACATACCTGCAGTCAGAGTCAGTTTTTAAAAACTTATATACAGAAAAGGTTTCTAAACAACAAGACATAACCTGCTATGGTTTATATCTAAAACTCCTATGTGTTGCCCAAGTGAACCTTTTGCAAAGTTTTTCCCACTACCAATGATCAATAACTGAATTGCTAAGAGTACAGAATACTAACACTTCACTCTATTCTCTAGTTCAATAGATTAGATGTTTGATAACTTGGATGTATATTTGAAGTCTCAGCAATTTAAGTAGTAATGGGTTTGGCATGATGCGTCTGCACAATATAGAAAATGATGCAAATTTACAATAGCATAAAGTATCTTACACAACACCATCAACAGTCAAAGACGTCTCTGCTATGTTGGTAGAAACAATGAATCGACGGCAACTGGGAGGTGGAGGGCTAAATACACGAATCTGCACAAGTAATAAAAATACAAGACAAGAGTTAGAAAGAAAAGCAACCAATTATTAGTCCTTTTTTCTAAGGAGGTAAACATTAAATAATCACAGACAAACAGACTTTAGATGATGAACTAAAACGAGGGGGAAAGTGAGTCCACAGGCTGAGCAGTGCAGCTCTAAGTCTCTAAGATGATCAAATGAACAAAAGATCCTCCGTGTTAAATCAGGTAATTAAGAAGTGAAAACACTAACTTGCAATTCAGGAGGCAGAGATCCATGAAGTGGATATATTACAGCATCCATACAAGACCCTTCCTCCAATCTTTGGATTCTTTCTTCCAGTCTTGAGACCAACTTCTCTATGTCATCCTACAATGTCACCTCACAAATATATTATACAGTAACAAGAATTACAACACAACGTTATAACCAAAACAATATGGTACTAACCTGTCCTGTCATAAATATTAAGACGTCGCCTTCGGGTTCTTGAGTGTGTATATCTGCAAAGGAAGCATGAGTTCTCTAAGTGAAGAATCAAGAGAAGAAGAAAATACGGCAAGCAATGATGGGGAACTATATTGTTCACTGACAGATAAATGTAACAAAGTAAAATACCAAAAAACATGATAAGATGCTGTACCAAGAGCTTTGTTCAAACAAGCGTCAATATAGCTTTTTGGTTTTTCAGAGCTATGATGGATCTCAACAGGAAATAACTTCCCCGGAACATTGAGGATTGGGCAATCCGAGAAGAATCTCGATACTTTTTCACCATCAAGTGTAGCCGAAGTGACCAAAACTTTCAAATTGGACGCACGCAACTTTATTAACCTTTTCATCAATCCAAGCAACACATCCCTGGCCAAATACATTGACACACATGAAACAAAAAATACTTTACCAAGAGAAAATAGTAAAACAGCTTATAAAAAAAGAGGTCCCAATTACAAAGTCTCCGAATAAAATGCAGGCAAATAATTACTAATGCATTTCATTAATGACAAGTTATGTAACTTAATAGTGATTTACGTATTCAAGCTCCTCTCGTGAGCTTCATCTAATATGATGACCGAATATTGGCTCAGCTCCGGGTTGGAAAGACTTTCGCGCAGGAGAACTCCATCAGTTAGGTATCTGCACGTGTACGGAATAAATGAATAAGAATGATTTGTTCTTTCCACAAACATAGTAGTAGTTCTCAATGTTTTCTATAAAAGGGAGTTTACTTTATAATCGTCTTCTCTGAAGTTCTATCTTCAAAGCGAATCGCGTAACCTACCTCATCACCCAGCGGCACATTCAATTCTTCTGAGACACGCCTATTAGCCACGAAACGTTCAATGCACTATTATTTTACATATGAAGCAAACACACATAATTTGAAATAAAATGAAGCAAATTAGCTGTAATTCAGTTAAATTATTCAGCTATTATTAGTTATCTTCTAGGATTTAGTTCAATCGATAATCAAAAACTGCTAAATAATGTAAAATCTGACTAAGCAAGGGACCGCATTTTCTTCTAAGAACATAAACGTAAAATTATCTCAGCACCATATAACCTAAACGGAGGAATTCACCTTGATACTGTAACAGCGGCAACTCGACGCGGCTGAGTCACAGCGATGCAACCCGATTTGGTGTAACCTCGTCTATGAAGAATTTGAGAGAGCTGAGTACTTTTTCCTGATCCAGTTTCACCGATTACAACTACTACCGGATTCTTATCCACGGTTTCCACGATTTTGTCTTCAAATTGAAGAATCGGCAGTTCCGCCATTGAAATGATTGCCATTTCAAATTGAACAGGTTTAAAACTAGGGTTTTGTATAATTTTGCCGCGTTTACCAATCTTAAACTGAAACCTTTATTGAGCTGTGCTACGACTCCTCTGAACTGAACTGATGCTCCTTTTTGTTAAGACGCCAATTTTAATTTATTTTTATAATTTTATAATTTGTTAAAACGGATTATTTTCCAGTTTGTGAGGGAAGTAACTAATGTTTAAATTCTTTATGGAAGTCAAATTATTCGCTTAATTCAGTTGAATTAATTGTCTTTTACCGCAAATTCAAGATGTTTGGTTTATAAACCTGAGCGTGAATAATTCATTTGCTAATCAAGGAGTAGTATCAAGAATCACCTTAAAATTTTACTACCATACTCCAATCTTATATTTTATTTAAATTTTTAAAACGTATAAACAAGAATTTAAATACAACCCAAAAAAAGTAAACCAGTTAGCTAAATACGCTATATCTCTACTGACTCCTCCCAAAAATAGCTTCACGAGTAACTAGCCTTATTCCCCTCACCCACAGCTCCGCCACTTCACTTCCCCCACAGCAAGAAAAATGAAATTCTTTATTCTTCGTAGTCACCAACCTAAACAGCCCTTGATCATCCCCATCACTCTTCCACCGCCGGTTCCACCGGAACGTCGAGCTCATGCCCACCTCGGCCCCTCGACAGATCACATTCCTCCGGCTCGACTTCCCCCAGCTCAACACCCCTCTGGCCTCCACCATCCTCAACGTCTTTGCGTGCGGGGTTCCCTTCCCCGCCTTGGTATGCTTCTTCACACGAGCCCCTCTTGTCACTAGCTCGCGAGCAAGCTCGTCTAGTATCACCCTCTCGGCCTCGTCCCCACGTGCTAGAGATAGCGCGGTCTCGTGCCTTGCGTTCTTGAGACCACACTTCGCCCCCAACGAGATAAGAAGCTCACACATAGTTCCATCGCCTGATTTTGCTGCAAACATCAATGGAGTGTATCCATCACAATCTAGAAGATTCACATCAAAGCCTTTACTCACTAGCTCTTGAACCAAATCTTGGTTTCCGAAGCGAGCAGCACGATGCAGATCAGACTTGCTCATATCACCCTTTGTAGAAATTAGTATCTCTGCAAATGCATCTCTTTTCTGGCTGGCTTTTGCTAAGGTGACCGCTGTCTCACCGTAGTTATTCTGTAGCTCCACGTCAGCTCCCGCGTTCACGAGCAGTCTAAAGATCTCGACATGACCACCTGCAGCAGCAACCATCACTGCAGAGAATCCAGCATCATATGTCTCATCAATGTCCAAATCTTGATGCTGGATCAGTTTCATCATGGCATCAGCATCATTTGCTCTAGCCACAAACAGCAATGACGAAAACACCTCGGGGTTGCTTGATCGCGCTATTGTCCCAGTTCGAATCACCTCCAAAACGGCCTGCTGGAACACGAGGTGCCACCGTGCTAGTCCAGCAATCGACATTGCAGACTGACCAGAATCACTACACAAGCCGAAATCAGACCCTGCTGATGCCAAAATCTTGAGACACTCCTCCTGCTTGTGTCGTGCACAGATCATCAACGCGGTCTCTCCACACCCCGTTCTGGAGTTGACATCACAGCCGGCGTTGATCAAGAGGCGGAGAATTATGGCCAACCCGAGACGTGCAGCCAAGTGTATGCCCCTAGTGTCTGCAACCTGAGATGTCTGGATTGAGGATTCTGTATCAACAGTGCCGTTGCTCAAGAGCACCTCAAGAGCTCTCGCGTTGCCACATAGGATCGCGTGGTGGAGGATCGTCCTCCCAAGATGGGGGAGGTTTGGAGAGGAATGCTGGATGAGCATGCGCAGGATAGCACCACTTGCTTCGAAATACTCCACTGCGCACCATGAGATGTGATATGGCTCGGCCAAACCAGCTCCCACTCGGAACTCTTCACCCGTGGCTAAGTCCCACAACCAAGCTCCCAACCTAACCTTAGCATCTCTTCTGCATCCCATCTTTCACCACAAGCACACTTTTCAGATAACAGATTTAAATAGACATGTCCTCAAATAGAAAGTGAGATAGAATGTGATTACATTTAACAGCAGCTGAACAACTGATGTTTGTCTGCTAACAACAGCTGCAACAAGAGCGTTGCAGCCTACATTGGCATGGAGAGAAGGCTTGGAGGACTGCAGCAACATCCTTGTATTTGCATTAGCATCAACTCCACTCTGCAGCATCAACCATCTTCACCAATAAATCAACAAAAAAATCACAATTTAACAGTATTTTACATGATGCATTACTCATAATGCACCTTAATGAGTGCTGCAACAGAATCCACGAATCCCCTGCTCGAAGCAACGACAAGGGCGTGTACAGCAATGTGAGGGCGGATCATGTCCGAAGCCATTAGCAGCTCAGCAGCTCTGGCCCTGCCCACGCTGCATGCCTCCAGCAACGCCTCCTCGCATGCCGCCTGAGCCGCTCCACCGTTCAATAGTGTCTCCAACACCTCGAGGTGACCCTCCCTGACTGCTGCAGTGGTCGCATACCCTCGGAATAGTTTTTGGTTCACATTCGCTCCATCGTTCTGTTTTCATGGAAAATATATATAACGATGAAACCTTGATTTTGATAATTAATGATATGTTGTTTTCTAGCTAGTCTAAATCAAGAGACAGGATGAAACAAGTGGAGCCTGTTGTGACGAGAGATATTGCATAAAACAATTTCATTACCACGCTCCAAAGCAACTTACACTTTAAGGCCTACTATTGTGCATAAGAAAGACAATTAAGAAATTATTTTTTTAATTATGCTAACCAATAATTGAGACACATTATGATTTTGGCTTCGAGACAATTTATAACGGTAAATTTCAAATTTGTCCTAAATCTACACTAATTACGATAAGAACACGCTAGAATGCAGTTAAAGAGTTTTGGATCTAATTTGGTGCCGACAAATATCATACGATTACTGTTTGCCATGGTAAAATTGTAGGTATTAATTAGTAGTATTAAATCTAAGTAGAGCTATGTGGATTCATCCCAAAAAGGCTTAATATTGTGATGATTGATAATAAAACAACAAAAATCCTCACACCTGAAACAGATGCTATTTTAGCGTCAGATAAACGCTTTCATTTGACTAATAATGCTTCAGATATCACACAATAATTCATTTCAGACTAATATATATGTTTAAAAATAATTAAGCGCATTTTCAGCTTTAATCAGCTTAAACTTTTTATTTAAGAACTTTTGATGCAAAGGCTGGAATTGGTTTACACGATAAATTCAAACAAATTCTACTAATAATCAGCAAATAATTAATGCTGCAAATGAATCAATTAATCAGTAGGAAACCACGTGTTTTGACGCCATTCAAATCAAATGCAGAAACGTAAATTAACACATAATTACCAGTAATTTTCTGACGAGGGCAAGGTTTCCGTTATGAGCGGCGAGGAAGAGAGCGGTGACGTCAGTCCTGAACTCTTTGAACTCGACGCGAACTTCACTCGCCGATTCTCCGTTCAAAACGACCTCTGTTTTTCTGAATTTCAGGGAAAGTGTTCCGATGAAATTAACGTTGACGTACGGATGGGAAACGAGCTCGGACGCTAGGCGCAGATCGTCGGCTTGAGCCGCGACGATTAGCCGCTGAGAAATAGGCTCGTCGTCGCGAAGTCTCGTCACCGGAAAAACCTGCCGTTTTTTTCCGATCACGTACTGCCCTCCGCCAGCGGCGGTGGTGAACACTTCCGTCATCGCTCGTCTTTGATTTTTAGTTCCAAATATCGTGATTCTGAATGAAAAATGCGTTGATTGTGGAGAGAGAAGCTCGAGTAGTATAGCAGAATAAAAGTTGATGAAACAAGCATTTGGATTATTAATATTTAGGCGTTAATCAATATCTAATTTACAATTCTAAATACAATATTGTATAATGATTTAGTGATAATGACACTATTGTATTGTGATTTATCGGCGTTTGACAAAATCAAACTTGCTAATTGAGTTCACATAATAAAGTCAGTACGTAATATTCACGCACAGCTCTTGTATTAGTATATTTACATCACACATATCAATAGAAAAAACAAATGTTATTTGGGTTTATTAAACTCGTAAATTTAAAGTTCGATTTTTTGTTTTTTTCCAATTAAATTGCTTATCATCCATATGTTACTTTGTTGTAGTAATAAACTGAAACAAAATATAGTAATATTTGAGGATTTTTTTTATAATATTCATATGTTTTCTATATAATTATTCCTATTTTATTTTAATTGTCAATTTCCGTATTTGATCACGTTGAATTATTGACCTAAATAATGTCCTTGCTAGTCGCCCTTAGGTTTTGAGTTTGGCATTTTCAAATTATGAAATTATAGAATATTAACGAAATGTGATTTCTCTCACTCGACAATCTATAAAATATTAAAAAGATTTCTTAATATATGAAATATCTGGTTGTCTATTATTTCTCATTTTATTTTTATTGATTTTAATAAAAAATCTCACATTCAATTAATTTATTTCATTCACATTTATTATAAACTTATTATATACTTACTTATTTTCCGACATACGACACATACTTATGTGTCGAGAAAAAGTCTGTGTAAATAATATTTGGAAACTAAATTATTTTATTAGTATTCTATTACATTATTATCGAAAATTTAGCATAGTTAAGGAAAAAAGTAGAGAAATTTTGTATCTTAAAAGGTATGTTGGGACTTGGGGGCATAAAAATCATAGCATCAGTGGTGAATTAATTAAGTATAATTAACACTATAGTCATCAATTAAACTAATCTTTTTTATCAATCACACTTATCCGGATTTCTTTTTTCTTTCGGCAACCACATTTATCCGGATTTGGCCTGCATTATTCCTCACATGCCACGAATCCCATATAATAATATCGAGTAAAAAGTTAATTAACTTTGTCTTGACGTAAAATTTTTAAGCAGAGAGCCACTAGTGTACTTGAATCTTTGTTTATATTTGTAGCAATTATATTATTTACAACAAGTCGATATAAATAACTGAAAATGAGAATGAGTCATGAATCTCCAATCACAAACTCAGATTTTCTAATCTTCAAGAGTCCAAGACTCCACTAATCATTAACGTATGCTAAATTCTTAATATTATAGATTTAGTTATGTTAATAAAAGAAAATGAAACGACGATTACAATCATTTTCTAGTCCAACAACTATAAGAAACGCTGCTTACGTATTTTTTGCCGCTAAAGCGCTAAACCATGAAAATCTGCTGAGAATCAAGATTGCTGACATATAAGTAAGTAATGGCGTCAAAATATTTGTCAATAAAAAATTTACCCCTTGTGTATGAATAATAAATTTAGTTTGACTTGATATATGTTTTTAGAAATATAATAAAAATAAATAAATAATAATAATAAAAGATATATTCAAATTTTATATATTAATTTTATAATATAATGGAAGTGATATAAAGTTTGTGAAATATGATATCCCTTACCAAAAGTCATAGAAGTAATAGATGAAAAAAATGATAAATTGAGACACTTATTAATGGACGGACAACAATAAAATGTACTGTCGGATACATCATACATGTCATAATTTAGGATCATGCCTAAAATTTATAACGCATAGTCCATAATGAAATTCCTCCCACTTCAAGCAGAAGCCCATTGACAAAAATTAAGCTCAGTCCAATTTATTAAGGCCCAAAATGAATTTTGCCCAAAATTAGTTTTTAAGCATTTTGTTGACATAGATATTACCACGTGTCCATTTCGACAATCGCAGTGTTGCTGCTTTTGAACCGTTGGATCGTCGCATTAGTCAAATAGAGTAAGAAAATCCCATCTAGACCGTCGTATGGTCAGCCTCATCGGAACTATCGTAGACTTGACCACATAAGGACTGCTCAGCTCGCATTCGATTTTGTGTTTCTCTCTCCTCCTCCCCCACTCTTTTCATCTCCCCGCATCGCAGTCTCTGTTCAATTGCAGCAGCTCAGCTCGTAAATTTTGATGCCGCAATGGTATGCGTTGTTTCCGACTCGAACTGTTACTTCATTTTTTTTCTTATTTTTGCATTAATTATTTCAATTATTTTGGAATTGCTCTCTAGTTATATGTGAAATTTGGATCTAGCTCATTGGATTGTTTCAAAATGAAAAATATCAATTTATTCGTCGAGGAGCTCAGAAACGAAGCTGTAACCTTTTTTTAATTGGAAATAGATGACGAGTGAATTTGTGATGATAAGATTTATCTATCACTGCAAATAGATCGAACCTATTTTCGCACGGTCTAGTTTGGGTGCGCGTTGATTCCATTTAAATTAGAATCGAGTTATAGTCTATTTAGGAAAAAATGAAGTTTTTGTAAGTATTGGAATTCATGTCTTAGATATGAGGTACATTGCAGTTTGTAGCTTGCTCCTTAATTTCTAGGGTGCTGTGGAGTTTCATTCAGTTGATTGATAGAGGGTGTGACTTGTGAGGGGTTCCTCTTGGTGTTGGGAACAGATTGAGTGTCTCTACTTGTACATGAAGTAGATGTTTTCATGTGATTTCAAAATCTGTATGAGCTTAGTTAGTACTCTGCCCTTCTCTATAATAAAGGGCCTTTACTCATTGTGCTTGCATCCGAGACCATGGAGTCTGATTACAGAGCTCTTAGTCTAATCAACTTTGAGTTTAAAAATATAAAAAAAACTTGGTTAACAAGATGTCCTTGCGGACGTGAATTACATTTACGATCAGAGAATAGCCTTTGCCTTAAGCCTTCTATCCCCTTACATATCTTGTTTGTTGAGACAACAAGAATTTGATTATCCAGATCTTGAATTAAGTATAGATGATAGCAGATATCCTTGTAGTCATTGACTGCCTGTATTCTCGTGTGTATGATACTGTTTGGTTCACTTTTCTCATAGTGTATCTGGTTTCGCTTGTGTATTGTAAATGTTTTTAAAGTAGCATGTGTTGTTTGTAGGAGGAATTTCCATATACTTAAACATTACGACCTGAAAACTAACCTTTTATTTGCCGTTACTATTTTAATGCTTCAACAGGCTCCTATGAAGGGCATCCTTTCTCTACAAAAGACTGCTTTTGTCCAGCGCTCCAGTGAGAATTTTGGCCTCTTGCGTAGATTACTTAGCACACAGGCTGCTACAACTTCTGCCACCCCACAGCCGCCGCCCCCTCCACCACCTCCAGAGAAAACCCACTTTGGCGGCCTGAAAGATGAGGATCGCATCTTCACTAACGTATATGGTTTGCATGATCCTTTCCTGAAAGGTGCGATGAAACGTGGAGACTGGTACAGGACTAAAGACTTAGTTACTAAAGGAGCTGATTGGATTGTCGGTGAAATGAAGAAATCCGGACTAAGAGGCCGTGGAGGAGCTGGTTTTCCCTCTGGGCTTAAATGGTCCTTTATGCCAAAGGCATCTGATGGACGCCCTTCCTATCTTGTTGTTAATGCTGATGAAAGTGAGCCTGGAACGTGTAAAGATAGAGAAATTATGCGACATGATCCTCATAAACTGCTAGAAGGTTGTCTAATAGCGGGAGTTGGGATGAGGGCTAGAGCTGCATATATTTATATTCGCGGTGAGTATGTGAATGAAAGACTGAATCTCGAGAAGGCCAGGAAAGAAGCTTATGCAGCTGGATTGTTGGGAAAGAATGCATGTGGATCAGGTTATGATTTTGATGTCCATATCCACTTTGGTGCTGGAGCTTACATATGTGGTGAAGAGACTGCTCTTTTAGAGAGCCTTGAGGGTAAGCAAGGAAAGCCCAGGCTGAAGCCTCCTTTTCCAGCCAATGCTGGGCTATATGGTTGCCCCACAACTGTTACGAACGTGGAAACAGTGGCTGTTTCACCCACCATTTTGAGGCGGGGCCCGGAATGGTTTGCTAGTTTTGGCAGGAAAAACAATTCTGGAACAAAACTTTTCTGCATTTCAGGGCATGTAAATAAACCTTGTACTGTTGAAGAGGAGATGAGTATTCCATTGAAAGAGCTTATAGAGAGACACTGTGGTGGTGTTCGTGGTGGATGGGACAATTTACTTGCTGTTATTCCAGGCGGTTCATCTGTTCCACTGATTCCCAAGCACTTATGTGAGGATGTTCTCATGGATTTCGATGCACTTAAAGCCGTCCAGTCAGGGTTGGGAACTGCTGCTGTCCTTGTGATGGACAAGTCCACTGATGTTGTTGATGCTATTGCTAGACTCTCTTACTTCTACAAGCATGAGAGTTGCGGCCAGTGTACACCCTGCAGAGAAGGTACTGGATGGCTCTGGATGATTATGGAGAGAATGAAGGTAGGAAATGCTAAGCTGGAGGAGATTGACATGCTCCAGGAAGTGACCAAGCAGATTGAAGGGCACACCATTTGTGCGTTGGGAGATGCTGCTGCTTGGCCAGTTCAGGGACTTATTAGGCACTTTAGGCCAGAAATGGAAAGGAGGATCAGGGAGAGGGCAGACAGAGAGCTACAGCAGGCTGCTGCTGCTTGATCACCATGAAGGTTGGTGCCAGGACAAAAAGTCCTATGCCTATTTATATAGTATGATATGTGCGGGCGTTGTTAAAATCTGTGTAGGCAGAATGTAGCCGCCTCAACGTTTTTTCTTGAAAACAAAATCGTGATTTCCCACATCCTTGATGTTTAGGTGAGATTCTCACTGTCCCTGAGGCCTGAACCCCTAAAACCTGATCCTACTACCTTAGTTTGAGTCAGTTAATGTGCTTAATTTGATGTGATTTTAGGCCAGACAGAAGAATTCTTAACTTATGAGAACATTAGGACAGTTTCCGTCATGCTGCAATTGTATTTACCATGATGTGTCAAGTAACGTTCATTAGATCTATTTTGAATCTGAAGGCTGATGCTTGTGATCTTCATGATTTTTCAAACAAGTTATGGTGCATTGCCCTTGATTGGGATCTACCTTTCTTTGAAACTCTACTCTCTTGATTTGAAACCTAGGAAGAAATAAGCCTGAACTTGAATAACAGTTTTCTGCATTTTTATTCTTGGCCTCTCATTGATTTCTTGCTATCCTAAAACGAACTCAAAGCTTCTGTGTAACATATTTTCATGTTTTGCAGGGATCGCATTTGCTGTTAGATTACATCGAATAAGCTCTTAGAAGAGGACAGATTTCAGAATTTGATCCATCCTCCCAGCCACATGTACAGCTTTGATTTGCATTAAAATTATACTTTATTAAGTTCCAAGTTCTTCATTCTGGGATTTGCATGTGAGTTGGAAGTTTCATTCTATCTGGAATTTTATTGCTTGAACCTTTCAAACAGTTTACCCGTGTGATATTCTGGCAATGATCTTCGTATCTTTATTATACCATAAACAATTGATTGCTCGAATCTCACGGACATAATGTTTATGTGATACCTGTTGATGACTATGTCAGATTATTATTTTGAATTTTTTGTAGAAAATGTGCCAACTTTTTTAACGCTTATGATCTTCATATTCGAAATCGTTCGATCCGTCTCATGATGGGTTGTTTTGTGGATGTGGATTATTAGCTTTGAGTATGCGGCAGAATTAATCAATTTATGATGTATGTATTGATATTTTATTACTATTACTTTGAAAAAACAACCCATGCACTATCCAAAAAAAGGTACTATTCCTAATTATTCTAGCAAGATATCATAGTGTTTCCCATCATGATCCAAATTGAAATCTATCATGTTTCAGCTCAGCGATTATTTATTTAAATATATAGATTATTTGTACATTAATTCTCTTTTCCTTTGGAATATAGTACTAGTACTCCATAACGCATACTTATCCGGTTAACCCAAAAACCAAGAAAATGGTAGTTGAGCTTTCCTTAGAGCATCTCCAATGGCGGACGTCCGCGACGGGTGACCGGGACGTCCGCCATTGTGGCGTCGAAGGTCGGATACGGACGTCCCGTGAGGACGTCGGGTGTCCTCGGACGTGCGGGCGACGGGCGGGCGGACGTCCGCCATTGTGGAGTGGGTAGGACGTCCGGTAATAAATTTTTTTTTTAAACTCTATATATACGGCTCGTTGAACTTCATTTCATTCGCACCACTTGTGTTAACAAGTTTCTCTCTTCTTTTACTACAAATTTCATTTCTACTTAATGGAGAACGATAGGAACTCCCCTGCCACGAGCGAGTCGCAGACTCCGGCGTTTCCCATCGACCTGGAGGGAAACATTAGCGGAAATGCGACAATAGTTCCGACAATGTCGGGGATGGGTGGAATGGGTGGGATGATGTCCCCTTATATGTACAATTGGATGAGTGGGATGGGTGGTATGATGCCCAGGGCTGCGGGGATGGGGGCATGACCCCAAATATGATGATGCCGGGGATGATGGCGGGGATGGGGATGGGTGCATGACCCCAAATATGATGATGCCGGGGCCGGGGATAGCGATGGGGGGCATGACCCCAAATATGATGGGGATGGGTGGGATGATGTCGGGGATGATGGCGGGGATGATGTCGGGGGGAGGGGGTGGCAGGTGCCCACAAGCGGACGATGTCTATCGGCCAGTTATCGATATGCTGTCTACTGATACCCCCTCCACTTATGTTCCGGAGACTCAGTTCACCAGCTTGAAAACTTTATCTTTAGAGGAGTTGGGGCTATCTCCAGTCAGGGAGACTCCAGGCAGGGGGAAGGGACGTGGCAAGGGCAAGGGGAAAGCCCCGGGCTCTTCCTCGCGAACGGTGGCGGAGGAGGAGGATGAGGATGAGACGGGAAAGAGGACGGTATGGAGCCCGTGGGAAAATGTCGCGCTTGCGAAAGCTTGGGTTTCAGTAGTCGAGGATCCCTATGTCGGTGCCAACCAACATATTGACAGACTGTGGTATCGCATCGTTGAAGCCTACCACACACACAAACCGGTTGGGGCGAAGCGTCGCGTTCCCGAACAGTGCCGGAAACAGTGGGAGCGGTTGAGGCCTAAGTTTAGTCGATTTGCGGGCTTCTACCAAAACAATCTCCGCCAGGCAAGCAGCGGTATGTCCGAGGAGGATGTCCGGAACCGTGCCTTTTCTCAGTACCCCGACAGAGCCTTGAAGTTCAAACAATTCGATCAGTGGGAGGCCTTTCTCGTGGTGAAGGATTCCCCAAAGTTTTGTGGGGGAGTCGAATCAGGCTGGGTGAAGCGGACGAAGATCAACGCTTCTGGTGAATACAGCAGCAGTGCTGGTTTGCACGAGCTCCCAGAAGCCGACGAAGTGTCCCCGCTACCTCAATCAGACTCTCGCCGCCGTCGTCGTCCGGTTGGGCTAAAGGCTGCGCAGCGGAGGGCTAGGGGAAGCAGCAGCGGGTCGTTCGAGGTCCAATCGGAGGCCCCTGCTCCCCCAGAAGATATCGACCGACTCGCCCGCGCGCAGTTAACGACTAGCTTGGTCCGGACCATGCATAGGTGGCATAGCACGACCGATCCGGTGTACAAGAGGATGTTGAAGGATGTCATCGATGGATGTCAGCGCGATTTGGGGATGCCACCCATTGGAGATGATGGCGCCGAGATTAGCGGCGGGGACGACGGGGCCGGCACGGGCCACGGGGCTGGCACGGGCCACAGGGGCGGCACGGGCGACGAGGACAGCGCGGAGTGAGCCGGGGATATTGGACTATGTATTTTTCTTTTTTTGAATGACTATGTATTTTATTTTTTTTCTAACTATGTTTTTTTATGTTTTATGACTATGTATTTTTGCCCGTATTTTGCTCTCCCGTATTCCGTGTCAAAATTATAATTCCGTTTTTACGTAATTACATTATTGTGATTTTTTTTATTGCGGGAAGTCCTAGTGGGAGGGCGATGGGAAGGGCGGATTGTGCAGAGGATGTCCTAGTGACGTGGCAGTGGGATGGGAAGTCCTAGTGACGTGGCAGGAGGTGTTTTTGGGATGTCCTAGTGGGACATCCACCCACCGGAGATGCTCTTAGGGTGTGAATAATAAATTGGCATTGACTCGTGCAAGGATGGATCTATTCCAATCTTAACCGCGTTAACTAATCAATAATTTTCAAATGTACTATTTATTCGGCATCTCAATTGCAAATGTATAATACTCTTCAACGTGAAATTTATAATTTTAATGTAAAATACTTTTCTAGAAAAACATGGAATAATAATTTGTGAAAGTCAAGAATTTGTTAATTACAACTATTAACAAGTTCAAAATATCTGACGTGTATTATCGTCAGCATTTATGAACTTTTAGCCGACAATTGCGGCGATCATTACCTGCTTTCATTAGTATTAATATCGTCATAGGAAATAATTAATTTATCTTCATAATGTTTTTTTATCAGCAAAGAGAACTGATTAAATTGAATGACTTGTGTTCGTTTTCATTTACTATTAAACTAAATTTAAATTTGGTTTAAGCTCCATTTGTAGTATTTTAGGCAGACTAGAAACTTTTTAAGTTTTTAACTATATAAACCGGATCAACACCAAATAAAAATTAAAAAAGAAAAACCAAACAAATAGGATCTTAATTTTTAGTTTTAATAACTTAGTTTACAATAAACGAATATCAGTCAAATCCAAATCTAACAATAACTATTCATTGATTACTCTGTAATTGTAAACACCATTTACAGTGAAAGGAATCTCAAATCAGTGGACTCTCTCTCTTGATTAGTCATTTTCTCGCTCTTACTTTCTCTGAGATCAAAAGAAATGCCGCTGCCAGACAATGAGATGAAATACTGATAAAAGGATTGGAGAAAGCGGAGCTCTGTTTACCATTTACTACTCCATCATTGCACTCGAATCTAGGTACATCACTTTAATTCGCCTCGGTTTTTACTTTTCGTGGATGGAATGATTTGGTGTTGGTTTCCACCAGCTTTTTATGCTTTGTGATGAGTGAATTTTGCTTTATGTGATGCGAATTAATCAATAATCGGTAATCCCTTAGCTCATTTTGGTGATTTTAATAATCATAATCTCATAGCATGCTGATACTAATCTCTGCTTGTTTCTGATTAGATTTAGGTATATAGATTGAAGTGTGATCAATGATTTGCTGCGTCTGTTTTAGATTGCATTTATCTGCAAAATAGTGTGTGTATCTGTTCATAGTGGTGTTGTTGTTGATGGAATGTATCAAATTTTGATGCAGTTGTTGGGATTTGCTTGATCAAGAGGCAGTCTGTTGATAGCTCTCTCAAGCTATGGTTCTCGGGCTTAGATCGAAGCACCGGAGAGGGGCTTCAGTTAAGGTAGAGTACATTGTCCATGTACAAGAGATAAGGCCTTGGCCTCCATCAGAATCCCTAAGATCTGTTCAAAAGGTATTGCTTCAATGGGAAAATGGTAGTCAGTATTCGGGGTCGTTTCTTTCTGCTGCTCAGAATTCGAAAGTCGTCTTCACAGAGTCTTTCAAGCTTCCATTGATTCTTTTTGCTGATAAGAAGTCTCAAGATAAGTTTCAGAAGAACAATTTGGAGTTTAGCTTGTTTGTGCCGCGTAAGGATAGGGCTAAAGGGCAGCTTCTTGGGACGGCTGTGCTAAACCTTGCAGATTATGGAGTGATAGAGAGTTTGTTAAGCATTAATGTTCCGTTGAACTTGAAGAGGAGCTCCAATGGCTCGGTGCAACCAGCTCTGGTGATTGGTTTGGAGCCGGTTGAGAAGGAGAGCTCTAACTCATCTCCTAGCGTTGGCCTATCGAAGCAAACATCTTTGGATAATGATAATGATGACCTGGAAATTGCTTCGATTGCGGATGATGACGATGATGATGCTTCTTCCCGATCATCAAGGACAGCGGGGTCATCTGCCTTTGAGGTTGGAACATCTTCACCATCTCAGAGTGAGAAGGTAAGAAGCATACTCATTGATGGATATTTCACTTTGACTTTTGTTAATTTGCCATTCTTCCTTTGGTTATCTTGCATATCTCGCTTCATTAGAAGTCCATTCTAACAAAGTTCTTTACTTTTCTGATTATGTATATAAAGAAAGAAAATAGATAAAGGATATGAATGTACCATCTGTTATATCCATAGCATGATAAAAAGCCATTTTAACTTATACACCTATTTGTATCAAGCTTTCCTTTGTACAATAATTTTTAGCTAAATGCAGAATGGATATGGACATGCTGCATATGACTCAGAGAAGAAGAGAAATGGGAGACTACCACCCACTGATACATCATCAGAGACTCGGAAGCAAGAAAATGATAATGATTTCCCCTCGAAGTTTCGTGAGCGAAGCATGACATCTGTCAAGAAGAGCTCTGAGACCACCCTCCTTAGAACTTTTCCCTCATCTGTAAGTCGTCAAGATGCAAATGCAAAAGCCAACTCTGTAGTTGCATCTTTTTTGCAGGAAAGTGCTTCCCCTAGTTCTCATGAAGTGATTCCTAAGTATGAACATAAAAGAATTGGAAAAAAGCCAGTCAAATCCGACTCTGCCAACTCTCTAGGCTTCCATGCTACTCAAGCAACTGAGTTACTTGAGGATAATGATCAAACACACGATCCACTTGTTAGCACTGAGGATAAAAAGAAACCCGATAACCATATCATTGAGGCGATGGCATATTCTCCGGAGAATATATTAATTCAGCATGTGTCAGACTATGCTGTCGGAGGACAGGCAACAGGGATGAGTGAGAAAGCTCCAGAAGTTCCACTACCAAGCAGTATGAAAGCTCAGAATGTAAGATCTGTCCGTAAACATAGTTTCGTTGAAGAAACCGATGACATTTATGCCGGGGAAAATGAGCTTAACCCAGACATGGCACATGCCTCTCAAAAGAACGGTGGACTTGGTGTAGTAATAGAGCCAAAGACGGAACTACCAGTCTTCATAGATGAATCAAAAACAAGAGTTGAATTACCGTATGCCTCTAAAAAGAAACATGAACATGGTGTAGCAATAGAGCCAACGACAGAACCCCCAGATTGCAGAGATGAATGGAAAACAACAATTCAAATGCTTCGGGAGGAATTAAGGGAAGCAGCAGCTACTGAGGTTGGATTGTATTCCATAGTTGCCGAACATGCAAGTTCAGTAAATAAGGTCCACACCCCAGCTCGGCGTCTATCCAGATTTTATATAGATGCTTGCAAAGGAGGCTCTCTAGCTAAAAGGGCAAGTGCAGCAAGAGCGGCGGTCTCTGGATTAGTTTTGGTTTCTAAATCATGTGGCCATGATGTTCCAAGGTAGTTATGCTTGTGTTGTGTATATAACAGTATGGAGACTGTTTGAGTACAATTTCATTATTTTTCTTCTTAGTCATGCCTACCATCTCACCAAGTGGAAGATTTTCTTTACAGGTTGACGTTCTGGTTATCAAACTCGATAATGTTGAGGGCCATTGTCAGCCAAACTGCTGCAGAGTTATCGAATTGCAATAGATCAGAAAGCAAAAGTAATGGCTCTTGGTCTGGATTAACATCGGAGGATTCCTCCCAGTTGGAGGGAGAGCAATCTACTTCAATTAATGAATCTGATGATAAGGAAGATGTCTCAACATTTATTATTGCATTAGAAAAAGTTGAGTCTTGGCTTTTCTCTCGAATAGTAGAATCTTTATGGTGGCAGGTTGATTTTTTGGCTCTCTTTTCTCCTTGCTTTGTTAATTATGTATAACTTCTCTGATCTGCACAATTTTGAGATAATTTGTGGTCATCTCTGAACTGCAGACTTTTACACCGCATATGCAACCCACAGTTGCAAAAGTTAGTGATATCAGCCCACGCTCAGGGACGAAGAAGACATGTGGAAGAAGAAACAGTTTGGGTAACCATGAACAGCAGAATTTCTCTATCGAGTTATGGGAGAAAGCATTCAAAGAAGCCCGTGAAAGGCTTTGTCCACTGCGAGCAGGAGGACATGAGTGCGGCTGCTTGTCTGTGCTGGTTCGACTGGTATGTTAAGCTAAGCATGTTCAAATATTCAAGCATCTCATCATTTAGTGAAGATACAAAACTTTTGATTTAGATTTAATATATTTCAGTTTCTTAGATTTTGGCCCAAAACCTCATCACTGGACCCCAGTTAGTTGTGAGGAATCGGGGATCATTAAGTAGTTTTGGATTTTTTGGTTGTGTTGTTCAGGTAATGGAGCAATTGATTGATAGGCTGGATATGGCAATGTTCAATGCTATTCTACGTGAATCTGCTGAAGAAATGCCTACCGATCCCATCTCAGATCCGATCAGTGAATCTAAAGTGCTACCAATACCACATGGGCAGTCAAGCTTTGGTGCTGGTGTGGAACTGAAAAACTCTGTAAGTAACATGGTTCATTATGTAGCCTATTTTGCTAAACTTGTTTTCTTAACGCCATATTTGGACAGATCTTACCAAGAACTAATGTCATGGAAATGCTGCTAGCTAACTGTTTATTTTGTGAACTTTTGCAGATTGGGAACTGGTCAAGATGGCTTACTGATCTCTTTGGCCTAGAAGATGACTCGCCTGAGCATGGGGGTGTTTGTGGGGATGGGAAATCATTCAAGGCGTTTCGTCTTCTCCACTCATTGAGTGATCTCATGATGTTACCTTTCGGAATGCTTGCTGACCCTTCTACCAGAAAAGAAGTAAGCCAACATCAACTTATGATCATTTACTCAAAACAACAATATTTCTACATTAGCACTAAGCATTTTTCGTTCATACCCATTCCTTTTCATCTGAAGGTCTGCCCATTATTTGGTCCTACAATAATTAAACGGGTGCTGAATAGCTTCGTACCAGATGAATTCTGTCCAGATCCCATTCCACATAGCATCATCGATGCCCTCGAAACTGAGGTTGGTGGGTGATCCATGGTTTATTCATCATTGTAACAACAATTGTTTATGTTATTTATAGCTGGTATTTCTTGTTTTTTAGGAGGAATCAGATGCTTCAGAAGACATACTCACAAGCTTTCCTTGCACTGCAAATCCTACAAAATATACACCTCCTTCAGCAGCTTTACTAACATGTGTGGGAGAAGTTGGTAGCCAAGTGATCCAGAGCAGCAGACTATCATCACTCAAGAAATCCTACAACAGTGATGATGAATTAGACGAGCTCGACTCCTCTTTCACGTCTATCGTCCCAGATAGCTTCCAGAGCTCTGCTCTGGCAAAGCTCGCCTCGATGGCAACGGAGAAGGGAGGCAGAAGTGTTGTCAGGTATCAGCTATTGAGGGAGATATGGAAAGATGAATAGGGTCTCATAACTTTATTATATGTATATGTTTGTACACCTATCTGTATAAATTTTGAGGACTAAGACAGTTTTAAATTGTCTTAATTCATCTCTCAAACTATCACACATAATCTTATGGATGATGAAATGTCAAATCATGCTACCTTCATTTGTCAGAGTTGGAATAGAGTTATAAGTGCATAAACTTTTTTCTAAATAATGAGGCAGATAATATCATTACAGTAACAAAGGGAAGTTATATCTTCCCTTTTTCCTATACATGTTTCTGCCCTTCTTGAATGTGATGCTAATCAGTTGTTACATATGTCACCATCTCTTGCTCCTGCAAAGTCGAAAAGAAAAACCATTTTCATCTCTTAGGGTCATGGCGAATGCCACACATGTTGGCACGAGAGAGCAACGGAGACTTACAGCTTCGTCTGCAGACCATCGGAAGGGCTCTGCAACGCATCATAGTGCCCATAGCCATGGTACAATACACGAATCGGATTCTCCTTCCCGTATTCTTGACCGTATTCAGCTATTACCTTGAGGGGATTCTTTTTCTTATCCCACATATGAACAGTTATTGGCAGCCTGAAAACATATTTTTCATCGATAACTCAGACGAAGAAACAACAGCGTTATGACAAATCGACAAGCAAATTCTCCTTGGATAAAGAGGGTCTTTCAAGAGTGCAAAAGATAGGATTCTAAGAAACAAAACAGAAGATAGCAGAAGAAAACCTACTGTAGCACATACGACGCCATTAGCAGCTCCGGTTCCCCTCCCCACACGTGTGGCTGTCGCATCTTCGCAACATAAGAGTCGAAATCACCTTCAACGAACCTGAAAGAGACCCGAAAAGCTCCATTTACCGATTGATGAATGAATCCAAACTTATTATAATGAACAGCCATACCATTCAGAATCAGCTCGTCTCTTGATAAATTCGTCGGCAACCTGCAATAAAAACAAAAGGGATCCCATTTTTCTAAGCAAAATGCAAAACAAGCACATGAATCCCTCAGTGACAGACAAAACATCAAAAGGAAGAGATTTCTACAGCTGCACGAAGCTCGTCTGCAAGTTCCTTCTCGTGACTTTCATTCGGAGAGGGCTTTCCGGCCCTTAGACAAGCACCGTGAACTACAGACCGGAACAGACACCTACCATCGCCCGGTATCCCTGCATCACATTTTATCAATTGTCTCACCCAACCTAACTATGCAATAAACTAATCAAAACTTGAGCCAAACCATGGTCACAAAAAACAACAAAATGGAGCATCAATGTTTATCAGTTGTCACCTAGCTATTCAAGAAACCAATACAGCAGCAATTATGGAACAATACCATTTTAACAGTCACAAAAATCCACAAAACAAAGTGATAGAATATTGCTAAAATTTAGTCATAAAAATCCAAAACAATTTTTGATTTAAGAGACGATGCTTAACTCTCCTCTCTATAGTAATAGAGTTTTTCAACACAATTTCTGAACTATTATGTTTACGTACCTGAACTTAAATCCATGTTCAAAAATCAAACAATGAATTTCCCAAAATGTTGGGGAAGAACACTTTTGAAGCTGACTTCCAAAAATACGAGCCGGTAATAATCATAAACACGCTATAGATAGTGTGAATCCGACGAAAGGAATAAGCTAAAACGTGGCCGAGATGATCTCAGCTTCAAACAAGCAACCTAACAACTATGGCGTCATCAATCATTTATTATCAATTCACATGAAACAAACATTAAATTTTTTTCAAAAAAAAGTCGATAACATACAAATAGACCGGAGATCGTTACCGAGCGAAATGTCAGATCTCCGCATGGAAAATTGAGATTTCAAGCAACGAAATGGCATGCTAGTAAAATAGAATTCGTTTAGCTCTTTCGTGTTTTTTCCAGAATCAAAATTCTACGGCATTTTAGCAAATTCTTACCCGATATTTGATGGCGATGGTAGCTACAGAACGTCGTCAAAAGTGAGCATAATGTCTCTGCTGTAAAGTGGATGATTCAACCTTTTTCACCACAGTCGGTATCAAATTCGATTCAGGCGTTATGCAGAGGAGATGTGACTCGGTCGCCACGAGTTGACTCACCGGGTTCCCCACGAGATAATGAGTTCGGAAACTGAGATTCGTTGTTTGACCTGTTTATCCGCTTCATAAAGTTTTGCTTGATTTTTGACTCTTCAAATTTAGTGAGATCACAAGATTTTGGCTTTTTTCCCTCAAAAAGAGTTTTTTAGTCTTGAAAAAAAGTGTGATTCTTCACATAAATTTTTTTAGTAGGAATAGGTTGCTTTTATAGTACTATTAGCATCCCAAACTCAAAGATTACACATATTTGAATATTTAGTTGATATTAATAAATAAAAAATCCCAATTTACCAGGTGTTAAAATCGGAATGGGCTATTCGATTCCCGCCAAACGTGTGAAGGATTCTGGCTTTATATTGGGCCTTATTCTAAAAACCCAACCATGACACGTCAATATATTCCAATTGCCTTTTTTAGGGAAAACTATTTTATTTTATTTTATGACAAACATGAAACGAGCTTCTTTGCGTTTGGACACTTGTGTTGGTGTATTGTTCTCTCTCCTAATTTGGAGTATACATGATGTGATGATAGCCCTAATAATAATGGGAGTAGAATAATGCAAAATGGAGCTTTGCTTGTCACCTAATTCAAGCCCAAGCCAAATCAATACCCCTATGTGTAGAAATGGGGCCCTCCAACTCATTTACATATATCAATATGAATGAGAGGATAGATTATCTTTCCTATCAAGCTAAAGATTGTTTGTTGCTTCTACATTTTATAACTCATCTTCATCTTCATCTTAAACCATTATCACTAATCACATAGCCTTCTCTTAATTTGCTGATGACCACGTCCATGATGACTCTATTATTCATTCTATATATTTAAATACCATGTGAAGTAAATACATTGAAAAAATTGAATGATAATCAGTTTTCACTTATTAGGTTGAGATATTTTTAAGAATGAGATGTAAGAACATTAAATGCGGTGTAATTGAGCGGTGCGTAATGATAGTTTATATTTTATGCTATCATATAGTAATAGTGGACAATAACTAAATGAGGGTGACATTTCCTTGATTATTTTATAATAGTTCATATTAAAACAGTATGTAAATGAAGTAGGCACATGCAATTGCTGCATACATTCGATTAATCAATTGTACATCAACAACATTTGTACTATTCCCAATATCCAACTGCTCCCTCCTCTCAGAAATAATGGAAAAATATGTAAATGCAAATATATGGAGTACTTAAAAGAGATTATTTGTCTATAAATGATTTTAGGTGTTTTTATGTTTTCAGCAATACTGCCATAAATTTATTTTTTCACAAATGGTATTGCCTATGAATAATAAATTTTATTTAATCGAGGTTGTATATTTATTTTATTTTTTATAATATGACTATGATCATTATCATACAAATCTTAATGAAGAATATGTATTGGATCATTTATTTGGTCAATTAAGTACAGAATTAATCCAAATACTTTAATACTGTCATGTTCATCAATTAAGTACACCTTACCCAAATGAAATCCAACTGCTCTGAAGTCTAAACCCACTAGCCAAAACTACATAAATAAAAATATACTTATTATAAAACTAGAATAAAATACACACACACGCACTCTTTTGTTAGCTTCTAAGCATGTTTTTCATGATTAAAATTTAGATGTAATGATCCATTCTCCACTAAAACATACTAAGTGGATCGTTGTATTATTGTTTTTATAATGGGCAGTGAAAAGGTCAAAACTGAGGTGAAAAACAAATGTATAATCATTAATTTGCATTTTAATTTGTGTCACTGATAAAAATGATTGTGAATTATAAGTGGTGTGGGGCGACTGTTTATGTATACTACCCCAATCAAGATTCCACAATTTTACAATCATATGTTTCGAATCAAAGTGGGATAAGGGGAAAATATTCATCTTGTTTTGCTACTACATATTTGATGAAAAGCGTTGCACATGATTTTTTATAAAAATATCCTATTTAGTTTACTAAAATTCTTTATAAATCGAACACAAATATTGATAATAAATTTCAAAATTCTCGTTTTCTACAAAATTGTAAAATGAAACAAGTAACGTGATTGCGTGATTTAGATAAAATGGAAGTCAAAGGTACAATATTAAGGCATAAATATTTGGTAAATAGAAAATTTAATTTTGTATGTTCAATTTTAGATAACTACCTAAATAAGCATCCTATTCTGATGCATACTACACCATTAGTTTAGTTGTTGTGTTACCTATCTGCATGAGAAATAGGTAAGCTAAATCATATCACCACACAATTCATAAATGATCAATAAATACATAGTTACTAATCTACCAAATATAATCAGCAATCACATATGGCCTGCCCCATGAAAAAAAGACAAACACTAAAAAATATGTATACTATTTCTATAAAATTATTCCAACTCAATGGATGGAGCGACGAATATATATAGTTATAAACTGTATTTATTAATCTTTTTAAAAATATTGTAGGTATTAATTTTAAAAGAAAAAAGTAAGCTGGACAAAAATTTGCATCATATAAAATTTGTTTATTTTTATTGGTAGTTAAATTGAGTATTAATGATTTGATTTCATGTGATTGCATGCATATTTTGTTGGACATAAAGCGATTGAATATCCAAACACTGTACTTTGGTGATTGCTTGTTTTTTAAAATATTATTATTAATATTATTTTGAGTTTTGAAATTTAACTTCCACTCCTATTAAATGCACTTCAGAAGTGAACAGATAATAAATTAAATGCCAGATGATTTTATATCAACTCAGTATAATTCCACAAACTATTTTCATTATATTTCTGAAATTAACACCAAGAGTATCAAGCGTAAATTAATTAGTGAATTTTACATTGTAGAAATAAAAAACTTGAGACAGAAACGGTACTACAAATAAACAGAAAATCCAAAAAGAGACAAAAAAATAAATAAAATCAGTGATGCAAGAACATTTTTCGCACTAAAAAGCCCATCTTGCTTTTCTTCTACTTCTCTTCACCTCCTTTTTGTCATCTCCATCCTCTTGATGATGAGAGAGAAAAGGAAGCCCTCCCTGCGTGGGCCCGAGCAACAGCCACCCGACTCCTACTCATGTCTATATCTCATAAATTCCTCAACTCCCACGTCGCCAATTCCATTTCAATTCCAGTTTTTTTTCCACCGTTGCAAATGGCCGCAGCAGCTAAAGCTGCGCTTTCGCTTCAAAATAGTTTCTTGAAAGTTGCAGTTCTCAGAATTGAGAGCCGAGTGAAAAAGGGCTCTGCTTGTCCCCCCATAAAGATCGATTCTTGAACCCTCCCTCCTTCCTCCCATTTAGTTCGCGGCAGAAAGAGAAGGAAAAATCGGTGCTTTTTCTGATTCTGAAAAGGGCCGCTTTTTGTTCGTGTTTGTGAGTGAAGAAAAAGCGTTGCTTTTTCAATCCCTCTCTCTCTTGAATTGAAGAATGTTGTTGAAGAAGCTGCATTTGTCGGCATTCTTGCTGCTAAATCTTTGCCTTCACATTTCCTCCTTAAACCCCGATGGCTTATCTCTCCTTTCTCTAAAATCGGCCGCGGACGCCTCCGCCTCCGCCTTATTCGCCGATTGGGACGACAACGACGCCACCCCCTGCCGATGGTCGGGAATCTCGTGTATGAACGTCTCCGGTTCCGATGATCCGCGCGTGGTCGGATTATCCTTCGCCGGAAAGAATCTCCGCGCCTACATTCCGTCGGAGCTCGGCAGCTTGATTTACCTCCGTCGTCTCAATTTGCACGACAACAATTTTTACGGCGCAATTCCTGATCAATTGTTCAATGCCTCTTCTCTCCACAGCATTTTCCTCTACGGAAACAATCTCTCCGGCTCGTTGCCCCCCTCTCTGTGCAGCCTCCCTCGCTTGCAGAATGTTGATTTCTCGAATAATTCGCTTTCCGGGCAGCTGCCGAAGTTCTTGCAGAATTGCCGGCAGCTGCAGCGGCTGATTCTGGCTGGAAACAAGTTTTCCGGCCAGATTCCGGAGGGGATTTTCCCGGAGCTGGCTAATCTCGAGCAGCTCGATTTGTCTGCGAACGAGTTCAATGGCTCGATCCCGGATGATATGGGGGAGTTGAAGTCATTGTCAGGGACATTGAACTTGTCTTACAATCATTTTGGAGGGAGTATTCCAAAGAGTTTGGGTGATTTGCCACTAACTGTGAGTTTTGATCTGAGAGGGAATGATTTGAGTGGTGAGATTCCTCAAACGGGGTCGTTTTCGAATCAAGGGCCTACTGCATTCTTGGATAATCCTAGTTTGTGTGGCTTCCCTTTGCAGAGGTCTTGCAAGAACACTAGTTCAGATAGTTCACCCGGTGTTGAGTATGGTTCGGATGGGAATGACGGGGTTGGGGGGCGAAAGGGGCTGAGGCCGGGGATGATCATACTAATATCTGTGGCTGATGCAGTGGGAGTAGCGGTTGTAGGGTTGGTTATCGTGTATGTGTATTGGAAGAGGAAGGATTCTCATGGTTGTAGTTGCACCGGGAAAGGGAAGCTCGGGGGGAATGAGAAGGCGGGGTGTTGTGCTTTTCCTTGCCTCGGGTTTGGGGGTTTCCCTAGTAACGACTCGGAGGTGGGGTCAGAAAAGGGGGCGAGTGGCGTTGGTAATGGTAGTGGTGGGGTGAGTGGTGGAGAGGGTGATCTTGTAGCCATAGACAAGGGGTTTAACTTTGAGCTAGACGAGCTTTTGAGGGCTTCGGCTTATGTGTTGGGGAAGAGTGGTTTAGGGATAGTGTATAAGGTTGTGCTCGGGAATGGGGTGCCAGTGGCGGTTAGGAGGTTGGGCGAAGGAGGGGAGCAACGGTATAAGGAGTTTGTCTCGGAAGTGCAGGCGATCGGGAGGGTGAAGCATCCGAATGTGGTGAAGTTGAGGGCGTATTATTGGGCGCCGGATGAGAAGCTTCTCATCAGCGATTTCATCTCAAATGGTAGCTTGGCCTCTGCTCTTCGTGGTAATGTCTACTATTCTTCGTTTTTGTGTACATTGCGTTGCGTTTACATGATCTTGCTGTTAGGTAGAAATTGTGGCCTTACTTGATAGTATATGCTTTTGTTCATTTTATTTGTAAATAATTGCTTGGTGGTTAGGATGAGGAATGTGAATGACAAGTAGTAACAAAAAAAAAAAGTGATGATTTTGTGTTTTTGGGATTATGTGATCAGCTTATCTAATGATGTTGTACCTTGTTAGCTACTTGACAATGATTCTTGTGGAACCATGTTTTGAGTCCTTACATAATTTTGATTAGGATTTAGGTAAAAAAGTTATTTGTCTCTCTATTGTTAGAGATCATTGCATACCAACATATCCTAGATTGCTTAGGTAGACTGATAGTGACTATGAACCAATTTATCAGTTAGATAACCATGACATCACATATTGAAGCTTTCTAGTTGGTTGAAACGAGGTCGTTTTGATGTCAGTCATCCTAGTATGCTTTAGTACTCATAAAATGTTTCCAATCAAATAATTTGTCTTGTGAATGTATTCCCACAGGGAAGGCCGGGCAGCAATCGTCATCGTTATCATGGACGATCCGGCTGAAAATCGCTAAGGGGGCAGCACGCGGCCTTGCCTACCTCCACGAATGCAGCCCGAGGAAATTTGTGCACGCAGATGTGAAGCCATCGAACATCCTCCTAGACAACGACTACCAGCCCTACGTATCCGATTTTGGCCTCAACCGACTCATCACCATCACCGGGAACAACCCCTCCTCCTCCGGCGGCTTTATCGGAGGCGCCCTCCCGTATATCAAAGCACCTCAACAGGAAAAGGTCAACAACTACCTGGCACCAGAGGCGAGGATCCCCGGTGGCCGGCCTACACAAAAATGGGACGTGTACTCGTTTGGAGTAGTGCTACTCGAGCTGCTTACCGGGAAGTCTCCGGAGATCTCCTCCCCAACTAGCTCGACCTCCACGGAGATTCTAGACCTAGTGAGGTGGGTGAGGAAGGGGTTCGAAGAGGAGAGCCCGTTGTCGGAAATGGTGGATCCCGTGTTGCTCCAAGAGGTACATGCCAAAAAGGAAGTGCTCGGAGCGTTCCATGTAGCACTAGCATGCACGGAGAGCGACCCGGATTCCCGGCCGCGGATGAAAACCGTGTTGGAGAATCTCGAGAAGGTCGGAGGATGAGAGGCTGAGGATTTGTGTTTCAAGAAGAGTTTTTTCCCCCTTTGTTTCCATATAATTCTTTTTATCTACAACTTCATTTTGCATCTTCCAAGTAGGAAACTAGCTATGGTGTAATTTATCTTGTTTTAACGTATTTTCTTGTAATAAACCGAGCCTATATATAAATATTTCAAGTTTGTATTTTCATTTCAATGTTGCAGCAGTTGTTAGACTAGATAGTTTCTAGTGTCACTTTGTGCGACTATCCACTTTATTTTCTTTGCACTAAATTCAAACTTTGAAATAATTTTATGAAATGAGAAACAATATCATTATACGGGGTCTACAATCACAAATGTATAAATAACAATTTATTACTATATAAAAGAATGTAAAATTAAATAAGTTTTGAAATTTAAAAATGCACAAAATATGTTAATTATAATGTTTTTGAACATCTACAAAAATACCATTATATTTTAATTTAACTACACATTTATTAGTGTTTTTGGCAATAAATCCAAATCATATACGTATATTTATGTTAATATTACTACCATTTAAATCGAAATTGTTTATAGTTACATATAATAGTCACTTAAGTAGGGGTGTGATCTGTTGCTAACTTGTGAACTCATTAACGTAGTGTATTAAAAATGTCAACATAAATTTAAGTTTATATTTTAATACATTGTATTGACATTTAAATATAAATGTATTTAAATTTCAACACAATTTATTAAAATGTCAACACAAATATATGTTGACATTTTTAATACACTACGTTGATGAATTAACAAGTTAGCAACTTAAGAAAAGTTAGCAACGGATCACACCTCAACTTAAGTGTAGGACAGAAATTTTGAATTATAAAATAAAATTAAAATAAAATTAAAATAAAATATACCTTTAATATTGTATATAATCATTTATTATGATATTGTCTATTTAAAAAAAATAATTTGAATAATAAATAATTGAAATAACCTAAAAGAATTTTAAATAAGAAGAAGTCTATTATCGTGATCTCATTTTCCAAACAAAGAAAAATGTTATAATTAAATATTACAATTAGTTTGTGGAAAATAAATTAGAAGAATAGTTAAATAAAATAAGTCCAATTTTGCTATAATGAGCTAATGAATTAGTAGTGTAACATCCTGTAAACGTACATGCAAGAAATTTATTCTATTTATATATGAATAATTCAATAATATGTATCATTACACTTTAATTGTTAGTAAGATTGACTAATTTTTTATACGTGGATTTTTTTAACCGTCAAATAATCATGGAAAATTTAGAAAATAAGTCGTGGGCTACATATATTCCCTGTTGGGCCTTAATGAAATAATATGGACAGAGAGAAATAGAAAAGCCCAAGCCCTAGAAAATTCTCCTTCCCTTCATCGCTCTGTGCTTTCCCTCAATCTTGAACAAATAAGGAATGCTCAGCTCGCTGTTTGTACTTCTCTCTCAAGCTCTTGTAATCATATTCGTGGTTTCGGTTCAATCGCAGCTGCTCTGCTTGATGCCAAAGTGGTATGAGGTGTTTCTGCCTCTAACTCGTACTTATTTTTTTTTTTGTTATAAATTATTTCAGTTATTTTGGAGTTGCCGTGGTTTTTTTTTTGTGAAGTTTGGATCTTGCACATTCGATTGATTCAAAATATTTTTTTTCAAGCCATCAATATATTCGTTGAGGAGCTGAAGATATGATGCTGTAACTTGTTTTAGTTGCAAATTGTTGACGAATTAATTGCGATGATGTAAATTAAAGCTTAGAGAGCGCCGACCTTTGGGTTCAAATTGATAACTTAGTTTTCAATAGACGAAAATATAAATCAATTCCAAATCTATTAATAGCTATTAATATTCTGTGATTGTTAACTCCATTTACAGTGAAAGAAAGTTCAAATCAGTGGACTTCTATCTGCTCTCTCCCTCTCTTGCTCCTCTTGATTAGTCATTATATCGCTCTTATATTCTCTGCAAATGCCACTGCAGACAATGAGATGACAAACTGGTAAAAGGATTGGAGAAACCGGAGCTCTGTTTACTATTTACTACTCCATCGTTGCAATTTAACCTAGGTAAATAACTTTAATTTGTCTCGAATTTAACTTTTCGTGGATGGAATGATTTGGTGTTGGTTCACTTTCAATCACCTTTTATGCTTCGTGGCGAGTGAATTTGCTCTGTGTGATGTGATCTGATCAATAATCTCTTAGCTCTATTTGGCGATGTGAATAATCTGCTGCCTCTTTGTGTTTTTTCCTGTTCTAGATTGCATTTATCTAAAAAATGGTGTGTATTTCTGTTCATAGTGTTGTTGTTGATGGGATATATCAAATGTTGATCCAGTTGTTGGGGGTTTGCTCGGTCAAGAGACAGTTTATGAGCATGGCATGATAGCTCTTTCAAGATATGGTTCTTAGGCTTAGGTCGAAGCACTGTAGAGGGGATTCAGTTAAGGTAGAATACATTGTCCATGTACAGGAGATAAGGCTTTGGCCTCCATCAGAATCCTTATGATCTGTCAAAAATTTGATGCTTCAATGGGAAAATGGTAGTCAGTATTCTGGGATGTATCTTCTTGCTGCTCAGAATTCCAAAGTGGTCTTCACCGAGTCTATCAAAATCCATTGAACTTTAGCCTCATAATAAGTTTCAGAAGAACAATTTGGTGTTTAGCCTGTTTGTGCCACGTAACGTAAGAATAGGTCTAAACCGCAGCTTCTTTGTACGGTTGTGCTAAACCTTTCAGATTATGGCTTGATAGATAGTTTGTTAAGCATTAAAGTTTCATTGAACCCTAAGTGAGCTCCAACAGCTCGGTTCAACCAGCTCTGGTGTAGTGCAAGATGAGTTAGTTGTTTGGTATGCTGATTGTTGGACCATAAGTAGAAGTTTCAGTTAGGGCTGTGCATTCTGTCAAATAGGTTTTAATAGAATTGAACTGAGAAAATAGGATGCGGAATGCCGAACCAGATTGGTTGATTTGGTTTGGAATTTTAACCGAGCTTATGGAATTTTCATGACTATGAAAATTTAGTATCTATTTTTATTTACTTTATTTGATATTGTTTTATAATAACTAGATGCCCATCAGTGTTGTCTCTGGGATTTATTTGATAAATGTGTGCTTGAATGCAGATAAGGTTATTAAGAGAGCTGTGGTAGAAAAAGGCCACCCAAGTAGAAATGGAGGTTTGTGTAATAATTAAGCATGATCTTTAGCTAATGAAACCTGTTTATTTGTGCAACAAAATTTGAGTTGTTTCTTTTGATATAGGGAAACGGAAAGAACAAGGAATATGATTTGGATAAGATCACCGATACTCTAGCTCCAGAAGACTCTACTGTTGGTGGCTTGCTTGTTCCAGGGAAGGATAGAGTGGTTTTTAGACCACTTAAAAAATCGGTTTTAGGTATGATTTTATACATTTATTGGCTCAAAGCAGTACTTTAAAATGGAAAGTAGACAATTGTTATCTTTTCTCATATTATTGTTTATTATTTCACAGGACTAGACATGCTTGCCAATGCAAAGCGAATGGAGTCAAAGGTTGATGGTTCATTTAAAAAACCAAAAGAAAGAGTTGCTTCCATTGCTTCATCACTAGATGAAGGTGAGGATTTGCCTGCTTCTTCAGAAATAGCTGATGTGGAGAATGTCACATCTAGTAGTATACGGAGTTACAGCAATAGGAAATACCGTGAATCAGCTTCAAACGAGACTTCTAATTTAGGTAAGTGATGCTTATTATTGGTGTATGTCTTTTTATATAAAAATCTCCCTTCTTTTTCTGTGTAGTTTCTGTGTTCTTTAGCTTTTCTTCCTACATTTTCAGGAAGTGTTGTTACTGGAGAAGCAAATGCAGTTGAAGCATCCCCCCGGCATCATTCAGATAGACATATGAATGTACATTTTTTTCCTTTTGGTTCTTTTGGATACCAAAAAGCGTATAAGAATTCATGTTCTGCATGCTACTTCCAATTATTGATTCTGCCTTTCTATCTGAAAGTTTTTAACAACAGTTATTGTAGTAGTTAAGTGCACTATGCACTCTAGAACTGAAAAGCACATGCTTTTCTTCCCAGGTGCTAGCATAATGAATAATGGTGATGGGTCAATGCCGATTGCTAATTGATGTATATTTAATTCTCTTTTTGTGATTTTTAGGTGCGAACTGAATCTGTTGAAAGTTCAAGGAGTAGGAGTCCTAGTTCTGATTATGCCAGAAGTGATAGAGATCGAAGTAAATATGATGAGCACCACAGAAACTCTGACAGGGAAGGGAGGACCCATAGAGATAGATATGGCTCTGACCGGGAAGGCAGGACCCCTAGAGATAGATATGGCTCTGACCGGGAAGGGAGGACCCCTAGAGATAGATATGGCTATGACAGGGAAGGGATGACCCCAAGAGAGTCCTCTCGTGGTCAAGAAAAAGAACATGGTGGAGACTATGGGAGAAAAAGAGGTAGATACGACAGGTCCATGAGAACACCTGGTATGCCTTATTCTCTATTTTCACTGTTTAATGCTTTTACGAATATAAGAACTATTTGCTAAGATGTTTGAGATAAAATTTATTTCACATCTTCTAATTCTTGCATTGAATGTATAGTGAACTTTTGTAAGGCTAAGTTTTTCAACATAATGTGATGCATATCATTATAGGCAGGTCTGACTGGGATGATGGAAGATGGGAGTGGGAAGAATCCCCGCGTCGTGATGGTCACAATTCTAGCAGCAGACATTATCGGCCTTCTCCATCCCCCATGCTTGTTGGGGCCTCACCTGATGCTCGGCTTGTTTCTCCATGGTTGGGAGGGCGTACTCCTAATTCTTCAGGTAAGTCTCACAAACTTTTTATAACTCGTAGGCTGAAAATTGAAATATCTTGTTCAGTAACTTGAAAGGACTTTTCTGCATGCGGACAACAGCTGCATCTCCTTGGGATAGCTATGCTCCTTCCCCTACTCCAATTCGGGCATCTGGGACATCTCTTAGGTCTGTAAGTTCCCGATATGGTGGGAGATCCAATCAGGCTGACCTTAAGGTATAAAGACTCTTTCTTTTCCAACTCTTTCTCTCTTTTGATTCTCCTGAACCCCCTCCTAACAGTTATGATTTATTGCTTGCCGTAACATCTTATTATTCTAACGCATTTCCATTTTCTATGTATGTTTTCTTGTTTTAGGATGGCGAAATTGAACCAGAAAGTACATCTGAAGACCAGAATCATGAGATAACAGAAAGTATGCGTTTAGAGATGGAATACAACTCTGATCGTGCATGGTAATATAATCTGAATATTTTTCTGATTGTTGTCAGGTTGCTTCTTATATAATCTGAATATTTCTCATTACAAATGAATCATGTCTGCAGGTATGATCGAGAAGAAGGCGGCACTGTTTATGACGCTGATAGCTCCTCTGCTTTTCTGGGTGATGAGGCGTCTTTCCAGAAAAAAGAAGCAGAGTTGGCTAAGAGACTGGTATAGTTCTTAATGGCTTTAGTTTGGTGATGTATTCCCTTGTGGCCCAACTGATCCTTTACATTCTAAGTTCTAAGTTCTAACAATCAGTGACTATTAACTTTTGTTCGTGCATGTGGGTATAATGTAATTCAGTTCTTATGTAATGTGGTTTAGACGTTAGTTCAGAACTAGTATAAGTATTCATATAGCTTGTTTTTATTTCTCTTACTACTCTATCATCTAACCAATTCTGTATTGGATTGTAGGTGAGAAGAGACGGGACTAAGATGACTCTTGCACAGAGCAAAAAACTTTCGCAGCTAACTGCTGATAATGCTCAGTGGGAGGATAGACAACTTATGAGATCAGGTGCTGTCAGAGGAACTGAGGTGCAGACAGAGTTTGATGATGAGGAAGAACGAAAGGTTATTCTTCTTGTGCATGGTATGCCCAAATTTTACGCTTGGATGTTCTATGATGTCCTGATTTTTCACTTTGAAGCAAAACTGTTATATTTTTTATTCAGACTCTAATATCTCGTTTAACAGATACAAAACCCCCTTTTCTCGATGGGAGAATTGTTTTCACAAAGCAAGCTGAGCCTGTTATGCCATTGAAAGACCCTACGTCCGATATGGCTATAATATCACGGAAGGGCTCCAATCTGGTCAGGGAAATTCGTGAAAAACAAAGCATGAATAAGTCCAGACAACGGTTTTGGGAGCTTGCTGGTTCTAATCTTGGCAATATTCTTGGTGTTGAGAAAACTGCGGAACAGGTATGCAGCATTCAGAATTTAAATAATGCATTGTTAGGTATTCTGTCATTATTTTTGGCATTTGTCAGTGAAGCTCTGAACTCTTTTGTGCATTGCTTACTAGATTGACGCAGATACTGCTGAAGTAGGCGAACAAGGTGAAATTGATTTCAAACAGGATGCAAAATTTGCACAACATTTAAAAAAAGGAGAGGGAGTCAGTGATTTCGCTAAGTCAAAAACGTTAGCGCAACAGCGACAATATTTGCCCATCTTTTCTATACGAGAAGAGTTACTGCAGGTATGAGTTGTTTGTTGAGCTCTTCTGCTATGATTAATTGATTGAAGTAGAAACATTATAGTATTCCGCATTTTGATAGATTATTTGGGTATTTGTTATTTAATGTCATCTTTTAACTACAGGTAATCCGCGAAAACCAAGTGATCGTAGTGGTTGGTGAAACTGGTTCAGGAAAGACGACACAATTAACACAGGTATGTTCAAAGACATATTTATAAAAATATTTGTCTGAATTTGTGTTTCTATATCTTAAAGACATTTGTTTCAATCATGACTTTACTTTCCCTGCACAGTATCTTCACGAAGATGGGTACACGAACAATGGCATTGTTGGTTGCACACAACCAAGGCGTGTGGCCGCCATGAGTGTTGCAAAAAGAGTCAGTGAAGAGATGGAAACCGAACTTGGTGATCTAGTTGGATATGCCATACGTTTTGAGGATGTCACCGGGCCTAACACTGTTATTAAGGTATTGACTTCTTATCCCTTGTCATTTGTACTCGATTTTATGCTTTTGTTGCTTGTCCTGGCTAGTATCTTTCTGATACAAGAGTATGCTCTACAAGTACTTCCATTTCACGTTCAATTATGAACATCAGCTGCCTATGCACAATCTGCTGCAACTGGTCGTGCATATGAGTGGATTGGTCCGTCTATTGGCTTGATCTGCGAGTACATTTGTCTAGAAACTGGAATACTCAGTCGAAGTCTCTAATTCTCAATTCACAGTTCTTAAAACAAGGGTTCTGTTGTCTTGCAGTACATGACTGACGGTGTGTTGCTGAGGGAGACGCTAAAAGATTCAGACCTGGAAAAATATCGGTATGCATTTCTTGAATTGAATGTTGTTTTGAGCAATGTCTTTTGTGTAAATAGTTGTGTTAACCCTTTTATCTTTGTCATGTAGTGTCATTGTGATGGATGAAGCACACGAGCGGTCTCTAAGCACGGATGTACTTTTCGGTATCCTCAAGAAAGTTGTGGCCAGGCGTCGTGATTTCAAGCTCATTGTGACTTCTGCTACTCTAAATGCTCAAAAGTTTTCGGATTTTTTTGGGAGCGTACCTATATTTCACATTCCGGGGAGGACATTTCCGGTTCAGACATTGTACAGTAAGTCACCTTGTGAAGATTACGTTGAAGGTGCAGTAAAGCAGGCGATGACGATTCACATCACGAGTGCTCCTGGTGACATCCTAATCTTCATGACCGGTCAAGATGAGATTGAGGCGACATGTTATGCCCTTCAAGAACGCATGGAACAACTTGCTTCCAAAAAGGAAGCTCCAAAGCTGCTAATCCTTCCCATATACTCCCAGCTTCCTGCTGACTTGCAAGCAAAGATTTTTGAGAATGCTGAAGATGGAGCTCGCAAGTGTATTGTTGCTACAAATATTGCTGAGACGTCGTTGACTGTTGATGGGATCTTCTATGTCATTGACTCGGGTTATGGTAAAATAAAAGTCTATAACCCCCGTATGGGTATGGATGCTCTCCAAGTCTTTCCTGTTAGTCGCGCTGCTGCTGATCAACGTGCTGGACGAGCTGGAAGAACTGGGCCAGGGACTTGCTACCGTCTTTATACAGAGAGCGCTTATCTGAACGAAATGCTACCCAGTCCAGTCCCAGAAATCCAGAGAACCAACCTGGGAAATGTGGTTTTGCTGCTCAAGAGTTTGAAAATCGACAACCTATTAGATTTCGACTTCATGGATCCTCCTCCACAAGAAAACATCCTCAACTCCATGTACCAGCTGTGGGTGTTGGGTGCTCTCAACAACGTCGGAGATCTGACAGATATAGGTTGGAAGATGGTGGAGTTTCCGTTGGATCCCCCCTTGGCCAAGATGCTTCTAATGGGCGAGCAGCTCCAGTGCATCGACGAGGTTCTAACAATCGTGTCAATGCTTTCAGTTCCCTCTGTTTTCTTCCGACCCAAGGACCGTGTGGAAGAGAGCGACGCTGCAAGGGAAAAATTCTTTGTCCCGGAATCCGACCACCTCACGCTCCTAAATGTGTACAAGCAATGGAAGTTGAACAACTACCGGGGGGACTGGTGCAACGACCATTTCCTGCACGTGAAAGGCTTGCGCAAGGCTAGAGAAGTAAGATCCCAGCTGCTCGACATTCTCAAGACACTCAAGATCCCACTCACGTCGTGTGGGCTCGACTGGGATGTAGTGAGGATGGCCATATGCTCGGCGTACTTCCACAACTCTGCTCGCCTCAAGGGTGTCGGGGAGTATGTGAACTGCAGAAACGGGATGCCCTGTCACCTCCATCCGAGCAGTGCCTTGTACGGCTTGGGGTACACTCCGGACTATGTCGTCTACCATGAGCTGATCCTCACGGCGAAAGAGTACATGCAGTGTGCCACGGCTGTTGAGCCGCAGTGGCTGGCTGAGCTTGGACCCATGTTTTTCTCGGTGAAGGACTCGGATACGTCGATGATCGAGCACAAGAAGAAGCAGAAGCAGGAGAAGAGTGCGATGGAGGAGGAGATGGAGAGTTTGAGGAAGGTACAAGAGGATAAGGGGAGAGAGAGGAAAGAGGAAGAGAAGAAGAAGAGGCAGAAGGAGCAACAGCAAGTTTCATTGCCTGGGTTGAAGAGAGGGGCTTCAACATATCTCAGACCCAAAAGGCTTGGCCTCTAACTTCTTTTTCGACACTTGAATTTGTGGCCCAAATTTTATATACAGAGCTAACCATCTACTTATATGAAATCAAATTTATAATAACAATCTAATTCAATCCTTTACTCTCCATATATATACCTTAACTGTATATTCTGTGAATATTTTTTTTATTAGAAGATAGTAATTCACTAAATTTTAGTGGGAGGCAGGGAAATATAAATAATTTAATTTGACCATTATTTACATATTGGTTTTCTCGACCCTCAATTAAATACTACTAGTAACGTTTCTATATAAATCTATTTTACACATTTGAGTGCTATTTTTCTTTTGTACAATAAGTAACACAACCTATTTTCCATTTCTGATCATAACATTAATCCAGCACCCTTCGGTGATGATTGTGATATTATTTATTTATTTATTTAAGATAATGAATTAAAGATAATGAAGGATATGACAGCACCTAGCTTGTCACCATCTCCATGCGTGTTGATATTAAAATAAGGCCGTTTCTTGTCTAAGCAAAATACAAATGAGTTGAACTTTTTGGAGGAAATAAATGGCTGTTTTGGCCTTAAATTATGTTCAATATCACACCAAGTAAAATACCTATTTGAATCAGCACAAATTATGCCCTTTTAGTGGCTTCAAATGATGCCTTGTATTCCCTCCCACCCCAACACCCCTGAAATCTATGCATGATTTGCATTGTTGTTAGGGAACTGTGAAAAATATTAAATTTTTGTTATAGTGATTAGGTCTTTTGTCCAAGCTCCATGACATGGGTTAGGAAGCAGTTCATGAAAATGGGGAAGATGCTTAGAAATTGGCAGTTTTGAGTGAGTTGTTACATTTTTTATATCTTGCACTCCATGTATTTGAGGAATGTCTCCACTCATAATAATCCTCTTATCATTGTGTGCAGTTTTCTGATTCTCATGAACTAGTATAACTTACTTGAGCTGAATAAGTTCTTGGCCATTGAATTCAATACAGTTCAGACACATAATCATGGCAAGAAGATCATCACAAATTCGTGAAGTAAGCGAGGGAAGTGAACTGAGCTGTATGTGGGGATTGTTCAGCATCCTCGAATCATGCCAAGGCTGTCCAGCTAGCAGAAACATCATCGGTAAGATTCAGTATACTACATCCTATATTCGTATCATGTTCAGTTTTATGTACTCTGGTTAGGCAAAGTTGGAGTGGGATTGCTGATGGTAGGTTTATGAGTCAAATAGTTGGGTGGTGGTATTTATGAATATGGAGATAAAAAAGTGTAGCAACGGGATTTTATGCTATAAATGCTCATATCTTGTATGGTCCTTGTTGAAATGCAACTAGCTATTTGTGTAAAGATGGGGCAATCTTAAAACATCATGTCCCTTTGTACTATCAATGATTTGTTACAGACTTTCTGTGGCTTTCGACAGATTATCCAAGACCACTTAACGCCGTTGCTAGTTTTGATGAAGAATGTCAAATGATTCTTGTAAGCTTTCAGTCCATTCTCAGTCTAGTATTCTTCTTTCATTGTGATTTGGTGTCTTGAAATTTTGTTTTCTTGCAAATATGTAATTAGAAGTGAAAAGAAACAGATAGATCACTCCACTGATCTGTGGTAATCTTTCTTTTTTGAGGAATCAAATATATAAGTTTATCCATATTGCAGATTTTTGTATCCAAAATGTTTGTATCTTGATTACTATTTCAAGAAAAGGATACTGAATTAGTGCATCATTTGTTTGGCTGCAGAAGGGGGCAGGTCAGAGAAGTGGTAGCGTTCGATTTGATGGTGAAGGAAGAAGCGTGAGGAGCTGCATTGGAGATGAGATGCCCGCTAAGCAGCAGAAGAGCAAACGAGACACAGTCAAGAGACAGCAATATGGTAAAACTGATGGTGAACTTGTACATCACCGGCTGTCAAACACTCGTACGACAACTAGGAAAACCAGCCAAGGCGTCTATCTGCCATCTTCTTCCTGTTGCTTGAACAGTGAAGTTAGGTCGAAGAACGAGCTACCTTCGACTTCAGCTGAAACAAAATCCCTTGATAAGATAACTCTTGCTGCGATTTTAGGGGCAGCCTGTGCTCAGAATCACCAGAAAGAGATTCAGCTTTCAGAATATCTACAAAGAAATAGCTATCTTGGAAAGTATGATGATATTAGCATCAAGCAAGTTCGCGCAAGGGCGAAGGCTCTTGTTGATCAAATATATGTCGACAGAAGGTTCGTTCTTGGAGAAGGGATGGACGCTGAGTCCAAATTATTCTCTAACAACGCATTGGAAGTGTTGAACTCGAAGAATATGGCTGAGAAAGATACAATCAAGTCAGTGCTAGGTAAGGATAGGGCTCCTGATAAGTATGGAAGCACGTTTGCATTGGATGGAGCGAGCATGGACGATTACTTATGGCAGAAGATCGATAATCAGCTCAAGTACTCCTCGAAAGAAAATTTCACAGCCCAGCCACCTGATAAAATAGTAATACTGAAGCCAGCTCCCCGAAATGGGAAGCATTCAGGGAACTTGACCACCAGCTGCTCGTCATTGCAGCTTCCTTACAAATCGAGTAGAAGAGTATCCGAAGAGAGAACTGCTTCCTTCTCTTTCAGAGAGATCAAGAAAAAACTGAAACATTCATTTGGAGTCACCAAAAAGGAAAACAGGAACTGCTGCAGTTCCTCTACCAATGCTGAGAAGGAAGGAAAGGTGTCGATGAAACAAGAGCCCAAATCCAGTAGGGGATCCGATATAGCTCGTGTGGCTGATACCACGCGTAAAAAATTATACATCTCGAGAGATAGATCTTCTGACAAAAAGGAATGTGATGTGATCTTGGAGGCGAAGAGGCACCTCTCCACAAGATTGAATAATCTGAACTCTGTGGAGGCAGACACCAGTAGAAAAAACCCGAGAACCCTGGAGCGGATCCTCTCATCACCCGAGCATGACTCCTGGCCCTTCAGCCCGAGAAGAGACAGCATATACTGTCCCGGTTCTGCAGAGATGAGATTTTGTCCGTACAACACCTTGCCTAGAGCCAGTGAAAGCAGTTGCCATGAACGAAATGGAATAAGATCGGAAACAGAGGTTGCTTCGTTGCAGACAGCTGAAGATACCAATGTTTCTACTGCAGACAAAATGAGAAGTGATGGTACGAAACTGTCCTGTTTCTGATCTGATCATAAGCTTTTCTATCAATATGCTTATTTACCATATTTTTGCATAATTCCTAGGTGAATCAAAGACTGCAGAAATGGGAAGCATCCTTCAACCTGCTTCACACGTGTCAGGAGAAGTCCTCAGCGAAACTACCCATTTGGAGACGACAGACACAGTAAAAGAACAGAAATGCGATGGTACAGCAATGCATTCAGTGATGGTAAATTCTACATCCCTCTCCCAACATAAAATTTTTCTTTTTATTCACCTTCTAAAATGTTGCAACTTTGCAGGCTTCTTCGAATGATCACCACATAGATTCGGTTGAAAACATCAAATTTCACGAAGAACATCAAAGCCCAGTTTCTGTCCTTGAGCCATTCTTCGTAGACAGTCCACCAACAATCTCACTTCAAACTGGTAAGCTCGCCTGTCAAGACTCAAGACCCCATTCGCATCTTACTAACTATTACTCAAATCAATTTCTCAGGCAGAAAGCAAGTGCAGCCACATCGCCTTGACTTCGAAGAGTGCTCATTCATATCATCCCCCCAGCACACACCGGCCAGTGCTCATCCCTGCAGCGACGAACACCTCTGCCAATACGTGCAGTTGGTTATTGAGGCATCCTCCTTAGATTGGGATCACCTATCAGAGATCATATCCCAACCAGAACATATGCTCCTTCATGAATCCTTATTCGATGAAATCGAGCTTCCACCCCTCGGCTGCTACTACGACCCTAAGCTTCTGTTTGATCGGATAAATGAAGTGCTATTGGAGATATACAAATGCCATCTTTGCTCTCCACCTTTTGCCCCACCCAAGACGAGGTCCGTACCACTGGCTGAAGTAGTTCTTGATGAGATATTGGCAGAAGCTGATTACTTTCTACTTCCATCGAGAGATAGAAGAAGCTTGGATGAGATTGTCTTACGAGATGCGAAATGTGGACCGTGGCTTGATGATATTCGATTCGATAAAGAGCGTGTTGTGGTTGATATTTCAGAAGCTCTGATGGAGGGTTTTTTGCTTGATACACTGCTTCAGTTTTATAGGTGACAAGTTTGGTTTCTTTATAGTGTAAATCTTTTTTTTTTTTGGTGTTGAGTTGAATGCGAACCAGCATGTTGCAGTGAATTGTTTGTTTTTCCATCTCCATCAGTTAGTAGGAATACGTTGTGTATATTTGTAAGGATATCAATTCAGCTTATAATTAATGATGGAATTACGTAAGAAACTATTATGCTACAAACCTCTGTAAAATAAAACTATGGCCTTGATTCTCTCTAGTTATTCACGATCTATGGCCTCATAATGAGTTTTATTTCGAAATGTGTTTTTATTGTAGTGAATGTGAATCCCAATATACTTAGAACAATGTATCGAAAAGATGAGTGTAATTTTGATGGATGCGATTCAAATAATTTTAGTGTGGAGATTGAAATGATACTTGACGATTGATTGTATTGCTCGACCAACAACTTTGATGTTATTCATTATGATTTTTGTCTATGCGTTAGAAAGCCGTTTTGAGGTTTTATACTATTTTTTATTCTAATTGTTCACAGAGCACCAAGATGGTTCAGATGGTCCACACATGAAATATGAATGGAGAAGCGGACTTGTCCGAGAAGGAAACACGAAAATGTGTCAAACCAATGGAAATGCCTAAATGTATGTTTCAGAAGGGGTTGTCTGAATTTGGCTATAATGTACACCTAGGATGAATCAAAGGTTACCGTTCCTTGAAGAACATATCAACACTACTAAGCTGTTCAACTAATAGCATGACCCAACTGACTGAAGAATACAACAACTAAAATGTTCAAATTGAGAGCTCATGTAACAGTAACCTCAAGAGTACTAATGTATTAACCATACGATCAAATTAGTCATACAACTTATGAACCAAACATGTCCTTGGAACATTCGTATGATTCTACCAGCAAGGCAAATATTCATTTGAACCAATAGTACGACAAAATGTATGTAGTCTTTCAACATGGGACAAACTGAGAAAACCTACTTTTTTGCTGTCTTCTTCTTCGGGCCAGAAACAGCAGGTTGCGGCTTTGGGTGCTTCTCGGCCTCACTTGGGTCTAACCATTTGAGGGCTTGGCGATTGAAGAATGGCCAATTGGGAACTGTAAGCAGAGATGTCAACACCACACCAGCTGCATAGATCAACATCATCATCTGGAATGACCCCAACACATAGCCTGTGATAAATGCCACAACTGCAAAACACACTAACATGACCTGCATAAGGTGCTCTGCTAGCTTCTGCCCTTGCCAATCCATCTGCAGGCCAATCATTAAAACACAAGTTAATTACCTTAAACACGTTGATATCCATCAAAGGTTAAAATTATAAGAGTCTAACGCATATATCAACACAAAAGGCACATGTGATAAACATAGCATGATTTTTAACGAATTAGGGCTAGCCTTTTGATTATTAGGGCAAAACAACTATACTACAGAAGAAAATGAAAAAGAATTATTGGCATTAACTTAGAAAAGATGAACCATACATTCTTTCCTAATTTAGTCCAAACAAAAAAAAAACTTATTTGCAGATTTTTATCCTCCCTTTGTTGAGGAGATGAGGGGAGTTTATGTGACGGGTCACTCTAATAAGCCAAGGGGAAACAAAGAATAAGGGAAGCTACTTTAAATGCTTGTTACCCTGCTCTGAAGAAAAGGGTAAAACTACAAAACAATCAACTCCTAAAACCAAGTGGCAAGATGAAAAGCATAAGGACAACAAAAGACAAATGATAAACAAAGGCAATTTTATCCTACGATTGAAACCTTGGAAGTCCTCTTCTTCCTCCTATGAAGGAAAGGGATTGTAGCAAAAGGAAGATAATTTTCAATTCCAAGACTAAGTTATGTAGCACATGTACACATTTCAGGCAGTGTTTCCATCCCCATCTCCATGATTCATAGCTTATGAGAAATTTTATTAAAAAAAATAGATACCACAAGTAAATGAAGTACTACATTTCAGTTTCAGCGAAATCAAGGCAGTTTCCAGCAAAATCATAACAACAAACCAGACAATGTCATTAATTTTCGCCACATCCCATCAAACACGCATACACACGTACTATCACGTTTAAAAAACAGATCTATTTCCACAGCATCAGCTGGATTCTGGCGCAACAAACTCCGCACAGAGGCTATTTTTTTTGGTAGAATTTTGACCAATCCAATTTGTAAAACTCGCAATTTTACCAATCAGAAAAGAAAACCTAAAATTAATCAGTGAAAGAATGGATATAGAACAGCTCAATCACAATCTCATTCGATCATATACACAATCGAAACTCGAACACATAGTGTGTGTACGTGTGTGTGTGAAGGATTACTCACCGGAGAAATAGGAGAGTTACAGTGTAGAGGAAAGACACGATTTTGACTGAAGAGACGACCCAGCTGCAGTTATATGATGCATTTACCGTTATTAAAAGGACTTTATGAAAAGTAAAAGAAATTTTGGGCCTTAATTGGGCTTTATATTTTCATGCTTTTCATAAAATTGATTTATTATTATTGAGACAAGTTTGGTAAATGAGAATCCAAGATTTATTGAATACAAATTGCCTGTATAATTTATCCATCCGTTGAATATAGACTGATTGAGTAAAAAGTGGTACGGAGTACATTATAATTAGCCATTAATTCTTAAATTGGGTCTCGAATTAATGACAGGACTACATATTTTGTTTAAAAGATTACAAATTAAAATGCGGATCATATTAGGGTGACTTTTAATAGAAATCAAATCACTTTTGCTTCCCCCTGTAAAATAACGAATTCAATAGTACTTTTCCATTCTTGTTGGTACTTTCGATTTTTTGCAAAAGATCAACAGTAAAGCGTTGTCAAATTTGAAACGAGTCATTACATCATAAACTGGAAAAGATGAACAGTGCTGTTTCGCAGTATTATTCAAATTCATATAATCGTAAGAGGAAAAGAAAAACGAGTCCACATTCACCAAATAAAGTGAAAATTAGCTTACTATAGAACCATGATCCTATTGATATAGATATAAAGATTTTGATATCGTTACGGGTCCAAGTCCAAATGGTTAACGATGGCTCTATGGCCATTTTTGCTAAAATAGACAATAATGAGATTACTGGTTTAGTAAATGAAGCAGAAAAAGATGGCGATATTGATAAGCGATAACAAGAGTCAAGATTGTTAGGGCAATTTCATAACAAGTTGGTTCATTAAAATAATAAAAATAGTTTCAACACGCTATTTTGATTGGATTCACAGACAGAAACCAATTTGATAAAAAGGCGTACCCAACATGAAAAAAACTACTATTAAATGGAAAATCTGTAAAAAGAGAATGATCTCAAAGCAGTGGGAAAAATAATGAAAGAAAAGAAATAGATCGATAAATAAGTTCAAGTATAATTCTAGTGTTACTATTTCATAATTTAGGATCCAAAATACATAACCAAACAATGATATAAATACTCAGATTAATCTCCAAAATCCAAAACACAGGTAACAGAACTTTGGTTTAAAACAAAATAAAAAAACACAAACTTTCATAACCCGAACTACTTTAGGATCCCTCAAAAGGTCAAAATATAGCTCAAGCCTTCCTGGGCTTGCTAGTTGCCAACTGCGACTCAGCCTGCAATGAAACAAGAAAACAACAATTGCGGTCAGGGGTTAATCAACCATAGGAAATACGGAATAAGCATCACTAATAGAGATGGATTTCTAAACATGCAAAGGACAAATTGTTACCTCTCTTTTCACTGATTCTTCTTTCTCTGACAAAATCAATTCGATGTGGCAAGGTGAAGACATGTAAGCTGAGAATAAAAAGATAGTATTAGTTCCACCCAAGATTTAAGAGTTAGTGAAAGGAAGATAATAGTAGATGCAAAAACATACGGTTAATCCTTCCATGAGCACGGTATGTGCGACGCCTTTGCTTCTGGGCCTGGTTAACCTGAATGTGGGAAATGAATAGAGCATCCACATCCAAACCTTTCACCTGTTGAAAATAAACCATTAGATATATGCACATATGCACTATAAAAGGGAAAAAATCAAAGATATGAGTAATTAAGAGAAGCATATGTACCTCAGCATTGCTTTCTGCATTCTTGAGTAAATCCAAGATGAACTTGGCAGATTTCACTGGCCAGCGACCCTGACCATTAGAATGCCTGTTCTTGGCCTGAGCAGTTCGCCCAACACCACCACAGAAACGAGTGAAAGGAATGGCTTGTTTGTGGGCAAGCACGTCCTCCAAGTACCTCTTGGCCTTGACTAGAGGGAGCTTCCTGATGGCATGCGCTGCTTCCCTAGTGTTCTGAAAAACAAACCACCATAATTTGTTAAACCATCGTAGTGAATAGCAACATCAGCAATAAACCATTCAGTTTTACAACAGAGAAAAACAACATTGAAAGCAGTTAGGAAAAGGAAATGAGATGACATGCAAGCAGTACACAAAAATGTCACATAACGGGCAGCAACATCCACCACAACACTGATTTACTTTATACAACTTCTATCCCTGGAGCTCAAAAATGCTTAATCTCCACACTACAACCAGCACAAAGATGTAAATAAAAAAATTTACTCGATACATGGCCCTTAAAAAATTTGTTTATTTACACATCAATTAAGTATGACCTAGAGCTAGATTGAAGGTAAACAACAAAAGCAAGACAGATAAGATTATGTCCAAGCATGTAGCATTGTTTACTGAACCATCAATCATAAGAAAATAGAAGTCGGTTCACCCAATAACATTGCACAACTTTTATCCCTGACGTTTACGAGAGACCAATTCACAAATGGCAATAGATCCCTGCTTTTATCATCAGGTTGAAGGTATAAGGTCCAAACAAGGCAAAAACCGGAATACTAACTAAATTACACAAAAAGCTTTCCGTGAATACCAACGCTAGATTAAAATTGGCGTCTACAGAATACAAAAACTATCTACGAACCCTAAAAAGTCATCCATGAACCCTGAAAATCTTCATGAACCATAAAACTAGATCTAAATTGTCGACTTCACACTCGTTAGATTTCATTTCGGGAAATATAGTTCAAGCGTTACAAATAGAGCAAATAAGATGAAACAAGACATGACCAATCATAAACACGAACGTAATAGAGAAATTTACCTTAAAGTGAACTCTGAGGTCGGATCCTCGAGCTTTGCAGGCTGCAACGAAATTATACAAACGTAACAAAATCAACAAACAATTACATAAAAGAAAAGGAGCTGAATAGATCATGATAAAACAACAGAAACTTACATTTGGTGATATTATCAGGCTCCCTCGAGTACTTCACCTGTAGCATTCGAGAAGAAACTAAAGGTCAGAAATCTATAAGCAATAGTATAAACGAAACGCGATTGGATAAAATCGAAGAGTAGTTTGTGAGAAACTAGATGATGAACGGTACCATTGTTGCTGCGGCTGTTTCTTCTAGATGTGGAAGTCGATTAGCCTTCTTCGAAGGAGAAAGTGAAGGCTGCACAAGTTTTATAGATAAACCCTAATCCCCAATTAGATTAATGGGCTGGGCTATATTATAATGGGCCTAGATCTGTTTTAACTCTCATCAATAAAGAAACTAGAAGTACTAAATTATTTATTGGGCCGCGGTGCTTGTTTTTCTAATTCCATGTAAAAAAATGCGATAAAAAAGATTGGGTACTATTGCTTCTCGTCTAAGATGCACAAGGCATACATACACATATCTTAAGCATTATTCACATATTTTGAGCATCGTCATGTACCCCTCTTACTTTTGTTTCCCCACTCTCTCCTTCTACTCGAATTCGAAGAAATACTATTGCTAAGTTGTAATATGCAATATTTGAAGGGACGTTTTTGTCAAATCATAATTGAAATTGAAAAAAAAAATAAAAACTAATTTGCAAAACAGAGTAAACACGACCCATTTCTTTAACACAAGTGGATTGAGATGCAATTAGATGGGCCCAACAAGGATACACTCCTATATCTCACCAAGAATTATTTTTACTCAATCTATATCTAGCATTATATGCGATTATGTTTAAGTCAATTATGATTTTTAGGTATGAACATGGTAATGCTCACGGCTCCAACATTCAAAAGTCATAACAGTTTTTCTTGGCAAACAAATTTGTCGTTATTAAAGCATCTCTAAGGAAATGGATAAATGAAAAGATAGAGAGAAATAATTACAGTATTATGTATATTTTTTTATATATATACATCATTCTCTAATGAGAAGGTATTTGAGAATTTATTATATATTTTGAAAATGAGTTTTTACCTTTTTCTTTACACAATTATTTTTATTGTCGTTTTATTATTCTTTTAGAATCATTACTTTTTAAAAATGTATAATTCCTTTTTTTTAAGAAAATAAATGAGAAATAAACTCCTCTATTTACTTCCCCATAGGCACGGATGTTGGTTTTGTTCGATTATTGACTGTGATACAAAGATACACTAATCGGACGTAATACAACCTAATGAAGAATGGAGAAATTAAACGGAAATAAATTGAATTGAAATTACAAAGAAGAATTCGAAACAATAAACCGTAAAGATGTAAGCAGAATCAAGAAGTCATCTTTCCGCAAAACGAGATACGCTCCTGTAGTGCTCTCAGATTGGCGTGTCGTCCCCAAAGATAAAGCGGCTTCGTCTTGTTCGTTGCAGCACCGCAAACAGAACAAGCTCCGACGAACTAGATGGTAGCGAGGGTAGAGTTTCGACGGAAGACTATGCAAAGAGAGGGATAGAGCTATGCAAATGATATGATTGGTTTGCAAAATGTTGCCCATTTTCTAAGCAAACACATATCAGCACGCCATATACACATTGCTGCATTTCTAATAGGGGCAATTTGATCTTCCAAAGCAATCAATGCATCTCGAACACATTGATTGCTTTGGAAGATCAAATTGCCCCTATTAGAAATGCAGCAATGTGTATATGGCGTGCTGATACGTGTTTGCTTAGAAAATGGGTAACATTTTGCAAGAAAAAATGGTTGATCCTAAGGTAAATTGTACTTGAAGATCATTAAAATATATTCCCCATTTGATAAATATCTTATTGGTGAAAAGTGGGTATCTTTGAGGCAGATGGTACTGGAACACAAATTTATAAATGGAATCTGGATGATACTTCAAGATCATATATAAATTTGTGTTCCAGTACCATTTGCCCCAAAGATATCCACTTTTTCACCAATAAGATATATATCAAATGGGGAATATATTTTAATGATACATTACAATTACAAATAAAAAAACATGAAATGGGGGGGAAAAAATTGAAAAGGGCTTGAGCTCAACTTAAACTTTCGAAGTTAAACTTTTCAAATTTAAGTTGAGGTGCCTACGTATCCACAATTTTATTGAGGAATCAAAGCCCACGTAGTTCTCTTACCTTGCTTACCTTTTTGGTCGGCTGTGCTCGCCGTTCACCGCCCCCCGTCGACTCATTGCTAATGTTGAGTGCTCTCGCTTCTGACCTCGTCATCGCCATCGGAAGAAAATTCTTCACCATCACTCTCTACACGGAAGTCGAAATCCGGCTCTTGTGCTCTCATGTCCGCCTTTGCCCAATCGTCAAGTAACATAGTGGCTTCCATGTTCTTGGCGGAGAGATTGCTCCTTCTGTCGTCTAGGACACAACCGCCGACACTAAAAGCTTGTTCAACGGCGACGGTGGAAGCGGGAACGGCGAATATCTCCTTAGCCATGATGGAGAGTATCGGAAACTCTTTGCCATGTGTTCCCCACCAATTAAGGACGTCAATTTGTTGAGTAGGAGGACCTGCATCTTGAAAAATAGAGCGCGATTCCAAATATATATCTAATTCACTAGTCGCTCTAGTCCTATTGGTTGTAGTACCGTATAGATCTTGCAATTGTGATACTACGTCGGGATCAATCATGATATTGGTAAAATCCCCTCCACCAAAATCAAATGTAGACGGACTAGGAGGAGCACGTACCTGGTGAGCGGTGTTATACCGCATTTCATATTCCGCGTAGAGAGAACGAAGTGCACTATCTAACCTTAGTTTGATTTCATCAACATCCGGAATACTTAGTTCGAAGCATTCTCCTCTTGTCAAGCCCATTTCGCGGAGTTGAGAAAAATCCAAAGCGTGCAAACAACCATAGTACATGTCTAAAATTTTATAAACACCATGCAACTTCCACTTTGGATCCAAGCATTTTGCAATCAAAAACACATTTGGAATACGTGAAAAATATTTTAACCATTTTTCAACCATGTAAAACAAAATAGCCTTCAACTCAATGAATTGAGTATTTTTCACACAAGTTTTAAAACCAATTGCCACATACATGTAATGCTCCAAAACGCGCACAGAAGTAGGATAATAAACTCCGGATAACTCAACAGTGGCATTTTTGAAAGCGCGGAATAATCGAAATAAATCCATGCTGTGGTCCCAACAAGCGGGTATCAAAATCAAATCAGAAGGAACATGAGGACAACTTCTAAAAAAATCACATAAATACTCAATGTGGTTCAAAGTCGACTCCAACATATCATATGTCGAGTTCCAACGAGTTGAAACATCCAAACGAAAGTTGGTGTACCTGCATTGCTTACCATGACAATATCTCTTCCAAGCTCTACCAATAGGAGCTTTGTTATGAATCAACTTCACAGCAGTTCTAATAGGATCAACATACTTTTGCCACAAATCGATCGCATCTTGAACACACAAATTCAAAATATGGGCAATACATCGCACATGAAAATATTTACCATCAATAACAGGAGAACATGCACTGATTAGTTCATCTATGCTAGCAGTGTTAGCGCTAGCATTGTCAAAACCAATAGAAAAAATTTTATTGATCAATTGAAATTCATTCAAAACTTGAATGATCAATTGAGCAATTGCTTGTGCAGTGTGTGGTGCGGGAAATTCCCGAAATGCAATCAAACGTTTGTTTAAAGTCCAACTGTGATCAACGAAATGCACAGTGATGCCCATATACGAATTTTTACAAAAACAATCAGTCCACACATCAGAACAAATAGAAACTTTATGCCCTAAGTTAATAATAAACGTACCTAATTGCGCCTTCTTTTCCATGCATTGTCGAACAACGGCTCGCGTCATTGAAGTTCGACTCAATTTTCTTGCAGCGGCATTATAAACTTGCCGCATACTCGACTCAAAAGCATCGTTATCAAAAGCATTGAATGGAAGATGTTTCATAACGGCAAATCTAGACATCACATTAAGAGCATTTTTGTGATCATATTTCAAAAGAGTATTGCTACACGTACCTGATGTTTGGGATGAACCCGTCCCACTACCGGTCCCGACTCCATGTTGAAAGTTGAGTTGAGTTTGGGTTGGAGCGATACCAAACTCGACCGGATGCGCTTTCTCCATGTGACGGGTAAATGTACCGTATCCTCCACCCCTTCGGAATGTGTATACGTTTTCGCAATAGTTGCAATACACATTATAAGTGTTAGGATCGTTACTATCTTGTACCTTCTTGAAGTGTTTCACCATGATGTTGGAGGTTAAAGACCTGTCAGCTGGTCTAGGAGGTTGAGGAGGACGAGGTTGTCCACGACCACGCCGACTCCTTGGTGGTGGTGGGGGGTGGCATTTCTTGAACCTCTTCTACCTCCTCCCCCTCCTCCTCGTCGTCATCATCATCATCGTCTTCATCAACATTCACAGGGGTTGGACTTTGTTGGGAATAGGCACCGCGACCGGGAGCACCACTACCGGTACCAACATAAGCATCGCCTTGGTATTGAGAGCGAGAGAGAGCAATAACATGTGCCACATCTTGCTCTTCTCGAGCCTACAAAATAATATTTGTATTGTAAATACAAAATAAAATTATGAACAATAATGAAATGAAATTCAAAATTAATTAAATTAGTAGATAATAAATATTAACCTGCCACTCATCCATGTTCATTTGAGAAATTTCATCAATAACGGATCTCCGAGATTGCCTCTTGGCCTTTCCCTTTCCCTTATCAACACGACCTTCTCGGGATGAAGACATATTGCTATGTAGAAGTAGAAATGTAGAAATATGGAATAATATTTTTTTTGTTTTAGCAATTGAGAAAGGAAGACAACTTATAGATAGAACTACGGGAACAAGTATAAGTGTATAACAATGCGTAATAAGAGTAGCACTTGCGTAATTAAATGGAAGCACAATAGCACAAATGAGAAATTGGAGACAAAGAGAGAGAATTGGGAGATTGAAGAGAGAAACTCTTATTAACACAAGAGTGGGGTGAATGTAAATGAGGATAGAGGGGGGTATTTATAGATAAAAATGGGGGGGAAAATGGAAGAATTTCGAATTTGAAATTTGAAAAAAAAAAAATTCAATTTTTGGCAAAAACCGGTGGTTTTTGGCGGAAAACCGCCGGTTTTCCGGCCAAAACCGCCGGTTCCCGGGCCGGAACCGCCGGTTCAGTCAACGAAACCGTCTGCAAAAGCTGCGTCATGTCGCCTCGTTTCTCGCGCCGCATCCGGAAGCCCTGAACCGGCGGTTAACCGCCGGTTTTCACGGTTAACGGCCGGTTAACCGCCGGAACCGGCCGGTTTTTCAGCTGAAAAGCTGCCGCCGGTTCCCCCATCAAAATGCCTCGAAATTAGCGCCCGAACCGGCGGTTCGGCCGGTTAACCACCGGTTCCAAACCGTCCGGAACCGCCGGTTCGGTCACGGTTCCGGTTCGAAATATCTTGAACCGGAACCGGACCGCAACCCGAATTCCGACGGTTCCGGTTCGGAAAAAAGTCCACGGTTCCGGTTCGGAACCGGAACCGGCGGTTCCGGTTCGGCGGTTAACCGCCGGAACCGGAACCGGTGGGCATGTTTATCTCTACCAATGTGAGATAATTAACACTTTTAATTAATCCCTTGGTTTTATTTCATAGCTCCTTCATAGCTCACAATTGTGACAAACTTTAATTCATAATTTCTCACTCATCGGGAATCGGTTTAGAGAAAATGAATATAACCACAATCATGAATCATCTACTCCGAAAGTAGATCGTCGTTATTACATTTAATTTTATAAAATTAAATGTCTCGTCACATTTATTATTGATCAAAGTCCATTGACCAAACACGATTCACAACAAATGCTCTTATGGAGAAAAGACGTGTCACAAAATATTTATATATTTAAATTTAAAAACAAAAGTAAGTATAATGTTTATTTAGAATTAGTGGAAACTGGTTATATAAAAACATTTGTGATCTATCTACTACCTAGAATCAATAGATTATTTATTATCTTGTAAAATTATTTACTCAAATGTCATCGCGTCACATTGTGGCTGTAGAGCATAAATTTAATTGACATCTTCAATTGTTAGAAAATTGATTGTCATCTAAAAGTATTTGAGCACTATCTAAAATCATTAATTTACTAGACATTATCTTCTAGAATTAATTATTGAAGTGTTCTCATGTGACTGGCTATATTGTGGCTGCAAAGCATTAATGTGCTGATAAAGCAAGACTTATATCTATATTTATCCAATTACTCCATTACATATCTCCATCACCACAAAGCAAGACTCATATCTATTTTATCCAATTAATCAATTACATATCTCCATTCTTACATAAGCCAAGTCCTGACTATTGAGATTTAAATATAGTGTTAGGTGGGGGCTAGTTGGCTAACAAATTGAGAATGGAGCCGGGCCGGGCCGGGCCATGTGAGAGGACTGATGAGTGAAGCTGGAGTGTTTTGTCTCCTTCCAAACACACTTTCTTTAACTTAATAATTTGTGTTTGTAAATTCCCAGACAACAACAATTGACATGTTTTCTTTTACTCCATTGAAGACTTGCAAAACAAAAATGTATCTTGTTCCATTTAATGTCAATAATTTATTTATAATTCAATATTCAGCATGGCATCACATGGAGACTGAAAATTTTTAAAAGAGATAAAAATGCATTATTTATTATGTATTGGACTTTTGATAATTCTATTTCTAATCACTGAAGTCATAAATTGAGAATTTTAAGTGGCCCATTTTCTTATCTGGCGCCCATTGCAAACATGATAATACTTTTTTATTTACTAGTACTTTTGAAATATTGAATAAGACAATAACTACAACTATTAACCAATCAAGTGGAATCAGATGTATTACTATTCAAATATCTATGAGAATTTATTCAAAATGATTCGATTATATCTAATTTCTTTTATGAGAATATGCATATCATTTCAGAATTTACTGAAAAAACGGCGAAGAAACCAAATAATTAGGTAATCAATTTAAAGAAAGCAAATAGTAAAAACCTCCAATCAATCAATCTCATCAAAATCAGGATACACGAGTCAATTGCGTTGATGGTGGAGGGTAATTTCGTCCTTAAATAATCTGACAAAGGGAGGAAAAAATTAAAATAAGGAATAAATAATGATTTTATCCCCTTCGACAGAGCACAGTGACGCCACCGGCTTAGGTATAATCGGTCTGAGACTACAAAGAGCAAAAATGACAACCAAAACGACACCGCATTATCTCTCTTAACTCAATGCACTCACTCTCCTTGTATCCAATTTCACTGGATTAGTTGCAGAAGCTGAAGATGAGCGACGAGAGGATTTCCGGCGGCTGCGTTGCGGTTCGCAGCTTCACGCATTCATCGTCTTTCTCTAAGTGCACGCTTTCACACTCGTCGATTCCTGGTAATTCGCTTTTTTCACAAAGTTTTTGATGAATCAATCTGATTTTGTGAGCAATTAGTTGGCAAATAGTTTTCAAATCTGCATCTTAATTCTTTCCAAAAACTACTTTAAAAAAAATAATTGTATTGATCATGATTTTTGTCACAATAAAAAGTTTCTAAGTTTGCAGAGTTTTGAAAATGGTCAAGCATAAATATTTTCTATTCATTTTGTTTTGTTTTGTTTTATTTCGAAAAAACTCCTTTCTGTCGTTACTTTTTGGTAATTAGGGGATGTTTTATATTGAAAGATTAGTAATAATATGCTATTGCTCTTGTTTTATTCTTTACTGATATAAGCAAATTTGGAATCGTTTCTACATGTATCGATTACGAGTTTTATGAAGCGAATGTTAGGCAAATGCAGGGTCTTCTTAGGTTGAGATTTTTTAGGAGAATTGAGATGCATTTTCAGCCACTCATTCTCAATATTTTCAAAATGTCAACTGCAAGTAGATTATGTCAACTTGGGGTATTATCATCAATGACATGCACATCAAATGTCAATAGTCTGCATATCAAATGTCAACAACTTATAGTTGACATTATATGTGTATAGTTGACATGTAGTCGACATTATATGTGTGTAGTTCACATGAATTGTATATGTAGTTGGAAAAAAAATTAATTTTTTTTAAAAAAGTATTTATTGAATAAAATGTACTATGAAATTACCATTCTGCTCTTTCATAATTAATTAAACTAAAAATATTTTCTATGTGACAAATTCTGGACCACCCATTTAATAAAAATGAGTGGCTGATAATGTATCTCAATTCTCAATTAGGCTAAAAAATCTTAATCGATCAGAGCTCGACAAATGTATGTATCTTAAAAAGCCCAAGTTATTGATGTCTTTTCAAAAGCGTAACATGTTTCAACTTTTGAGGAATGAATACGAAATTTGAAAAATTTTAATTTAGATAAATTTACATAAATTGTACACACATAATACCTCTTAATATTTAGTTTTATTTCTAGGATATAATTTCATGACTGATTTATTTTTAGTATATAATTTTGGAAAAAAATTTAACATATCACTTTAGGAAACAAATTATGAATTAACATTAGTACAATATATATTAACACACTACATAATTAAATTACTATATTTAATCATTAAATTATTTTTATAACTGATATAATACTATACCGTGGTGTTCGGTTTCCTAGATAAAATAATACCAAGATATAATCTATGATTGAGTTGTGAGATTATTTTAGTCATGGGGGGTTAGGTATGACTAATTATCCCATGATTGTCCATTTAGGATTGAGTTGTGAGATTAATCTCATAAACCAAACACACTACAAATTTAATCCAGGATACAATCTAGCAAACCGAACACCCCTTACATATTTTATTTGATAACTTTTTAGTTTAATATTCTATTTTTCTTTCTCATTCATTTTATTCTTCTATAGCTTATTTTCCTTTTGTATTATTAAGCATTATCTTTTCCTTAATTAACATGGAGGGTGATTAAAAAATTCTAGTAAAATAGATAAATTCTACTTAATTAAAGAAATTATGAAAATCACAAAATTATCCTAATAGTATACTATATACAATTTTGAAAATTTATCACTACCCTCTATTTTTACCCTTGAAAATATTCCACTCATATTTGAAGAAAAAACTTGTACAACTAGTTATGTCTTAAATAGTTTTCTATACGCTATTTTATTGCTTTGTAGAATGAAATGGATATTGTATAAGGAAAGAATCAACTACAGATAATTATTTTCATTTAATTGAATTGATTTTTTCTTTCCTTTCCTAGCATACATTTTATAGAGTATATTGAGAACTTAATGGGATTTGCAAAATGAAGTTTAGCTATCAGATTCTATTATGAATCACAAAAGCAACATAAAATTGTGAGAAGTACATGTCCTTATAAGGAAAAGAAGAAGGCAATGCATATGTTAGTCAAAATCTGATTTAAGGATAACAATGCATTGCACTGGTGCAGATTATGCAGCTTGTGGCACAACAGCATGGAGAGGGAAAAACCTCACTTGTGTTTGCTTCAAGCGAAAGGGAAGCCAGACGCGGATTTGCCTAAATTTGACACCCTTACAGGTAAGGCCATTGCTCCATACTCGAAATCTACGTGCTGTAGCTTTTGTTTTCGCATTACTTTATCTCTTTGCTGCCTTAAATTGGGCAGGAAGAGAGGCTAAAACGGTTGAGACACCGAACTAAAGTTCAGTTTGATGCTTCGAGAATAGAACATCAGGTGTGAAAGCATTCTGAAAAGTGCCTACTCATTCTACTGGTACTTTTCACTTTTTGCAACCGGATTCAAAATGGGGAAACTAGCTTATTCTAGGAAGTTTTGTACTCGAATTTCAGGAAGCACTGAGGGCGTTATGGTCTGCTACGTACCCTGGCGTGGAGCTGCAGAGTTTGAAATCTGACCAGTGGAAGGAAATGGGATGGCAGGGAAATGATCCATCTACAGACTTCAGGTTTTGATATCATTGTTGATGATGTATCTTTCTTCGCAACTCACTCACTCAACGCTTTCGTACATACTCATTTCTTGTTCTGTTTCAGAGGGGCAGGTTTTATTTCATTGGAGAACTTGCTGTTTTTTGCCAAGACTTTTTCGGTAACATACTATTTGTTCTCTTCCTTGTTCTTGTCCACGTCGAGCCTGATCCATTCTCTCCAATTTCTTGAAAAACTTCATAAATGCAAAAAAAAAATACTAGTAACAACTTGTTTTTTATGTTTCAGCTTTCATTTCAGAGTCTATTGAGGAAGCAGACAGGCAAAAGGGCAATGTGGGAGTATCCATTTGCTGTTGCTGGTGTCAACATTACATTCATGATCTTGCAAATGCTCGACCTCGATGCTAGTAAGTCCACTTTCTGAGTTTTTCAGACCGACTATCTTCCGTCTCTAGGCTGGCTAATGTAACCTCAATATTATGCAGTAAAACCACGAACTCCTATCAGGGCCGTTTTTCTTCAGATGTTGTCCGGTGAGCCTACCTCTTATCACCATCGTCTTCATCGCACTTTCTTGATGGAGTCGACTAACAACTTGGTGTTTTGCAGAGAACGAGTGGGCTTTCGACCTCCTATACTGCGTGGCTTTCATGGTTATGGACAAGCTGTGGCTGGACAAACACGCGACATACATGGAATTCAATGTAAGCAAAACCTCCTAACTGGCCTCGTTGCCATCTCCTTTCGGACAGTGCCTCACAATGGCCTTAAACAGGATATTCTAAGATCGACGAGGTCTCAGCTAGAAAGGGAATTTGTAATGGATGATGTGTTGCTGATTGAAGACATGCCATCCTACAACCTCTTGCGTTGATCACATCACACTTCCCCTAACCTTTCATGATTCTGACCATCTTAATGTAAATGTATACAGTATACCAGATATTTCCCATAAATTATTTCAGCTATTTGATACCAACTAAACTAGCTATACTTGTTCAATGCTCGAGGCCCTCTGTCTGTAAATAGTGTTTGGATTTACAGCTGTCGAATCATGATTCATGTATTTGAGTTATCTTTGGTTATGGTCCTAATGGATCAGTGAAACTCTCTTCTTAGTTTGCGTATGTTTTTTATGTTAGCAACTTTAATGATTTAAGCTAAGAACTCTGATATATTTTGAAAAACCTAAGAAAGCGTAGGCTCCTTAGAGCATCCACTACGCGTCCCGCGCGGGGCTCGCGTTCCGTCCCGGAGGGACGGTTCCGCCGCGGGACGCGTTGCAACGTTCGTCCCGTCCCGTAGCCTGTCCCCAGCCCGTCCCGTAGCCCGTATCCGCGAGACAAGGGACGCGCCGGCCCGTCACGCGCCCGGGCGACGTGGCGCGCCCCCGATGCATGCGTGACGCCCACTCGCTGGCCCGCGAGTGGGCGTCGTAACGGATGACGCAATAAATCATTTTTTTTAAAAAAATCGAATTAAAAAAAAAATACTTTTTATTTATAAAAATCGTTTTTATATTTAAAAACAATTTTTACAAATAATTAAATACAAGAAATTCGTAATAGCCCACATATATTTGATGGGCTTGCGAATTTATGAAACTCATTCTTGGTTGCTTCTCTTTTATAGAGACAACCTTGAATATTTTATGTTCCACTTTCGATGTGGGACAAAATCATTCATGGTTGCTTCTCTTTTATAGAGACAGCCTTGAATGTTTTATGTTCCACTTTCGATGTGGGACAAAGTCATTCATGGTTGCTTCTCTTTTATAGAGACAACCTTGAATGTTTTATGTTTCACTTTCGATGTGGGATAAAATCATTCTTGGTTGTTCTTCTTTTATAGAGACACCCTTGAATGTTTTATGTTTCACTTTCGATGTGGGACAAAGTCATTCTTGGTTGCTTCTCTTTTATAGAGACAACCTTGAATGTTTTATGTTTCACTTTCGATGTGGGATAAAATCATTCTTGGTTGTTCTTCTTTTATAGAGACATCCTTGAATGTTTTATGTTTCACTTTCGATGTGGGACAAAGTCATTCTTGGTTGCTTCTCTTTTATAGAGACAACCTTGAATGTTTTATGTTTCACTTTCGATGTGGGACAAAGTCATTCTTGGTTGTTCTTCTTTTATAGCGACATCCTTGAATGAACCAAGAATGATTTTGTCTCACATCGAAAGTGAAACATAAAACATTCAAGGATGTCCGTATAAAATTGTATTTTAAATTATGTCATTTTTATTTTTTTAAGATTTTAAATATGTTTTTTTTTTTAAATTTTAAGTTGTATTTTTATTTTATGCTGTAATGTTGTTTTAATTTTAATGAATTGTGTTTGTTTAAATTGAATTGGGTTGGAAAAAAAATAAAAAATGAAATTAAATGAATAGTAATTAAGGGACGGAATAAGGGACGGTTAAGGGACGGAGCGTTGCAGGTTCCGTCCCTTAGTTAAGGGATGGAGGAAAAAAGGACAGTGGGGCCCTCAAATAGTGGTCAAATAGTAGTTAAGGGACGGTTTAAGGGACGATATAGAGACAGCGTAGTGGATAGCCTTATAGTCATAAATACAAAGTGTCACCCAAACATATTTGTACTACCTTCCTATAATAGAGTACTCACTTTAACTTCGTTCATATTTTATGAAATACTATAACAAAAGTGAATCAAATTTTTTATAAAAAATGGATCCTAATTTCATATACTTCCTCCGTTTCCTAAAAATATAAACTTTAGAACCGGCACGAGGTTAATGTAAAAATTACTAGTAAATAAAAAAAGATAGGAGAAAAAATAAGTAAAGTAAGAAAGAAAAGTAGAAGAAATAGTACTCCCTTAATTTCATAGTAGTTGAGTCATTTTGTCATTTTAGTACGTTCCATAATAGTGGAGTCAAAAGTCAATGGATTTCTTTTCACTTATTTTACTATCTCTTACTTTATTCTTTCTTCATTTCTCTCCTCTTTCTCTTTTCATACTTTATCCTTTATTTACTTAACTCACTTAATACATTTTTTCTTAAATCGCATGCTGAAAAAAAATGTTGTCACTTGTCACTATTATTGAACTGTGTGAATAAAATTAGTATTAGTGGATAATGGGGGGTCCACTTTCTAAAAAATTAGAGTTTTTATTTGGAAACGGACAAAAAAAAGAATTTCTATTTTAAAAAAATAAATATAATAATAATTTTATACTTCATATTAAAATATAAATAAAATAAAATTAATAGAAAGTGAATTTTATTAACAAAGAGTAATCTATCTTAATCTAAAGTGCAAGTTGGGTGAAAAGACCTTAATATCCTTTTTTGGAGGGAAAATAGAAAGATGGAGTGTCTTCTATCAAAAAACAATTTTTGAAGGCAAAAACAATTGGACAAATAATGGTCTAATAAAATGCTAGCTTCTTGAAGAAGTTTTAAAACACATTTAAATAGAGCAATACCATTAATTAATTTTTTTAATTAAGTTATTAAATTTATATATTAATTAGCCTTATATTTGGGTTCAAAATATAATAGAGAATTTAATTTATCTTCCATTCATTTAAGTTAAAATTTAGATTTAATCCTTTATTGCAATACTTTTTCTCCGAATTAATTCACGAGCTAAACGAAAATACAAATATGTAATGATTACAATTTTCATCCTATATTTACTCAATTAAAGTTTTTAATTCTTATATTTTAATTCACCTCTAATTAATTAAATAATACTACTAAATTTATAGATTAAATTACGGAATAAAATGAAATTATATATATTTAAAATTAAATATAACTTTTAAAGATTGTATAACTTCTTAATATAAAGAGTAGTGTAAATTGTCACATTATTCAAAACAAACAAGATGCATAAAATATTATCGTTATTTTAAGTGATAATTTACTTTTTATATGTGTTTGTGGCGGGAAGCAAGAAATTTATTCTTTTCAATACAAAAAATTCACTTAGTCTTTCGACATGTATATCAAGTTATGCTATAGTATGAAATTAAATGGAATAAATAAATAGTCAACTAAAGTGTGATTATTGGATAATAAAATTTTCTATCTTGACTTCTCAAAGAAGTTTTAAATTTATATGATATTTGATGCGAAGCATATTTCCTATTCTTTACCCCGGTTTTTATGTTAATTGTAGCTCACCAAGTCGTGCTTTGAGTGTAGTTTCGGGTGTTAGAAGCTGGAAGTTCGTCGAAAATGCATAGCTGAGATTCCAGAGAGTTCGCCCGGTCGGGCGTTTTGAAGTTGCTAAACGCCCGGTCGGGCGTTTCCATTTGTGCATGCGGAGTCCAGAAAGTTCGCCCGGTCGGGCGTGCTGATTTCAACTAAACGCCCGGTCGGGCGTTTCCCGCGAAGCCACGCAGCAGCCTTTCGCCCGGTCGGGCGATTCCCTCTTCTAATATCGCCCGATCGGGCGTTCGGAATGTCAAGCAGTTTTCAGCAGTTTCAATCGACGGTTGAGTATAAAAAAACAAGCGAAAAAGACACACGAGACGAGAGACAGAAAAAGACAGAGGGAGAAAAGAGGAGAGGAAGAAGAGGGTGAAGGCATTCCGGCCATTATTCCGACCATCCATTCCCGAATCCCGACTCCACTCGACGAGAGCATCACATCTATGGTTTTATTTCTACATTCTACTATGTGTGTAGGCTAGGCTCTCTTCGTTGCTCCGAGTTGTAATCTAGGCTTGTGCATTTGTTTTAACACCTTGAATCGTATGTTTGATACCAACAATGTGTTTGATAATTAAAATGCTACGTTTTTGGCTAATGATGTAGTGTTGTTAAATCTTAACTATCGTCTCTTTAACATAGCTTAGGATTGATCGTTTGTTGGTATGCTATCGTTTTAGAACTGTTCAGAGGATAAATTAATAGTGGATTAGGTAAGTAATTATAGTAGACGACATTTGTTCCCGCGCTTCTGCAGGAATTAAATGTCGTTGAAAGCTGGTTCATGGAACAAGTGTTCAGCTGACTGTGAACTATACGTCGTAGACATGTTCAGTGCACGCGATTAGGTTGATAATTTTAATCCCGTCATATGGTTCGTTGTAATGGTGTGTAACAACGCAAGCTTAGAGAACAACTTGGAGTGACTTGTCTTTCACGTGTTAAAAACCTCACTTTAGTGGCTTAAGTTAGTTAACCTTCTCAAAATCAAAACAAAATCTTTACATGCTTTGTGTAGTCTTTTTAAGTGTAAGCAATCTCGCCTCCCTGTGGATCGACACTTGAAATACTACTACGATACTGTATTCTTGCAGTAGTGTAGTATTATTAGAGTTTAAATAATTGAACTTGATAATCTTTATACATTGTTTGGGAACTCTAAAATATCGCATCAAGTTTTGGCGCTGTTGCCGGGGAGGCAATAGCTTGTTTATGCTTAATTGTTTTAGTTTTTATTTTGTTTTGTTTGATTTTTCTTTTTGAGTTTTTTAGGTACATTGTTCGTGTTCTACGGTGTGATAGTCATCTACCACATCCGGACTTGAAGACGAAGGAGTGTATTATTTTAGGTAATATTTAGCTAACTCTTAGTTTAGGTAGTTTAGTTTTCACTTAAGCACACACGTTTCAGAGTACTTACCCCGGAGTTGTCGAGAGGTCTCGCTCTCGGTAATAGGAATTATTTTGTGCTTGTGCTTGGTGTATTTTCTGTTGTGTAGGTTGAATTAATAAATTTTAAAACTAAAAAAAAAGAGGAAGTCGTGAATGCACACGAGATCTCAGGGTACACCACCTTTCGAATTACTCTGTTATCAAAGAAGGAAAGGGTCAGGAAGTTCAGCCGGGTTTGAAATTCAACAAGATTCGCCGAGTCCAATCAGAGATAACCCATTGTTTGAGAGTAGTGACAGTGATCTAGAAGCTGAGTCGATGGCCGACAATAATAACAACAACGCTGTCCCACCACCTGGAGGAAGGTTCGGTGACACTCTTAGGTCGGGAGTCGACTTTCTAGGAGAATTCGCATACGCGAATGATAACGTGAACATTCCTCCTCATTACATTAGCTTGGTGAATGGGGGAAATCTCTTCCATGGGCGAGACGATGAGGATCCGATGAGCCACCTCAACGCGTTCTATGAATTGACGAACTCTCATCGACCCCCGAATGTGGACCATCATCAGATTAAGATGGCCTTATTCCCTTTCTCACTGAGGGATAAAGCACGGGTGTGGTATGATTCTATTCCGGGATACAACATAGCCACATTCCAAGAGTTGAAGATGTTGTTCCTCTTGGAATATAACTCTCCGATGAAGATTGAGAAGTTGAGAGATGAGATCACTACCTTCTGACAGAAATATGATGAGTCTTTTGCGGAAGCGTGGAAGAGGTTCAATGAATTGCTAAGGAAATGCCCAAGTCATGGACTAGCTCCGGGGCATGACCTTTTAAAATTCTACAAAGGTCTCAACAATGAGGGCACGGGACTAGTCACTGCAGGCTCAAACGGGAACTTGGATGATTTGACGCATGATGAGGTGAGAGCCTAGTTCCAAAGGTTGGCCAACAATCAAAGGAATTGGCATAATCCAAGAAGAGCGGCTGAGAAGGTATGAGATACGTTTGGTGCTACCAAAGATGCGGAAAGAGTGACAGCCATTGAGGCTCAATTGGCGGACATTAGTACCCAGATGTCTTCAATGACGAAAGCAGTGAAATCTCTTCAACTAACTCCTCAACCTCAAGCAGTGACCGTTATGAAGTGTGGGTTGTGTCAAGGTGGACATCACACTGATCAATGTCCAAGTCTTCAAGGGCCACCAGTGGAGGACGTGAACTACATTGGTAACCATCATCAAGGTTTCAACCAAAGCAACCAATACAACAATCAGCAGAATTGGAGGCCTCAACAAGCAACCTGGAATCAAGCTGGTCCTAGCAACACTTCGGGGACTCAATGGAGGTACAACACTCAACCTCCGGGTTATGAGAAGAAGCCATCAGTCGAGGATCAATTGGGACAGATTCTCTCGTTTATGACTAAGAGTCAAAAGGAGAATGACTACTTCAAAGAAAAGACCGTGGAAAAATTTGGGCAGTTAGAAGCTACAATGAGGAATCTTGAGACTCAAATTGGGCAGATTGCTACAGCATCTCACACAAGAATTCCTAATGCTATCCCGAGTGATACGGTGCCCAATCCTAAAGGTTTTGAACAGTGCAAGGCAGTTAAGTTAAGAAGTGGAAAGGATCTTGAGTCTCCAATCATGCTAGATGCACAAAATGGCTCGAACATCTTGCACGCAGGGGCGGACAAGTTGTTTGGCTCACAAACCTCGCACGCAGGGACGGACGAGGGGATTGAGTGGGCTACTACCGAAGCTAGGGAAGGTCAACAAGAAAAAGAAGAGTCAACCATGAGTGATATCCACAAGATGAATCCACTAAGTCCGGCAATGGACCCGAAGTGTCCATTTAATTTTCCAGATTTTATCCCGCCACCACCTTTCCCAGTCGAGAATAAGAAGAAGGGTAGGAAAATAATTCAAGAGAAAGGACTCGATTGGATGATGAACATTATCAGGAAAGTTAATGTAGATGTGTCCCTGGTGGATTTGTTCCTACACTTTCCTAAATTCTCCAAGTTTTTTAAGGATCTTATTGCGAAAAAGGAGAAGATACAATACGATGGTGTGGTGATATTGAGCGCATTTTGCTCACAATTTGTGAAGGGAAAGATGCCGGCAAAGAGAAGAGACCCTGGAAGCTGTGTGATCCCATGTGAGATGGGAGATAAGAAGTTCCCAAAGTGCCTACTTGATCAAGGCTCGGGAATATCATTGATGGCTCTGAAAATCGCACGGTCAATCGGTCTAGAAGCGAGGATTGAACCAATCGACATTGACCTACAATTGGCGGATCATTCAATTGTGAAACCAAAAGGTATCATCGAGGATGTCTTGGTGAAGGTTGATAGATTTGTACTCCCGGTTGACTTCATTGTCCTAGAGATGGAAGAGGACAAGGATATGCCTATCCTATTTGGTAGGCCATTTTTAGCAACCGGTGATGTTGTGATAGAGACCAAGACAAATACGGTCATGTTTCGAGTAGATGGAGAGAATGTGGTGATCAAGCAAGAGAAGGCGGGGAAGCGCCTATTGGAGCCTGGATAGAGGTAGACAAGGATGAAGAAGGTCGAGCCAACGACTATAAACAAAGGCGCTGATTGGGAGGCAACCCAAGTTTTTTTTGTTTTTATTTTTGATTTCATATGTTGGAGGTTTTGTTTGCTCAATTCTTTCCTCTAACATTTATTTTGAATTGAGTGTTTCTTTTTGTAGTTTTTGTTCTTTTTGTAGGAGCAACTGGGAGTTAGGATTGGAGCTTAGGAGGAAGCACACCTGCAAAGGATTTTTACACCCACCCTCCCACCCGAATGCACTATGGACGTCATGCCAAGTTTGGGGGAGTTTCCTTTCCCTTTACTTTATTTGTCTTCTTTGCATGCATTGAGGACAATGATGCATTCAAGTTTGGGGGGGTTATGAATGATTTGTGATGTATGTTTTTGGGTGTTTTGCGTGATAAAGATGTTTTGAATCTATGTAGTTGACGGGTGCATGCTTTATCTTCGGCTTTCTGGTTAGGAAATCTTACTTAATTTTACTTGAACTTTGAAGCTTAGGATGAATGGAATGGGTGCATGAATTTAATTGAAAGAGCATGTTGTGATTACAACCGATTTCTTGAGTTGAGGAGAGTATGAAAATCACATGACTTGTGGAAATTATCTTGGATTGATTTACTTTATCGAGTGAAGTGCTTGCGTTCGTTTGTGTTAACGATATGGGAGGATAAGGCACTAGGATGAACTCCATGGCCAAATGATCACATGCCTAGTCCATCGAATGATCCCCTAGAAGCCACCTTGAGCTTAATTTCTTATTCTTTGTGTAAACACTTAGCCAAACACTTAGCCACTGAAATAAGCCTAATTTTAGCCTCATCGATAGACCTTGCTACTATTTGGGTGCTAAATACAAGTTGAGCTTTGTGGTTTGAGTTTGAGTGTGGGTGGTGAATTGTAAAGAGTAGACATATCTAGACTTGATGTAATGTGAAAAGAATGAAGTTCTTAGAAAGGAAAGAAAAAAGAAAAAAAGACGACCTCCAAATTTGCAAAAGTCGAGGTCTTTATAAAAAAAAAAGAAAGAAAGAAAGAAAAAGAAAAAGTTTGATGGAATAAAGATAGAGCTTCTATATTTGTTTGATGTAATCTTGTCTAGAATAGATCTCAAGTTTGGGGGGGGGTCGAGTTTGGTTGTAATATTTTGTTGTTTGTTCTTTGGAAGGAAGTTGTAGGAGGGAAGAATTTGACACTCAATTGTGTAGCCTTCGAGCTCACTATCCATATGTATCCTACCTCGTCCCTAGCCCCATTACAACCTTGAAATAAGACCTTGGACCTTATCGTTGATGCTTGTGGATGTTGTGTAAAGAACTTGGTAAAGTTAAAGAAGTTCGATTTGAAATCTGTGAGTCTATGTGGTTAGTATTGCTTGATGAGTCAATGATGACGGTTTGAGTTGTTTGATCGTATGTTTGGACTTACTTTGAAGTGCATCTTGACTTGAAGTTTTAAGGGGATGAGTGATTGTTCTTGAGAGTGGGAAATCTTGATTGGAAAGTTTGGGGGTTCAGATTTTGGCACTCACGTCCCTACATGATTCTTTGTGATGAAAATTTCTTTGCGGGGTAGACTTGTGTTGAGTTTTTGTGCTGAAAATAAACCTCGCTCGGGGCGAGCAAGTGTTCAAGTTTGGGGGTATTAAGGCTGCTGCGTGGCTTCGCGGGAAACGCCCGACCAGGCGTTTAGTTGAAATCAGCACGCCCGACCGGGCGAACTTTCTGGACTCCGCATGCACAAATGGAAACGCCCGACCGGGCGTTTAGCAACTTCAAAACGCCCGACCGGGCGAACTCTCTGGAATCTCAGCTATGCATTTTCGACGAACTTCCAGCTTCTAACACCCGAAACTACACTCAAAGCACGACTTGGTGAGCTACAATTAACATAAAAACCGGGGTAAAGAATAGGAAATATGCTTCGCATCAATATAAATCATTCATATATTTAATGTGGATATATTTAATATTCTATATATTTTTTTTCAAATTAATTTTGTTAAATTAAGCTATTATATTTATATATTAATTTACATTTTATTTGGATTAATGACTTGCATAACACTGATAATAAACATCTTTACTCACACATATTTTCTTTATTTGTATATCTTATTATAATTAACTCATACTCTTTGATCATTAGTCACACTTCTTCTTTTAGTCATTAATTTTATTGTTTATACTTCATTCGTTTAGAGTGAGACAAGATAATTACAATTATATTTTTTTAAATCTCCATATTGCCTTGAATTCTTATTATTTTTATATATTTATTATATTTTGTATTTAATATTTGAAATTTTTATGTGCCGTGCATAGTACGGATGTTAATACTAGTAAAATAATAAACTGATAAATATATAGAATAAATATTAAGTAAATCTTAAATGGACCAATAAATGGGAGATGGGGGAGTCGGTAAGTTCGAGAAAGTTCGTCGCAAAAGCTAGAAGTTAGAGCAACGAAGATCATTCCCAAAGCATCTCATTATTAAATTGTAACGACTTGCTACATATGAACCCCCACGTGTCACCACGTGCACCATCAATTCACCCAATTGTCGATCCCTTCCCACACCCTCCTTCTTAAACCCCATTTCTCTCCCTGGATTCTAACGTCAATTCATTACCTATCAATTTCTTCTGCAAACAAAAACCTAGTAATCAATTTCTTCACCAACGACATGGCTACGGCCGAGGTAATTGCAGCTGATCTGCTTTCGATTTATGTTTTGATCTTACTTTTTGTGTGATTCCTTTTCTTTCCCCCCTTTTGTAGGTTGAGATTGAGGTTGAGAGGAGTGATGTGCAGCTGAAGCGTCTCGGATTCGTTAGGTATCTTGCGATCAACGCCGCTGTTGTGGTGACGAATCTCTACGGATACGCCAAGGAGAACTCCGGTCCCCTGAAATCCACCGTCTGGAAGGTCGAGAGCACCGTCACCGCCGTCGTTGGACCCGTTTTCGACAGATTCAAAGGCGTTCCTGCTCATATCCTCGTTTTCCTCGACAATAAGGTAAAATCTTCGGTGTGTTACGATTTCTTTTTAAATTAGGGTTTTTGAACTTCGGATCCATGTTTATGCTTTGCTTAGAGGTAAATTACTCATTAATTTCAACTCATCATTGTATAATTGGGAGATATTATTTTCTGTTTTGAGAGATCATACACCCCCATATCTATTGGCTTATCTTAGTTTAGCTCATTGAGCAGCAGCTTAGTCAGTTCTGTTTGAGTATTACTTTCACTTCTCAATACTCTCACTGGTTTCTTCTCAATACTTAGTCCGTCAGTGTTGACAATTGAAGCTAAAAATATAACATATAACTGTCCCACATCGGTGTCAAGAGAAAACTGAAACTAGTATATAAGTCTCATGGGCCCTCCTCCTATCACCAATTGGTTTTAGGATGGAACCTATGGATTTCTATCATGGTATCAGAGCGGGTCGCCGACTGTGGGTCATATTTAACTGACCCAGCAGTATATCTGGGCTGAAACTGAAAAAAAATGACTGACCCAGCAATATAACTGGGCTGAAAATTTGGGCCAAGTGGTCCAACCGATCGAAAAAAATTGGGCCGATTGTCCAATTGATTAGAAAAAAGTCCAACCCCTCCAAGCTTCACCTTGAAGGGTTTGAGGGAGGGTGTTGACAATTGAAGCTAAAAATATAACAAATGACTGACCCAGCAGTATAACTGGGCTGAAAATTTGGGCCAAGTGGTCCAACCGATCGAAAAAAATTGGGCCGATTGTCCAATTGATTAGAAAAAAGTCCAACCCCTCCAAGCTTCACCTTGAAGGGTTTGAGGGAGGGTGTTGACAATTGAAGCTAAAAATATAACATATAACTGTCCCACATCGGTGTCAAGAGAAAACTGAAACTAGTATATAAGTCTCATGGGCCCTCCTCCTATCACCACATCGGTGTCAAGAGAAAACTGAAACTAGTATATAAGTCTCATGGGCCCTCCTCCTATCACCAATTGGTTTTAGGATGGAACCCATGGATTTCTATCAGTCAGTTCTGTTTGAGTATTACTTTTTTTGTTGGTGTAGGTTGATGAAGCAAGCTTGAAATTTGGAGAATGTGCTCCGGCTGCAGCAAAGGTCGCGGCCATAAAGGCTCAGTCGATAGCAAAGGAAGCATCTCGGATCGTGCTAGAGCTCGTTGAGGAAGCTAAAGTAGAGGGTCCAGTTGCAGCCATTTCCCATGCTGGCAAGATTTCAAAGGATGTTGCAGTGAGCGGATTGGCCATGGCGTGGTACAAGGCCAACCAGTTCCCGGCCCTGCACGGAGTCTTGGAGATAGCTGTCCCGACAGCCACACATTGGTCGGAGAAGTACAACAGCATTGTCAAAGACTTGGGCTCCAAAGGGCACACTGTTTTCAGTTATGTCCCGCTGGTCCCCATCGAGGAAATGGAGAAGGCGTATAAGCAGGTTGAGGCGGCGGCCAATAAGAAGACTGACTCTGGCAGCTCGAGTGACTCGGAGGAGGAGGAGTAGATTTAGGGTTGTTCAAGTGTGTGATGAGTAGGTTTTCAGACTTTGTTTGCCTCTGTAAATAACTCCTGGACCAACTTGTTAGCTTGATTATCATCCTTCTTTGTCTTGTACATTTGGCTCATGCTAAAGCTGTACTAGAATCCCTCTATTTGAAGATGGTGTCGTCGGTTTATATTAACTCTTTTTGCGTTGGGTTGGACTCTCTACTCGGTCAAAATCAATACTTCATGCTTTTTTTTATCACATATATTATATTATATTATATACAAAAAACAGCTCAAAATAAATTGTATTGAAAGCGTGATCAATTTTGAACTTAAAACCATCAAAGCTTTGTTGAAATACAGATTTTTTAGTTTTAACAATTTGTCGAAGCTTGTGAGCGTAATTTTGAGGCTTTGAGCAAACTGAGTGTTTAACTTTTGTCTCTGCAATTTATTACAACGAACAAGCTGAAGAAAATCAGTTCGAATCTAACAGCACACTGCCAGTGAACACCAAATACAATCATTGTCTTCAACAGAGGTCACCCCGCATCTGTATAACTGAATGCCCTTCTTATCCCCTGCAAGAAGAGAGATATAATTATCCGGTGTAGCAAATCTAACAATGCAGAGTTCTAGTTACATTCCAGCATATGTAATGTCGGGACTAGAAAGATAAGTATAACGTTAATAGCTTAGATGACGCAGCTCCTTACACAAATCCTCACATGATTAACTAGCAAATCGATAATAGACAAATTGATGCAGAGGTTAGGCAGTAGCTCTACATAGTGTACGTGTTAATCATGGACATGCATATTATCCAAATGGCTTGGGAAACAGCTTAAAGAGTTGGACAAAGAAGAGATAAACTTGGCCTAAACTGAATATAAGGCACATATTGCAGCGGCAATGCATACCTTACACACATGCAAGAGAGAACCCATACATAACACATTATTTTATCAAACTCTAAAACCTGGGTATGAGGTATTGACTTATGAGACTATTCAGATTCAGAACATAGCAGTTCTAGTGAACAGTTGCTCACTTTTGAAACTATACGATTCCAGGTGATAATCCAGAATTGGGTCTCAATGTCATTTATTAGAAGTGGACAATAGTGGTTATACCAGATGATAATGTATGAACACAAGAACCCCTGTTCCTAACGAGACTGAGACAAAAGGCGTTAAACCAAAGATTTGCAGCCAAATACATGATACATTGTCAAAGGATAGAACGAGATAGCTGCAAAAGAAAAAATCGAAGAGTGTTGCTAAACTGTAATCAACCGGTGTTCTTGATTTTAAGAGCAGGGATGCATAAATCTGTTTGTCCTATGGGGAGTGTAAAGATACCCCGATGTACACTCTCACACACACACCATTTGCATTTTAAGAGTTAATCTTGAACAAGCAGAAATCCTCTATAGCCTGTGTGACCAGATAATTATCTTTAACTTGGGGAAACTTATCTCACCCATTTAATGTCTCATAGAGTACATAAACTCAGAAACCTATGTATTTTACTCCTAAAGTGCCACAAATACAAACTATATGAACACACAAAGTCACAGACAATGTCAGTGTTGAATTTTGTAATAAAGTTACATAGGAAAGTTCGAGGAGCTCACCAATTATTTGGAGTATTCCTCAATGACTTCATCGTATGGATCACGGCGGCCTTGGACATTGCTAATCTGCTCATCCCAGAAGATCTGAGCGTTGTGGCGCTCAAATGTCCAGAAGCCATAGGGGCGCAGGGGCAAGCGATGCATCTCTATGGTCTTCTTGCACTGCTCCTTCCGTTCGTACAATCTCTCCCTGGCTTTCCTGTCTCTCTCGTTTGGATCCTCCATCAATCGCAACACCAAATTCTCCGCAAATTCCATTATGAATCCCATCTGCAACCAATTGATCAAACTTATGGATGCTATAACGCGACTATGCGAATACTTTATCGAATTCAGGTTCATCAAAATCAATTTGAAAATCAATATGAAAATCAATATCTATGTAAGGAGAAGGGACGAGCTTAGTTCAGCACACATTTTGACATTCTCGTGTCTATGACCATTTTCATTTAGACTAAAATTGAGCACGAGCTGAAATCACAATAAAAAAACCCTAGATTTTGAATCATAAATCACGTTAACTGAAGAAATTAAGAGAGGGAGATTAAATTATAGCTCAAGTAACGTGAGAAAATTCGAAATCTGCAACATTAAAACAGAGAAAACATGAAGCTTGTGAATGATTTACCCTGAAGCTGGAACAGTCGAGAGGAGATTGATCTACAAGAGGAAAAACGAAAACGGGGAAAAATGTCTTAAACTTATGGTCAGACTAATGGGCTTTCTCTAACGTTCATTAAGCCCATACAATTATTTAAAACTAAGCCCACATTCCAAATACCCATTAACATTTTTTTAGAAAATACTCTAAAAATAACTACACTCAACTCCTCTTCCTACAAGAAAAAGCACTCCTTAATAAAACTTCAATCTTGAATTCGAAGATATGATTTGGTTTCATTTATGTTTCTTGTGTTCCTAATTTTTTATTTTCAATAAATACTCACATAAGTATTATTATCAACATGGAGACAAAATATTTTCATATTAAATAAATTGTACATTTCCGCGTACATAAGTAAGTCTTAATAAGGTCAAGGGAATTTAATAAGTGAATGACAAAAAGGAGATTTATAACATGGTTTTAATGATAATGATGGGAATGGGGAATCAAAGAGAAGAAAAAATAAAATAAAGAGCTAAGCATCAACTATTTGGGCCAGGGAAACATAAAATGCCCACTATTTTGAAAATATTTGGCCTTACTCTATATTAGCTTTAGTTATGCAAGTTATAATATTTCTAGAGAGAGGGAGAGAGGTTGGTATACCAAAGCTTACTATTTGTTAGTTTTTTTTCTTTATATGCATAAAGATGCACCGACGATAGCTAATCACAAATTAAGATCAATTATATATAGGAATTAGACCGCCGAACAAATTAGTGGGTATAAGCATCCATAATTAAATAAATTAAGAAATTTTCAAAAATTATAGTACTTGAAATGCAAACATGCATCCAAAGATGTGATGAGTACATTTTTTCATGAAAGCTACTTAATTAATAAAGAATCATCCGAAATAAAACTGATAAGTTATCTACCAAGTAAATATAATTAGATGCAAATAAATTAAGATGTGTGTGTGTGGGAGAGAAACAGAGAGAGAGATATTTGCATAATAGGAACTTTGGAAGAGTATATGAATTGATAGAGGTTGCAAAACTAACTAGAAAGGTCCACAGATGATGGATGGGATCTTGATTTAATGTATGTAATTAGACTTTAATATAGAGTTGCATTACAATGTAGATGGAATAAAAGTTGGAGTCAAATTTTCATTTCAAATCCTACTGCTACAATTAATAATGTCATGACAAATAGAATAATACCAACCATATTGTAGAATTAATATAATATTTATCAACATTAATATTGCCATATCAGAAGTTTCTATTAGTTGCTAATTATAGTATTATTAATTTATAATTAAAGCATAAAATATGAATATGGTTTATATTTAATTAAAGTGTACTAATTAGTGGAGTAATATTTTTTAAGTATGGTGTGAACAAAAAGTCCTCATAAGAGCATCTCCAGTAAGACTGGACGTCAAATAGCCCTCACATAGCCTTCACACTGCCACATCATCAGCACTACAATTCTCCTGCCACATCAGCTTGCCATCAAATAGCCCTCACATAGCCTTCACACTACCTATCCACATCACTAATAACAATTATACTGTGCATCCGTTGGGGTCGATGTGTGCGAAGAACCGGTGGAAAAATCAAAAGTCGGCCGATAGGCGTTGTCCCCCCCGTGCGTCCCATGCGCCGGGGGAATCATCTGCTGTGCCGGTGGCTGCATCCCGGGTGCCCACCCCGGCATCATCTGCATAGGGGGCTGCATGCCGGGTGCCCACCCCGGCATCATCTGCTGCCACGGGTACATGTTGTAGTACCCGGTCATCGGAGGCCAACCACCTCCCCCAGGAGCCGGGGAAGTATGGGACCCTACCCCGGGAGTCGGGGGCGTCTGAGACCCTACACCGGGAGGCGGGGGAGTCTGAGACCATCCCCCGGGAGTCACTGGAGTACCTTCGTAGTTGTTCTCCATTGCTCGTTATTGATCTTGAACAGAAAGTAAGGTAGAGAGAGTACTCGTTAAAACAAGTGGTGCGAATGAAAATGACGTTCAAAGCGCGTATATATAGTGTTTTCTGTGGGAATTTTTTTTTTTTTTTTAATCTGACGCCGAATAGGGGTCCTACAATGGCGCCGTGAGGATCGGGTCGGAACCGGCGTCATCGCGCGAATCGGCATGGCCACGCCGATTTTGACGCCGATTTCGCCGACGCCGGTTCCAATGGTTCGGCGTCAGAACCGGCGTCGGCGAAAAATCGGCGTCGCGATTTTGACGCCGGCATTGGAGATGCTCTAAAGAAGAAGAAAAACAGCCAAACCTAAATTCTAAGAGCATCTAGTGCCTACAATTAATGCACTCCTTAATCCTTTTTCTTCAGCTCTATCACACTTAATAACGCAGTAATTAGCGGCCATTGAACCTAATTCGAACTAATCTGTCAATTCAACATAACTAAATTCATGAAAATATTAGGGGAGTACAGAAAACAATAATTACTACTATAATAAAATTAAGTAGCCTGTGGCATATTAAAAAATCATGTAGAGAAATGTAGAAAAGGGTTGATTTTTTAATGCCGTCAGGTTAAGGCAATTGAACATAGACTTTCTTAGTTTCCATACGGTACTAGAATAAATAATTCCATTGGATGCATTACTTAACTATAGTTTTAATTTAGTTTGCCAAGCCAAATAAATTTCGTGGAGTTTATACAGTCACAATCGAAAATTTAATGTTAGTTAATAATCAAAACCACGATCGATTCTTTGAAGAAAAATGGTACCATGTCTTACTAGTTTTTATCTACTAAGTTCGGGTAATATTATTATACATAAGACATATTGTCACGCTACAAATTACGTATATTTTACAAAAATAATAAAAATGATACCATCTATTTACAGAATTATTTAGGGTAAAAAAAATCAACCATCCTAAATTCCTAATCTTTAGGAATATTAAATAAGAAATACTACTAAAGATTCAATATGTATATCAATTTATTTTGCAAGAGAATAAAGAATATAACGAAAAGTTTTTTATGAAAATGGCCAAAAATACATATTTTTGGTTTGGTCCACGCAAGAAAGTTTTCTACGAACTATTTATGAATCCAAAGTAGCGGAAAATTAAAATTTTTGGAACAACGATGATGGGGTACGAACTAAACCCTAATGGCAAGCCCAATAACAGTGACGGCCCATCAGCCCAGAGCCCAAGAAAGAGTATCTGTTCGGCACCAAAGAGTTCGGCACGACCAAAGAGTTCGGACTCAGCCTACAGCTCGGTAAAAGCCGACCAGTCAAGCTCTCCTCTCAGATCGGCAAGAGCTGATCGGTAAAGTCCAGCAGTTCGGTCTCAGCATTCGACCGAACTAGGAGTTAGTGGACTCATGAAAGGCCTCCACGACCTCCGCTATACCCACGATCTATTTAGTGGTACGAAGCAGTTATTGAGCAGTTATTGCTCACCCACGATCTTGTTAGTGGGGCTGCAAACCACGACCTTAGTTCAATGTATAAATAGAACTTAGATCAGATAGAAAAGGGTTAAGCTCTCTAGAGATAAAATCATATAGCAAGTCTGTGTTGTAAGCTGTAATCCCAGATCAAGCAATACAATCTTGCCCTCCCTTCTTCCCGTGGACGTAGATTTACTTCAGTAAATCGAACCACGTAAATTCTGTGTGTTGTGGTTTTCATTCTCTACCAGCATTTACTAAGATCAGAAATTCGCGGATCCATCACTGGCGCCGTCTGTGGGAACCAGAGAACAAAATTTGTGATAAAGCGAATTTTTGATCCATTTTTTCCACCCAAAAAATGCATACCAGATCGCAGAGTACCCGTATTCCTGCCCGTGAGAACCAGGAGGAAGCCAATCCATCCCACAGGTCTGGAAAACAGCCTAGGGATAAATCCACCACCAGTTCTCATGGCGAAGGAACAAGCCGCTCCAAAAATCGTCCCACTGAGTCTTCCCAGCAGCCCGATTTGAATGAGGCTGTCAAGCAGTTTTTGGAGGCGAAGCAGGAGGAATTCTTAACCTTCCTGCGAAAAAGCCAAAAGCAGCCGGAGACGAAAACGGCGGATTCTCCTTCTCCCTCCGCACAAGAAAGTCACTACCGCAGTAGTGTCGCATCTCCCAGGAAAAAGAATCCCCGTCCCCCACATATTCCAGTTCCTCCTCGGTACCGGAATCACAGGAGAACTCAATCTCCTCCATACCGACGAGATATCGGATTCGCCGTGTACGGAGCACTGAAGACTCCGTTCTCGGACGACATCACCCGAACTCCCCTACCACAGAACTACCGAACTCCGTCGATGACTTACGACGGGCTCGTGGACCCTCACGATTTCTTGGGGCGCTATCAATATAACATGGCGAACCAGGGTCTCAACGAGGTCCACATGTGCAAGCTGTTTCCCGAGCTGCTCATCGGGAACGCGAGAAGGTGGTTCGATAGCCTCCCCCAGGGCAGCATCAGATCTTACCGAGATCTAATGGATGCCTTCCACAGGAGGTTCTTTCAGAAAGCGGAAGCCCGAATCACTTCGGCTCAGCTGCTTTCCATTCGTCAAGGTCGCGACGAAAAAATCAGCGACTTTATGACAAGATTCCACAAGGAATGCCTGCAAGTAGACGATCTCAACGATCTGCTTGTCATCTCGGCATTCCAAAATGGAATCCTGCCCGGAGCTCTCTACAGGAAGCTCGTTGAGTGCGGTCCGCAGACAGCTCAGGAAATGTGGGACATTGCGGACCAGTACTCCCGGGCCGATGAGGCAGACCGTCGCAAACGGTCGTTAGACAGCTCATCGACCCGAGGAGACAGAAGGAAGCCCGATCATAGCGATCAGGGGCATCCTCGCCGGACTCCATTTGAAAGAATTCAAAGGGCTCCGGTGCAAGACAGATTGGGACCTCGTCTCAATCCCGAGAAGCCGCCCGCTCAGTTCGTACCGCTGAACAAGCCGAGAGCGGAAATTTTCGAACTGCACTCTGACCTATTCGAAAAGCCAAAGCGGATGACGAAATCAGCCGCGCGCCGACCACAGGATAGCTACTGCTCCTACCATCAAGACCACGGTCACGATACTGAGGAGTGCAGAAACTTGGCTGCCGGTATCGATGTTCTTGTGAAGGCAGGGACATTGAAAAAATACCGAAGCAAGCAGCCAAAGAAGAATAAAAAGCAGAGTGGTGCGAACTGCGCTCCTCAGGATCCGAAAAGGCAGCCGGATCCCGAAGACGATGACGAGCCGCAATATGATGGAGTAATCCAGACTATTGACGCGCTCCCTGCCGGGAAGACCAAGTCGTCCCTAAAGTCAGAACGCAGAGGCTCCAATCGAGAGGAGCCAACGCATAAAAGGCTGAAGCAGGACGAAGTGATTACGTTCTCGGCTGCTGATCCCGTCCCGGCCATCTCTCCTCACCAAGACGCCATTGTCATCCAAGCCGGAGTGGCAAACAAACTGATCCACAGGGTGTTTGTGGATACAGGAGCATCGGTTAGCATTCTTTTTAAGGAGTGCTTCGACAAACTAGAAGTGGACCCTGCTCGGCTCAGTCCGGCTCCGCTTCCCCTGAAGAGCTTCACCCAGGAGGACACCCGCCCTGAAGGTATTATCAGCCTTCCGATCACGGTGGGGAAAGCGCCTACTAGCTCCAGTACGATGATTGAGTTTTTCGTGGTGAAAGCTCGGTCCCCGTACAACGTCATCCTGGGAAGAGACTGGCTCAACACAGTTCGGGCCGTTTGCTCCACCTATCACCTCACCATCAAGATCCCTACTAAAGGAGGGATAGCGGTCATCCGAGGTGACCAAAAGAGAGCAAAGGAATGTCTGCAAATTGCGCTTAGAAGTGCCGAGCAGTCAGATCGGCACCACCAAGCATAGCAATCACAGCAGCCGGAGTCAGAGGCGATGACCGAAGTCATACCGGAGCCGAACTCGATGACAGTTCAGCTGTACGAAGACGATCCATCCAAAACGGTTAAGATCGGCTTCGCGGGAACGCCCCTACTTCGAGAAAAAACCATCCAGCTCCTCAAGGAGTATAAAGACGTCTTTGCATGGTCTCCGTTGGACATGACCGGAGTGCCCCCCGAGGTAATCACTCATCGGTTAAATATTGATCCTTCAGTCCGGCCGATAAAACAGAAGCAAAGACTCTTTGCGGCAGAACGAAGTCAAGTCATCCATGACGAAGTCCGTCAATTATTGAAGGCGGATGTGTTATTCGAAGTGAAGTATCCTTCGTGGGTGGCCAATCCTGTCATGATCAAGAAAAAGGAAGGAGGATGGCGGATGTGCATAGATTTCACCGATCTAAATAAGCACTGTCCCAAAGATTGCTATCCCCTTCCGAACATAGATAAAAAAGTAGAAGCTTTGATAGGCTTTGAAATTTTTTGTTTTCTTGATCTGTACAAAGGATACCATCAAGTTTTAATGGATGAGATTGACGCTTCAAAAACGGCCTTCATTACTGATTTCGGCATTTTCGCTTATAAAAAGATGCCATTCGGTTTAAAGAATGCCGGAGCCACTTATCAAAGGATGGTAGACAAGCTTTTTCGGCACCTGATTGGAAAGGAGGTCGAAGTGTATGTTGACGATATAGTCGTCAAAAGCAAAAGCACTTCGGAGTACGAGCACAACCTCAAGTCCACTCTCGACGTGCTCAAGAAAGCCAACCTCAAACTTAATCCCCAAAAGTGTACCTTTTTGGTAGATTCGGGAAAGTTTCTGGGTTGTTGGGTTTCAAAGGACGGACTCAAGGCAAACCCCTCAAAAGTTCAAGTCGTTCAGAACATGGCAATGCCGAAGTCCATACATGACGTGCAAAGGCTAACCGGATGTCTAGCCGCACTGAATCGATTCCTTTCCCAAGCAGCCGAAAAGCAACTGCCGTTCTTCAAGGTGTTGAAAAAGGCACCAAAGTTCGAGTGGGGAGCCGAGCAGAAAAAGGCCTTTGACGAACTCAAAAGTTATCTAGCCGAGCTTCCTATTCTCTCTGCTCCAACCGAAGCCGAAGTAATATTCTTATACTTAGCGGCATCGGATCAAACCATCAGCGCGGTGCTTGTACGAGAAGAAGGCCTAAAGCAGCTTCCCATCTACTTTACAAGCCGAGCATTAAGAGGTCCAGAAACAAGGTATCAACCTCTGGAAAAAATTGCTCTGGCATTAGTAAATGCAGCAAGGAGACTGCGGCCATACTTCTATGCTCATAAGGTATGCGTCTTAACTGATCTGCCACTTCGGCAAGTGTTGACCAAACCAGAAGCATCAGGCAGAATCGCCAAGTGGGCTATAGAGTTGGGAGAGCACACAATTGAATATCTACCTCGGAAAGCCATCAAGGGACAAGCCTTGGCAGATTTTCTTGCAGAAGCAAAGTTCGATCAAGCAATTCCTGTTATTGCCGAACAGAAGAATTCTGCCAATGCCGAACTAGCACAGCCCTTGGAATCCGAAGTAGAGCCGCCGGACTGCTGGAGCGGATTCGTAGATGGAGCTTCAAACAAGATGGGAAGTGGAGCTGGTATTTTACTTGTCGCTCCCGACGGACACGAGGTAACCTACTCACTTCGGTTCCTATTCCCCACTACTAATAATGAAGCCGAGTACGAAGCCCTCCTGGCCGGACTCCAGTTAGCGCAAAGTCTGCTCGTCAAATCTCTCAAAGTCCATTGTGATTCACAAGTCATAGTAAATCACATGTTGGGTACAAGTGAAGCTCGTGACGAGAGAATGAAGAAGTATTTGGACAAAGCGCAAAGCATCAGCCGAAGTTTCTCCTATTTTCGGATAATCCGCATTCCCAGAGCGGAAAATGGCCGAGCAGATACCTTAAGTAAGTTGGCCTCAGATCCGAGCTCAAAGGCGGAAGAATTAATGCATCGAAGCATTGATGAAGCCGAGGTACATTCAGTATCTAGCTCGCCGAACTGGATGACGCCGATCTTGCAGTATCTGGATCAAGGACAATTGCCCGAGGATAAGAGAGAAGCTCGGAAGATCACGTGCCGAGCACTTCGGTACGAACTTCATGAAGGAGTCCTCTTTAGAAAGTCTTACCTCCAGCCGTTATTGCGGTGCGTAGGACCAGAAGAGACGGACTACATCCTCAGAGAAGTTCATGAAGGATCGTGCGGTAGCCACATCGGAGCCAGAGCTTTAGCTAAAAAAGTTCTGAGATGGGGATATTATTGGCCAACCATGGTACAAGAGGCAGTGCAGCTCGTCAAGAAGTGTACGAAGTGCCAAATTCATGCAAATGTCCCAAGGATGCCGCAGACCGATCTATACACTATGCAAAGCCCTTGGCCTTTCATGCAATGGGGCATAGACATAGTGGGACCACTTCCTCAAGCTCCTCGGCAAATGAAATTCCTTATTGTTGCCGTGGACTACTTCACGAAGTGGGTGGAGGCTGAACCATTAGCTACGATAACGAGCTCAAAGGCATTGGACTTCGTCTGGAAGAACATAGTGTGCCGATTTGGCATACCCCACATCCTCATCTCGGATAATGGGACTCAGTTCACCGACAAGACGTTCAAGAATTGGTGCCAAGAGCTGAACATTCAACAGCGGTTCACTTCGGTCTCCCATCCCCAAGCAAACGGACAAACGGAAGTAACGAACCGGATTCTGGTAAAAGGGTTAAAGGCTCGGTTAGAACAAGCCAAAGGACAATGGGTAGAAAATCTCCCTCAAGTCCTATGGTCCTACCGAACTACACCCAAAACCTCCAACGGTGAAACTCCGTATAGTCTGGTGTACGGCACTGAAGCCGTAATTCCGGTGGAGATCGGCGTACCCAGTCCCCGAACTCTAAATTTCTCCTCAGAAATGAATGACGACGGACTGAGAGCAGAACTAGATCTCGCCGAAGAAAGAAGAGAATTGGCGTGCATAAAAGCAGCCAAGTATAAGGAGCAAGTAGCCCGGTATTATAACCAAAGGGTGAAAAAGCTTCAATTTCAAGTGGGAGATCTCGTCTTGAGAAACAACGAAGTAAGCCGAGCAGAAAAGCTGGGCAAACTCGAGCCCACATGGGAGGGTCCGTATCGGGTGTCAGAAGTCCTCGGCAAAGGGTCTTATAAATTGACTCACATGTCAGGAGAACAAGTACCCCGAACATGGCACGTCTCCAACCTCAAGAAGTTCCACTTGTAAGAGACAAAGTCCGGTCAGTCTGTCTTGTGTCTAGTTCGGTCATAGGGGTACATGTTTTTATTTGTTTGATTTTACTTGTACCTTTTACTTGTCGTTTTATAAAAAGTTTAAAGTTTTTTCTTTCGTCTTTTTCATTTTTTCTCTATGTGTTTTGTCTCTATGTGCTTGTCGTCTCTTACAAATGGTACCAAGGTATATCGTTCTTTAAAGACTGATCCCCTTTTTAGATCGATTATTAAAGACTATTGTGAGTCCAAGCTTCTAAGGAGGATATAAGACCACAATTCAGCTTAACAAGCAGTCCGTCTGAAACGAACTGCAATAAGCCAACGATTGTGAGTCCAAGCTTCCAAGGAGGATACAAGACCGCAATTCAGCTTAACAAGCACTTCGTCTGAAACGAACTGCAATAAGCCAACGATTGTGAGTCCAAGCTTCTCAGGAAGATACAAGACCACAATTCGGCTTAAGAAATAAGCACTTCGTCTGAAACGAACTGCAATAAGGGAAAGTCCGATCCACGCGATAAACCTCGCCGAATTAGGACGACCAAGTTCGGTCAAAGAAGTTTACCTCATAAGACCGGGGACGACCACGTCTAGTCAAAGAGGTTTACTGCATAAGACCACTTCGGTTAACTGGGAAAGTCCGATCCACGCGATAAAACTCGCCGAATTAGGACAAGGGAAAGTTCGATCCCGGCGACAAATCGCCAAATTAGAACACAAACCAAGTCCGGTCAAAGATGTTTATTTCATCAGACCAAAGACGAGTCCGGTCAAAGATGTTTATTTCATCGGACCAAAGACGAGTCCGGTCAAAGATGTTTATTTCATCAGACCAAAGACGAGTCCGGTCAAAGATGTTTATTTCATCAGACCAAAGACGAGTCCGGTCAAAGATGTTTATTTCATCAGACCAAAGACGAGTCCGGTCAAAGATGTTTATTTCATCGGACCAAAGACGAGTCCGGTCAAAGATGTTTATTTCATCAGACCAAAGACGAGTCCGGTCAAAGATGTTTATTTCATCAGACCAAAGACGAGTCCGGTCAAAGATGTTTATTTCATCAGACCAAAGACGAGTCCGGTCAAAGAAGTTTACTTCATAAGACCGAGGACAAGTACGATGAAATTTTTTCGCTAAGCTGTAAATACAGTGTTAGAAGCGAAAACAAAATTTCATTTTTCAAATCTTGTTCGGCATACAACTCCGCTACCCTACAAAATGGCGTTACGCTATTACAAAGGACTATTCTACTGTCCAGGGTTGCTGAAGTTAAGCCACCTATCTGCAAAATCCTCTGGAAGCCGAGTTCGGTTGTTCCGAGCAGATGAAGAATAAGCAGGTCGACGAGATGCTATCCTCGACCCAACGCCTCTTCCCCGAGCCCGAGAAGTCCTAACACCTCGGCGATGAAGAGTCTCTGCAATAATCATCTGCTGATCTTGCTCGCTCATAGTCACAACTCCTCGGCGAATTTCAGTCCGTCCCTGTCTTGACGATTCCGGTTGCTCCTGAGCCCGTTCTCGTCTTGACGTTTCCGGCTGTTCCGGAGTTCGTTGTTGACTGGAAGTAGGATTTTGAACAAGGGAACCAGAGGCTTGATCTGGAGTGCGAGCATCTGTTGGCACGATATGCCGAAGGAATCTTTCTATGGAGGGGCGCCGAGAAAGAACAATGTCGTACCGAGAAGCCCAGCGCCGTAATGATTTCACAACTTGTTGGCAAGCCGAGCTCTCCAGCGCATTGTTCCTCCGGAGTACATGATATTCCTCCCACAGTTCGTCAACTCGACTCTGAACATCTGATATGGTCAAGCCCCCGCGCACACGGATGTAATCCTCGTACGCAGTCCTCTCAGCAATGGTCGTATTCAGCTCGGCCTCCAGATCCTTCTTATCGGACTCTAAGTCCTTATTATCGGCCTCCAGCTTCACTAAACGAGCCAGAAGCTCGTCATTCTTCGTCTGATCGGCTATAGCTCTTTTCTCAGCTTCGTCTAAAGCCGAAGAGTACAGCCGTTTCCAGTGAAGTATCTCCATCTCCTTGAGTACAAAGCAGTTATGTTAGTTCGGCAGCTGTACCGAGCAGATAGTAAAATACAACAGGAATAAAGGCGAGTACGAAAAGCTATACGAAGACAAGTGTAGAGAATTTTTCATTCACAAGGAAAATTTCTTACACTAGGAGGGCTTCAAGGCCATTTTACAAGGAAGAAACTAGACTAAGAGAAGGGAGACGAAATCATACTCCACCAGCTTCGTCTCCGGCTCCTTGGTCTGGTTCAGCTTCTTTCTCCTGAGCTACCTCAGCCTCGGCCTCGCCTCCTGCCGGCCTCGCCTCCGCCTCCTGATCGGCTTCCTTCTCCGGATGCCCGGCCCGCTCGACTTCGGCCTCCAGCTCCAGCGGCTCGGCCTCACCCTCTCCGTTGTAAGTCGATGCGGGTGAAACGGGTCCCACGGAGGCAAAGATAGCCTCCAGGTTCTCGTCCCGATCAGCTCGACAACTCCGGACTCGGTCTGCAGAAAGCAGGACCGAGGATGAAGCGAGCTCCTCAAGGAGCGGCAGATTCTGAAGCCGGGCTGCTATCTCTCGGCTGTACAGAGGCAGCACGACGTCGGCCCCCTGTTCGCCCTTATCGGCAATTAGCCTTACCAGACTACCGACAAAGGCCGAGAACTGGCTGCTCAAAAAGAGTTTCTCCGTGTAAACACGGAGAGCCTCCCCTTGGGCAACCACGGCAGCAGCATCCCTCCGTTTCGTCTGCTCCCGCTGGATGACGAGCTGGTTTTTGGCAAACTGAGCTTCATCCTGGGCCGAAATCCTAGCAGCTCTGGCTTTCTCAAAGTTAGCCTCAGCCTGTTCGGCCCGATGACAAGCAGCCGCCAACTTCCTCTGCATCTCAGCATAGTCATTGGACGCTTTGGAGAGTTCGACGGCGACGAGCTTGGAGAGCATATCGTTCCTCTGAAAATGGATTAAGAAAAAAGTCAACAAAGGGGCCACAAAAAATACAGGAAAAAAGCAAGGCCAGAAAATCAAGAAGAGAATTCACCTCGGCGAAGTCCGTGGGCCATAAAAACGGCTCACAGATATGTTCCGAAGGAGGCGCCAAGACCACATCTTTCTCTGGCGCTCTCGGGGGCTTCTGGGCCTTCCCCTTCCCCTTTGCCGAAGTCGACTCCGGCTTCTTCGGATCCGAAGAGGTTTTTTGCCTTTTCGGAGTCCTCTCGGCATCAGACGCCGAGCTGGTGGTTTTCGGCCTCTCCGGCTCCTTGGGCTCCGAAGATTTGCGGCTAGCCTTACTCAGCATGTACACTGCCAAAAAGCAAGAAAGCAAAGTCAGGTTTTCTTCGTTAAAGCAGTAGAGCATAAAGATAAAGAGAAATCCTCACCCTCGGCCTCTTCGTCCGAAGACGAGATGTCGAACACGACGTCGCCCTTGACGAGCTCAGACTCCGTGTATTGTTTCCTAACTATGGGAATCTTGTTGAGCTCGCCATCGAGCTCGTCCAACGGTTCAGGCCGAGGATGACGGATAACGGACTCCGGCCCTCTCCAGGGAAAACTAGGAGCCGCGGTCCTATCATAGTAGAAGAAGCGATTTTGCCACTTCGGCCACTTCGTGTTACAAAAGGCCCTAAAGGGCTGTAAAGGGATCAAGTAAAACCAAGACCCCTTCCTCTTAAATTGAAAGAATTTAAGGATCGCCTTCAAAGACAAATCCCTTCCTAACCTACGGAGTTCGGCAGCGAAGGCCGACAAGTGCCTCCAAGAGTTCGGAGTCACTTGGCCTAAAGGAAGCTGAAAAAAATCTAGTAAATCTATAAAGGCAGAAGGGAGGGGGAAACGAAGCCCGCATTCTAAGCAGGCCTCGTACACGGTGGCGTACCCCTCCGGCGGGGAGTCAGCCCTATGATCACCGTCAGGTACCACCGCCTTCCCCCCAGGAAAAAAGTATTTTTCGGGTAGGGATATCACAGTATCCTTACTCAAAATACTATGGAAATACTCTACGGTCTTCTCCCCGGACTCTTTCCGGCCAGAAGACCCCTTATCCCCTTTCCTACCGCTACCCGACTCCGAAGAAGAAGAAGACATTTTTCTTACTTTTTGAAGATGAAGAAAGTCTGAAGAAGCTCTTGAAAGCGGAAGAAAATTTCTCGAAAAAGAGAGAGTATAGAAGACGCAACAGCAAAGGTGTTCAAATGAGGAAGAAAGAGCATATTTATCAGATTCGGGAAAGATTTCGAGATCGTTGCGCCGTTTCGAATCCCACCTTTTCAGGATTCAACGGCCGGATTTTACTGTCGCATTTAATGCAGGCACGCGCAAGGCACGTCCCCTGACGTCAGCCTCCCCCTTACCATTATCCAGAATGCCGAAGTGACTCACCTCGCCGAAGTGATTCACTTCGCTTTTCGGGGGGGGTAGTGATGGGGTACGAACTAAACCCTAATGGCAAGCCCAATAACAGTGACGGCCCATCAGCCCAGAGCCCAAGAAAGAGTATCTGTTCGGCACCAAAGAGTTCGGCACGACCAAAGAGTTCGGACTCAGCCTACAGCTCGGTAAAAGCCGACCAGTCAAGCTCTCCTCTCAGATCGGCAAGAGCTGATCGGTAAAGTCCAGCAGTTCGGTCTCAGCATTCGACCGAACTAGGAGTTAGTGGACTCATGAAAGGCCTCCACGACCTCCGCTATACCCACGATCTATTTAGTGGTACGAAGCAGTTATTGAGCAGTTATTGCTCACCCACGATCTTGTTAGTGGGGCTGCAAACCACGACCTTAGTTCAATGTATAAATAGAACTTAGATCAGATAGAAAAGGGTTAAGCTCTCTAGAGATAAAATCATATAGCAAGTCTGTGTTGTAAGCTGTAATCCCAGATCAAGCAATACAATCTTGCCCTCCCTTCTTCCCGTGGACGTAGATTTACTTCAGTAAATCGAACCACGTAAATTCTGTGTGTTGTGGTTTTCATTCTCTACCAGCATTTACTAAGATCAGAAATTCGCGGATCCATCAAACGACACTGAGTTTTTTTTTTTATTTTCGTTAAAACGTACAACAAAATTACTAAAACCCGAAGTATAATATTTTTTGTAATAGAATATCATGCAATCTAAAATATTCAAATTATTTATTAATCTCAACTCTTCAAATAAAACAAAGAGAAAACAGGATCACCTAAATTTCTCTTTTTTCGTGGTGAGATGTCAATTTACAATTAATATCACAACTATTCCTGCTATAAAGTAGTAGTACTAATACTGTGTTGCTGCTCTTATTCAGGAAACCATAAATTTTTGTACTGTCAAATAAATTACTCAATTGCAGCAAAAAAAAAAGTGATTCCGTTGATTTGATGGCCCCCACACTCCGATCCGACATCATGTAAGGGGTTCAATCAGGATACACAGTAACTCGTTATGGGGGACACCTTAACCCACTTGCTACCAGAAATCAAATAAATTACTCAAATTACTACTCCATATCAGTTATCAAGCCATCAATATTTAACTATATTCTTGTTTTTTTTTCCTTCTCGAAGCCTCTCTTATGCTCACTATTCATTCAAATCTAGTTCGTTGCAAAAAAATCCAAAGTTATAATTAGTGACACGTAACAAAATGGCGTTTTAGTAACTAGTTATAGTCTTATAGACCTGTTTCAAAGTTAGGGAACATATATAAAATAACTCATGAAACTTACAAATTTAGGATTTTTTACCAACAAATAATTGTACGTCCAACTAACAAAATTAAACATGGGATGTTGTTGTGATTGGAAATTAAGGAACGCAACTACTTTTTTTGCCTAGATTTGAATTTGTGGGATTTGATACTGCCACACAAGTAATCATAGTGATGAAACAGTGCTCTCCTTCATTAGATGCCCAATAGGAGGAATGTCCCGGCAGACATCCTGATGAACTTTCCAAAAACACTTCATGCCATGTCATAAGGGCATCTCAATGCACTGCTACGTCATAAGGATATTCCACTGCACAATGATGGACATCCCCAGGGACATCCCGACGGACATCCACAATAATAAAAATTCATAAATTCACCAAATTAAACAATTTAGGGAATTAAAATTTCGACACGAATACGGAGAAAATGCAACCACTTTATTTAAAACAAAAACATACATAATTATTAAAAAATACATAGTTAAAAAAAACAACCTCAAGCTTCGACAAATGCGGCCCCCGTCTCACTCCTCGTCGTCCCCGCCGTCAGTCCCGTCGTCCCCGTCACCAATCCCGGCGCCACTCTCGGGCAGGGGTGTCATCCCCAAATCGCGTCTCATAGTGTCGATGGCATCCTTCAACATGATCTTGTATAAGGGATCAGTCGATGCATACCACTTGTCCATGATGTCGAGCATGCTCTGCGTTAGCTACACACTGGCGAGATTGTTGAGCTCGGGAGTGACCAGGGACGGAGATTCCGATTGGACCTACTGGGACTTGTTGGCGCTTCCCCTAGCTATCCGCATCGCGGTCTTTTGCCCAATCGGGCGACGGCGGCGGGAAGACGAACTAGTATAGCTAAAGGTAAGTACCGGGATATCGAACACAGGGAATAAGATTGCAACTGGCTATCATATACTAAGCTTCATATACTATCTAGAGACACGGAGTTTTGGGTATTGGTTTTATAAACTAGACATAAATATAAACAAATATAAAAACAAAAAAATACAAAGCAGGCTAAAGAAAGTAGAGTTTTAGGATCCAACTACTACGACCTATTGATGATTAATCTCACAGAACCTTTACCTTTATGTGTCTCCAGGATTATTAGGAAAGTCGCGATTTTCAGATAAGCTCTCTCTTAAGTGCACCTATCTAATAGATTAGACTCTAACTATCAAAGTCTCCTTCCAATAGATTAGATTCTAACTCCTTAAGTTCCTAAGACTCAAGTCCTCACAAAGGGTCCCCTCTCTTGAGTGCAGATAAACCTATGTGTTGTACTCGTTCCTTTTACCACGTAAAACTAGCTATTTCTCGATTAATCTAGTTAAATGGACATAGTTCTAAAGTTGGGCAGACAAAAGAACAATAAAAGCACGAGAACAAATAAAACAATCACAAGAGCTAGGAAAAGGTTCAATTCAATAAATCAAAACATGGTCATAATAGTCTTCACCAAAAAAATCTAAAAATGATGTTTAACTACTCATAGACAAGTAGTAAAATCAATAATAAAAGTACTAGACATGAAAGAAATTGATAAAACCCAAGGTTGAATCTGCAATCTTCAGTCTTCTCTTGCCTGGATCTGCAGAGCTCCGCTCCAATGGAAGATGGATGAATTATGTATGGAATATGGAATGGAAGAAAGTGTAGAGAGGGAGTAGGATTGGAGGCTCTGGGATGGGGATTATGAATTAGGTTTAGGAGTATTTATAGGCTAGAAAAAGGGTTAGTCTTGGTTATTTTCGTGTCCTATAAAAACGAGAGAGATTTGGTTTCACAATTTAATAATTTATTATCTTTCTTGAATTTCTGCCCAAATTTCCGTCAGCTTTGACTACATTGGGCAATGATCGTAGAATTGTAATAACTTTCTCTACAGAACTCCGATTGAGACGTTTAAGGTATCCACCCGAAGCTCTTTCGAAGACGAAGATAATGACATGTAGTAAGCACTGATTGGACTTCAAACTTGCTGGCAGAATGGGCTCGAACAGAGGCTGCTACACCTTTGCCTTTTTGCATCTTTTTTGTATCTTTTTCTATCATTTATCAACAAACACATTCAAAATATCAAATGTATAATATATGCAATTTAAGAAAATAATTTGCATGATTGACATTTAAAACTAGTCAAATCTAGCCCTTAAAAACCTGCAAAATCCGTGTTTGTCAGTAGATGCCGACAAATCAGCTGAGCTGCCTCCTCAGTCACTCCCACTGTTTTCGGCATTGCTCTCCATCGTGAGGCTTCCCACCTGGCGGTTTGAATTGGAGGTAGCTTTGGCTAATGCGCCACTTGTCGATGTGCTTGTCATGCCCGACGTAGGGATCCTTGACTACACCGACCCAGGCCTTCGCCAGCGTGACGCACTCCCCTATGCTCCAGATGGTCCTCTTTCTCCCGCCGGCTTCCTCCCCCTCCCCCTCGACCCCCGCCCCACCCTCGTTCCCCGCACGCGAGGACGAGGTAGTGCCCTTGCCCTTCCCTCTCCCCTGTTTCTGCGTCCTCCCTACCGCCGGTTGCATCTCAGTGGGAGACTTCCTGACCGGAGATAGTCCCAACTCCTCAAAAGAGAAAGTCTCGATGACGGTGAACTAAGTCTCCAGATGAGTACTTTGGGGGAATCACTCGACAATAAATCCATGTAAGGGCGATAGACATTGTCCCCAGGTGATTGGGGGACCCCCTGCCTGTTCCCCCTCGCAGCGGAAGGCATGCCCTGCATCAAATGAAGTGGTGTGAATGAAGTGAAGTTAAACGAGCCGTATATATAGAGTTTTTAAAATAAAAAATAAAAAAATAAAAATCGGGACGTCCGTCGGGAACCCGCAATGGCGGACGTCCCGACGGATGTCGTCGGAAATCCGCTGATCTCCGGTGTCCGCAAGCGACGTCCGCGTCCGTCGATCGCTCGCCTAATGGCGAATGTCCCGCGCGGACGTCCGGTACGCTGGTCCGACGTCCGCCGCTACGGATGCTCTTAGTTCCACTATCAGATATCTTGATATTTCAAAATTCTAATATTTGGTAAATTGGTGGTGGCAATTTTATAATTAAGAGCGTACGTAAGGATTTGCCGTTCAATTGTGAACTAAGTTCCCAGATTTATTTTTAGAACTATACCTCGAACTAATGGAGTTGAAGTAGACTGTATATATTACTTGCAACTTTACTTATTTATGACATAGAATATATATAATTTGCACTCTCAAGTCTCAACAAAACACTCCTCAAATCAAGACCACATATGTCACTATGGTCCATAGGTATTAATCGAGCCCACACAAGAACATTTGAAAACATGAAAAACAATCAACCAAACCCCAAGCCAAATAGGTCTGGCCCGAATTATGACTCTAATATCAACTGTGAATCTTCCCAAAATGTCTCAAACAATACTAATAAAGTTGAGATACCTATTGTATATTATTTGTAATTTTACTTAATTCTTTGGTTTAAGATTTGGTTTGTCCGTCAATTAATGTCTAAACTTAAAAAAAACATATCTTAATCACAATAAGTGATGATTTTTCCTAATCATACTTTGTATCATGGCGTCATCGTCATGCCTATGGGAGCATAGATGGCTATTTTTTCTTTACTTGAATAATTATATACTAATTTCTATATCTTTTTCTTGAATTTTCATCCTTTCTTTTAGCAAATGGGGGGCATAAAGCTTTCAAGACACTAAGGCAGACACATTCTCCACCTGCAATTGCACTTGTCTGCTCTCTTCTCATAGTTAGCTTTACCTTTTCCTTCTTTCTAATCAATTATTTGTTCATTTTCTTTTAATTATATACTCCATAGTATAAAGAGGAAAATAATGTCTTTATCTTTTGTGGTTCGGTCAACTCTTACTACCTGACATTTTTTGACCAAGCATAATGTGTGCATCAGAAAAAGAAACAGTATATTTGCTGGATTTACATGCTACCTAGGATCGTCTCTGCCAGCAATACTAATGACTCTTATAGAATCTTTAGTTACACATTTATTTATTTTTTTAAAAAGAAATTAAGTAGATAATTGAACTGAACTTATGTATCATGAGTCAATTAAATGAGTGACCGGTTAGTCATAATCGGTAGAGTGAACATTAATTTAGGTATGTAAACTTTGAAAATACCATTTTAGGTCCGTTAACTATAAGTTAATATCATTTGAGGTATTTTGAACCTTTTTCGGACGAAAATGCCCTTAGGGCCTTCAAATGACAATTTGGACAATTCTTTCGCCACTCATCTTGCGTCAAACACGTAGAGTCCAACATTTTTTTTACTACTATTTCATTCAATTACCATCCAAATTGAATTTAAATATAATTAAAATTTGCCGTAAAAAATAGTACTAGGTGTTAATTTTTCAATTATTAGATGACCAATTATATAGGGATAGTGAATTGGGACTTGATAATTTATTTTAATTTTTCAATCTAAACTGCATTTTAAGAACTTACTATAGGTGATTTGTGAATTATATTTAGTTTATTTGTCTTGAAATTAGATAGATATTAATTTGGATGGTCATTCGGAGTATTATTTATATGAATTTCAGAACGGAGATCAATTACCATCCAAATTGAATTTGATTATAAAAATTTACCGTTAAAAATTGTTGGACAATAGGCTTCTGGCACAAAATGAGTAGCGAAAGAATTGTCCAAATTGCCATTTGAAGACCTTAAGGGCATTTTCGTCCAGAAAAAGTTCAAAATACCTCACATGATATTAACTTGTAATTGACGGACATAAAATGATATTTTCAAAGTTAACGGACCTAAAATGATACCTTGGCAAAGTTCGTGGACCTAAAAAAATGTTCCCTCTAAGGACATCCACAATGGGGCGGACGATAGCGCGCCCGATGCATTGGGCGCGTTATCATCTGCCACTGTGGCACCGCGGACGACGGACGATGCGTCGTCCGCGCCCGACGCTTAGTCCGCCGACGATAGGGCATCGTCCGCGTCATCGTCCGCCAACTGTGGGCGACGCGGACGATGGCGCAGACGGCAATGCATTTTAGTTTTTTTTTTAATTCAAAAATTTTGTTATATATATACCCCAAGCCGAGCGCCTCCACAGGTTGAGCGATGAGTTGAGCCGGAAGTTGGGGCTTTTGTAGGATAGTCATTTTTTTTATTTCTAGCTCGTGTAACTTTTTTTTAAAATCAATGATTTTTTTACCGTTCTTTTAGTTAATCGTTGTGTTTTTTTTTAATAAATTTGCATTTATATATTTGAAAACATTTAAATTAAATCACAAAACAATAGTAAAATGCTTAGGGCGTCCCTTAGGGCGCGCCTTAGGGTGCCCCACTGCAGGTGGAAGGGCATTAGGATAAAATGCTGACGTAGCGGTGCATAGGGCGGCTTTAGGGCCCCCCATTGTGGATGGCCTAATCTGTAAGTTATTCAATTAATAAAAAAACAATCAAAGCTTTAGAAGATGAAGATAGTGGATGAAGACGTGTTGCAGGTACTTGCTTCGTAGCGGGGAGGATGCATGTTGCTGCTATTTGGAAGGTTTGGTTTAAGATGTGAATCGCAACTACTCAGAGTCAAAATGATGCGTGCACGTTTTAAAAAATTAATTCTCGTATTAAATGCAAAAAAAACAATGAATAAGAAACTTAAAGCGCGCGAAGTAGGCGTCGAACATACTAGTTTGTGAGTGTGAAGCAAACGTTATATCCACCAAGTTACATTCATTTTAAACATAAAATGCTAAAATTAATATATTTAGTAAATGTTTATATAGATTTTCTAAATATGTGATTATAAACGGTCAGTTATCGATTATAATCGATAACCGGACTTTACTTGTAAGAACAGAATGAATAAACCAAAACAACCCTAAACTGTTTATTATTATAGTCCTCTTTGCCACAAAATAGAACCTTAAAAGTAAAAAATAAAAGGGCTTTGAGTGTAATTATATCATACTACAAAACTTTGCTAGTTTAATTATCCAAATTCCATTCACATTATAGATTCAAATGAGCTTTCTCAAACTTCAGTCTTTACCCTAAAGTTAAGGCAGATTTCAAGCATATTAATGTGGTTGGCTATTTAGAAAATTTCACCTAATAATTTTCATTTAGAATCAATGTCACACTTTGTTTTGAAGAAATTTATCAAGAACTCGTAGCTAGCTGCCCATCATGTCCCACATCTCATGTGATAGATAATGTTGTCAATTGAAGAAGTGTGAAAAAAGCCCAGCAACATCACCCTTTCCCTTATCATTTGGTCCCCGTTTCTGCAATAAAACTCACCATTTCTAATCTACAATTATGATTCACATTATCAATGTTTGCTTCTTAGAGCATCCACAGGGAGAGCACACTGCTGTCCGTCCGTGCCAGCAGCACGGCACCGTTGTCCGCCGCTGCGCACTTGCCGCTGGCACGGCGCTGCTTTTAGCTAAGAGCATGTCCGTGCCAGGGAGCAGGGCGACGTGGTGCGTTTATATTGGTCATTGACATTTTTTTAAAATCGAAAATAATACCAAAAATAAAAAAAAAAAATTGGATTCCCAAAAATATACAGATTTTATTACCATTTTTTGAAATTTTTGAAAAAAAAAATTAATCCCAAAATCATCTATAAATACACACATTCATCATCCATTTGGGCGAAATTCGACCATGAGTAGTGGATTTTTTAATTTTATGAATTTAATTATGTAATTTTTGATTTTTAGGATTTTAATTTTTTTGTAATTTATAATATTATTCCGGTTATTTTTAATGCATTTTAATATTGTGGAAATGTTTTTATTTAAATTGAATTATAGAATGGTGGGACCCTTGAGCATGTTCTTGCGAAAGAGCACGGATGTGGGTGTTGTGCTCTTGCCTAAGAGCAGAGAGTAAAAGTGGGTCCGGACCCAGATCCGTGCTCGTCGGTAAGAGCACGGATGTGGATGCTCTTATACCTTATTCATATAATCATATTAAACTTGACTAGCAAATCTACAAAAATAAGAAGAGAACTTGAATTGAATATTGTACTTGCTATAAGTTTCAATATTTGTTTTCATCGAATTTCAATAAACTCTATAACTAATGATATTAATTAAAGGGGGGGGGGGGAGAGAAGAGACAGCACTTTACATTCCTATACAAAAAAAAAACTTGACCACAATTGTAACATTTTTAGTCCATCAAAAATTGACCCCAAATCTTTCTCTTCTCTACAATTTGACCCCCACATTCTCTCCATTATCTCTCTCGACTCCTTCAGCCGTTACCGTCAGTTTCCTCAGCTTTCATCCATCGCCTCCTCGCCAATGCCGTTGCCTTCAAAAGCCTCATCTCCGTTACCGTCGTTTTCTCCGTCTCCGTCGGCGTCGGCCCACCGCTCCACGGGGGTGCACTCCGCCTTATGGCGGAGCTTCCAATCCAGCGCCTGACAAGCGCGGGAGCAGTAATTCACTGCTCCGCACACAGAGCAACGCCGGAACTCATGCCTCCTAGTCTCGGGCCGCCCGCAGCCCGAGTGAGAGCAAAGCCTCAGACCTGGTCCGGGCACCCCCTCGTCCCGGGCCGAGAACCAGTCCGATAAAAACCGGTTCGCGACGTGTGCTTCGGGCGCGGGCACGTTGCAGCCGAAATCGCTCAGCAAGGGGCACCCGCCGCCCCCTCCCCCGGCCACGTGGCGCTGGTGGTTACACGTCAACCAGGAGCGCGGCACGACGGCCGAAGGATTCGAGGCGAGGACGACGGCGAGCTCGCGCGCGTTGGCCTGGACGAGGAAGCGGCGCCCCTCCGCGATGTTCTGCTTCACGCCGTAGCCGTCCTGCAGGCAGTGGCCGAGCTCGCGGAGCGCGTCGACGTGGCCGAGGAAGGCAGCGCGTGCGCACAGGGCGACCCCCGCGCGGAGGTCCTTGTCGTTCTTCGAGCCGCCGCTGCCGTTGAATTGGATCACGGCGAGCGAGTAGAGCGAGGCGGCGTGCGAGCCGATCGCCGCCTTCGCCATTAGCGATGCGCCGCTGCTTCGGTTTTGCAAGCAATAGAAACGTATCTGTTTACGGAAAATTAAATTAATATTACTGTTGAGAAATCTCAGTCGATTTTTTTGAATTTATGTGATGAGATTTGCATGTATTGCCTAATTCGCAAATGAATTTTTAATTACTTTTTTTTAGAAATAAAACGAAAATTAATGAAAATACTAACCATGCCGAGAGTGTGGCAAGCTTCGATGTTTCCGCTATCGGCGCAGAGTTTGAGGAATCGGTGAGCCGACTCGGACCAGCTGCTAGCTTTAACGGCCAACATTTTATGAGAGGCTTTGGATAAGACTAGAGAATGAAGGCCTAATCCGTTCAGTCTTTTGCATCTATTCATTCGCAAAATTAATAACCGTTAGATTCAGATGAAGAATAAATTGAAAAGATAAGGAACATGAAGCGGAAAATCAAAAACAGTTTGGATTAATGTGACAATCCGCCATTCAGTTTTTTTTCTCTTAGGATTAATCTCTCTAACCGCCTTCCTAATTAGAGGATAAGCAACAGGAAGAAACGCACAGGCTTTGAAAGATCTAAAATCAGAAGTCTGTGAATTTCATCTAATTTTTCAACAAGTACAAAGGCGGAAATACATACGTCGTCAAAACGTTTACGAAATCGGCTGGACAGGCGGCGGTGGAGCTGAGCTTTCCGAGAACAGAGAGGACGAGATCGTCGGGCAAAGCATCGAAGAAATCGCATCCTCCGGCAACCTCCGGCGAGGTTTCAAAAATCTTCCGGCAGTCTCCGGCGAGCTCGACTTTCCTCCTCTTCGCCACTCCGCCGCTGCTATTCTCGACGCACCTATTCATCACTCTCGGATAACACAGCCCTCTCCTGGTTCTCATATCACTACGCGTTATGTGTGTGCGTTTGTGTGTGATTCTTCTCTTTCCGTTTGGAGATAATGGGAGAAATGAAACATCCCCTTTTATATATAATCACAGAAATACGAGCCTACACAGAATATTAAAAAAAATCATAAAACAAAAATTCCGGAGGTATTTTTACCAAATTGGCCCCATCGTTTCAGATTTGTCAGTATTTACCTAAAACAACGTGGTCAAACTCCGTTGACCGGATCCCCCCTTTTAACAATCGGTAAAAATAATATTTACCGTTTCCCGGTAACTCTCTTAAGTATTGCAGGGTTTGTTTTAGAATCAGTTAATTTTGTTGTAAGAAACTAACTTCGGTTAATTTGGAACAGATTCTTGGGTAATTTTTAGAGAGTGGTTATAAAAATAGTGATTGGGATGCACGCGCAATGTCGCGCGTGGAGAAAAGGGGGCGGTAAATAACAATTTCAGGTAGTAAATTCTGGGCTTCTCTTGAATGACCTAACCATTGAAGGTCAAACTAGTGATTCAACTCTCGCAGAGGTCAGTTACTCTGCCCTTGTTTTTACTTGCCATTTTATGCATGATTTCTAATCTTTTCTGGCTTTTTTGCATTTGGAATTTTCTGGAATTTCAAATTTTATTACTATTATTATTATTCTTTTCCTTTTTATCATTTCAGAAAGAAACAATTTCGTAACTGTAATGTGGGTGGAGATATACATGAGTTGATTTTATTGTTTTGATTTGCATGAATTTCTTGTTGAAATCATATTTAATTCACTCCTTTGTTGTGAGATGTGTATCTATTTATTTGAGTGGGGTAGTGCTCATCTACTCATTGATTCTCATTTTAATTAGTTAGCAGTATTTATTGTATTTTGTGTAAATAAAAATAATAAAGATGAAGTTAAATCTTTTTATGTCGAGATAAATGTAAAATTCAATTTACAGCACATGAATTAGCCGAGGCATTTTTTTCATTGAGAAATATAATGACCGGGAGAGGGGTAGAAAAAAAATTAAATAAATCAGTGAATTCAAGGAAAATAATTTAGAAAATATAAGGTTCGATATTTCTTCCTCGTAGCAGTTATTCATAAATATGGAGTATTATATTTTGGAATTTAATTTTTTTAGAAGGATGAAATTTAAATCAAAAGAAATCATCATTCCACTTATTTTTGCCAAACTTAATCATTTCTGTGGCTCTACTTTCTAAAAGAATATTATCTACTTCAAAATTTGAAAATGAATAACTATACGATTAGGAAAAGCATTCCGAGTAATAGAGAATATAATGCACACAAAATGTCAACCCTTAAAAAAAATAAATGTTTATCTCATCTCAAGTATTAGAAAAAGTTTGATACCTCAACTAAATTCGAGAATCAGAATAATTTCTCATAATATGCTATGAAGAGATTATGGTGCAGGAGACCCTCTCTTTTTTTAAATTCTATTGCAAACTCATTTGAATTAACTTTTTAATTAGTTTTTGCTCATTTATAAAGAAAAGATAGTGAGAAAGAAGTTACACTCATGACTCACTCACCTATGTAAGAATGCATATATATGAATTTATTGTGTCATTTAATCAGCATTATTATAAATGTAAACGTGTGTGTGCTTACAAATAAGCTTCAAAACGTCAAAAGTTTCGCTTTCTAGATATATTTTTGTTATTTACTATATGTAATTTGATCTTTAGATGGAATATGTAATTAATATATTGATTTGTGTTTCGCATCTTGGGCGAGTTGTCATACTATAAAATTATTATTAAAATGTACTGTATGCTACTAATTCGTGGTCACATAAGATACCTGAAAATAACATTTCAATATCATGCCGCTGTAAAATTAATTATTTCAATCACATCAATTAGAGACACGCTAATAATATGAGATTTAGCTAATTGTATTCCACTTATTTTGCAAATATTATTTGCATAGTTTTCATTGAAAGTACATCTAATTGAATTATATAGGGGTGGGTAGTTACGATATACTTTAATGAAACCACCATACCATTACCATATACCTTACCGTAAATTCGGCATGTGAAAAAATCATACCTTTACCTTATCAAAATTTCAGGTATACCGAATTTCGGTATGATGAAGTTCTATACCAATATTGTACCTCATTTTCGTTATACCTGACTTTCAACATCAATGAAATAAAATATTTGAGTTTTTAGAATATTATTTATAATTTAAAAAATATATTAAATATATTTATTTATAATTAAATTTATATTTCACAATAGATTTTTATAATTAAAAAATATATACAATACATTTTATATGTAATTATATTTATATTTTACGGAATATATCGAATTTCGGTATACCGCGGTATAAGAAAATTCATATCGTTACCTTACCGAAATATTACGGTAAGGTATCATACCGTACCAAAAATAACGGTACGCCGAAAAATCGTTATTTTCCGTATTTTTTGGTACGATAAGATCGGTATTTCGATATTTTTTTCCAGTCCTAGAATTATCTATGAAATATTTTTTAAATAATTATAGTATATTGTATTATGCTTATAAATTTTATTTTGAAATTATTTACTCCAAGTAGTGCTGCAACACAATATTCATGGAGGATCATGCATGTTTGCAATATATAAAGTTAGTCATATATGCATAATTTATACTCCATAATATAATCAAATTCCAATAATACATTGTTATAAAACTAAGGTCAAATATTAGTCTGATAATTTAATATCAGGCGTATGTAAATTATACTAACTGATATAGGTAATTTGGTCATTTTTGCAATATAAGTATTGAAAATAGTGTGAGTCACATGACCTAAATGTTATCTTGCAATCTATATATTTTCAAATTTATAATGACTTCTTTCTATTCATAATACAGCAGACACCTACTTTTTCTATGCTAAATAACTCAAACTCTCTTTACATGAATTTCTTTCAACTGTATATCAAAATAAATATTTTATAAAGATTATAACGATATATATAGGTATAAGTAAATTATTTATGTAATGGATTAAACTATACTCATTGACTGCCAAGATTGACTTTTGAAAAATTTAAATTATTTACGAAACATATAGTAGTAGTATAAAATTAAACAATTTGCAAGCACGTTATAAGAGTCATTCATCAATGAAACATAAATTGTTTGTGCTCTAAATTATTCTGTGTGTTTACCACTCTTTATTAATCAAGCAATTAGACAAGAAGGCGTTCAAAACATGTAGCAAGGTGTTCCTCACCACTAATTAGTGAAACTTTAAACAAAATTAAGTTTACAACTAAGTTTTGACTTTTGAGAACAAAGAAAACAATAATAAAATGAAGTAATGCAGCTCAATTTCGATTTTGCTAATCTTGTTTTACTACTACTTTTTAGTAAATACTACTAGAAGCTAAATTAGTGCATAATTAATTAAATCCAATTCAAACTATCAAATTCCATTACGGCTATTTGATTTTAGAGGCGGAATTGTTGTTAAATACAATTTCTGAGTCGAGAATAATTAAAATAATTTCAACAAAATTCGAGAAATAGAATCGCAAAACAGTATTTTGACCGATATAAGCGGTAACAATGTTAGTTGCAGTAGGCCCTACAAAATAGTCCACTTTCAAACGTGGAAATGTGAATTTACTAAAAAACCCTAAATCTTTATCCGAGGAATAGATTGAAAAGCAATCGGAAATCACTAATTAGGATAAGTCGGGAGATGACGTGGATGTCGACCACTCATGTCAAACCACGAGGGACCCACGTGTCCTACAAAAAAATGTGGGCACTCCGCCTATTTCACTTATTAGAGAGATTTAACTTAAATCTTAATACAAATACCAACAAACAAAAATCACAAAATTATTATAAATTCATAATTGCATTCAAGTTGGTCGACAGTTTGCGCACTAATATTCAAAAATGACGACGAATGGGAGTGATAGTACATCCGTTTTCCTCCAATATATACTTTTTTTTTGTTGTTGATGGTTGGATCCTTCCATTATATCATTACCAACAGAGGTGGAGCTAGAAATTAAATAAAGGGGACAAAAATATACAAAAGTAAATAATTTGAGAATTGAGAATAGGGATGGGTCGATACGATATATCATATCGAAAACGTTGTATCGTATATCGTATCGAAAATATCGATATGAAAGAATTTCATATCGTTATCGTATCGAAAGTTTCGATATATTGATTTTCGATATATCGAACTTTCGATATGGAGGATATCTATATCGTTATCGTATCGATATTTCGATATATCGTACCGAAATTCGATATATCAAAAATATCGATATATATCGTATATTCGATATAAACGATATATCGTACCAAAATTCGATATATCGTACCGAAATTCGATATATCGAAAATATCGATATATATCGTATATTCGATATAAAACGATATATCGCGATATAAGGAAATTCATATCGTTATCGTAGCAAAAACTTACGATACGGTATCGTTTCGTATCGAAAATTACGATATATCGAAAATCCGATATTTTTTTGATATTTTTCAATACGATACGAGCGATATATCATTTTTTCGATATTTTCCCCCAGCCCTAATTGAGAATGGGCATTTAAGAAGGAATTCAAATAAAATTTAAATTTGAAGAAAAATTAGTATAGACTCAAATTTTTGAATGCCCCACTATTAGGTCATGTGGATCCGCCCATGAATACCGACGTGGAATTCTAAGAAGCTGAAATAGGTTAAAAATGAAAGAGTTAACAAAAGTAAAAACTTGCGGTTGCCATCAAGTTTCATAATGAAGACATAATGTTATTCAGGATCGCATGAGTGAAAAATTGTAAGTTTTTAGTGAGATGTATTTTATTCATTTTGTATCCAACTTTCACAAACTCTCATTCAATTTGGCATTGAAAATGAAGATGAAATAGATGTAATGAAACATCTTGATGGAAGTGGCATCCCGGCAACTTTTGCATGAATTTAACAACCTATCTTTATTACTTGGAAAAGGGAATTAAAAATGTGCCAATGTCGGTGTTTTAAAAAGGAAATTGGCCGTAGACTTTCATAAAATGTAAATAAAATCATGAAGTTATGTGTGGTATCGGACAGGTGCGTTAACCGTGCAAGCACCTGTGTACCCACCCATGCACGCGCCTGCACGTGCGCATGCGTGTCACGTGCAAGCACTTGTGTATTTGTATGGTAATTTGAGTTACTTTTACTTATATTAACAAAGATAAGTTAATGTAATACATCAAAAACTAGTTTAAATTAGCCTTGGTTCAATACGTTGTGAAACAAACAATTTTATTCGTTGGTATTGGTTTAAATTATTAAATCATGAAGGGATATTCTGAGGTTAAAAACCAAAATAGGTAAAACTACTAGCCATGTCGATAAAATATACTGAAAAATTAAAACAAAATATTTAATAATCAATCAATGAAGAAAAAGTGGTCGGCATTAAAAATTATTGTCTTTGGAAATTAACTAGATGATTATGACGTTAAGATTTTGAGGATTTAGAAATTACATTGGTGATGTTGACCACTTTTTATGGTGATTATCATTTTATTTATCGATTACTTTACTTAAAAGAGGACGAATTCGGCTGCGTTCTCTCAACCTTACCCAGTCAAATGAAATAAGCCTCTTTTTTTTCCCTTTATGAACGTCTTTTATTCCTTGTATTTATCCACCATCATCAGTTATGCTAGAAGATTTGAAAAAGTAATTTCATTTCTATCTTCAAATCCATATATTTATTTAATTTTTTAATCAATTATGAAAATACAAAAGTGGGATTCATTTTATACAAACTATAATTATAATTATAATAATCATTATTGTTATATATAGTTATTATTGTTATTATTATTATTTGATAGATTACTAAATATTAATATGTTTTTAAAATTATGAATTGTAGTTAGTTATATAACGACAACTATTACGATTAGTATAACTATATTCTCAATTAATAATTTACCAAGCAGATCGTAATGTCATTTAAAAATTGCGGATTTCACTTTAACTTACCGTATATTATTATTATTATTATTATTATTATTATTATTATTATTATTATTATTATTATTATTATTATTATTATTATTATTATTATTATTATTATTATTATTATTATTATTATTATTATTATTATTATTATTATTATTATTATTATCTCCATTAACAATTCAATTGTAAAATCTTACTTTAATTATTAGGTAACTGAAATTATCTAATTTATATAAACTCAAGTTCTAATAGTTTTTTATATTTCCAAATACACGATAAGTAATCTCTCACACTCAGGTATACCGATGCACCGATTTTAGACATCACTCTAATAAATTGGCTATCATCTTTGATTTTAAATTATTTAAAATTTATTGACGGTCACATATCTTGATATATTTAAATTCTAAAAAACTATCAAGTGAACTTCTGGTCTTGGTTAAGTTTTTTGTCTACATGGATATTCATCTTATTAACTAGTATTGATTTTATGTATTTTTTAAAAAGTATAAGGTTGTTAGATTATATTTGGATTATGTTTAAAACATGTGTAATTCGCTTTAAATGGTTAGGGCAGGCGGCACCAGAATACCATTTATTACGAGTTTATTATTGTAACCTAGTATCATATTTAAAGCCATCAAGCTCTACTCTCAGACCGGCAACCAAAGCAGTTCGGCATCAAGCTCTACTCTCAGGTCGGCATCAAGCTCTACTCTCAGACCGGCAACCAAAGCAGTTCGGTCTCAGTATTCGACCGAACATCAAGCTCTGCTCTCAGGTCGGCATCAAGCTCTACTCTCAGACCGGCAACCAAAGCAGTTCGGTCTCAGTATTCGACCGAACAAGGAGTTAGTGGACCCATACAGGATTTCCACAACTTCCAACACACCCACTACCACGTGGTGTCAGCTCAGGCCACGATCGTAGGCCATGACCTACGCTACATGCAGGACCTCCAAGACCTCCACGACATCCACAACCATCATTAGTGGTGATGCAAGCCACGATCTTAGTTCAATGTATAAATAGAACTTAGATCAGATAGAAAAAGGTTAAGCTCTCTAGAGATAAAATATCATATAGCAAGTCTGTGTTGTAAGCTGTAATCCCAGATCAAGCAATACAATCTTGCCCTCCCTTCTTCCCGTGGACGTAGATTTACTTCAGTAAATCGAACCACGTAAATTCATTGTGTCGTAGTCTTTATTCTCTACCAGCATTTACTAACATCAGAAATTCGCGGATCCATCACTGGCGCCGTCTGTGGGAAGCAGAGAACCAAATCTGTGATAAAAGCGAGTTTTTGATCCTCTTACACAAAAAAAAAAAAATGCATACCAGATCACATAACACCCGTGCCTCCGTCTGTGATAACCATGAGGAAGCTAGTCCAGCAGCCCATAGGCCTGGAAAGCAGCCTCGTGAGAAATCTACTTCCAGTTCTCACGGAGAAGGAACAAGCTGCTCAAAGACTCATCGCACCGAGTCTTCCCAGCAGCCCGATTTGAACGAGGCTGTCAAGCTGTTCTTGGCTGAGAAGCAGGATGAGTTCTTAGCCTTCCTGCAAAAGAGCCAAGAGCCGAAGACGAAAACGGTGGATTCTCCTTCCTCATCCAGACATGAAAGTCTCTACCGCAGTAGTGCCGTGTCTTCCAGGAAGAAGAATCCTCAACCCCGACATGTTCCTGTTCCTCCTCGGTACCGGAATCACAGGAGATCTCCATCTCCTCCATACCGAAGAGATGTCGGGTTCGCCATGTACGGAGCATTGAAGACTCCGTTCTCGGACGATATCACCCGAACTCCCCTTCCACAGAACTACCGAACTCCGTCGATGACTTATGACGGGTTGGTGGATCCTCATGACTTCCTGGGACGCTATCAGTATAATATGGCGAACCAGGGTCTCAATGAGGTCCATATGTGCAAGCTGTTCCCCGAGCTGCTCATCGGGAACGCCAGAAGGTGGTTCGACAGCCTTCCTCAAGGTAGCATTAGATCCTACCGAGATCTAATGGATGCTTTCCACAGGAGGTTCTTTCAGAAAGCGGAAGCCCGAAGCACTTCGGCTCAGCTGCTTTCTACACGTCAAGGTCGCGACGAAAAGATCAGCGACTTTATGACGAGGTTCCACAAGGAATGCCTACAAGTAGATTATCTCAATGATCTACTTGTCATTTCGGCATTCCAAAATGGAATCCTGCCCGGAGCTCTCTACAGAAAGCTCGTGGAATGCAGTCCGCAAACAGCTCAAGAGATGTGGGACATTGCGGACAAGTTTTCTCGTGCCGATGAGGCAGACCGTCGAAAACGGTCTTTAGACAGCTCATCTAGAGAAGACAAAAAGAGGCCCGATCATAGCGATCAGAGGCTTCCTCGCCGAACACCTTCCCCACCAAAGGAGGGATAGCGGTCATCCGAGGTGATCAAAAGAGAGCAAGAGTTTGCAGATTGCGCTTAAAAGTGCCGAGCAATCAGCTCGGCACCATCAAGCATAGCAATCACAGCAGCCGGAGTCAGAGGCAGGCGAAATGACCGAAGTCACACCGGAGCCGAATTCGGTGGTGTACGGCACTGAAGCCGTGATTCCGGTTTAGATCGGCATACCCAGTCCCCGAACTCAATTTCTCCTCAGAAATGAATGGAGACGGACTGAGAGCCGAACTAGATCTTGCCGAAGAAAGAAGAGAATTGGCCTGCATAAAAGCAGCCAAGTACTAGGAGCAAGTAGCCCGGTATTATAACCAAAGGGTGAAAAAGCTGCAATTTCAAGTGGGAGATCTCGTCTTGAGAAACAACGAAGTAAGCCGAGCAGAAAAGCTGGGCGAACTCGAACCCACATGGGAAGGTCCATATCGGGTGTCAGAAGTCCTCGGCAAAGGGTCTTGCAAATTGACTCACGTGTTAGGAGCACAAGTACCCCGAACATGGTACGTTTCCAACCTCAAAAAGTTCCATTTGTAAGAGACAGTCCAGTCAGTCTTGAGTCCTGTTCGGTCAATGTGCTTTCTTTGGTTTGCTTGGTCTTTGTTTGTCTCTGTGCGTTTTGTCTGTGTGTTTTGTCTGTCTCTGTGCGTGTCGTCTCTTACAAATGTTACTGAGGTATCTTGTTCTTCGAAGGCTGATCCCCTTCTTAGAACATATACAAGCCAACGATTGTGAGTCAAAGCTTCTAAAGAGGATACAAGACCACAATTCAGCTTAAACAAGCAGTTCGTCTGAAACGAACTGCAATAAGCCAACGATTGTGAAGTCAAAGCTTCTAAAGAGGATACAAGACCACAATTCAGCTTAAACAAGCAGTTCGTCTGAAACGAACTGCAATAAGCCAACGATTGTGAGTCCAAGCTTCTCAGGAAGATACAAGACCACAATTCGGCTTAAGAAATAAGCACTTCGTCTGAAACGAACTGCAATAAGGGAAAGTCCGATCCACGCGATAAACCTCGCCGAATTAGGACGACCAAGTTCGGTCAAAGAAGTTTACCTCATAAGACCGAGGACGACCATGTCTAGTCAAAGAGGTTTACTGCATAAGACCACTTCGGTTAACTGGGAAAGTCCGATCCACGCGATAAAACTCGCCGAATTAGGACAAGGGAAAGTTCGATCCCGGCGACAAAAATCGCCAAATTAGAACACAAACCAAGTCCGGTCAAAGATGTTCATTTCATCAGACCAAAGACGAGTCCGGTCAAAGATGTTTATTTCATCAGACCAAAGACGAGTCCGGTCAAAGATGTTTATTTCATCAGACCAAAGACGAGTCCGGTCAAAGATGTTTATTTCATCAGACCAAAGACGAGTCCGGTCAAAGATGTTTATTTCATCAGACCAAAGACGAGTCCGGTCAAAGATGTTTATTTCATCAGACCAAAGACGAGTCCGGTCAAAGATGTTTATTTCATCAGACCAAAGACGAGTCCGGTCAAAGATGTTTATTTCATCAGACCAAAGACGAGTCCGGTCAAAGATGTTTATTTCATCAGACCAAGGACCAAGTCCGGTCAAAGAAGTTTACTTCATAAGACCAAGGACCAAGTCCGGTCAAAGAAGTTCACTTCATAAGACCGAGGACAAGTACGATGAAATTTTTTCGCTAAGCTGTAAATACAGAGTGTTAGAAGCGAAAACAAAATTTCATTTTTCAAATCTTGTTCGGCACACAACTCCGCTACCCTACGAGATGGCGTTACGCTATTACAAAGGACTATTCTACTGTCCAGGGTTGCTAAAGTTGAGCCATCTATTCACAAAATCCTCGTGAAGCTGAGTTCGGGCGTTCCAGGCAGCCGCAGAATAAGCAGGTCGACGAGATGCTCTAATCGACCTGCCACCTCTTCTCTGAGCCCGGGAAGCCCTAGCACCTCGGCGGCGAAGAGTCTCTTCACGAAGCATTTGCCGATCTTGCTCACTCATAACCACAGCTCCTCTGCGAACTTCAGTCCGTCCTCGACTTGACGTCTCCGGTTGTCCCTGAGTTCGTTGCTGACTTGGAGTAGGGTTTTGAGCAAGTGAATCAGAGGTTTGAGCTGGAGTACTAGCATCTGTTGGCGGGAAATGCCTGAGGAATCTCTCAATTGAGGGACGCCGGGAAAGAACTATGTCGTACCGAGAAGCCCAGCGCCGCAATGATTTCACGACTTGTTGGCAAGCCGAGCTCTCCAGCGCATTGTTCCTCCGGAGTACATGATATTCCTCCCACAGTTCGTCAACTCGACTCTGAACATCTGATATGGTCATTCCCCCGCGCACACGGATGTAATCCTCGTACGCAGTCCTCTCAGCAATGGTCGTATTCAGCTCGGCCTCCAGATCATTCTTATCGGACTCTAAGTCCTTATTATCGGCCTCCAGCTTCACTAAACGAGCCAGAAGCTCGTCATTCTTCGTCTGATCGGCTATAGCTCTTTTCTCAGCTTCGTCTAAAGCCGAAGAGTACAGCCGTTTCCAGTGAAGTATCTCCATCTCCTTGAGTACAAAGCAGCTATATTAGTTCGGCAGCTGTACCGAGCAGATAGTAAAATACAACAGGAGTAAAGGCGAGTACGAAGAGCTATACGAAGACAAGTGTAGAGAATTTTTCATTCACAAGGAAAATTTTTTACTAGGAGGGCTTCAAGGCCATTTTACAAGGAAGAAACTAGACTAAGAGAAGGGAGACGAAATCATACTCCGCCAGCTTCGTCTCCGGCTCCTCGGCCTGGTTCAGCTTCTTTCTCCTGAGCTACCTCAGCCTCGGCCTCGCATCCTGCCGGCCTCGCCTCCGCCTCCTGATCGGCTTCCTTCTCCGGATGCCCGGCCCGCTCGACTTCGGCCTCCAGCTCCAGCGGCTCGGCCTCACCCTCTCCGTTGTAAGTCGAAGCGGGTGAAACGGGTCCCACGGAGGCAAAGATAGCCTCCAGGTTCTCGTCCCGATCAGCTCGACAACTCCGGACTCGGTCTGCAGAAAGCAGGACCGAGGATGAAGCGAGCTCCTCAAGGAGCGGCAGATTCTGAAGCCGAGCTGCTATCTCTCGGCTGTACAGAGGCAGCACAACGTCGGCCCCCTGCTCGCCCTTATCGGTAATTAGCCTTACCAGACTACCGACAAAGGCCGAGAACTGGCTGCTCAAAAAGAGTTTCTCCGTGTAAACACGGAGAGCCTCCCCCTGGGCAGCCACGACGGCAGCCTCCTTCTGAGCCTCACGGTGCTTCGTCTGCTCTTGCAGGATGATGAGCTGGTTTTTGGCTGACCGGGCTTCATCCTGAGCCGAGATCCTAGCAGCTCGGGCCCTCTCAAATTTGGCCTCAGCCTGTTCGGCCAGACTACGAGCCAGATGCAACTTCTTCTGCATCTCCTCGTAGTCGTGGGATGCTTTGGAGAGCTCCACGGAGACGAGCTTGGCTCTCTGAAGATGAACAAGGAAAAAACTCAACAGAATGGCCATCAAAAAAATGGGGAAAAGAAGCCAAGTCAGAAAGCTTACCTCCACAAAATTCGTCGGCCATTGAAAAGGCTCAGGGACGTGTTCCGGGATGTCTGCAACCACCTCGGAGATGACCAGGTCTTTCCCCGGCACTCTTGGGGACTCATGAAATTTCCCCTTCCCTTTAGCCGAACACGGCTCCGGCTCTTTCGGATCCGAAGAAGAGGTTTTTTGCCTCTTCGGATTCTTCTCGGCTTCAGACGCCGAGCGAGGGGCTCTCTGCCTCTCCGGCTCCACAAGCTCGGAGGACTTTCGGATAGCCTTATTCAGCATGTACACTGCCAAAAAGCAAGAAAGCAAGGTTAGTTTTCGCCGCTAAAGCAGTAAAGCATAAAAAAGAAATCCTCACCCTCAGTTTCTTCGTCCGAAGACGAGATATTGAACACGAGGTCGCCCTTGACGAGCTCAGTTTCCGAGTACTGTTTCCTAATCATAGGAATCTTATTGAGCTCGCCCTCGAGCTCGGCCAACGGTTCTAACCGAGGATGAGGAATCACGGACTTCGGCCCTCTCCAAGGAAAGCCCGGAGCCGAAGTCCTATTATAAAAAAAGAAACGGTTTTGCCATTTCGGCCACTTGGTTTTGCAGAAGGCCCTAAAAGGCTGTAAGGGGATCAAGTAAAACCAAGATCCCTTCCTTTTAAACTGGAAAAAATTAAGGATTGCCCGCAGAGACAGATCCTTATCTAGCCTACGGAGTTCGGCAGCAAAAGCCGACAAGTGCCTCCAAGAATTCGGAGTCACCTGACCTAAAGGGAGTTGAAAAAAATCAAGAAGCTCTACAAAAGGTGGGGGAAGAGGGAAACGAAGCCCGCATTCTAAGCAGGCTTCGTAAACGGTGGCATAACCCTCCGGCGGGTCGTTAGCCCTATGATCATCGTCGGGAACCACCGCCTTCCCCCCGGGAAGAAGATATTTTTCGTGTAGAGATATCACGGTGTCCTTACTCAAGACGCTGTGAAAGTATTCTACAGTCTTCTCCCCGGACTCTTTCCGGCTAGAAGACCCCTTGCCCCCTTTCCTACCGCTACCTAACTCAGAAGAAGAAGAAGAAGACATGGTTCTTACTCTTCGCAAAATCTGAAGAAATTCTGAAGAGATTCTTGAAAGCGGAAGGAAATTTTTACGCAAAGGAGATAGAGTGCAGAAGAAGCAGTCGCAAAAGTGCTTCAATGATGAAGAAAGGAGGTATTTATCAGATTCGGCGAAGATTTCAAAATCGTCGCACCGTTTCGAATCCCACCTTTTCAGGATTCAACGGCCGGATTTTACTGTCGCATTTAATGCGGTCACGTGCAAGGCACGTCCCCTGACATCAGCCTCCCCCTTGCCTTTATCCAGAATGCCGAAGTGACTCACTTCGCCGAAGTGATTCACTTCGCCCTTCGGGGGGGGTAGTGATGGGGTGCGTACGAAACAAGCCCAACAGCAATGACGGCCCATCAGCCCAAAGCCCAAGGAAGAGTATGAGTTCGGCATTACCAAAGAGTTCGGCCTCAGCCTACAGCTCGGTAAAAGCCAAACCAATCAAGCTCTGCTCTCAGGTCGGCATCAAGCTCTACTCTCAGACCGGCAACCAAAGCAGTTCGGTCTCAGTATTCGACCGAACATCAAGCTCTGCTCTCAGGTCGGCATCAAGCTCTACTCTCAGACCGGCAACCAAAGCAGTTCGGTCTCAGTATTCGACCGAACATCAAGCTCTGCTCTCAGGTCGGCATCAAGCTCTACTCTCAGACCGGCAACCAAAGCAGTTCGGTCTCAGTATTCGACCGAACAAGGAGTTAGTGGACCCATACAGGATTTCCACAACTTCCAACACACCCACTACCACGTGGTGTCAGCTCAGGCCACGATCGTAGGCCATGACCTACGCTACATGCAGGACCTCCAAGACCTCCACGACATCCACAACCATCATTAGTGGTGATGCAAGCCACGATCTTAGTTCAATGTATAAATAGAACTTAGATCAGATAGAAAAAGGTTAAGCTCTCTAGAGATAAAATATCATATAGCAAGTCTGTGTTGTAAGCTGTAATCCCAGATCAAGCAATACAATCTTGCCCTCCCTTCTTCCCGTGGACGTAGATTTACTTCAGTAAATCGAACCACGTAAATTCATTGTGTCGTAGTCTTTATTCTCTACCAGCATTTACTAACATCAGAAATTCGCGGATCCATCACTTATAATTTGTAATATTTTTGGATTAAGTATTTTGTACTAGTATATAAAAAATAATTATAGGTAATCTACTAAATTTTAGTAGTACTATTTTAGAAATTATATTCCACAAATATATATACAGATAATGACTTTATTTAGAGTCGGGAGAGCTGCAAACATGAGTACGAATTATAGAGTTTCGAACTCGGAATGATATTTCATTCCCAAAGTCGTTGTCTATTCAATTATCACTAAGTTACGCAACAAGGCCGACTAATTTAGATTCCATTAACGTTCGAGAAAAATGCTACTATTACATATGCAATATATTTAATCCAATTTATTTGTCTATTCCATTGGACGGCTGCTGTTCTAAGACTCTTTATTTGTTCAACCATTTCTCGATTAAATTAGGGTTTACCATAAATTTTAAAGGAAAATAACCTAATGAGATGTGTAAAGGTTTGAAAATGTGATGTGGGATGACACATGCTAGAACACTCCATTTATTTCGAGAGTTTACTTTGAAGCACATAAGAGAATTGAAGAAGTTACCAAATCGCATAAGTAAATTCAATCAATTATTTTTTTACAGAAAAATTGCCTATTTGATTATGCATTCACGTTACAAGTTGAGGCATCGCTACTAGCTAGAAATAGGCGGTTTTTGCAAATGGCCAATGATGGATCCGCGAATTTCTGATGTTAGTAAATGCTGGTAGAGAATACAGATCACGACACAGAGATTTACGTGGTTCGATTTACTGAAGTAAATCTACGTCCACGGGAAGAAGGGAGGGCAAGATTGTATTGCTTGATCCGGGATTACAGCTTACAACACAGACTTGCTATATGATCTCTTTATCTCTAGAGTTAGTTAATCCCGGTCTATCAGATCTAAGTTCTATTTATATATTGAACTGAGATCGTGGCTTGCATCACCACCCTAAGTCGTGGAGGTCATGGAGGTCATGAGATCCTGCATGGCCACTAACTAGGCAGTGGCTTACATCATCAGTAATTATGTCGTGGATGTCGTGGATGTCGTGAGAGCCTGCATGGGCCCACCACTAGATAGATCGTGTAGTGGAGGTCGTGGCTCCCAGTTCGGTATTGCCGAGCAGCTTTTGCCGATGCTGAGACCGAACTGCTGAACTATTGCCGAGCAGCTTCGTAGAGCTTGATTGGTCGGCTTTTACCGAGCTATAGGCTGGGGCCGAACTCTTTGGTAACGCCGAACTGATACTCTTTCTTGGGCTTTAGGCTGATGGGCTTTACTGCTGTTGGGCTTGTTTAGTACGTACTCCATCAGCCAATCACGTAAATGTCAAATTAAAGCGGTAAATGTTGATTTATAGCATAGCAATAATTGTTGCAAATTGCAATAGATGACATATCTCAATAGTATGTTTAAAAACTTTCGGTGACTATACTTTAGATGATTCGTTAGCCAATAAAATAATGAGATAACAATACCGAATAAGTCAAAATAAGATTTATTTAAGATAAATTAGTCATAGGGGTCAGGGGAGTATAATCTTAGCGTTGATCAAGACACATTACTACTGGCTGAGTTTTTGATAAAAAGACAAATAATGAATTGATAAAATTAGAGATGATATTTAATATACAATATGAAGTGAACTCGGTCTTATGAAGTGAACTCTTCTTTGACCGGACTCGTCTTTGGTCTGATGAAATAAACATCTTTGACCGGACTCGTCTTTGGTCTGATGAAATAAACATCTTTGACCGGACTCGTCTTTGGTCTGATGAAATAAACATCTTTGACCGGACTCGTCTTTGGTCTGATGAAATAAACATCTTTGACCGGACTCGTCTTTGGTCTGATGAAATAAACATCTTTGACCGGACTCGTCTTGTGTCCTAATTTGGCGAGTTTTATCGCTCGGATCGGACTTTCCGTTGTCCTAATTTGGGGATCGGACTTTCCCTTGTCCTAATTCGGCGAGTTTTATCGCGTGGATCGGACTTTCCCTTGTCCTAATTCAGGCAAGTTTTATCGCGAGAATCGGACTTTTGTTGCAGTTCGTTTCAGACGAAGTGCTTGATTCTTAAGCTGAATTGCGGTCTTGTATCCTCTTTAGAAGCTTAGACTTCACAATCGTTGGCTTATTGCAGCTCGTTTCAGACGAACTGCTTATTTAAGCTGAATTGTGGTCTTGTATCCTCTTTAGAAGCTTTGACTTCACAATCGTTGGCTTATTGCAGCTCGTTTCAGACGAACTGCTTGTTTAAGCTGAATTGTGGTCTTGTATCCTCTTTAGAAGCTTTGACTTCACAATCGTTGGCTTATTGCAGCTCGTTTCAGACGAACTGCTTGTTTAAGCTGAATTGTGGTCTTGTATCCTCTTCAGAAGCTTTGACTCACAATCGTTGGCTTGTATATGTTCTAAGAAGGGGATCAGCCTTCGAAGAACAAGATACCTCAGTAACATTTGTAAGAGACGACACGCACATAGACAGACAAAACGCACATAGACAAAACGCACATAGACAAACAAAGACCAAGCAAACCAAAGAAAGCACATTGACCGAACAGGACTCAAGACTGACTGACCGGACTGTCTCTTACAAATGGAACTTCTTGAGGTTGGAAATGTGCCATGTTCGGGGTACCTGTTCTCCTGACATGTGAGCCAATCTGTAAGACCCTTTGCCGAGGACTTCTGACACCCGATACGGACCTTCCCATGTGGGTTCGAGCTTGCCCAGCTTTTCTGCTCGGCTTACTTCGTTGTTTCTCAAGACGAGATCTCCGACTTGAAATTGCAGCTTCTTCACCCTTTGGTTGTAATACCGGGCTACTTGCTCCTTGTACTTGGCTGCTTTTATGCATGCCAATTATCTTCTTTCTTCGGCAAGATCTAGCTCGGCTCTCAGTCCGTCGTCATTCATTTCTGCTGAGAAATTTAGAGTTCGGGGACTGGGTATGCCGATCTCCACCGGAATCACGGCTTCAGTGCCGTACACAAGACTGTACGGAGTTTCACCGTTGGAGGTTGTGGGTGTAGTTCGGTAGGACCATAGGACTTGAGGGAGATTTTCTACCCATTGTCCTTTGGCTTGTTCTAACCGAGCTTTTAACCCTTTCACCAGGATACGATTTGTTACCTCCGTTAGTCCGTTTGCTTGTGGATGAGAGACCGAAGTGAACCGCTGTTGAATATTCAGCTCTTGGCACCAATTCTTGAACGTCTTGTCGGTGAACTGAGTCCCGTTATCCGAGATGAGGATGTGGGGTATGCCAAATCGGCACACTATGTTCTTCCAGACGAAGTCCAATGCCTTTGAGCTCGTTATCGTAGCTAATGGTTCAGCTTCCACCCACTTCGTAAAGTAGTCCACGGCAACGATTAGGAATTTCATTTGCCGAGGAGCTTGAGGAAGTGGTCCCACTGTCTATGCCCCATTGCATGAAAGGCCAAGGGCTTTGCATAGTGTATAGATCGGTCTGCGGCATCTTTGGGACATTTACATGAATTTGGCACTTCGTACACTTCTTGACGAGCTGCACTGCCTCTTGCACCATGGTTGGCCAATAATATCCCCATCTCAGAACTTTTTTAGCTAAAGCTCTGGCTCCGATGTGGCTACCGCACGATCCTTCATGAACTTCTCTGAGGATGTAGTCCGTCTCTTCTGGCCCTACGCACCGCAATAACGGCTGGAGGTAAGACTTTCTAAAGAGGACTCCTTCATGAAGTTCGTACCGAAGTGCTCGGCACGTGATCTTCCGAGCTTCTCTCTTATCCTCGGGCTATTGTCCTTGATCCAGATACTGCAAGATCGGCGTCATCCAGTTCGGCGAGCTGGATACTGAATGTACCTCGGCTTCATCAATGCTTCGATGCATTAATTCTTCCGCCTTTGAACTCGGATCTGAGGCCAACTTACTTAAGGTATCTGCTCGGCTATTTTCCGCTCTGGGAATGCGGATTATCCGAAAATAGGAGAAACTTCGGCTGATGCTTTGCGCTTTGTCCAAATACTTCTTCATTCTCTCGTCACGAGCTTCACTTGTACCCAACATGTGATTTACTATGACTTGTGAATCACAATGGACTTTGAGAGATTTGACGAGCAGACTTTGCGCTAACTGGAGTCCGGCCAGGAGGGCTTCGTACTCGGCTTCATTATTAGTAGTGGGGAATAGGAACCGAAGTGAGTAGGTTACCTCGTGTCCGTCGGGAGCGACAAGTAAAATACCAGCTCCACTTCCCATCTTGTTTGAAGCTCCATCTACGAATCCGCTCCAGCAGTCCGGCGGCTCTACTTCGGATTCCAAGGGCTGTGCTAGTTCGGCATTGGCAGAATTTTTCTGTTCGGCAATGACAGGGATTGCTTGATCGAACTTGGCCTCTGCAAGAAAATCTGCCAAGGCTTGTCCCTTGATGGCTTTCCGAGGTAGGTACTCGATTGAGTGTTCTCCCAGCTCTATGGCCCATTTGGCGATTCTGCCTGATGCTTCTGGCTTGGTCAAAACTTGCCGAAGAGGCAGATCGGTTAAGACGCATACTTTGTGAGCATAGAAGTATGGCCGCAGTCTCCTTGCTGCATTTACTAACGCCAGAGCAATTTTTTCCAGAGGTTGATACCTTGTTTCTGGACCTCTTAATGCTCGGCTTGTAAAGTAGATGGGAAACTGCTTTAGGCCTTCTTCTCGTACAAGCACCGCGCTGATGGTTTGATCCGATGCCGCTAAGTATAAGAATATTACTTCGGCTTCGGTTGGAGCAGAGAGAATAGGAAGCTCGGCTAGATACCTTTTGAGCTCGTCAAAGGCCTTTTTCTGCTCGGCTCCCCACTCGAACTTTGGTGCCTTTTTCAACACCTTGAAGAACGGCAGTTGCTTTTCGGCTGCTTGGGAAAGGAATCGATTCAGTGCGGCTAGACATCCGGTTAGCCTTTGCACGTCGTGTATGGACTTCGGCATCGCCATGTTCTGAATAACTTGAACTTTTGAGGGATTTGCCTTGAGTCCGTCCTTTGAAACCCAACAACCCAGCAAACGGACTGAGCTTTTAAACCTCTGCTCTATGACTTCAGAGACGATTTAGTCTTCCCGGCAGGGAGAGCGTCAATAGTTAGGATTACTCCATCATATTGCGGCTCATTATCGTCTTCGGGATCCTGTTGTCTTTTCAGATCCTGAGGAGCGCAGTTCGCACCTCCCTGCTTTTTGTTCTTTTTCGGCTGCTTGCTTTGGTATTTTTTTAACGTCCCTGCTTTCACAAGGGCATCAATACCTGCAGCCAAATGTCGGCACTCCTCGGTATCGTGACCGTAGTCTTGATGGAAGGAGCAATATTGATCCTGAGGTCGGCGCGCGGCCGATTTCGTCGTCCGCCTTGGTTTTTCGAACATATCGGAATGTAGTTCGAAAATTTCCGTTCTTGACTTGTTTAATGGTACGAACTGAGCGGGCGGCTTCTCAGGATTGAGACGTGGCCCCAATCTGCCTTGTACCGGTGCCCTTTGAATTCTTTCAAAAGGAGTTCGGCGAGGAAGCACCTGGCCGCTTTGATCGGGCTTCTTTTTCTCTTCTCGGGATGAGCTGTCTAAAGACCGTTTTCGACGGTCTGCCTCATCCGCACGGGAAAACTGGTCCGCAATGTCCCACATCTCTTGAGCTGTTTGCGGACTGCATTCCACGAGCTTTCTGTAGAGAGCTCCGGGCAGGATTCCATTTTGGAATGCCGAAATGACAAGTAGATCGTTGAGATCATCTACTTGTAGGCATTCCTTGTGGAATCTCGTCATGAAGTCGCTGATCTTTTCGTCGCAACCTTGACGTATAGAAAGCAGCTGAGCCGAAGTACTTCGGGCTTCCGCTTTCTGAAAGAACCTCCTGTGGAAAGCATCCATTAGATCTCGGTAGGATCTAATGCTGCCTTGAGGAAGGCTGTCGAACCACCTTCTGGCGTTCCCGATGAGCAGCTCGGGGAACAGCTTGCACATATGGACCTCATTGAGACCCTGGTTCGCCATATTATATTGATAGCATCCCAAGAAGTCATGAGGATCCACTAGCCCGTCATAAGTCATTGACGGTGTCCGGTAGTTCCGCGGCAAAGGAGTTCGGGTGATATCGTCCGAGAACGGAGTCTTTAATGCTCCGTACATGGCGAACCCGACATCTCTTCGGTACGGAGGAGATGGAGTTCTCCTGTGGTTCCGGTACCGAGGAGGAACAGGAACATGTCGGGGTTGAGGATTCTTTCTCCTGGAAGACACGTCACTACTGCGGTAGTGACTTTCATGTCTGGATGAGGAGGGAGAATCCGCCGTTGTCTTCTCTGGCTGTTGGCTCTTCTGCAGGAAGGTTAAGAACTCCTCCTGCTTCTCGGCCAAGAACAGCTTGACAGCTTCATTTAAATCGGGCGGCTGGGAAGACTCGGTGCGATCTCTCCTGGAGTGGCTTATTCCTTCTTCGTGAGAACTGGAGACAGATTTCTCACGAGGCTGCTTTCCAGGCCTATGGGCTGCTGGATTAGCTTCCTCATGGTTATCACGGACGGAGGCACGGGTGTTATGTGATCTGGTATGCATTTTTTTTTTTTTAGTGGTGGAAAAAGGATCAAAAATTCGCTTTATCACAGATTTGGTTCTCTGGTTTCCCACAGACGGCGCCAGTGATGGATCCGCGAATTTCTGATGTTAGTAAATGCTGGTAGAGAATACAGATCACGACACAGAGATTTACGTGGTTCGATTTACTGAAGTAAATCTACGTCCACGGGAAGAAGGGAGGGCAAGATTGTATTGCTTGATCCGGGATTACAGCTTACAACACAGACTTGCTATATGATCTCTTTATCTCTAGAGTTAGTTAATCCCGGTCTATCAGATTTAAGTTCTATTTATATATTGAACTGAGATCGTGGCTTGCATCACCACCCTAAGTCGTGGAGGTCATGGAGGTCATGAGATCCTGCATGGCCACTAACTAGGCAGTGGCTTACATCATCAGTAATTATGTCGTGGATGTCGTGGATGTCGTGAGAGCCTGCATGGGCCCACCACTAGATAGATCGTGTAGTGGAGGTCGTGGCTCCCAGTTCGGTATTGCCGAGCAGCTTTTGCCGATGCTGAGACCGAACTGCTGAACTATTGCCGAGCAGCTTTGTAGAGCTTGATTGGTCGGCTTTTACCGAGCTATAGGCTGGGGCCGAACTCTTTGGTAACGCCGAACTGATACTCTTTCTTGGGCTTTAGGCTGATGGGCTTTACTGCTGTTGGGCTTGTTTAGTACGTACTCCATCAGCCAATCACGTAAATGTCAAATTAAAGCGGTAAATGTTGATTTATAGCATAGCAATAATTGTTGCAAATTGCAATAGATGACATATCTCAATAGTATGTTTAAAAACTTTCGGTGACTATACTTTAGATGATTCGTTAGCCAATAAAATAATGAGATAACAATACCGAATAAGTCAAAATAAGATTTATTTAAGATAAATTAGTCATAGGGTCAAAGGGGAGTATAATCTTAGCGTTGATCAAGACACATTACTACTGGCTGAGTTTTTGATAAAAAGACAAATAATGAATTGATAAAATTAGAGATGATATTTAATATACAATATCATTAGTTTTTATTTAGTTGCAAGTTAAACATGACATAAACTTCTCACTCAATACTTGTATAAGAAATACTAAAAATTTCGAGTGTGGCATGATCTACACTAACTCTTTTAGGTAAAAGCTATAATCAGCATTAATAATATGATTAGACGGGGGGTTGACTAGAAACATAATGTTACATAAACTAAAGATATATGCATGCAGGCGTGACTCCAGTGGTTGAGATTTTCCAACCTCATTGAATACGACCTTACCATTTCTAAGTTCATGCACTATTTCATTTTTGCTTTTCTACATCTTTTATTTAATGTTGATAATTGTTTGTCAATAGGTATACTCAAATCCAGACGCATGCAGACGCACCAAGCCTTCATCGTATGTGTGTATGTAGCAATTTTCTATCAACTTGTCCAAATATCTTGTTGGAAAGTGTTGGACAGTGTTGGAAAAAGAGATAACATTAATATGACGCCCAACATTCATTATGGAGAGTTCCTAAGTGGTGCATAGTTCATAAACTTTGTAGAGTACCAATTTATATTTATTGATGAACTAGAATATTCTCATTTACCCTATAAATACTAGGATGAACAACTTTTGGAATACACAAGTTGAATGAATGAAATTCTTCTTTTCCACAATTTATTCTTTTAACATATCTTTCTATATTTATTTAATAATTGTGATGTTTCTTGCCACAATTATTGTGATTTTGGAACTTTCGAGTATAACTACTGAGTTAATTAATTGAATTCTTTGCCAAGGTAGCCTGTGCCATTCCGTCAAAGCGACAAACGACTTTTTTTCAATTAGTGTTATATTTATATATATATATATATATATATATATATATATATATATAGGGTCTTCATCTACCAAAATCAGTCCTTAAGTATAGAAATACAGACCATATCTAGACCGTCAGATCTGGAGATTAATGGCTAAGATCTGGAGTGACTCCTCGTTTTATATGGGTCATAATAAGGCCGATCTATGTCATGTTAGGGGTAATTTAGGAAACAAAAATATTAATAACTGTCGTTCCGTTTTTAGGCCCTGATTAATTGGGATTGGGAGTAATTACTGCACACGTTCCATTCTATTTCACTCTCTTTCAACAAAAACTCTCCAATCTCCCTCAAATCTTCTTCTTCTACCACCAAATCAACAAAAAATCATTCAACAAAAAATCGTCTCGGCCCCTCAAAATCGTCGTCTCCTCCACAGATTCGTCTTCTCCTCCACAAAAATGTCGCCTCCTCAAAAACCCTATTCCTACTCCAGAAAATCGACAGAGAAGGGGAACCAAAACCTACTTTACCACCAAATCAACAAAAACCCTTCTCCAAATCAACAAAAACCCTTCTCCAAATCAAAGCGTCTCCACCTCAAAACCGTCGTCTCCTCCACAAAATCGTTGTCTCCACCAGAAAATCGAATCCTCCACGATTTTGGAAGACGGTGAACCAAAAGCCTACTTCAACAATGGTGGACACTCGAGCATCTGGATCTGCTAGTCATGACGGAAAAAGTTAGTAAGATTTTGTTCAACGCTTGACTTAAATTTGACTAAATCAGGCAAAATTATCACTTTAATTGGTTGTTCGGCACGTAGTGTATCAGAGAACGAACGTGAAGAAGAAGATTTTGCGGATCCCTAAAGCACCGAAATGTATGTCGATTTCATTTTCTGGGATTTGGATGCATGTAGTTTTGTTTCGATTTTGGAACTTTGGTATTTAATTGTGGTTTTTTGTTCCATAAGCAAAAGGTCAAACCTCTTCAATGGCTCAAGTTTTCGTTTAGTATGACCCAAAAATCGTAGTTGACGATTTTGGTTATTATTAGTGTATTCGTCGGTCGTATGACCCAGTGCCAGCTTATTATGCCCCAATTTAACCAAATGTTTCTATGACTGAAATCCCCGTTTAGTATGACCCAAAAATATATCTAATGTTTTTGGTTATTGGTAGCGTATACTTTGGTCGTATAACCTAGTTCCAGCTTATTATGACCCAATTTAACCATATGTTTCCATGACTAAAATATATTATTAGTATGACCCAATAGCATAGTTGATGTTTTTGGTTATTGTTAATGTATTGTTTGGTCGTACTAATATTTGCAACCCATGTTTTGCAGAGGACGTTCTTTTGTAAGTATTTAACAATGATTGGTTGTCACAATCAATGCAAATCAGTGATCAACGCACCTATTCAGAGGTTGAAAATGAGTTGGACAACGACAGACAATGTTGATGACAACAGGGTTTATTTGCTTAGACACCTTGAAGTCTACATGGGTGAAAGAGAGGGTCAATGACTTTTGAATGCTTTCCTCTTGTTTTTTGTAGACGATAGCCCATGCGATGAATATTACTCGATACATTGGGTCACAATAAATCAATATTTGAGTTATAGAATTGTTAGGTTAATTTGTGTCATAATATACCAACATTCGAGGCATGACGTAAAACTACTCAGTACCAGCATGCCTCATACAATTTGATCGAAATGTTCGCATGAAACAAACTTATTGGAAGTACGACCGAAGAATATTCTCGTGTTCTGAACATATTAAAAAACCAAATACGCGATTGTAATCATGTTTTAAACATATTAAAAAAGCTAGCAAGACAGAAGAATGCAAACACAATAACTAAAAACAATAGTTATGCTTTTGGGTCATGCTAAACGACGTTTTGAGTCATGAAAATATGTGGGTATATTGGGTCATAATAATCCAATATTCAAGTCATGCCATAAAACTACTGTTTTGTATGCCAACAACTTAATGACGATGATACAGAATTGGAAATGGAACTGATTAATCTGGAACACGATTGGAGTTGGAATCTGCTAACGACGATGATATATAAAATTGAGAATGGAACGGATTAATCTGGAACACGACATCGACGAATATTAAATCACAAATAATAAATCTTCATGGAAAAAAGTATGATGGAAGTTTGATGGTAGATCGGTTGAAGAAGATGAAGATAGGAAGAAGAAGAAGTTGAGGAAAATAAACTATTAACTCATGCGTGTGATTTGTTGGCCGAAATAAATGTAGGCAAGATTATAGGAGATGGCATAACAATAGAGAAATAGCTAATGACTTTATTAACCTTAATGAATATTTAGTGAATAAAATAATAATATTTAGGGAATTAAATGGGCCATTAGATCTTTTAATCTCAAGATCATCTCGCCTAATCCTACGGCTGAAAATTGGTCTGTATTTCTTTGTTTAAATGGATTCTTGTTTGGATCAAAATCCTATATATATATATATATATATATATATATATATAGGAGATAGTTCATACGTGAATTAGTCATTTAGAGATGGATAATCATTTTCAATTTTTTTTATTTGGGTAGTTAACTTCAAGTTTTACAAGAGGTGATAATCAATTTTTCAGTATAATTGATTTATAGTAAATACAATAATTTTATACGTTTAATATAATAATTATAATGTCTTGCAGAATATATTGACTTCATGATAATAATCTCTACATATAGAGTAAATTATCCATGTATAGACATTAGTATGTCGACGTCCATGAATACTAGTAATTGCCTTGTGAGAGGAAGTAAAAAATGTTAAAATAAGGAATTGAATGTAAAAAAAAAAATTCAAAATTGGAAGGAGGAGAAAGTGAAAATGAAATTGAATTGGGTTAATGATAGTATTTGAAAGGTGAAGGAAAAGAATGTGATACTTGGTGGAGGGTGAAATGAAAATGGTTAGTGTAAGATATTTCGTTTCGTTAGGATTGATTGGACCCCATATTTTTGTGGGCGCTTTGGGAACACCTAAACTTCCCATCCTCCACCTGTCGCCACGTGGCATAATTATTGTAATATAGTGTAATAATGTCATGGAGGGAGAAAATATATGATTATAGTCTAATTTTAATTGTTTAGTTGAGTTGTAATATGGGTTGGTTTTGGTGAAATCAAGGCAAGAAATAGAGAAAGCTGAAGCTGGAAGTAATTAATATAATTAATATATATTGGCTCTCTCGATAAATTACTTGTGACTACTGCTATTTACTTTCTTTAACTGCAGATCAAGTGATTTTCAAGTCTATGTTTACTCTCATTTCTACTTTGATTATTTCGATGCGTTTTTGTACTTGTTCCTTTTCGTTTAATCTTTCATCAACTGGCCGCCCTAATCAATAATTAATGACCATACACGTATATTAATTTATATTTACATATATGAAATTATTTTTAAGCATAATTCATGTCATGCTATGTACGTAATTTGATCAATTGATTTTCCGAAATTGAAAACAATAATTCAGATAAATTTTGATGTTTATAATTTATTTGAAATTAAGTACAGTATGTAGTATTACTAGAAACACAATTTCGAAAAAAAAGTACAGAACAAATCAAGAAAAATTGAAAGTGTAGGAGAATGAATATGGTAATTAATCATGAATAAATTAGACAAGTATATGTGGCAGCCCAAGTATTGATTTCTGTTGGGTTTTGGTGTGGCTGGACCAACCATCGGCCCAAGTCATTATTGAGGGCCGAACTCGATTAAGCTCGGCTAACACCGAACTCGATTAAGCTCGGCTAACACCGAACTCGATTAAGCTCGGCTAACACCGAACTCGATTAACCTTCTCCAACACCGAGCTCGATTAAGCTCGGCTACCAACCGTTGTATTTGAACAGCTCGTTCAGTTACAACGACTAGTTTTTCAGTTTTCAGTTTCACATCTTGTTTTTTCTCCATATATTCGTGTGATTCAAGAAACTAGATAGAGAAGTGAATACACTTTGTGATTCTTGAGCTAGCTAGGTGAGTGATCCACAATCGAGTTGTTTTCTCCGATTGAGTAGCGAGCTAAGTGATAGTGTGTTGTAATCGCCTTCGTTTGCTTTGTATTCGTAATAATATCGTCCCACTTTTGTTCGTGAATCTCGCGTCGATTCTGTATTTGATTCTTCAAATTGGCGCCGTCTGTGGGAAAGAAATCAGCGCGATGTCTACGGCGAAATTCGAATTGGAGAAGTTTACGGGCAAGAATGACTTCGGTCTATGGAGATTGAAGATGAAGGCCGTGATGATGCAACAAGGGCTTTGGGAAATCGTCAAAAATGGGGAGGCCGACACCGCCAAGGGTGCGGATGAAAAGGTCGATCCAAAGGCTCAAGAACTTCAACAAAAGGCGTATAGCACTCTGATCCTGAGTCTCAGCGATCGAGTCCTGAGGGAGGTTTCGAAGGAGGAGACCGCTGCGGCAGTATGGAGGAAGCTTGAGTCCATCTATATGACGAAGTCTCTTGCAAATCGCCTTCATCTGAAACAGAAGCTTTTCACCTTCCAGATATCAGAGGCGAAGAGCATCTTGGAGCAGCTCGAAGATTTTGGTAAATGCATGGATGATCTGGAGAACATCGATGAGCAGATCAAGGATGAAGATAAGGCACTTATGCTTCTCAATTCATTACCGAAGAGCTTCGAACAATTCAAGGACGCTATACTCCTTGGAAGAGACTCCAAGATCACCTATGAAGAGGTGTATTCGGCCCTGAAATTGAAGGATTCTCAGAGTTCTTCAACAAGACTGCGTGATCAGGCTGGGGAAAGCTTGAACGTGAAAGCCAATATCAAGAAACCTGAAAAATGGAAGAGGCAAGGTTCTGAAAAATGGAAAGGAAAAGGCCAAAGGGAGTGGGATCAGAAGGAGTCCAGGTCTTGCAACTATTGCAAGAAACCTGGGCACATCAAGAAAAATTGCTGGGCCTTAAAGAAGAAGCAGGCTGATGGCAATTCTGATCAGAACACTGCTGACTGTGCAGCAGATTTGGAGCCGGCTCAGGTCATGAATGTGACTGAGAGGCCCATTGCAGACTCTTGGATCGTGGACTCCGGGTGCTCTTTCCACATATGCAGCCACAAGAATTGGTTTGAGAACCTGACTGAAGCACAGGGATCAGTCTTGCTCGGCAACAACCAGGTGTGTGTTGTTAAAGGCATTGGTAATATTCGTTTTAAGGTGCATGATGGTTCTATTAAATTGCTGACTGAAGTAAGGTATATACCTACTATTAAGAGGAACCTTGTATCTGTTGGTGTGCTTGAAATGAAAGGATTTTCTTGTGTATTTTCTGGTGGGAGTATGAGGATTATGAATGGTGGTGCTATTGTTATGTCAGCCTCTAGGATAAATAGATTATATTATCTGGAGGCTGAGGTCATTGTGGGAGATTCCTATGTTGCTGAGGAACAGAATCTGGTGTTGTGGCACAAGAGATTAGGCCATGTGGGTGATAAAGGGCTTAAAGAATTGATCAAGAAGGGCGTTTTTGCATGTGATGATAGGGAGAGTGTAAAAATGTGTGAGTCTTGCTTGCTGGGAAAAGGAAAGAAATTGCCTTTTGGCTCAGGAAAGCACAACTCCACAAGACCTCTGGATTATTGTCACAGTGATCTATGGGGTCCTAGCCCGGTTAATTCCATAGGTGGTGGAAGGTACTTCTTGAGTGTAGTAGATGACTATAGCAGGAAGGTTTGGGTATGGATCCTCAAGGAGAAATCAGACACATTCAGCAAGTTCAGTGCATGGTACAAGGCAGTTGAAGTTGAGAAAGGGCATGGCTTGAAGTGTCTGAGGACAGACAACGGGCTTGAGTTCCTATCAAGGGAATTTGATAACTTCTGTGTGCAAAGGGGAGTGAAGAGGCATAGGACAGCTCCGGGGAATCCACAACAAAATGGAACCGCGGAGAGAATGAATAGGACTCTCCTTGAGAGAGTAAGATGCATGATTTTTGAATCTGGAGTGCCTAAGAAATTCTGGGCAGAAGCTGTCTCCACAGCAGCCAAATTGATCAATAAATGTCCATGCTCAGCCATTGGTTTTGATACTCCAGATGGCAGATGGTATGGAAGCCTAGGAGGTTATGAGAAGCTTAGGATTTTTGGTTGTAGAGCCTTTGCTCACACAAGGCAAGGAAAGCTAGAACCTAGAGCACTAAAATGCATTTTCCTTGGCTACCAAGATGGTGCTAAGGCATATAGACTTTGGTGCACAGAAGAAGGGAATCAAAAAGTCATCATCAGTCGAGATGTCATTTTTGATGAGTCAATTATGCCATTCAAGCCTACTCTGCAGACAGTGACAACTCCAGAACCTGCTGGGGTCAGTTTTGATCAACTTGAACCAGAACATAGAGCCTCAGATGCTGCTGATTTCCAAGAGCCAATGATGTCCTCAGATGAGGAGAATGAGCAGCCTACTGATAATACTCCAGATGTCTCTGATCCAGAGCCACAAGTTCAGCAATATGCTCTGGCCAGAGACAGAACCAGAAGGGAAATCAGACCACCAGCAAGGTTCAGAGATGCAGATTTTGTATACTATGCCTTGTGTGTTGCAGAGGAGTTGGAGGTCTCAGAACCAAGCACCTATAAGGAAGCTATTGGCAGCAAAGACAAAGAGAAATGGAAAATGGCTATGAAGGATGAGATAGACTCTCTCATCAAAAACAAAACTTGGATCCTAGTTCTCAGATCACAGATTCAACAAAGACCTATCTCTTGCAAATGGATTTACAAGAAAAAGGTGGAGGCCTCTGAGAATGATAGTATCAGATACAAGGCTCGCTTGGTTGCAAGGGGTTTCACACAGGAGGAGGGGATAGATTACACCGAGGTCTTCTCTCCTGTGGTGAAACACAGCTCAATAAGGATACTCTTGGCAATTGTGGCTCGGAGAGATTGGGAATTGCAACAACTTGATGTAAAAACAGCTTTTTTGCATGGTGAGTTGGAGGAGACAATCTATATGGAGCAGCCACAAGGATTCATAAGGCCGGGAGATGAGGATAAGGTCTGTTGTTTGAAGAGAAGCCTCTATGGACTGAAACAAAGCAGCCGGCAGTGGTACCTGACTTTTGACAGACAGATGGAGAGACTTGGCTTCAAGAAATCTGCCTTTGATAGCTGTGTTTACATAAGGTACAAGGGAGGTAAAGCTGTTGCTTACTTGTTACTTTATGTGGATGATATGCTTGTGGCAGGCCCTAGTAAGGCAGATGTGAAGCAAGTGAAGGAGGATTTGGAAGAAGCTTTTGAAATGAAGGACTTGGGAAATGCAAAGAGAATTCTTGGCATGGATATCATAAGAGAGAGAGCTGCTAGGAAGTTATGGTTGATGCAGCATAGCTACATCAAGAAGATGTTAATCAAATTTCAGATGATTGACTCTAGAAAGGTATCAACTCCAACAAGTCCACACTTCAAGCTCTCTGTCAGTCAGAATCCAGCTAATGATCAGGAAAGGAAGTTGATGTCTAAGGTGCCTTATGCAAGTATTGTTGGGAGTATTATGTACATGATGTTGTGTACTCGGCCTGATCTGTCACATGCCATAAGCCTGACCAACAGATACATGGCAGACCCGGGTAGCACACATTGGCAAGCTTTGAAATGGATAATGAAGTATTTGGTGGGCACACAAGATTTGGGATTGTTGTTCTGCACAGCAGACGGTGAGGATGAGCTCATAGGCTACTGTGATGCAGACTATGCTGCAAATATTGATAGCAGAAAATCCCAATCTGCCTATATCTTCAAGCTCTTTGGTACAGCAATCAGTTGGAAGTCTAATCTCCAATCTGTGGTTGCGCTCTCTACAACGGAGGCAGAGTATATATCCTTAGCAGAAGCGGTTAAAGAAGCTAAATGGCTAAAGGGAATATTGGGGGATTTTGGTGTGGTGCAAGAGGCTGTAACTATCTTGTGTGACAGCAACAGCGCCATTAGCTTGGCCAAGCACCAGACTTTCCATGAGAGAAGTAAGCACATCGACATCAAACTTCATTTTGTAAGAGATGAGATAAGCAAAGGCGTGGTGGCAGTCAAGAAGGTCCACACCTCTGAAAATGCAGCTGACATGATGACTAAACCCCTACCAAGTGCTAAGTTCGAGCATTGTTTAGACTTGGTTAACTTGACTGCAAGAAGATGAGGGAATTTTGGTGAAGGTGGAGTTTTGGCTGGCCGGATGGTGGATGCAGCCAAGGTGGAGATTTGTTGGGTTTTGGTGTGGCTGGACCAACCATCGGCCCAAGTCATTATTGAGGGCCGAACTCGATTAAGCTCGGCTAACACCGAACTCGATTAAGCTCGGCTAACACCGAACTCGATTAAGCTCGGCTAACACCGAACTCGATTAACCTTCTCCAACACCGAGCTCGATTAAGCTCGGCTACCAACCGTTGTATTTGAACAGCTCGTTCAGTTACAACGACTAGTTTTTCAGTTTTCAGTTTCACATCTTGTTTTTTCTCCATATATTCGTGTGATTCAAGAAACTAGATAGAGAAGTGAATACACTTTGTGATTCTTGAGTAAGCTAGGTGAGTGATCCACAATCGAGTTGTTTTCTCCGATTGAGTAGCGAGCTAAGTGATAGTGTGTTGTAATCGCCTTCGTTTGCTTTGTATTCGTAATAATATCGTCCCACTTTTGTTCGTGAATCTCGCGTCGATTCTGTATTTGATTCTTCAATTTCCATAAGAAAAGCACGCAAATATATACAAATATGGGTCAAAGTATAACTGAAGTGATTTAGTGGGTCAAATTGATTCTAATTAAAACAAAATCTAATGCAAAGAGACATGATTACGCCAAGCGAGTGGGTGACGTGAGAATTAATCAATTACAACATATATCTAGTAAATTCGACTGATCACAGCATAATAGTAGTAGTTTGTAATTATAATTAAATAAAAAAGTTAACAACTGAAATTTGTGAACAAACCCTGTGAGAAGGCAGAGGATGTTGCTTAACGCATTTGTTAGATTTAAGTTCCTCGTAAATTGAGTCGGATACGTCTGCGCACGTGATGCTTATGCCTTCGTTTTTAAGCCAAAAACTTACTAATAAAATTAACGTGACAAATCTATTTATAATTCTTTGCTTAATTTAATTGCAAGCGTGCCTGTTTGAACATGCACTTAGCTTTTCAGTTGAGTAGTTTGCATTGCACTTGTAGGGCTCGTTTGGTTTCCTTGTTAGCCATAGATAGTCATCTCTATCCACCCTCTATCTCGTGTTTGGTTTCCATGATAGCAATCTTTCCGACCCGCATCAACAATCCCATGACCCGTCACGCGTTGAGTTATGGAAAACAAAAATGCCGATAACTCCATCTCATCTGCTACCTGCGATTGTCCATTGTCACTAAATTGAAGATTGCACATTTTGCACCAATTGAATCCAATACCCCTTCATTTACTCCATCTCCATCTACCTCTGCCACATTCGAGCAACAATTCCAGAGGGCGACGAGTTCGGTGAGAGGCTGAAGTTCGAGAATTTTCGTGGTCGTTTTTTGCTTGTATTTGCAGGATGCAATCGACCGACCTGGTTAAATCGAACGAGATTTAGTGAAACTGAGTTCATACTTGAGATTTAGTGAATTATTCTGTAGTTTTTGTTGAAATGACACATTCTCAATTTCTAATTGGAAAAAGAGGGCTTTGATTTCTCAATTCTTATTTGAAAAGAGAGTTTTGATTTTCACTAATTATGATGATTTTCACTAATTATGATTGTTGTATCTCTCTCATATTGTATACTAGTGGTGGAGAGAAAGAAAGTGTCTATAGAGAACAGCCATGGTGAGAAGCTAGTCGGGATACTGGACGAGAGGGGGTCGAGTGAGCTCGTAGTTATATGCCCTGGATTCAGGTCCACGAAGGTGTATGATCATTTAACTATTTCGTGGATCAAATTAGAGCATAAGCATTTTCAGGCTAGGCTGCCATATTTCTATTTTGTTTTGTGTTGTGTTGTGTTGTTTCTCTCTACCAACTGCATGATCGAATTCCTATGGTGAATGTTGCTTTTGCTTTCGAGAGAGAGGGAATCAGCGCCTTCCGCTTTGATTTCGCTGGCAATGGGTAAATGATCGCTTCTGTCTCACCTCTTTCGAGTCGTGTTGTTTCCAATTGACGCGACTGTGTAGGTAATCGCGGAACATTTGTCTGTTGAAGAGGTCGAACCCGAACTTGATGTCCTCAATGACATCTTGCACGATGTTGATACCGACAAGGTTTGAAGGCCATAAATTCTCTTCATCTTCTTCTATGTCTATCATCAATAACTGAGTGCTCACTATATCAAGCTGGGTTCTTGCAGGATGGGCGAATTAGCTACGACGAGTTTGTGGCAATGATGAAAACGGGGACAGACTGGAGAAAGGCTTCGTCACAGTATTCAAGAGAGAGGTTCAAGAGCTTGAGCTTAAACTTGATGAAAAAACAATGAGGATAAAATCGGGAATGCACACGTGTATCTCTAGTTTCGCAAACGCATACCAAACAGCGTGTTTACGGAGGTGGGGATATGTGTCTGTACAAACAAACATAGGGCAAAGATTACTAACTCTATCACTAAACCTACTATTGGAGATTACATCTTCTTAACCCATGTTAGGCCAACATGGGTAACAAACGAGCCCGTAGTGTAGATTTTTGTTTTTGTTTTGAGATATCATCTTTTTAGTTAAGTTTGTGGCACATGCTCTATCGTGCGGACTAAAATAAATTATTAATTAATTGACATCTTCATGTAGTCTACTTTTGTGTCAAATGATTTGTTAAAGGGTATATTCAATATATGTATATATTCTTGAGTTATCATGAATTAAATTTTTTATGAAGTTCTCTGAATATATTTCAATCTTGTATCGTCATTGTATGCACAATAAAATTATTCACATAAAAAAACAAAATTATTGCCTCTTATAAAATTCCAACTCAAGTGCTGCATTTGTTTATGATCTATTCATTGTATATATTCAAGGAATATTAGCTTATCGATAGAACATAGTGAATTGAAATTCAGTCAATGTCAAAAATCAACGCACACATTATTTGAATTTAAACAATTTCTTTTAAGGAAAAAACGTTTTTTAATTAGAAATAATCTATTTTATCTTATTTAAGATGACCGATTTCAAATGACGCGATATTTTTGCTGAAGTTGTTTAGTGTTTTAAAACAGTAGTAGTAGTTAAAATGTTAAATATATTCAACAAAAATGGTTTGATGTTGTTTTAACTAAGAGAGGGGGAAAATAATTTTATTTCCCAGTACTGAAATGAGACAATTTGGTTGAGATAAAATAGAACAAAAGGTGATATATTGAATGAAACGAAGTCTAATATATTTATGTTATGGTTGGAATTTGACGATTTTATTAATGTGGAAAGGCTGTTTTTATGAATGAATGAAAAATGGTATTGTTATCTACTTATCTTCCACCGCTTGATTTGCGACAAATTTAAACGTAGCGAAAAAAAGGCGTCACAGTCTAATCTTAACTCGAAAATATGGGATCGGAATTTTAAATAGAACTTCTAACTATAATAATCAGAACACTGATGTTTCAAATATTTTTTAATAGAAATTCTAACTTCTTGGAAATAATCAAACAGAACATTGATGTATCAAATATTTTTCTAACAAAGTTATTCTCAAATGCGAAGCGAGTTTCAGTAAAAAATGTGATGCAATTTTTAAATCAAAATATTGGTATGTGTAGTATGCTTCAAGCACAAAAGTCATGTCTGAGGTCAACCACATGATTTTTGGTCAGCTCACATATGAAAACTTACTATATTAGGAAAATCCAGCGTCCAATTTCGTGGATATATATAAGAGCATCCACGTGGCAGTGCACCTAATGAAATTTCATCAATTTTTCGTTTACTTTGCAAATTAATTTAATTACAAATTATACTTAAAAATAATAAAAAAATGTAATTGTAATTTTATTTCGTAGTAGTGTTGAAAGAACGCATTAATAATATACTAGTACCAGTACTCAAGGATTTTTTTTTCAGAATACAAAAGGCTTGAACATAGCATGTAGTACAAAATTCAAGCCATCAAAAACCAAAAAATTATACAAAAAAAAAATTGGAAAAGCAACGATTTAACAAAGTACGCGAATAGCTAACAACAAATAATAAAAGAAGAGATATAAGGAAAAAACAAGATAAACACATCAACCATGCATCAATATAAAATGGAAGAAGAAAAAGAAAACAACCAAGTACACAATAACCAATTACCAAAGTTCGAAAGAACCAACTGATCGCAGCGTAGTTGGCCGCGCGAAGCTGTGGTGACTTTGAGGTCACGGGTTCAAACCCCGCCACTCATTGGGAGACTTTCGGCCTTAATCCGCAAACCCGGTCGAGCAGGATTAGTCGGATTCGCCAAAGGCGTGTTCGGTACACTTGTGATCAAACAAAAAAAAGTTCGAAAGAAAACAAAACGCCGGAGACAAACTTAGAATCCAGATCCGACTATTTAAACTTTAAACGGTCCAATAAACCCTTTAGTAATATTCTGCAGTAATAGTAATAAATTCCTTTCGAGTAAATTCCTTTAGCAATTGATTGTTTTATCCTAAATATTACTCCGTACTAATTGAAATGCCATTTTCGGGGTAATATACAAATAAGTTGGTTTGGACTGCACATTGTAATTGGTTAGGTTGCAAATAATCAATGGGGTGATGTTAGATTGAAGCTACAAAACCTAAAAATTCGTATACATGAATTCATGTAGGAATGATCATAATTTTTTTAGAATAGTGGTGTAACGTATAAATGCTTGAGTGTGACATAAAAATGAGCAACTAAAAATTGGAGATGGTGTTAGATTTCGTCTAAGTAACCCAGAATTCTAAGGTGCATGCATGCATGCATATGGAGTAGTAACAATTACAAAAATAATAATAATAATAATAATAATATTGATTTTATTGTAAACTTCCAAAAATTCATGTGATGGTAATAATCGGCCGTGTAAGCAAGAGCGACGTTGCTTTTTGCCTGCCTATCCAGGGACAATTCTCAATTTCCCTTTACGTGAATGGTAAGTGAGCTTCAAGATTAACTATCTGAGGTTGTTTTTGTCATTTCACTTTTTACAATTGGTTATTGGGTACGTCATCAAATTATTCAGAAAGTAAAATTCTAGTTCTGTCTCACACTTTTCAAAATCATAAAAATATATATCGAATTATGAAATATTCTCATTTATCTCATCCTTCCCTTTCCTAGCAAAATAAGGGTTAATGTGAGTGTAGGTTTAAATTACATGGACAAAATAGTCGTTTTGAACTTCATTAGATTATTTTGTTTCGCCCAATGCCGTTGTGTCTAAGTTTTTTAAACTGGCTGTCACACCCGCCTGTAATTCGCCAAAAAAAGGAAGGTTGAGATAATTGCAAAAAAAATATCTTTACAAAAAAAAATTTCAAATTTTGGAAAATGTGGAACATAATAAAATTTGAGCGTCTTATCTTGATTTCATACTCAATTTATCGGGATTTTTAAAAATTATGAGTATAAACTCTTGGAGATAAGTTATTTTTTATAAAGAGAATCGATAATAGTAACTATTTACCCTGTAATAATTCGAATCCCTAATTAACCTATATCTGGGCTTTGTTGTAGTAAAGAAGATAAGGTTGATGATGTGGAGTTGGTGAAAATGTATCACTAATATTATAGTATGACCTTACCTGACCTATTTCGATTTCCCTACATGCAAATGTGGCCCAATATTTTAAATTTAAGTATTGAAAACGTTACATTATTTACATATATATAGTAATATAATTTTGTGCTGAGCATAATGGATATATAGAAGTGGATGCATTCCCCAGTTTTAGTATATCGGATCTATACAAATACTCCATTCGTTCCACTGGACTAATTTTCCTTTTCAGTTTGTCCCAACTAAGATGACCTATGACTTAAAATGAAAATACTTTTATCCCTATTTTATTTCCTCTCTTTTACTTCACTCTCTCCACTTAACAAACACAATAAACTTGTATAAAATCTCGTGCTGCCCAAGGAAGGGGTCATCTTCCTTGGAACGAAGAGAGTAGGTATATTTTTCACATAATATTGTTCCCAAACAATCATATTGATACGAGAATTTATTTATTTTCACATCAAATTCATCGCAGTTTAGATCATCCACTACGCTGTCTCTATATCGTCCCTTAACTACTATTTGACCACTATTTGAGGGCCCCACTGTCCTTTTTTCCTCCATCCCTTAACTAAGGAACGGAACCTGCAACGCTCCGTCCCTTAACCGTCCCTTATTCCGTCCCTTAATTACTATTCATTCAATTTCATTTTTTATTTTTTTTCCAACCCAATTCAATTTAAACAAACACAATTCATTAAAATTAAAACAACATTACAACATAAAATAAAAATACAACTTAAAATTTAAAAAAAAAAAACATAATTAAAATCTTAAAAAAATAAAAATGACATAATTTAAAATACAATTTTATATGGACATCCTTGAATGTTTTATGTTTCACTTTCGATATGGGACAAAATCATTCTTGGATGTCTCTATAAAAGAGAAACAACCAAGAATGATTTTGTTCCACATCGAAAGTGAAACATAAAACATTCAAGGATGTCTATATAAAAAAAGAACAACCAAGAATGATTTTATCTCACATCGAAAGTGAAACATAAAGCATTCAAGGTTGTCTCTATAAAAGAGAAGCAACCAAGAATGACTTTGTCCCATATCGAAAGTGGAACATAAAACATTCAAGGTTGTTTCTATAAAAGAGAAGCAACCAAGAATGAGTTTCATAAATTCGCAAGCCCATCAAATATATGTGGGCTATTACGAATTTCTTGTATTTAATTATTTGTAAAAATTGTTTTTAAATATAAAAACAATTTTTATAAATAAAAAGTATTTTTTTTAAATTCGATTTTTTTTAAAAAAATTGATTTATTGCGTCATCCGTGACGACGCCCACTCGCGGGCGTCACGCATGCATCGGGGGCGCGCCACGTCGCCCGTGCGCGTGACGGGCCGGCGCGTCCCTTGTCTCGCTGATACGGGCTACAGGACGGGCTGGGGACGGGCTACGGGACGGGACGAACGTTGCAACGCGTCCCGCGGCGGAACAGTCCCTCCGGGACGGAACGCGAGCCGCGCGCGGGACGCGTAGTGGATGCACTTATAAAAAATCTTTATATTCATAGTTGATAATATATTCCTATTTTGAACATAAAGCCAAATTAATTCTCCCCATATTTCCTTTTATTGAACGAAAAGATAAAAGCAATATTAGAAAATTATTATTCTAAAAGCAAAAAAATTGTAGCCAAGGAACTCTCATCATTGATATCACAAAGCAGTCGTGAAAAGCGTCCCGTTTCAATATTATGCGGTAAAGCTAAATATATTTCGGACTTTAATTACTCTATTAAACTACAAATTAAATTAAGATGGTAATTATATTGAGCTAAACATTACGATATTAAATTATTAATCACATCATCGGAGCTAAAGATATGTTTATTTTATGATTAATTTGATTTTTTTATGATTAATTTGATCTGTATGTATGCACGAGTAGGGAAAATAATAGAATATAGTTTGAGGTATAATAAAATGTTAAAATTTGTAGCATGCGTGACATGGTAGATTAGAGTTGGCGCCGTCTAACTCATTTTTAATTTACTCATTTCCCATCTTGATTGATACAGGAAAATACCTAGTTTTCAACATAATTTGTTAATTTTATGTGGGAGAAAGAGACAGAGACTATTGAGAATAAACAAACAAAAAGGAGGATTAATTAATAGTATTTATTAGAGATGAAATGTATGCACTAATTACTATAGTATATTAGTAACTAGGGCTAGCTTAGCTCCACAAAATATTAGGACAAACCAATTACTATAAAATTTAAAAACTAAAATCTTGTGGAGTTCGAAATAAAATGGTTCAAGTCTTCCCGAAGAAAAAAAAAGTAAAACAATAGCTTTTTAGTAACAAATGATACTAGACAAACCAATTAACATATACAACGGTGATAATTCGACCTGTCAACTTATTAGATGTTAAAAAGACATCTTTCAAATTAAAAAGCTCTTCATTGTCGCATTAGTACCTCACCTTTTCCACAAGAAAGATCATTAATGGTTATCGGCCTATTGAATGGAGTGGAAACGTCTTACTCTTACCTACTAAACTGTGTATCAGAATATCATCATGGTGCCACAACTTATTGATTAAGATTTAATTTGAGCTATGTATAACAAATTTAGAATAAAATAGAGTATATGTTGAGTAGCATGATTAGCTCTACATGATTCCAAATTATATGCATTAATTCCTAGGTTACGTTAAAATGTCTCATTCTCATTCCCTGAATTTCTGCATAGTATTACTGCCAATAATCATCCATGGAGTGGTTACACTTCAACTAATTAAAATAATTTAGTTAATTGGGATTTGTGAGGATTTAGCGTAACGAACCATAAATTGGATTAGGCAGAAATATGAAAGATGATTGTTGCTTAACGTATTTATCAACCCTTTTTTGGGGGCTTATTACTTTTAATTATTATTTAAATTTAATCAAACTTTAATTTTCATGATATTTTTATTAATATTTATTCCACTGCCTAGGGAGTCATGCAGAATCTGAGTGAGTGCAAACTCGTGCTGTCCAAAAAAGCATTGAGTCATTCTCAAGCCATCTTAACATCTCTTTTGTTCCTTAAAAATACTTTTCTTATCATCATAGTTAATTTAAATAAGCTAAATACTTTTCTTACTACCAAAACTTTAAAGTAAAACATTATCTTAATTTTCAGCTGTAGACGCTACAGTGATATAATTATATTTAATCTCTGTAATTTGAAAATTGATTTAATTTAATACGGAGTAACTTTTTGAATAAACAATCTCGATGGCTCATGAATCATGATAACAAAATAAATACTTTCACGGACTTTTTGTTGGAACGTAACATCTTTTAACTATTTTATTTTTCCTCATATCATTTGTTTAATCAGATTAATTTATACTACAAAATTTTAATTTGAAACTGGTCACAATTCTATGCATCAGCAAATGGTTCCGTTAAGGAAAAATCAACACATATTTAGTGGATTGACATAGTGAATCCGTAAATTATTTGACTAATTAATAAGTACATGTAATATATCTTTGTTAAGATTTATTCTTGGCCATTTTCATTTGTATATTGCTTAATCAAACATTTTACTGGTATGGTGATACGATTATTATTATTATTATTTAGTTAGTTAATTATGGATTTGCATATCTTTGTCATATCTTTTGTCTTGCTCATTAAGTTAGTATCCACTATTATAAATAGTGGACATTGTTCTTTAGTTCGATCATTCAAGAAATATCAATTATCCTTCTATTTTATTTTCTCTTACTCTCTTTCCTTTCAAACGTGCAAAAGGCACAAAACCCTAATTTTGACGCCGGATTGATCGACGGGCAAAAGCTCCCGCGACGTTCGACGCAAAATCTACGAGTTAAGGAACTTCATCCTTAACAATTGGTGCTTTCATTGAGATCTCTTCCCCCGAATTTCTGTCTACATGTCGTACAACTACACCGGATATCAACTCCGACAGGCGGATTACCACCCATGGCAGCCCGTATCTCAACCCCTGCTCCATCCGATCAGAGCGTTAGATCAACAACCATCATATCCATATCCACATGATGGGAGACTCCACCCACAACACCATCCCTACCAAGCCCGTCAACCCACTTCCTGGGACCCGCCATGGCTGCGTCAGGAAACTGCGTATCGGCAACCACCGTCCTACGAGCCAGATTTGTACTCGCCACCACCGCCCTCTTGTTGGGACCCGCCAAGGTTGTGCACACAGCAGGGATACTCCTTTCTACTTTCAATCTCTCGTCCAAATCTTCCTCCAAACTCTAGTTCTTGCGAAATCGTCCCGTTGAGGAACTTCATCCTTAACAAGTGGTGCTTTCATCGTGAGCTCTTCCTCCAATTACGTCATGATGTCACGCAACTATGCCGATTATCAGTCCGGACAGCTAGTTTACACATATTGGCTGCAGCCATATCAATTCTACGCTGCCCAAAAGCCGCCCACTCATAACCAATACGTCGCTGCTCGCTCATGGCAGCAGAACCGTGCCTCCTTCGACCAGCAGGACAGGTACCCCCCGCAGCTAGACCCAGACCCGCCCGACTCCGTGGATTGGTGGCAGCCATACCATCCCTACAACCAGAGCACGCCCGCTGCCCGTCAGCCTCACGCGTATCAGCCGCAAACGCAAACCTTTATCACACCCTTCGGACAGCAAATTTCCATCGACATGGACCCAATCGTCCACCAACGAAATCCTGACGCCGGGTATCACCAAGGTCAACCGGAGTACCAGCCCCCGCGCACTCCGTCTCATTGTTCAGATTTTTATGGACAACGTCAGACTCATCCCGAAGGATATCATCCATGGCAGCCGAGTTACCATTTGGCCGTTATTATTATTTAGTTAGTTAATTATGGATTTGCATATCTTTTTCATATCTTTTGTCTTGCTCATTAAGTTAGTATCCACTATTATAAATAGTGGACATTGTTCTTTAGTTCGATCATTCAAGAAATATCAATTATCCTTCTATTTTATTTTCTCTTACTCTCTTTCCTTTCAAACGTGCAAAAGGCACAAAACCCTAATTTTGACGCCGGATTGATCGACGGGCAAAAGCTCCCGCGACGTTCGACGCAAAATCTACGAGTTAAGGAACTTCATCCTTAACATATGGGAAATATAGTCAAAATATTTATGTGTATGAACTAGAGTGCAATTATTTTCGACAGTTGCAATTCATTTCAATAATTAAATTAGATGATTAGGTCGACTAATTAATTAAACGGAACAAAAATCAAACATGACAATTGAAATGGCCGTCCAAAAACCCGACATGTTTAAAGGTAAAAGAAATGCTTCATAATTGAATTATATTTTTCCTGTAGTTCCTAATTTTCTTATATAAAGTAAAAACAAGTTTTTGATGATGTTAGGCCGGTATCTAACCCTAATTACAAATTTTTTTTGTTATCTTTCCTAAAGTTTGTACTTTTCATAAACCACTATGCTAAAATCCACCTGAATAATTTTTTTAGATGTCACACTTGATGATTTATCGTGCCTAATCTTTATGATGCATGTATATAAAAAATAGTAGGCTACATATATAAAAGGGGGGGTCTTATAAAAAAGCTATTACTACTACTGCTATATCTTATTCCAAAATTAATCAAGACACCATTGTGATATCTTCAAACGTTGTCTTGTTATATTGTCAACTATATATTATCGTTAATTGTCAACTATATATTATCTCAAACTCTGAATGGACACATTACAACTGAATTTTTATTCATCTTGACAGTATTCATATGGATACGTGGCAATATAGCCGGACCCTTAAAATTTTACTCATAAAAGAGAGACCTTTTTATAACACAAGATTAATTAAGATACTAATTAAAATAGTAGTTTTGTAATTGTACGTATAGACACACAAAAATAGGATAGTATACTGTATATATCGACATATATAGGATGTTTAAATAGGCAGAATTAATGAAGTAGTAATTAATTATGTTTGAAAAGACATGATTGATATGCATCAAATTTTGCCAGAAATGGACGCAACAGCAACGTATACACTATACATTGATTATCAACCTCATTTGATGTTGTGTTTTGACTTATTAATTTATAAAGTCTTTACATGACATTAGATTATCATAATTGATGTCGACGTTTATGGCTGGTAGGAGCACTATATTTTTATTTAATACTCCAATTAAAAGCTACTCCATATATTCCAATATAAATTACTGGAGTAGTACTATTTCTTAACCTATCAATTGCAGAAGGCCCAATTACTAGTTTTCTGTAGCCATAGTCAGGCCCAAATTTCTGGACATTATGGGTAATAGTACTATATAGAGCATTCATTTATCCATAAGCAACAAATTACCATCTTTAAATATTTAATTCAAAATTACACAAATACTTATTTACTATCATTAAGTTGTAATCACCAGCTTAGATAAACACAAGCAGAAGAACAAAATGATGATTCTGGGACCAAGCAGTTTTGGCAAACAATAATCATTGAAATGCATAATCATGGTATATAATCTAGTAATTTCAGAAGTGAAAACCCATCAATTGTTTTTACCATTTTCTAACAACATAAAACCCAATTATGTCGACATATAGACTTTGTTGTTTGGCTTGTTGACTCAGCAACACCCCTAACACAATTATTTTTTTAAAAATAAAAATATCAGCAACCATGTTAAATTGAAAACAGCCAAACTATTGAGTGGGTTTAAGGTGGAAGTTATTGACTTTCATTTATGTCCCAAAAAGAGGAGAAAAGAGTTTATGTCAAATAGTCATTTGCTAACTATTAAGTCTGAACTAATTATTACATATTTTGAACTTTATTGGGGAAAAATAGTACCACAAAATTTTCACGAAAATATGGAAATACTGCATTAAATGTATTAAAGCCATTGTATTCGTCGTGAAATTAATCTACCAACAACAAAATATGCCTATTTATGTAATTTGAACTCATGTATTGCATTTATTCACTTGGGTAATGTTTTAAACAGTGCATTTTTGTGTTCGAATGAACCTATTATATCGACTGACAAGAATTTTACATAGTGAAAATATAAACTTTTCTCACATTATTAGTCTATGCACCAATTAATGCAATTAGGGTAATTCCAATCATTAAGTGATATTACATCTTGCAAAGAAGGACAATAAATATCACCTATAACAAAATAGGGATAAATATGGTAAAATGGGTATGTAATAGATGAAGAAAAGGGGGGAATGATTGCGTTGCAGTAATTTAGGTGAAACATCAGTTCTTGATTATTACGTCATGTTTAAGGTGGAGCACATGATTATGATTCAATTAGAGCATCATTAACCCGGCCCGGTTTCATGGCTCAAGTCTCCTCCACGTCATCATTCCCCAAAATTTGAGTCTCATGCCCTAACTGCTCTAACCCTGCAGGCCATAACCCGGGCCGCAACTAATAAATGACACTATTCACAACTTCAACCTATTTTACACGTAAAATAAAAAACGCCGGAAATTTATAACACAAAAAAGTTAATTTTCGACCGAAGATGGATGGAGTGGTATTTATAAAAAAATAAAAATTCCGTTGCGGCCCGGCCCAAACACGAATTAACTTTGGGCCGGGCCGCTTTGCGTCCGGTCGCGAACCATCTAACGCGAGCCCGGGCCGGACCCCGGGACCGGCCCAGGCCGCAAATCCTCCCCCTCCAACGCGACGCTCGGGCCGGGACTCGCTTTTTGCTGCCCGACCGCGAGCGTTAACGATGCTCTTATGTATCACATGCCTGTTGTAAAGTAAGTAGAGAATCATTAGGCAAATTATGACATATTTATTGTGTTAATAAATAATTATAATGGTTGAATGGTCAAATGTTAAAATGCTATAACATGTATCATAGATATATATACCACTAATTAAGCATTTGGGTTAGAGTTAATTGTGTGTTGAATCATTAACAATGTTTTATGTTGTGGAATATATATGTGAACATGCTTAGATGACATTGTTATCATGATTAGAGACAACATACATGGGAAATTTTATGATGATGATGATGATAAATTCAAGCAAATAATGTTGATAGGTAGATAATAGGGAGTAATATTTTGTTTGGGGTGATGTGGTCGGAAAATCAAGTGGCTATTCCATGTGATTAAATTTGTCCTTTGGAATGAAACCATGAAATGATTGTTGTACTTGTGTACAAGGATAACATTATAGTTGCTGTCGTGGCTGGGTTATCACTTATCCCCTTGTCATATTAAGTTGTGTTTATTTTTCGCAATTTTGTTTTATGAATGACAAGATCAAGACTCTAATTTCCAATTTTGAGACACTTTTATATTTATCCCCCCTTGCCATTGTTTCAATTAATAATTAGTTTCGGGATGAAAGAATTTGGTTGTTATATTTTGAAAATGTGAAATTCCTCGTTAACTAACGTGGTTGGCGTAGTGCTCTTGCACCTCGTCCCCTAAGCACGAGACCAGGGGTTGATTCTTGCTCCATGTGAATGGAGCAGACTATTTGGTCAGTCCCTTAGCGTCGTGCACTGATCATTGGGACTAGAGTTAATCCTCTAACTGTTGGACACTTTAAGTAAGCAAAAATTAAAAATTAAAAAATTCCTCATTGATGAAAGGCCAAACATCAGTTGAAGTGGCCATTGTTAGGCACTTTTGATTTAGTAAACATTTATAACCCAAAATTGTTTGAATGTCAGGGGACAATGGAGTGAAATATTTTAAATCAATTATAGTAAAATAGAGCCCTTTGTATTTTAGAAATGGAGAACGAATTGGGCCAATTTGATCCAATGGGCTCTTATCCTCGAAATTGTGATAGTCCCATTCAAGTTCTAAAAAACGACGTTGGTTATGACGGAATATTTCAAACAAATTTTTAGAAAATATCAAAATTTAAACATCTTCATGTTCAACTCAGGGAACTCTAGATCCACGACTTTCAAGTTTTGTTGTCGCAGAATCATCCGTTAAAAACTTTTACAACACAACCGAAAATTGGATTTTCAATTTTATAGATTTTTGACATTGGATTTTTAGCTTCTGCAGATTTTTATGCAATTTTAGACTATATCGGATTTCATCGTTCAGATTTTGGATTTAAATTTTCTGCAATTAGAATCAGATCAGATTCATTTTTCGTAAAATATTGGTTTTTTAGCAAAGTGGGCCCACGAATTGGGCTTGGATAATTAGAGGCCCGTAAATCTCCGTCGACTGAACTTTTTCCTTTTTCCCAACAAGTGAAATATTTTCTTTATTAATTAATTTCACCAACTCTCTCCCTCTCTCTCCTCTCTCGTAATTGCCCTACTGTGACAGCTCTCGCCCGCGCAGCTCTCAAACCCTTGGCGCAAAGCGAAACAGAAGAAAAAGGATTATTGTGTTGCCATGTCTCAGGTACTTTTGATCACCCCGCGTCACTGTTTCCTCAAATTTATTGATTTCCCCTTATCTTTTGGTCAATTTTTCTGAATGAATTGGCTCTGGTATTGTTAAGATCTTGAATTATCCCAATCCGATTTTAATTGATTTTTGTTATGTTTTAGGTTGATAACAGAAATTCTTCAGCTGCCAAACGTGCTCGAACCGATGGTATGCCCATTTTCGCAATTGACTTTTATTTCTATATTTTGGGATATGTTTGTCCTTCTGCATTTATTTTGAGGTTTTGTGTTTTATGTTGTTCTCGTTCCTCATTTGAGTAGTTGAAGCATGAGGTATGGTTATGTCCTTGGCATAGAATGGTTGCCACACGATTTTTCATAGTATGTTATCGAACACAGACAGATGTAGGCACTAATTACTAGTTTAGGGTTTAGAGGATTAACAAGGAATATGGTGGAAAGAAGTTTCAATTTATTGAATGAAAGATGACCTAAACGTTGATGCCATAGGTCAAGGCTTACAGCAGAATTGACAGAAGCAGAATTGGTAAAATGTGTTACATTTGAACTTGAACAAGACTGAGATGCTTTTGAAAAATCAAAGATGTACAAGTTTCCAACTCGATTACCCCTCCCAATCACTGTCCCCAGTGAGGCTGCCTGAATTTTGAAGTCAGTATCAGTAAAGATGACAGTGCAATTTGATGCTTGGGTGAGAGCACTTACTGATATCAGATTGAAAGAAAAAGATGGTACATGAAGAACTGAGGTTAGAGTAATGAGAGGAGTGAGTTGTATAGTACCTAGATGAGTAACTGGAGCTTTATTACCATTTGGAAGATTCACTGAGGCATTTGAGATAGGTGCGGCAGAAGTGAAGATAGATTGATCATAGCACACATGGTGAGTAGCACCTGTATCTAGAATCCAAGTAGGTGAACTGGAACAAGAAGAAGAGATAGAATTTATGGATGAAGTATAAGAGACAGTACCAGAGAGGTTGCTGGATGCAGAGGCTTGAGCAGAGAAGTTACTGGATGAAGGAGCTTGAGGTGAGATTTGAGCAGGAGAGGTATTTGCTGGTGTGGAGAGATTGTGGAGTTTCTGACTTTGCAAGAGGCTGATAAGCTGTTGATATTGATCAATACTTGGCAAATTAGCAGTGTCTTCAACAAGATTAATAGACCTCTGCTGATGAGTGTTTGGATTTCCAGCAAAACCAGATGCATGAGAAGGAAAACTAGCAGATTGTGGAGGTTTGCCTCTGCCTCGGCCAAAACCTGGTGGAAAGCCATGGAGAATAAAGCATTTTTCAACCGGATGATTTGTTTTGCCACAGTGAGAACACAGAAATTTGTGCAATCCTCTTCCAGATGAAGGAGCTGCATTAGCATAAGGTAATTCACTAGCAATTGGAAGTGAATGAGTATTAGTAGATAGAGCATTTCCATTGATGAGTCTCTGTCTTTCTTCCTGAATTACCAGTGAAAAAACCTTGGATAATGAAGGAAGAGGAATCATAGAGAGGATATGAGATCTTATCTGAGAGAATGAAGAGTTCAATCCAATGAGAAACTGCATTGTGCAATCGTTCTCTTGAAATTGATTCCACTTCGAAGCACTATCGCATGTACATCTGGTGCAAGTACACCATGAGATCGGTTGCGAGCTCTTGAATTCATCCCAAACGATGCGTAGATTGGTGAAATATGTGTTGACATCCGATGATCCTTGAGAGAGGGACATGAGTTGTTGTTTGAGTTGGTAGATGCGAGCTGAATCGCCTATGGAGAACCGTTCTTTTAGATCGAACCAGATAGCATATGCATCGTCCATATACATGATGCTCGAAGAAATTTGTGGAGATAGCGAGTTACGTAGCCATGAGATCACCATACTATTACACCGGATCCATGGTTGATATAAGAGATCATCTCGAGCAGGACGAAGAATGGATCCATCAACAAACACGAGTTTGTTTTTAGCAAGGAGAGCAGTGGTGAATGACCTGCTCCATGTAGCATAATTTGATCCAGTGAGCGGCTGAGGAACGAGGTTAATTCCAGGATTGTCACTCGGGTGGAGATAATATGGACTAGATGTGTCTTCGGTTGGAAGTTGAGCTGCACGATTTCGATTAGCCATTGATAAATCGAAATGAGAAGAAGTGAATCAGAGTGTAGATCTGGAGATAATGAGGATTAAAAAAAAATGGAGTGAATCAGAGAAGGAGATGATCGGGACTTTGAAGGTTTAAAGATATGAAGATTTGAAGATTTGAAGTTTTGAATATATGAAGGAAAGGAGGCGGAAGCATTTTTGCTTTGATACCATAACAAGGAAATGAGATCGAAAAGATGAGATATTATTGATTGAATGATTAAAGGTACAAAAATACATCTTATATACTAAGCTAAACAGCTAACTACTCATCTAATCAACATAACCGAAACTAACTAATTCCAGCTGTCACAACTAACTAAACCAACTAACTGACTCCAGCTGCATGGGAATGGATTCGCATATGGTCGACTGCATGGATGCTTGCATGGTCCTGCATGAGTGTGAGCGAGTCTCACTGATATAATCCTGATAAGGATCGAAGTATGTTAGTGCAGGTGTCTTTAAGAAGTATGTTAGCAATATTTGTTAAGATATATCAAAGACTTGAGCTCCGTGTCTAAACGAGTCTAATTATTTGATACTTATTGAGCTAACTATATCTGTAGGTGGGCGCAGGGAAGATGACTGGACCTGCCCGAGCTGTGGCAATGTGAACTTCTCTTTTAGAACAACTTGTAATATGCGTAACTGCACTCAGCCTAGGCCAGCCGATCATAACGCGGTGAGAAATTGACTTTCTAAAATAGAATTTGCAGTTTTGCATATTTCCCTCGCAAACTATAACTACGTTGTGCAAGTTTTTGTTTCTTTAATTTCTGCTACAATAGCCTTGTAAGTTATATAATCATGTGTATGAGAATATAAGACCCAATTTCAGATTTTATGTTTATCAGCTCCTTGTTATAAAAAAAGTCTACAGGAAGAGATTTAATTTGAGCTTTTCGTCTCTCTGGATGCTTTCATCTGCATGTAAGATGTATAAGTTTTTGTAAGCTTACTAATGTAAGTTTACCTTTGTTCAGAAACCTGCTGCAAAGCCAGTCCACGCAACTCAGGGTTACTTATCGGCACCTCCATATGTTGGGTCTGGTGCACCTTCCTCCATGTACATGAGAGTCTCGCCATACGGATCTCCTGTGTTCAATGGAACATCTGCCCCTCCTTATGATGTTCCATTTTCTGGAGGTTCAACTTATCATTATAATTATGGAAGTCGATTTTCAGGAGGTAGCCCATATCGGCCTTTACATATATCTGCACCGCCTCCATATTCAAGTGGATCAGTTATGCGTAGTGGTAGATCCTTTCTTCATCTTCCCATAGTGTTGGTTTACTGTTGTAGAATTAAAGTTAGTAGTAGTTTCTTCTCAATATTCCCCCATGTATTACTGTACATCTTGCGCTTCTTGTACTATTTTTTTTGTTTGTTCCCATCCCTTATATATTTTATCATATAGGTGCGGTGTATGGTATGCCTCCTATGATGGATCAGTATGGCCTGAGTTTCCCAATTAACCCCACCATGGTAAGTTTGAGTAGAGAACTTCATTTATCGAATAGTATTTTATTAGTAGTATGAGTGGTGTGCCATGATGATCTTACATTGATGTTTGGTTTGTTAATCTGTACCTTGAAGATCTCGCATTGATGTGTAGTTAGAAACTACATTTCATTCACCGACCCTATGGAGGAAAAATATATATAGATTGTTTATTTGACAATCTTTTGATTTTGATCTTCTATAGGGTCCACGGCCTGGATTTTTTCCTGAGGAGAGATTTCCGAAAGCTGGTGGTGGAGTGTCTTGCCCTGCTGTAGTTTAGACTATAGATATATATGTTGGACCAAACCTTTACTCACCTGATGAATCACTAATTGTCATCATGTTTTGTAGATGGATCTCGTGGTGACGTTGACTGGGCTTGTCCAAAATGTGGAAATGTCAATTTTTCATTTAGAACAGTCTGCAACATGAGGAAATGCAATACACCTAAGCCAGGATCTCAGGTTTGAATTATTGAACTATAGTATTTTCAAGTTGAATGTGTAAATGATGTCATCAGATGGACTACGACCCAACATTATTTAGTGATATAATGCCTTGTTTAAGCTTACTTTGAATGTGTACTGTATGTTCTGACATTCTGATATGATAGATGCAGGTTTTTGCCAAACCTGCCAAGAATTCAAGTAAGCCTGTTTTCAAATATTTCATTTTCTGTGCTCCATTGATTGAAAATGAAGCTCCTCTCTCGAAATGTACGATATACTGATAACTCTGTTCACCAGAACCAGATATGCCAGAAGGAAGCTGGAAGTGCGAACAATGCAACAACATTAACTACCCTTTTAGGACGAAGTGCAACAGACAGAACTGTGGTGCTGATAAACCTTCGGATAAAAAGGAATCTCCATCAGAAACAGCTGATGCAAAAGATCAGGTCTGTTTTGTGATATATGTGCATTGTTTGATCCTGAAATTCAACTGTTTGCTCCTAATTGTCCTATGTACATTTGTAACAGATCAAAGTTATTATATACTCAAAAGTTTTTCTCGAACTCTCTATCTGAGGATTTATCTTGCACCTGCTATTTTCATCTTGTTATTCTTGAAGTGCATTCATGTCCATTTTCAGCTTGTTTTTGTTTTGTCTTTTCATGTATTAATAGAGTTGTCTACTGTTCCAGTGAGTACTAGGTATGTCTGAGAAGGTCCAGAGTCGTCCAGCACATTGCTCAATATGGGTGTCTGAAAGTCAGTCATGTCATCTTCCTGTTGATGGCGTTTTCGAGTTACCAAGCCCTGTTCCAATTCGTGTCAAGTTGTATTAACACTCTTGATATCCTGTGGTCCTAATCAAAACCTTACAAATTTGCATCACGTGTCTGTCAGATTGCTCGCATTAGATCTTGGATCTGGTTGTTGTTATCTAGGTTTATGTACTTTGGGATGTCGGATCTTAGTGGTATGATAACGTACGACTAGTAATGTCGTGACCGTCTTCCATTTGGTTTTATTTTCCTCTGTTATCTTAATGAGCTGTTGTTCTAAAAACATGTCTGCAAAGTCGTGATATTTTAAGCTGGCTTCATTCTCTGGGTCGTATAAGGTCCCCCTCAACTGGTGGTATTTTTTCAATTGTTGTCGTAATGTTTTAAGCAGGATTAATTCACTGCAATATTTTTGCAGTTGTTGTGGCTTGATGTCGTGTGTGGTGTTAGGTCATTCTTTGACTCGTCAATAGACTTGTGTCTTTCTTAGTATGATTAAATAGAATCTTATTCCTATTTTCATTCTTCATTGGCTTGATACGATGAAATGGAGGGAATGGCATGAAAATGCAATGGAAATACAATGAAATTGTGATTTCATTTTTATTCTTATTTCATTCCATCATACCATACCAAGAAGTGCATTAATCATCAATTTCTAGTAAATTTGTGATGTTTTTCCTCAAATTTCAGCTCAATATCATTGTGACTATTGATCAAACATTATTTGATTATCATACGTACATGTTATGTATTCACCACCTATGATGTACTAATGTTCAAAAAAATTCTCTTTTTCAAGATATATTTTACAGAAACGTCCTAGTCAGTTTGCTATTAGAATGAAATAATGGAGTATTTAACTTCTTTAAAATCAAGAAATCAAGCCAAACTAAATTTTGTTTAAAATGTCACTTTCCTAACGGGTTTTAAATATAAACTAAGTAGCATTTTGTGGTGTTTTGCAAAAAAAATGATAATGGCTTATTGATGAAACATAAATATTAACTAATATTTTAGAGCTTCAGATTTGAAGTCGATTGTCAAAATGCACAAGCATCGCAATTCTTGCTTATAATTTTTTATTTTGAAATTCATCCCATTATTTACAAATCGATATCAATAAACGAGCTTCACAGTGAAATTGAAATAATAAAATTCATCTATGGCAGCATTATCTGCAAATGATGACGAACGACATGAAGTTCAATGCTTATTGAAATAGTTGATACTTCAAAATATTCCAAGTTACAAGTGAAGGAGCATTGTTGAAACACTTGCAAAATCTGATAACAGTACAGTACCATAATATATTATCCTTCGAACTGAATGAACAATCGTTTTCCCAAAATGAAGCAACTAGTTAGATGGCATACCATATGAGACAGAAAGACGTCGCGAACAAGGCAGGAACCAACAAAAAAAGGCGACGTCATAATTAAAAACCTTTTCTCGAGTGAGGTGAGAACGAGTGACTAACCTTATTCAAGGACCACCTAGACTAGGACCGCGAAGATGAAGAACAGACTTGTCGACATTGGTCAGTTCAATATGTTGGAATAGTAGTCATTATCATAGGGTGTCTTTGTACCCAAAGATTGAATGTAGTGGTGAGTTGGATGTTGCCCAGTCGGCCAGAAGTCTGAGGAAGAGAAGGGCACACCTTCAGGGATTGCATGATACATAGGTTGGATGATGTTGGAACTGTTCTCATGTAGTTGATGGTGTAACTGAACCGATTCTTGATTGCACGAATCCCAGGAATTGCTTGACAGAAGAGAGAGAGCACGACGATATTCTGGTGCTGCATCTAGGTTAGAGATCAATGATCCCTTGCCACCTGCAATGGATGAGAGAGTCATATTTTTTTAGACAACCTACTTAGGTTCGAGTTTGTTTAATGGGATTTTGCAAGTTTCCTTATTTCTAACTGTATTATCAAGACAAGTTATATTAACTACTACAGCCTACGATTCACACAGTTCAACAAATGCAGCACAATTGACATAGCGCCTCATATGAAGTGTGTCAGCCTAGAAATTATTTAGCAGTACTATATTGGAAGAAGAGCTATAAAATCACAAAACTGTAATCGTGAGATATTATTTGTTGAAGTAAGAGAAATAGACCTGGATTCAAAACCACTGGCTGTGTATGATTTGCTGCTGAGAGACCATCCGCTGCACTTTGCATATTGATGGTTTGCGGCAACCTGATTCCTGGCATGTGCAACTGTTCATCAATACCTTCATCTCCTTCAGACTTCAACGAACACCCTTTCGCTAGTGCAAATTTGGAGTTGTTCCAACTAGAATTTGCAGTGGTCCTCGAGTGAGCAAGTGGGGAATTGTTCAACATGAAACTCATCTGTTGGGTGGTCCCTCCTGCACATTTTCATGGAAAATATCCCACAAATCAGGCTTGAATTAAATTTTTGATAGACTGAATGTTGAATATAAATTTATAAACACATAGGAAACTGAAGACAAGTAATTAGAGTATCATATCGATAGCTAAAAACTAGCTAGAAGTAGGCAAGAACTTTAGTAAATCCACTATTATATTATACTAGCTCCTGCTTAATGGAGAACTGATAATTCAATGTAGTGCCAGCTCAAATCAAAGACGATGGAGGATTTCACCCAAGTGCCCAAGTGATCTGACTTTTTGTATGTCAAGAGCTAAAAGTGATCTTGGAAGAGTAAATTTTTCGAAGAATAAAAGTTTCATGTACGAACAAGATAAAGATCCAGAATCTGAATTAGAATCATGATGAGAGATGGTCCAATACCATAGAATGGGGTTGACAGCCTAGGCAAATTGAACTGGATGGTTTCCTGTTGTGGCTTACGACGCCTTGCATTATGATCAGAAAGCCTTCTCCGACAACTGCGCTTCTTTTCATCAAACTCTGACAAGCTATGAAACCTTCACAGAAAGAAGCAGCATTAAGCTTATAGTGCAACACCAGTTGTATGTATTCTTTTGAAAACAGACTTTTTCTGTGAGTAATTTACCTGCTGCACTGCTGGCAAAACCGGCGTTCACAGCCTCCAACCTTAACCTTCGGGCACTTTGAATGGCTGTCACAAACTCTATGCTTCCGGTGATATTCTTTCGCCAGTGAAAGATCAGTGTTACAGCCCTCAACTTGACAATATATAGGACCATTCTGAGCAGATGATTTAGTTTTCTTTGGTGTAGTGGCAGTGGCAGTGGCGGTGGCTGGAGCAGGCATGGCAGAAAAGGACGTGCTCTTAGCAGTGCCTCCACCTCCGGTGTTCTCAAAATATGTCCGCTTTCCCAGCTTCAATCCGAGCAATGCTTCTGCGTCTGGAGTTGAGGAAGTTCCAGAAAGCTCAATTCCTTTCATCTCAATCTTCTTGCTGAGGTTCCCAGAAGAGCCCTCGGATGTAGTGAATGTTAAGATGGAATTCTGCATCCTATCCTTGCAGGATGAGTCCGTAGAAGCTGATATCGAGCTCTTGGCTGAAGAACCATGCCTACTACCATCAGAGCCACCACCACTGTTACCATTACAAGCAGCAGCAGACAGATTGAAGGATCCACCATGGATCTCTCCATCATCGACAATTGTCCAATCCGCTAACTGCAGATTCTTCGGACTCTCAATACCCTTTGAACCAAACGCAACTAAGTTTTCCCAATCCCACTTCGCATTCCACTCCATCTCCATGAAGGGGCTCATCAAACAATTCAATTAACTCGAGGCTGCATCATAAACCGGACGTGAGATCTGCCAGTTACAAACCACAACCACTTAAAACATGCTAAAATCAAACACGGCAAACAAGAAAACACACATACATGGCAACAAGATATGAGAATTCATCGCCCCTGTGGCAAAACGACAACTCCCCCTTTCAAGAATTCGACTAAATGGCAAGAAAATACAAGAAACAAATGTCAAGATGAACTCTTTAACATCAACAAGAGTCTATCAAGTCATTTGAAAGGCCATCTACCAAAAACTCAAATTGACAGAGATATCTGCAGCAAAATCTGTTCTTGATTTCCAATCTACAACCACAGCTCCTAAGTATCACACCAACCAACAAAGAAACAGAAATAACTAAATGCAACACACAGTTTACAACCCAAATAAACAACAATTCCTCAGTTCTATGATTAAAAAACAGAAAGTGAACCTCTTCTCCCTGCTGTAAAAGCACCGGATCAGAAAAAGTGATGTAAAAAAGAAAAGGAAGTACTACCCGACCACTACTCAATCGCCATAATATAAATAAAAATATAGAAAGCAGAATCCACAAATACAACTTGACCCCAATTGCATAAATAATCATTAATAAGGTGAAGAAGAAAAGAGAAATCTAATTTCTAAAAGTCTCTTTCAAAGCCTTTCCATACCTACCTGGCTGGCTACCTCAAAAATCCCAAACGAGTAAATGAAAAACTAGTTGAAAAGTAAGAATAATGAACAAAACTAAAAATGCAAACTTACCCTTAACAGCATACTGAGATTATGATCTGCCTTTTTTTCAGTGCACTAACAAATCTCATTTAAAACAAAAAAAACTGAAAAAAGGAAAAAAGAAATGGAGGCTGAGATGGGGAAGATATGGTCCCCCATCTAGGGTTTTTTTATTGGAATTAACAACAGAAAGCAAAAGGATTTCTTTTCCCACAGCAAGCAGAAAATATTTTATTTATGCAAAATTAATAATATTGAAAAGCTTGGGCAAAAAAAAGAAGGCATATTTCATCTCCAATTCCCTAAGCTGAGATTTAAAGGCATTATTTTAGCACAGATTCGAATGTGGAAGTTTTAGCTGGAAATGAGAGGAGAGTAGCTAGCATAAAATCTCTCTGCAATTTATCCAAAAATAGGCAATGAAAAAATCAGAAAGCAACGATCTTGACTCGAATAAGAAAAAAAATGGTTGATGGAAAAGGAAAAAGTTAAACAAGAAAGGAAATGTAGGGAGAGAGGAAGTGCTTACCTTGTAACCAATATAGAAGAGGAATGAGAGCACCAAAGAGGCAAAAACAAAATCAAAATTAAAGTATGGATATGAATGTGTGAACAACCCTGTAGATAAATAGTAATGCTCTGTCTCCTGACAGAGTTGCTGATGGATTTAACAATGAAGGGTTTTGGGGGGGGGGGGGGGGGGGGGTAGGGTGGCGTGGGGTGGGGATGGGTGGGCTGTGGGGGTGTCCTTCAATTATGGTGTTTTAACTAGTATTACTCCCTTTCATCCCAACTAAGTTAAGACAAATTTTTTGAACACGTAGATTAAGAAATTGTGTTGAAAAATATGAAAAATGAATAAAGTAGGAAAAATAAAGAGATGAATAAAATAGAAAAAATTAAGTAAGAGCAGTTGAATGTTTTATTTTTTTTATTAAAAAGGAAATAACTCAACTTAGCTATGGCATTCCAAAAATGAATACGACTCAAATTAGTTGGGACGAATATAGTAAGATATAAGAATAATTGAAGCCAAAATATTTTTCTCTATATATTTGGAAATTGAAAATGCTTTCCTCTCATTTACTAGTACTAATACTCGACAAAAAGTTAAATAGGAGTAATACTCTTTGATAGTGAGTGACAAAAAGCTTTAATACTCCGTATAAAACCAGAAAAGTATGGGCCGTAAAATAAAATTGGAATATTTTGAAAAATTGACATGTATAGTATTTTCAATTTCAGAAAAGTATGGGCCGTAAAATAAAATTGGAATATTTTGAAAAATTGACATGTATAGTATTTTCAATTTCTGTTAAATATAATAATAATGATATTTTAGATATTCTTGTAAATATTTACGGATAACAAAGATCAAAATCACATGAAATATATTATTGCAAAATAATGTTAATTTAACCTAATCAATATGGCAAAAGTATATATCTTCTCCGTCCCATCAAAGATAGCTACTTTCTTGAATGATATCGAATTTTAGATGAAATTATAGGAAATTAGCGAAAAAAATAGTTAAGTATTTTAATAAGAAGATGGAATAGATAGACTTTATTCCAAAAATAAAATATAGGAGTACTTAATAATTTTAAATGGGTCAAACCAAACAAAGTGGTTTTCTTGAACAATACTACCATGACTGAAATTTTGCTTTTATTACATATTTACCCGTATGCACAAGTTTATAGAATATATATCGTCGTATACTATTATTTTTGAACCAATAGTTATTCTAATCAAATGACTCAATAAAATTTGTTATGTAAAAATGTAGTTATAATACATTCATGTATAGATAAATATTATATGAGCATCGTCCGTGTGCACTATTCACATTTAACGCTAAATATTATATAAGCATCGTCCGTGTGCACTATTCACATTTAACGCTATTTATTTGTTTTATACATGTAGTTTGATTTCAATATATTAAAAATGATATTAATTGATATTTTTTTTAATTTTACCATTTATATAAAAATTAAAGTTTGGTTTATTATTTTTATTTGTAGTTTTAAATAAAAAGAGCAGATCAAGTGTGAGTTATGCTCCTGCAACCTGAATTGCTCAAGTTGAAGACTTGAATTGATAAGCTGAAGAGCTGAATTGATCAGGCTGAAGAGCTGAATTGCTCAAGCTGAAAAGAAAGAGCCGTTGGAGACTCAAGGAGAGGACCAAGAGTAAGCTCGGTGCATGAGCTGAAAGTAGCCGTTGGAATAGCGGTTATAACCGAATTTCAGTTTCAAGGAGATTGAGTTGGTTAGCTTTGTATCTCATATATTAGCTAAGCTTGTTCATGTAAATAGAGACATAGAAAAACACACAACACACACGCATAGAATTGAGGGTTCTGAGCTCTTGCTTGTGATTAGTTTAGAGCATTCGATTTGTATGTGTGAGGATCATCTTCTTGAGAGTGTGAACCAATAAACTTCGTTATTCTTCTCCGTGGATGTAGGCAAGCATTGCCGAACCATGTAATCGCTTGAGAGTGTTTTACATTTCTTGTTTGTGTGAGTTCAATCGGTAGAAAGATTCTAACAAGTGGCGTCGTCCGGTGGGAAGTCGATTGATCGAATCTTGGGCGATTGAAGTTGTCACTGCTATTTTGGAACTGATCTTGGCAGACGGTTCACCAACTGCTTGAAGAAATGTCTACAATGAAATTTGAGGTTGAAAAGTTCACCGGCTGCAATGATTTTGGGTTGTGGAGGCTCAAGATGAAGGTAATCTTGATGCAACGAGGCCTATGGGAAACCTTGAGCGGTGGCAACAACGAGGAGGAAAAACCAGAGCAAGATGAGAAGGAGAAGAGCAGATCGAAGGAGATGCAGTACAAAGCCTATGGCACCTTGATTTTGAATCTGAGTGACAGAGTACTCAGAGAGGTAGCCAAGGAGGACACACAACCTCGGGTGTGTGGTCCAAGTTAGAGTCATTATACATGACTAAATCTCTTGCAAACCGACTGCATTTGAAGCAGAAGTTGCTCACCTTCAAGATTTCAGATTCCAAGAGTGTATTGGAACAGCTGGAAGAGTTTGGGAAGTGTATTGATGATTTGGAGAACATTGATGAGCAGAGATGAGGCCAAGGCCCTCATGTTGCTGAACTCCCTGCCAAAGAGCTATGAACACTTCAAGGATGCAATGCTTCATGGAAGGGATTCAAAGATCAGCTATGAGGAAGTGCACTCAGCCCTGAAGCTCAAAGATACTCAGAGATCTACAACCAAACAAAACCGAGCCAGCAGCTGAAAGTCTCTATCTGAAAAATGGAGACAAGAAAAGTTCCAAGAAAAAGTTTCAGAAAAACAAGATAAAGGGAAAACCAATGGTGAAAATGAGACTAGAAGCTGCCACTATTGCAAGAATCACGGCGATCTCAAGAAGGCTTTGTTTTGCATGGAAGGGGAAGCAAGAGCAAGAAAAGAATGGTGGGGGTGATGTTGCAGATGTGATCCAGGAAGTGGAGGCTCCAGAAGCTTTGAATGTGCAAGATGGAGCTAGCATTGAGGAGTCTTGGATCATGGATTCAGGCTGCACTTATCACATCTGCTCACACAAATTCTGGTTTCAGAATTTGGAAATCAGCCAAGGATCTGTGATATTAGGCAATGATCAAATCTGTGAAGTCAAGGGAATTGGAGATATAAAGCTCAAGGTGTTGGATGGCAGCATCAAAATCTTGACAAAAGTCAGGTACATTCCTAAAATAAAGAGAAACTTTATCTCTCTTGGACTACTGGAATCAAAGGGGTACAAGTTCAATTATGAATCTGGAATGCTAAGGGTAACTAAAGATTCGAGAATTATCATAGAAGCTAAGAGAAGGAACAACCTATACTATTTGATGGCAAAGACAGTCACTGGATCAGTAAACATTACTCAGTCTGAGAGCATGAATTCTTGGCACTCCAGACTGGGCCATGTTGGAGAAAATGGGATCAAGGAGCTAGCCAAGCAAGGAGTGATCAAGCTGAATGCATCATAAGGTTTAAGAAAGTGTGAGCCATGTATTCTTGGAAAGGCTAAGAAGCTGCCTTTTGCAACCAGGAAGCACAACTCAACAGCTCCATTTGCGTATGCTCACTCAGATTTATGGGGTCCAGCTCAGGTTTCATCTATGAGTGGACGTAAATACTTCATTTCTATCATAGATGACTACTCTAGGAAGGTCTGGATTTATATTTTAAAAGAAAAGTCTCAAGCATTTGAAAAGTTTAAGGAATGGCATACAAAATGTGGGAATGAAAGAGGGACTGTGTTGAAGTGTCTGAGAACATGCAATGGGATGGAGTTTCGATCTACTGAATTTGAGGATTATTGCAAATCAAAGGGAATTAAAAGGCACAGAACAGCCCCAACGAATCCTTAACAAAATGGAGTTGCAGAGCGCATGAATAGAACCTTGCTTGAAAGAGTGAGATGCATGCTGTTCTCTTCTGGTTTGCCAAAGAAATTCTGGGCAGGAGCAATTTCCACTGCTGCAATGCACATCAACAAGTGCCCATCGTCAACAATATCAAATGAAATCCCAGATCAGAGATGGTATGGAAATCTTGGTGATTACTCTGGGCTAAGAAGTTTTGGTTGTGCTGCTTATGTTGCAGTAAAGCAGAACAAGTTGGAACCTAGAGCCAAGAAGTGTGTGATGCTGGGATATCACGAAGGTGTGAAGGCTTACAGACTTTGGTGTTTGGAGCAAGAGGGTCAGGGAATTGTTGTGAGCAGGGATGTAACTTTCAATGAAACAGAAATACCTTTCAAGAAAGATCAGATTGCTGCAGATGGCAGAAGAGAAGATCTGCAGAATTTTGAAATTGGTGAGAGCTCAAATGGAGCTGAATCAGAAGAAGATTTGGAGTTTTCGGATGACAGAGGAGAAGGTAGAGCACAGCCACAACAATCAGAGCAAACTCAAGGTGGAAAAGATCAGCAGCCACCAGATGGGAGACCAAAGAGAACTACCAGACATCCAAGATGGTTTTCTGACTATGATATGAGTTTTTTTTGCATTGTGTGTGGCTGAGGTGCTATCATAGCAGAGCCAGCTACAAATGAGGAAGGGATAGTTGCCTATTTGTTGCTAAATGTAGACGATATTTTGTTGGCTGGATCTTGCAAGAAAAAAATTCAGGTCATTAAAGATGATTTGAAGATGAAGTTTGATATGAAAGATCTGGGAGATGCTAAAAGAATTATTGGCATGGACATACTCGGAGATAGAAGGAAAAGGGAATTGAAGCTGGTCCAGGCAGATTACATTAGCAAAGTGATCAAGAAATATCAGATGGAAGATGCAAGGTCTGTATCCATTTCTTTGGCTAGTCATTTTAAACTCAGCAAGGAGCATATGCCAAAGGAAGAGAAGGATAGAAGAGAAATAAATCAGATTCCATATGCAAATATTGTTGGCAGTAATGTGTATCTGATGATATGCACAAGGCCTGATGTGGCTCATGCAATCAGTGTAGCTAGCAGATACATGTCAGACACGGGCAAAGAACATTGGATAGCTTTAAAGTGGATTTTGAAGTATCTAAAAGGCTCTGTGAATGTTGGGTTGCATTTTGGAGGTAGAGCCTGGTCTGAAGGTGATGATGCATTGGAAGGATTCTGTGACTCAGACTATGCAGCAAATTTAGATAACAGAAAGTCTCAAAATGGATATGTTTTCACATTATTTGGCACAGTTGTAAGCTGGAAGTCAAATTTGCAATCTGTGGTTGTATTATCTACAACATAAGCTGAGTATATCTCATTGACTGAAGCTGCAAATGAGGGAAAATGGTTGCAGGGTATTCTTTAGGATTTTGGAGTTAAACAGACTGGAGTGAAGATCAGATGTGATAGCAACTCTGCTATATGTTTAGCTAAGCATCAGATGTTACATGAAAGATCTAAGCACATTGATGTGAGGAGGCATTTCATTCGTGATGAAATTCAGAATGGAAGAATAGATGTTGTGAAGGTTCCAACAAAGGAGAATGCATCTGATATGTTGACAAAGGCTTTACCAGTTTCCAAGTTTAGACATTGCTTGGAGTTGGTGGAAGTTGTGGAGTGTTAAAAGTTCAGCAATAGGAATTGAGAAGGAAGTTAGATGTTGATTCATGCTTTGCAGGATCAAGGTGGAGGATTGTGAGTTATGCTCCTGCAACCTGAATTGCTTAAGTTGAAGACCTGAATTGATCAAGCTGAAGAGCTGAATTGATCAGGCTGAAGAGCTGAATTGTTCAAGCTGAAAAGAAAGAGCCGTTGGAGACTCAAGGAGAGGATCAAGAAGTAAGCTCGGTGCATGAGCTGAAAGTAGCTGTTGGAATAACGGATATAACCGAATTTCAGTTTCAATGAGATTGAGTTGGTTAGCTTTGTATCTCATATATTAGCTCAGCTTGTTCATGTAAATAGAGAGAGAGAAAAACACACAACACACACGCATAGAATTGAAGGTTACGAGCTCTTGCTTGTGATTAGTTTAGAGCATTCGATTTATATGTGTGAGGATCATCTTCTTGAGAGTGTGAATCAATAAACTTCGTTATTCTTCTCGGTGGATGTAGGCAACCATTGCCGAACCACGTAATCGCTTGAGAGTGTTTTACATTTCTTGTTTGTGTGAGTTCAATCGGTAGAAAGATCCTAACATCAAGCATTAATTTTTAATTAAATTTATAGAATTGATGATGTTAATAATAAATTTTTAAGTACTATAATAAAAATAAATGAATGAATGTATATTTTATAAAATAATTGGAACATCTCAAATTTAATCTTAGAGCATCCGCAGCGGTGAGCAGCGGGTCGTCCGTCTGTCCGTGCTAGCGGCGCGGCACCGCCTGCTCGCCACTGCGCTCTTGCAGCTGGCGCGGCACTGCTCTTAGCTAAGAGGCTAAGAGCACGTCCGTGCCAGCGAGCAGCTGACGTGGCGGCTCCTGATTGGCCAACGGCATTTCCGTTGGAAATTCATTTTTTTAAATCGAAAATAATACCAAAAAAAAATCAGATTCCAAAAAATATGGCCGTTTTTTTAGCATTTTTCTGGATTTTTATTATTTTTTTATTTTTTATTCCCAAAATCATCTATAAATACACACATTTATCATCCGTTTTTCACATCAAATCATCTCCCATTCATCTCTCATTCATATTTTTTCATACAACTTATCTACATCTTCCTCTCACTCAAACCCTCTCAAATGGATTTCACCAATCTCGTGCATACGACGGTGGGCGAGAGGATCGAAATAAGGAACACAATGCGCGATACCCGAGCCCACATTGAGCTACAAGAAGACCTAATCAAACACATTTGGACGAAATTCGGCCACGAGTAGTGGTTTTTTTTAATTTTATGAATTTAATTATGTAATTTTTAATTTTTTTGTAATTTGTAATATTATTCCGGATATTTTTAATGCATTTTAATTTTGTGGAAATGTTTTTATTTGAATTGAATAATGGAATGGTGGGACCATTGAACTTGTCCTTGCGGAAGAGCACGGATATGAGTGTTGTGCTCTTGCCTAAAAGCAGAGAGTAAAAGTGGGTCCGGGCCCACATATATACTTATTGGCAAGAGCACGGATGAGGATGCTGTTATACTCTAATTTGTCCACATAGGGGAAAACAAACTGGGTGGTAGATTGTCCCTAAGCAGACATGATCGAATGCTGGCAGCCGCAGTGTGGGAGTTTCACCATTGTGGTGGCTCCTTGTGTGCTGGTTACCAGTGTAAGTTCCTCCCACCTAATGGGCCGCTGAGGTACCGTGTTTGAACCCCTCCATAGCGATGTCGGGCCGGGTTATGGGGGCGCCTGGGGTGAGCGAATCACCTTTTGTCCCTAAGAGAATGAAGCTAATTACAAGTACTACTACTACTTTTGTTTTTGCATCTATAACAAGTACGGATAGACATTTTTTTTCTTCAAACTATATACTCCATGTTGGACGGAATTTACGTACACTCACAATGAATTCCAAAAAAAAACACAGTAGGTGTTTTCAACCTGAAAAGCTAAAATAGTTATTATTGTTAATAATAAAAACTACTCCTATATTTAATACTCCGTACGTAGTAAAAGTTACTATACAATTTTCCAAAAAGGCAATTTTGCCAAATAAATTACTTTTTCGGCAAATTCATGGCAAATTGCCAAATAAATTACTTTTTCGGCAAATTCATGTCAACGTGGTAGTCGGTTTCAAAACACGTGAACTTAATAGACAATGTCATTTTGCCCAGCAATATTTTATCCACGTGTTTTAAATCGGTTGCAACATAGAGGGCAGATAATAATTGAGGGACTACGTTCATGCTAAATTACCTGTTGGAAAATTTGAGATACAAATTTGCCGGACGAAAAATACACGGAAACAACTGAAAACAAAAATTACATGGAAAAGTCTGTGGAAAGCGGTAAGCCGAGTCGATGAGTCCTCTTTCCGCAAGACGAGATACGCCCCGGTAGTGCTCTCGGTTTGGCGTGTCGTCCCCAAAGATAAAACGGCTTCGTCTCTGAAGTAGCAGCACCGCTAGCAGCAGAGCTCCGACGAACGGGAGTAAAGCAGGGGCAGAGCTTCGACGGGAAGATTATGCAGAGAGGGAAAGACAAGAATGCTTGTGTATGTTCTGTCGAGAATGCAATGGATGCATGCCTATTTATAGGCCAAGTCCACCTTCAGGGGCATTGATGGAGTCAACAACCATTATGTGTGTCACGATGGCTTGACTGTAACCGCCGGGGGTTATTGACTGGTGCACTAGCCATTGGGAGCTGAAGAGACACGACGCACCTGGACACACTACACGACGGGATACACCATGGACCGTTGGGGTCCATCGGAGACCTTTTGCCTCCCGTTATGTGTCGGGGTCCAGCAGGAACATGACGTGGACCGGACCCGTCGGGGATAGTGTGGAGTTTGGGGTGGTCTAAAAAGAATAAGCGGGGCTTGAACCACGCTCAACGACCAGCTCCAAAGAACAGTCCAAAGACCAATTGCCAAGATCCAAGGCACACGACACCCGGCGCCCGGGGCACGGGTCAAGGTGCACGGCTCGCGGGCTGGCGGCGGCGGCGCGCGCGTGTGGGCTCTGTCACCCGTCTTGTTCCACGATAATTATTACACATAATAATTCATCTTATTAAATACTTCATCAAAGAAGTTTATCATCCCCGATGTGGGATAATTAACACTTAGTTAATTGGTCCCTTAGTTTTTCTCATAGTTCATTTTTAGCTTTATTGTGACCAACTTAAATATATCATTTCTCACTCACCAGGAATCGGATTTGAGAAAATGAATATACTACGGTCATCTACTCGGAACGTAGATTGACGCTATTGCATTTAATTTCATAAAATTAAATGTCTTGTAACATTTATTATTAGTCAAAGTAGTTTAACCAAGCAGGATTCCAACATTATCAAACTTACTTCGATCTTACTGCTTAAATTATGTAATTTAAAAACACAAACCATGGTTCACTAGTATATTCCGTGTTAAAGATCTATATGCAGTCATAATTTATACTCCATATTAAATATTAATAAGTGTAGCTAGCTAGATCGTGACATGTATATTTATTTCATTTAAATCCTATAGCTGCCCTCTACACAAATAGTAATATGTATTTGTGTGTGTTAGTGATTTAAATAAACAAAATCAAAATTTTTGGATGCATGATTTAAATGAGTTCCTCCTTAATACTTGGGGGATCTACTAAATAGTGCAATGTCTACACATTAATCGCCTATTACTTATAATTAAGACACTACACTGCTCTATTTTAAAGTTTCTCTCTTTTGCTTAGGAAGATTCGAATAACCAAAATTACTCAGCTATTATACTCATATATGAATATTTATTTAATTCCGAATAAAGTCATATAGTATTATATTTATTTATATTTTTTGAGAGAATATATATGCGTATATATTAAGCACAAAATCACCCATTCCTAAAACAACGCAATATATACTTAGTTACTATATTTAATTTAAACTTTTGAGTGGAATGGTATAATTGTTTTGACCGGAAAGCGAATCTGAAGAGCGCATCTTAATAAGTAATTAAGGGAGTAAATAATTAAGTGGACCACTTGATAGTTTAACTATATACTAATTAATAGAGCAACTGCTGTCATTGTTTTTTATTTCTGACACTCAACTATAAACTGTTGATGTAATAAAGTATCTATAGTAATTAGTACTATACATTACATCTGGTTGCATTAATTTTGGTGTATTTTGATGCTTAGCTTAACAAGTTGCGAGATCTCATTCTCTTTATTTTAACGCCTGCTTTACTGGTCTCTGCTTGTCTTTACCACACTTATGTTTATATGATCATATTAGTAGTAGTATTATTTTAATCAACATGGATATATCAGATTATTAATTTATCTATTTTAAGATGGCAAGAAGGATGTCAATCTACATGGATATATCACATTATTTATTTATCTATTTTCACCATAGTACTCATTTAAGATGAGAGATGACAGTGAAATATGGATAGGAGTGATCCGAATAATTCAAATTTCGTGTCGGGGTCGAACGACCGATATTCGTCAGGTTGTGTACCCGGCCAACTTGCACCACCTCCAAACATCGGACTATTGGGACTTGAGTAATCACCGGAATCCATTTTCTAGTGTAAATTGAGAGTGAAAATACGAATGAAAATGTTACAAATGAAGGTGGAGTAGGGGGTATTTATATAAATGAATTTTTCGAATTAAAAAAAAAAAAACAAAAACGTGTTGCATCGTCCGCGTCGCCCACAGTGGGTGGATGATGCCATATCATCCGCGCTTCCTCCGCGGACTATCTGTCGGGCGAGGACGATGCATCGTCCATCGTCCGCGCACCCACAGTGGGGACGATGGCGCGCATAAGGTATCGGGCGGCCTATCGTCCGCCCCACTGTGGGTGCCCTAACCTGAATAAATCGGCAAATTTAGAAGGTTATTAGGATTGAAATTTCGAATATGCAAAACTTCTAAGAGCATCTCCAGTGGGCGGATGTCCCACTCGAACATCCCGAAAACACCTCCCGCCACGTCACTAGGACTTCCCATCCCACTGTCACGTCACTAGGACATCCCCTTCACAATCCGCCCTTCCCATCCCCTTCAAAAATTAAAAAAAAATTTAAAAATCGGACGTCCGACCCGGACGTCCGACTCACGCCACAATGGCGGACGTCCGCCCGCCCGTCGCGCCGACGTCCGAGGACACCCGACGTCCTCACGGGACGTCCGTATCCGACCTCCCCTGCCATAATGGCGGACGTCCCGGTCGCCCGTCGCGCACGTCCGACCGGACGTCCGCCATTGGAGATGCTCTTAAATGACTTAAACTTGTTGAGGAATGACTTAAACTTGTTGAGGGGTGTCAGGTGGTGCATATTGCAATGTTTTTTACAACATTGGATTAACGAGGGTGGTGCATATTGCAATGTTTTTTTATATAAAGGGGTGTCAGGTGTGTGTGAATGACTTAAACTTGTTGAGGAATACAATTGAAATATTGTTTGTGGTTGGAAAAATGTATGATATTTAAACAACAATTACAGAATTAACCCAAAATGGTGAGATCTGATGCTTGTGCCCAAAATAGAGAGTGAATTTGATGCACACGGGCAAATAACCTCATTAGTTTAGCAGCTACTCAAATTTCTCCATATTCTTCTCTCTTTTTTTCCCCTTCAAACCTCAACAAAAATACCAATCTTTTTCTCCATATATGTAAAGGTGATTTTGCACCTTCTGCCTTTATATATTTAGTAAAATGGTCAATTCTTAGTTTATGTTATATGTTCATGTTTGGTCAATTCTCATTACTAAATCCTCAACAAGGGACATGACATTAGATATATGCGTAATCAGGAAAAATTTGGCTGCTTTTGAAGTTAGACCATGCAAGTAAAAACTCGAAGAATCTGGTTCTCTATTCTAGCTTATGAGATAACCCAAATATGTGCCATATCAAGAAACAGGTTAACATAATAGAGGAGTATATCACACAGCCAAAAAGAGACTAAAAAAAGATTAGAAAAGAAAAAACTTTATTCAAATGTTATAGAAGAGGCTTGGGAGTCTTAAAACTACATAACTGCGAGGTTATGTTGCTTCACAACTAAACTAGTACATAACCACAAAATCACCTCTGCCTTCCCTCGAGCAACAGGTTTAAGCAAGACCTCCGCTCGTCGCTGTCCTGATTATCTGGAAGAGTGCTGCCCATAACAAAAGATAATGTCATTCACTATCAAGATATAACCAACTACTCCTCTTCAATAGTTCAGTTCAAAATAGGTATGCACTTTAGCCTAAAATCTTTTTAAATAAGCGCAGTACACCATAAATCTAATGTCACATGTGGGAGAATAAGATGCTCGTTACGAAAATTCATAATTTGATTAAATACTTACATGATCCTATGACAACAAAAACGAAAAACCCAATCAAGATAGGGCCAACAGGGTAGTCGTTGCCCTTCTTTGCGGTGGTCTCGGGGACGGAACCTCGCTTTGTTATGTTCTTCTCAAACCTCTCCACTTTCCTGTCAGCAAGCCTCCTTGAAGTTGTCTGTATCGATTAAATTATTATAAGTTCTCCAAAAACTGATGAATACCACAATGTGAGTTATTTACTTCAATTTTCTATACTTCAATCCAACTATTCAAGCAGTATACTTTTGCAAAAACTGATGAATGCTCGACAGATGAGCGAATGAGAATAAAATTATTATAACCCCTCTTGTTCTTTTAGCTGTCCTCTATTTTTCTTTACTACATATTTTTCAATCACAACTGATAAACTCTCGTTCATTGGTAACACAAAACATGAAGATCATAATCTGCTTAATTTGAGTAAAGTGGATGAATCTCGGTTCTACATAACAGGCACACAAAATAGGAGGTAATACCAAAAAAGTCGAGGGTAATATAATGCTTTGTTTTCATACATTTGCGCCTAATATGAACTTGCTCAAAATCCTATTTAGCAAGAAGACATTGCGAATAATCAAGGACAGGATTAATGAGAGGATATACTACATGATTATTCTGCTAGTCCACCACATTGAATTTCACATATAATTCTCGTTTCAGTTTTCAAATAATTAACTAGCTACATTCTACATAATCGATATAGAACACTACACGATCAACACCGATAGGAGATAGTTCGATGAAAGATGAACGAAGCATTGAGAATTCACAACAACAAGCACGGCTATAAAAAGCGGAAATCATAGCAAAATAACAAATAGAAGAAATTGTACCATTGTTAAAGTGAGATCGGCTATCCGTTAAAGCTCCAAACAAAAAAACTCAGCAAATAATCAGCAACCGATCTCTTTATTTCTCAACGTTTTCCCTTTTCCTCCTCGGAAAATTTAAAGCAATTGGCAGAATTACGATATAAATCTTGCCGCTTTCTACAGTAATTATAGGAGCCAAGTCCAAAACCGAGTGCGTTTATGGCCGCGTCAACCTCTGGCTTCTGATTGGGTCAAACGCGTATGTGATATACGTGGCTTAATATCATTGGTAGATCATACGTAGGGCACGTAACGAGTCCGAGCACCGTTATGTTTCGGTCACCGGTCATCAAAATATCATAGTTGGGCTTTGAAATTTAGGCCCATTTTGGTATGTTCATATAAATATGGCATTATTAACAGATACAGTACTATATATATTAGAGCCCACTTATATTTACTTCATGCTACTTAGACTTGTATAATTCATAATTGTATCAGACATTTTACAAAATATAATTGTAAAAAATAGGGTTTTTGAGTTAATATTAATATGCTTTAATACTATAAATTGTCTATCACCGTTTTGTTAACAAATATAGCATTTTTATAAAATAAAGCTCTGGATATTGTATATTTCTTCAGTACATGTTTGAAAATCAAAGTGTCTTTAAGTCTAGAAATAAGTAAATTAATACCGTCTTGCAATATTATATCATCATTACAGTAAATATCCATTTCTAATACCACTCTGGTCCATCGTAAGCAATTGACATTTCTTTTCGGGACGTTCTACCTAAAATGGGTCATTTTTGTACGTAGCAAAAATAACACATTTCTTCTCTATTTTATTTTCTTTATATATACCTACTTTATTCTATTTCATACTCTAATTTCTCTAACTCCACTTTACTCTTAAAATATTACTGTACTATTTTCTTAATACTCGCGCTAAAAAAACGTCTCGCTTATAATGAGAGCGTGTAATCAAGAGATAGTGTTAATTATATGAATATAATATTATCTGGATTCTCTATTTCGACATTAATGGGTTACAAGCTAAAATTACTATTAATGAATACTACTACTCACTCCGTTTCATTATAATTGTGGCATTCTTTTTCTACAAAAAGAATTAAGAAAATATGTTTATTATGTTAATAGGAAAGAAGATAAAGTAAAAAAAAATACTGTAATTATTACTATCATATATGAAAAATAATTTAACTAGAGTAGAACATTTCAATGTATCACTTCAGTTGAGTTATTTGGGAACTCATTTTAGACAAATATTAGGCTATTGTGACTCTATATAGCAACACTGGTCTACTTGGAATGAATCAAGTGCAATTGTCCACCTCCAATTTTTAATTTTTTTATATCAAATTAAATTTCTAAATAAGAGTACTAGAATTTTAATCAAATAATAACCCATTTCTCAAATGCTTACAAGTACTGTAACTTCGTTCGGATTTCGGACCATCGATCCAAAGTTTCCATCTAAGATCTATACATACGTAATTCCTCTTTTTCGATTTTTTTTTATGTAAATGACAGCTTAACATTGCATATATGTAAAAGGGCGTTTCTTTATTTTCACATTATAATGAATGGTTTTATAGATTTTTAACAGTAATGGTGATTAACTGGGGCACGTTAATTCTGAACTAATTAGATCATTGATTGCGTAACGATCAGAATAATTTGTTCGATTGTAAAGTGTAAACTAAGATATTTCATTGGTCAAATAGATGTAGATGTAGATGTAGGTTAATTTAATACAACGAATTATTAAATACTTGATTGTCCTTTCAAACAGCTTCAATTACATCATTTGTGAGCCGCGACAAAATTAGGCCTGCTGAACTAGTTTGGACTTTCTATAATTTTCCCTTTTAAAATTAAAAAAGATGTTTAATAGGAGTATTTAATTACGTTCCAAAATCATTCCCATTTCTCATTGTTTGTCTTATTAAATTTGGTAAATAACTTTCCTTGCGTATTTTCTAACATCCTTAAATAAAATTGCAAGATTGTCACATGGTTTACCATATATTTTTGTATTCAAAATATATTTTAAGTGAATATAAAGTGGTAGGTCACGTGATAGATATATAAATAAGGTGATATATAATTTAATTATTAAAAGTAATTAATTTTTTTTAAATTGTTAAAATTAAAATGAACTTAATGAAATAAGGGTGACGACAGAAAAATGTAATCTCATATAAATTCATCCACTAATATAAAAATATCTATTGCGGCTATTGGGTTAAGTACTTAAGAATTAAATCAAATTAAATATACTAGTAATAAAAAATAAAAATAGTCAGCATCGACCAAATATTGCAAACTAAATGTCATATGCAGGCTGCATTCGTAGTGCATCGCAACCTATATTCGACAATTAAATTAATAATGAAAATACAATAAAATAAGGTTTGGCAAGTTCCGACCTTCAATCACGTGGATGAATCGTTTTCATACAACTTTTAAGTAAACCCTACCAATTACAATAAACTAATCAAATTAATTATGCAGAGTGATTAAGTTAATCATTTGTTTAATGATCCAACGCACACATTTTCTTGTTTTATAAGAGATTTTCCCACATATTACTTCATCTAACGGCTCAAATGTAGGCTCTGACTGTTAAAACATGTTGCCGGCTATATTTCCAACATTATTAAAATTAATTATGCTAGTTTAAGTAAAAATGTGGTAATTAAGAGCTGTAGTTTGAGAGTTTTGGGATATTTGTAGTAAAATATTGGTGTTGATCACGTCTTTTACGATGGAGTTTGGAAGAGTTAGGTGGAATGTCATAATCTTTGTTTAATTTTCGAAAACATTATCCTGCAAAGTATTAATAGAAGATGACATAGGAATGTTTCATGTGATTTGTTTGAGATTATTATGTGGGGGAAGGTGTGTAATACTTAATGGAAAAGACATTTATGGCCTAATAGTTTTTTACTTGTTTAAAGAAAACAATATAGTACTACATTTTTAACTGTTGAAATCGAATTGATGGATAAATTATGTCTATAAAAATAAAAAATTATTCAGGATTATGACTTTTGACTCTGTGAACAATATCTTTATCTCAAGATTAAGTTATTCTATTTGTAACTATATATTATGTTTGGGTTATGGGATTTAATCTCTCAACTTATTTTCGATGAATAATTATATGATAATTAGTCATAGCCACAAATCATTTCTTTCAATTTAAATAATTTTACTATTTAATTAATTTTAGATGGCTCATCATATGATAACTAGTAGTAGCAACCAAACGATATCATATTCAATTAATGAAATAATACATGAATTGTTAATCACTGACTTATGTTTGCTGATATAATTACTTTAGATAGGTTAACACGTAGTAGATCAAATATAATTCGTTGGATGAACTATCTATTGCCAGGTATTCTTGAATCAATAATAATACTCTATGTACTGATTTTGATCTATTATATTAATGGGTGTTAGCTGAATTGTTTTGGAGTTCTTATTTTCGTAGAGACCTAATAGACACAATATAGTGATCTATTATATTAATGGGTGTTAGCTGATTTATTTTGGAGTTCTTATTCTAGTAGAGACCTAATATAGACATCATAAGGGAGTAACAAAATAGAAAATTATATTAATTTAAATTTAAAAGTTATAGTTTAAACTAAATTTTTTTCTCGAACTTCTCATCATCACGCGGAATTGCTCAACTTTAGACACATGAAAAGTATCCGTAATAACCGGCTTCGTCGAGCCTTTATTTGACATAATCTTAGTTTCCAGATTGTACGGATCCCACTCCATTGTGTATGCATATCGCACGAATGCTGCTTGAGCTCTTCAATTGGAAGTAGGAAAAGAGAGAGTGAGATGTGAAAAATTAGAAGGAAATGTATGTATTTGTAGAAATAATATTTATTAAAATAATAAAAACAAAAACAAAATAAAATGAGATTAGTGATTGTGTTATGTATAAGTTTTCATTCTATAATATTTTTATCGATTCTATTTATGAAGTAGTATTATTTTAGATATGTTACCTCGCCCGCATAAGCACCGGATGCTCTTATACGGACAAATTGTATTAATTATTAAATGTGAGTTAACTTCAAATTATTAAAGTGCGCGTAATAAGTGTCAAATAAATGCAGAACTCCCGTGTTCTGAAAAAAATAATTGCATAAAATATTTATTGGTGGGGAGATTTATGATTTATCCTCCCATCTGTAAAAAGACGCAGAAAAAACAAAAAAGGTAGACGAATATGTGGATAAGCGATAAGAACAAGAAATATAGGAGGAACCACCCCATTGTGCCACGTGGCGGATTTCTCTCTCTAAAAATTGAACACGCACCACCCAAAAAATTAAAAGCCCATAATGGGCTATTATATAGGGCGGTCAACGTCATTGGTCTGGCCGAATTACTGGTGGGCTGACGTGGGCCGTCGCTTTCAAAGCCCATAACACAACCCCAACACTATTTTATTTTTAATTTCTTTAAAATTATATAAATTGAAAAAAAAGAACGAAGGTGGGTGTAGAGTGTAGACTGTATGATGGCCTAATCACTTCATGACCCCCCAAAAAACGCTCTTAGCCTTTCAACCCAGTTTATGAGCCATATTCACGACTTTGCCACTCACTTTTTGTTGCCCGTTTTGCCCTTCTACGGTCCCTTTTGGGAATATTAATTCTTTTAAGCCATTTCCATCAAAGAAGGCAATTCACCTTTGCCGGCCCCCACTCTATAGCCCGATATTATATGAGGGGTTAAATCAGGATACACAAAAGTTTATTTAGGGGAGGTCTTAACCCACTAATGGTTAGAAGCCCATCCTCCAAGGCTTCACACTTGTGCCCGAGAGATGGATACGACAGCAGTAGAATTTAAACCCAGACTCATTGCAGTAAGATCTGCCCCTTCGTTGCCAACTGCGCTATGCCTCATGCGGCAACATTTCTCTTGGTTCAAATAATAGGGTGATGAGGAAGACAAGGCCTATCCAATCATAGACTAGGTTTGTTGGTTACAACCTTGCTGTGCACCATAAAAGTCAATTTGTCAGTGCCAAAAAGCCAAAACCCTTCAATTTTTATTGCATTAAACAACAATTTAACATTCCAATAGTGAAAGGTAGTTTAATTAAAGAGGGTGTGCTGTGTTTGTTTGCAAAATTTTGAAATTCGATTTATATTCAGCATTTATGTTCAAACACAGTATGCATTTTTAGCATGATCTACATATGAAGAAAGTGGTTGTTTTAAATTTAGTGAAACAGAATTACGGTAAGCACGCCATAGGGATTTGTCTGTTCTATAAAAGAATCCAAGTGTAATTCTCAATTATGAGAGCTATATTCCATCTAGAAGAGCTAGTGGTGCAAAGCCCTCTTCACTTTAATTAGATTCAATAATAACACCTTGAGGGCTCATCATGGGCCTCAGCTTCAATCAAATTCTTGAAAAAATTTCCCCCTTCCAACATGGCTGTCACTTCCATTTGAGAGGGGAAAGGGTATTTAATTCCTTGATTAATTATCAAGAACGAATTTTTATTTGATTGTTACCTCAGCAGCGTCATCATAGTTTAGCTAGTGTCAGTTCCAATTATTTAATCGTGTGAGGGTTCTTGAAACACACAATGTCAAAAAGGGGGGGAAGAGGTTATGATTTGGGATATTTTTGAATGATTGAAAGGGTAGTTAGGACTTTCAATGTGAGGATACATCCAAAAAAGAACAATAAACTTGTTGGCGTGTAAGACTTGGCCAGTGGATGTGAACATCAAAGGAGTTGGCAAAAGCAGTCATTTTTAATTTTTCTTTATCATGGTGAGTGGGAGTATGCCTTTTCTGCCCTCTCTCTTTAATAAATTATTGTTCCCATTCTCTCTGCTAGTTTATTCCTGCAATTATTTAATGTTCAAAATTTAATCTTTTCCTTTGCCTGGATTATTATTGTTTTTTTAATTTTTGTTGCTTTTCTTGTGCGGATGGAGATAGATGGATGGATGAATTGGGATAGAGATAATGGTCCTTTACTAGCAGACATTTCTACCACCATATTCCCCTCATCTAGCTTTCACAGATTCTTGTGCATAGTGTCCATATTAATCTAAGCTTTTTTTCTTTTCTTTTTTCTTCCCCTCTTTCTTCTATAGATGCTTTTTCTCGCTTTCTATTTTTTTTTTCCTATTTTTTTCTCGTAGTGGGAACATTATTTACTGCAGCAATCATTAATCTTTCAAGCATATTATTACCCCAGTTGCTGTCCAGAGCTCCAAATAGTTGGCTCATTTGAGAGTCAAACTCAAAAACGCACAATTCGATTACTGTATTTTTTCAGGAATTTTGAGGTAAAACTTATTCAGAAGAAGATTTAACTTTTTGTGTGCAGATTCTTGGTTTTGCTTATAGGGTATGAATGATTTGATTGCAGTGTTGTGAAGGGAATCTTTGCTTGGTTATTAGCTTCGGAGCATTTCTACGTCTGAGCTTTTGGTTGGTAGCTAACAAGATAGAAACCAAAGTTCTCGTTTTGTCAAGGAAAAAAGGTGGAATCTTGAAGATTCCTTGATTCTTTCTCTGGTTGGGGTGTTGGAGAATTTTATCATCTCACTCAATTCTTGGTGTTTGAGGTTAAAGTTTGTGGCAATTAAGGTGGATAAGGTAGCATCACCACATAGCCCTGCACTAATTTGTTGTCTTCCTGATCTGAATTTTCTTGAGGTGGTTGGCTGATTTGATTCAAGTTTCTTGGATGGGATCCTGTGATTATCTCTTCTCTACGGCTGTACTGGTGTGAACACTCGATAGAAATGGGGAAAATTCAGTAGGATTGCTGAGTTTGTTACTGTTTGAAAGTTTCTTGTTTTGGAGTTAGATGAACTTACTTCACATAGTTGGATTTGGGTTGAAGGTGGGCCATCTTCTTTTGATGCTTTGCTGCTGGTTTCTGTCTTTGATCTCTTTGAATTGGCTGAGTAATGGAAAAATCATGACCACCAAGAATAGTTTACTTGGCGATGGATGGAAGATATGGATGAAACTGTGGGATCAGCTACCGGGGCGTGGTTCCAAGATCCATCACCAGCATTCGCAGCATAAACACTCGGGTGAAGAGAAGAAGAATTGGTGGACCAAGCTTTTGATAGCATGGATAGTGTTTGGGTTCATAATCTCACTGTCTGTGTTTTGGTACATGAGCTCTCAAGCCGTGGAGAAGAGGAAAGAAATGCTCACTAGCATGTGCGACGAGAGGGCGAGGATGTTGCAGGATCAGTTTAATGTGAGCATGAATCACATCCAGGCAATGTCTGTTATAATCTCAATCTTCCACCATGCCAAGAATCCCTCAGCAATTGATCAGGTAAAGCTGTTATTAGGTAACTGTAGTTGGAGTTGAAGCTGTTTTCAGTTTCTTAATTGTCCGTTGATGGATACACTCGTTTGCAGTTGAATCCTTAGTCATTGTAAGCTATGGAAATCATGTCCTTATTGATTTTGCTGTGAAAATATGCATATTTGTACTGGAATTATAACGTTCGATGTGTTTGAATGGAGTAGATAGTAAAGTGCCTTCCTTAACTTATTGCCCGACTTAATTGCAGAGAACTTTCGCAAGGTATACAGACAAAACATCGTTTGAGAGACCTCTTACTAGTGGAGTTGCATATGCAGTGAGAGTGCTTCACGATGAACGGGAGCAATTTGAGATTCAACAAGGGTGGACTATAAAGAGAATGGACAAGGATGAACAAACCCCAGTTCATGAAGACGAATATCATCCAGAAGACCTTGAACCATCGCCTGTGCAGAAGGAATACGCTCCTGTCATCTTTGCTCAAGAAACTGTTGCTCATGTAATCTCTCTTGATATGCTGTCAGGAAAGGTAATTTTTTCATATGAAGATTTCTATTTCCTAGAATCTGTGTACTACGCTTTATAAGCGTATAGAAGTTCTTTCCACAAGCAATCATACAATGTGGATGAAGAAAATAGCGTAAGAATACCTTGTGACAGAATTCCTTGTGCTAACAGGAAGATCGTGACAATATATTGCGTGCAAGAGAATCAGGAAAAGGCGTCCTAACTGCCCCGTTTAGGTTGCTCAAAACGAATCGCCTAGGAGTAATACTGACTTTTGCCGTCTATAAGAGGGATCTCCCTCCCAATGCAACACCAGCTGAAAGGACCCAAGCAAGTGCAGGGTATGCTTATCTAACGCAATTGTGTCGTCTAAAGTGGCCTTTCATGTGAATGTTGTTACCTTTAGCCTTATTTCAGTATATTCTTTCTTCGAATAGGTATCTTGGAGGTATCTTCGACATTGAATCACTTGTAGAGAAACTACTTCAACAGCTTGCTAGCGAACATACTATCCTCGTGAACGTGTATGATACTACCAATTCCTCCCTTCCTATCAGTATGTACGGCTCAAATGCTTCGTTCGATGGGCTGTTCCGTGTCAGTGCTCTTCACTTCGGAGATCCTTTCAGGAGGCATGAGATGCATTGCAGGTAATGTGTGCTCTTCTTCTTTCCTTGACACTTTCTTATGGGCTACGCGCTGTTGTATAAGATTCTCTGTATGTGTAGTTGGATCATTTCCGTCATCTATGGTAAGATGAATCTATAAATGATTTCATAGTGGTGACTTTTAAGGGAAATTTATTGATGCAGATTCAAGCAAAAGCCTCCGTGGCCATGGGTTGCAATAACTACATCTGTCTTTATCCTTATAATTACATTGCTTGCTGCACAAATATTCCATGCTACACTGAGTCGAATAGCCAAAGTTACGGAGGATTGCGAAAAAATGGTGTACCTTAAGCAACAAGCAGAGAAAGCTGATACTGCAAAGTCTCAGGTGATTTATTTAGTATCTTAATTTTATTGTAAGCTAAGATCCTATTTTTTTAGTACTCTGAAGTCAGCATACGATTTTTCTTTCTTTGCAGTTTCTTGCTACTGTTTCTCATGAAATCAGAACCCCTATGAATGGTGTTCTTGGTAAGTGAATAGATATGTCTTATTTATGTTTCAGAATCTAATACCTTTTCCGTTTCTGAAGCAAACCGATCTTCTGTTGTTTGTTCGGTCAGGGATGCTTCAAATGCTTATGGATACACATCTTGATGACACTCAACAAGACTATGTTAGAGTTGCAGGAGAGAGTGGTAAAACTTTGGTTTCAATTATTAACGCAGTGTTGGATCAAGCGAAAATTGAATCTGGTAAACTCGAGCTTGAAGCAGTGAACTTCAATTTGCGGGGGATTGTGGATGACGTTTTATCACTATTTTCGGGAAAATCACAAGATAAAAAAGTTGAGGTAAATTAAATTCTTGGACTTGTGGATTCTTCCTTCCTGTTTTGACAGTTATCTAACTTGACTCGTGTTTACATTTCGACAAATGCCCGTGTAGTTGGCAGCTTACGTCTCTAGTAAAATCCCTGATATGCTGGTTGGCGATCCTGGAAGATTTAAACAGATAATCACGAATCTAGTGGGGAACTCAATGAAAGTGAGTTCGACTTAAAAAGTGTTACCCGTTTGTTTTCTTGGTGTTTCGATGCTGACGACTATGCATATTCCTTTACAGTTCACTGACAAAGGACACATATTTGTGACCGTTCATCTCGTTGAAGAAGTTGCAGAAATGGAGGCGGACAGAGACCCGACTAGCTCCTTGAGCGGCTCGAGTGTAGTTGACAGACGGCAAAGCTGGACCGACTTCAAGATTTTCGAAGAAACTTCAGCGATGGTGTCCTTAGCAGATCAAGTAAATGTCATCGTGTCAGTTGAGGACACAGGTCAAGGGATCCCACACGAAGCTCAAGTCCGTGTGTTTAATCCATTTGTGCAAGTTGGCCCCTCCATCACTAGAACACACGGCGGCACTGGTATTGGCTTGAGCATCAGTAAGTGCCTGGTCCACCTCATGAGAGGTGAAATTGGGTTGTCCAGCTCCCCCGGCGTCGGATCAACCTTCACATTTACAGCTGTTTTCACTAACGGCAGCTCTGAATCGAACGGGGAGATACCTGACCATCCGTCTACTAATATTTCTTCAGAATTCCAGGGAATGAAAGCTCTAGTCGTGGACCCTAACCCTGTCCGTGCCAAGGTCTCCAGATATCACATCGAGCGACTTGGGATTCATGTCGAGGTAGTCTCTCATCTCAGCCTAATGGTTTCTGGCTCAACGCCTATAAACATGGTTTTTGTCGAAGAAGATGTATGGGAGAAACAATTAGATATGTTGGTGGTTTTGTATAATGAGTTAAAGAAAGATTGTGGAGTCAGCCCTAAAACCTTACTTCTATCCAATTCGCCGAGCTATAACCGGCCTGGATTTTCTGCTTCGGATGACCTGACTCCGTTTGTTGTCACGAAACCCCTGAGAGCAAATATGCTTGCTGCCTCCCTGCGGCGAGTTATGGGTGTTAGGAGCTGTCGTAATGGAGAGCTTTACTCATCGACCCTCAGCGGTCTCCTCCATGGCCGGAGGGTTTTAGTTGTGGATGACAATCCGGTAAACCTCAGGGTGGCCGCTGGCGCTCTTAAGAAATATGGTGCTGACGTGGTAAACGCAGAACGAGGGAAATACGCAATCGCTTTGTTAACTCCACCACATACCTTCGATGCCTGCTTCATGGACATTCAAATGCCAGAAATGGACGGGTAAGTACGCTTCGTTAAAATCGAGTTAACATCACACGTTGAATCAGTGCTTGTTTGGCTTAGCTAACCGTAGGAAAACGTGCAGGTTCGAGGCTACAAGGATAATCCGGAAAACTGAGGCTGCCATCAACAAAGGTCTCCAAAGTGGAGATCTCTCAATGGAAGACTACAACAACGTCTCAAACTGGCACGTACCGATCCTGGCCATGACTGCAGATGTCATCCAGGCAACGAAAGAGAAATGCTTGAAGTCCGACATGGATGGGTACGTCTCAAAACCATTCGAGGCAGAGCAGCTTTACCGCGAGATTTCACGCTTCTTTCAAACAACACCGGACGAGCATCCCTAGTAGAAATCCGGCCGTGATGGCTCGTGATCTCAGGTGCTGCTGAGACTCACTCCACAGTAGCTAGGTTGTGCATATTTCCAATTGTGAGTATTAGTACCATTTTTAACCTACCTTGCTCGGTCTTAAAACGTGGAGTAACGTCGCATGATCGATATTATTCTCCGGTGTAGGTGAAGGTTTTTCAATGTATATAGAAAGGTGAAGATTCTTTGTGGAGGCTCCGTTCTAGATATGGCGAAACGGAGCCTCCTTTTCGTTGGTGTGCTCGTGGCCGGAAGGTTTTTTAATCGGAAGTCGAAGACTATTCTTTTGCCGGAGAATCGCTAGATGGTGGAGCATCATTTCATTTGTATGATAAAGAAGAATTTAGGTTAGTGTTACACGGTGTTAGATTGTAGAAAGTGTATAGTAGGTATATTTTGGTGGTGGTTGAATAATAATAGAGCCAAATTTAAATTTGGAGCAGGGGATTTTGTGATCTGCCCAATGTTTCTGTTTAGTGAGAGGTTTTGAGATCGGTTATGTTATTGTTATGTATGTGTATATAATTCAAGTCTTAAACTAAAAGACATCAGTCTTGAATATACTTTATTTCATTGTGTAATTGTAGAAATCACTTGTCCAAGTTTTTAGCAACGAAAACACATATTTAGATCCCATTTACAAGTGTTACCAACTTACCCACTTGTGTAAAATTTGTGTTACAATAATGGTTTTCTGTTGAGGCTATTTCTAAATTACAGTTTACGTTAATGTCAAAAGGTCGATATGTCCGAGTGGTTAAGGAGACAGACTTGAAATCTGTTGGGCTTCGCCCGCGCAGGTTCGAACCCTGCTGTCGACGATTTATTTTTGTATGTCGAAAATCCAATTACTTTTACTTGTATTTTTACCGTAAAGATCAATCAAGCTAACATAAGTATTTAAATTACAGAAATGTTTTTTTCAATATAACTAATTTTTTACTTGCATTTTGACGTAAATTCCAAGCTAGTATTAATCTGATAACATATTAAATATTGAAATTACAGAAATGTTTTTTTTCTTGTATTTTAATGTAAATCTGAAGCTATTAATCCGATAAACATACCAAATATTAAAATTACGGAAATGTTTTTTTCAATAACTTTTGGTAACATTTTCTTGTAATCTGCCATAAATTTCAAGCTTTTAATCTAATAAACATAACATATACTCCTACAGTATTGAAATTATTAATGTTTTCTAATCTCCGTGACCTTTTCTTATATTTTGACGTAAATTTCAAGCTATTAGTTCAATAAACATAAAAAAAATATCTAATTTCCGTGACATTTTCGTTAAATCTTTTCCATTTATATGCAACAGAATTCAAAATAGATCCCCAAAATTTAAATTCAAAGCAAACCCTAGTTCGAAAATAAGAATAAATGAAAGATTAAGCGTTGAAAAGACGCGAGCACTTGATCTGACAAAAATATCCTCTTACCGTATCTTAAATACCCCCTTCGCCCACGGCCAACAAAAACAACAACTCCTTCGCCGCAAGGGTGAAGTATTGGAAAAATTTGCGATGGCGGCGATGGATCCAGATGCGGTGGCTAAGGCCTTCGTCGAGCACTACTACTCCACGTTCGACACCAATCGGGCGGGGCTCGCGAGCCTCTACCAGGACGCGTCGATGCTCTCTTTTGAGGGGCAGAAATTCCAAGGCACCCAAAACATCACCGCTAAGCTCACCAGCTTGCCTTTCCAGCAGTGCCAGCACCATATCACCACCGTCGATTGCCAGCCGTCCGGCCCCGCCGGTGGAATGCTTGTTTTTGTTTCCGGTAATCTCCAGCTCTCCGGAGAGCAGCACGCTCTCAAGTTTAGTCAGGTGAGGTTTTTTATATACATTTTGAATTCAAGCTGTGGAAGTTTTAGGGTTTATTTTATTGGATTGATGTTTTAGTTGCTGAAATCGAGGCGTTTGAGCTGAATTTAAGGTTTTTGAATCTAATGGATTTGTTTATTGAACTTCAATTGAAGTTTTAGGTTAGTTTTTCGAGGTAGCTGAAGAATACTGTATTGAATTGAGTTGAAATGATTTTCGTTCAAGTAAATAATTGATGCAGCTGAGGGATGAATTACTGTACACTCTTAATTCAGAATCAGAATTGATGAGCTAAAGAAAAAGTAGGATTAAGTATTTGAAGGATGAGATTGTAAGATCAAAATCAAATAACAGTAGATCACAAATTAGCTTGGATTAGTGTAAGAGATTGTATATATGGTTACTTGAGAAGTAGTGTTCTTTTAAGAATGTGTATAAATAGTTATTTTGTGAAAAAGGGATTAGGTTCATGATTTGTACATGGTTCTGACTGTTCTTTTTATGTATGAATGAGTATTGAATAGCAATGTTTATTTTGTTTTGGTGGCAGATGTTCCATCTGATGCCGACGCCTCAGGGCAGCTTCTATGTATTCAACGACATCTTTCGGCTCAACTATGCATAAGGAGAGGCTTGAATACCATTTGCTCTGTTTTGGTGATTGATGGATCTTTATTTTTTATTCCAAATATTGGACAAAATTACTTGTTCTTGTTGTGCTTTTGATGCTTTGTTACAATGACCAAGAGTTTTTTCTTGTATGGTTAGACCAATCACATTCTTCTTTTTATATATTTGAGCCAATGGTGGCTGGTAATCTTGATACTTTTGCATATATAAAACCTTGTTGAAACCTCCATACATTTACAGTTGTTATTGTGTTGAGAAATTGGTCTAGTCTAGTCGGCATCATCTTCGTCTTCCTCGTTGCTGGTGTCAAAACCAGGCCATTCGGGGAGCTTGAGTCCCGGCAGATAGGTTGGTGGGATAACCTGTGTCTGCTGCTCACTGGCACCAAACAGACCTTTGATTGCTCCTCCAATGGATCTGAGGGGATTGCTGAAGCCTTGTTTGATTTTGAAAATGAGAGAGAACTCTGAGAGCTGCCATACCAGAGTGACTAGAATTGAGGCTGTTAGAAGATAATGAGTGATTGTGTTCTGCCTTTGTATATTCTTGAGTTCTTTGATTATCTCTTTGCTGCTGCTGCTGCTGCCCCCTTGCTTCTCTATTTCTTCTTCATCCGTTGCATTTCCGTCTTCTTCCAATGATGATTCTAGCTGCAGAAATTAGAGTTTGAATTGGGAATATGGTAACAACAATTCAACAATAGTTGTACCTTAGATAACAGCGGCTGTTGGTTGATGGAGGAGAGTTTGGCGGTGCTTGTTTCTTCATCCTCCATAACTTTCCTTTCCTTGAGGCTTTCTCTCTCATCTCCACCTTTTGTTTGTCAGATCCCATCTCTCTCTCTCTCTAGATTATTCCATAGTTGAGTGTGCGGTGGCCAAGAAAGATGGGGCTGCTGACACGTCACACGCATAATTCCACATCAACGACAGTATTAGCGGTGGACGCTACCTAAGCACGTCTCCTTATCCAAAATTATTGAATAAAAATGGAAGTGATGGTTACAGTATTGAACTATATTCATTTTAATTTTTAGAATGCGCAAATTAACTCTGAAATAAAGAGAAGGTTTGTTCCTTACGAATCGAAACGTTTGTTATTTCTAGACCTAAATCCTATGGAACAGTAATTAATTGGTTTGGGCAATTCGAGCATCTAGTATATACTCGTACAAGAATAAAATACAGACAGACAGTAATTGTTCCTAGAAGAAAAACACAACCATTTACAGAAGAGCAAACTTAGGAGCTAAGATTAGCACAAGTAGTATAATTAATGTTTCGTATACACCAATTATGTTAGTTGGTGAATCTCTTCATTTTCCATGCTAGGGATATTGGGGTGTGTCACAACCATCATAAGAAGAAGCTGTGTCTGAGTCTGCACTTTGAAGTTTAGCCTGCGAAGAACAAGAGAGTAGATCAGATTGGATGGCTTATGATATTCTTCGGATGGTGAAAACAAGCAAAGCATCACCTTAGCCTGACGATATTTGCTAAGAAGGCGCTGATATTGCTGCCGCGCCTCCGATGAGTCGACCATAGACAGCACTCTTGACACGGCCTCATCAATGGCTTCATCCACTTTCTGCTTACGGAACACCTTCAGTATGTCTCCATCCTCGCTCTCCTCAATGGACTCCTGCTCCGGCCGGAATCCCCGCAGACCAACTCCTCTCCGCCGCCACCTTAGCACAACCTTCTCCAGTACACCAACTGCCCAGCAAACCTTGTAGTTCTTTCTAACTTGGTAGCCCCTCACATGAGCCTGAACTCACAACCAACCAACATAATTAATATTGAGACGACCCAAAAAGAACAGAAATAAGAGTCACTTAGAACAGGAGGGAGGGAGTATATGTTTGTTATGTATGTAACGCACCTGTATTGTGACAACTTTCTGGCGCAGTGAGAGGAAGTCCTTCCTACCTTTCCACCCTCTGTATTTCTTCTGTATTGACACGGCGGCCAAGTTGTAGTCGCGTGAAGGGCGGAATGCCAACTTTGATGCAGCTGAAAGCCCCTGAACGTCATTCTCTAGGAAGGAGAATTCATCTCCACCAATGGGTATTGCAGATTCCCACTGCTGCCTCTTCCTGAATGAATGGGCACGGAACGCTGATTGAATGCGTGCAGCAGCCTGAGTTGCATTGCGAACTGCAGCCAGAGTCTGCCGGAGGGAGTCCTCATCCTCGTACTCAGCGGATGATATACTATTTACGGTTCTTTCAGCTTCCAACTCAGCAGAGCCTTTAGAAAGCTCGCTTTCCACCAGCGTGAGGGATGTTAGGTGAGTGGTTAACGCAACTTCTGAAAGATAACCTGCAAGTCCTCTGTGGCCGTAGGAAGCAGCAACTGATGCAGGTGTTTTCCCAGTATGGTCCTGTGAATTAGGATCGGTAACTGCACCAGCCGACGCACCAGATGCAATCAGTGCAGCTACCATCTTTTCCCTGTTGCAAATTAATCGGAAAATGGGTGTTACCAACTAAGCTGTGGTTCGTCGTCCAATAAATGTTGTAGGATGTAAGTATAGAATGTTACATTTGAAAGCAAAATATGGATGAAAAAAAATATACCTCCCATATCGTGCAGCCCAATGGAGAGCAGTCCATCCATTATTGTCGCGGAAGTTAACGCTCACTCCACAGTTCAAAATTGGTTGCAACGCCCATTCAAATCCCAATATGGCAACCATGTGTATGATCCCTTGTTCTTTCTTGGATAAAGAGCAGCCTTTCCCCTCATTATTTTGTAATTTAGACGAAAGCCATAGTTGCAACTTTTCCTTCAGAAGTTCTTGGAGAAGCCAATCAAGAGTGCTTGACGATGTAGAAGCACCAACCAAAAGTGCATCAATGACTTGGCTCCACGAGTCTTCATCATTTCCTGATTCAGAGGCTTCCTGAGCATCAGATAGCAGCATTTGAACAAATCTGACAAGCGACATGAGTTCATCTGGATTCTTATAAGCCTCTGTTCCAGTTGGATTACTAGGTGAGGGAACGTCAGATTTAGCTCGATATTCAAACTCCCTGACTTCGCTGCAAGCCTCTCGATTCCCAGAAGTGATGCAAATACTAACTTCGCCCGGCAAGTGAGCTGGGGCATAGCAGCAGAGGACACCTTCTTGAATGATCTGGACAGGAACTTCAGTGTCACCAATCATACAAGCCCATTCACATTCTGATGGATCACAGAAGAAAGACCCAATAATGATGATCTGCAAGTAGGATTTGAACCTTGGATCAGAAACTTAGAGAATTTCATATGAACACTGATAAAACTCAAAATGAACTCAAGTGAAAAAAATTGAATGCATATTTGCATGTTGCATACATCTATATAACTATAAGTCTGTTCATGTGTGTGTATTTGTGGCTAGAATGAGCAAAGTAATATATGGTATCTAACAAATCACTAAAGTGCCATCAAACTAGGCCGATAAATTTTCTGTAATAACTTATAAATGAAAATGAAGCATACAAAGCAGTGTCATGCATGCACATGCTGAGTAGGCACAAGTAACTGCAATACACATGCAACTATGTGAGAGTGCACACACACACACACAGAAACAACTATATAAGTATTTGCTTAATCTAATTTTCCTGATAAATACCTTTGTACCCTCAGAGGTATAACACCACTCTGGAGATATCTCACGGATAGTGAACCTTTGTTTTTGGGCAACAGTCAAACTTATGTTGTTGTCGAGAGAAATTCCCAAACCATCTTGGTAAAATAGTGGCGAATTGCCAGCCGGAGGGTAAGCATGTGGTGCAGGAGTATATGTACGATATTTCTGTGAATCTACTTCTTCGAGGATTAAAGAAGCTGGCATGGTAACTGGGGTGTGAGAGTTCTTATAAAACAAAAAATAATAAAATTAATAAAGATTGTCATGTAAGAAACCATACAAGTTGCGTGCCCTCCAAATTGTTGTGGTGATTCTGCACACGGAAAATCCTTGGAGCCATCCAGCATCATCTCTTTCCAAATGTCAACTTCAGTTCCTGGTGGTTTTTGGTGCTGTTGAACTCCTTCATCTACAAAGTCATGTCCTATTAGCAACCTACCAGCCTTTCTGGCTTAATTGATCATATTAAAAGAGAGAATTATTCAACTTGAACTTGAAGAAGCAGACAAAATAGTAAAAACCTTGAAGAATGTCGCCTGAACTATTTGGCGTCAGACTAGAAAATTCATATTCCCGCAGCACATCTAGGTCATTTGAATCCTCAGCCTCAAAGTTGTATTTATAACATTCTGTCACCTCGTCATCATTTAAACTCAGTTGGTGCTTAATTCTTTCTAATGCTTGATCCATATCCCACCCTGGAGAACTGCATACTTCATTTGCTCTCGCTTTTGACCGATTCAATATATGATTGCTGACAAATTGACTAGAGCTTATCTCCACCGAGCTGGGACTTGATTCATTATGATACGATTCATAAGATTCACCAACGACAAAGGATGAGTCTGGCAACTCAGATGCAAAAGATGTAGGACTAGGGCTGACGGTGGAAGGAGATGATGATAGAAGCTGAGAAGTTGATCCAGACTGCTCGTTTCCCTGCAATTCATGCAAAGGGTTAAGCGGACGAAAGTCGTGGAAAATATTCAAACAGGCAAAGCCTGTGTAGATAAATCATGGTTTTCATTAGCATATGGAGTAGTATTAACAGATTGAATGTTAGTCCGAGTTTTTCAATCTTGAATGACAAGATCTTAAGTAATCAGGGTAGTCAACACAACTTAAACAAATGCACAATTGATTGTTCAAGTCAATCACCTTTTAAATTATTTCAAATAACAGCAACAGCATCAAAAATACAGTAGTAAATTTATAAATAACATTAGTTAAGATCTTAGCTATGCATATGGTTGAACTCAAGAACAAGAACACTTACCACACGAATATCTCTGTAGTGCACAAGAACAATGTGCTCGTACGCCCTGGTACATCATAAAACTTATTAGTTAACAAGAAGTCACTGTAGTTAACAAGAAGATTGTACTTATATACTCTGGTACAAAAGAATGCTTACTGCAATAACACACCTAAGCATGCACACATGTGCCACACACAGAGAGCGATAACACTAGGTTAAAATAAATCAGGACTGATGCTTATCTATCTACAAGTTATTACTATTTTGTATTCTTAAGAACTAAGCACCTGAGCATACAATCAAAATGAAATATTCAATATTGCAATGGAATCATTAGCCTCAATCACTTCCCTGACAATAAATGGGGCAAAATTTGATGTAGTAAAATATGAAAACTTACGGTTCTAACATCCAGTAGCTTCGTCTTTGAAAGTTTGGGTTCCCCTCTCCATGAGCATAATAACAATTCAGGGCTTCAGCATTTCCAACCTGGAAATATAAAAATCTTCAAGCAACAATTCACCGTAACCAAACACACCTAGAAAACACAATCTATGTAATTAGATCCCCTAGTGTCAGACATCCTGGAAGAGAACATGTTAAGGTATAACTTCACATGATGCTATCATTTCTGTACCTTAGTTGAAGTTTAATTGTTCTATAAATTATGTCCCAAATGCACATTAGTAACTCAAATTTGATGCATATTATTTCTGTTCCAGATTGGCTAACATTTCACGATTTTCACCATATCTCTAAGTATTACTGTTGACAGAAATTACGCACTGAACACAGGCCAGTATGAAAGAGCTGAAGACCGCCTTGTCTTCATTGCTCAAATATCCTAGCAGGATCCTAATAAACTCTAGGTTAAATATAGGTTTTACCCCAACCATTAGCGCGTTAATAGAAAATGACTGACCTTAGTGAAATAACAACTGTAACCAACCTTTGCAGATATTTCGAAATCTATCATTGTAGCTAATTTTGGCTCATAATTCATGGCATTGACAGTATAAGTAAAAGAGAAACAAGAAAAAAAAAGGAATAACATAAGCAGACACCAAAATGAGATCTGAATCAGAAACCTTAAGCCGTTCATGTGCTTCAGCAATGGTTTTCTGATCCTTCCTTTTACGCCAACTATGACCATCTTTCCGGAAAAACTTTAGCACTCGTTTGTTGAACAGATATAGAGATCCACCTATAAGATACACCAGTGGAATAACAAATGTATTTCATCAATGGTTTAAAAAACTGAACAAATAAAAAAGCAGTAGATGCCAATATTACTAGTTGGTTTTTGAGGAACTTGGTGGGTGAGCTGGTGCTCCTCATAATTCCTCAATATGCAATAAACTTCTGCAGGCTTTAACCACCGACTTTGAGCTTCTCGAGCCAGATGAATAATATCATATTCTGAAATATTTTTGCACTTGTGTTAAGTCCAAAGCAGTTGCATCTGAGCTTACAAGGATCATAGTCCTCTGCCAAGATCCAATTAAGTAAACAGCAATATCCAGAATCCCAGGTAAATTTTGTTCCAAAAAAAACAGTTGAAATGTAAGTTATAGGAATATTAATTTCGGGAACCCAATAGTCCTAAAAAAATTATCCTGGAATGCTTCTTGTGCTAAATAGGGAAGCTTGAAGAAATCAAATGTCAGTAATATGAATTTCTTGCATTTTCTCTGTGACAAGATATAGATTTGAGAAGTGGACATTATTCTAGATAGACAAAAAAAACAAAGCTGGCAAAACATCCAAATTCCAGCTCCAAAATTAAAGTCTTTCTACAGGAGATCTTGCATCTAGTACCACAAAAAAGTGAACAGAAGCAGAATAAAAGATCCTTTGAATATTCAAAAGTAAAAAAAGTCTAACTTATCTGGACATGGATATACACACAATATACAAATAAATGTTTCGTTTTTCAATTTTTCCTCAACTCTCACTGACATGGTATGCATTTATGCCATGAATCAAGCCTCCTGATACTAGACAGTAGAATCATACTAATAAAAAAGAAAAACCGCCAAAACTGGTATAGTGTAAACCTTTCTATAATTGAGCTACGGCTACACCGTAGATGCTTAGTCAGCCTCGGTAAATAGGCTGAATTCATGAAATTCGACACAGATAGGAGTTATAAACTCGAGGCAATTAGCAAAAACGAAATGTAAAAACAACTGTCGAGAATTAAAACACAGAAAAGGAGATGAACAATTAAATCAAGTCACCTGATTGCATCGCACCGACGGAGAAACTGTTAAACGCACGAATTGTAGTTGAACACTTCAGCTGAGCGAATTGAAGCACATTTCACTGACTACACAATACCTTGATTTTGAAATCACAGAGCGATATTTTACTACTTCAGCTGATTGAGAAACAAAGAGGAATGGAGAGACGTGAGAGAGTCAGTATTGACTGCAAAATGAAGAGCAAAAAATCAACTGTCGAATGCAGTAAATAAACACAAATATTCCTCAATTTGACAGTTTCGCGGAAATTTCACTGTTTATAATTTTATATGATATGTACACCCAAAAAATAGTGGTTACAAAATTATAAAGGTCTTGACTTTTAATGCCGTATATTTTTTATAATTATTACTAGCATACTATATAAAATTTGGAAAATGAACTTGTACTTTTAAAGTATAGATTTATACGAATAATCAACTCCTAATAAAGTAGAAAAGAGAAGGGAGTTGAATAAGACAATTGGATAATGAATAATTGAATGTGATGAGATTGAACATATTGAGCTGGATCAAATATGGTTTTATTAATGTTTTTTGTTTGCAGTCACAAAATAGACTGTCATTCCATTTTCAATGAGTGCGTGTAATTCCATGACAATAGCATGTTCTATATGAAAATAAACACATATTGTTGGGTCTAAAATTGCACCTACAAATTTTTTGAAAATGATCATTTCTGTGTAATAATTGTATAATAGTACATGAAATTTAATGCTAACTTTTTTACTTTTTTATTGAATGTTTATTTTTTTTAATTTAACTACACATGTCATCATATTACTATTTACCCGGCGAAACGTGGCAACACAACTTGATGTGTTATTGTATTGACACAACTTTTTAATGATTGAAATTGAAACTAATATAGCAAAATTAAATATATGATATTGACAAATCAGATTATTTTAATTAACATTCAAAATAGAATGATATTATTTTGATGTCGCCATATTAGTTTCAGTTTTAACTATTGTGGTATAATTGAACAAAAAATTAAAGGATATCTTATTAATTTTCAGTTTCAAAAGTTACATACTAGAGAATATTATGATTGGTGAAAAACTAGAAAAAATAAACTTGAGAGGAAATTCTAGAAAATTTCAAGAAAAAAAATCAGAAAATCTCAAAATTTCATATATTTACACAAAATTATCATAGTATTTAATTAAAAATGACTCATTTAAATGATCGTTGAAGCACACATAAGATTCAATTCATTTAAGGGGAAATTCAAAATACCAAAGCTAGATTTAAAGAAAAATGTTTGAATTTTTTTAGAGAACTTTCATATGTGAAACGTTTATTTAGTGTAGTTGAACTTAATTTATATTGAAAATTGCAAAAATAACATATGCGATGTTCTAGACTTCTGCCTATTTCTCAAAATATCATATCATCGCATTATCATGGTTTTGGGGCACTTTTCTTGCTACTTGATTAGTGCTTTAATTAAAGTTACGTTACCTATTGGGTTTCAATTTGTTTAACAAATTAACAATAAGTGCAACTTATCACGTGTTGCTTAAGATACAACACAGATTGTAAAGATTCTTTTATTCTTAATACATTCAAATCCACAAAGAGGAAACGACAAAAGAAAATGGAGAGGTGGAAAACACGAGGAAGATGACCCAATGACTAAGATGAATCAATTAATTAAGGTCAATTATTATAGTATAATCGAAATGCCGTGAGTTTGAACTATTCTAGTATCTTGTGTGAATAAAATTATGAGTTTTCCCCCCTCTTTCTAACGTGATAATTGGGATAAATTAATTGTGAATCCAACCTAGTAGGTGTACTTTAATAATTAATTGCTACTACCATTATTTAAGGTAAAATGAGCTCAATTTTCACGTTTCTAATTTTACAACCATGGTGGGACCACGTAATAAAATATGGGTTGTGGTCCAGCCCATTAGTTTTTTTTTGGTTGATTATGTATCATCAGTGAGGCCCACAACACTCGATTTTACTTGCAATCAACCAACTTGATTTCTATTTTTCATCATTTTGGAATATTCCCCTGGTTTTGGTAGGATCTAGTTTATTCATGCTCTCCTTTTGATGCTCAACATCCCTATATACATCAATTTCTGATGTAATTATGAATGTATATTATATATATAAAACTAGATCATCTTATTTAAGGGTTTAAGGTTCAAGATAATTTTATTATTTCTGTATAGGATTTAATATGAAACAAGATGTATAATAGAGTAAGAATTCATAATTCTCAACTCCATTGTACAAAAACAAGAAAATGTAGATTTTCTACAACACTGTTGGAGAATCTGAAATTAGTGTATGTCTATCCCATCCCATGCTCAAATTAATTAGTAATTTAGTAGGCTTTAAAATCAAATAGCTTTTTATGGGCCGAGTTCTGCTGTTTGGCCCACTAAATCTGAAACCCAAAAAAAGAGGCCATTCTTAACAATGATTGGCCCAGACGCCATCACTCAAGAGATGAGTTACATACTACTCCATAAAAGAAAATAAAACGAATATCAACTGCTAAAAAGTTTGGAATCATATGATATATGGGGTATTGGTTCCCTAATCAAAAGGCAAACAAACCGAATGAAACACCTGGAAATTAACCTTTCTACTAATAATCTTTTCGACATGTAAGAATATTTGCGATTTAGCTTTAAAATTTGTGAAACATTTGATTACCTTATTGCCAATATTTTATGAAAGCTCCTTTTCAACGAAGATTTACAATATATTTATTGATGTTTGAGTTCCTAACCTCCTCTTTACTTGTTACTTGTAGAATGATTTCTACATGTTGAAACAATATTGGTGGCGGAGCTAAAAAGAAAGGTGATCCGTTTGTTTTTCCCAATTAAGAATGCAAGTAAATCCAATTCCCATTTTTTCTCAATCTAAACTGTATCATATAGTACTCGTTTCGTTACAAAGAATAGTCAAATCTTTCTAATTTCTTAAAATTAATCTTATAAATACTAGTAGTATAACTGGAATATTAATTTAATTTATTAAGTATTGTTTTTATTTCTCATACTTTACTCATTTTATTTATTTATCTTCATATTTAACAATTTACATTTAAATTTGTGTCATTTATCCATGAAATAATTTTTAGTGATGAAAGGAAGAGAGTAGTACTCCTATTTAATACTCCCCCGTCCTAAGATATTAAACTTGTATACCACTTTGGGGTGTCCCAACATACTTGAGTCAATTCTATTTATGATAAAAATTTACTTTATTACTAACTCCATTTACACTATTAAACAACACCTCTTAAATTTTTATGTCAAAAGAAATAGGTCTAATATCTTGAGACGGAGGGAGAGAGTAATTAAATGTATTATTATAGTGTAGTAAGTTTATTGGAATTTATGAAATGCACGCAACCCAAACTGGAAATCGGAAAGAAAGAAATAGTCGGTGGGATATAAAAATATAGGTTTAGTTGGAATAGAGAGGTGAGAGAGTATATGATTCTGCCACGCAAAATAAGTCAGTGGGCACATGTCCAAAGCTTCTTGGTAACGGGTCCATTTCTATCCTCAAATTACTACACACTTAACTTCACAATAATCCAAACTGTTTATAATAGTAATTAATAAGTAACTGTCCGGATTAAGATAGAGGTAGTTAATTAAAACAAAAAAAATGGTGAGACAGAAATATATGCTTTGCTTTAGTGAGGTGGGGTTGGAATAAATTGAGAGGTGTAGATAAGTAAGCGGGTGTCCTCACAAAATCAGAATTCACACCCAAACCCCACTAAGTAAGAAGAGTAATTTTGTAGAGAGAGAGAGAGAGAGAGAGAGGGAAAATAAGAAGTAATGGCAGATTGGGGGCCGGTGGTGATAGCGGTGGTGTTGTTCGTGTTGCTGAGTCCGGGGCTCCTGTTTCAGTTGCCGGGTCGGAATCGGGTCGTGGAGTTCGGGAACATGCACACAAGTGGGCTATCCATTTTGGTTCACACCATCATCTTCTTTGGCCTTATCACTATTTTCCTCATCGCCATTGGCGTCCACATCTACACTGCCTAGCCCCTCACCCCTCCCCTCCCCTCTTTTATTGTTTTTTGTTTAGATTTGCTTGTTGCTTTTGTTTCATGTTTGATTTTAGCAGTTATGTGTTTGTTGTTTAGCTAGCTATTTTGTTGGTTGGTTTTTGTAATTTTGTTTATCAAGTAATTGAATGATTTTATGATATCATTTCCTTTTCACTTTTGAATTTGTACGGTACAGAGATTCATCACCGACGTTCCATTCACGTACAGTTCGGAAATTTGGGATTTTTTCGGTGAAATGGAATTACTTTTAAAAACGCTGAAACTAAGAATGCGACTATTTACAAAAGCATTTAGAGCATCCATTACGCGGCGCGTCGGCGTCCCGTCCCGGAGAGACGGGTTCGTCGTGCGCTGCGTTGCAGCAAACGTCCCGTGCCCTTGTCCCGTCCCGCGTCCCATGTTGCCGAGCTACGCGACGGGCCGGCTCGCCACGCGCCTATGCGACGTGGAGCGACCCGGCGTCGTGCGTGACGCCCACTCGCCGGCCCGCGAGTGAGCGTCGTCACGTGCTAACGCAATAAATATTTTTTTAAAAAAAAAATCGATTTTTTTTAAAAAATTAAAAATTAATTAAAAAAATTTCTAAATTAGTTTTTTTACTCTATAAATATTCATACACTCATCCTCATTTTACACACAACTACACATCTAGTCTTCTATCATCTCAATTTTCTCTCAAATTTCCTCTCATCACAAGATGTCTGACATATGGCAGCACAACTTGGCCTTCCGACTCCCCCTCAACCTCGACCGCCTCCGGAGGATGATTAGCCGGCGGAGTAGTTTTTTAATTTTCTTTAAATTTGTATTTTAAATTATGTTGTGTGTTTTTTTAATAAAGTGTATTTTTTAATAAAGTGTGTTTGTTTTAATTGAATTGGGTTGAAAAAAAATAAAAAATGAAATTGAATGAATAGTAATTTAAGGGATGGAATAAGGGACGGTTAAGGGACGGAGCGTTGCAGGTTCCGTCCCTTAGTTAAGGGATGGAGGAATAAAATACAGTAGGGCCATCAAATAGTAGTTAAGGGACGGTATAGAGACAGCGTAGTGGATGGCCTTATAGATGGCTGCAAAACTATGGTTAATTCTTCTTGGAATCATATTTGATTTGAGTTAACTCAAGAAACTTGTTAGTAGATCGGAATTTCGACCACAAATTGCGTTGTGTTGTAAAGAAGTGAAGGTGAAAGCAAGGCTTAAGAATCAAGAGATAAGAATGAAATTAATCTAGTTGTCTTCTCCTCATTCTACATCAAGGTATTAGAATAAAAATATCCAAGCTAAGACATTATAGTCCCATATTGATTTCAATATACTAATACTCCTTTGGTCCCCTAAAAATAGGGATTTGAGTGTTTATTATACTCTTTTTGGTCCTATAACATAGGGATTGAGTGTTGAATTAATGCACTAACTATTAAACTAGTAAAAGAGAAGAAGGGTAATTAAAATATATTAATAGATAATAAATTAATGTATAATTAATATTTAATGATGAATCTTAGTGATATAAGTTGTAATTAAATTGACATACGTGAATAACACATTGGAGACAATTTTCTATAAATAGAAATAGATTTATTTTTATGAGACAGCAAAAAATAAAGTGTCAGAGGAGTAATTTTCAGTATTTCAATTCTATTTTATGTTACTAATATTAAAGAAGACTAGCAAATATCATTTGTATTCCAAGAAAAAGAAAAAGAGACTCGGGAGGCATCCATCATTAATTATGACTCTGAAACTACTTCAATCATCATCACTTCACCCCATCACATCCCTAATTGCTTCACATCACAAACACCTTCATCAATTCAACAATCTCATCAAAACTTTGATATTGAGAGCATCAATAACCCCGACCCGCTTTCAGGCCCCAAGTCCCCCCACGTCATCATTCCTCTACAGTTGTGACCCAGACCCCAACTGCTCTAACCCTACATGCCACAACCCGGGTCGCAACTAATAAATGACATTATTCACAACTTCAACCTATTTTAAACGTAAAATAAAAAATGCCAAAAATTTATAACACGGAAAAGTTAATTTCGATCGAAGATTAGAAATTACAACATAGAAATTTTAAAATACAAAATAAAAACGATAAAAAACACAACGTCAATGCTGGAAAACGTTGGTGCGAGTCTAAATCTCTTCGATTAGATCGGCTTGGAGGCGAGTGTGTTGTTCCGCTTGGCGCATCGCAGCTGACCGGGCCATGACATTGCGGATGTCGGGAGGAAGGCCCTGAACGGGCGGGTCGGTGACAACGTAGTCACTCCCGGTGCTGGCGAGCGGATCGTCGCTCCACAAAGTGACATTATCTTCCTCGTCCTCAACGATCATGTTATACATTATGTTACATGCATACATGATGTCGGCAACTAGTGACCGCTGCCAACCACGGGCCGCTTCCTTCACGATAGCCCACCGTGCTTGGAGGACTCCGAATGCACGCTCGACATCTTTCCGAGCCGCCTCTTGCCTTTGGGCAAACAATGCCCTCCGATCAGTTATGGGAGATGTGATAGTCTTCACGAACACGGGCCATCGAGAGTAGATCCCGTCTGCTAGATATTACCCCAAACTATACCGACGGTGGTTGGCTGTGAACTCTACGTTCGGCGCTCGCCCGACACACAAGTCGTTGAACAATGGAGACTCGTTCAACACATTGAGGTAGTTGTTGGACCCAGCGACACCAAAGTAGGCATGTCAGATCCACAATCGTTGGTCGGCAACGGCCTCCAACACAATCGTAGGATGTGTGCCCTTGTGCCCACTAGTGTATTGTCCTCGCCAAGCCGTTGGACAATTCTTCCACTGCCAGTGCATACAGTCGATGCTGCCAAGCATCCCCGGGAAGCCGTGGGTCCACTCGTGCAAGTTCACCAACTTCCTAACGTCGTCGGTCGTTGGCTTTCTCCAGTATGTATCCTTGAATGCTTCGACGACTGCCCGACAGAATCTGGCTAGGCACTCTCGTCCAGTAGGCTCGCTTACATGGAGATACTCATCGAACATATCTGATGTACATTTCTGCAACGTCGATTTACTTTGTCGGCCCACATCATCGGTGGTTTGGCAGAAATACGTGTCACGAGCTACAACTGCGTTGACAATGCGTAGGAACAAAGGCCTCCGCATCCGGAACCGGCGATGGAACATCTGATCACTCCATCGCGGATCGTTAGAGAAAAAATCCGTGAAAATCCGCAAGGCAGCTTGTTCACGGTCTCGGTGAATATACATCCGAGTACGCGGTACCCGGACTTGTTTTTTGTTCCAAGCTTGGATAACAGCTTGGTAGCGTTCCACTTCGTTGTTGATTTCTACTTGGATTGCCGGTACCGCCTCTGCTAACAATCAGGACATTTGAGCTTCGAACAATCTTTAACGATGAGGCATTTTTTCGATTTTTAGGAAGAGATATGAAGTTGAAATGAAGTTGAATGTGTATGAAAATGAATGAAGTAGTATTAATAAAAAAAAAATCGAATTTAAAAATAAAAATAAAAATTCCGTTGCGGCCCGGCCCGAACACGAAATAACCCTAGGCCAGGCCGCGTTGCGTCCCGTCCCCTACCGTTAACGCGCAGCCGGGCCGAACCCCGGGACCGGGCCCGGCCGCAACTCTCTCCCGTCTAACGCGCAGGACGGGCCGGGACTCGCGATTTGCGGTCCGGCCCGTAGCGCTATCGATGCTCTCACCCTTTTTACCTAACTTAAATGCTAACTATGACTCTGAAACAACTTCAATCATCATCATCACAACCTCAAACAACCAATACACCATGCTTTTCTACTCAAGAATCTAGTAACGGAATCCCATTATAACATATCATGACCGTAATAATTTCCCCCAAATTACTGCATCTTTAAGGAGTCAACCTAAAAGATGAACCAAATCACCCAACTTAGAAAGGCAACAATCAAATAAAACCAAATAAAAATTCAATCTTTATGAGCCTAAAACTTCTTCAATCATCATCATCATTACACCTCAAACACCCAATACACTTTCTACTCAAGAATCCTATTAATAGTAGTATTCATTCATCCACATATCTTAACCCTAATAGTTAACCACCCAAAAAACAGAATCTTTTAAGAGCCAACAATCAAATAAATCGAAGAAAATTCAATCTTTAAGGGAGAACTTCTCACGAGCAGCATCAGCATCTTTCCTGGGCGAAGAAGAAGAATTGCAGCACAAAATACTCCTCCCAATCATAGAAATGCTCGAAACAACACCCACAAAGTAGAGGGAAACCACCAAACCTAAAACCCAAGGCATCAACACCAATCCAATAAAAAAGGTCATCGATCCACAGAGCATCAGAGACAGAGAAATCCCCAAAAGCAGATAGGCGAATCCCGCCGGAGTCATCTGCTGGAACGAAGGCCACTGCCTCCTGCGGCGGTGCGCGGCCGGAGATTGATCGGAGAAGTCGAGGGGAGGCGGCGGAGATCTGATGATATTCAGAACTATGGCTGAGAGCTCGTGCAAGGCCTTGGAGCAATGATCCTGCTGATTCTGCGGCTGTCTTGTCATCATTTTGGAGGTGATGGAGTTGAAAATAGATGAGAGAAGAAAAAAAGTGGTGTTGAATGGATTTGGGAAAGAATGGAAGATATATCAACAGAAAAAAGCGTGTGTTATTGCCAATGAGAAGGAGAGATGTGGGGAGAGTTGAGTTGAGTTGCGCCTTTTTCTACTCAATTGCTTCAAGTTTGGTTTGACAAGATAGAGAGCGGGGTACAGTAGAGATCCTCTACTTTGCATCTCATTCACTCATGCTTCACCCTGTTGTACTCTTTATAAAAATCGAGGAGGTGGAAAGTGAATCGGATAAACTCTCGATTTATTATTCAGATCATATGTCATTGATCCGAAATTAATACTACTGCACCATATATTTGATAAGTTTATTTCTTAAATAAAATTTTAATTATTTTTACTCTATCTCTCTTCAATTTATATTAAAATTCATATAATTCACTATTAAAATTATTAGTAAGGACGAGTGAAATATTAAAATCCTAATTTTTTTTATATTATACTATTCCACTAAGAACAATCTTAGAAATAACTTGTAAGAAATTTTGCGGAGTAATTGCATTTGCTACTTTATGGAGAAATATAAATAGATCTAAGAGTAAGTATGATTTGATACTATTAATTATGTCATCAAAGTATAAGATTAAAACAAATCCAATAAAGTCGATAGTTGAGTAAGTATTCACCTCGCCACCTATATGAAACAATAAGTATCAAAACAATTAATTAAAGCGTCAAGGACGACGACATTTAGAATACATCATCGTCCACAATCTCTCTATCGACTGCAACATCATCCTCATTCACAATTTTGAGCTTAGGGTGTCCACTATAATGCGGACACTCCAATAGCTCCGCCCCAATTTTTGTCCATAGCCTCAGTTTTTTTGTCTATAGCTATAAAATTTTGTTTCCACCACTATGGTGGACACTTCCAATAGCCCCCAAATTTTATAATCAATTTTCATTTTAAAATGTTTCCGCCATAGCCAGATTCCTGCGAGCCGGGTGATGCGTCGTCTTCACCGTACATTTTTAGAGAGTGAAAGTGTAGATAGTGAATGGAGGGATTGTGTGAAAATGGTGAAAAAATAGGTGGTGGAGAGTGGTATTTATAGAGGTAATTAAAAAAAATTAAAAATTCGACCGAGGACCGCCGGCGCACCTATAGGCGCGGCGAAAGGACGCCCGGCGCGTCCTCGCCCTCGTTTCGCCTATCCGTCGTCCGCCGCCTACCGCCCCCCATTTCCTCGTCTGCCCCGGGGGCGGACATCTCCTTCACTATAAACCGCCCCGGGACCGCCCCCGCCAGGGCTATAGACGCGGCGGTCCCATAGTGGATGCTCTTAAAACATCAACACAAGAGGATCGAGAAGTTAAGGAGATAGAATGGAGGTGTTGCTAGTCATCCGCGGACCGCGGTCGTAGAAAGGTTGCGAAGAGAAACTGATTGACATCAAATAGAAATGTTGTCGGATCAACTTTTAAAAGCATTCAATTTCAATTATACAAATATTATTTATAAAATATAAAAGATTAAAATTCAGAATAAAATTAAGAATTCACATTTTTATTTCAAACGAACTGCCTCTCATCTAACGGATGACTAACAACAAAGTTTCTACATTTCATAAAATATGTTACAAGTATTTGCACATTAATATTGGTCCCTAAATTATTTTATAAAAAGGCTTCGTTGCACATTGCGTACGTGTGCGCACAATAATCATGTTCATGCATAGCATTGATAGTAGTATTAATTAAGATGATTAAATATTAGTGAAGGTACAATAGTGTGACAATTATACACGTTGTTTTATCATGTAAATTTCACAATAGTCATCTAGAAAAGAGGATTGCGATGCATGAAAAAGTGGGGGTGCAAAGGTACAACACCTGAAAGCACGTGGGCGAAGAAGAGGCAGATTGATTTTTAGAGGCAATGGTAGTTGTGATTGTGTAAAAGAATCGCGCTTATCTAAACAGACGTAGATTGTAGTGAAATCGGTGGCTGCTAGCTTTACACGTCTACGTCGCCGGTGAGCCGCACGCGCTCTGTTAAATAATTTTGTTGCGGGCCCATCTTACTATATTAATTAATATAGTTGGTGATGATCATCCTTTAAATAATAAGCGAAAATAATTAACTTAATAGTAGTACTATTAGGGTGTCCACTATAAGGCGGACACGCCCAATAGCCCCGCCCCAGTTTTTGTCTATAGCCCTAAAATTCTATTTCCGCCACTATAGTGAACACCTCCAATAGCCCCCAAATTTTATAATCAATTTTCATTTTTAAATATTTTTTAGTTTCAATCAAGTGTAATTTAAATAATCGCAGTGTAAATAACTAGAATACGAGGTAATTAGGGCCGAATATTCGTTGTATTGCAAACCGGTAAAATTATACAACGAGTAATTAAAATAAAATACAACTACAAAACTCCGCCAAAGCCCGACGGCTGAGAAGCATATCCGCCAAAACCCGATGGGTGCGAAGGATAGCCCGAGGGCTGAGTCGGGTGATTCGTCGTCTCCTCGGTGCATTTTTTAGAGAGTGGTTGTGTAGATAGTGAGTGGATGGATTTTGTGAAAATTGCGAAAAATAGGTGGTGGGGAGTGGTATTTATAGAGGGAAAAAAACAAAAAAAAAATTAAAATCACGCCGCAATAGCCGCGGCGGATAATCACACTATAGTCACCGCGCCTATAGGCGCGGCTATGTCCCCCCTCCGCGTCCTCGCCCCGCTGCCAGCGATCGCCCATCCGCCCACGTCCGCCGCGTCCGCCCCGGGGGTGGACAACTCCCCCACTATAATTCGCCCGCCTACCGCCCCAATCCGCGGCTATAGCCGTGGGCGTCCCATAGTGGACACTCTTATTATTGAGGGTATACACCTTCACACAAGTGGGTTTTAATTATTTATTTTCTAGGAATATTAAGATTTTGTAGTACTAGTATATATAGTAGATGATCAAATGCGACTTCTAACTTCAATTGTGGCAGAATGAAATAATTCATTGATTGTTAATGACTCCATACGCGTGTGCGATGTGCAAGTGATGAGACATATCTTGGAAAATTTGAGATACAAACTTGTCGGGCGAAAATTACATGGAAATAAAAACAAGAAAATTACACGGAAACAACTGAAAACAAAAATTACATGGAAAAGTCTGTGGAAAGCGGTAAGCCGAGTTGATGAGTCCTCTTTTCGCAAAACGAGATACGCCCCGGTAGTACTCTCGGTTTGGCGTGTCGTCCCCAAAGATAAAACGGCTTCGTCTATGAAGTAGCAGCACCGCTAGCAGCAGAGCTTCGACAGGAAGATTATGCAGAGAGGGAGAGAGCGTGTATGCAAGAATGCTTGTATATGTTCTGTTGTGAATGCAATGGATGCATGCCTATTTATAGGCCAAGTCTACCCGCAGGGGTATTGATGGAGTCAACAACCATTATGTATGCCATGATGGTTTAACTGTAACCGCCGGAGGTTATTGACTGGTGCACTAGCCATTGGGAGCTGAAGAGACACGACGCACCTGAACATGCTACACGGCGGGATACACCGTGGACCGTCGGGGCCTTTTGTCTCCCGTTATTCGTCGGGGTCCAGCGGGGACCTTTTATCTCCCGTTGTGCGTCGTGGTCCAGCGGGGACCTTTTGTCTCCCGTTATGCGTTAGGGTCCAGCGGGAACATGACGTGGACCAGGACCCGTCGGGGATAGCGTGGAGTTTGGGGTGGTCTAAAAAGAATAAGTGGGGCTTGAACCCCGCTCAACGACCAGCCGTTATGCGTCGCGGTCCAGCGGGAACATGACGTGGACCAGGACCCGTCGGGGATAGCGTGGAGTTTGGGGTGGTCTAAAAAGAATAAGCGTGGCTTGAACTACGCTCAACGACCAACTCCAAAGACCACCCAAAGGCACGAGGCACGGTGCACGGGTCGCGGGCGAGCGGCGGCGGCGCGCGTGTGCGCGCGCGTGTGGGCTCTGTCACCCTTCTTGTTCCACGATAATTATTACACATAATAATTCATCTTATTAAATACTTCATCAAAGAAGTTTATCATCCCCGATGTGGGATAATTAACACTAAGTTAATTAATCCCTTAGTTTTTCTCATAGCTCATTTCTAGCTTTATTGTGACCAACTTTAATATATTTGTCACGCCCGCATTTTCTAAGGATAGAAAACACGGTTGATCGCAACTAGGGGAGGGTTAAAGAAGCGGGGAAGAAAGGGGAAAATCAACACAAATCGACAATAGCTTGAAACAAATGGGAATAACTCGAATAAAATCAGAGTATCATTTCAACAATCAACAACTCAAAATGAATATTATCTCAACGATACAAGAACTCAAAAGAAAGACAACTACTTAGCGGAAGCATTTGAGAGAATGAATATGCCACGTGTGAAGACATGACACATTCTAAACATTTAATTTCTTCAACGGTCTTGCTCAACACCTACCGCACCCGTCACGCTCAACCTGCAATTTTTAAAAGAAAAGCAGGGCTAAGTACTTGATGCACTCAGTGGACTCATGCCGAAATCATTTTATAAAAAGTATTTATCATGCCACCATTGAGTGACCTTGGGGTTTTAACTTTAGAAATTTCCCAAGACACTAAAATCATTTCCATCGTAAAACTCGTGACTGCAGTCATTTTCCCATAGATGTCTACCATATCTGATCCATTGATGACAAGGAACGTGGCCACATTCCAAGTCACTAGACCGACCGACTCAAAAGACGGCTCACGATCTCCATAGGTGTACACTAGCCTGAATAGGGACTCACTCCCTAGACAGACCCGAATTCGATTATCCATTGATGGCAAAAAGCCACATCAGATAGGTTCCATAGAATAAAACAAAACACGGCATGACAAATATTCATATCATTTTCACATAAAAATATACTTTGGGCATTGCCCTTATTTAAAAAGAAAGCCCACAGTAAAACTTTAGTTCGAAAGCCCACCTCGTTCGTTTAAAGCTTTAACTTGTGTTTCATTCTGTCCTCAAAAAGCGTGCGCGTGAAGTCACCCATTGATTTAAAGTACTCCGGCCCAATCTTCCATTCTACTCCCTCCGTTCCATAATAGTGGAGTCATTTTGCCATTTTGGTACATTCCATAGTAGTAGAGTCATTTCCCTTTTTAGTAAAAGTTAACACATTTCTTCTCACTTACTTTACTCTCTCTTACTTTATTCTCTCTTCATCTCTCTACTTTCTTAATCTCCGTGCCGAAAAGAAATGCCCCCACTACTATGGAATGGAGGGAGTATTAATTTGTCTCAACCCAAATCAATTCCAACTCCTTATCAAAACAGTAAGCCCAAATATTAAAATTAACTCATTAGGCCCAAATATTTAAATTAAATCCTTGGCCCAACAAGCAGCCCAAGAAACACTCACCTCCCATCTCCATCTTCTTCGAAAAAAAAAGACTCTCACTCTTGACCTCGATCGCTGCCGTCTCCATTGCTCATCGTCACTGGCGTCGATACTGTGCTGCCGCTGTCTCTGTCTCAGCACCGTCATCGGCCGGTTAGCCGCTGCTGATAAAAAACGCCACCACTGCCGATAATGTCGCGACTCAGCATGAGCTGTTGCTGTTCGTCGTTGTTCGCTCTCTCTCCGTGTCAATTCGCCGCCACTGTTCTTCACTGATTTGCCGACGCGAGCTGATGTCCGCCGATGCAGTCGCTGAGATCACCGCTGCTGAACGGAGTAGGAGTCGTCGCCGTCCAGCCGGCGGTCTTCTTCTCATTCGGTTCTCTTCCACCGCTGTCTCTCAGCAGTTGCAGACACGTTTCTTCAATCCCGGTCTTCTTCATTCCAGCAGGCATATCAACGTAGTAGTTCATGTGATCGAATGCTAGTGACAACTGGGTGAAAGCGAGCACCATACCTTTCCTGGATCCATCCACAACATAGCTATTACCTTCAGATAGATTTCTTGTCGTCATCTCTTTTCCTTCAACAACAGGAGCTGTAGAAGTTGAGCTTCCATCAGAGGCAAGGCCCTTCTTATTGGAATTCACATCTGGGATAAGAGATTTCGAATCTGGTATGGAGATTTATAATGCAGAGTATAATCGGGAGTTTGTTGTGGTTTAGATTTGGAAGAGATTTAGGAGTGGGATATTTTTTTTGAACGTGGGAAAGGAGTGGGACACGGTTAGTTAATTAATGAAAATTTAATTAGGATTAACTAATTTTATTTCTTTGGAATTTTATTTACAGCTCACAGAGGAGGAAAATCTTTGCATAATCTTTATTTAAAAATTTGAACTAAAGAATAATTGGTGACCAAAACGAAAAAAAAGATTTAATTAGATTAATTTGATTTTTTTTCCTCTTTTTTTTTTTCGGGGTGTTACAATATTATTTCTCACTCACCGGGAATCGGATTTGAGAAAATGAATATACTACGGCCATTTACTCGGATTGTAGTATAGGGATGTATTCATTTCCTTTTTGTATCTTTTGTTCTTTGTTCTTTTTAATCTCAGCCCCACGATTTTGTCATCCGACGGTTAGATTGGTGCCACGTGTCATTTAATAATGCAGATTTTCAGTTGAATAATGCACACCGACTAATAATGCACCATTATAGTGTAATAATGCAGATTTTCAATTGAATAATGCACACCGACTAATAATGCAGATTTTCAATTGAATAATGCACACTGACTAATAATGCACCATTATAGTGTAATAATGCAGATCATCTGGACCGTTGATGAATGAGATCTAACGGCCCATATTAAGAAGAATAAAGGATCTAAGGGATGAATAGGAGAATTACGCTCCCCTAGCTATTGCATTTAATTTCACACAATTAAATGTCTTGTAACACTTATTATTAGTCAAAGCCGTTTGACCAAGCACGATTCCAAGAACATATTTGTATCTTATTGAATTTGGATGAAAAAATCAAAAAGTGAAAGAAAAAGCTTGTTGGTGGGGTATAAGGGCACCCGCAACGCTGTGCCGTTGCGATTCCTATGTCGTTCCGGCGGAATGGTTCCGCGGCGGCACGCGTTGCAGGCCTCGTTCCGTCGCCATTCCGTTCCCATGCCGTTCCCATACCGTGCCGCGTTCCGTTCCGGAGGAACGCGGAACGAAACGTTCCGCCACGCGCCGAGGCGACGTGGCGGCCTCCCATTCGACGCGTGAAGCCCACTCGCTGCCCCGCGAGTGGGCTTCGTCCCGGTGAAGCAATAATTCAATTTTTTTTAAAAAATTCGAATTTAATAATTTTTTTTTGCAACGGTAATGTGACCGTTTTTTTATATCCGTTTTGTATTATTTTTTATTTTTTATTTATTTATTTACTCTATAAATACTCCTATTTCATACTCATTTCAATCACAAACACACATCTATTCCTCTCTATTTCCACCCCAATTTTCATCTCAAATCAACTATGCTTTCCTTCTCCCAAATTTAATCAAACTAATGGATCTTTTTGAACAAATGCGTCAAATATTGCAACAATCACTTGAAGAAGATCGACGACGGGAGGCCGAAGAAGCCGCGCCGCCCCAAAGACGCTCCCGTACGTACATCCATCGTAACCGGGAGGAAGCCGCTGCAAGGTTAGTACGCGACTACTTATGCGATAACCCGGTTTGGGGAGATACGTACTTCCGTCGCCGTTTCCGCAAGGGGAAACATTTATTTCTCCACATCGCGAATACTTTGGCAGCCCGGGAAGAGTTCTTCCAGGAAGGGTACGACGTGGTTGGCCGTCCCAGCCACACGACGCTGCAGAAATGTACTGCAGCAATCCGCCAGCTTGCGACTGGACAAACGACCGACATGTTCGACGAATACCTCCACATCGGAGACAGCACTGGGCGAATGTGCTTGCTCAAATTCTGCAAAGGCGTCCGGGCAGCCTTCACCGACGAATTTCTCCGGAGGCCAAGCACGACCGATTGTCAGTTCCTGCTCGACCTTCACGAAACACTGCACGGATTCCCCGGGATGCTCGGCAGCGTCGATTGCATGCACTGGCAATGGAAGAATTGCCCGGTGGCGTGGAAGGGGTCCTACACGAGCGGCCACAAAGGCACCCACCCAATCGTTATACTTGAGGCCGTTGCCGACTACCGCCTTTGGATCTGGCACGCGTACTTCGGGGTCCCCGGATCGAACAATGACGTAAACGTGCTCCACCAGTCCGACCTCTAGACCGAAGTTTTGGATGGTAAAGCGCCGGCCATCAACTTCGTCGCCAACAACCGGCTTTATAAAATGAGGTACTATCTCGCCGATGGCATCTACCCGAAGTGGCCTACCTTCGTGAAGACGTGCAGTGGGGCGAACCCAAAGCAGACTCTTTTTGCGCAGAAGCAGGAGGCTGCTCGCAAGGATGTGGAGAGGGCGTTCGGGGTTCTCCAAGCGCGCTTCAACATCATCAATGCCCCGGCTCGTACGTGGTTCATGGAAAACATGGTCGACATCATGTATACGTGCATAATCTTGCACAACATGATTGTCAAAGACGAAGGACCCGAGGCGGGAAATTGGTTCGACGACGAATCCCCCGGAAGCTCAACCGCAAGTAGTCCGCCTCGAAGTGGAGCGCATCCGTCTAAACAAGAACGGTTATCTATTCGTGCAAGGACACGCGACTCTAGTGCCCACACCCAACTCTAACAGGATCTAATTGAGCACATTTGGGCAAATTTTGGCGGATGAAATTATTAAAATTGTGTACTTTTATTTTTTTAGGATTTTAATTGTGTGCTTTTTATTTTTTTAGGATTTTAATTGTGTGCTTTTTATTTTTCTAAAAGTTTAAATTTTTTTTAATGTTGTGTGTTTTTTAATAAAGTGTGTTTGTTTTTTAATAAAGTGTGTTTATTTAAATTGAATTGGGTTGGAAATAAAAAAAATGAAATTGAATGAATAGTAATTTATGGAACGGTTAAGGAACGGAGGGTTGCAGGTTCCGTCCCTTAGTTAAGAAATGGAGTAAAAAAGTACAGTGGGGCCCTCAAATAGTGGTTTAAGGAACGGTATAGGAACAATATAGGAACAGCGTTGTGGATGGCATAAGGTGTTTAGTTTTTGCATTTTGGCGATGCTGAAATTATGTAGCATGGAAAAAGTAGCAATCACTGTGGGGGCGTAAGTACAAATTTGACTAATAAAGATCGACACCTCATAATTCGAAGAGATAGCAAAAGAGAGGATATAAATTGATTAGAGTCATGGTTTGCAATATAATTGAGTGTGGGGCATATATAATTGCATTGATAATTAGCACTGAGAGCATTAGCAATGGGGCGCCCTAAGGCGCGCCACGTCAGCAGTTTTATCCTCCTACCTCCCCACCTGCAGTGGGGCGCCCAAAGGCGCGCCACATCATTATTTTATTATTTTGTTTAATTAATTTAACTGTTTTCAAATAACAAGTAACGAGTAAATAAAAAACGGTCTAAATAACAAACCGTGAAGTTACAAATGAAATCGCGTGAAATAAAATGTTACAAATTAACGGTATTTATAAAAAAACGAAACCGCGTGCCATCGTCCGCGGTCGATCGTCCGCGACCTCCACAATGGGGCGAACGATGGCGCGGACGATGACCATCGTCCGCGACAGCCGCAATGGCGCGGTCGACGGCCATCGTCCGCACTATCCTCCGCGACCGAAGTATAGGGCGCGACTATCGTCCGCGCCCTATGGCGCGCACCCGCAATGGGTGCGGACGATGGACGGCGCTGACGATGCGCGCCATCGGGCGTGCCATCGTCCGCCCATTGCGGATGATATAGACATACTGCCAGCTGAAGTAAACTTTGAAATGCATTTTGTTTTCAATATTGACTAACATTGCGTCTCAAAATTTGCAATTTATATGCAGCACAGTTTATGCTTGTGGAGTGATTGATTAAAGTCTTAAACCAAACACTAGAAAGTAGGATTCAATTTATAATCTATTCTAGAAAAAAAAAATCATATTCTAGTTACCTATTTTATGTGTGATCTTGGTTATGTGGTAGATGGATATGTTATATTCGGTGATAAAAAAAACATGTGGATGCAATAAGCACAAGACATTGTTAATAATTAAATATAGCATTAGGTTTGGGTACCCAATTCTCTCAGAATATTATTATAATAATAATAATAATAATAATAATAATAATAATAATAATAATAATAATAATAATAATAATAATAATAATAATAATAATAATAATAATAATAAAAAGAAGTAAGGTAAGATGTCCATGAAGTGGATAAATGGGCTTTATTTTCTCACCCAAACCCGGTAAACGGGCATAATATATTGGACTTTAATTATTTGGGCCCGAAATCGATTATATTTCTAAATGGGCTTTATTTTGTGGGCATAATAATTTGGACAAATGGGCTTCAATTTTTCAGCCCAAACCAGAAAAGGGCTTGATTTTATGGATGCTTTCCACTGGACCCAAATTAGTTAAAACAGTACGATAATCTATATCTAATCCTGGTTTGCAAAATTAGTCAACAAAAAAAGCACATAAGACACTTGTTTCGTCATAATTGGAGGAGCAAAATGAGTGGTGATAGAGAGATAGTTACTACGACTATAATATTCAAATGCACCCACATGCATTCCACCACGTGCACGCTTTTGCCGTGCGTTATGTACTTGCTAGGATATTACTATAACATAAAGTCTATTTATATTACATAAAACTGATGCATTCGACTCAATACATATAGTAGTGTTTATTGGTTATTGCATGACGATTGATGAACACAACACTTCCATATATAACCTTGCATTTCTCAGAGGCAGAAATGATCACTTATTCAGCTATTGTTGACATCACGTTCAGATCAATAGCACATCTCTTCCTCTTCATCTTCCTCTTGCTCCCTTTCACCTGTTGTTAATATATGAGTGACGTCATCGTGATTCTACTTTCCAACAGTCATCCCTTCCAATTTCACTTTATATATCTAATTTATCTATATATATGTATATATACCTTTTCCTGCAGCATCATCTTCTCTTCCTCCAGTTGCTTTTCCTGTTCAAAAACCAGCACTTTGATAAATGAGGTGCATCGCCTTTGTCCTAGTGGCAAGGAGCTTAGACATTATTGCATGAGGTGCCGAGTTCGAGCCCTCTTGACATCAATTGTAATTTCCTCCTATCTATAGTATATGAGTTTATTTGTAATTTCCTCCCTTATATAGGAATTATTTAAAAAAAAAAAAAAACTTTACATAATTATGCACCTCTTCAATTCCTGTCTAATCATTGAACGATTTCAATAAAAAGGAACTAGTTAACTCATTTCCTTATATGTTTACTGGCTTGATAGGAGATGGAAACCTCTACCTGTTCCTTGAGGTTTGATATAGACTTGAGTAGCAAACGTGTCTGCATAAGCAACAATTAATCAAACTAATACACCATAAAAAACAGAACCAATGGCAATTGAAATTAAGCATAAGAAAGTTGTATAGTTAATATCTGGCATTTATAATAGTATTAGTTTATTAGATGACCAAAGTAACAAACTTTTCTCATCTTGTATCATAAATCTTGTCTGAGATCTGTCTACCAGGTCTGAGAATCCAGCAATTACATTCCATTTATAGCTTTTAACAGCATTTGGCAAAAAAGTAAAATATGGGTTATAACAGTTGAAGTCTCAAGTTAGGTACCTTAGTTTCTCTGGTTTGTATTAGTGCAGTCTCAAACTGTTTCTGGATACGAATTAAGTCCGCGACCGTGAGGTCATCGGAGGATGGGTCATCAATCTTCCTGCAAAATATATGGGAAAATCTATCTGTTCTGCTCAATTAACAAAGTTTTAAATGTATTAAGTTAAGTAGAGGGAGGGATCAAGTGGCTGCCTATCCACAGTTTGAAGGAGCTCCTCACATGTGAGGAAACCTGAATATTCGTCCTGACATAGAAAACACAAACAATCTTCACAATGTGGAACACATATTTCTTCCATACAACTATGATCCTAGTGCTAAATTTTGGGAAATTGACCAAAATCGAGCACCACTGCTTGCTAAACAAATCCGTAAAAAATGTTTCTCACACTGTAGCTTCTTTGTTTCGATATCTCAAAAATAAATTAGAGTTGATGCTATACATGTTGCACAAAGTAAATAGGTACATGTTTTGGCTTTTACTAAAAACAAACCCTAAACCCACTTCAATTTCATGATCAGATCAGCTTACCGGTCGTGTGGAGGGATCTGCATCTTTCGCAGCCGGATGATTATGATATCGTTGCAGGATCCTAGTCATGCTGGATAGTAATTCAAGTTCAGCTAAGTGAGAATATATAACAAAAACACCCAAAGACAAAAGATAAGAACTGAAAATGGGAAACTAAAGAAATGATCTCTAAGTCAATAGTAGTCTCTAGGTAAATATTTCATTAAACAAAAGATGAAGTATTCAGTGAACATTCTAAATAGTGTGAAGTGAAAGATAAAATATAAGATAATGCAGGCACATGGATGCTAATCTCATTACTCTATTTTTCGAATATTCTAGCCCAGAAGGCAGGAGTTAAGTATGGTGTTACAATTTGTTCTCACCAATTCCAGTCTATAGCAAGAAACTCCACTTAGAATTCCTCATACATCACAACAATAACTACCAGATTTAAGATTTATAACCAAGTGGAGATATAGAAAACAAATAAGAGCTACCACAAGCGGATGACAACCTCACCACCTTGATGTGAAGAACTTCTTTCATCATAAGGATTCATTGAATTTTCTTTACAAGGAGATAGTGTAAGGCTTCAACACATTTTAAACATTGAGCGATATGTAGGCTAAGAAATCCATATGGAAACAATGTGCATGAGCTTGTTTTCAGATGTTCACGAGAATTATGGTTGGTATGGGCTATCAATAGATCAATGCCAATGACACGTTCTTTTGACAATATGGATTTGATATTTGTCAATATATCTTGATGATATGGTTGCCAGGGAAAGATTGCCTAACTGAAATAAGATAGGGAAAGATTGCCTAACTGAAATAAGATAGTTAAGGAAATCGATGTAAAGGACATAGTTTCACTTACGTACTTTGTTGGGGTCGAGTTACCTCGTGGATCAAAATCATCAAATATGATAATTCTATTTGCGATGAAGTATGAATTGGATTTACTCACAGAAACATGCATTAATAGATGTAAGCTTGTACCCACTCCAATTTATCATCTGAATCACACATACACTCAACCCTAATATCGCATTTATAGTTAGATTGGGGAACCACTACATGCATAATTCAAGGAAAGGCATTATGGTTGACCATTATATCTATTCTTCGTAGATAGCTAGGTATACCATATCAAAATATGTGTTTATGTGAAAAAGAAATACATCAAATTGAAAAAATAGGCATGTCTAGTTGGATATGCTATAAAAAATAGTCATCTCTAGTTTGATATAGAGTTGGATATGTATGTGTGTAGATTAGGACTCTAATGGTATTGATGATGACAAATTAGATAACCATGATGTTTTATAATGATTAGGTCAATTAAACAATATTATGAACACTTAATGTCTTGAATATTACTTGAGACTTCTTTGTATCTATCTATCTATCTATCTATCTATCTAATGTTGTCTTATAAGTAGTCTTTATGAAATTATCAGCTTTACCCATAGTTCCTCAAGGTTATCAGGGTTTTTAACCTTGTAACCTAGTTATGTTTCACCTATATAAAGCGAGGTTCCACTTTCTTGTCGTCTAACTAAGATATTTATTCAAGATTGTTGATGGAATTATATTAGCTCTTTGATTGCTTATCCAAAACCAATGACATCATAGGAAATCAGTTAAGATATGTGTTAATTATTGTTAACATGGTATGTTTGACTGATGTTGCATTTGAGCAACCATATGAAGGGAGAACAAAAAATAAAGGATCCATGCAAAGCTAGCCATTTTGGATGTAACTTGTGAGTGACTGGACTCGAGTCGGTAGATCGCAGCTGAAAAGACCTTACATGTGGAGTGCAAGGACTAAATGAATCAATGGAGCTTAGCACATAAGAATACAAGACCTTAGATGTGGGTCGAAAACTCGAAATGAACATCAAACTTCCACATATTACACATATAGATCCATCATTGACTTGGGCATGCTCTAATATTATTTAAAAATCGGTCACTCACCCCTTGCAAAGGCCTCATAGGGGAGGGGGTATGTTTATCCAAGAATATATAGAAGAGACGTGATCACTGCCAGGTTGATATAGGTCAAGAATGAGTGTTTCATGAGTAGTGATTAATGCTTGTCTACTTTAGACTACGATTAAAATTCCTTTGGCAAAAACCTATGACCAAATACCATTCTTCGCATCCTAAATATTATATTGTCTTCAAATTGGAATATCATTTACTTAGATCTCAACAATCCCTTTCTTCATTGGGGTTTCAGAGGAATAAATCTCCACGAAGCATGCAACCACCAAGCTTTGAGCTACTACCTATGCACATTTATACCTTTGCACTCATGCTCATTGGCCCATTTAATTCCTTTCAATTATCATCTCCTTCATTTGTACCTCTATACTACAATTGTTAACTAAATGAAGAAAAAGCCTATATTCACTAGGACATCAAATCATTTCTCATTTCATGCATCACTTTACCTTGCACATCAGTGCCTACGCCGATACATCCATTCGAAATTCAACCACAACATTGCTACAAAAATATGCGCCAAACTTTCATTATTTCATTCCAAACATATGAAGTATGTTTTAATTCGTTGAAAATTTGTTTCCTGGTTTTAATAATTGAAATTATACTCTCAATAATATAATGTTTAACACTATAGAGACCACTCTCCCGTTACTTGGATTTGGAGATAGCAACTGGAAATATGTCCTTACATACACAAATACCAGGTTTTGATTACACACTAGTTGCCTGAATGGACACAACTAGAGCACTGATAACTCATTGTTGTTAGCTCATCAAGAACTCATTATAACTTGGCCTATATTAAGTTGTGTTATGTCATTCTTTTAACACCTTTCATGCAAAAATGCACTGGATTCTTTATATATTTTAATCAAGCCGAGCTAGGAGAAAACTTTTGAGAGTATAGTTAGAGATAAGCAAATAAAGTCTATACTTCAATCATTATTTATCTTTTATGAACAATATGACATCATTTATCATTACGTGGAAATATTTTCCACATCCTCAGAAAATGGTAATGTATGTGCCACAACAATCTTTTGTTTGTAGGAAAAATTAGGTCAGGGGATTGCTACAGTTAGAAATCTTAGGTGTTCTTCATTGAAATATCTCAAACATCTTTTACAAATTGCAAATATTTTTTTTTGAAGACCATGTGTTATTTGTAAATTTCAACTATAGACACATTTTAAGTATTGTGCCAATATGATATAAACAAAGACATTTCAAAATAAAATCATGACTTCTTGAGCATAAAATTGAAGTAAAAAAACTTTTATAAGATGCATGTAATACCAAACACAGAGATGGACATAATAACAAGTACAAAGATGCATGTGATGCCTAACACAAAGATGTATTCAGAAACTACATCCAAGATAATCAAAGACATGCTTTAACAATGTTTTTAAATAAAATAGTAAGACGTGCATTTATTAGAACAAAGAGCAAGTCATTGACAATAATGCCAAGATCTGTAATAATATTAATAATAACCAATCAAGGAGATTCATTCAACAATGGCAAGGGTTGTGCTTGTTGGGGACATGATCCAACATGAACATGAATCCATGTTGTACATTTAGGTGATACAATGTAAATGAGAATAAACTATCTAACACTTATCCCATTATATCTAAGTTAGCTAGTGATCTCTTATATGTACATATTGCTATGTATCTTCAATCAAGGAAAGGGTAAGATATCTTCTAAGCCTTGAAAGTAAATATAGACTTTACCAAAAGTCATCTTTTTGCACAAGGATATGCCACTTTGATAAGTACCAGTATATTCCCATAAAAATACAAAATCATATAAACAAACATGTGAGAATATCAAGGGCAATGGTATATTCACCTTATTCTCTCTTCAATTTCTTAAGATTATTGTACGTCACCTCAATCTAAAATTTCAAAATTTGTTAACTGTTGGTGGCTGCTTATATCTTGCTCTACATAAATGATTCATATATAGGGCCTTCCAATCTAATAAGCAATCTAAAAGGTATATTTTGATTGATCAGCTTACAAACAGTAGACTAGGGTTAAGACACTATCCACATGCAGATATATACATTAAATAAAAGGAAGATAACATATAAATGCAAATCTGCAGCTGAAAAAGCTTCAATAAATCTCCTCTAATTAAATTACAGCAATCAGCCTTCCCAAAAGGAGGGGTGTTTATCTGAATTTAAGAAATGTCCATTGATTATGCACTTGAATTATTTTTTCAGTTGAATTTCAATTCCAGTGAGCCTGAGCAGGCAAACACATGGCATCATCTACATATATAGAATAATAGAAATATATATTGAGGGAACGAGAAGTGAATTAAAGCCGCCATTAATTAAGACAATATTAAGAGAAATTTAATCACCATGGGCATTAATTAAAAAAATTAAAATATGAAAAATAAAACCTGGGGGTGCTGCTGTACTGGTAGAGCTTGCCGGGAGAGGAAAAAACGATGAGAGCGACGTCCACATCGCATAGCACCGCCAAATCATTTGCTTTTTTGAACAGTCCATTTCGGCGCTTGGTAAAGGTAACCTGGCGCGAGCTTTTATCTTCGATTCGCTCAATTTTGAGTCTCCCTCTCCCCATTGTTACGATTACCCATTCCAATTAGGTCTCAAAATCATTGATTTAAATAGGGCGGAAGAGGAAGGGGATAAAGGAGAGGAAAGGGTTGAAACTTGAAACGCAGAGGCATCTGTGCAGAAGGTTTGGAGGAGATGACGTTGACGGATTTTTCACCACGTCTGCTTTCAAACTCATACATTTCCTTCCTTATTATATTCACCTTTAAAATATAGCCGAATGTATTATTTTATTTATTTATTATTACTATTATCTATCCATTACCCATTTGTTCCATTTTACTTTCATTTTTCTTTTTCGACCGTAAATTTAAAAATGAACTTTTTTTAATGAATTAAATTACAACAGTATTTTAAATGTAATGAAAAATTACTGAATTATTAACATTTTATTAAGTATAATGTATTAATTATATAACTTAATTCTTACTTAAAATAAAAGTAGTGTAAATAATTTGGGAAGAGCGAATAATGTAAGGAGGGAATATTATTATTATTGATTTGGAATTTTGGATGAATTCTCTAATCAAGATTTTTGCAATCATAAAAATAGAGAATTTTTTTATTTTGGCATGTCCTATAAAAATAGTTCATTTTTATTTTTGATAATTTCTTTCATTTTAATGGAATGGGTTTCATTCTACACTACTCCCCTCGTTCCGCAATAGTTGAATCGTTTCATTTTCTGCATTTGTTTTAGAAAAATGATAATAAATAGTTAAAGTGGAGAAAAAATAAAGTAAAAAAAGAAGAATGTAAATAAGATTCTTCTCTACCTTATTCTCTATCGTACTCTACTCTCTCTCTCTCTTAAATATTTATTATCATTTTTCCGAAACGAGTGCAAAAAATGAAATAACTCAATTGCCGCGAAGCGAAGGAAATATAATACTCCATCTACCTTTTTTTTTCTCTATGTTACTTTACTAATTATGTATTAAAATTTGTTTCGTTCTAAGAGTCTCAATTTTATGGGACTGAGGGAGTATAGAATAGCTCAAAGGGTGTGATAGTTAGGTTTGTTTGTTCTGGTGTATTCAAGAGCACAATGGGACAAAAGGAACCTTCATTTGTTCTGGTGTATGATTACATGAAGCATTTAATTGATTAAAGTTCACGTGGCATCAATAGGATGTAGTATTAATTGTACTATATAAACTGTTTAAGATTCTCAATCGAGGAATAACATAAATATTTCACGTTTCAGTCTTTTCTTGTCAATGTAGATAGATGTGAGAAATAAATGTCCCATGTTTAAGTGTTCAACTAGCTTAAATTCTACATTCTGTAAATATGTTTAATACTACTTTTAGACATGAAACACTACCAAAAAAAAAGCTAATTAATGAAGGAATTAGTGATGCTAGTGGAAATTTCAGGGAGTAGTGACGGATAAGCAACTGAGAAACGTCAGTCACTAATTCGTGACAGAATAGTCCGTCAATAATCCGAATTTACCATGGCGGCTGCCTTTGATTTCCGTCATTGCAACTTTAGTGATGGATTTTTCGTCACTAATATTTTTTACTGACAAGCTTATTATTGACGGATCTGTCGGTCGGTACTTAATCTGTCACTAAATCTGTTAAGTGCCTAAATTTCGCTGATTAGTGACGGATAATTCCGTCAAGTTTTTTGTTGTGAAAATGATCTATCGTCCCCAATAGTATCGGAATTGAATATAGAATCGATACAATCATGATTTATCCAAATGATGTGTGGAGCAATGTTTTGCGTCCTTGAATTTCTTTAGTTTCGTGTTTTATTCTCTGCTTAGTTAATTAATGGGTTTTTGGCTTTAAAAACCAAAAACTTTCACCAAATTCCGGTTTTTCCCACGAACTATGAGATTGGTTTTTAAAACCACGAACTTTCACATCGTATGCCATTTCCCAACCCGACCCGAATAACACATTTCCGGTGCAGAAGTTGTCCAACGTGGACAGCCGCAGAAATGACATGGATGCCGGAAATATGACCCTTTAAACGACGTCGTTTTACCCTCAATCAGGAATTAAAACACTTAAATTATGAAAATCGATCAAAATTCATCAAAATCTCCTAAACCCTAAACGAAGTCGTCAGATTTTGTTCATCTTCATTACGTCTTTGTGCGAATTCAGTCAGATTTTGGTCATCTTCATTTCGAATTCATTAGTTCCTCAGGTAGGCGAATCAATTTTGGGTGTTAGGGTTCCATCTTCATAATCGTCCGCACAAATCGTTCTCAAATTTCAAACTTCATTGATTCTCTTGCGTGCAGGTTGAATTTGAAATGTCGAGTTCTTCACAAACCTCAAACTTCAACCACTTTTGGCCTGAAGGTGACTTTGTAATCTGTAACCATGGAGTTCGGGCTGAGATTGGGACGTCGAGGACTGATAATAATCCGGGAAGACGATTTTATCGTTGTCCGTCTTGGAAGGTATATTGTACTCGTCCATTTAACCGTTTATAAGCAGCATGGAGTGAAAAATGATTTTTGTATCATTTTAAAAAGGAAACACTGTATAAAACCCTACACCAGTAAAAGAACCCGACAAACATAGAATAATTTCAATTCTTTAAACGAAATGGGGCCTGAGACATCCGACAAACACTGAATAATTCTAATTCTTTAAACGAAAGTGGGGTCATTGACGAAAAGGACCGCACCTGTGAGACATTGCCGACAATCGGGACCACACCAGTAAAAGAACCCGACCAACTTCCACCTTCTTCGATAATCCACGTTTAGCGCGGAAATCCACTACCTGTGCGCACACCTTCCTCGCGAATCGAAGAATCGAAGTTTTGGCGGACTGGAAATCCCCAAATATGCGAGAGATAAAGAAGAAGAATGAGTGAAACAAAAGCCCTAACTTTACGACTATGAAAACTTTTTGTTTAAGTCTTTTTTGTTTAATTTATTTACTTAATTGAATTGATTTATCTTCTGTAATATTTATTTGTTTAAGTTAGTATTTTGCCAAATAGGATCCAAGTAGGATTAAATTGACACATAGACAAACCGGGTTTAGCCGTTGACCCGTCGGGGGAAATGGCATACGATGTGAAAGTTCGTGGTTTTAAAAACCAATCTCATAGTTCGTGGGAAAACCGGAATTTGGTGAAAGTTTTTGGCTTTTAAAGCCAAAAACCCTTAATTAATCATGCATGCGTCTCCCTTTAGTTCAACTATGTCTGACATTGTACACTATATTCCTGTAGAAATATTATTAAGAACAATAATTGAATTTGTTGTGTTAATTTATCATTGTGCTCTAAAATACACATTAGTATTGAAAGGCACGAATATAAATATATCCTCATATTGTCTATCCAATATTATTATAAAAAGGTGGATATTGGTTCATGGTGCTTAGGTCTAGTCTAATCCTAATAATCACATCTCAAATAATATAATTAAGTATAACAATTAGTGAGGATATATACTGAAAGCATACTTCAAACTGTTTATTTGTATATAATGTTATTTTCTTATTTAAAACGAGACTAATCATTTTCACCACATTGTGTTTTTGTTCTTTTATTTATTTGGAACAAAAGGGTCCCAAGTATATTTTGCATTGTAGAGTAAACGATGATCGCACCATCACTAAAGAATCTCTTGCTTGGTTCCTTGCAGTAATTACGAATTAATACTCACCCAAAAATGAAATGAACTACCTATCATGAAATGCTTAATTAATCTCCTAACCTTGAAAGCACTACGAGGACCACAATGGATAAGTCTTTCTTGCTAATAAGTGAAAGATGAAACCTCATATTTGATTATTTCTAAATTAATGTTTATAATATTGAGCATACATCATTAATTTTCTATCACTCATTCACGGTAAGTTACAATAGGTTTTGTAACCTAATTCAACCCTGACATCCCATACAATAGTAATTATTGACTAAAGGTATTAACATTAATTTTGCACTAAATATGTGTCCTGACTCCTGATAACCGTAGCCCAGACCATTATTAATTCGAACATGAGACGTGAGATCAATATTAACTTCGATATTTACACAAGTTAATGCTTGTTTGTTCTGTTAATTAGAAATTACTAGCTTGATGAGTGAGCCCGAACTTAGCAAAAGAAAAAGAAAGAATTTGTTTTTTGAAATACATAAAACACTACATGCAGGTATCTCTTTGTCTAGATATTGTAGTAGTAATAGTAATTATTAATTACTCCTCTAGAAGACTGTAAGAGTGGATAAATGGGCTTCAACATTCAACACAAACTCTATTTAGATTATATAATCATCACTCCATATTACACTTGTTCAATCTTGAGGGTGGACAACAAAGATAAGATTGCATGAACACAACACTTATTGCATTCTCAGAGGCAGAGATAATCACTTATTCAGTTGTTGGAATCGAGTTCAGATCAATCGCAACTCTCTTCCTCTTCTTCTTCCTCTTGCTCTCATTCACCTGATATTTGATATATCAGTGACCTCATCATCATTCTACTTTCCAACATCACCATTTCCATTTATTTTTAAATTATATTTACATATCTAATCTATTTATGCGTATGTATACCTTCCCCTGCAGCACCATCTTCTCTTCCTCCAGCAGCTTCTCCTGTGAAAAAACCAGCACAAGATAAATGAGGTAACTTCACATTTCTCTTTTACATTATAATAATGCATCTCTTTAATTCCTTTCTAATTAATTGTAAGATTTCAATAAAAACGAACGACGTTAACATTTCCTTGTATGTTTAATGGCTTAGCATCTCCACCAAAAATAGGAGATGGAAACCTCTCTACCTGTTCCTCAAGGCTTGATATAGACTTGAGTAGCAAACGTGTCTGCACAAGCAACAATTAATCAAAATATTAGTACAGCATAAAAGAGGGAATCAATTGTAATGAAAATTAAGCATAAGAAACCAACAATTGCATCCATTTATAGTTTTTAACAGCTTTTATAACAGCAAGTTAGGAACCTTAGTTTCTCTGGTTTGCATTAGTGCAGTCTCAAATTGTTTCTGGAGATGCATAAAGTCCTTGACCGTGAGGTCGTCGGACGATGGCTCGCCGAGCTTCCTACAAAAATATACAGGAAAGCCTAGCTGTTCATATCACTTAACAAAGTTATAAATATATTAAGTAGAGGGAGCTAGAGATATGAAGTGGCTGCCTATCCACAGTTTGAAGGAGCTCCTCACATGAGAGGAAACTTGAATATTCATCCTGACATGGAAAACACAAAATAACAACCTTCACAATATGGAACATATATTTTTTTCCATACAACTATGATCCTAGTGCTAAATTTTACGGAAATTAACCAAACCCGAGCACCACCACTGCTAGCTAAACAAATCACACCCAACTAGGCTAATCGGTAAATCATGTTTCTCACACCTTAGCTTCTTTGCTTTGATATTTCAAAGAGTTGACGTCGTAACTCCGTAGTAATAGTGTAAAATTATAAACCCTAAAAACAAACCCTAAACTCACTTTAATTTCATAAACAGATAATAAGCTTACCTGTTGTGTGGAGGGACTTGTATCTTTTGCAGCTGGATGATTATGATATCGTTGCAGGATCTTATTCATTCTGGATAGCAATTCAAGTTCATCTAAGTGAGAATATAAAACAAATTACCAAAAAATAAATGATACAAACTGCAAATAGGTAAAGAAATGAAGTCAATAGTATAGTCACTAGGTAAATATTCCATCACACAAAGAAATCAAGTATTCAGTGAACATTCCAAATATTTTGAAGTGAATCATAAAATACTCTAATGCAGGCATTATAAAGCATAACACAAACTTTTCAATATATAAGATGACTACCCAACATTCTGTAACCTGAAACTTGAAAACTTCGCAAGAGGGAATGAATTGTCTCGATAAGTGTTTATTATCACAGATATATCTTATGTACTACTATATTTAATGTGAAAGGGAATCCCTTTCGTATTAAAGGAAATTGTTTTTATAAACACAAATTGAAAAAAATAGGCACGTTTATACATGTGGAATGCAAGTATGAAATGAATTAATGGAGCTTGGTACGTGAGAATACACGACTTAGCTTGCTTTCAGTTGTCCATTCAATGTTTTTGTCCACTTTAAACTAGGGTTTAGAGTAGAGTACTATATAGTACGAAAATATCCTTGTTTTAAAACACACAACGCATATCAATGAAAATTTCTTTTGCAAACTTATGACCAAAATATTGTAGTGTCTTCAAACTAGGAATATTATTCACTTCAATGCCAACAATGACTTTCTTAGTGGCGATTTAGAGAGAGAAATCAACATGAAGAAACCATCGGGCATTGCTCGCAACAACTGTTGCTTTCAGCAACTCCCCAACATGGTTTGTAAGTTGAACTAAGCCTTATATGGTTTAAAACAAGCATCAAGCACACATATCCTTTCTAAACGTGTTAGAAGAACAAAAACCCCTAACTTATCTTTTTTTTAATCAATGGTGAATTATGGCTTATATACTATCATCCGCAACAACCATTTGAGAAGTTATTGATAAGCTCAAAAACAAAGTTTAAATTAAAGATCAAGGAGAAGAAATGATTTCCTTGGAATCGAAATTGTTTGCACCACATAAGGACTCCACTCGAGCCATATGATGTATATAAAAGAACTTATTCAAAGAGTGTGCATGGTCGATAAGCTTATTTATAAACAAAGTAAACAAGTACTATGGCTCGTCCACTTGATTCACATTGGAAGAAAATGGAGTTTATTAGTAGGCATTTGGCTGGATCCGTGGACTATGGTCTACATATCCAATGATCAAATTATTTGCTTAATAGTCTTTTCAGACTCATATTAGGTTGAAAATTTGGATGATCAGCACTGCTTATGCCTACATATTTTTAAGAATATACGGTGCATCCGCTTTTCGCTCACTATCATACTGCACTTACTACACTCACTAAAATACTAGTAGTAAATTCTTTTTCACACCACTTCACCATTATTCACCACATCTATAAGGCCACCCGCAATGCGTCCCGCGGGTGGCTCGTATCTCGTCCCGCCGAGACGAGACAACGGCGAGATGCGTTGCAGCGCTCCGTCTCTTCCCGGTCTCGCCGAGACGCCCGTCCCACCAAGACGTCTCGCGGGCTAGCTAGCCGCTAGGCGCCAGCGTGACGCCCGCGAGTGGGCTTCGTCACGCTGACGCAAAAAAATATTTAAAAAAATCGAATTTAATAAAAAAACATTAAAAAACGAAAACAGTAATATTACCGTTTTTTCAACCGTTTTTAATTATTTTATTTTATTTTTATTTTTTTACTCTGTAAATACTCCTATTTCATCCTCATTACATACACAAACACACATCTATTCTTCCCAAACCATCTTCTTTTCCTCTCTAATTTTCATCTAACCTTTCAAATTTTCATCACAAAATGTCCGGAGACGAAAACGAGGGCGGCTCCGGCAGGTTTGACATCAACGCGTTTGACGACTGGGGGGCATGTACAATGTCTTAGGTGGTTCCAGTTCCGGTTCGTCGACCCCGGGCACCCAGGGCTCGTCGGCGCCGGCGGGGTACCAACCACCCCATTTTGATGTTGATGCATACGCTCGTCCCTCCGCCCCGATGTATTCGCAGGGATTATCCCAAATTCGGGAGAATTATCCGGATGAACCCACTCCGTAAGGAGGACGAGGCGGTGGAAGCTCCAGGGCATTCGACGCCGAGGAGGAAGAGGCGGAGGCGGCCGAGGAAGAGGAGGATGTAGGCCGGCATCCGTACAGCCGCAAGGACACGATGCTTCTGGGAAAAGGTCACTGAGGCCTACCACGAGATTAACCCGAAGGGGTCCCGCCGCTGCACATTTAAGATGCTCCGCGCTCACTTTGACTGAGTCGACAGAGAGATCAAAATATTCTGCGCCATCTACAAGAGTGAAGCGACTCATTACCAAAGCGGGGCCACGGGAGCCGACATTCTGAGGTCGGCTTTGCGAGTTTACTTCGACGACACCGACAAACAATTCAAACATGTCGATGTTTGGGAGGTGATCAAAGACGAGGAAATGTGGGCCGGCGGTGTCCGGTCCAGCGCAGGCTCGACCTCGAAGCGCACGAAGCACACGGCGGGTGCCAAACTCGTCTAGTGAGGGCGGTTCGGGTAACGCCGCACAAGAGTTTGCCTCGCAGGAGGTTGAGGGCACGAAGGACGATGCAGGGGGGTCCTCCCGTGGGCGCCGTCGGCCGCAAGGGACCAAGGCGGCGAAGGCGGCTAGAGGGAGGAGGGGCCGAGGTGAATCAAGCCAGGGGGCTCCCAAGGTCCGCCCTCCTCCTTAATGTCCATGTACTTCACCGCCACGATGGCGGACACTTCCCGCATGACGCCTGCCCACTTTCAAGTCCATCTTGCCGACATTGTGTATCTGGCGGGACAACTTGGTATTCCGCCTCCACCGCCTCCCTCGGGAAATGATTCGCCGGCGGAGTAGTTTTTATAATTTCTATAAAATTGTATTTTAAATTATGTCTTTTTTTTATTTATTTTACCACGAATTTAATTATATATTTTTTTTAGGATTTTAAGTTGTAATTTTATTTTATTTAATGAAGTGTACTTTTATTAATTGAATTTGTTGGAAATAAAAATAAAAAATGGAATTAAATGAATAGTTAAGAGATGAGATGATTAAGAGATGAAGGGTTGCAGGTTCCGTCTCTTAGTTAATAGATGGAGTAAAAAGTACAGTGATACCCATGAATAGTTAAGAGATGAGGCGGTTAAGAGACGGATAAGAGACAACGTTGCGGATGACCTAAAACACTTATAGTCATGTTAAACTTTTTAACAATTTATAAGAAATGTTAACATCACTACAACTCATCTAACTAAATAGTTGAAGTCAAAATTGATTTTTCGGTTCCAAGACAATATCAAGTATCAATAATGATAAGGGGTGTGGAGATTATTGATCGTTGGACAATTTGTTATTGCTTGTTTTACAACTTAAAGGGGCCTGAAACCATCAAGTAGTTATATACTATGGATTTTAATGTTTAACTAGGCGTGTGTGGAGATTGTTGCTCATTGGACAAGTTGTTATTTAATCTCCATTGTTTTCTGAATTCTCATTTAGAACTCATTGTTGTTAGCTCATCAAGAACTTATTGTATCTTTGCCTCTATTAAGTTGTGTTGTATCAATTTTTTTAACACTGCTCACTTATTTCATGCAAAAAAACATATTGGATTCTTCAAATTTTGTCACCAATCCGAGTTATGTATATTTTATGGACTTAAAGGAGAAAACTTTTGAGATTATAGTGAGAGATAAACAAATATAGTCTAAATTACAATCATTATTCATCTTTTATGAACAATAGGAGTACATGATTTATCATTAGGTGGAAAATATTTTCCATATTATCATAAAACAGTATTGTTTGTGCCACATCAAACTTTTGTTTGTAGGAAAAATGGATGATTAAAGATGCATGTAATAAAAAGCACAAAGATGCATGTAATAACTAGAACAAATAAGCATGGCAAACCAAGCACAAAGATGTAAACAGAAACTACATCTAAGATAATAAAAAAGATACTTGCTTTAACCATGTTAAAATGAAATAGTATGAGATGTGTATTTATGAGTACAAGGAGCTAATGATTGGCAAAAATGCTAAAATATGTAACAATATTCATAATACCTAATCAAGCTGATTCCATTCAAGAATGACAAGGGTTGTGCTTGTTGGGGACATGAACCAACATGCATGATTAAGAATTTATGTGGTACATTAGGCCATCTGCAATGCTGTCTTTTATCCGTCCTTAACCGTCTCTTAAATTACTATTCTTGGACCTCAGTGTACTTTTTTACTCCATCTCTTAATTAAGGGATGAAACCTGCAACCCTCCATCTCTTATCCGTCCCTTAAATTACTATTCATTCAATTTCATTTTTTATTTTTATTTCCAACAAATTCAATTAATAAAAACACACTTCATTAAATAAAATAAAATTACAACATAAGATAAAAATATTACTTAAAATTCAAAAATATAAAAAAACACATAATTAAAATCCTAAAAAAATAAAAATTACATAATTTAAAATATAATTTTATAGAAAATAAAAAAAAACTACTCCGCCGGCGAATCATCCCCCGACGGCGGTGGAGGTGCACTGAAACCACCTGGAGGCGGAATACCAAGTTGCCTTGCCATAAACTAAATTCCGGCAAGATAGAATTGGTATTGGGGAGGCGTCATGCGAGAAGTGTCCGCCATTGTAGCGGTCATGTACATGGACATTAGGAAGTTCGAGCCCGAGCCCGAGCCGGCCTGGCTTGATTCGGCTCGGCCCCTCCTCCCTCTAGCCGTCTTTGCCGCATTTCTCCCTTGCGGCCGACGGCGGCCACGGGAGGACCTCCCGGCATCGTCTGGCGTGCCCTCAACCTCTTGCGAGACAAACTCTTGTGCGACGTTACCCGAACCGCCCTCACTAGACGAGTACTGGCCACCCGCCGTGTGCTTCGTGCGCTTCGAGGTCGAGCCCGAGCTGGACCGGACACCGCCGGCCCACCTTTCCTCGTCTTTGACGACCTCCCAAACATCGACATGTTTGAATTGTTTGCCGGTGTCGTCGAAATAGACTCGCAAAGCTGACCTCAGAATGTCGGCTCCCGTGGTTCCGCTTTGGTAATGAGCCGCTTCACTCTTGTAGATGGCGCAGAATATTTTGATCTCTCTGTCGACTCAGTCAAAGTGAGCGCGGAGCATCTTAAATGTGCGGCGGTGGGACCCCTTCGGGTTAATCTCGTGGTATGCCTCAGTGACCTTTTCCCAGAAGCACTTCCGGGATTGTTGATTCCCGACGATGGGATCGTACGAGGCGCTGATCCAGACGTTGTACACAGCCAGCGTTTCCTTGGGGCTGTACAGATGCCAGCCTAGATCCTCCTCCTCCTCGTCCGCCTCCGCCCTGGAGCTTCCACCGCCTCGGCCTCCTTCCAGAGTGGGTTCAACCGAATAATCCTCCTGAATCTAGGATAATCCCTGCGAATACCTTGGGGCGGAGGGATGGGCGTATGCATCCACATCAAAATGGGGTGGTTGGTACCCCCGACGTCGACGAACCCTGGGTGCCCGGCGTCGACGAACCGGAACCACCACCCAGGACATTGTACATGCCCCCGCAATCGCCGAACGCGTTGATGTCAAACCACCGGAACCGCCACCGCCACCGCCAGAGTTTCCGTTGCCAGACATTTTGTGATAAGAGGTTAGATGAAAATTGGAGTGAAAATGGAGATGATTTGGGAAGAATAGATGTGTATTTGTGTGTGAAACGATGATGAATTAGGAGTATTTATAGAGTAAACAAATAAAATTAAAAATAATAAAATAATAAAAAACGGTAATATTACCGTGTTTTGCTTTTTTTATTTTTTTAAATTTGAATTTTAAAAAAATGATTTATTGCGTCAGTGTGACGATGCCCACTCGTGGGCCGGCGAGTGGGCGTCACGCATGACGCCGTTGCGCGCTACGTCGCGCGGGGGCGTGGCGAGACGGCTTGCCATCCGTCTCGGCGGGATGGGACGCTCGGCGGGCTAGGAACGAGATGGGACGCTGCAATGCGTCTCGCCGCCGTCTCGTCCCGGCGTGACGGATTACGAGCCACTCGCGTGATGCGTTGCGGATGGCCTTAGATGGCACAATGTGAATGAGGGAGAAAACTATAAATAAGCACATTGCACTACTTAACCCATTATTTTTCAAGTGGCAGTAATAAGAGCACCCGCAACGCGTGCTGTGGGCGTTGCGGCGCTACGTTTCGTCACGGTTCCGTGCCCATGCCGTCCCGGGTGCCGTCGGCACGAGACGCGGCACGGTCTGTGCCGCCACGCGCTTCGGCGACGTGGCTCTCTCCGCGACGTGCGTGACGCCCACTCGCTACCCCGCGAGTGGGCATCGTCACGATGACGCAATAATTCGATTTTTTTTTTAAAAAAATCAAATTAAAAAAAATACTTTTATTTATAAAAATTGTTTTTATAATTAAAATCAATTTTTACAAATAAATGAATATAAGAAATTCGTAATATCCCATATATATTTGATGGACTTGCGAATTTATGAAACCATTCTTTATTGTTTCTCTTTTATAGAGACAACCTTGAATGTTTTATGTTCCACTTTCGATGTGGGACAAACTCATTCTTGGTTGTTTCTCTTTTATAGAGACATCCTTGAATGTTTTATGTTTCACTTTCGATGTGAGATAAAATCATTGTTGGTGGTTTCTCTTTTATAGAGACATCCTTGAATGTTTTATGTTTCACTTTCGATGTGGGACAAACTCATTCTTGGTTGTTTCTCTTTTATAGATTCAACCTTGAATGTTTTTATGTTTCACTTTCAATGTGGGACAACTCATTCTTGGTTGTTTCTCTTTTATAGATACAACCTTGAATGTTTTATGTTCCACTTTTGATGTGGGATAAAATCATTCTTGGTTGTTTCTCTTTTATAGAGACATCCTTGAATGTTTTATGTTTCACTTTCGATGTGGGACAAACTCATTCTTAGTTGTTTCTCTTTTATAGATACAACCTTGAATGTTTTATGTTCCACTTTCGATGTGGGATAAAATCATTCTTGGTGGTTTCGATGTGGGACAAACTCATTCTTGCGGGGTGCGTTCCGTCGCCGTTCCGTGCCGCGTTCCGTTCTGGAGGAACGCGGAACGGAACGTTCCGCCACGCGCCGAGGCGACGTGGCGGCCTCCCATTCGACGCGTGAAGCCCACTCGCTGCCCCGCGAGTGGGCTTCGTCCGGTGACGCAATAATTCATTTTGTTTTTTAAATTCGAATTTAATAAATTTTTTTTTTTTTGCAACGGTAATGAGACCGTTTTTTTTATATCCGTTTTTTTATTTTTATTTTATTTATTTACTCTATAAATACTCCTATTTCATACTCATTTCAATCACAAACACACATCTATTCCTCTCTATTTCCACCCCAATTTTCATCTCAAATCAACTATATTTTCCTTCTCCCAAATTTAATCAAACTAATGGATCCTTATGAACAAATGCATCAAATATTGGAACAATCACTTGAAGAAGATCGACGACGGGAGGCGAAAGAAGCCGCGCCGCCCCAACGACGCTCCCGTACGTACATCCATCGTACATTTGGGCAAATTTTGGCGGATGAAATTATTAAAATTGTGTACTTTTATTTTTTTAGGATTTTAATTGTGTGCTTTTTATTTTTTTACGTTTAAGTTGTAATTTTTTTTAATGTTGTGTGTTTTTTAATAAAGTGTGTTTATTTAATAGTAATTTAAGGAACGGTTAAGGAACGGTTAAGGAACGGAGGGTTGCAGGTTCCGTTCCTTAGTTAAGGAATGAAGTAAAAAAGTACAGTGGGGCCCTCAAATAGTGGTTTAAGGAACGGTATAGGAACGGTATAGGAACAGCGTTGTGGATGGCCTAAACTAGTTAGCTAATAAAATATCTTCTCAAAGCCTTGACAGGAAATCTAGGCAATTGCGGTGGACACCAAAAGTCACCTAGCAAAAGGATACCAGTATATTTTCATCAAAAGTAAAACCATTTAAACAAACTTAATTAGAAATCAGAATCTCAAGTGCACTTGGTGCATTCGCCTTATTAACACTTCAAATTACTGAAGATGCATTCAAATAAAGCAAGCCAATAGGCACTATACATATATTGATTGATGGGACTTTTGATTAAGTTAGAAGCACTAGACAAGGGTTAGAGCATCCACAACCGTGCTCTTGTCAGTGGCACGGTTGTGGGCCCGGGCGGTACTATTCATGCCTGTTCTCTGGCAAGAGCACAACACCCACAACTGTGCTCTTCCGCAAGAACGAGTACAATTAATATAAAATTCAATTAAACAAAAACATTTCTATAATATTAAAATCCATTTAAAAACCCCAATAAATATTACAAATTACAAATAAAATTAAAAAATACATAATTAAAATCCTAAAAATTAAAAATTACATAATTAAACTCCTTAAAATTAAAAATTACATAATTAAAATCCTAAAAATTAAAATTACATAATTAAACTCCTAATAAGACTACGCATCCGGCGGGATCAACCCCAATTGTTTTTGGAGACCTTTTATCATGGTCTCGTGTGTTTCAAGTTGCGTGGGGGTCATAGATGACCTATCGGCCATATTGAGTTGGCTTAAGAGCATCCACAGCGAGTTGTTCGGGGAGGTGGCACATAGGGAGCGGGAGCGGCTTCGGGAGTGGCTTCGGGAGTCGAGCCGCGACGACGGTTGGCCGCCGCCTTCTTCATTCCTTGGGGGCGGCGTTGGGAACCGCTCGGTCCGGCGTCGGGGCTACCCAAGTTAGCTCCGGCGAGTTGGCTAGCCACTTCTTCCGAGCCGGAGTCGGATAGGACTACCGACCTTGATCGTTTGGAGGAGCCGCTAGAGGAGGATGTTATGCCTCCCTTATACTCCGGGTGCGTCCGCGTCTCCTGCCAAACGTTAAGATATTTGAACGACTTACCGTTCATGGATTGGTAGGTGCTCAGCGCGGCGGTGATGATGTCGACCTCGCTTCGGCCGCTCCCGGCATTCCGGGACTCCTGGATGAAATAGCCGTTGAACTTGCCAATTTCTTCATTGGCTCGGCCGATGCAGTTGCGCACCATACTCTCGTTGCGCTCGATCGTTCGCTGCGGCCGGTTTGCATTGTACCGGCTAGAGGCGCGCCACCAAAAGTGATCGCCGGATTGGTTCGTTCCAACCACCGCATCTTCGGAGATTTCCAAGTACGCCTTGAACAATCTTTCCATCTCCGCCGCTGAGTACGGTGTGCGGACACCGACGCGAGATGGAGGAGTCGGCATTTGGGAAGGGGCGCGAGGCCTAGGCTCCGGTGTCCACCCGTAGCGCCCTTAGGAGGCACCTTGGTCGTCGATTGGGTATGGACGGTATCCACCCGGAACGGCCGAATCTTGGGTTTGAGGAGGGGCCGAATATTCCGTTTCCGGACTAGGAAACGGTTGTGAACCGAACCATTCGAGGTTCCAACCGTGGGAGCCCGAAGGGTTATCGTCTTGGCCGGACATAGTGATGTTGTAGGGTATGAGAGAATGAAGATGAAAATGGATATGAGAGAATGAAGATGAGAATGGATATTGGAGAATGATGATGAGAGTTGTGTAGTTTGATGTGAATTTTTGGGGTGAAATTGGGGGTATTTATAGATGAAATTGTGTATTTTTGGGGTAAAAAAAATGAAAAAAAAATTAAAAAGGTGTAAAAAACGGTTATAAACGGATATATTTTTTTTGGGAAGTGAATTTTTTTTTTATCGGTTTTTTTAATAAAAAACCGATTTTTAAAAAATAAAATAAAAAATGTTTAAATGCAACGGCTACGCCGTTGACGAATGGGAGCGCGCCACGTGTGCGTCCGCTGGCACGGATGTGCTCGATACATCGAGCAGCGCCGTGCCAGCGGCGCGAGCGCAGCGGCGGCGCATGGCGTCCGTGCCAGCGGCGCGGACGGCGATGGCGACGGACGCCACCTCTGCGCATGGTCTTAAGATACATGCACATTAAGTAGAAAGAAGATATGAATTAAAATAGAATTCAGCAAGCAAAGCTTCCTTCCCCAAAGGAGGAGTGTTTAACAAATTCCAAACCCCATGAAAGATTAATTATGCCCTTAAATTGTTTTTCCAGTTCAATTGCAATTCTAGTGAGCCTGAGCAAATACAATGTCGTCTCCATAGTTAAAGCTATGTATATTAATCAATACACGAGTGATTGAAATAATAAGAGAAAATCAAGTTGGTAGGTATTTTGAGGTTGGATCACCACTAAAAAGCTTAATTAAAAAGTAAAAAAAAAAACTGACCTGTGAGTGCTGCAGTATTGGTAGAGTTTGCCAGGAGAGGAATAGATAACGAGGGCGATATCCAAATCACAGAGCACCGATAACTCCTTTGCCTTTTTGAACAATCCATTTCTTCGCTTGGAGAAGGTAACCTGTCTCGAGCTTTTATCTTCGATTCGCTCCATCTTCAGTTTCCTCCTCCCCATTTTTACTTAATTCCCAAAAATTAACTCAAATTAGATCAGAAAAAAAGGTACTAGCATGAAACGAAGTGGAATCTGTGGGAGACTTGGAGGAGACGACTTCACTGGCTATTCACCAAATGGCAAACAACATAATTTCATGTGGCCGACATTATTGACTCGATTTTGATTAGGAGTAGTAATTCAACTCTCCCTCTATTTCCTCATAGTTGAGAAGAAATTTTTCGGCACGGAATTTTAGAAAGGAATGTTCGAATGTTAAATAAATAATACAAAAAGTAAGAAAGAGGAAAAGGTAGAGAGAATAAAATATAAAGTGAATAAAATATAAAGTGAATAAAGTAAGAGATAGTAAGTAAGAGAGAGAAAAGTTATCATAAATGAAAATGACTCAACTATGAAGAAATTTCCTCGAATGGTAAAATGCGAAACGGAGGGAATATTTCCTAATAATATGTGATATTTATGTACTGCCAAATCTCAAATGTGTCAGTGTAAGGTTTATCTCAGTAATAACTAGCATTGAAGACCACGATGGAACAAAAAGAACCTTCTGTGATAATCATTATATGAAATGCATTTAATTTTATTATATTTTATTTTTAAAGCTCGGGTAGAATCAATATGGATGAATAATGTATACGTTAATTATACGGAAATATTCCCTCCGTTTCATCATAGTTGAGTCGAAACTTTTTGACACGGAATTTAACAAAAGGATGTTGAATGTGTTGAATAAATAGAAAAAATAAGTAAGAGAAAGAAAAATGTGGAGAGAAATAAAGTAGAAAGTGAATGAAGTAGATAGAAAAAGAGTAAAAGAGAGTAAAATAAGAAAGAGAAAATAATTAATATATATATATGAAAATCGCTCAATTATGAAGAAACTTTTCTAAATGAAAAAAATGACTAACTATAAATGTAGTTATAGTAAGTAGTTTAAGAAAATATCCAAAACACAAAGTGACAAAACACTGTTTTTCCGGATAAGTTTTGGGGAGAGGAGAGGGGGGTTTGGTCGCAAAGTGACAAAACAACACCATTTTCTAGGGATAAGTTTTCACGACGGCTTGCGTCATTCATATAACAAGATGATAAGAGTTCCACAGCAGCAACCCATCTTGATGCAGCCGTCGACCAGATTGATAGTCACAACAGAGCTCGTCGCAAACGGAGGCCGCCAACTCATTTTCACGACCTGCTGTTCATTAGATGATTATGGTTAGTTATGGTTTTCTTTAGTTATTTAGTACAAATATAATGTAACATGAACAAAGTGTCGAGCGTACTTATAAGCTCTATCTCGGGTTTTCTTTGTGGTTCTTTCCCGAGAGATAGGTAGGTTGAACCGCCCTAGGTCCTAGATATAAAAAGGGAACTTTTCAACACATTTTAATTAATGAATGAATGATAAGAAATTTTCCCAATTTGCGTTCTCTTTATTTTTTCTCTCAACAAACTGACGAACTGTCCGACGGAGGAGACCTCCGCGTGCAGCCTGAATTTGATCGCCGAGCTCTCTCGCCGTCGATCATTGTCTCGATACGATCAACATCGTATCATCTGGCGCTTTCATTGAGGTTCTCATGGCTACCGATCCACACCCTAGTGATACTCTGCCTGATCAGAGCATTCCAACGGTGGCTGTTCCGGCCCCGAGCGTTGTTCCCACCGGTCAGTTAGATTGGATTTTGTCCACCATGGTAAGATTGGAGTCAAGATTGGCTGCGTCTGAGCGACGTTCGATCGATTACCGACCTCCGCAACATCATCCAGAATTTGATCCGCCGTTCGCCGTGCCGGTGTCTGCCTCGGCTGGTCCGCATATTACATCTGCTCGTGATGTTCATTCAATGCAGCAACCGCTTCCTCCGGCGGTTATTGACACTCACATACCCAATCAACCGTTCATAACTTCTCAACGCAGCAACTTCTCACCATATTCAGGCTTCCAACTGCCGCAACCGCCTACACCTCAACAACCGTCATCTTCTTCCATGATTCCACCTTGGTTTGCAACTGATCCAGGAGGTCCCTCTCGTTCTAACATGGGGAATTTTCTGCAATCTCAGTGTTTACCTCAGCAACACAGTATGTACTTGCCCATGGATCGTCAGATTTATACTCCTTCACCTGGTCCTAGACCGACATCTTGTTGGTACCCATCGAACGATCGCCAATTTCGCGGTCATCCTCCTCATGATCAACATCGAGGTGTTCGTTTGGATCCACCTCGTTTTGATGGGTCAGATGCGGCTAATTGGATTTTCAAAATCCAATACTACTTTGATCACATGATGGTGCCCGATGCCAAACGACTTCACTATGTTGTTCCGTTATTTGACCCGCCGGCGTCTGAATGGATTAGACACTATTGCTCCAATAATGATTTTGTCACTTGGCAAGAATTTTTGAGCGAGGTTCGATACAGATTCGATCCAGACTGTTATGAAAGCTACATCGGCTTGATCGCAAAGTTGTGTCAAACCAGCACGGTCTCGGAATATCAACTCGAGTTTGAGCGTTTGCAGAATAAACTCTCGGGTGTTCCAGACTACATTCTTCTGCCAATATATGTTGCCGGTCTCAAACAACCGCTTCAACGTGAGGTCAAGCTACATCGACCGACAACGTTGGCGGCAGCTTTTGCTTTGGCCAAGGAATTATCGGCATGTCGACCGGAGCACCAACTGTCTCCCTCAACTTATTCGCCTCAGCCATGGGTCTCACAAGAATCAAGAGCCACACACAATCCTTCCACAGTGCCTAATCAGACCGTGGCTTCGTCTTTCCAAGGTCCGCGTCCTTCAGGTGGCAGATTCCGAGAGTTCAGCAAACTGCCTGTTGTACGCCTTTCTGCGTCGGAGAAGGCAGATCGCTCTCGCCGGGGATTATGCTGGTATTGTGAGGACAAATGGACCCCAGGTCATGTGTGTAACCATAATTTTTTGGCTTACATGGGCGTCGATGCTGACGAAGATGATGTGGTTGCACTAGAGAGTGATTTGCTAGATGATAATGCTAACACAACGGCCCTATCTCACTTGAATGCCGTTGACGGCCGACAACACCTGAAGTCTTTTAATTTTGTGGGAACAATCCACAAATCTGCTGTGAATATTCTAATTGACAACGGAAGCTCCCATGATTTTATACATCCGTGCATCGCCGAAAAGCTAAGTCTTTCTTTGACGAAGATTAAACCTTTTCGTGTTTATGTCGGTAATGGTGAATCCTTAGTTTGTTCTCATGTCAGCAAGGAGACGGTGGTCGATCTACAAGGCCATGTATTTCTCATTGATTTATATATTTTGGCATTTCATGGTCCGGATATCATATTGGGTATGGAATGGTTGGAATCATTGGGATGTGTCACACATGATTATTCGGCCCGGACTATGGAGTTCTTCCGTGATGATGCTCTTGTCGTCCTTCGTAGCCTTTCAACTTTGCCGCACCGAATGTCGGCTGCTTTGACGATGTTGATGTCACATATGGATGAGCTGGATTTTTTAAAGCTTGCTGAAATTCCAGCAGATCAGCCTATAGACCAGCCTGGCCTCCGGGATGAATTTCCAAAAAAATTGCCTCCTACTGCCCTTCACGTTTTGTCCCAATTCTCGGCAGATTCTGCATCGCAGGCTGTGGCACCACTTCCTGAAGAGTTTTTCATGTCGCGACCTGTCGTCAAATTAATAAGGTTGCAGGAACGTAGCATGGTGATGCAACACGGACAGCCGGTTGAACAAGGGCTGTTTCAGTGGTCTGATTCGGTAGACAATTCCCTGACTTTTCCTCCATTTATCCTTGAGGACAAGGATGATCCTATCGGGGGGGAGTTGATAAGAGTTCCACAGCAGCAACCCATCTTGATGCAGCCGTCGACCAGATTGATAGTCACAACAGAGCTCGTCGCAAACGGAGGCCGCCAACTCATTTTCACGACCTGCTGTTCATTAGATGATTATGGTTAGTTATGGTTTTCTTTAGTTATTTAGTACAAATATAATGTAACATGAACAAAGTGTCGAGCGTACTTATAAGCTCTATCTCGGGTTTTCTTTGTGGTTCATTCCCGAGAGATAGGTAGGTTGAACCGCCCTAGGTCCTAGATATAAAAAGGGAACTTTTCAACACATTTTAATTAATGAATGAATGATAAGAAATTTTCCCAATTTGCGTTCTCTTTATTTTTTCTCTCAACAAACTGACGAACTGTCCGACGGAGGAGACCTCCGCGTGCAGCCTGAATTTGATCGCCGAGCTCTCTCGCCGTCGATCATTGTCTCGATACGATCAACATCGTATCACAAGATTAGTGCACTAATCAGTCTTAATAATCAGATCACCTCTGTTGCTTTCTTTTATTCTCATGCAATATTATTACTCGATTCAACCTAAATATTTTATTTTGCTGTTTTAGAATATGTTTTATTTTTATTTTATAAGCATTTGGTATTTATATTCTATTAATTTATTTTACATTTTAAATTATAAAATTAATACTTCATCCAGTAATTGAGATTAAATATTTCACTTTAAACTTGTTATGAGTTTTAATAAATGTAAAAAAAATGTTAATGAAATGGGATAATGGATTTTTACCAAAAATAAATAAGTAAATGAGACATTAATGGTTAACATCCTAAAATTATCCGTATAGCCCGGAGGAAGTACATATAAAATTATAAATGAAACCTAAATTTCATTTAGGTTTTCTACCTACATTACTTAAAACACGAGGCAATTAGCTAATTACAAATGTGGCTGTTAATAGCAGATGAATGAAGTGGAGTATTATTTAAACCGACAATTCACTTTATACAATATTATTCGTTCATTTTATTTTATATTAATACAGATAATAAATGATTTCGAAATTGTGGTATGCAGTACTTGAGTTGCTGCACCACTTGTGAAGAATATCGAACACTTTTATGGCCCTAATTATTGAAGCAATAATCTCCAAGATCATATATTCTTCTTATTTAACAAGTAAAGTATACACCCTGTTGATATTTGTTTAAATATAACTTGGGCTAAATTCTAACGCGGGTAGTATATGTCTTGGGCTGCCACTCTTTTTCAGCCCAATTAATTTAAGAAACAAATAAATCATAAGGCCCGTACTATGTTTTATATCACTCTTCTTAAATTATTTGTGTAAAGTTTTTCATAGCTCAAAGTAGGCATGCACACGGTTCAGAAACCACCAGTTCCGGTTCGGAATCGGCGGTTCACTGTTCAAAAAAATCATGAACCTGACCGCCAAGGGTTTAGGCGGTTGCGGTTCAAAAAACCGCCGGTTCGGGCGACGGTTCAAAACCGCCGCTTCCGGGCCAGTTCGGCTGTTCAGTTTTTTTTTTGCATTTTCATCTTTATTTATCTATGGAATGTGCGTAAATAAAATTCAAAAAATCACGAAAAAAATTGCTTTATTGATATAAATTTAAACGAGGCTACAAGTTACAACAATTACAAATCACTAAAGACTTGAAGTCTTAAACAATAAGTTTAAATATTGGTTACTTTTTTAATCTTCTATTTTTATCATTCTTATACAAATTATATTAATTGTTGCTTTTTTGCACATTTTAATTAATACATTGAGAAAAATGAGTAACATACCTACATTTAAATCCAATTATTTGAACATGTCCACATTTTATAAATATACAAATTATGAGCAACATGCCACATTTAAATTTAATTAAAGTATTATAACTAAACTATTCTAGTTGATGCTATTATTAACTATAAATTTGTCTTAGAAAAGGAATTATGACAAAAATAAATATAAAAATAGTAAATAATAAAATGTAAAAAATAAAGAAAGTTTTATCTTCTACATTGGAAAAAGATTAATGGATGATCTAAACATATAGTTATAAAAGAAAATACTTCAACATATTTTGTCCTACATCGAAAGTGAAACATAAAATATTCAAGGATGTCTATATAAAAGAGAAGCAATCAAGAATGGTTCGAATCGTTGAACCGGCGGTTCTGGTTTGTGCATGCCTAGCTCAAAGTGTATAAAGTTATTTCTAAGGCATTTTGTTTCTCAAATTTAAATAAGATTTAACATAATGTAGTAGTATAGTAATTAAGTTGAATACATCTCATTCTAACCAATAAAAGAAGTCCCATATAAGCTCACAATTTGTATTGATCTTCTCTTAATATTTATAACATGCACATATATGACAATTATAAGTCACACAAGATTGGAATCCATCACCAAATTAAAGAAAAAAAGTACAAACAAAATGGCTATATCTCATCTAAGTCGTCGTCGTCGACCAATAAATTAGATTCTTCTAGTATCCGGCGTTCTTTAACTTGAGAAATATAGCTAGAAGCTTTTCTATCGACACATTGATCTCCACCGCCGCCATCGGGGCCGTGAACGTAGCCATCACCGGACTTCCCAACGTCACAACGCAACGACGTCGTCTTCACCAACACCGCAGCAGCCTGCCTCGGCTTCACCGTGGCGGCTGCCGGAGCCTTGGGAGTTCGGTAGAATGACATAATCAGCTTGCTTTTCATCGATTCCATTTTTTTTACTTTAATTGAAGAGAGATATATAGTTTTGAGATGGCATTTATTTGAGCCTAACTTAGCCCTATATATATCAATAATAACCCCAAGAGAACATATACCGTTAGCCCCATATTTCTATTTTTAATTGTTTTATAATATTCTTTGGGGTGTTTTTGCTTTAGTTAGGAATGGATCTTATCTTGTAGTTGGATGGCGTGGTCCAATTAATTTTTTAGCTGGCTAATGAATATAATTGGCTTTGCTCAAGCATAATTAACTAATTGGATATATTCTTCTTAGTTGAACATAATTAAATTTGATTTCATTGCTTTTTAAGATATGGATCGGGTGATATAGTAAATTAGAGCGTAGGAGATAAGCTGGAATAATTGTCAATTGGTAATTGCAAATTAATTCTTAATTTTAATTTCTTACAATATAATTTTTGCAATTGGGATGCATCCGCGGACCAACGACGTCGTTTAGTGAGAAAGCAAGCGCTTAAAAATTTTTTTAGTCGTCTTCTTCGTTATTGGTCAACACTAATATTGCCTAAGAAAATTAAGAGATTAATTAATGAAAACAAGAGCCTTAATTTTCACTTTTCAGTTAAATTTCACTTTCGAGTACTTTAAATTGGATTTGTGAAAGTTGAATCGATGATGCCCTCCCACAAAGGAAATTGTACACCCACCAAATTCACACTAGCATTTATTAATTTTATTTACACTTACTTATAAAGGCTTTATAGAGCTATGAGTGATTTAGGTGGACCCTAAATTAGGTTAAATATAAATGGAGGGAAGTACTAATTGTATGAGTTAAGTATTAGTAGTACATTATTAAATGTGTTAGTTATAGTTAACTACGTGGTCAATAATAGATCCATGTAGTATGTACGTCGTCATTGTACTTAAAAATCATTTTTCTAGAATTTTCTTGAATTACTTAATATTAAGCTATTTATAACAGTACAATATTACATCAACTAGATAATGGTAATCTAATAGTGTACATACATAGTTAACTAGCTAAGGATTTCTTTATATAGGGCAATTAATAGATAGAGAAGAACATAAAATGACGTTAGGTTGGGCCTTAGTGGATTAGTGATGAGCTATGATTAGTTAAAGTTGAAAGGACAAAATGGGCTTTCTTTTGCAATCATTAGTTCGGCCTAACTTAATGAGATAATTCTTTTTTGAAGCGGCTTTCAATTAAATTTAATCAATTAAATCTTGAAATTCAATGACGATAAGGAATTTAGATACGTTTAGTACGTTTTGATACTAATCAATTTATTGGAAAAAAAAATGTTTCTAATGATCAAATTGGTCTTTATTAATATTAACTATGTTGAAAAATAACTCAGATTCTCAAAACCAGAACAACTAATGAAATTTAAAAAGAAACACTACAATGGCGCCATGGTTGTCTTAGACAATAATGAAGAAGAAGAAGACGATGACAAAAATTATAATTTTACCCTCGTTAAAAGTGAAAATCATTCTTTCGTCCTATTAATTCTTTATAATTGATAAATAAAAATAAAATTTTAATAGACTTAAATCTGATAAATTCGCAAAGTAAATGTTTTATATTTAATAGGAGTGAGGGAGTACGTATATATCCTTGAGTGGATGAAGCATGCAACAAATAAAAAGAATTATGATAGTTTGAATGAGCTTATGATTAAATAAAAAACCAACGAAACAAAAGCGGGAGGAGTAGAAAATTGATACACATATCGACAACAGATGCAGAAATGAAGAGAGAGCAAATAGTATTCGAAATTGCAACAATGGAGCTAGTGATCCCAGGTGAAAGTCCGAGTAGTTGATGACTGGTGGTGGTGCGTTGAAGGGCAGTAGTGGAGCTGGTGGTGAGGAGGCGGAGGCGGAGGAGTTTCAACTTCAACTGACAGAAGAGAGAGAGCAGGATCACACGAATACTTATACCCATCATCTGTTTGATGAAATGCCGATGAGTTCATTCTCTCACTCTCACCACCATTATAGTAGTTGTAGTTGTTGTTGTGATTCTGCAAAGTCTGACTGCTTGAATTACTAGTGTTGTAGAGCATGTTATCCTGGTGGAGTCCAAGCCCAAGCCCAGCCCATGACGAATGAGGCGTAGTGAACGAAACAAGCGTCCCTCCTCCTTGGAGCAATGCGGATGAGTGATCCGGTGGGGGCTGAGGCTTCCTCCGCCTCCGGTTGTGCCCATCCAGCCGCTTCCTGCAGCTCCTCTTTCCCTCATCGAACTCTACCAGCGAGTGGAACCTATCGTATGAGTTTAAAACATAGTTATAAAATCTACAGAATATCATAACTTGTCATATCAAGTCAAGCAAACCGAACCAGCCATACCTGCTGCATTGCTGGCAGAAGCGTTGCTCTCGGCCAGCAATGGTGACCTTAGGGGTTTTCGAGTGAGCCTCGCACACTTTGTGGCGGCGGTGATAGTCTCTACATAGCCTTAAATCAGCATCACAACCATCTACTAAGCATTGAGCAGCTACAACTGTCTGACTCTGAGGGGCCTTTGCTCTTTTACATGATGATGCTGATGATTCCATTTCCATATTTCACTTAATTCATGCACCTGCACTTGCACATTCTTCATCTCTTTATGTATCCTTATAATACTATATCAAATTAACACCTATTCATACATTCCTATCATATAGTACTAGCAAAATAAGATAAGAACATATATTTTAAATCATTTTAGGTCAGATAACACCAAGATAAAAGAGTAATCTGCCCTAACAAACAGACCCTAAACAGCAAGATCTACTTAAGCCAGTAATTGGTGAAGCATATATATATCAGAAATTTGGAGTGTTCATGGTCAAGCTAAGTCAACTATTTCTTCAGCTAGCAGCCACAAAAATTAAGATCCACTAAAAATTGTTTACCTACTACTGGCTACTACCAAAGAAAAAGGAAGCAGAAATAGTAAAGATGAGATTTTTATTCCATCACTACCAAAAGTAGACATTCATTCTTAATTTGTTTTCCTTAACACTATACACAAGATACAAACAAGTCTTGAAAAGCAAATAGGCAGCAGTGTACAAAAATTAGTAAAAGAGGGAGAGATATAACTTAAAATGAAGGAGAAGCCGAGTAGAAACTGAAAATAGGAAGAGGAATGCAGATAAATGGAAATCTTGAAAAAATAAGAAAAAGAGTTTCAAAGAAGCTTGGAAGTAGTAAACTGGGATTCACTTCTCAGCCATTCATTCTCTGACAACAACTCCATTATGGCTGGAACTGGCAACTGGCAAAAGCTTAGCTAGAATGAATACAACTTGTATGTGTGTGTAAATATGAGAGAGAGAGAAAGAGAGTTGCAGCAGTGCCAATTGAGTGTAGGTAGGTGGATGGGTTGTAAATTGCAATAAAGGGTTTTTGAATTATTGAAAGCAGCAGTTTCTTTGAATAGAGCATTATATACCAATATTATATCATACTCCAATTCCAATAAGGAAAGGTGGTATTTTTGGTTTTATATTGCTTAACAAAATGACCTTCCTTTTCAGGCTAATAAGTAGTTAAAAAAAGATTATAAAAACTGGGATATTCTTTGGGAAGAGGAGATACCCTTATTTAAAAGGAGTGGCATAGAAAGTGACAGAGTGTATGTAGCTTTCCGTCAAGTTTATTATTTTATTATTTTAGGAATCACAGAGTACATTAAAAGCGTTCATACATCTTGTGACTCACTTTCACTTTCTTTGCCTCATTTTGTTCCTTGACCCCTCTCATTTTTTTTTTCTCAACTTAACTATTTCCACTAATTCATTCGTGAAAAAGTAAATTAATTAAATGTAGTATTAATGAAGTTCCAAGTAAAAGCAAGGTTAATATTAAAAAAAGAAGTGAGAAATGGCTTTTCAAGTTCCGAGCGCATAACCAAAGAGAGACAGAATTATAATTCATCTCACATAATTAGACAGTGGATGCTTATTGGAACAACCAAAACATTGGGGTTTGTCCTTTTCTTTTAGTTGCTATTTTCACAAGTTCAAAAATAGCATAACAACAAAATTATTTGTAGAATGTAGAGTATTTCATTTTAAAACGTGTTGAACCTGCTGCAATACCACCAATCACGTGTGCCCTGCTGCATCCCACATCTATTAATTTATAAAAATAAATCAAATTTTATCTTTAAATATACTTACTTCCATCCTCGACGACCAGAATCATACTATATCGATTGCTGAGGGACCGAGACTGTAGTCTGTAGATACCAAATTTTAAATTATTTTGAGGGTAACACTTCAACGGATGATTTAAAAAAAAAAAAATTGCTTTCATGGTTATGTAAAAGTTATAAATGGAACTTAATCACTACTCTTCACCAAATACTATCTGCAAGATGAAAATAGCTCTTGTCCCTGCCGCCCATCCTGTGTTTTCTTGCTATGTTTTTTGCCATATTCCTTTTTTTTTTATTTTTTAATCTATTTTTAGGAGTTTTCTTTCCAAACTGTCTCTTAGTAGTTTTCTGACACTGTTATTTTGCAGTTTTAATTTGAAGTATTTAAAAAATATTTAGTTACCAAACTCATATTTTATTCAACCGCTTAGTATTTCTGACATTATTATTTTGAAGTTTTGGATATTTTAAAATATTTAGTGTTTATTTATGATTACCAAACTCATGAATATGACATACATATTCTTGAAGAAATTGCATGCATGTGGACTCGATTTAAGGTAACTGTCGGCACACCTTTGCAGACTGTTTAAAATGAAATGGCTATTAATTAATTTATTTATGCTACAAATATATTGTCTATTGCAGGTGTTGCTTCCAATCTGCCGGTATACAAGGACCAGTTTTGTTCTATATTGTAAATAATCACAATTTAGATTTGAAAGTGACAAGTAAGAAAATCTAAAACCATGGGAAATGCAACGCAATGGATGACATCAATACTTAAGTCATAATTCAATTCAAATATATCATAAATATGTTGAAAAGTCTACAGATTGAAAATTATCAAGGACCACTTCAGGGACCACCTTCGATATAGTCTAGGAATAAAATTGGACAATTAACATTATCCATTGCATCCATCTTAATCTAAGATTATTTATTCAATTATTAATTCACTCAATATTAATTAATAATATATAATTAGTAGGTCGGGACCGCTCTCTGAAGTTGACTAAATTCAAGCACCACAAAGCTGTTGTAATCTCTAACCGCCACCGTTAATTAATCTAGTTATTACTATAAATAGAAATCGGCTAGGATATCAGATTCAGGATATGGAATCTTATCACAAATCATGTGTATTAACTACAAACAACCAAAATAGATTTATTTTTGGGCTATGATTAAACAGGCAGTTAACTGGCCTATTCTCTTACAGCCCACGAACCAAGATTACAATTTAGGCCCATGTTAATTAATTCGGCCCAGATCTTACTATTTTTAATGTAGAAATGAGAAATGAGAAGGTAAATGAGACACATAAAGCTAATAATCTTGGGCAAATTGCTAAAAAAATCTTGAAAGATGGTTAAATTCAAAATTTGAAAAATAAATCATGAAATATGAAATTTTAAAATAACCCCATCTGTTCATTTTCAGGCAAATTCACGCGCTGATTTAGCATCCGGTCTAAAATATATAGGCAAAACTTCATTTCAATCTTAATTAGATGCTATCGTTTTGTCCAATTTTAATGTAGAAATGAAAAACGGGAAGATAAAGGAGAAGCACGTAGCTAAGAGTATAATTTTGCACAGATCTAGGTTATTACAAATGATTAACATCTACATAACTTTGTTTATCTTAAAAAAATAAAAAACATATAGTCTATGTATGTAATAAAATAGGAGTGGAGTTAGAAGGAAGTGTAGATTTGCATCTGAGCTAGAATATGGTCGAAATTGTCGGTGGATTTTTGAATGGGGTGAGAGTGCATCCCTTCATAGGTTGTGACAACCACCCCTTCATCTTTACACAGCCTCTGAATTTGCTTTTTAACATTGCAACCTTCATGTGTGCACCGGTAATAACTTCTGCAACAATTTCATTTATTTTCTCTTAATTTACTTCACAAACACATAGTAATTCATCAATATTGAGCGCCCTATATTTCATGTAACATTCAACTAGGATTAATTACTACTACTAAACAAGATATAAATAAGAATATATATACACAGTAACACAGAGACGTGTTAAAGGCAAATCACCTCTTCAATACAGAACGCAGAATCAAAGCATAGATCATTATAAGAAAACACATAAGGTCATTTTTAGACCGTCCAGTTCATCATAATATCCAAAATTTCTATAATGAACTAAAAAATGAAGTAAAAATGACCTTAAGAGTCACTTATTACAACCTACTTCTTCAATTTTGCGTTATGCGGTTAAATTTGTTATATATTGATCACATACCTATATATATATATATATATAGGATTGTGATCATATATATATATATATATATATGTTTATACATGTATGGATTAAGCAAGGTACCTTGGAAATGTGTTGTTCTTGACAGCCTTCTGACCATATTTCCTCCATCTATAACCATCATCTAGTATATCCACTTGACTTCTTGTCTGAAAAGCAAACCTAGGCTTCTTCGACTTCTTGTCTCCCTTATTCTTGTCCTTTTCCGGTACCAATCCCATCATCAAGCCATCTTGATCATCTTGTTTCATCATGCCTAAATCATGTGGAGGTGGTGGAGCTAATAAGGGTGAAGACTCCAATACTACTCTTCGATACCTCTGAATCTGATCCTCCATGTGCAACAACCAGCTTTAGATAGAAAATATGAGAGGGAGAAAAAGAGAGATTTTGTAGTAGAAAAAAAGAAGAATGTGTGATTGGTGTTGGGGGATGATGGGATGGAAATTAATTAAAAGGGAGCCAACATGAATTCAAGGCGAAAGGCGGCTATAATTTAATTAGTCCCCACAGTCGTAAACGACACGCAAACTCAAAAAAAGAGATTAATAAAAATGGTGGGTATTTTACCACTAATTTTAATCTAATCGGATTTTGTGTTTGGCCTACAATTGGATTATTTATGTACTAATCTCACCACCACGAGCGGATATGTATGTATTTCATCACCAACTTTTCTTTTTCTCATGCCAGTTGCTAACTATTTTCCATACTCAATTGAAAATACTAGTACTAAGACTAGTCGCCATACATATTTATACTGGCGTTTAGATTGGTTAATAATGTTCCTCGATATTTTTTTTACTTATATATTATGTGTCGATTCAAAGTTTTTGGACGACTGTGGTCTCTCTTTAGGTTGTTATATATGGTCAAATAATATGTATATCTTATTATTACTGCCTCCATCGACTATTAAATTTTCGGTTGAGTCTCGTACGAATTTTAAGAAATAAGTATAATTGAAAATTGATAGAAAATGACAATGAAACGCGAATCTCATTTTTATATATTTGTTTATAATAAATATTATGAGATTTACTGATAGACGGGCATAAATGAATTAGTGAACTAGTGAATTCAAATTTCTAGTGATCACCGAAATGGCAAATCGGTACTTCTACAATTGTAGAAGGAGAGAATATTAAAGAAATTTACAAAAGTAAATAGAAGCATGCTTACATATTTTAGGGATATAAATACGTCCTTCTTTAAAAAAAATCCAACTAATTTAAATAATATCGTTCATGATAACTGGACTAGCCACATGTTTTGATATAAGTAGCTCGATGGTTGATTAACTGTATTTTTGATGACTTTCGATGATTTTTATTTTATCGCAATCTTTCAAAAGATTGTGTTGTATTGCCTGTCGTAGTCATTTTGTTCTTTTACGAAAGGACATTTTTTCCCTAGACTTTTAATTTATCGTCTATGAACTTAAACATATGTTAAGAAATATCCATTGAACCTTCTTTTTGGTAAACATAATCTTCTGTAGATATTGGATGGTATAGTGGGATTATTACTTTTCCCTATTATATATGCACACATGCATTGTTTGTGGAATACTAATATATAAGCTGGTCAAAGCACGTGTTTTAAAGGTTGATATATATTTAATTTATTTGGGTGTTATAGTAATTAACTATGATAAAATTAATGTGTAATTTAATTATGAGCTTAATTACGAATTTATGATGATTAATTTGATGTGTTGCAATTTGTTTAGATAATTGCAAAATTAAGAGATACCACCGCGAGTCACACGCACCACGCACGTGTTCAACGGCAAATTTGATTTTCCTTTTCTTTATTATAGGATGAATTTCCTCTTGATTTCTGCTTTGAACCATGTTCCTTTCAACCATTCCAAATATTGAATTTTGATAAGTCAATTGCAAGTTTGCAACGTGTGTTGAATGTGGAATGGAAATAGATAAGTGGTGTTAATTTGTATAAACAGTTTATTAAGAGGTATGCAGAAGCTTATACACTCTTCAAAGTTGTTTTTCACAAAATAAGCTCCTATACAATTTATAATTTTATGGTTTGCTGAAACATTTTATAAGCTCCAATGCGTGTGAAGAGATGAGCTAGCTATTATTATATCATACTATAAAATGATGGTTGCGTAATTTTTTTTTTAAATGGTCCATATATATTTGGGTAGAATACGGCTCATCCTGAGTATATAAATACGTATAGGTGGTGGAGTGTGGACATATTCTACACTTAGGCAGGGACGGAGATACCAGTGGCCAAGCCACCGCTCGAGCGGGGGCTTGGCCGGTCCCGGAACACTTGGTCACCCTTCACGCCACCGACCCAAAATATTTACAGTTTTGTTGCGCCGCCCAGAAAATAGATGATGATCAGAAAATAGATGATGATATTAGCTGGGCTTCAATTAATATTCTAGTGGGCCTTAAACTTTAGTATTTATTTAGCTAGTATTTTCTATTGAATTTTAATTCTATAAAAAAATAACTTCAAGATTAAATAATTAAACCCCACATACCAAGCAGCCGATGAGGGAAAAAAAATCCAACAATTTTTCTCTCTTCTTTTCATTTATTTTTTTACTTCCCATTTTATTTTCAATTTTTAAGCAAGGTGGACACTTGTCACCATACTATCACAATTTTAATTCTTAAAAGAGTATAAAGTTTGCACAAACTCAAAATTTAATCTCCTCACCTTAATATTTCATAGAAAAAGTTCAAGTACAACATTATAGTTAGTTTGCAAATTGCATACATTCTCCATCGATCTAATCATCAATTATACAGATTTTATAATTTAAGTTATTTTTTATTAAATTAAAGAAATAAAATCAAATTAAAAGATAAATAACTAAATTCCAACAAATAAATTAGTTTTAATTCTTAATGCACAAGTGATAAAATAAGAGAAATTAATTAAAATTGTGTTTCGTGAATATGTCTTACCTCATAAGAGATAAAAAAATAAATAAATAAAAAGTGCATAATTATAAGGGACATACTAAAATAGAATTTAGTTTTTATTGTTAAAGTACGGATGAATATTTCTCTATAATGATCATTTACATTTGGATTTCAAATAAAATATTGGTTCTTCTAAATCTGATTGCATGCTTTTCCTTTTTAGTTCGGTTTGATTTTTAAAATTTGAATAAAATAATGAAATGAATTATATATTTATAAATTATATTATTAATATTATTAATATTATTTTAAATATATTAATAATATTATTTATTATTTACTCTCTCCGCCACGAAAAATAGGGCTATTCCATTTTTATCTCTCGTTTTGGAAAAATGATAATAAATTTATATTATTAATATTATTTTAAATATATTAATAATATTATTTATTATATACTCCCTGCGTCCACGAAAAATAGGGCTATTCCATTTTTATCCCCCGTTTTGAAAAAATAATAATAAATAATTAAAGTGGAGAGAAAGAAAAGTAAGGGAGAGAATAATATAGACAAGAGATTTCTCTATATTATTCTTTCTCTTACTTTTCTTTCTATCTACTTTAACTATTTATTATCATTTTTCCAAAATGAGGGATAAAAATGGAATAACCCTATTTTTCGTGGACGGAGGGAGTATGAAATTTCAGCACCGGCTAATTTATTTTTCTAGTTCCGTCCCTGCACTTAGGTCCATCCCCAGATTAATATTTAAATTCTACTATAATAGTAGTAGTTCGAAGATGATTTTTAATAATTTTTCGCCCACAGGTTTAGGTTGCCTTCCACTTAGCAATGAATACTAATTAAGTTTAGATGTTGTGACCAGGTACTAAATTTATTGCATGCAATGGGATGGTCAAACAAAACCACCTACTATACTATATCAAATACTAATATAATTATATACATATTGTATTGATTTAAATTGTTCTCACTAGAGAAACATTGATTTTCATACATTGATTTAAATTGTTCTATCTAGAAAAACACCAACGTGCATTAAACGCTGCAATATTATATGCTAATCTTCAAATACTAAATACGTTGTGTAGAAATTCAATAGATGTGGATATGTATAGTTGTTTAATAGTCTAGTTTTATGGACTGTTGCTTGTGATTGTATCTGTTAGTCCTTTCAATTTTTTATACCCATATAAAATAAAAAACTATTATAGCATAGTGAATTCATATTGATTGATTTTTTAAAACTATCTACCATAATTCCTTGTTTAAACATGATGGCATATTCATGTTGTATGGGCCTCGAAGAATTTCTACTTCGGCCCAGTTTAATAATTTTTCATTCCTAAACAACTGTTGGGCTGATATCCGTCGAAAATATTATTGGGCTTATAGACACCAAATTCTCAAAACATTATATATCCAATTAAAAGATGAAGTGAAACCAAATCTACATAAAAACTTGGCTCCCACATTTTTACAACAAATATTAGTATTACTCATCGCCAATAAGTTTTAAAAACTTAAACGTGTGTTACGTGACTGTAGTAAGAAATAATTATTTTGGATCGAACAAAAAAAATGAAGAACATCAAAGGTGAGATATCGCATACATCGAATAATTACCATAGTTTCTACTTAGAGACGAAGAATCACTTAATTTAAAACAAATTATACATAATAGTATAAAAAAAGGAAATAATACTGCAATTGACTAAAATCCAAATCCTGATATTGTTAGAAGTAGGTAACTGAAAACAGAGAGAAATTAGTAATATCCGACAATAATTGTTAGTAGAAATTAGTGATGAATTAATTAATCTGACAAGTAGGCAAAGTAGCCTTTGCTTATCGTCAAAGTGGCAAAACCCACCAAAAAAAAAAACTCAGCAGCCTTTCGGAGATCTCAAGGCCACCCTAAAATCCCCTCGTCAATTTCTATATCGCATCAAAAACCAGTCTTTCTCAAATCTCCGTATCAGGAATTTGGTTTGAGATCATGGCCTCAGCACCCATCTCTCTCTCCACCCACTGCTGTTCTTCATCTTCTGCTTATTCCAATTCATCCTCTATTTGGTCTCACCAAAATCCCATTAATTTTCCGTTTCCTGCCGCTTCTCCTAAACCCAAATACGCTTCTCTGCAATTCAAGGGCAACGCTTTTCCTAATGTGGTTTTCATGCAAGATGGTATGTTTTCCAATTCACCAATTTCTCATCGTTTTGTGAGTTGGCGCCAGTTTTTGACTTTTGTGTTTGATTGTTTTTTCTACATAGTACATTTCTGCTATCTCTTTCATGCTTTTGTTGACTGTGTTGTTCGGATTTGGATCAATTTGCGGATTGTTTTTTAGACTGTTGTAAATTGAAGAAACCTAGAATTTACTTTGAGAAGTTTGAGCATTTGGGATTCGTTTTTTTTAAGAAATCATAAGCAGAAATTGATGATCTTATTAGTGTTGTGTAATCTGCAATGCCATGTGAAGTTTTTATCTGATTGAATAAATTGTGTAGGTGCTTGGACTGCAACAGTTGCTGGATTGGAAAATGAAGCTCCTTCGAAAAATTTGAAAGACGGGCTGACGTCGGTTGCACTGCCTAAGGAGAAGAACCAGATTGGCAATTTTGATGTTAATGATGATAAATCAACTGTCAGCATTACTGTTGTAGGGGCCTCTGGGGATCTTGCAAAGAAGAAGATATTTCCTGCTCTTTTTGCACTATACTATGAGGATTGCCTACCTGAGGTCGGTTTGGAACTTATTGTATTGGATTAACATAGTACATTTGGGGGAAACACCTAATGAAACCTAAAACTTGAATAGCTTCCTCTTATAATATAGCCAACTAGAATTCAACCTAATTGATGTTTATTTGTTGTTTTGTCTGTTGCAGCATTTCACTATCTTCGGTTATGCCCGAAGTAAGATGACAGATGCTGAACTAAGAGATATGGTTAGTAGGACTCTTACTTGCAGAATTGACAAGAGGTGAGGTTTTTGTTTTTGGCATTTGTTGCACTTAATTTTGATTTAATTGAGTGTCGGTTTAAAAAGAATTTGATATGTATTTAGGGAAAATTGTGGTGAAAAGATGGAGCAGTTCCTTCAAAGGTGTTTCTACCACTCCGGCCAATACGATTCTCAGGAGAATTTTGCTGAGCTTGATAAAGCACTGAAGGAGCATGAGGTAAGCTTTTCATTTTTCTTATATTCTTATATGTGCTCTCATTTGTGCTAATTAGTCCCAGCCGACTTTAGATGTTTATACTTGAAATTTGGAATAAACATTACTCGGTGATTTGAGATTTTGCTACTTGCTGTAGTCTATGGCTCTGCCTTCGTTTTCTTCTCTTCTAATTATAGCGGTGCACAAGTACCGCCAAAGCTGATGGCTAGGATTAATGGAAGTGCATCATATGACACTCAGCATCTGTTTGTTGGACATATTGTGAATGCTATGCAACGCAGTGTTGTTAGGGTCGTGGGGCGCACCGGGCCGATGAGGTGAAAATTCGGGTCGCGGGTTGACGAGTCGACGGGGTCGAGAGACCCACAATTCTAGGCTAATTTTTTGCCTTTTAATATTAAATAGTAAAATAAATATAGGCTAAATTTTTTGCCTTTTAATATTAAATAGTAAAATAAATATATTGCACTAATGTTTATAATATATCAAATAATATAAATGTAGACACAATTCATGTGAATAGAGATAAAGTGGAAAATAGAAATGATCAAAATATCAAAACAATTCATAAGTCATAACACAATAAATAATTGAAACCATTGTCTGAAAATATCAAAACAAAGGAATATATGAAGGGTGGCAGCAAAAGATCTTTGAATTGTTTATTTGTTTAGGAGTGAAGAGGCTGAATTCTAAAGTGTAGAAAGTAGGTTTGAAAAGTTTGATGTGGTGCATGCATATATATAGAGAATTGTGATTGAGAGAGTCAGAAAACATGTGAGAGATTTGAGAAAATCAGAGATAGCATGTGTTTAGGGCGACCCACTCGACCCAGCGGCGATCCTGTATCTCGATCAACCCACCCATGTTGGGGCGGTGATGGTCTCGACCCGGGCCACCCGAGCGACCCGAACGACATTTTGACAACACTGATGCAACGTCATCTGCATATATGACTATCTTGTTTCTTGCAGTTGCATGTTTCCTGGCTATAAAACTCATTGTATATACTGAAGATATGGTTCTGATTGGCTTCTGTAGGCTGGTCGTGTATCAAATCGGCTATTTTACTTATCCATCCCACCAAACATATTCGTAGATGCTGTAAAATGTGCTAGTCTCTCTGCCACTGCTTCTGCTGGCTGGACTAGGGTCATTGTTGAAAAACCATTTGGCCGGGATTCTGAATCCTCTGCTGCTTTGACTAAATCTTTAAAGCAATACCTGACTGAGGATCAGATTTTCAGGTATGTTGATTTTCCATCTCCATCTAAATGCATTTCCCTATCAGGACTGACTATGAGGTATGGCTTCAGCTGAAATCTGATTGACTATGTTTATTAATGATAATTCTCTCCTTACAGGATAGATCACTACCTAGGAAAGGAGCTAGTGGAGAATCTCTCTGTCCTTCGCTTCTCCAATCTTATTTTTGAACCCTTATGGTCGAGACAGTATATAAGGAATGTTCAATTGATATTCTCCGAGGACTTTGGCACCGAAGGAAGGGGAGGGTAAACAATCTGGTTTATTTGATACTGAACGAACTCTAATGAGTAAACTTGGATTTTTTCTTATTAATCCTTTTGTCCTGCTCCAGCTACTTTGACCACTACGGAATCATGAGAGACATAATGCAAAACCATCTGCTCCAAATACTGGCACTCTTTGCCATGGAAACACCTGTCAGTTTGGATGCCGAAGATATTAGAAATGAAAAGGTTAGTCTTTGTGCGTATTTTTGATTGGCAAATTTGGTTTGTGCTGAAGAGAATGCTAATTCTTCATGGACTACAGGTTAAAGTTTTGCGCTCCATGAGGCCTATAAGAGCTGATGATGTAATCATAGGGCAGTATAAGTCTCACACAAAAGGAGGTGTCTCATACCCGGGATATACTGATGACAAAACTGTTCCCAAAGACAGTTTAACCCCAACTTTCGCTGCGGCTGCACTTTTCATAGATAATGCAAGATGGGATGGTGTACCGTTTTTAATGAAGGCTGGAAAAGCTTTACATGATAAAAGGTATAGCAAAAGTCCAAATATATACTTCACATTCTAAATGAAATACTATATAAATTCAACTAAGGATTGTCAATGGCTTCTTATATAACTTACTAAATCAGGGCTTGACGCTTAAATGTATTCCTTTCGTAGGGCTGAAATAAGGGTGCAGTTCAGAAACGTTCCTGGTAATTTATACAACCGAAACTCTGGGACTGATCTCGACCAAGCAACGAATGAGCTTGTGATCCGGGTTCAGCCTGATGAAGCTATTTATTTGAAGATTAATAACAAAGTCCCTGGACTAGGAATGAGATTAGACCAAAGCAATCTCAATCTTCTTTATAAAGCTAGGTATTAATGAGAATCCTCCAAATTCAACTTTTAGTTATATACTCTCTTGTCTTTTGCACACAATGATTTACACAAATCCCTGAAAGTGTATAGTGTTAGGGGCTGAAATGTTGGTTATTATCTCGTGCTGTGTAGGTACTCAAAGGAGATACCTGATGCGTATGAGAGACTTCTACTGGATGCTGTCGAAGGCGAGAGGAGGCTCTTCATCAGGAGTGACGAATTAGATGCTGCGTGGGCACTCTTCACCCCTGTGTTGAAGAATCTCGAAGAAAACAGAAAAGTTCCCGAGTATTATCCTTATGGAAGTCGAGGGCCTGTAGGGGCCCATTACCTTGCAGCCAGATACAACGTTAAGTGGGGCGATCTTGGGGTTGACGAATAGCATCTTAGTCCATGACTGTAAAATATGCACTTCACTAGTCACATCATCATGCAGCTCTCATTTGCGCGATTTGTTTTTTCACTACTTTACAAGATTCGATTTTTGATTTGGTCGAGGAGAAAGAAATGTCCTAGATTGTATCTTGTTATCGACATGTATACCATTGGAAGGAATAAACTTGAATAAGCTAGGAATTCCAGAAAACCAGCTGGTTAATGAAAAGTTTTCCAGATTATCCAAGCTATTGTTTATTTTAATCATGGATATTGTTCTTGCTAAATCACAATATTTGAATGGGAATGTTCCCAAAACGAGGGCCTACATTACCTTAATCTCTCTCCCAATTCATCAATTTGATCTTTTCCCCAGAAAAATGCCACAACTCTCTGTTTCAATAATTTGTTTTACAGGGGTATTAAATTTCATGATTAATTGCTAAAAGATTAAAAAATGTATTTATTACTCTTACTTAGTTACATATCACATCAAGGTTCTATGGTGTAGTGGTTAGCACTCTGGACTTTGAATCCAGCGACCTGGGTTCGACTCCCGGTAGGACCTTTCCATTTATATTTTTGTATTTCTATTCTATTTTAAATTTCTTATGTTATTATATAGGGTAAATGCTCGATTTAGTGTTATTGTTTGGATTGTCTACTTTAGAATTGAGAAATTCTATTTTATAGGGTAAATGGTCACTTTCGTATAATGTTTTTGGATGTTTACCCGAAAATTGATAAATCCTATTTTATTTCTTATATTACAGTTATATAGGGTAAATGGTCGATTTTGTATCATTGTTTGAAATGTTTAGCCGAAAATTGAGAATTGAGAAATTCTATTTTATTTCTTATATTATAGTTATATAGGGTAAATGTCAATTTTGTGTAATTGTTTAGGATGTTTACCCGATAATTGAGAATTGAGAAGCTTGATTATCTGAGGAAAGAAATTGTTATAGTGGGGGCATGGATTGAGGCACAAGATACTAATTGTCGTTACACCTTTTCGTCGCCCCATTTCTCTTTTCCCATTGAATCGAAAAACATTGCTCTTCTCCTAAATGTAACTACCCACAAAAGACAACAAAATAAAGGAAAACAATTAGCACATATAACCTTTTTCTGTTTTCTGTAATGCATATAGAAGCTACAATTTGAGATGGTTGCATTTTCAATAATTTGCACGCAACATAAGTAACTAGTTAAATTTCAGTTGAAAGATTATTAATTAATTCGTTTTGAAATTTGAACCTTCCGTTCAATGTATAGTGACAAGTAGCATACACAAGTTGATGTGTACATACCATCCATTTGTGTTGTGTGTATACATGACTCTTGATGCCATACTTTAGACACATTACACATTTTAATACGAAGTTGATAGAATAAAAGAGAAATGAAAGAAAAAATGTGTGAGTTGTCAGTAAAGAATGCGATCCATCTCAAATGATAAAAAAACTAAATAAAAGTGATAATGTTAAAGGTTGATGACAGCCAAAATTGAGCTAGTGACATCGATGCATAAAATATCGTCTTTTAACGATGTTCAAAATGATGTGTTTCACTAAAATAAATATTTGACAAAAAATCAGAAAATATTTAAAATTTATATATTTAATTATAAATAAATAAGTCTAAAAATAATGATTTTTTTAATAATATACACCCTCCGTTCCACACTATTAGAGATGATTTCATTTTCTACACTCGTTTTGAAAAAATGATATACTTCAAATAGTTAAAGTGGATAAAAAGTAAAATAAAAAAAATAATGTAGATAAGAGTTTTCTCTATATTATTTTTCTCTTTTACTTTCCTCTTCATTCACTTTAATTGTTTATTACTCCCTCCATTCCATGTTAATAAAACCTTTTTCTATTTGAGGAAGATTCAACTTTCAAGATAACCGAGTCATTTTTTGGCAAAAAATAACTCTCTCTTTCCCTCTATTCTCACCTCATCTCTTTTACTTTATTTACCATCCATTTAACACATTATTCTTAAACTGCTTGTCGAAAAGAAATGACTCTATTAAGAGGAACGAAAAGAATATTATTTTTCTAAAATAAGTGCAGAAAACGAAATAAGTCTACTACTCTGGAACGGAAGAAGTATATTGTATGTAACAAATAATGGGATGATGATGATGATTTAATGGGTGCTTAAATTAGTAGCGTCACGTGAACCTCTCATCATCTTTTCCTCAATTATTTATGCTAACAATATGCCACCACCAATTTGGCCATTTTGCGTGACCAATAACGCCCATCCTCCCTCTCTCCCTTAACACCACTTTATCATTCCTAATCCTATCCCACACACTGTTTTCGTGTGAGATTAATTAATTGAGTAGGGATTATTTAGTGATGATTAATTAAGGACGCGGAGACACGTCGGATTGAGGTGTGGCATGCACGATATTATAAGGGCACGTGAAAGGTATTGGTGAATGATATTATCGTACGCCACCTACTATTATTTTCTACATGTCATGCAACCAGTGGTGAAGCCACATTGGGGGCTGGGGGCCCTAGTCCCCGATCAATTTGTCGATTGAGTATATATAATATATGCAAACTAGCATAGTTGGTTTGATGCATAGTCTAGCAGCCCAGAGGTCGCAAGTTCAAATCTCTGCAGTGCCATATTTCTCATTTTCTATATATGCTAGTTTTTTTTTTTCTAATTCTCTCTACTTTATATTTTTTGGAACATACTTTCTATTTGTTATTTTTTACACTAATAATTATGTCAAGTTTAAATCTTTGTCATATGCTAGTTTTTTTTCTAATTCAATATTACTATGTATATTCTTATTCTCTCTACTTTATATTTTTTTGGAACATACTTTCTATTTGTTATTTTTTACACTAATAATTATGTCAAGTTTAAATATTTGTCACTTCATAATTGAAAATTCGTTTCCATCTATACTATTCTTACATAAAAATTGAAAAAAATATTAAATATTAATTATTTTGAGCTTCCAACATCACCGACACCGAATGAACTCCATAACTATTAACAATGACTTAGGCCCCGCATCATAGAAATCCTAGTTTCGCCACTGCATGTAACAAAGATGACTAAAATCTCTACTCCTCTCTTCATGTGGCAGATTTAGAGGATTATTTGTGGGAACACTTTTTTTAATTGATAGAGGATTATTTGAGGGAACAAATTTTTTAATTGATAATGTAAGGTGAAGCTTATTTTTATATAATATTTTTATAATAAAATATGAGTAAAATGTAATTAGTAAAATATGAAATTTATTATTATTTCTTCCGTCCCATAAAAATAAGGATATTTTTCTTTTCATTCATCTCATAAAAATATCCATTTCCATTTATAGAAAGTTCTCCTAAACTCATTACTTATATACATCAATTTATTTACAACTTATATCACTATGAGTCACCATTAATAATAATGTGGGTCTCACAACCCACTAACACTATTTTAACTATCATTCTCTTCATCTATCTTCACTTTGCCAATTATGCATTAATTCTTGTGTCATATCAAATGTTCTTATTTTTTGGGAACGAATGGAATATTATTTATTATAAAAGTGAGATGTGGCTCATATCCAGGAACAAATTGAAATAAAATAAATGGGACTGCTAACTGGCAATGGACGGAGGGAGTACTACATTTTGAGTATTTATTCTTGGAAAGGTGAATTTAAGTTATTTGTTCATTTAATGAATCCTTGTTAATCTCATCTCATGCCTATTAAAATGAACTTCTTTTTATTAATTCATAGTATTACATTTTATTTTAGGCTTAACCATTTTTTTATTTTATTAATTTATATTATTACATCTTACCTCATTATTTTCTTTTTTTTCTTTTATTAATCCATGTCACATATTTTTTCATGGCTAGCAATTTCTTTTATGAAATCTTATTTCATGGTTACTTATATCGATCATAAGAAAACTATACGAGATTTTAAAAATTTTTTATAGTAGGTCTAGTCACTTATAAAATACAGTTTTAGTAAGAAAGATACAGATTTTAATGTTAAATTAATAAAATAAGAGAAATTTAATAAAAAAAATATAATTAAATTATTATTTTCCCTTCCAAATTTGTATGCGCCACTGCTCTCTCCCACACGTCTCTCCCTATATATAAGCAAACGCAGTCATCACATTTTCTGCATGAACTAGCTAACTCTTGTATCAACAATTAGTGAGAGAAAGAGCAAGAGAAGCCAGTTTTTAATTGTGATTTAATTTAAAACTCCTTTCAACCTCTAATTTTCCTCTCATGGCTCTCTTCGACATTGATCATCCATGGGTCTTCACATTCGGCATCTTAGGTATAAATTACTCTCATCTGATCATACATACATATATATATATATATAGATATAGGTATAGGTAGGTAAGGTGTTGGCTAATTTCAAACGCATGAAACTATTAGTATAAATCATGGAAAGGTTGTGATCTCTTCAACTAATGATGATGATGAAATCAATTAATGTTATTTGTGATTGAATTAATGTTTTGTAATTTGTGTGTGCAGGCAATGTTGTTTCAATTTTGCTTTTCCTTGCTCCAGTGTAAGTTTATACCAGAATGAATATATACTAGTATATATACTACCCCATATGAAAAAAAATAGTACTAATAATGAAAAAAATGGTTGAATTGGCAGGCCAACATTCAGGAAAATTTACGAGGCGAAATCAACGATGGGATTCGATTCACTACCTTATGCAACGGCCCTGATGTCGTCGATGTTGTGGCTCTATTATGCAATGCTAACACCAAACGCTGTGCTTATCATCACCATCAATGTTTTTGGAGCCCTTGTTGAGACTGCCTACCTCATAATCTTCTTCATCTATGCTTCCAAGAAAGCAAGGGTATATATATATATATATATATATAATATATAACCAATCTACCGCTCTTTCATTAAGTAATCATTTTGGAATTGCATTTACACATATGTATGATCATAAAATCAAATGATTTCAGGCTCACGCCGGCAAGATTCTGGGGGCGATGAATGTGGGGCTCCTTTTCTTGATATTCGCAGTCACATTCTTCGTGTTCGAGGGCCAAACTCGAGCTAAGGTGGTTGGATGGGTTTGTGTCACCTTTTCCATCTGTGTTTTCGCATCTCCCTTGATAATCATTGTAAGTAGTTTAATTACTAGTAGTACTTCTATTTTTAGTTTTTTTTTATTATTATACTATTATATGATAACAAATTAATTGAGTGATTAATTATGCAGGCTAAAGTTGTCCGGACGCGAAGCGTGGAGTACATGCCTTTTCTCTTGTCATTTTTCTTGACATTGAATGCAGTTATGTGGTTCGGATACGGTTTGTTCAAAAAGGATTTATATGTGGCGGTGAGTAATGATTAATTAATAAGTACTACTAATTGAAATAATTAATGTTAATTATGTTATATGGTGCAGCTTCCGAATGTGGGGGGATTTTGCTTGAGTATGATACAAATGTTGGTGTATGTGATTTACCGGAACAAGACGCCTCTAAAAATGGATATGGAAAAGAAGATCAATCTAGTGAATGTTAAGGTTGTCGGAACACCTGAGATCCGAGACACCGCGGCTCGCGAAATAACTGTTGAACCGCGCCACATCCAAGTGCCCGTGCCTCTGGTTGTTTCCGCAGCTTCTTAATTTTGTTCAATCTTGTGTTGTAACAACTAGTAGTACTCTAGCTAGTACGTCAATAATTCTTGTTTACAACATTTTCTGCAATTTATTCATTCTACAGTGGTAATACGACTCATCTTTTTTTTTACTAGTTTGAAAATCTTACGCAAATCTATAATTAAGAGTTGTAGTAGTATATGATTGACGATGCGAGACTTTTGGTTGATAAATTTAGAGACGGACAATCATTGTAGTGTTTTGTTAGAGGCGGCGCCGTCACCGCCGCAAAAGGCCAGCTAGAGGTCATAGTAGTATAAACTAATAAGAGCATCTCCAATAACCGGCGTCACCACCGCGACGCCGATTTTTCGCCCACGCCGGTTTGACGCCGAACCATTGGAACAGGCGTGGGCGAAATCGGCGTCGCCATGCCGATTCCCGCGCTGACGCCGGTTCCGACGCCGATCCTCACGGGCGCGTTGATACAAGTGTAAATTAAATTATATAATTGTTATTAGTGATGTGGATAGGTAGTGTGAAGGCTATGTGAGGGCTATTTGATGTCCAGTTGATGTGGCAAGCTGATGTGGCAGGAGAATTGTAGTGCTGATGATGTGGCAGTGTGAAGGCTATTTGATGGCTATTTGATGGCTATTTGATGGCTATTTGACGTCCGTGTTAAGGTCTCACTGAATAAATAGCCAGTTTGTTTTGGTTCGTTTGTAAAGTATAGTCATATTTAAGTTTTTGATCTTTTTTGTTGGTTCTAATATTATTTTTTACATAAAATATTTGAATTAACTTTTTCTATCTAATTTTCACTTTATTATATTACAAGAGTAAAACTATTGATATTAAATAAAGGTAGTACCCTCTTCATCTGTAATCAATAGTTATGATTTTTTAAATATCTCTAGTATGCATATTTTTGTTTCAATTTCCAATTATTCAATCAGTATTTACTTTTATTTTCTCTTTTATATGTTTTATATTAGAACTCTTAATGATTCGATATCAAGACTATTGTGTATTAGTAGTGGATAGGGCTGGGTAAAAATATCGAAATACCGCACTTATCGTATCGAAAAAATACAAAAAATACCGGATTTTCGGTATGGTATGATACCTTACCAATTTATTTCATTACAGTGACGGTATGAATTTTCATATACCGAGGTATACCGGAGTATACCGAAAATGTGGTATATACCGATATCACAAATTATATCAAGTAAATTCATACTTTTGCCAAACAAATACATATTTAGATGTAGAAATCAAATCTTGCCTCATTATATAGTTGTTGGCTAATCATCTAAATATAAAATCAAATAAACTCAATTAGAAAAACTTGATATCGTTGAATCAATTAGTTTCAAACAAATATAAGATTTTAGTTAAATTAGTTTCAAACAAATATGTTGAACGTTGTGTGATTGCGTGGAGTTTAATTGTTGCAGTTTTTTAACATTATTTGAATATGTTTGAGTTTGATTAAATTTCATGTTTTCTAAGTATTTTGAAATATTATTTTCATTGTTTCTGTATTTAGAATTATTTACAAAATAATGAGATTTTGGTATGTCGTACCGTAGTCCGATATACCGTAAAACTATAGTATACCGCAAAAGTACGATATACCGTAGTTATGTATGACATACTGAAAATAAGGTATGGTATCGGTATCGAAATTTGTCATACCGAAAATAAGGTATATCAAAGTTCGGTATACCGAATATTTTGGTAAGGTAAAGACATGATTTTTTTTCTTATATCGAATTTTCGGTAAGGTATACAGTATGATGATTTCGGTAAGATGTGTCGTACCTACCCACCCCTAGATTAGTGGATGAATATTAGTTGTGCAAGAATGAACTAGTAGTAATAATTTCTTTCCCTCGCAATAAAGCCTTTTTAAATCTCCAAATGAAAGATGTTTTACTGGGCCTCAAGTGGTGAAACAATGGGCCGAGAAGTAGGCCCAAATAGCCGGCATATCTCTTATCTATCTAAACAGAATAGATGCAATAATATGGTTAATTGAATTGAGATAAGGGAAGCGAAAATGGAAGATTCCAATTACAAAACCCTTCAAATCAAGCGGAAATCCCCAAATTCAAGAGTGTTTGATCTAGTGATCAACCGTCCCTCCCGCGGCAACGCTCTCTCCGCCGACTTCTTCACCGAGCTCCCCGCCGCCCTCTCCTCCCTCGACCGCAACCCCGAAGTCGCCGTCGTCGTCCTCTCCGGCGCCGGCAAGCACTTCTGCACGGGGATCGACCTCCACCTCCTCAATTCCATCACTCATGACGCCGGATCCGCGGAGGAGGGGCGCACTCGTGAGAGGCTCCGCCGCGAGATCAAGTCAATGCAGCAGACCGTGACGGCGGTGGAGGAGTGCAGGAAGCCGGTGATCGCGGCCGTCCACGGCGCGTGCATCGGCGGAGGCGTGGACATAATCACGGCGTGCGATCTGAGGTACTGCACGGAGCAGGCGGAGTTCTCGGTGAAGGAGGTGGATCTCGCGATCACCGCAGATCTCGGGACGCTGCAGAGGCTCCCCGGCATCGTCGGGTTCGGGAACGCGATGGAGCTGGCGCTCACGGCGAGGCACTTCTCTGGATCGGAGGCGATGCGGCTAGGGCTGGTGTCGCGAGTTTTCGGAGATAGAGCAGCTATGGAGAAAGGGGTAGCTGAAGTGGCCGAGGGTAAGATTGTCATTTCAGCGGCTTAGATATTTGATTGGGGAATTGGAATGTTGAAATTGAATTTGTGGTGGATTAGGGATTGCTGGGAGATCGCCGCTTGCTATAATTGGGACGAAGCGGGTGTTGATTGAGAGCAGGGAGATGGCGTTGCAGCAAGGTTTGGATTATGTTGCCACGTGGAACTCCGCGGTGCTTCTCTCTGATGATTTGAAGGAAGCGGTTTCTGCTCACCTCCAGAAGAGGAAACCGTTGTTTGCTAAGCTCTGACGCTTGCTCTCTACACACATTCAGATCAAATTGGGAGAAAAACAATTTCTGTAATCCAATGACTCAGTTGTTTTATTCTTGTCTATTACTATTGCAATGTATTTATACTCCATATATGAAAGATGCAATGTTGGAGAAGATTTACTTATTGAAGAAACTACACTAACTCAATAAGAACAATGAAGAATTGCACGTTCACCCCATAACCAAACTCCTCAAGCTATCACATTTTACAAATTTTCTAATGATAACAGTCTCTCCCTAGCCTTCCATTTATAGATTGTGCTGCTTCTTGCGTTTACTGCTGTTCCTCTTCTTTTATGATCCTAACATAATAAATACTTATAACTCCATTATTCCGATATTAATATAATTTCCGAGCCTAAGTTAAATAATGCAGTTACACTAAATATTTGGAAGATTTTAACATAAGTTAGGAACTTAGGCCATTCGCAATAGGGCTGGCCGTGACACTCGCCTGTCGCGGCTCAGCGTAGCGTCTGGTTACGCTGACGCAGCCGGAATTTTTTTTTCCTGACCATTTTAACTATATAAATACCCTATGTTACACCCCATCTCAAACTCCTTTACTCCAATCTCTTCTTGACTTAATTATCTCTCTCAAGAAAACAAAAAATGAATCCCGGTGGTCCCCCAACAAATCCCGACGGAACTCTGATGTTCCACAACAGTTCCTTCCTTGGCAATTCACCAATGTTCCCCACCATTCCCCAACTCAGAGGACCCTTGACTCCCCGTCATTCGACAACATTATCAGACAATTGGGATTTAATTAATCTGGTTTATTTCTTTATTGTACTAGTTTTTTTTTTAATTTCTTGTGTTTTTTCCGTTGTAATTTTTTTATGTTTTGAGGGGTTTATTTTACTTTATTTGATAACACACACAAAAAAAAAAGATTAAAAATGATGAACTGAGTTGCAGGGGAATTTGGGCTGATGTATTGCAACTTTGCAAGTGCTCACCCTGAGGCTGAAAAATGGCGAATGGCGAATTTTAAGAGCATCTCCAATCATACTGTAAATCTCATCTATGCAGTAGATTGGAGCTCCAACCATACTCAAAAACGCATCCCAAATCAGCTTTTTTTTTGCGATTTTGAACAGTGACTACCTATATATGGCGTTGCACCGTAGCAAACGCAAAACCCATTTTATAATTTCTGAAATTGCATTCACACCCTCCTTGTTTGAGTATGTTTCGAATAGAGCAAGAATATCAAGGTGGAAGTGAGAACAGAAAAGTTTGGGGAAGAAGAAGAACATGTTTGGGAAGATGATGAACAGTAATGGTTTTATTTTTTAACTGTAAATGGGCTTCATTAATATTTAAACTACATTTCAACAAATGGGCTTCATTATATAGAGAGGTGGCAGTGTATTTCGTTTTACATACATACGCAGTGCATTTTATTGATTGTAAATTTTTAATGTATTCTAATTGTAAATTGTAATTGTATTCTAATTGTATTTTAATTGTATTCCATTTTACATATACTGTGCTTCAGTAATATTTTTAATGTATTCTATTGTAAATTTTTATAAAATTTAATATTACAAAAATATATATTAATATAAATAATTGTATAAAATTATATAATTACGTTTGAAATATTATTGATAAAATGATGTGGGGTTAATATGTAATTTAGATAAATATGTAGGTAAGATTGAAAAATAAAAAAAGTAGGTGAATATGGAATATTCTTTTAGGTTTGGGTTTGGTGTAAATGGTTGGAGTAGAATTACTGTTTAATGTGACAGAACTGCAAAAATAGATTTGGGTTTGGTGTAAATGATTAGATATGGCATAAGGGCAAAACTGCTGGTGTCCTTTATTCAAATTTGGTTTTCAATTCTTATCCCCAATTTTCTAATGGTCCATGTTTTTGGATAAACCTTATTGGGAACAGTCTAAAGTTTGTCATAAAAATCACACAAATGTGACATGCTACTATGAAATGTGAATACAGTTAGTTACGAAAGAGTTCATTGAGATTTTTTCGGCAACTTCAATTTTAGATCTCATTTTATAGAAAAGATTCTAGAAAAGCATAACTTGAAAAGGAAGAAAGTAGAGAAAATTTGAAGGGAGAAAAGCTGATGGGCCACCGACAAGAGCACAAATTTGTTTTTCACCTTAGATTTTGTGATGTAAGAGATGGCAGGTAAAAGTCTACAAAGTTGTAGGGCATTAAATATGATGATGGTGTGTCGCCGATTGATTGGGGACTGGATTGAGGTTACAAAAAGCTGAAAAAAGAAGTACAGAAGCTCCAAAACGAAAAACAACCCTACCCACAAATAGAAACATACAGTGCCCAGAAAATAATTTTGATTTTCCCAGGCTTCACACAATGACAATCGTATTCCACATTGTGTTGAATTAGTTTTCCCATCTATTTTTACGTATAAGGGCCTTTCAATTGTGAAAATTTAGTTAGGTTCGGATCGGTTCATGGCGTTTACATTCACCCCCGCACTCTAGCAGCAAGGGTGAAAGAATGGTTATGATTAAAATTTGTAGTCGATATTTTAGTTTTTATTATTGTTTAATAGCAAAATCGTGCTCGTTCGCTCTTCGATACAGCAACGTTGATGCTTCAACCCTGCAAGTGCGACATAGTTAGTTCGGTTTTGGGTATAATAAAAGACACTAATAGCAGTTGGCATCATAGATCATACCATCCAGGGTGGACAACAAATATTCCTCTAGCCAGTGCCCAGTTCACCTGTAGAGTAACAAATCAACATTTTTGCCTAAACATAGCGCAACATCACATATCATGGGATTGATTGATTGATTTGAGAAAAACAAAACAAAATACCTTGTCCGTCCCAAGTGAATTTGCAACAACATGTGTAACCTGCTCATCTAAGTGTGTAGTGCACTCAGCACCGAATTGCTCGGCCGACTTCCACAGCGGATGCATTTGAGGATGGGCTTCACCAACTGGGAACACTCGGCTGAAAACAATCCGGCATCCCGCTAGAATCTTCCGTTGTTCACTAGCTAAGATTTGTCTAACATCGGCTTCATCTAATGAATCATGTCCAAAAAATATTTGATGTATTTTCTCAATAACCTGTTTGAAAACACTGAAATCAAACACCCGTCACAGGCAAGGCTTATTAAACAGGTTAAATAGAAGCTCACCGCCAAAGAAGAGGCCAGAGTACCATCTTCTGGTCTCTCATCGTGATCAATCTCGAGCAGGGAAGGGCCTGGTAGTCCAAATTGCCTTCTACTACACGGGAAATATATATACCTGAGGAGAACGTGTGAGACTTCAGTTTAAAGTACACGGTTAATAATCCAAAAATATCAAGCCAATCCATTACCGTTCCACACCAATCAAGTTTGGTTTGTTATGAGGCCACACACGTACAGAATCATCAATAATTACAACTGATGACTCCATGCCCAAAACACCCTCCAAATCCTTACTCTTGGGGACTCTATCATCACTATCAAATGGTTCACCATCATCACCCCTCGAGATAACTCTTCCAGAAAACAATTCCCCTTTTGGATCAAGCAATTTTGCCATCTCAGTGGCATAATATTTGTTTCCCATCGTGTAGAGATGCAACTCATAGAGTTTGCTTGCCTAAATTGGAAAATGATATAAGCTTAAAGGGGCAATGTGAATTATTAAATGACACTTTTTTCTAATGAGCAGATCTGTTACCTTCTCCAAGAAATTCCATATTCCAGGACGCAACTTGGTCCACATTCCCATATAGGGAAAGCGGAATAGATGCCTTTGGAACTTTTCACGATCCTGTTCCTCCTTCTTTCTTAGCATCTCATCATGCAGAGGATCAACCTCGACAAACTGAATATACAACAAAATGTTGGTGAAAAGTCCCCAATATTATCAGGCCAGAATGAACTTGGGAAAAAGAAAAAAATTTCATGCCTTGGCTGAATTTAGGAGAGTATGATCGAGATCCAAGACAAGACAAAGCTTTCTAGCAGAAAACATTTTATTCTGTTCTTCGAGTCTCCTAGCCCTTTCCCTTTGGATAGCAGCTTTTTGCTGGTTATCAAAGCCATCAAATAAATGCTCAACATCACTCCAAGCATTTGCATTAAGTGGTCGAGGGGGGATAGATGTAGCTGCATCGGACGTAGAGTTACTTCCGGATCTGAAGTTGACAGACTCGGAAGCTACTATCTTACTCTCCGGTGCAGCTTGATGACTTTGTAATGGCTGTGATGGTACACTCAGAGGAAGAACTGGTGAAGGTGTACTTGCTTGTGATACAGACATGATATCAGCAATGTTCCTCAGATTATTAGTAAATTGCATGGTAATATCAGGTGGTTTCACACAACTGGAAGGCACTGCCTTCTCCATTTGACATTCTTGCCCTTGGGCGCTCAAGTCGCTCATCATTACTGAAGAAGATGAAGGATATGTTTTTGGAAGATCAGAAACTGCAGTCACAATCTTCTGAGGTGCATTATTATGTAGAATACGACGTGGGTCACGCGGCTTCATTCGAACTTTTCCAGGTTCCTCCTGCAAATTACATGGGCAATTTATGCATGCAGCAAGAAGACAAGTAAGAAACTCGTAACAAACATACTAGATTGCTAGATATATATTCTAAAATATTAACAGTTTTTATCAGGAAAAACAAATTAAAATATCAGTTATTTCATCAAGAAGATATCTACTTTACAATTTCTGAGAACATTGTATCAGGAATAGGATGCTGAGTTCACATTTGGGTTTAATTAACAGCAATCAACATAATAGTTTTGCAGGAATATGGATTATAAGAAAAACAGAAGTCCATATTCCATAATGAAAAAGAAAAAATAGGCTGAAGCCACCAAAATCACATCAAGCATAAATTGATTTTAATTAAAAAAATTAAGAGAAACAAGAAAAACATATATAAGTGCCTACCGCAGTGACCGGCTGGCAAGGAACTATTCCCGCTGGTTTTTGGCCAAGCATTGAGGAGAAAGGCAGGGCACCAGATGTTGATGGAGCTGCTCCCAAAATGGAATTTTGGTTTGGCAATTGAGTTGCACTGTTGTTATCACCAGAAGACTTATGTTCCATTTTGAGTATACTCATCCACATAGCTGGATTGCCAACTATATCCCTTAATAAAGAATGAAGAGGAGAAGATGCATTGGAACTTTTCACTGGCAAAATTTCAGTTTGACATGTTAATGGTGATTTCGTGTGACTGTTAACGGGTAGACTCAGGGATGGTGTTGGCATCTGAGAGGTTGAGATTGTCGTCGCAAATGGCAGGGTTGTGTCTGGACCCAAGGACTCATTTTTTTGGCGCTTCAGTGTAGGACCATCCAAAGGTAGCTCCTCAACTACCTTTTGCTTCCTCAAACTCATTACACCAACAAATGTTGATTTGGATTCATCACTTCCAATCGAGGGCAGACTCTGACTGACATTCCTGGGACCTGCATCAGAATTGGTCATTCGGAGCCTAGGGTCCCTACTTCTCACAGAGGAGGGTTTTGACACGGGTGTTCGGAAATTATTTACAGTATTAACAATCTGAACATTGCTAATTTCTGGACCAGCTATAGCATCCCTGGAGGCAGTAGAAGAAAATGCTGGCTGCCCTAACATCAACGAATTCACAGCAGGGTTAAAATTGTGGCTAACAGAACTGCTGACCTCCTCGCAGGCTTCACCGTCGCCATTAGTATCACCCTCCACTGAAGGAGTTGGACTAGGAAGCCTATCATCCACAAAAAAGGAACCGTGTCCAAACTTTTGCTGATAACTGGAAACAGCTTTGACAGCATCAGTTTCATATGGATGCAGAACTGGATTTGCTCGAGGAAGAGTTTGTCTAGGAACAGGCCACTCAGGTTTCAGCAAGCCTTGCTCTAAAATCAATCCCTTATCAAAAGGAGAAGTTGCAGAATGTTCTCGTGTCGGAGAAGGAAGACTGTCTGCATCATGATCTTTGTGAAGATCTAGCAGAGGAGGAGGCATCCCTTTAAGCCTCGGATTAACTATCCCTGGTTTTGAATAGTGTATGGGAAAGCTCTGCCCACTTTGATCCACTGAGCCAGCAGACCCAAGTTCTCTTCCATGTTTCCATAGGTAATCTGACTTGTTATCAGCATTCTCTAACAACACATGCAAATCGGTTGTATTAAACCCCTCCCTTCCTTGTGTCTTTGCAGTAGCACCGTTGCTCAAGGAAATGTCTGAAGACTCAAGAGACAACCTAATCGCCTCCACCTGCAACACCATAACTCAAAATAAGATACAATAACTACTGCATTTCCTAAGAAATGATAAATTGTGTGTGGAAGGGACATTCACCTCTTTCAACTGCAAAGAAGAAAAAAGAGGCTTCAAGCTTGTTACTTGAGCTAGCAACCTAAAGGAATATTAACAAGGATAATATGGTGAGTATTATAAAAATTCCACACAAACAGAGACAAGTAAAAGACACCAAATACTCATAATGCTACATACCTCAACAAAATTGCTTCCTTCTGCTGCTTGAGACTTGGAGTCATTGAAGAAAACACCTGCAGATATGAAAAAAAAACTAAGAATTGTATTAAAGCTTACATAGGGATGAATAATACTATAAAAAAGTTAACCTGGTCCGCGATACAAAATGCAATTGAGTTTTTCGATTGATTATCATACCGAATGGAGAGTCTGAATTGCAGCTAGTAACAACTGAAGAAGAGTGTCTTTCTCAGCAAATGGTCCCTCCAGCACAATCTTGTGCAACTTAATTGCTGTGGCCTCCAAGCGTGAACAGAATGCATCAAAAGAGCTACACAAACCCAAAAGCATTAACTATATAGTAAAAGATTACTCTTTTAAGCAATGAAAACATCAGTGCAGCAGCCAAAGATTCCGCTATGCCTTACTTTTGTGCATCAGTCGCGTTCAGACTGACAAGCTCTTCCATTATTAGATCAACACGTTTGCTCCTATCTTCCTTGTAAGTCTCAACATCCAAATCTTTATCTTGGACAATCACCTCAGAATCCAAATCAATCTCTCCTTCTTCCAGCTCACCTTCCTCCTTTTCATCATCATCCTCCACATCAATCACAACCCTATTATTGTCAGAGTGGCTATTATCAGTACTACCATCCTCCATCATCACAAAAACGTCACCCAATGGCTTATTGTTGACAGCCTGCGCCCACGCCAGATTATACAAACCCGAATACGAAGTCTTGGGAGAAATCTGGTACTTGTACAGATCTCTCATCGTCAAAACCCTAGCACCACTCCCGCCGCCAGTGTTGTTACTACTATTAGTGGCACTAACATTGCTAGGGCTAACAGCGAATTTGGGGGGCGGCTGCGGCGAAGGTTGCTTAATATTGAAATCCTGTTCAGAAATTTCCTCGACGGAGGCGGAATCCGAGATCTCACCTTCCTCTACATCGTGCAAATGCTGCTCCGCCTCCACTTTTATTGCTTGCGGATCGTTTTCCATATTTAAGAACAAGGCTGGGGTGGTTTCCTTAATTAGGGGATTTAAATTCAAATCACCGACAAACATATGTTGAGCTGAATTATAGCAATAACAGCGTATCGTATCGCGCTAGTTAGCAAACCAAATCAATAGCTTAAAGAAATTGGAAGGGGGTGAGGGGTTTCGGAAAAGGAAAATAAGTGTAAACTGGTAAAGTGAGGAAAAGAATCGATTAGATTTGGAGGGGTTAAGGATTTAGGAGTTGAATTAATAAGATTGGGATGGAGGTGAATTTGGGGGATATACTAATTGATCCTAGATTAACAAATGAGAACGCGTATCTATATTAATTTGCTTCTTGGAAGGGGAGAGAGAGAGAGAGAGAGAGAGAGAGAGAGAGAGAGAGAGAGAGAGAGGGGGAATTGAAGATTAGATCTGGGCCGTTAATAATTTCTCTTCAATTTGAAGGCCCAAATAGATTTGATTCCAGTTTCCGTCCATACGGCTCTGACCCACCACCTCACATAGTCATATGTACTGTAGATAATAAGAAAGTCAGTCTTAATGCGTTGACCAGCGATGAAGAGGTTCTGTTCTGTTCTGTTCTGTGGTATGAATCGTATGATTTACCCATCCAATAAAATTAAATTAAATAAGTATGTAATATCACCAACTATACTCAAATTTTTTGTTTTTTGTTTTATTATGAATTTAAGATAATTGAGACATTTCTTTTGGACACGAAATTTAAGAAATTGATATGTTGAAGGTAAAGTGTAGAAAGTAAAATAAGATAGATAATAAAGTAAGAGAAAGAAAGAGAGTGTAAAGTATGAGAGAAGATAATTTTTTTAGCAAAAAAAAGAAATGATTCAATTATCTTGGCACAATCTAAAAAGAAATACGACTCAAACTACCTTGGGACGGAGGAAGTATGTTTTTTTTGTTAGAGATGGGATTTTCCACAAATGATCGAATTATATGTGATCTTTACTGATTATGACGTATTTTAGTTACTACATATGTGAGTATTATTTGGCAATGACGTGGAAAAAACTTTTAAAAACACAAAATTAAACTCATTCCGTCTAAAAAAATTAGTTTCATTTGTGGACGGTACAGAAAAAATAAATAAAAGAAGTGAAAAGTTTCTTATTTGTTTGTTCATATAATGAAAACATAGAGAAACTGAGGTGACAATAAATCGCCAATTTATGAATCGATTTCGTTGAATAGCCAATTGTGCAAAATACGAACCACTTTTAAAGTTCATGATTTTTACGACTGAATTTCAAGTTTGCGGAAAAATATTGTTGCCATATTTAATGATTTTAGTGTTGATCTATTCGACTATTACCCTTTATGATAAAAAAAATAGTGAGAATAATTTTTAATGAAAATTTATTTATTTATATTTGTAATGATTTGTTAAAATGAATCCGTCTAAAATAAATAAGGTGGTTTGTTAGAACAAGACGAAGATAGCATATTTTTCATGAAAACCTATGTATCTATCAAATCAAGCAACCAAACAGGCAACAGCAACATAAATTTGACTACAATTTCAAAGGCTCGTCAATTTAAACGTGAACGGAGTAACCTGATATCTGGGCATAAGACATAATGATGAAGTAATCTTGTGTTCAAATGAAACGACTCAAATAACGTGGAAGACTGCGTAATTGTTGAGTTGGGATTCTTTCTTTAGATAGCTTTTCTTTTAATGAAAGCAATCATGTTTTGAATGCAAAGTAATTCTCACAACTGTTTATCTACTCTGTTTTCGGTTTCTTCAACAAAATTACATAGGAAATTAGCCTAAACATTATCAACCCCTACATATGTTCCTAATCTTCAACATCTCTTAATAATCCAAGACATTCTCTTGATCAAGTTTCCAGTCTATCAAAGCCAAACCTTTCAGGTGCTGCGAGAACTCAAATGTAGTGAACGAAACCGTACTCCCTTCAGTGTGAAAGCTTGAAGAATGGCATAAAATTATATGACAACACTTGCACTAAACGGTAGAATGAACTACAACAACAATCCGGCTCTAATGAGATGAGATATTCACACGCAAGTGTAACAAAGAGACTTATCGAGTTTGGCTGCAGCTATAGGTTCAACTTTATCAGCCTTTCCAGCATCGTATGGATCAACTTTTGATCAGTGTTTTTGCCTTCGAAGAGGAAGGAGACGAGTGTAAGAAGGTAGCAGCAGCACGAGCAGCCTCTGGAGCTGCAGATATATTCTTCACATCTTCAAACACACTCCATTTAGGCGTTTTTCACATCTTTATACACAGATATTGTACTGTCAATAAACCATGATACTACCATTCTTGGAGCTTATTGTAAGCATCTCATCAACCAGTTTTCTCAGTCCTGCAAAAATCACATGTTGCTGATTAATTACTAGTACACTACATTACTCCTAATAGAGATTATCCACAATGCTTATCTTATAGTAGGAATCAAAATTCCGCTCTTCAAAATATAACAAGAACAAACAATTAATACCAATCATGGTGCAAGAATTAATTAAAGATAAACAACAATCCTCCAAAATGCAACCTATCTCCTCCACCAAATATCTTCATCTTCATACATATTAAATCACAAACCAAATATTATCCTCTTCAATTAAAAAACTCTAGGAACCAAACACCCTTCAAAAAATGAAAGTTTTTCATGTTTTTCACCTTTAAGAAGGTGAAAATTCTTTCTACAAGAATCACATAATATGAATAAGCTGGAGCATTTAATGAGGGAATCCAACATCAATTTCACATCAAAATCTCACAATCAACAAAATTTATCCTCTTCAGATACATCATCTGTAAACAGTGGCGGATCTAGGGGGGGCAGGAGGGGGCGGTCGCCCCCTCCGTGCGACTATTTTTCCCTTATCGGGATGTAAATTTACCATGTCCGCCCCCTCCGTTTGCCTCTGGCGTCGCCCCGAACAACAAAAAAAATAGCCATGTCCGCACTAAACCAAGCTAATACTATATATTCCGTTCCGCCCCCTCCATTTTCGGATCCTGGATCCGCCACTGTCTGTAAACCCACCATCATGTGATTGAATTACATAAAATCCACAAGTGAAAATGAAAAAATTAGAATCCTACCAATTCAAGATAATTCAGAAAAGAAAATTTACAGAATATCCCACAAGGCTGAAAGGAGCTAATAACCATATAAGCAGTATATAAATATTTAGAAAAACTCAAGAGTAAATTGGAGTGCAAGAAAATGGTGGAAACTGACCTTGCTTTAAGAGAGAGATGATCATCCACAACTAACTGGACACTAGATGTTTGTTCCACCTACTCTGTACAAAGAAAAGTAAGCATCTCCCAATATAATGTGATGTTAGTGTAAATTTATATACATGTATTTCTATAGAATTTTATTCCTTTGTGATTCTAATTTATTATGGTTTTCTGTACTGAATTATGAAATTAGTTAAATATAAATATATGGCCTTGGTTTGCCCTTCCATTAGTTGGTAAGTGGACCATTATTATATGCACTTATACTATTGGAATTATTGTCAACAACAAATATTTTATTGGATTGATCCTAGTTCTATGGATATGACCTATAAACCATAGCCAATTATTTCTACTAAAGCACCGTCTAATAAATATACACCACTATTTTCTACTTTCATACCAAATTCAAATTATCATTTTTTAGTTATTTCCAACACGTTAATGTACATATACAAGAAGAATATGTGATTAGATAATTTATTAGTATAGAATAGTTTAAATTGGATATATGACAAGAATTATTTTGGATATAAAATCATGAATTCTGATTTTATATAGTATATTAGTATATATGTTAATTAGATTCAATACTTTTCAGTGTACTATATCAGACCAAAATTATAGTGATATTAATTCTTAAGTTCAACTCCAACCAAAGCACATACAATGGCTGAGACCAAATTCAGATTTCAGACAATTTTGGCACGAATGAATAATGATGTAATAAATCAGCAGTATCATCGGAATGAAGTGTCCATATACATGTATATTAGTTTAATTAAGCTACATGTGTCAATTATTGTTAGAGAAAATTTTCAAGTACATTGACAAAAGAACAAACCAACAGAATCAAGCCAACTTCTAAAAGAACTGAACCAAATTCGACTGCCTTTGCAGATAAATTGACACAGCAAAACAACTCACACGGTGACGACACCGGACACCCACGGCACAAAAACCGGAGCATTCGGATGTGCATCTCGGTATGATTCTGGATACTTGTCTTTAAAGTTCAGTCTTGGTGTCTCCGACTGCAAAACAGCAATGAAAGCAGGGAAAATATTCAGTTTCCTCGACCATTTCCCCTTATCGCAAGCAGAGATATATCGTTTCGATAAATATATAAAAGGGTGGTTGCAAACTCACGTATTTTAGCCAGCACTCGCCATTTTTATGTTCGTAAATATCCGGAGAGTAGCATCCTCTCTCCGATGGGCAATAGACCCATATATTGCATTTCTTGTCACCAGGTTTGGCACGTCTGGCTTGATCCAAACACGACATACAACACTCGTAAGCAGAATCTTTATGGTGAGTAAGTCCCCATCTTACAGCAGCCCCATCATAATCACTATGCAGTTCAGCATTGCATTCAGGAGGTAGTTTTCGGCCTGGTAAGACTTCTTCATCTGGGATTGGAATTACAAATATCAGCCAACAAGTCAGTTTCACAGATTCCTTTGACAATGTTACATAAACCAAATATTGAACCAGAAGAGGGTGAGAGAGCTAAGGAATCAACAAATCACAATATGCAACCAATTAGTAATTACCGGACTCTTGTTCACCCTCAGGTTTGTCGTGTTCCTTGTTAATAATTGGTACTGGTATCCATAGACCAATCTCTTCTGACATGTCAGACCAACCAGAACCTAAAGCTCTTGAAACAGCGCCTGTGAATGCAATTTGTAAATCAAATACATAACATGACAAGCCTAAAGAAGGCCAAAGGAATACATATCATACCGGCTTCCTCAGGTAAAATTGTTGTGTTTAACATTTTCCCACAAATAAGTTTTTTAGCTTCTTTTAATTTTTGTTTGCGCCAGGATTCTATTGCATCTGCACAATAAAAAGAAAAGGGAGTGTTATAGCATAAACTATACAGGGAACATAAACAAGTGACATAAACAAACTTCTTCCATTTTTAAAGGTTAGGTAATTCAAATTAGTTAATTAATGATCAAATAAAAATGGAAAGCAGTCTAACCACCAAAGAATCCTCCATTGTTTTGAAGTTTATGTCAACAGTCTATCTAAAGAGAAATGTCAAAATCCTATCTTTGCAGTTTCAAGAACTCAGTTACAAAGACGCCAATTCTTATCTTGTTGTTTCGAATTATCAGTCCCACTCGTGAAGCCTTGGGTGACTTCTTCTATTCTATTTCATATGATCTCTAGCTTGGTTTTAAAAGAAACTAAATAAGAATCTGTTGGCAATGAGTGGGAATTTGTAAGCATAAACTTAAGGACTAAGATGAGGTAATTGTGTTACTTGTGCTACTATGGCATACCAATTCAAATAGCAATCAAGAAACTGATATATAAAAGAACCAACATATAACAGAGCTAAAATAAACATATTGACACAAAAAAAAATTCAGGGAAACAGCAAGCTCATTTTTCAGGTTTTAGAATTCTAGACTCCCATACAGTGTACGTCGCGAATTCTTTTTTGACATGCTTAAGGACTAATATCTAGTAAGTAGACCAAAGGACTAATATCTAGTAAGTAGACCAAAGGACTAATCTCTCAGTAAGTAGAACGAGCACAGGTAATTCTAAAAGGGAGTATATCCTTATTGATATTAAACACACTTAAATTTTCCCTGCTAAGCCAAGAAAACTATATGGGTGGCATAGCGCGTAGACAATCAAGTTGAGGGGCTATACTCGAACAAAATATTTTCTTGATAAGAAAGAGAAAATTATGCATGGTTTGGTTTAATTTACAGTTCCAACTTCTATTTATCAATATCTCCAATACAATTTACAAAGTTCTAGTATTTGTTTTCAAAAAAGTGTATCGGTTCTTGTGTGAAACTTTAAATATGTTCAGAATTATTAAAATTCTTGAATTAATATTATGATATTAAAAAGAATATGTTTTGTTGTGTGTATCAATATCATATGCCAAAGTCTACATTAAAGTTGTGGTGTAAATATCATTGTGGTTGATACACCAGATATGCTTCAAGTGTCTAACATAATAGAAATACAAAATCAGCATCTGGAGCTTTAGCTACTGAAAGTGCTATCATCATAGAAAACATCATCGAACAAATACAATTAAGGAAGATTTAATTTCACAGATACTGAATTTATCTATTACCCCGTCTTTCCTTGTATCTTCCTTTGAACCAATATATAAGGATTTCCAATCCCATGTCCAATCCACCCCTCCAACAACCAGTCCAATCCTGACCTAATTCTACCTACTGATAAATCTTCTTGATCATTTTATTCCAACAAGACTTGGACCTAACAATCTAACATCCAAAAAACAAATAGTATTGTATTTCTACTTCTAATGTAGTGTCAAAGCATCAAAGAATTCAACCATTTTAAATTTATATATACAAACTTAGAACTCTGTACAGAGTTTGCACAAAAAGAAACATAGTAGCATGCCGATTAAACTAAACATCAACAATTAAGGATATACTGACCCCGTTGCTCCGTCCCATTGGCAGCAGCATCTAAGCTTCTGAACTTATCTAGGATCTCATGTATCAGCTTTTTTTTCAAACTGTGGGGCAATTCTTCAACTCTTTCTTCACTTGCAAATTTTTCCTTTAGCTGTGAGATCTTTAAACACACAGAATATATCCATTATCTATCAGTAACACTAATGATAACAAAACCAACATCAAGACACAGACACAATATAGCCAAGAGATTTGCACAACTACTTCCTCAAGATTAACGGGATCTCACCAATCGAATAAGTTCTGTGGGTTCTGCTGCTTTCCGTATTCGATTCGACTCTTCCATTTTGCTAATCTGATTTGCATTGTATTTAAATACTGGATAAGCAGTGAGCACAGCAAAGGTTAGCTAGAAGACTATTTTCAGCAAGGCAAAACAACCATATAATCGACTTATTGAATAAACAAAGTAGTGCAACACAAACCAAACAATAGCTCTGGAAATTAGATTGTTCAACAATGAGGGATATCAAAAAGATAATTGAAACTTAAAGATAAAGCTCTAGCTGCAAGAACCAATTTTTAATCAAATCCAAAGCTAAAAAAACAAATCGAATTGGGGTTTCAAGAGAATCAAAGACAAAAGGGGAAACTTATACAGAAGCTCTTACTGGTGTGAGTGTCAGCGAAGGAGTAGTTGTAAACAGAAGCGTAGAGAGAGTGGAGCACATAGAGAGCAACAACAATGTTCACTGAACAAACAACCAAAGTCGTTCTCTTGTAAGAACACTCTCCTCTCGCCATCTCCCCTTCAGCTTCTCGTCCATACCATCATCCTCACTCTCTCTGTATGTATTATGTAATGTGTATGAATATGAACAGATTTCTCAAGATTTACGTTTTGCCAGCACAAAGAGGAAGAAGCTTGGGAATTTAGAGCGGATTTAGAACGGGATGAATCGAATCAGTGGAACCTTATTCGATTGCTTTTTGATTTTCCTCTCTCACTATCTTTTTACAGTCGATGTTTTATTACTGAAAGTGAGAAAGCATTCGCACTTAAACGTTGCTTAAAATGTCGGTTTTCTTTTAGGTCATATGTATACTATTAATCAATGTTAATGGAGCATTTGTTTTTAAAGATTTCGTCTGATTCAACTATTTTTTTAAAGTTCAAAAATTTTATGAATTACATAAAAGTTAAATATAATTTTTTCTTTAAGTTTATTATTTGAAATAATAAAGAAAATGATTAAATTTTGCATTTCTATGCATTTTGTTTAATTAATGACTTCAACAGTAATTTATGAGGGAGTATTGGATAAAATTAAATGTACAGTACAAAATAGATGTTACATTTTGTATTTTAGTTTGTACACTTTCCTTTATTAGAAAGAAAATTTTCTTTCACATTATATATAAAAATATATTTTCTCTTTTTAAATAACACAAAAAATAATATCTACTAAAATATCGTATCATCACCCAAACGTAACATCTACCTCAGAACGGATAGAATTGTTATACCTTTGGTCGTCATTCATTCTTTCTTTTTTGAATTTTTGGGCATGTGATGCCAACGGGGTAAGTACTATTACCTCCGTCCCTCAAAGTTTGTCCCAGTTTACTATTTCGGTCCATCCCTGAAAATTTGTCTCATTTCACTTTTTACCATTTTTTATAGTGGACCTCATATTCCACTAACACATTTCTACTCACATTTTATTATAAAACTAATATATAAAAGTAGGACCTACATTCCACTAATTTTTTCAACTCACTTTACATTACATTTCTTAAAACTCGTGCCGGGTCAGAGTGAGACAATATTTAGAGCATCCACAATGGTGACGAGCGGACCGGCTAGCCGATTCCCGGCGCTGGCCGGTCCACTCGTCGAACCATTGCAGCAGGCGAGCGCCAAATCGGCGAGAAAAACGGCGAGCGCATGCTGATTCCCGGGCGCTGGCCGATGCGCTCGCCGATCGGCTGGCCGCCATTGCAGGCTCCCGATCGGCCAGGCGATTTTTTAATTTTTTTATTTAATTTTCGAAACACTATATATACGCGATTTGCACGTCATTTTCATTCGCACCATTTGTTTTAACGAGTTTTCTATCTATCTTAATAATTTCTGTACAAGAGCAACAACGCGAAATGGAGCACAACAACGAGTCTACTCCAGTGACGAACGGGTCTTAAACTCCCACGGTACCCGTGGGAAGTGGATGGGGTCTGATGGCCGGGTACTACAACATGTACCCTTGGCAGCAGATGATGCCCAGGATGACATTCGGGGGTAGTATGCCGGGATGGCAGGGTATGCAGGGCAGACCGACGATGTCGGGTGGGCAGGGGTACCCGGGATGCAACCCGGGATGCAGATGATGCCGGGGTGGCACCCGGGGATGCAGGGGACGCCGGGGGGGGACAACGTCTATCGCCCCAGTTTTGATTTTTTTACTGCTTCTTCGCACACATCGACTCAATCGGAGACGCAGTTCACTGGGTGTGATACTTTCTCCTTAGAGGAGTTGGGGATAGATCTCGGGGATGCGGACACTCCCGTTCAAACGGGGGGAGTAGGGCGGGATCGGGGCGCGCCAAAGAATAAGAAGGGCAAGGGCAAGAGGGTGGTCGGCGAGTCGTCGCAGCCGGCTGATGACGAGAGCCCGACACGGAGAAAGTGGACGGATGCAGAGAACGTCGTGCTGTCCAAGGCGTGGGTGAGTGTTTGCGATGATCTCCTCGCCTCAAACAATTAGAGGATCATCAACTTGTGGGCTAAAATAGCAGCAGCCTACAAGACATTTTGCCCGGAGGGGAGGCTATGCAGCGGGGAGGAGTGCCGGAAGGGGTGGGACCGAATCAGGGCTGCGGTCTCCCGATTTTCGGGCTTGTACACCAATGCCCTCCGCATGCAGACTAGAGGTCAAACTGACGAGAACTGCAGGAGGATAGCGGAGAAAGTCTTCCCCGTGCCCGGGCTTTATAAGGAGTTCACCTACTGGAACTGCTATGAGGTGCTAATGGACTCCGAGAAGTTTCGGGCAGGTGTTGATGCTGGCTGGCCGAAGAAGCAGTGACTGAACTATATCGGTGATTACAGCGGCGGCAGCAGCGGCGGTTCCCACGACCTCCCCGAGAATGTTCAGAAGTTCTCGTCCCCTCCCGCGTTTACTCGCCGCACTCACCCGGACTCGACAGGGGTCCCAGGAGGTCCAGTCGGCATCCCCCCTGTTGGCAGGTCGACAACCGAGCTCGCCTTCTTCGCGCGTCAACAAACGCGGGCTCAGATGTACAAGATCTTAACTGACTGGAAGACGGCAACTGACCTTGAGGAGAAGAGTTTTCTTCACTCAATGCTCGTGAGTATGCGGGCCGATTTGACTGCCGCCGCGGCACAGTTGGGGGGCTCAGACGCGGGCTCAGATGCCGCAGATTTGGGGGTCCCGGATAGCGGCGGCGACGGCGGCGACGGCGAGGAGTGAGACGGAGGCGGGGGGCTCGTGTGTGGAGGAGTTTTTTTTAAATTAATGTAATTTTTTTAATTAATGTACTTTTTAAAATTTTAATATTATTATTGAATTTTTCCGTATCTGTGTCGTAAATTTAATTCTGTATTTTGTGTGATTGTTAATTATTTATTTTTTATAATTTTGTTTATTGTGGCTAGGCTATAGCTAGCCTATTGCTTGTCCTGATGATGTGGCAGAAGGAGTATTTCGTGCTGATGATGTGGCAGGAGGAGTTTATGGCTAAGCTATTGCTAACCTATCTCTATTGGAGATGCTCTTAGAGGACGGAGGTAGTAATACTAAAACAAGAAGAAAAGCACTACGATAGTCATATTGTGAATCCCTATTCTGCTTGCTGGAAAATTACACTAAGTCCTGCTGTTCTCACCAACAATAATATTTATATATGAATTTTCAGAATTAAATTCCTGTTGAGGCTCCTCTTCATCCTACCTTAAGAACAATCTTCATGAACTCGTAAACAAAGAAGCATATTGAAGCCGAAGGTAATACCTGATATACAATACAACCAACAAGATATCAGATCAACGTATCATCTATATGCAGAATTTAAACTCCCGTTTACAGCAGAGAGTTGGAATGGTCTCACAATCAATGAAAAAGCGCAGGCGACTATTTCACCACCCCCGTTGGAGGTGCAAAAGAGTATGCAGTCATATTTCGAAACTGAATCTATATAAGCCAATTAATTGGGTTTTGATGATTCAGTAGACACTATATTCATGTATACTGAGTAATGCATGAAATTCTAGCTATCTGCTGCATCGGTTTCTTACTTTCTTTGGGTATCCCTCATAAGCATCTTACTTAATGAAGCATGTGTTTCAATCGCATAACAAGCAAATTTTCATCTCATTCAGATGCAAAATAAGAAGGATTGAACAGAGCCATGAATTCCTTTCTACTAATCAAGAAATTATGGAAAAGTCCCAACAAAAAGTAACAGATGACCTTACGCATAATGAGGAGATTTTTTTGTCAACATTTCAAAGAAGGGGAGAAATAATGTAAATACTGTTCAGTGTTGTTAGGGTCGCGGGTCGGTCCGGGGCGATGAGGCTGGACCCCGGGTCGCGGGGCGATGGACATATACTCGGGTGAATGCAGATAAGACCTGCATACGATTGTTTTTTTGTCAACATGTCAAGATTGTTTCAAATTCTCAATTCTTTTTCTTCCCTCGGGTGAATGCAGATAAGCTGATTTCAATATGTCATATACTCCATAAAACACTGCGCCTGATGGTGCCATGCTCAGAATTGAGGGCAATGACCCCTTGTAAAGAGAACGAACCCCTTCATTTTGAATAACATGTCGAAAAGCGCCAATAACTCCACCCAGTACTTCCCCTCCAGGTGCCACAAGCCTGGTACGGATCTGAAGCAAGTATAGTTTTAGTGACCTCTTGACCAGACTCACCAGATACAAAATTTGGTTTCTATATCACGTCAAGAATCCTCAAGATAAAGAATAACATGCATAATAGTAAATAAATTATCAGAGCAATTATAGCATAGGATAACGATTTCATCCCACCTTCCATTCTTTGAAGGGGAATAGTGGCATTTACCTTTTTGTACTTTGCATTACTATAGGAACACTTAGTTATTCACTCATTGACAGATGCAGAGTATTTATTAGAGAGAAGGTAAAACATGATACTCTCTCTTTTCACATCAAATTTCAGAAACCATGCTCTCTAGTTACATTATCACCTAGCATTGTCCTTTAAATACATTTTGCACCAATATAAATGACTAAGGAGTTTGGATTATTGGAAACACCTATGTGAACCAGCAATAAAAGCATGGCCTCTACAAATACATGAGCAAAAAACTAAACTCATTTGCGAAATCATTTTGCTTCAAGGACATTAAAATTTCTCCAGTAGAAACAAAGCGGGCAACAAAGAGGGGTATTTCAAATTGTGAGAAGAATTGATGCCCCAAATATAAAAAGTAGAAGAACTAGAGCACTTTATGGATTGCCACTCACTATATCCAAGGGCAAGCAGAGGACAGTAGCCGTCATACCAGCTGCAGCGCCCGCAATAAATCTCTCAGAATTCGTGGTTTCCTCATTTCCAAATAGTTTGGAAGCTGCTTTCTGTATGTATCATAGGCGCATAAATTAATTGCCTTGAAAGGTGCTGTGCGCAGTATGTTGACAAAATTTCCCTTCCAAAAGCCTCTCAAGCCTTGCATAGTTGCTATTCTGTTAATGAGCATGTACAAGTCCCCCTTCTCGCCACGAACTATATACTCCAACTTCAGCCTCTCCAGCGGAGCAAGGCAAGTTCTGTTTCAACAACATTCCATCAGCACAATGCTGCTCTAGCAACAAAACAAATACAGACACAAATTGTAGGTTTGACATCCCAATATTTTCTTCTCCTTGTTGAATTACAGAGAATCGTTGGAAACAAGTGTTGTGCAATCATAATGCAACCCTATCAATACGGTTCTCAATCTTAGTGGTCTAAGAAAACTCATAACAATAACACAGCTTTGCAGAAGTAGAATACCTCAGTAATTAGTTGACAAACAATAACATTACAAAAACAAAATTAAAATTAAAATTAATAACTAGTAAAACACAAAGAATAGGGGGCAGAGGCAGACCTTGAAACCATCGCAGCCACAGCACCAGCGCACAAATGCTTGGTGGTGTTCATCGCCCCCCGCCCCCTCAACCGCCTATTAACCCCCTTTTCCGGCTTCGTCGCGGCACTGCCAACCGCCTCATTACGCTCACTAGATTCCGCAGAGTTGATAATTGCTCCATCTTTCCCTTTAAAAGACAAACTCAAACACAAAAATTCGCCCCGTTTTCTCAGAGATTGCAGCGGGCGACTGTTACAAGAAACTTCGCCGACGATTCTATTGACAATTGACGAAGGAATTGCGTTCGAATCGAGGAACAATCCACCGGAACAGAAAAATGAGTTATTCGAGCTATGCGTATAATCGTTAAGCCGAAGATTGGATTCTGACATTTCGTGCGTCGAATTCGGATAAAATTGGGGAATGATGTCAGGTATTTGGGATATTAATGGTTGAAAATCGAAATGTTAGTGCATTAATCACATGGAATGATACGAAGCAGCACCTATTTAGCGCGGTTTCCATGGATAGCAGAGCTCGCTCCCTGCATCAGTAGCACAATGTTGTTCTGGCTTTCACCTATTTAGCGCGGTTTCCATGGATAGCAGAGCTCGCTCCCTGCATCAGTAGCACAATGTTGTTCTGGCTTTCACCTATTTAGCGCGGTTTCCATGGATAGCAGAGCTCGCTCCCTGCATCAGTAGCACAATGTTGTTCTGGCAAAGCTACTGTTGTTTGATGCTTACCACTTGTTTTTGCCGAGCTTTGTATTTTTGTGGGGCCCTCTTGGTTAATACAAATTCTTGTTCTTAACTAATTATATTTATGCTGTATTTTTGTGGGGCTCTCTTGGTTAATGCAAATTCTGCTTCATAACTAATTATATTTATGCTGACACTGAAATATACCGACCCTACAAAATAAATACATTTATAGTAGTATGATTATAAATCCATTTTTATTTTAAATTTTATCAATTTAGCTTGAACTTTCACATTTTTTTCAATTTATAATAACATTATTAAAAATATTCGACATTAAAAGTTTTGTTGGGCGTTGGGACCATCCACAAAACTAGAAGATTCATTCAAACATACAAGTAAAATACATAGAGCATCTCTATATAGCAGATACGCAACAATTCAGTTAAGTGATCTCATATTTATTATTGTGCGGATATCAAATGAAGTCAAAATTATAATAAAATTAATGACTCGACCTCTAAATTAAAAAGATTAATCCTTTTAAGTGTAACATATAAATATAGTACTTGGAAGACGATTTCCTTGCTTCATATTTTATCCAACAACTTCGTGAGTTTCAGTATGCTTTCACTTTACCTTTATCAATCAAATTCAACATATATATGCTTTATCTGAATGTGATTCCAAAAAACATTAAACTTGTCATTAATTATGCAAATCAAGATAATACAAAAAGTAGTCCTGGATAAGACTATGCATGAGCTCACAAGTTGGCTCATGCATGCATGTTGCTACTTACAGCCAAGATAGTGAATTGGTGTCGTTAATTCTGATTCTTAGCCATTCTTAGTTAATACTATTCTTTCATATCTTTTCTACTTGTCATAAAAAAAGGACAGAAACTATTCAATGCTTTTGTCGGAAAAAAAATTGCAGTTATGAGATACTTCATGAGAAGTTTACAACTTGGCCTAACTAAACAAACTTAAATGTAGCATGTTCTAATCAAGAGTAACACAAACTCCTACACCAAATTAACCAGAAACAGAATTCAAAGTTGAATGAAATAACACCAAACATACTAGTGATCATCTCAGCCTCCTCACTGCGGTTGTCCTTCTTCAGCTTTGGGGGCTTCCTTAATCTCATCAGCTCCTTCCTCCTGCAATAAGGCATGATCTTAAAAATCACAACTACAGAGCTGTTGATTAATTTGATCTTGTAATTTTCGGTAACCTGAACATCGGAGGTCCATAAAGTGAGGTTGTCGCGAAGAAGCTGCATGATCAAGGTGCTGTCTTTGTAGGACTCCTCGCCTAATGTATCCAACTCCGCAATCGCTTCATCAAAGGCCTGGTAATTAAACACCTCAATTCATGTTTACATTATACAAAAATATTAACCTCTTTTTCTCATTTATTCTTCTATATGCACGTACTTGTTTTGCTAGACTACAAGCGCGGTCGGGGGAGTTGAGAATCTCGTAGTAGAAAACGGAGAAGTTGAGAGCCAATCCAAGCCTGATTGGATGCGTTGGGGTGAGCTCCGTGTTAGCAATGTCCTGCACAGTCATTTAAATATTATGTATACAAAACGTAGGACTATTTAAACGACGTCATTTAATACCTGAGCAGACTTGTAGGCGGAGAGAGTGCTCTCAGCAGCGTCTTTCCTCTCGGCGCCAGTCTTAAACTCAGCCAAGTACCTATGATAATCGCCCTTCATCTTAAGGTAAAAGACCTTGGAGTCGCCGGAGGAGGCGGAGGGGACGAGGCGGTCGTCGAGCATCTTGAGGATGCCGTCGCAGATGGTGCAGAGCTCCTTCTCGATCTTGGAGCGGTACGTCTTGATGGTGGCGACGTGGTCTCCGTTCCCCTTGGACTCCTCCTTCTGCTCGATGGAGGAGATGATCCGCCAGGAGGCGCGCCTCGCCCCGATGACGTTCTTGTAGGCCACGGAGAGCAGGTTCCGCTCCTCCACGCTCAGCTCCTCCTTCTCCCCCAGCGCGCCCGACACCTTCTCCATGAACTCCACCATCTCCTCGTACCGCTCCGCCTGCTCCGCCAGCTTCGCCATGTACACGTTCTCCTCTCGCGATGCCTCCGCCATTCTTCTCACTGATCAATAGAATAGAGGATTTGGGAATATGGTGTGTGTGAGTCAAGATCCAAACAAGGGGCTAGTTAAATTATATGGACAGAGGGAATTGAGGAGATTCTTGTGTTTGCCGTTGCAATTTGAGAGGATGTGCTTAATATACGCTTCCACTGGGGATGTATGTCCATTCACCCACCATCCATTTCTATTTTATTTTACCTTATACTAGTAGTAGTAGTATCAAATAAAACAGCTATAAATATTAGTACTAGTATTATACAAAGGCACCTAACACAATAATTGTAAAAATACGGTCAATTTATCACATCACATAATTATGCTTAATACTGTAATATTTAATTACGAACACACATTTCAATAAAAATTTCGGTTAGATAAATTGTTTAATTCCATTTATATTGATCGATATAGATACGAACAATAAATCTATTGTGTAATTTGGGGAAGATAGCACCTCTATATAATGACCATTAGAATAAGAGAATGATCATGTTTATCAGCGACCAAGAGATCCATTTGTTTTTGTAATTAATGTTGACTAAAAATATAACTTTTCATATAGATAGTAGGGGGTAATTATGTTTATATAGTACGATGGGGCCATGCCACATAAGATTTAGTTTTACAAGAATACCTGCACACTAAAATTTCATAGCATATATTTTTTCATCAAATTCAAAATTAATGATAAAAGACTTGAATTGATTTATAGTTAAGGTATATTTTGCCTATCTTATTAATTATAGTTGCTTATATAAAAAAAATTAGTGCTTATGTTACTCACTAATAATAACATTAATACCAATCTATACTAATCTAAAGTGACAGTTTAATGAAAAGACAATTTTATCCTTTTTGGAGGGAAAATGTGAAGCTATTTTGTTTACCCTTTTGGTCATTTTGAGAAATGACAACTATTGGACAGAAAAGAGGCAGCTCCTATTGAGTCTGCACATTTTGTTTACCCTTTTACTTCTCAAAGAAGATTAAACATCTATATAAAACACACCATTAATTGAATCTTCACATTTGTGGACTAATTTTCTGATTTTTTTTATTTTTGATTGCAGCATAGCAGAGCTCTTTGAATTCGGCGACAGCTCCGGCAACGAGTGACGACGGCGGCAAAGCTGAGGGAGGAGGGGTGGCGGCGGCAAGGCAGTGGTTGGCCGAGTGAAAGTGAGGTATCCGGAGCGAGAGAGATGGGGAGGAGAGGTGAGAAGACGAAAAAGAAGAGGAAGGAGAGAGAGAAGAATGACGACGGTGGCGGCTACCAGGCAGCCACGTCGTCCATCTCCAGATTAATTCAAATATCCAATCTTTACCCGCAGGGGAAGAAGAAAAAGGAGTGGAAAGAGAAAGAGAGAAGCTGAAGCCGACCATGCCGCTGTGCAAGCGGGGCAGCGAGGCAGCTGGCGGGTGAGGCGGCGAGACGGCTGGTGAGTGTGGCTAGGGTTGCAGAACCAAAAACTCCTCCCAGTGAGGCTGGCATCTACCGTTCAAGGGAGAGAGGGAGAAAGATTGAGGCGCAACATTCATCTAGGGTTTAAAGGAATAGTTATTGTATATAATTGGGCTTTAATTTAGGCTTTAATTGTATGATATGAAGTAGTTTAGATTTTATAAATTTTATGTAGTGGAGTAGTATAGAATTTATATTTAATGTTTTTTAATTTAAATCGAATTTTATAGTTGCAAGCAAAGTTGCAACTTGCAACCATATTCAAAAGGCTACAATCAAAAAATATTTGCAACCAAAGTTTTAATATGCTGCGATAATTATTTGATCTTTCTCACAAATATCAGCATAGATCATATAGTCTGTGTTTCTATACCCAAAAACATAGGGTGCTGCATCCCATATTAGTTTTATTTTTTATTTTTATTTTTTATTTTTTCATTTTTGTAATATTTTCATTATGAAAAATGATAAACTTTTTCGATCTTAAATTTGTGGAGTACTATGCTTCTTTTAATCATATTTGCATTATAATGAACATTATATATATTGGTATCATTTTTTTGAATAAGTATTCTGCATGATTAAAATATTTGCTAACGTATTTTAATTAAGTTTCTTTTAAAATCTCCCCATTAATAATTGTGTTGATGTCATGAATTTAGCTCTTTTGCTTGGCATCCAATCAATTTTAACCACATTAACCTCTTCCACTTTTTTAGTTATAGTTTAATTACTTATTCTGACTCTTACAAGACAATGAAAAATCAAAGTACAAAGAATAGAGTGTGCAAATGAATATTCATGTGCGAAATCATGAAAATTTATCCCACATTCTTGCACTACAATATCCACTTTTATTTTATTGTGGTGATCGATGGTTATAGAGAAGATATTGGATTTTTCAATTGTATTGATTTTTACTTTAATTCTTATCCACTCAACTCATAAAGATAAATATTTATAAATTTCTGGACTTTACAGGCAAGCAATGGGGGCGGACTATAGTCCAGACTATACATAGTCTGGAATATAGTCCGTCATTGCGGGCACCTGGACTGTAGCCCGCCATTGCAGGCACCTGGATTACAGCTCGGACTATGATTTTCTAATTTTTTATTTATTTTTGTTTTTATTCACATTTTCCATTCTATAAATACACCATATTATCTTCATTTCTCACGTCTTCCAATCTCTTTCCCCAACTCACTTCCCATCGAAAAAATTTGTTCATGTAACCGTTGAAATTGTATATTTAGTATTGCACGTTGTATTTTTTTGACTTTTTAATAAAACGAAGTTTTCCATATTGTGGTCTTAAATTTATGTATATTGAAAATCTAAGTTGTGTTAGTAATTTTTTTTCACAAATTACAAATATATTAAATTTTATTTTGAATAGGAAATTTTATTTTAGATTAGGACTAGAAGATCATTCTTCCTTTTTAATTAAAAAATACTCCACCCGTCCCCGATTAATTGTCACTCTTTGATCGGGCACGAGTTTTAAGAAATGTAAAGAAAAGTTTGTTGACAAAGTTAGTGGAATGTGGGACCCACTTTTTTATATTTGTTTTATAATAAAATGTGAGTGAAAAGAGTTAGTGGAATGTGGGACCTACTTACCATTTACGGTAAAAATGAAGTGTGACAATTATTGAGGGACAGAATGATATGAAAAAGAGTGACAATTAATCAGGGACGCAGGGAGTATATAATTATAGTTTTTTAATTATATACAATTTATATTCATTAGCTGAAATTTTCTTTGGTCCGTGCATATCACGGGTATTAAAAGACATTTTTTTAGTCATTGACAATTGTTTGTTGCAATTTCAAGAGTAACGAGTCCATGAATGATTAAAGGTTTTAGTCTATACTGAGGGGTAATTACACCATACATACAAAATATTTCACTAATATTTTAAATTTGTGAAAAAGTTTTAAGTTAGCATATACCAGACATAAAGTTTGATTATTGTTTTTAAATTTCAATATTTTGAGTTATTCAGTTGGATTAGTATGAAATATAAATTATACTTTTATAGTATTCCCTCTGTCCTAACTAAGTTGAGTCAAAACTTTTGGGCACGACGGTTAAGAAATTGTGTTAAAAAGTAGGAGAGACAAATAAAGAAAGATAAAGAGAAAGTAAAGTAGATTATGGAATTAAATAAAAGTGACTGGATGTTTTTTAGTCAAAAAAAGAAAACGACGCAACTTAGTTGGGACATCCCAAAAAGAAAACTTAGTTGGGACGGAGGGAGTAGCATATTGTGATTGAGACGAGTTAGTGAAATGTGAAGTTCACTTACTAAAATAAAAGAGTAAAATGAGATCATTATATATGGACGAAGCGAAAAGGAAATAAAATTAAAATTCTTCGCTGACAAAAGAAGTATTGCAGGCACCTAGACTATAATTTGATAGTTTTTTATTTAATTTTTGTTTCTATTCATAGTTTCCACTCTATAAATACACCATATTTTAGCTTCATTTTTCATGTCTTCCAATCTCTTTCCCCAACTCACTTTCCGTCGGAGAAATTTGGCCATGTAACTGTTGAAATTGTATTTTTTAGTATTGCGCCTTATACTATTTCGAGCTAAAAAGAGGTGCTATTAATTTATGATGGGGGTTTATTAATTTATGATGGAGGAGAAAGAGAGAAGGGACGCCACTTTTAGGATGGGGGTTTATTAATTTATGTATTCCATAATTTTTGGGCTTTATTATGGGTATTAATGTACTACTTGGGTATTATATTGAGATTTAAATATATACTCATTTAATACTTAAAGGTTTCAATTTGGGTGTTTTGCTCGATTATGTCTTAAATTAGCCGGGATCCGTTCATGATACTATTACTGCAATGGATGTACTGGTAAAACTTTTATATGGAAGTTTTTGTTAGCCGGGATCCGTTCTAAGGGTGATATTGTTTTAAACGTGGCATCCAATGGCATAGCTTCTTTACTTTTGCCTGGAGGTAGACCAGTTCATTCTTGATTTAAGATTCCCATCATTGTTAATGAAGATTCTATGTGCAATATAAAACCAGGGAGTGCACTTGCTGAACTGATTGTAAGAGCTAAGCTTATCATATGGGATGAAGCTCCGATGATTCATAAACATTGCGTACAAGCCGTGGATATGACTTTCAGAGATATCATGCGTGTATGTAATGAGCTCAGTACAGACAAACCCTTTGGCGGAAAAACAGTAGTTTTTGATGGTGACTTCGGACAAATCTTATCAGTTGTTCCTAAGGGTAGTAGGCAAGATGTTGTGAATGCCGCTATTAACTCTTCATATCTTTGGAGGAATTGCACAGTTCTGAGGTTGACCAAAAACATGCGACTTTTGAGTGCTGCATCTTCTGATGAAGTTTCACGATTGAAGGAATTTTCTTCTTGGGTTGCTTCTATTGGAGATGGAGTTGTTGGTGGTCCAAATGATGGCGAAGTGACTATTGATCTCCTTTCAGACATTGTTTTGTCTAATTCTGGGGATCCTCTTAGAACAATTGTTTCAACGATATATCCGTCCTATATGAATCATGAAGAGTTGAGTAATTGTTTGCATGAGCGTGCCATACTTGCTCATACTTTAGAGGTTGTTGATGAGGTTAACCAATTCATGATGTCGTTGAATCAGTCTCAGGGTCGAGTTTATTTGAGTTCTGATAGTATCTCAAACTCAGATTTGACCTCAAATGGCTTAGCTGAGATACATTCTGTTGAATTTTTGAATAAGTTCAAGTGTTCATGTACATATAATCATGAATTGTTGTTGAAAGTTGGTACTCTTGTGATATTGTTAAGGAATATAGATCACTCGAATGGATTGTGTAATGGCACCAGACTGGTAATTACGCGTTTGGGTGATTATGTTTTGGAGGGACAAGTATTGGGTGGCCATAATGTTGGTCATAAAGTTTTGATTCCCCGAATGTCTTTAATACCATCTGATCCAAGGTTGCCATTCAAATTCCAACGACGACAATTTCCTTTGGTTGTGTCGTATGCAATGACCATTAACAAAAGTCAAGGTCAATCTCTGTCTCATGTTGGATTATTTTTACGAAAACCAGTGTTCAGTCATGGACAATTGTATGTTGCTATATCTAGAGTTACGAGTCGTGGAGGTCTCAAGATTTTAGTTTGTGGAGATGAAGATGATAATAGAAGCGATGCTACTGTTAATGTTGTTTACAAAGAAGTTTTTCAAAACTTATAAACTATTGGTTGGTTTGATGTTGTTTTCTAATTTTTCTCTTTAATCTCTACTCAAATAACATGTTCTTTATTTGTGTATCTTATTCTAACTAACTTATACTCTTTGATCATTAGTCATACATCTCTTATTTGTCATTTATTTTACTCCACTTATTTATAATCACATTTATGTTTTTGTAAATCTTTATATTGTTTTTAATTCTTAGTTTCTATATTTTATTAAATTTATATTCATTATTTAAAAATTATATGTCCCGTGCATAGCACGGGTGTAAATACTAGTAATACTAATATACTACTCCTTCTCTCTTTTAATGGAGTACGTGTTTCGCTTTGACTAGGCACGCATTTTAAGAAATATAAAAAAGTGAGTGAAAAAGTTATTGAAAGGTGAGTCATACTAATATTATAATAAAATATTAATAAAAATAAATTAGGAGAATGAAGGGTCTATAATTAAAAGTTAAATATAAAATAAGATAATTAATAAGATACGGTTAAAAATAGAAAACTGAGATAAATAATGGGGGTTGGAGGAGTAGGACTACTATTTCCTCCGTTAAATTATAACTGAGTTATTCTTTTTTAGTTAGTACTACTACTACTTTATATAACGAAAAATTACTACTACTCCGTAATATTTACTCTATGCTTATTTATCTAATTTACTGTCTTTCTATAGTTAATAGCCACTCATTCGTCCAAATTTGTGAGTTATCCTCGTCCAAATTCACTCTCCATCGGAAAGCACGCGAGAAGATAGTCTAAATCGGAGATCTGATCGTAATCCGGCGCCGATTGAGGAGTCTTTTCGCTTGGTTTTCTCTCTTTCCTTTGCGTTTTTAACTCTGCGACCTCCTTTTCAGTCCTTTTTATCCTTTACTTACACTGTTTATCAAATGCCTCGCCTTCACAAATGAGTTACTCTAGCTGAATAATTTTCATATTTTTGTTTAATTATTGAAATGTATGTCCTGCCGCGTTCTATGCAGTCTCATTGAGTACACCCATGCTTCTTCGGATATTTCATATTAACCTGAGCATTCTGAATTAATGATATATTTTTTTTCTTTTATTTTTCGTTTGTACGTATACTTATAAATTTTTGTGGAAGTGCTTGCCTCTTATGATACTATCATTTGTAATCCTCTGAAAATATGATTCATTTGTTGTTACATAATAACATAAGACTTGTTTTGCTAATTGGTAGTAGTACATTAGATTGGGAGGGTGTTTTTTACATAGCTTATAAGTTCCACAGTCTTCGAGAAATAATGTCTGAAAAGGTTATTAAGTTAGAGAAATTTGCAATTTAAAATCGTAGAGGGAGAAAATTGAGGATACATGAAATGAGAAGAGTATACATTAAATAGTACAAATTTTAGTAGTCTTTTGGTGATATGATTTTTGCTTAAAAGATCATGAAGAAGGAGTATGGGATTGAGGAACTTATTTATTTTCACAGTTTATAAGCTATGCAGGACTTTAAGCTCTTTATAATGTTTCAAAATTCCTTCTATTCAAAATATATGGCATCCTTTTTTTTTGCACACAAATTAAGGCATGTTTTTTTGAGGTGAAGAATGTGAGTTTTGAGTTGAGATAGCACTTCTGCAAAACCACTTATGGGTTGTTTCATTTATAATGTCTCAAACCCAAAAAGTGCCTTAAAATTGTCTTAATCTCTGTAACCTAAGCATTTTGAGACGCTATTAATAGGAAGGAGGTCGCAGGGAGTGTAAGCTAATTACTGAATCTGTTGCATGTTTATTTTTCTTCAAGTTTTCATGAGCATGAGAATGAAAATAACATGGAAATTCGTATTAAAGAATCATATTAGATAATATGTAGAAACACAATAGAACTGATATTTATCTCATCCTGATAATCAGCAGCACAAAATTTGATCGCCTCCATGGTAACCATCATCACAACTAGCACCAGAAACCCATGTTCGAGTTCGATCCCCCAAATTTGCTTCCATAACACAGTCCCTTCAGCCAGATTGTCTCTGTTTTCTTCTTCTTTAGCAGCAGCAGCTGTGGTTGTGAAATGCAGCAACAATGGCAGCCCAGCTAGCGATGATGGGAGTTTGAAGGATATCTTATCAGGCATGGTGGATGAGAGAGTTGAGCAACTTTTGAACAAAGAGGAGAACAAGGCTCTTTTACAAGGACTGGAGCAAGCCTCTTCCAGAGTTGAAATTGCCAAGAGGCAGCTTGCTGAGATTCAAAAGCAAGAAGAGGAGGCCAGGGTTATGAGGGAATATATTGATCAGCTTGAATCAAAGGCATCTGAGGTACCATCATTTTGTAGCTAGCAAAGTGTATGGTGCTCTCATTCTTGATTGCTGTAGATATTAGTGCAGACAAAGAGTAGCATCGCCAATTTAGTGAGTGATTTCATGCTTTTGAACAAATTGCATAATAGACATGATTGTGGTCTAGTGGCTTTTTGCTGTATATATGTCTAAATAATGAATCAGAGACTAGGATAGTTTATGACTGAAAACCTGAAAGATAGACATGGAAGACCTTTTATCCTAAAATGGCGATCAAAATAGGGATACATCGACTTCTTTGACTCAATTATATATTTGCACACCAATGTTCTTACATGCCTTATTGTCTAGATAATTGCAAGTGCATACTTATACACAGAAGGATGCTTATTGGTTTTGTGATTGAAGATTGCTGAATCCCAGAAAGAAATCTCAGAAGCAAGAGCTATGGTGGAAGAAGCAGAGCTATCATTGAACAGTGCTTCAAAAGAAATGGAAAGTGGAATGTCGGACAAAGATAAGGAGAGACTGCAGTCTGTTATAGCTGCTTCAGTATCTGCTGTTGTTGGCACTCTTGCAGAACTTCCTATTTCTTTGTCCCGGGTTACGAGCAATACCCAACTGATACTACCTCTGGCTATCACCTTTGCTAGTTGTGCATTATTCGGAGTAACTTTCCGCTATGCAATCAGACGAGACTTGGATAATTTTCAGCTAAAAGCAGGGACATCTGCAGCATTTGGCTGTGTAAAGGGTACCAGCAAATAAACTCACCTCTTACTATAAGACTGTCTAATGATAAATTATTTTCATATAATTATAACTTTGGTACTGATGGTTGAAGACATAATTATATTATTTTTACTCATTATTATATTCGCGATGCAGGGCTAGCAATGCTCGAAGCTGGAGCGCCGCTGGAGCTAAATGCCAGCAGCATTGTGTCCCATGCTTTTGATGGTGCGGTGTATGTTTCTGAAAATCTTTTGATTTTTCTATTTGCTGGAGTTGCTCTAGACTTTTGCATAAAGTTGAGAATCCTTAGTCCATTTCCAATTGAGAGAACATAACTATATGTCAAAGTATAATTTTTTTAATCAGATATATTCTCTTGAGTACAGTTCATTTTTTTTGGTGTACATTTCACTAATACAATTCATTTATAGGAGTACATTTTTTTTACCTTGATCAAGCTTAGTTATGAACTATTATTGATGAGTAACAATTTTTTTTATGATATTGCAACATGGCACCCAAACCCAATACAGGGGGTAGGCTGCATTTTGGTATCAAAGCTTACATTTTGTAAAATTTCTATATTTTCTTGGATTTCAAAATGGGCTCGGTGGAGAAAATATACCAAGCCCGCGACCGCATCTTGTCCCATGGCATCAGACTGCCGTGACAGCTCCACCTCACCACCGCAGTGACTCGTGACCGATGCACCTTTGTGTCCCATGCATGCCTACGATGAATTGATGATGTTGTCATGAGCGAGCCACTATGTCCATTGTGCTCACTTCCGATGGTGCCACCAACATCTTAGGCAAATCCCAAAAAAAACGGCCAAGTTAGGCCAGCATTTTGCATCCATCGTGAATCAGCTATCATGCCCACAATGGTGGGTGGCATCATCGTGGTTAAACCTGAGAACTGTCTCATGCATTTTCGTTTGATGCACAATTTATGATCTCAATGTTTTATATGGGTTGATAATATTATGTGGGAATCAATATTTAAAAATGCATCAATTTAACAAGATTAATGACAATTTTTAAGCAATTGAGCGGAAAATTATTAAGGAAATTCAAGGCCCGGCATTTAGAGTTGGTTTCAAATTTTATATAATACTCATCATACATATTTTAATTTAATTAGTTTTTTACAATATATATTTAATATTTATATTGATCCTTTGGATCATGAATCTTATGAGAGGTATGGTTGACCAATGCCACGTCCGCCCACGCGTTGTTACCACGCTGAAGCAAAGAATCCGCTACGGGAAATTCCCAATCCCTTCTTCTACATGCAACGCGCGATCACCGATGCCATAAATTCTCCATATATCTCAATCCGAATATCCATCCCCTTCTTCTCTCAATGGACTCCGCCTCGCCTAACACTAACCCAGACTTCCCTCCCGTCAAAGATCGCCGCACTGATGCGCTCGGCGATCTGCGCGTTATTCCCGACGAAATTCTATGTATTATATTGACTAGGCTGGCGCCGCACGATGTTGGCCGCCTCTCCTGCGTCAGCAGGTATCATTACTCTCCAATTATGGAATTTATTGTGCTGGCAAAATCATAAACTGTACTGCAATGGTTATTCTCTTATGTTTTGGTGTGAACCGACTTTGGCAATTCCGCATCTTTATGGTTTGGCTATCAAATTAAGCTAAAAGGGTGTTTGGCTAAGCTTACTTTAAATATCTTAAGCTCCAATTTCTTATAAGATGTTTCAAGCGCTTATAATATGTTATGCATCAAAAGCTAGTTAAAATGTTTCGGTAATCAAGCTCAAAGTTACGGGGAGTATCATGAGTTAGACATATAATGAAAATTGTGAGTTAAAGAAAGAGAAATGTAGTTAATGAGATGATCGTGAATCATGATTCATGAAATGTGAATGCCATATGATGGAAATAACATATCAACGTAGAGTTATTTTTGTAAATTGGTTGTTTATTATGTGATCATGGTAAAATAAGATGGGATTTATGAACTTATTATTTTTGGATATATAAGCTGTTGGAGTTTATTTTTAAGGTTTTTTAAATGTTTAGGAACTTAGTATGCCAAACAATTTTCAAAAGCTTATAAGCTCCAAAAAGTTTACAAGCTGTTTTAAGAAGGTTATAAGCTACACCGAACACCCTCTAAGACATGGCATTCAGTGGTGTTATCTTGGAAGAAAGCAAAACGGCAAGAACATTATTTCTGATTAATGATTAAATCTGCCACGCCATGGTTCAGATTGCAACACTTGCTATGTGCTTATGAAGAGTTTTCATGTAATCATGTTATACGTGGTTTGGACATTGGTATTTTCCTATAAATGCTTTAAGGTCATTAGAAGGGTCAATTTTTTATAGCTACGGAATGAGGAAATATCTTGTACAATCATAAAGTTGAATGCGGCCAATTTCCTTTATTTTGCCGTTCCTTTGCCTTAATATTGTGATCTGACTGTCCCGAGGAGGGCAGTGGGTCCAACTTTCTGAAATTCCACCTTACATTGATATCAATCTGGTTTTGTATTGAGAAAGATGATTTGTTATATAGATAATTAGATTTTCTTTGAGGCTTGGATTGGTTGGACTTGACGCTCATGTATGCTTACTGTGCTACTTTATTTATATCTTAACAGTTTTTGAAGCACTCTAATCCAAAGTAATAATGCTAAATATTGTTGTCTGTCAGAACCATTCATTTATAGATTCCGACTGGATTTTCATTAGTTGGCTAGGCCGATGTTTCTTCATTTACCGCATTCATCTGGAGCTGTAAAGATTCTGATTGTCTGTGCTATGTTAGCTTCCTACTGCATGCCCTGTTTTTAATTTTGTTGTTGGATATAGCGTGATGTACATACTGTGCAATGAGGAGCCTCTCTGGATGAGCCTATGCCTTTGCATTGCAAATCATGAGATTGAGTACAAAGGCTCATGGAAGAAAACAGCCTTGGATCAGTATGTTTCTTTGACTAATTTAGTTCTTTTCTCTACAACCTTGTCTATGAAGATCATATATTTTTTAAACCTGACATATTAATCGCATTCCATGTTTTATGGTGGTTATAGACTAAATTTGCTACACAAATATAATGAAGCTCCTAGAAGAACTTTGCAGTTTGATGGTATCTAATTTCTGCATGGATTTTATTCGAGTTTAGCATTCTTTAAAGGATTATTTCCTGCTTTCCTTACATGCATTTTTTATCACCTTATGCAGGATTCAGTTCGTTGTTTCTCTATAGAAGATTGTACAGATGTCATACTTTATTAAATGGATTCTCTTTTGATGATGGAAATGTGGAGAGAAAGGAGAACATGTCCTTTGAAGAGTTTCATATGGACTATGATTGTCTAAAACCGGTATACCATCATCGACTATATTATTAGAATCGTTGAGAAACTGAATAAATCTACTTACTCCACAAGTCCCAGTGTTGCTTGTCTTTTTTACCGAACTCATGGTTTTTATATGAGACTTATGACAGTTCAAAGTGTCTATATAATGCAGAAGGTTACTGAGAAACGGTAGTTTGACACTATAATTCCAAGAGAATGCACTCTAAGGAATAAAAACCTTGCAGTTTTATGTTAATGGAACTCCGATTTGATAAGTTAGAAGGAGTTAGAAGCTAATATATGGGGCATAATATATGTTTTATATTTGTTCTGCTATTTTTGAAAAAGAAACTAATTTTGAGTATTTCATCAATCACTGTAGAATAACCAACTTCCTTGTGCTGCATGTTGGTCTGGTTTGGCTAATCTGTTGGCTGAGTAACGATTTTGCCAAAATCATACTCCCTCCATTCCATAGTAATGGAGGCGTTTCTTTTCAGCACGGAGATTAAGAAAAATTGTGGTAGGTGAGTTAAGTAAAGGGAGAATAAAGTGGAAAATGAAAAAGGTAGAGAGATGAAGAGAATAAAGAAAGAGAGAGTAAAGTAGGTGTGGAGAAATATGTTGACTTTTACTATAAAGGGAAATGACTCTATTACTATGAAACGTACTAAAATGACAAAATGACTCTATTACTATGGAACGGAGGGAGTAGCAATTTGTATATGCTGATATAATTCCTAGTTTTGTGCCAGGTCATGATAAGTGGATTGGCTGATAATTGGCCCGCAAGAAAGTCATGGACAAGTGAGGAACTTTTATTGAAGTATCCAGAAACTAAGTTCAGAATATCACAGAGAAGTTCAAAGAAAGTCAGTATGAAATTTAAGGATTATGTTTCTTACACGCAAGTCCAACATGATGAGGATCCTCTTTACATTTTTTCTGATGAGGTATTTTGATTTCTCATTTTTGGCATTTACCTCAAAAAAGTTTGTTTTTGTCAGTTTCAATTTTTGAATTTGGTAGGAGTACAACTGATAAAATACTTGTTGCAGTTTGGGGAAGTCGCACCAGATTTGTTGAAGGAATATAGTGTGCCACATATATTTAAAGAAGATTACTTTGATGTGCTGGATATTGATCAGCGACCGTCTTATAGATGGCTTATAATTGGACCTGAACGATCTGGGGCATCTTGGCATGTTGATCCAGGTCTGACTAGCGCATGGAATACCCTCCTTTGTGGTCGAAAAAGGTCTGTGAGGATAAATTCCATGACCAAATAATAATATAAAAGTATCACTGTCAGGTTTCTTATAGTATATAAATATATACTACAATACAGGGATGTGTTAGTGAGAATTGGCTTTTATGTGAGAATTGAGATACATGCACAAACACATAGTCCATCAATGTGAGATGAACAAATATATATGACATATGAACAACGATATTCAACTAATATGTTATCCGTGTGGTGTATTGATTTTTTTTTTTCATTTTGGGTTAATGGGTTACATGGATTACATGGATTTGCTAATGTATTCACTAGGTCCTTGAACAGTTATTAGTGAGTTAGGGTTAGTATTATTTTATTGTTATAATATTGAGTGCGGACATCATCAGTGTACTCAAATATATCATTGCTGTTATCCATATATGCTTGTTTGATGTATGGCTAACCTTGGGTTCACACCATAGCTTCAAAAATAACATCACATTTTTTGCAGGTGGGCATTGTATCCACCTGGAAGAGTTCCGTTAGGAGTGACAATGCATGTAAATGAGAATGACGGTGATGTTGATATCGAGGGTCCATCTTCTTTGCAGGTAGTGTTCTATATAAAATTCTGCATCATTTGGTTTTCCTCTTCCCCCAATATTTGATGCATTTTCTAAACAATGGTTCTATAAATTTGTAATTCTCCTAGTGGTGGCTGGATTTCTATCCCCTGCTTGCTGACGCTGACAAGCCAATAGAGTGCACCCAACTTCCTGGAGAGACAATATATGTCCCAAGTGGTTGGTGGCACTGTGTGCTAAATTTGGAGACAACTATTGCAGTCACACAAAATTTTGTTAACTCCAAAAACTTTGAATTTGTGTGCTTGGACATGGCTCCTGGTTACCGTCATAAAGGCGTCTGCCGTGCAGGGTTGCTTGCTCTTGATGACAGCAGCTTTGTGGATGATGAAAATAATTCCATGTGTACTGAAAATGGCTCAAGCCACTTTAATCTTGACAGGAGAGAGAAGAGGCTAAGGATAGAGGAGGGGTGCTCTGAGAATGGTACAAATGGAAAATCTATGACTGATGGATGTGGTGGTGATTTAGAATACTCTTATAACATAAGTTTTTTGAGTAAGTTTCTGGATCATGAGAGGGATCACTACAATTCTCTGTGGAGCTCTGGAAACTGTATAGGGCAGCGAGAAATGCGAGATTGGTTATGGAAGCTCTGGGTCCAAAATCCAGGACTTAGGGACCTAATATGGAAGGTATCACCTTTCCTCATTCAGTTATTCATTGTTTGATGGGCAGTCTTTTGGGTCAACGTATTTATTGGGTTTGGGAGGTTGGTTTGGTTTCTTGTATGTGGGTAATATGCAAATAATCTCAAGATTCGCGAAACATAGTAGAAATACCCAGTAGTAGTTATTTATCGTATTAATTTTGATCTACCTCCATTTTAGTATATATTTAGTATATCCATTGATCGTCTATATTTGTTTTAGTACAATTTAGTATATTTGCTTATCAGTAATAGCAGGCCATTTATGGTTTTATATTTGATTATGCAATGAAATTATCATACATTATTAACAACATGATAGTTGGGTTGGATTCAGATTTTCTCAATCATATCAAATACTAGTGGATTTTATTATTTTCTTATTTGGCTGGATCCTCTTTGGTGCCTGATTGTTTTATGTCATGCCACAGGGAGCCTGTCTTGCGTTAAATGCTGGGATATGGTATGAACGTGTGGGAGCCATTTGCAACTTTCTTGAATTCCCAGGACCTTCACTTGAAGAGAAACTTCCTGTTGGCACAGGCAGCAATCCTGTAAGCTCTACACTAACAATTTTGCTGTGGACCAAGAGAAATAGCTAACCTTTTGGTTCCACCTCTCAATATGTTCACTTGATTTTAAAGCAACTAACCAGAGCTGTACTGTTGTACTAGTATATCTTTTTCTAGAATGAAATGATGCTTAAAGGGTCTTTTTTTCAGTTTTATGAATAAGCCCCCTCTGCCCCCTTCCTTCCCAAACACCAAAAGGAAAATGCTCAAATATGTTTTGTAGGTGTATACGTGTAAATGTATTATATACAAAAGTTAGCAAAATTAAGATGTTCAAACATAGTAAATATGCAAGTACCATCCCTCACTGTGTAGACTTGTGAATATGATACATTGTCATGTTTTTTGTACTACATGTGTTTTTTACTTTGAAAAGAGTTTCGGTGAGTAACATGAGTAGCTGACAAGTAGGTGTGTAATTTTCTAATAGGTGTATCTTATCGACGACTATGTGATAAAAATATTTGTTGAAGGAGGTCTGGAAGCTTCTCTTTATTGTTTAGGCACTGAGGTATGTTTCATTTTTCTTTATATTTGAGCTCATAGTGTGTTTGTGTGTGTTTTTTCCCCTTCCTTGTCCTTGATCTTATCTTCAACCTTTCTCTCCCTTTTCAGCTTGAATTCTATAATATAGTACATAAGTTGGACTCCTCTTTGAAGACTTACATTCCATCTGTATTAGCAAGTGGGATTCTTCTTTCTGAAAATGGGTCATATAGAGTCTTGCCCTGGGATGGTAAAGGCATACCTGAGCTGATTGGCAGCAGCGGTATCTCAACAATAAAGCACAAAGAAGTTGATTATCCATTTGGTCTCGTGGCCAAAAAGAATTTTGAATATCTAAATGCAGGAAAGCCATTGAACGAATCAGAAAATTGTGCTAAACCCTCTTCAGTGTGGCCCTATATTGTGACAAGAAGGTGCAAGGGGAAAATATTTGCTGAACTGTAAGTCATATCCTCATCTGTATAATTTTGTTGTGCTAAGAGAAAAGCTATGTTATGACAGCATATGCAACTTTACATTGTTTCATTTGCAGGAGAGATACACTCTCATCTGAAGATGAGCTCAACCTGGCTTCCTTCTTAGGCAAGCAGCTGCATGATCTCCACCTGTTACCTGTGCCCCGTCCATCTTGTAATATCTCAGTTCCTGTGATCGGAGAGGATTATATTCAGCCTTTACATTGTAGTGGGCTTTCAGAAAATGTTACAGATAAGATTGGTCATCCAGCCGATTTGGAGTTATTTATCAGCATCTTAAATCGAAAAAGGAAAGATGTTGGGAAGCGCTTGTCTCAGTGGTAAAACATCTCCACTTAAGCTTAGTATAAATATCTGGCAGACATAGGCAGTTATTTTGCATTTTTTTGTGTTGGTCATCTACATATCCTTTAAGACAATGTTATTAATGGCTGGGGTATGGCAGCTTATGACTCTCAATCTTGGAAGTCATGGAGCCTGCAGAATCATCAGTCTTCTTAATTTTCTTAATGTTTATGATTGGGTGTTAATTTGTTATTATGAAGGACTGATTAGCCTGTTTCTTCACTGTTTATTCCTTGCAGGGGTCATCCAATACCTAGTAACCTCATAGAGAAAGTTGATGACTACATCCCTCGTGACTTGAATATATTATTTGATCAATTGGAGGTGATTCTCATTTACATTTCAAAGAAATTTGCTAGTCCTTTGGATGTCTTGTATACCTACCTTTCTTCTCTTTCTATGTAGCATAAGACAGAATGCCGATCTTACACCTGGATACACTCTGATATTATGGACGATAATATCTACATGATGCCTTACTCAGATTCTATGTTAGAGGAAAATCTTTCTGAGCCTTGTGTTGAAGAGGGCGGCGCGCACATTAAAAGAACTAACAGCAGCAATATACATAAGCTTTCTTGGGTTCCAAGCTACATCCTTGATTTTAGTAATTTGTCAGCTGGTGAGTTCTTTGGCTTGCTTGCTTATTTCTCAATCTTCTTCTTGTTCATCTTTGTCATTCTTTCTTCCATTGTTTGTTTTTTTTTCTAGTTATGCGTAAGCCAACTCCGCCCATCTAAAGTTGTTTCAGTTCTTTTTCCATGTTTAGGAACTTTCTTACCAGGTTACATTTTACAATAGGAAGTTGACTTAGACTTACTAAAGCACTTGTTGCATAATTTCGAATTTGATTTCTAAGCTTAATGTCAACTGAAAAGAAATGCATTAAGGATAATCTAAAAAAACTATTTTGAAGGATTGCATTTAAACTGATCTATTCAAGCTTATAAAGTGAATCATCTCAAATGAGAATTGTAACGAAGAATTGTATATATCAATAACAGATGATAACACAACGCTTAGCAGATTGGAATTGACTATTGAGTATATATACTTTACTTTTTATTGGTTATCTGAGATTGGAAGGGCTAGATGATTTGTGTATGGTTTAGGAACTCATGGTGTCATTTTCAATGACTTTGATCTAATCTTATTGATTTTTTTATACTTTTCTTTTTATTTTACTTGGAACCCTAACATGAAAGAGTCGATTCTTACAGTAAATGAACAAAAGTGTGTCCATTAAAACAGTATCACTAATAGGCTTAAAGAATCAGCTGTCTTGCTTACGTGTTCTTACTACTGTTCTAGAATCATGAGCACTCTTGTTCTATCCACACAAATCTTAGAAAGAAGTTATCTTAAACCTGCATTATCTAAATATCGTATATACTATTACATTTCTGAGTCTCACATAATTTACACCCGACTCTGTAAATTGACACTTTCCTCATGCAGGCGAACCCATACTTGACCTGATTCCAGTATACCTTGATATTTTCCGCGGAGATCCCCGTCTCCTGAAACAGTTCCTCAATAGTTATAAGCTCCCATTTGTGAGGCAAAAAACCCTTTCAGAGGGGGTAGAGAGCAACAGATTCAGTCGGCTATCTTATCGAGCAATGTAAGTTGAGACCTTTTTGTTTACTAGTCATCAATATAATTCTATGGGTTCTTCATAAAGTTCGTATACTCAGTATGTTTTGCTATTTCTCACAATGATGTGTTTTATGCATGATATCGAAAGGCATCTAGATTTACTAAATCAAATAGAGACTAGAAGAAGTGGAATATTTTATGCTACCAATCTTTTTTATTCTTAAATACTATTCTGCCTAAACATTATTTTCAGCCAAATTTGAACTGTTCATCCGTCAGTTGTGTCAAGAGAGCCCACTTTGAACAATTTGGTCTTTGAATTATTATATGGTTTGCTTGAACTTTTGGATTTGCAGGTGCTATTGTATTTTGCATGATGACAATGTCTTGGGAGCTATTTTCAGCATCTGGAAAGAATTAAGGTCAGCAACATCATGGGAGGAGGTTGAGGAGAAAGTTTGGGGTGATTTAAACACTTATATTTAGTACTCCACTAGTAATTCTCATTTTGTTCATTTTTTCTGGCCTTTTTTTTTATTTTTTTAATTTGCTAATAGATTCAGTGTTATATCCAACAATCAGTTTGTAATACAAAGCAATCCCGATATTGGGATGTGTAATTTAATGAGACGTGCTTCATATTGTTATTATTAACTATTTATTATACTGATAAAATTGAATGAACAATTTCCCATTTTCTTTTAAACTGACGCAGTATTTAGTGATAGTTATAGCAATTGTAATGAAACTACTTGAAATGTTGTTGCAGAGGCCTTCCTCTCACATGATACTGTGAATATTCTAGGGTGGCGGAATCAAATCACATCTTAGAAATAAATTTTATTCCTATATATTTTGGTTCAAATATTTCCAAATATATAATAAAACATTCTCCCAATGTCATCCAATTTTCGAAAACCTTCACTATATGATAATTTTATATGAATTACTCTCAAATTAAAACTTTTGGTGGAGTACTTATTTTCTCCAAAAAATTTACCTTTAATTGACAAAAATGGTTGAGATTAGAACTATTCCACAATTGAGTTTAGTATAGTTAAATAACTTATACAGTATTTATTTAAAAAATCATTTATATAATTTTTATTCTATATGATATGACTATAAATTAATGTAAACTGTTATGAATCAGTGTACAACTGTAAATGATTTCTCGCTGAATTCTGGTGGGCTACGTGTTAGTTATTTATAGGCAGTTTCTAGTTTTAAAGATTTTTTTTATAACTCGCCGTGTGGGGTATAAAATCCTAAGAAAGAGTTTTTATTGCAACAGTTTTTTCTTTTTAAAAAAAACACCTTCAAATAAAAAGTTACTATTAAATCAGTGATTTCTAGTCTATTGTGATACTACAATCTTTAATATTTCTGTTTAAAAAGTTGTGATTTTCGAAGGTGTAGGTTTTTACTACTCCTACTATATTTGCCCTACATTTGGCATGTCGGTGGTATTTGAACCGACTTTGGGTTTAATATTTTGGTTAATTAATTGAACTGATTCATAATATCTCAAATATATGAATCTAAACATTTATCATAATCTGATTTGTAATTAATTTTTCTAAGTTATTATATTAAATTATTATTTAATTAATAAATTGTAATCTAAACATTCATTTGGTTAGATCATGGTAGATCTAGATTTTTGTTTTTTTGTTTATTATATTTCTCTTTCACGTAACAAAATTATTTATGATATTGTTCAAATAATATTGACGAAATCTTTATTTTCTATTTACTGTTACAATATTTTAATCATGTTTTTACATCAGACACGAGCACCAAAGAGATTCACTAAATTAATCAGTTTATTACTAATTTTGGAGAATGAGTAATTCTTGGAGTTGAGAGTTAATTTAGGAGCCAAAAAATAGCAATAAAAAGTTTTTGTGTTTACCGTCAATCATCTCATTTTCGTTTCTCGTGATTCTTGGGTACGTTCTTCTCTCTCTCAATCTTTCCATGTTGTTTTCTTCATTTATTTGCATTATCTAAATTGCAGAATTCATAATATGATTGATCATTATTTATGGGATTTATTTAACTTGAAAAAGATTTCTGTAGTATTATGACTAATAATGCGCTGGTTTTGTAATCTTCTGAAAGCTTAACTATGATTATGTCAATATGCTTAAATTGAGAAGATAATAAGCAAAACTACTATTTCAAATTTTAGGAAGCAGCAAGGCAATCGATATTTTATAATGTACAATAACTAATGGGAAAATGTATTCGTGATAGCTCCTAATTAGACTAAAAAACAATTATGGTATCCTACATGTTGATATTTATTGCAACCTCATTGCATAAAAAGAATTGTTGATTCAAATTTATTGCAAGTCTTTCTGCTCTGTATTCAGACATGATCGTTATTGAACGAAAAATATGTCCAAATTTTTATTCATAGCATACAGATAGATTTCCTACAAATTTTGGTTTCTTACAAACTCTAACTGATCATATTTCACAGATGGTTAGCTTCTCCTAGCATTCTATCATAATAAGAGGGTGCTATGAATTCCGACGACGATGACTCCCCGTATGCTTCACCTACCCTTGACGATAACGCGTCAAATAATACTAACGCGTCATCACCTCGAAGCAGAGCTTCGCCACAAGGGCTAGATGACGAGAACAAACCGTCTAATTTTTTCTCAAATTCCGAAGAAAGAGCTGCTCTTGAACGCGCAGTCGCCTCTCTAGAAGACGAGAAAAACTCATCTGTTGGTGTCTCAAGTTCCGATGTTTCAAGTTCCGTAAACAGAGCTGATTATCCTTCGGAAGATGTGAAAACAAAGGCACCACTTGTCGTTGTTTCTGAAGATAGACCAGTCAAGTGTTTAGAAGACGACGACACATCTGATGTTTCATCGTCTAAAGGCAAAGCTTCACCAGCCGCGGTTATATCAGATACAAAGGCTGCTGACGTTTCATCGTCTAAAGACAAAGCATCACCTGCCCCGGTTATATCAGATAACAAGGCCGCTGATGCTTCAACGGCCAAAGACAGTGCTCCGACGCCTCAAGGTAGAGCTTCTCCTGCAGTGGCATTAATGTCTTCAGAAGATGAGAACAAATCAGATAGTGTTGTTCCAAAAGCTGAAGAGAGTAACAAGAAAAAAGAAACTTATTTTACGCAATCAGAAGCCAAGTCAGACGCAGTTCCGCCCTCTCCGGTTGTATCTAGTGAAAAAGAAGCTCCGAGCGTACTCATGGTACCAGAAGACGGAGATCCTCCTGGAAATGCTAGCCTTTACAGTTTTCCGACGTATGGAGAATCCAAGTCTTCGAGTGCGTTGGAATTGAAAACTAGCAGAAACGACGTTGCCAATGGACACGCAGTGAAAGATGACAAGGCAGAAAGCAAAATTGTTGCACGGCCATCTACAGATGATGACTGCGTGGCTGCGGTACCATCTCCGCACCACAGGAGATGTGTTAGTGTTGACATTGCCAAAATTCCTGCTAATTATAGTAACAGTACTCCGAGTCCAAAAACCGATTTGGGTAGAGCCCGAACACATATTGACACAAGACCACCCTTCGAATCTGTGAAGGCAGCCGTCTCAAAGTTTGGGGGGATCGTCGACTGGAAGGCCCATCGTGTGCATACCGTGGAGGTATAACTCTCTCTTCGCCGTTTGGATTTCCTTACCTTGTGTTACATAGTACAAAAAACTGATGCAATTTTAATGTGTACCTTACTGTGATTGCAGAGACGGAAGTACATTGAACAAGAGCTTGACAAAGCACAGGAGGAAATGCCGTCGTGTAAGCAACTATGTCAGGCAGCGAACGAGGCGAAAATTCAAGTCCTGAAACAGCTAGAAAGCACTAAAAGACTGATTGAAGAGTTAAAGCTTAATCTTGAAAGAGCGCAAACAGAGGAGCAGCAAGCAAAACAAGATTCTGAACTTGCGAAGCTGAGGGTGGAGGAGATGGAGCAAGGGATTGCTGATGAGGCTAGCTTTGCTGCAAAGGCACAGCTTGAGGTCGCCAAGGCACGGCACGCTGCTGCAGTTGCGGAGCTCAAATCTATCAAAGACGAGCTCGAGCAGCTCAGACGAGACTATGACTTACTGATAGCTGAGAAAGAAGCAGCTGAGAAAAAAGCTGAAGAAGCTCACTTTGCTTCTAAACAAGTTGACAAGTCAGTCGAGAGTTTGACAATCGAACTCATTACTCTGAAGCAGTCGCTAGATTCTGCACATTCTGCACATCTGGAGGCCGAGGAGCACAGAATCGGAGCAGTTATGGCTAAAGAGCAAGACAGTCTTAACTGGGAGGTGGAACTGAAACAGGCTGAGGAGGAGCTCGAGAAACTAAATCAGCAAATGATTACAACGAAAGAATTGAAATCAAAGTTGGCTGAAGCTATGACACTGCTGCAGGATTTGAAGGCTGAATTGGCTGCTTATATGGAATCCAAATCAGATGAAACCGGCAGCGAAGATCCACTTAAAGAGCCTTTGACAAAAACTCGCGCAGACTTTGAGACTGCTATCAATGCAGCAAAGAAGGAGCTTTCAGATGTAAAGCTCAAACTCGAGAGAGCAACAAAGGAGGAAAATATTTTGAAGGTGGCCTCCGCATCATTGAAATCACAACTCGAGAATGAAAATGCGGAGCTTCAGGCCATCCAGGAAAGGGAAGGAACAGCGTCCGCTGCAGCTACGTCTCTCCACGCGGAGCTGAACAGGATCAAGTCCGAAATCAATGCCATACGGATGAAGGAGGAAGAGGAAAGAGAGAAACTGGTTGACCTTCCCTTGCAAATGCAGAAGGCAGCTGAAGAAGTAGAACAAGCAAAGGAGCTAGCAAGAACAGCTGGCGAGGAGCTCAAGAAAGCGACAGATGAAGCAGAGGAGGCAAAAGCAGGTGTGAGCACGAGGGAGGGCAAACTGCGCGCAGTTCAGAAAGAAATCGAAGCTGCAAAGGCAGCCGAGAGGCTGGCACTGGCAGCTATAAGCGCATTGCAGGAAAGTGAATCTGCTCAAAGGAACGTGGATGAGGATTCAGTAAACGGAATCACACTATCTTTAGAAGAGTATTACGAGCTGAGCAAGAGGGCACACGAGGCTGAGGAGCAAGCAAACATGAGGGTGGCTGCAGCTATGTCTCAAATAGAGGCGGCCAAGGAGTCAGAGCAGAAGAGCTTGAATAAACTGGAGGAAGTGAGCCAGGATATGTCTAAGCGGAAGGATGCACTTGAGATTGCATTGCAGAAGGCCGAAGCAGCCACAGAGAGGAAACTGGGTGCTGAACAGGAACTACGAAACTGGAGAGCTGACCAAGAACAGAAACGGAAGAATGCTGAGTCCGCTACCTCAGCCACAAATACCGGTAAGAGTTCAAAAGATGGGAAAGATTCTAAGAATCAAAAGTCTCCCAAGTCAGGCTCCAGCAAAGGCACAGACACTCAAGATGGGAAAGCTGGAAAGAAGAAGAAGAAATCATTCTTCCCGCGAATCTTCATGTTCCTGGGAAGAAAGAAGTCATCGCATTCGTCTTCGAAGGGAGAGTAATTTATCTTTCTCATTTACAACCATTATTGCTTCACTATAGCTCTGCCACTATGATTCAACCAAATTGAATTATACTGACTATATGTCAGGTTTATAGGAGAGGACCAGAGTGACTGTTATGTTATCATCTGTTGTAAAAGTACTCTCTGTAAATCTTTGAATAGCCTACTAGAAATTTGATTTTTTTTTATGAATAATTTAGTGATTTATGGCATTCAGAAAATGAGAAGTCGTCCTCTTTGACAAGTTGCTTTTCTCTCTCTTTCAAGTTTCAGGGAATAACCTTACTCTATAAACTTAAAAGTGAATTATTACTAATAGCTTATCATTTCTTGAAATAGCATTAAGATAGTAAATTACCAACAAAATTAATTAACGTGGATATGTTTACATAAATTCAAATGATTAAATGTATTAGTAGTTAATGTTTTTTATACATATCTGTAGTAATAATTGCATAATACTGGTAGTATTTATGAATTATGTTCTCTTATGTGCAACTAAAACAAAAAGGAATCTGAAGAAATATGATACTGTATAGAAAAATCAACATGTTGGGAAAATTCTATAATATACTTGATTTCGACAGAATACCAAAATCCCTTGATGATAGCTTTGTTGATGTAATACATAGTTGATTTTGATTAAATACCAAAATCCCTAGACCAACCAACAAACCACTACTGCAACAAACATCTTGTTACTAAAAGAAACCAACTTTTGGCCACTCAAGTTTGGTGTATAATAGGCGTTGGTTTAAAGTATGATCAGCCTTACTATCTGGCCCAGGAACCGAAATGCTTTGGTTGTTTCTCTTAGGCACCTGGTTTTCTCATCCCTTGACCAATGCTGAAACATAGTTATAAAATATAATAAAGACATATGCCCTGCCCCCAGATATCAGAAAATAAATTAATTCTTAAGGAAAAACTTACCTCTCCAAGCGCGTTAAGCTTCTCACGAACACCTTTCAACAACTCTTCTGCATCTCCATCCCATTTATAGATCTCCAGTTCTCTCCCATCAAAGAGCATATCTGAGACCTGGTAACGATTTTGAATCTAGAATAAGGACAGGCAACAAGAATTACATATGTAAACAAACACATTTTCAAGAATGTTTAACATGCAGATTTGAAGCACAAAACCCCTGAAACCTGAATATTTACGTTATGGCTAATAGAATACAGAAGCAGAGAATATCCTAATAGAGTTCGAGATAAGGCATCACACATATCCGGGATTTTAAATACTGTAAATTGCCTGCATGTCCCTGCAAAATATTAGTATCTGCAGAAGGCCAGGATTTCATGAACGGCCAAATTAATTGGCCGCTTGCAATCATCATAGCTATTACTATATTGAACTCTCAAGGCATTCGAGTTCAAATATATCTAAGAATTTATACCCTACCATGATTAGCCTGCAAGTGAACTGCTGTTAATAAAAAGTCAGATTTTTTAATGCGGTACTTAAACATAGTTTTCTTTTTTCCTTTCTGGCTAAACTTAGTTACTAAGCAGCATTGAGAAAAACAGACATATTTCAAGGTCCATCATCTAATTCAGAATATTAAGAATAATTCAGTAATGGAGATGGAAAGAAATGACAGTGCTGAAGAGTAATCGACATGTATATACAGCCAGAGGCAAAGCATTATGATTTTCAGCATTAGTACATGAAAGACATCAACAACGAAACGAACCAGGCCTCATGATACCTTTCTAGATATCACTTGCCCCCCGGCTATGTGTGAGAAATAGATGTTGTAGAAGTGGCAGAGGAACAATGGCGGACTCTTCTCCGCAAGATCCTCCAAATATTTCACGTAGTTGACTCCTGGATTACTAGGTTCTGGAATCTCATTACCTTGCTCCCTTACCCATTCTAAATCCCTTGAAATGCAATCTGACCTTTCCAAACCAGTCCTCCTAAAGTAAACATCTGTCACAACCAAAGCCATGAAGTCAGCTCATGAGTCCACTTTTCACCATCTACACAAAATGCCCAAATTTTCCAGATAAAACAGTTCATAAACACAAGAAATGCAAGCAAGTTCATACTTAGAATTCAACAAAAACAAGTAGAAATAGAAGAATTCTCACAAGAAACATCAGTAGACTCATCAACAATGCGCTCAACTGTGCTGAAAACCAATCGGCTGTCCACCAAAAATTTCATAAACCCCTCAATACTCGGCTGCCACGTCTCATTAATCTCATCACCGTTCTTTCCCTCTTTCTCTTTCTCTTTCTCACTCTCAATTTCTAGGTCTTCACTAACAACAGCAGCAGAAGCTCCCCGGCTCTTGGATTTCCCGTTGTTTCTGAGTTTCATGGCCACGAACCGCATCTCCTCGGTGATACCATTATCCTCGCCCGGGTATTTCTTCCTGTAACGGCGCCGCCGCTGTTTCACCGGAGACGGCGACTGTCCATTTGGCGGCGGCGCTTCTTCGTCGTCCGAGTATTCTTCAGTAAATCTGTCAATTCGATCCGTGTCGTAGTCGCTTTCTGTTTCGGAAGCTGTGGCGAGCGAGGTGAATTTTGAGCAATTGAAGAGAAAAGGATTTGTGTGGAGTGTGAAGAATTTTGGTGCGACGTAGGCTTTGATCAACAGCGGCGTGGTAGCAGCGGTTTTGATGAAATTCAGTGATGCTGAAGGGTTTAGACTGGAAATGTATGCCATTTATGCAGGAACGCCAATTTCCATCCAATTGATTTATCGCTTCTATTTAGTATCAGTAACGTAGTGATGATTTGCTCACTGTTGCAGTTTTCTGGATTTGCAAACGATTTCAATTGTTCTGGTGTTCAAGTGTTGCAATAGGCTGAGATTATCGACTCGACTCGACTCGAGTCGAGGCACATGCCATGCCATGCCATGGAATCAATCATGCTTTATTATGATTTAACAAAATGTGTCTTTATATTTCTTTTAGATTTAAATTTAATACTAAGAAATTGATAAAGTAATAAAAATAAGAATCGCTAGTAAAGGAAAATAAAAAAAAAAGTTAGAAAGAGAATCAGAAATATGGATTAAGTGAGAAAATTTGTATTTTTAAACCCCTCTATTTTTTGTAAATACTTCAAATGGTAAATGAGATTATATTTTGTGGGTGGAAAGAGGATAAAATATTAGAGAAAGTTTGTATTGTATTTTTTATGAACATCTTAAAATGGTGAAATGAAATTATATTTTGTGGACGAAAAGAATAGGAATGTAGTATGACTCAACAAGCTGATATTTCACGATGAAATGTTGAGTTTAAAATTAATTATGTATTCCAAAATTTCACCAGCATTCGATAAATATATAAATACTTTTCCATAAAGTAGTATTAAGAGATCATGCTTTCGACTTTTGAGAACTTGCTAGAATGATGGTAACGACAGAATCTTCTTTTACTATTGAAATATATTTTGAACAAATTCAAATTCAAATCATTAACGTGTTTTTGCATCTTAAGCGTTATTCAATAGCGTCCAAACTTTTTGACTTAGTGGTAAATTTGTCTAGTAAAAAGACTGTTGAAGCCGATTTTAAGTTGTTAATTTGTTGAATAGTGTTACACTATTCAACAAGCTGGAGCCCATGAAAATAGGGGTGCACCTATTGAAATTTCAATGAACGTAAACAGTTTACAGAAATCAACCCAGTAAAACAACTACGAACCACGTCTTCTAATGTAGTACTCCATCCGTCTCGCATTTTTTCTTTTGCTCGTAAATTAAAGATTGAGTAACTCTTGTAATTAAATTACTAGTACTATTTAAAGTGTAATAAGAGAGCACTTAATTAACTCTAACATCTTAATTAAATACTCTAATTCTTATTCAAAATATAAATGGTGCAAATAGTTTCAGATCTAAAAAGAAAAATGCGAGTAGCATGAGACAGATGTAGTACCATATTTATGGATAACATGGATAGCCATTTATTTCTAATATCCATTCATTTTATTCCCTCAAAAGAAGTTCATACATAGCCGTGTATCAGTTACATAACATGTTATTTTTGAGAGGTGATGAACTATGATCCTATTCCTACAGTAGTTGCTCCTATCCTAAAACTGATATATTTTCAGTATTACACTACAAATAACACAATTCTGCAATCTACAGAAAGAATCATCAAGAACCTCTAGTTGCAAAATGTCTACACAATATTCCCAGTCGATAGTTTCTTCATCTGCGCGGTAACAGCATCACCACCATAAGCTTACTATTCGATAAGAACTTGTAACAGATAGAACACTCATAACCGCGAATGAGATCTCAGAAATCAGATATGTTGAGGCTCTGCACTTGATAACATCGATTGCATTACACAGGATGCTGAGTGAGTTGTATATCTACTTGTGAACAGAATTGCTATAATGCAATTTCAGCTTTTTCAGAAACTCAAGTGTATCTTTATAGGATGGATCAGCCCTGCTTAACGGTTTGCAAGAATTTACATGGTCTGTCGAATCCAAAACCTGTCCAAGAACACAACAAATTGAATTGGTGTTTCAAAAATATTGCCTATAAGGCAAACACTTTCTGCAAGAGAATGACTTCTTCATTTTCATCAATTTACCTAAACTGCCCCTAACAACGGAGATTAAACCAGCCAATACAAGACCTATTACTTTGTTGAAATGGCATGCCTTCTTTGGTTTTATAAAATCTAAAAGAAATGTGTGTGGTGTCATACAGAAAACTGACAACAGAACTGCAAGCATATAGTGCATACTTAACATGCATACTTATCAAAAACATTGCAGTAAGTAGAATAACACAATGGCAACAATCAAATGAAGCACTGGAAAACTTACTACAAGTTCACCAAATCCAGGATATGCAGATTCCATCGGTACAATTTCCATACGAAAGGCCCAGCCTCCATAACCCTCAACAATTGGGGTTACCTTTGTCTGCCAAAGCCAACAGATGTCAGATTCGTAAACAAAAACTTTTCTAGAAAAACTGAAACAGAGGTTCAGAGGTCACCTCACAAAAACTGAGGACGTCAATTAGCTTTTTTTTGTAAAGTTGACGAACAAAATCATTGAGCTCGGTCAACCTAGGTGATCCACTTCTTAACTCTCCAATCTGGCCAGGATAGATAGAACTAACGTTTATGAGATCTCATTGTTTTTGAAATGTACAACAGGTACATTTAAGCTGAAAGACTAAAAAAAAGTCAGAAGTAAAAACTAACACTCGGTGCAGGACGTAAGACAAGACCCATGCGCCAAGGCATGTCCGCTAGCTTGCTGCCAAAATGGGGGCAGCTATAGAAAACCTGAGAAACACGCAAGTACGGCAATTTATACTACGTCTTTCAAGGTGGTATGACTATACATACAGCTTCGATTAATCAAATAAACTTACAATTCCCACAGTATTCTTTACAAAATCATCATTGTTTTCTGCCTTTGCTTGGTGTAACATCTGCTTGACAACCAGACCACCCATGCTGCAGAAGAAATGCTATTATGTCATATTACCAAAAAAAGAAAGATCGTGCCATGTGAATAATAGATTCTTATGCAGAGTAATAGGATAGATATATGTAAAATTTACAGCTTCTTATACTAATGTAAAGGTTAAATTAGAGTCTAATTAATCACTGTAATTGAACTGCTTTGGTTAACGAGGTCCAACTCTTAGAAGTTTACATCTTTCGTGAATTCTTGTTCTTGTAACAAGATGTGCGTTGTCCCAAAGTCCATCTTGTTAAAGATGAACATCTTTTTCCTTTTGCTTTCTCTTAAAATGTGGGATGCCAGGTTCTTCCCAAATAGCTACATCTAGATTCTCATTTAACACAAATTCTTTTAGATACCCATTTTTTTCTTTTGTCCCATATACAACCTCCCAAATTCGACCAGCTAGATAAAGCAGATTGAGTTATAAATGAATTCTGCCTGGCACTAAGCCAACAGGTTTATGCTTCATTTCGCATGCAACAAAAAAGGGAAATAACATCGCTAAATATTATCTGAAAGCTACAAGGTAGGAGTTAAAATGAAAATACTAATTCACCTTTTTCGTTTCAATATATTATGGAGGAAAATAAGCAATATTTCTTGAAGGAACAAATCAAGTAGTACTTCATAATTTTAAAATTAATCTGCGCAGTTAGGATTCTGTTAAAATGCAATCTCACCTATGAGTTACAAATATGACAGGTCGATCCCCAATGCCTGCAGTAACAAGTTTCTCAAGAAGCATTGAGCTGACTTCCTGCAAGAGAAATATAAGTAAGGAATTAACTTAAAGTTCATATTTGCATCAGAGCGCATACAGGCTAAATAGAAGAACTAAAAAACCAATGTCCTTGTGCATGTGGAAATCTGCAAAAAGTTGTGTCCTTGTGCAAGTGGAAATTTGGTGTTGTAACATTCACAGGTGTCACTATGAGAAATGTGACTGTTGCAAAGTAGAGGTCTACTAATGGTTGATCCAATACACAGAACAAAGATTTGAAAAAGGAAGAGGACATTATGTATTGGTCAAATAACCAAATATATTTGACATATTATACATTGACCACTAACCTGCAAAGGTAGACTAGCTCCAGACCACTGTGTAAGATTTGTCTGCATTTTACATGTGAAGAGTATTAGATGCTAAAAAGATAAACTCACTACCTCTTAATGTGACAGTTAACTAGCCCCAAATTTTGGCAGTTAAGTTAGAGATATGCTGCAAATTCTAAGCTAACTAATAAACAAAAAAATTTTGAATCAAAGTAACCTTGTATTTGAGACTAAACAACCGAGCATGAGGAAAGTCAGCTGCAAGCCATTCACCAGGCCAAAAAGTTCCTTGTTTACCAGCTTCTTCGTCAATCTTCTCAACAAGGCCAGACTTTGTTGATGACTTGTCTTCGGATACCCGCCAAGTTTTAAAGGGACCACCACGGAGGCCATGCACGAAGACAATATCCAGTGGAGGAAAATCCCTGTTCAAGAAGCTTTGAGACCCAGAAGTAGAAGCAGGAGGATTATCATCCCCTGAACCTCTTTGTGACAGCCTATTTTCCTTCTCTGCAAACTCATCATCGACTATTGGACCATCAACAGGATTCAATGATCCCTTTTCTATACACTTCCAATGAGGCAATTCAGGTCTGATTAAAAATATCATGTCAGCATATTGAGGGCAATGCTGTCTTTTGTTCATAGAACTGGTTTCGGTTACACCATCATTTTCTGACTTCCCACTGTCTTGATCACTACAAAATGCATTCAATAGGGTTGCCCTAGCATAACTCTGAATTTTAAGATCATTGCAACCAGGAAGTTGTCCTCTAGCACATTCATCAAGCCATTTACACCAAGTTTCATCGGCAACAATTGCTTTCTGCACTTTCGGAAGAACAGACAGAATGGAAAGCAAACGAGCTGCATGCCTCCTCATGTGAGCCGTTGCTGGAACACGCAAGTTTGAAGGATCATCAACCTCGGAAGAATCATCAGAGGAAGACGGAAACCTCTCTTGCGCCTCGAGAGCTCGTGATGCATCATATGCTTCAATTGCAGCTAGTTGCTCATAATCATCTTCTAGTAGAAAGCGCCGAAGTAAGCATAAAACACCAAGGTCAGCTATTTTGTTCTGGCACAAAGCATCATCAGCACAAATTTCAGTCAGTCCTTTAATGCCTTTTAGTGTAGCATGAGCAGAATCTGCAGCAGTAATTTTTTGTGCTTTGTCTTTCTTAAGATTTTTAAATGATCCTATAAAGGGTTCAAGGGAGAGAAGGTCCGCAAGTGGAAATGTGTCATCACTCCCATTGGGTGTCCCCAGTTGAGTTCCTGCTAAATTAACAACCGCACTTGATAACTGACTGGCAATCTGGATTGCAGAAACAACATTTGCTTGATCAATTTGTGTCTGCATGTTCCAATAGAATCGTGAGAAGTATTGAGAGAAATGACTTCTAAAACATATTCAATCAGAAACAAAGTATTTAAATTCATAAGATGAACTTCACCAACTGACCTTCACTTTTACATTCGAAAACTGAGAACTCCCATTTGCCAAATTATGCTTCCTGAGCCTGAGAGCATCTGTTAGTAAGATGGTCAGCCATCCCTGAGAAATTGGAATAGAGGATGGACCATAGTCTTCAAGAATGTGTGAAAGAATATGTATGGCAGATGAACGAATTGTGTCAGAGGAGGCCTTCCCAAATATCCAAGAAAGTAGAATAGGTGACCACTTTTGTGTCTCTTCTAGAGACATATGCAGTTCCCTAGAGCTAATTAGTTCAAGGGCTTTTGCCAATGATTCTTGGATAGATTTATGCTTCACGGTTTTCTTAGCTGCCTCTCTCATTGAATGAAGACCTTTCTCCATCGCTATTTCCTGAGCTTGAGAGCTTCTCTGAATAGTAACCAATAAAGCAGATAAAGCCACTTGAGCCAAAGGCAAGTCCTGCGTTTGGCTAGCCTGAGAGATAGTAGAAAGAAGACTAGAACTCCAATCTACAATGGAGTTATTTAGAGGCAAGCTTCGGTCTTCTAAAAGCAACAACACCAACCAACTCCCATGCCATTTTACTGATCTCTCAGGCGCCACCAATGCACTCATAACTGCATGCCCATCTCGATCCAGTTCTTGAATGTGAGTGCGATTAACTTCAGATGCCATTGCCCAGGTTGCTAGCGCCCATGCAGCAAAAGGAACTGCCACATGTTCAGAGTCTAAATCATCCCAAAGTCCAGGAACTACTACAGATGACAACTTTCCTTGAAGAAAAGGGCTGTCATTCATTTTGTTGAATAACTGATTTGTAGACCCAGCTCTTGCCGTCCTTGAGTTGTAGGAATCAGAATGATCCACATCGGCATATCCACCATTTCCAGAAAGCCCCAAAACTGCAGTACCTCCAAGAACCTTAATTCCAATACCCTTCATACCTGTCCCACCGTCATCATCATCATCATCATCATCGTCGTCGTCGTCTACATGTTGTTCGTCCCAATGCATGCCGCCCTCTTCAATAACTTGTATAGCTGCTGAAATATCTCTCATTTCAGCGTTTTTTGGCAGCAAGGGTTTGAGTGATAATTTCTCTACATTATCACAGTTGGATGTGACAACATCCATGATTGCTGCTATAAGCATACTCTTGCCTTTATCAGATACATCAAATGAACTACGCTTAGATCGCTGCTCCAACACAAGAACAATGTATAAATATAAAGACACTCCAGTATGCCATCACAATAATTACTCATAACATACTATGTTATTCTCCCATGAACTCTAGTATTCCGACCTTTTCTAGATAAACATAACCAATAGTAAAATATTTATTAGATCAAGGACTTCCACTCAACTAATGATCCTACCCTGCAGGATTGGTCAACGAATATTTTTCATATCAAACAAAAGCAAATTTAGTAACCCAAAAGCATACATTAGCAGCATCAATATCCATCACATATCAAATATTAGCATTAGCAGCTTAACAACGAAGATATAAACATCAATTAAAAACGAAAGTAGAAGCTCACTTTCTTTGATCGCTTAGGTTTAGCAGAGAAAATGAACCTCAGCAGATTGGGAACTGCTTGGGGGCGCCCCAAAACAGCCTCGCACACATTGGGATCAGCAATCAAGTACGCCAACGCCCTGGCCGATTCAGCCTGAGTTCCATTTCCGTCCTTGGCCCCAGCAACAGTTTCCAGCAGCCAGTCGACTACGGCACCACCGCCCGCACCAACAATCGCCACCCTTCGGCTATCGCTGGCCGCCACAATGTCAGCTATCAACGCGGCCACCCGGAGCTCGAACCCCGCCCTAACCTCATGGTTGGCCGAGGACATCACCGACCTCAACGACTGCCACAGCACGGACGCAGCCACGCCCATTTGCCTAGTCCTATTCACAATCCTGTCAATCGATTCATTCGAATTCTCGATCGTTTTCCCAAAGTCCGCATACATTGATCCCGACCTATCCGAAACAGAGGCGTCCTTCGACTGCGCGGCGGCGTAGGCGGCGAGGAGGGTTGCGGCGGAGAAGGCGGCGATTAAGGAGTTCCTCCTAGAGAGGAAAGCGGAGGGGACGTGGGGGGTGAGGGATGGGCGGTGATCGTGGTGGAGGACGGGAGGGGATGGGGAATTTGGGGAATTTCTGAGATTGGAGAGGAGCGCGGAGGGGGCATTGGTATCGCCGGAGGAGGAAGAGGTGGAGACGCGGCGTCGGCGGAGGAGGGGGAAACTGGTGCGGGATGATTTGTAGAGGCGAAGCATTTTTTTAAAATTTGATTATGGCGTTCGCGGCGGCGGCGGAGGGATTCCGTTTTTCAGTTATTATGTAGTACGGCGACGAGAAGGGGACGGCGTCGTTTGCAGAGGTAAGTTGTAGGCGTTTTCTTAGAAAATTCGAATATGCCCAAAACTCAACTTATATCATTTTAATTACTAATTTATTTCTATTTTAACTCATTACTTGTCACTTAATTTTAAAGGAAACTAGTAAGTAGTTTTGTTTACACAAAGCTAACCACGGTCAAAAATGAATCAAACAAAATGGGTAACAAATGGATTTTGGATAACTAGTTTTTCGTGCAGATGTAAACCAGCTTGTTACTTTATAATGTAACTGTAATTGGCAAAATACTAGTACTATACATTTGAGATCTTTTATTCGTAAAATAAATTGTAGTTTAATATTAATGCTAACACATTTCACAAAATTGTGATTATGATACATGTATTTTTTAAGTGAGATTTTAATTGACGAAAAATACATTTTGTTCGTAAAATCAAAGATAATTTTTCATTCACTCTAATAAAAATAATGATTAAAAAATAACTTTTTTATTTTACATTTATTTTATACACAATTTTTTCTATAGAAAATACCCCCACCACTTCATACCTCATTTCATTATTTCTTCACTCCAATCTCTTCTCATCTAATTATCTCTATATACTCAAAAAAATGAATGCCGATGATTTTTCAACAAATCCTGACGAGTCTCCAATGTTCTCTGATGATCCCCAAATGCAAGGCATGACTTTGGCTGATCAAAATGTCTTCTTCTTCACCTATTATTATGTTGCAGGATGGAATCCCAACAATGCTGAAACGTGGAACGTGTTACGTGAAGAATCTCATTGATGTGTCCATGGCGAAGACATTGAAGCCCAACAGGAAAAGTCGGGCGTCACAAAAAATATATTGTTTTATGTTAAAGACCCGTTCACTTTACTAGTTTGATTATGGCCAAGATATAATTCTTGGGCAGAAATTAGAGGTGGGACCCACCATTAGAGAATTGATTACGTGTGTTCACTTAACAAGTTTTGGCCACCTGTTTTAGAAAAGGACGACGCTTTTTTTAGTGTATTGACCAAAAAGCCATCACTCTTTCATCTCCGTCTCACTGTGCACATTTGTCATGCGGGGGTATATTTGTAACTAAGTCCCCATTTCTTGGGTTGATTATTTGTCCCAGATATAATTACCACCTCATGCGGCAGATTTGTTTCTAGCATTTTTGGTATGAACAGTGCGGGCCTTGACAAAATTCTCGGGCTTGAAAAAATAAAGCTGAGAAACTGAACAACATATATTGCCCCTAATTGAACTCAAATCTGGGCATTTCAAGTAAAGTGAACGGGAGTTTAACCCTATCAATGATGACCCGAGTCTTACTAAACATGAGATTGATGCTACAACATGGCATCTGGGTCAATAAGAGTTCTAGCGACATACATCAAATTCTTCGTCTCAACATCTCACACGTATATAGCACATTGGACATATTTGTTTGTAATGATTAAGTTTGAAAAAGTAATCTAATATCTTAATTTTAAATTCAGTGATTGTTTTAATATTTAATTAGACTATGGATGTAATCAAAATTTTGGAAATAAGAAAAATAGTAGTACACATAAATTTCTAGCTTTTTCATGTATTCTTTTTCTCAATTTTTAGATATTTTTTAATTATAATTATTATGTTATTTTCGAATATCGCACAAATTAATGATCACTTATTTGATTTATTTGTTTATTTTATATCACAACATTTTTTTACGTCTGACTTTACTCACATCACATGTATTACCTATCTAACGAAATGGGTTCATATTCTCTATCCTCATTATAATATGCCTAATAATTACTCTGTTCTACTTAAAGTGGTATATGTTTTTATGTCTCAATTTGAGTTGGTGATTTTATGAAAAGAAACATAACTCTCTATTTTATTTTTTTCCCATAATACACTAAACAATCTTACATAATTGGAAACGGGTATAATATTTAGTAAAATTCATCATGACATAAACAATGGGATAGATGAAATGTTAATAAAATAAAAATATGTTTCTATATGCTTATCCAAAATACCGAGAATAACACCCTTTTTCTAGATTCTTCTTATTTTTTTCGATATATAAATATTGATAATAGTGGAGTAGTATATAACTCAGGATCAATATGAACAAGTATACTAAAGTCAGATATTTCCATAAACAGTTTCCAACTCATTGTTTGCTTAATATATTAGTATGACTAAACTATCGGCATTAAATTGTAATATTATGATATAGTACCAAGTTCAATTATTACTGTTATTTTCTTTCTTGATCTGCAAATAAATAAACACGTAGTTTAAACTTGAGCTAAAATCTGAATCTCATCATTTTGGTTTTAGACTGGAATATATATCTTGAGTCAAAATTTAAATGTTTTTGGAGATCGAAACATCTTCATGACCATGACCATGACCATGACAATACCATTATTTAAGATGCTGGAAATCAAAATATTTATAGGTTGATATAGTTATAGAAGGGTGAATATTCGAGGTCAATAATTATATTTTCTTGTTGGGTCTAATATAATCTTTAATCTATATTATTTTGGTAAAAGTGAAATTAAAAAATTAATGTTATGATTTAAGCAAATAAATATTTTTGGTCAAAATGTATCTATAGTAGTAGTAAATAGGGTGACGTAACTAGTTAGATCCAATAACAATAACATATTTTTGATATAACAGTTTTGACGATCGAAAATAATTCAATTTCAATAATACGCAAACTTTGATTCAAAGCTACAAAAAATTTATCTTTTAAGGACATAAAAATAAAGATACGATTATTTATATTGATTTTTTTTTAAAATAACAACAATTTAGGATGCGAAAAGAAATTATCTTTAAGTTGAGAATAAATTATCTTAACCTTTTATTTTTGTGTAACACTTCTATTTGCATTCCCTAATTTTAAATACCAAATATAAGGACGCTTTTTGAAGTCTCAGATGGTATATTCAGAAGCACAAATTAATAATTTTAATTACATTAAAAAATGTTCTTAGTTTTTTTTGTGTAGTACAATTTGATAATAATTATTCCGACTTGAAACGTTTAATAAATATAGTACAGTAGAATATTTCTAAGTTAGACACTCCTAATACTTTTTGGCTACTCAAAATCATGGCTTAAAATTACAAAATTTGGTCCAAAAATATTGTTATGGACAAGGAGATTGGTGCATTCTTTTCATTCAAAGTGGTAGGAAAAAAATAAGGCCGCCTAGTTTGATAGGAGTACAGATAAAGGTGAAGACATTTTCATTATAATTGAAAAATTGAGACAAAATTACAAATTAGTCATAATTTAGAATTACAGTACAAATTGTTGGATCTTGTTAGAAGCAGTTTTAATGCTTTCATGTGACAAGCAGGAGGCAATCACTTACACTGCATATATATTCTGTTAAAAGTACAAAATAGAATGTATCAAATCCAAACACTGAAACCTAAATTTACCCTTTTCTACCTGATTTTCACAGTCAAAATGATTGCATCCTTAAATTTGCTTACATAGGCAAAACCAAAAAAAAAACAGAATTGAATTTAGTAATTTGATTTTTGGACAAGGAATTTACGATATTCCCCCATCCTATAAAGGGAAAGGGCAAATAAAACCAGAAAAAGCAAATTGGCGGCCGAGTAAGACCGAATCCATACGATCGGAGGGCGGAGATGATCCGGATCGAACGGCTGTGAGAAGTTGCGCGTCATCTCAGGGCTTCCCATGAAAACCTCAAATCCTCTCCTTCAGACTCCACACACGCCCCCTCTGTTTCTCTCTCACACACACAAAAACTCAGATTCACCTATACATACACCCCTCCCTATATCTATATCTATATCCCCCCTCACACTATTACCAAATTTCTGCCCATACATTTGAAACCCTCGAAAATTTTTGGGGATTAATTTTCCGAAAGATGCAAACCAGCAACGGTTCCGAATCTCAGCAGAGCAGTTCCAAGGAGAGCAACAACGAGAGCGCCAATGGCGGCAGCAAGGCGGTGCCGCCGCCGCAGGTCGTCGTGCCTGGCCAGCAGTGGGTGGCGATGCAGTACCCCGCCGCCGCGATGGTAATGCAGCACGGGATGATTCCCGCGCCGCATTACGCGCCGCACTACATGCCCTACCACCTCCACCACCACCCGCCCCTGCCCCCTCCCCCGCCGCCGCCGCAGCCGCAGCCGCAGCAGCCCGCCGCCGGAAGCGGCAACGGCGCTGGATCTAATGGCGAGAACCGCACGATCTGGGTGGGCGACCTGCATAATTGGATGGATGAGGATTATCTCCGCAGCTGCTTCTCTCAAACCGGAGAGGTATACATACAAATACAGATCATACATGCATATTTAGTGTGAGATTAACAAGGAGTAGAGCTTTAAATAAAGCTTAGCTTTTTTAGTAGGAGAACTACTAATAGGTTTCACTATACTACTTTTGTTTTTTTTTTGGTTCTATTAATTATACTGATATAGATTCAATTCTTGTAATTGATCTGCGTTTTAGAATGTACATTCAAACATGAATATATTTTGGCTTTATTTATTTTATGTAGATTTGAACGTTACTTACAACCTTTCCAAATTTTGATTAGTGATAGAAAATAGCTGCATTTAATGATGAATTTAATTAATGTCATTATAAATTGGTTCTTTTTGATAGAAATTGCATGCTTTTGTTTCTAATTTCTCTATACATCTCATGTTTTTTTGTGGATGTCTATATTTCTTGGTAATTATTTTGTAATTTTCCTCTGTTAATCACATAGACTTTTACTAAGGCTGAAATTTTCTGAAGCAGGTTTCTTCCATAAAGGTCATCCGTAATAAGCAAACAGGCTTTTCTGAGGGATATGGATTTGTCGAATTCTTTACGCACGCTGCAGCAGAGAAAGCTCTGCAGACTTACTCTTGTGTTGCGATGCCTAACACCGAGCAACTTTTCCGTCTAAATTGGGCTGCATTTAGCATGGGCGATAAGCGTTCAAACAATGGTTCGGATCTTTCTATCTTTGTGGGTGATCTAGCTGCAGATGTTACCGACACTTTGCTCCACGAGACTTTTGCAAACAAGTATCCCTCTGTTAAAGCTGCTAAAGTTGTCATCGATGCAAATACTGGCCGTTCAAAAGGCTATGGGTTCGTTAGGTTTGGAGATGATAATGAAAGAACACAGGCTATGAATGAAATGAATGGTATTTATTGCTCAAGCAGGCCCATGCGCATTGGTGCAGCAACACCGAGGAAGTCATCTGGTTATCAGCAGCAATACTCTTCACCAGGTACTGTTGGTGCAGCACCAACTATATATGTATCGTCTTGACTTGTCCCGTTGTTTAATTTTCTACATGAATTGCCTCTATTTACCCCTTGTATGTGTGTGTGTGTCTCTTTTCTCTAAAGCTAACAAAAATGATCTAGGAATCATGGAATGGGGAAATGTATGATGTACTTTCTGCACAATATCCTCTCAAGTCTCGTTCGATAGCTTTTATTGTTGTAAATATCGGAATTTCTATCAGTTTTAATGTGAAATTCTGAACAATCAACAAGAAACTTCTCAGTATAAGATGCAAGGAAACTTAATCTTCTAGATTGTGGTTACTGATGATCTTCTGTAATGCCTTCATAGTTGAGATAATTATGAAACCTATTGTTAGTTGAGTTCTTTCGCGAAAACAGTATTTTTCGATATTCTTGAATTTTTGCTTATGCAGCAAATATTTTATAGGTGGATATGCAAATGGTGTCTCACCGCATGGATCGCAGTCTGATGGAGACTCTGTTAACACGACAGTTTGTTATTTGTTCCTTTTTTCCTTTTCTTCTACTTACTTCTGGAAGTCTTCGCCTAATCCGTGATCTTTTAGATTTTTGTTGGAGGACTTGACCCTAATGTCACTGATGAAGATCTCAGACAGCCTTTCTCTCAGTACGGAGAAATAGTATCTGTCAAGATACCGGTTGGGAAAGGATGCGGATTTGTTCAATTTGCTAGCAGGTAATTTTCTATCTCACGATAATCGCTTTCATTTCCTACTATAGCACTAATATGTGATAACCTTGAAAACATTGGACAGAACTGATGCCGAAGAGGCCTTGCAGAAGTTGAGTGGTACGACGATTGGGAAACAAACTGTGCGTCTGTCTTGGGGGCGTAATCCGGCCAACAAACAGGCAATTTTCGTTTCACTTTCTTCCGGCCTTTGCAGTATTTTGTATGCTTAGCACATAAACATAGTTCGTAAATCACTATGCAATTACCGAATAATCACAATTACACAAGAATAATGCTATACTACTACAATTCTACGTTGATTCAAGCAAAAAATACATTTGGCAGCAATGAGGTTGTACTTATCTGTGTTGTTTTTGGTGCATTGTACAGTCGAGGGGTGATTTCGGGAATCAATGGACAGGGGCATACTACGGGCCGCCTTTCTTTGATGGATATGGATATGCGTTGCCACCACCTCAGGATCCGAGCATGTATGCAGCTGCATATGGGTCTTACCCCCATGTATGGAACCCACCAGCAGCAAGTGAGCTGAACTGCTAAGCCGGCTGGCGTCGACACACATAATGTTATGTGAGAACTATAAGGGTCTGCACCTAAATGTGGAGCGGAACTGAATTTTGACCTAATTAGGTACCTAGCTCTCTAGGAAATGGAAATCTCAGAGAACATTCGTTAAGAAGTGTAGAAAACATTTGTTAAGAAGTGTGGACTTGACTCGGAACTTCTCATTTGGAATAAATCATCTTCCACAACCCTCCACATTCTTCTTTCATTTAACTTAGATCATTGTTGAGTGCCTAATATTTTGCTAGGTGTTCAAATATACTACTTTCCACAATCTGAGTCACATTTGGTGTGGGCACGGATTTAAAAAATGTAAAGAAAAATGGTTAAATAATTTAGTAGACTATAAGTCTCACTTAGTTGTATTAGTGGAATGTGAGACCTACTTATCATTTACGGATCAACTAAATAATAGTAATATTACATGCTAGCCTAGGAATGAGAACAAAGCTATAAAAGCTATAATGGTAATATACAAAGAGTACGAAAATATGTTGATTCAATCCAACACAAATCAACTCTGAAAATCTATATAATCGAAAAATACATAAAAGAGTAAATATCACGTGAACTTAAGATTATAATTATAATAGGGCCGAAGTCTTCCTAAATTTATGTGTGAGCCTAATGAAATATAAAAGGCTAACCTAATATTTCAGAAATCCAATCCATGCGCTTTATTTTCTGGAAAGGAAATTTATGTGTGAGCCTAATGAAATATAAAAGGCTAACCTAATATTTCAGAAATCCAATCCATGCGCTTTATTTTCTGGAATATAGAACAATTAATGTGATTTGAATTCTAGACAATTTTATGACACAAAAGGGATCGCAAGGCTAAACAGAGATCACATATGTTTGGTGGAAAGAGTTGATGCAACACTACTTTACAGCTTAATTACTGCATTGTACTTCTAGAACCAAAGCCGGTTGACTCACCAAAGTGGCCACCTTAATGACCACATATGTGTTTGTGAAATAGTTACGACATTTTGGGCCATTTTAGTTTAATTAGCTCGTACACATGTATATGCGCAATTTATAGAAAACACATGTTAGTAATCATATAAATATCAATTGTCTATATCAGTTTTCTAGGTAACGGGAAACAAACATTTTTGTTTAATTTGTCTAGAAATAATATATCGCACACTAAAGTAGAGATATATCAATTGTCTATATTAGTTATCTAGGTAACGGGAAACAAACATTTTTTGTTTAATTTGTCTAGAAATAATATAAAAATGCAAACTCTAAACTCTTTAACATAGTGTCAACACAACGTCAACATAGTGTAAAATTTCAAAATTTTGATGTTAACACAATGTCGACACAATATCAACACGACATCAACCGTTGATACTGTGTTGATATTTTCTGTTGATGTTATTTTGACATCTGTTGACATTTTCTAACGGTCCAAATCATAATTTAGAGTTTATATAATATTTAGAGTTTGGATTTGATTACCTCACCCGCACACTATTTGTGAATTGTTAGTGTCTACCTCTACCATACTATTTGTGAATTGTTAGTGTCCACCTCTACCATATATATAGACATCGAGTTGATGTGTTTTCACGTTAAAATTCATTTGTTCTTGTACCAAAAGTGTGGACATTAACCTTTATAAATACCTAAAATTCCAAGTTCGGTTTGTTCTTCTTTTTCTTTGTCTTCAATGTGAGGAATACCATTATTAAATAACACTATCATTAATAGATTTCTAAAGTAAATAATTATAATTTTAATTAATATAATAGAAAAATAAAATTCTAATGCGAAGGTAGGCTATACGTTACCAATTTTCATGCTTAAATATAAAGTTTTTTAGTAGTATATCCTTTCTTAAGTAATATATTTGAGAATAAATTACCGGAAATAGTCCTCCAATTCCCATAAATTTCAAGACTTTCGTAAAATACAATTGTTTTGACAACATAACCTATATTTCATCAAATAAATTTTTTAGTGATCCAAAGTCATAGATACTTTATGTTTGAAAAGTGGACCTAGAGATGTAAAGAATAGAGAAAGAAGGATTGATGGAAATGACTCATCTTTTTCTTTCCATTGAAGAGAGTACAATAATTCAACAGGATATGTGTTTATTGGGTTGAAAAAGCTAATCATATTAATCCAAAAGAAATAAATAGCAGCAAAATGTCCCCACATTAAACAAATTTCAAAAATGAGTTGCCCACTTTGAGGAGGTGTCGTTTTGTTATATCTTACTTCCATTACATATTTATCATCATTTTTGGTGCTCAACAATTTGGTTTCTAATTAATATTAGTTCAATCTACTAATCCTAACATTAGGCCGCATGCTAATCTTCAACATGGATAAACCTTTTTGGCTTTCATTAATCATTTAATTAGATGGCTTTGATTGTTAAGTAATTACGGACACGTGTATAACCCTTGTCTTCCGGTATGTTCATATAAATGCTAAATGATTAATAAGTCACATAAATTATGATTGGATTCTTTTAGATATAAGCTACATATTACAACGCATTAATCAAATCAATACAAGGATCAAATTGGTATATATATAAGACTATAAGTGAATGTTCATTTCAAAAGTTTTTTTAAAGTCATATAATATAGAACTATAGCAATTTTCAAATATATTAATATCAGTTAGCAATAGGCACAAAATATATAGTAGTTTCTAACTCATATTAATTCGCTTATTCATAATATTACTACTAGTTGTTAATTGTTAATGCATAACAAGAACTGATCTTTTTTATAATACAAAATTATATTAATATATCATAGAGTTGATATTATTTTCAGTTCTCAAAATTCTCATTTTAAAAAAATTATTAGGAAACCGACTCTATTTTGATCCAGATAAAGTTAACACACACAAATGCGGCTTTGTTTTTTTTTTTTTTTGCGATGATATTGCATGATTTGTTCCTCCCTAGATGTGGAATGAAGGTAATGGAATGCCATTTTCTTTGCAAGCACGACGCTTGTTCCAAACTGCACTTCAATCAATATAAATCACAACATTTTATAAAAAAAACTTATTAAATAATCTTTTAGAAGGAAACGACATCGTTTTTTACCAAGCATTTCAAAACTTTTGTCATTTTCATTGTAAAAGCTCTATCATTTTCGTTCCACAAATATTTATAGAATGTTACCGAAATTCTACCAACGGAGGGGTTTTGAGATTGAAATAGAAAAAGTGGGTAGCAACATTGTTGATGGCTGTTATACATTCAAATCCAAATACACGAATAAATCGGTCCATAAAGAAAAGAAAAGAAAAATTTACCCAATAAAATTTGAAATAAAATAATACTAGCTAGTATTATTTTATTTTTTTATAAGTACCTTTTGATGAAAAAAAACTAGACACGCGTGGAATCACAAAGGAGACGTGAAGAAGCCGATAAACTTATTATGCTATTTTAATGAATTACTATATAAAAAGAATTGCAGAATCATTATGAGTAGTGAAAATCCAAATAGTAATAATAAGGGGGAATGCAAGCATGTCTTTGGAGTAGACCCATTTATATTTTCCTCTTCAACTCAACACTACCTTTAGTTGGCATCCATGTGATCTCTGCAGCTTTTTAATCATCTCAATTAATTATTTCCTTTTTCTCTAAACTAATTAAACATAATTACTTATATTAACCTTTTCAATCTTCAAAACTGATTTTTTTTAGGTCGACTTACATTGGTCCATTTTAGATGTTATTGTCAAATTATAAACTAAATCTAAAATACCTTAAACTCAGATTATTTTTAGCATAATTTGCAGTTTTGAACTATACTATTCGAACTGTTTATTTTTTTAGCACAAGTTAAAAACAAGCTTTAAGTCAGATTATGTGACTAAGGATTTTCCCACTCCTTTAATAAAATAGTCTCTCGTCTGATTCTACATAAAAATATTTTATGAAAAATTATCAATCTAAAATCCAAAATAATGGTTATGGATACCACGACAAAAAACTCATTAAATTGGGTCAAAGCATTAAGAAATGGCCAAATTCGTAGTATAATATATTATCCTTTATTATTTCCCCTAATTTTCCAAAAAAAAAACTCACAAACATAACACCTCGCGTTTCTTTTTCTTAATTTGATAGTTTCTAACCATAAATTATGAAATTTGACTGTAAATTGATAAAGAACCAATTTTTCTCAAAGTAAAAAAAAAAAGAAAAAAAGAGTGAACTACGCAATGATATTTTTGGACTTTCATATCTAGGTATTAGATTTGATATTTTCTTTATCTCTTTCTCTAGTACTGAATATGATATTTTCTTATAGGTTGAGTACATAAAATGATATTATTCACTTCACTTTTTAAAATACTTTTAGAAAGTAAAAATTTAAAACAAAAAATAGTACAAAATTCTTAAATATATTAATTATAAAAACTTAATTTAATTTTTATAAATTGCCCTACCATACCATTTATAACTTAATGATATGGGACGTTAATATTGGACGCTGGGACATTAATATTGGACGACTAATTATAAAAATATTTTTAAAAAATTATAATTAATATATTATAATTATATTTGACGTCTAATTATATTATAATTTAATGTCGAATTATAAATATATTAATTTTTATAATTAATATATTTTAAGAATTTCATATTATTTTTTTAATATTTTACTTCCTAAAAGTGATTGAAAAAGTGAAATGAATAATATCATTTTAGGTCCTCAAACTATAAGAATATATCATATTCGGTACTATAGAAAGAGATAAAGAAAATATCAAATCCAGTACGTAGATATGAAAGTTCCAAAATGTCCTTCATGCCTTGGGGGCATTTTGAGTGTAAAATTATGATGAATAATGAAAAAGTACCATAAATGTGATTACACCTTAGTTCAGGAATTACCCACATTATTTTTAAGTTTAGGTACCATTTGTGTGCAAAACTAATAATTTAGGAACCAAAACGCATAGTTCATGGACCATTTACACAGTTCCCTCGAAAATAAATACTCCCTCCGTCCCTAAAAATTTGTCACCTATTTCATTTCTCGTTCGTCCTTAAAAATTTGTTACCTTTCACTTTTACCATTTTTGGTAGTGGACCCTACATTCCACTAACTCTTTTACACACACATTTTATTATAAAACTAATATATAAAAGTAGGACCCACGTGCCACCAACTTTTTCAACTCACTTTCTATTACATTTTTTAAAACTCGTGCCCGATCAAATGGTGACGAATTATTAGGGACGGAGGGAGTAAGAGAGATGAAGAAAATATGTTGCCTTAAAAAAGGAAATACAAAATAGAAACAAAATAGAAAACAGTCTTATTCTTGCCACTTGTATTACACTGACACCTAGTTTTCATTTTAGCTTTTAAAGTCACCGCCATTATTTTCCATAGATAATCTCATCAAAATATGCATTTTTGAAGAGGCAAATTATAAAATATAAATATCCATCACTATTCAATTCATTATATAGTTCATACAAATATCTCTCACCTCTCTCTGACAATCAAATGCATATATCCAGAGTCCTGCATATTTATGAGTGTTATTAAACACAGTTCAGTTCAGAAATGAATGAACGAATTGATGCTAAAGTACTCTGCTGATTTAGAGGCTACAGTTTGCTCAGATCAAGAAATAATATAAAGTTTGTTTGTTGGATGTCTATTTTGAGGCGTGCTTGAAACAACTCATTCAATGGATTCAATTCTCTCTAGGTCTCCTTGATTCGCCACCATTTATTGCATATTTTTATCAGTATATAAGTTTTCAATTATTGAGGGATTTAATTTGCAAAATGTTCCAACAGGTGATATTGTTTTGGGAGAGACGAATATGGAAGGCCGGAGGAGTTTGCGGTTGCAGTCTATGAGGCCTCACGTTAAGCACGAAAAGGTAATCCAAGCGTTGATGGAAATTTGTTTGAATTTATTGGCTTGTTTGATCCAATTTGATTTTATTGAGTTCAATTAATAGTTTGTGGTGTGTATTAATCCATTGAGATTTGAGTTTGGGTGTTATTATGTTGTTGGATTTAAGGTATCTGCAAATTGAAAAATCATACTATCAAACTAAGCATAGCTCTTATCCTAGTTTTACCCTTCTTTTTAATGTTAAAAACGAAAAAAAGGTATGTGAGCGTTATCCTTTTGCGGTCGCGTGTGATTGAGGCTGATTGACTGATACTCTGTGTCTGCGTAAAAGGAAAAAATGGAAATGCAGAGTAGCTGGGCAACGGATGCTGAGAAGCCATGTACCAGCAATCGAAGCTCGATAAGAGAGAGAAAATTGACGTTGCAACAAGATGTGAGGAGCAGTTCATTTAGTGTCTGTGTTTTTTCTTATTCTGTGTATGGACTTGTTGTTGAAAGTCTTGTTAATTTACAGGTTGATAAGTTAAAGAAGAGACTCCGGCACGAGGAGAATGTCCACAGAGCTTTGGAGAGAGCATTCACCCGACCGCTAGGAGCTCTTCCTCGTCTGCCTCCGTATCTCCCACAACATGTCAGCCTTCCTTGCGAATTTATCTTTTGATTAACTGCAAATGCTTTCATTATATTAGCAGGATCAACCAAATTTAAAGAAATAGTATCCAATTCACTTTTCATCGTTCACTGAGTGAGAATAGTGGTGATTTTGGATCATGGCTTTTGCAGACACTGGAGCTTCTAGCTGAAGTAGCTGTTTTGGAAGAAGAAATAGTTCGGCTTGAGGAGAAAATAGTGTTTTTCAGGAAAGGACTATATCAAGAAGCTGTGTACATTTCATCCTCCAAGAAGATGGATACTAAAGATGAACAGAAGCAATCGACTTTCTTGGTTACCTCGAAAGCAGATTCTGAAACCGGCATTTGGAAGGATTCAACCTTTCTTTCAGGTTACAGTTCTAATAAAGCTGAACTGGTTTTCTATGCAACCTTTGCTTTTGAGATTTCCATATTTTGTAGCAAAACATGCATTGCCAGTATGAAAAATCTTAACCTCCATGCAATTTTAGATGATAAAAGAGGAAAAGAAAACCAGTCAAGCACCAGTACTTCGAAGAATAAGCAGCAATCTCTGAATTCGAAAGTACAACTATCCAGAAATCCTGTGAAGAAGCGCCTGCCTGAGTGCAAGTCAGGTGAGAGGCGTTTGGATCCTCAGAGATCACAGGTGTGTGCTTCAATTTACTTTAGCACTGCACTAAGAAATAGCTTGTTGATTGACTGAACTGAGTCTCGTGAACATCAGTGGGAATTGCAATTATTGGATCATGCGGCTACACCAAAGACGACTCCTGCCAATCTAGAGGCAACGTCACCAGTAGATGGTAGTCCAAACAAAATTTCAGAGAGCATTTTGAAATGCTTAATAAACATCTATTTAAGATTGAGCTCCATGAAAAATAGGAATTCCACTGAAAGTTTACCTTCACAGTCAGTGGCATATTCTTTTGATCCTTATAATTTATGTTCAATGTTTGGAAAGAGGGATATTGGTCCGTATAAGCATTTAATGACCATTGAAGCGGCATCCATCGATCCAAACCGAACAACAATATCAGTCTTCCTTGTTCAAAGATTGAAGTGAGTGTAAGGCTAGATTTTGATTCAACCTTTCCGCTGGTAATTTTGGTAGATGCTGATCTTGTCTTCTGTTTCAGGCTATTGTTTCGGAAACTTGCAACTGTTAGTTTGAAGGACCTAAGTCACCAAGAAAAACTTGCCTTTTGGATTAACATCTACAATTCGTGCATGATGAATGTAGGATTTTCTTAATTGTGTTTTGATCATGGGTGAGTTGAGCTACAACGAAAACTAATCAGCAAATTCATATTCTTCAGGCATTTCTTGAGTATGGCATTCCAGAGGATCCTGAGATGGTGTTTGAACTGATGCAAAAGGTAATTGATTAGCTGGCAGGGACTTTTTATTGAATATCAGCATGTAGATATATTCCATGGTTTTAGTACCATCCAATTAGTAGCATTTCTGAACTTTTTTGGCATGTATCTGCCACCCTGCTTGAGGGAATATGATCTTCCTGAGATATACTGTATTTCTACTATTTATGATGATAGCTTTAACTCTTGTTTCTCAGGCAAACGTGACTGTTAGTGAACATGTTCTAACGGCAATAACCATTGAGCATTTCATATTAAGATTGCCTTATCACTCAAAATATGTAAGATAGCTCCACTTTTATACTACATGTTTTACCTCGTTCCATCAATTACGGATAGCTTTCCCACAATTACTCCTACTTACTTGATTTCCCCAGACTTCCTCGAAGAGTACAAAGAACGATGAGACGATGGCAAGAAGCATGTTTGGCCTAGAGTTGTCCGAGCCGTTTGTCACATTTGCTCTGTCCTGCGGAAGCTGGTCGTCCCCTGCTGTATGTTATTACCCCTTGTTGATTTTTGATATTTTATATCATTTGAGCTAATTTTACTGGATTCATGTTCCATTGAAATGTTAAGATTAGAGAGATCTTAGAATGATTAACGAGGATAACTATACTCAATCATGTATCTTATCAATCATGAAAGTAAATGTCCTCTTAAGTCATCATTGTGTTGTTCCTTTCATCAACCATCTTGCCTTACAAAGAGGGTCAAGGGCCACTCCATATTTCTTCTAGGTCAATTGTAACTCAACTTGCACCTGAACTGGTTTTCAGCAATCTTATTTATTGTTGTTTGATTCTTTTACCATCATTGAAGGTGAGGGTGTACACTGCATCCCGAGTCGAAAGTGAGCTTGAAACTGCTAAAAGAGAGTACTTGCAAGCAGCAGTCGGCATTTCCACCATTAGAAAAGTTATAGCAATACCAAAGCTAATGGATTGGTATCTGCTAGACTTTGCGAAAGACTTCGAATCATTGGTAGATTGGATATGCCTCCAATTACCATCTGAACTCGCTAAAGAAGCTATTACATGCCTCGAGAGCAGGAAAGATTTGCCTCCGTTGAAGTCGATTCAGATATTGCCATACGAGTTCAGCTTCCGATACCTTTTCCATACATAAATAAGGTTAGTTCGACATATTGTTTTTTATTTGAAAGTTTTGGACATTGATTGTTCTGTACAAATGTAGTAATAGAATGTATAATCAATTATCTTGTATAACTTTACACGAAATGTTTCTTAAATGTGTGGGGTACGGGATGTAAAGATCGATTCAATTCATTAATTTTAAAAAAGTGGGTGCATACAGCCAGGATGGATCACTTATGTTCTCCAATTTATTTTATTTGATGGCCCCATTTTCTTAAATCATCTGATCTCATTCTTCCGCCTTCATCGACAGGTAACTATTTATATGGATTTTAAGTGAAGCATGTGGAATGCTCTAGACTTTGAATTATCTTATAATCACCATACATAATAGTACTATATTATTAGTAATTCAAATTGATTCTTAGTTATCTTGTGATCACATTAATTTGTTGAAGTACTATTAGTTTTGTGAATAGGGACATAACATTATTGTGATTGGGTTATGGTTCAGATTTATGCAAGAATAGATGCAAATAATTGAAAGCAATGATGTTGCACACCAATTAGGGGTTTCCTTTTCTGCTTTAATCCAATTATTTCTTCTTCTTTGGAGGGGGTAGGCTGGCGTAGAAGTAGGTGTTGGTATTTTCGAACAAGATAAAATAACACAATATGAACGAACTTGTATACATTTAACATTAAATTTTATCACATTCATGTCCTTACAAGGGTACAATAATTTTGTGTTGTGTTTGCTTTTAGGGCACAAGTTGTGTTCATTTTTAGGTCCTTGAGCCCGTATAATATTATAATTTGGTAATCATGTCCTCGTCTTGTGTGTAGTGTTAATACGAACAAAATCGTGTCATCTTATATATGTGTCGGTATTCGTTTGTATAAACTATCCTATCGTGGATATAGGACATCTTAGCTGAAGTATAAAAATTTCCTTCTAACTTGGATTAAATAGGTAGCTAGTATTTCTCAAATTAACACTTTCTTTAATCATACTGTAAATTTTGACTGATGAAAGGGAAGTATGGGAAGCTGTACAAATTTATCATCGTACAAAGTTTTCCATTCCATTGAAAGTGAGTTAGTTGACTTGTTCACAAATCGAAAGACATAGCAATGATGATAAATCTAACTTGTTCAATTTTATTAATGAAAATATAGCGCGAGCTAAAAGATTTTTAATGAGAAACAATGAATTGGGACCACATGGAATTTTTTGTCCTAAATAGCAGAAGATATCTATTTTAAGTAAAAAACAAACTACTTTATTGCAAAATTAGGAGATTGAGAAGAATACAAGTTAAACGCAGCATGTGAAGCTTAGCCAAATTTTCTTATAGAGGCGTACAAAATTGATGGGTCACTTTCCTTTTTCCAAGTACAAATTTACAGTATCTACCTATTAAATATTGATGGAGAAGGTAAAACTAAATGGCAAAATTGAGAAAAAATTACTGTGTAATCTTCTCATAATTTATAAAGTTTTCATTCTTGCAATCTTGTTGACATTTTGAACAAATTGTGTTTAAAAGTCCAGTTATAAATAATAAAATGTTTAATATATTAAAATAATAATAATAAATAAATAAATAGATAATGATGTCATAAAGAACAAATAAGTAAAATTGTTACTTATATATCATTGAGAATATCCAATGGATATTTCCCATGCTCAACAAGAAAAGTATAGTACTCACATGATTTTAAGTGAAGGTATGAATCCTGTTTTCATTTTTCCCCCAATATTGCATGCAAACAAGTGTATAAGGACATTTCAATAGAAATGTGTTGTGTGTGTATTGTATATGAAATGTTGTGTGCGTTTTTTCACTATGTGTGCAATGTGTGTTTTTTCTATTTATATTGTGTGTGTGAATGTGTTTGCAATGTACTATTTGGGAGGTATCAAATTTTATAATTAATTGTTTGTAACTTAAAGTACTTATTTTGGCTATAGAATTCAGATTATAAAATTGAGAAGGTTTGAAATTGAAATTAAATTTCAAATATAAAACATTTCCTAGGATAAAAAACGACTTTAGAATTGAAAGTTTCAATTCAAAATTTCTTTTCGGGTCTGTCTAACTCTAATGTGAATGATATCTGGTATAAATAAAAATTTTCAAAGCCAGCCTAGGTGAACATTTTAACATTTTAATTGGTGATTTGGATTAAGTTTAAAAATAAATACTCCTGTATTATTAAATTAGATTAGTACATTCGACCAGTCGTAATATAAATGTCGGCAAAATATGAGTTGAATTTATTATTCACCAATCTATGGGGGCATGCTCCACTCATCAAATGACTTGGGCTTTGGATTTAGCATTGAATTGCAAAGCCCATGTTAAATTGGGGAGATTATGCTAACATATGTAAAGCCCATGTTGAGCAAAAACTAAAACATAAAAGCCCAAGAAATATATCATTTGGGCTCCTAAACTTGAGACGCAGTCATTGGACCGCAACCAAATCACCGAGGAGTGGGCCTATTTAGAGGACCGAATCAGGTAGTCCAAAAGGGCCCAACACTTGGGGAGATTAGGCTAGCATATTTAGAAAATGATGTTTAATTAATTCAATTGGGAGAAAATAAAATGAAAAAGAGAATAAATATGAGATAAGAGAGAGAAGAGAGTTAATATTTTATTAAAGAGAAAATGAGTAGTCAGTTAACCGGAAAATTTGGAATATCTCAAAAAAGAATATGAATAGATTGACTCGGGACGAAGGAAGTTATTTTCTCCTTAGGCAAGGTGACTGTGGTGAGCCAATAAAGGAATCAAATACTTAATAAAAAAGGCTAAACTATGAATTAATTTCCTACGTTACATAAAATAATTCATAACCATTAATTAATTTCACTCAAATTGGAAATTAAGAATAAAAGAAAAATATGCAAAAATAAGATTATTTTTTTTATTGAAATTCGACATAGGACCAAGGATGAATATGGTTCCTTGTACACATATTGTTCTGTTTGCATATGTATTATGGTTAGTTCATAAAGTTGAATCTCACACTTAATCTTAAATAGATAATCTTATAATAATTAATTATAGTTTTTTTCAACTAAAATAATTCCACAATTTATCATATATAGATAATGAGTCATGACTATCCACCAAAATAAATAAATAGATTTGATTAGGTGGATTAAGATTTAAAACCCTTCATTATGCACTCCTTACTATAAATCAAAACCTTAATTTGGCAAAACACACCCTTATCCATAGATCCTTCTAGTATCTTTCGTCGAGTCCTTATACTATTTTTTTCATTTTTAACATATCACTATATTTTACATTTAATATCACGAATTTATTATCTTTTGAATTTATTTAATGACATGCCACACTAATTGCTCGATTAAATTCCACCATACCCTACTTTCCAAAATTTGATTAAAAAATTAAACATACAAAGGCATCTAGAACGTGTTTTGCCTTTTTAATAATCTAAATTGCTACATGTTAACGTCCATAACACCATTGAAAATGAAACATATATAAGTAGACAATAGCAATTCCAATAGAAATATATTGTTTTTCACCCGCCATTATGGACTACGAGTTTTAAAATGACGACAGATCAAAATAAAAGAAAACTCTGATTATAGAAATATGAATATTTATTTATAAGAAATTGATCCATTCTGCCCTTCTAGAAGTTGAAAACATAATTATGTTTAATAAAACAAAGTAGACAGCAACATTAATATTTTTAAAGTATTTTCATTTTACAAACCAAAAACGATGCAAAACAACGAAGTAATATCCAAAAAAATCTATTCTAGTAATCTTCTTTTACTTTTTTTTTGGCCTTCCATGATAATGAATAAGACAAACAATATGGGGCCAGTGGTTTGCATGCAACGTGGTAGTTGTATGAATTTTATTATATGTTTTTTAACTTAGTAGTAAACTGTATCAATTAAATTTAAAAAATCACAAAACTATTTATAAGAATTAAAATGTTAGTATTAATATTACAATTTATTTTTTGGAGAAAATACTAGATCTGTTTTCTAACACATTATGCTACGAATATCTATCTTTGAAGTGAATTCCGACACTAATACAAAATAGATATGAAACTGATAAATTGAAAAAATTGAGATATACAAACACAACTAGAAACTCAATTTTATTGATACATGTAGTCTCTCCACTCTTAATATGCAAATTTACATATAAAGAAGATTGAATGTAATTTTCCTTTTTAATCACCTAAATTCAATTACGAGATAAACCGAAGCCATTAGCCAGCGCGTGAACCGCCGGGTTGAACGCTAACCGGCCCAGAATCCCCTGCTTGTACGGCAGAAACGTTTTCCTCTTCATATCCTCCGAAACCGCCCGGTTCACAGTATAATGCAGCTCGTGAGCCGAAAGCGGTCCTTTTCTCCTCGAACCGGACCCCGAACCGGGACTATCAATCGCTCTGAAGCTCGACCGCCTCAACGCTGCCGTATACTTCTTCAGTGGGTCCTTATCCGCGGCGCGTCCCTCCGACGCGCTCCGGAACAGGAAAAAATCCTTCAAACTCCACTTCTTCTGCCCCTTGCTCGGCGCCGCCACACAAACAGAATTCACCTTTCCGGTTTGCGCCACCTCTTCCTCCCATAGATTTCGCTGATCATCTCTCATCGGAGAGAGAGATCGCACCGCCCTCCGGCTCAGCGGCCTCGACAGCACCACGCCTCTCTCTCTTCCTCTTTCCGGCAAAGGCGGAGCGTTTTTCTTGTGGCGCGGCGAGAAAGCGCCTTGGATTATCCTCCTCGCCTGCGATCGCTGCTTCCTCACGGCATGGGGCTTCATCGGCTTGATCACGCCGCCGTCGAAGAGCTCCTCCGCGGAGAGAGACGCCGTTTCCCAATCATCACGGCCGATGTCGAACGCGAAATCGAGATCATCATCTCCAGCATTAATCAGAGCTGATTTCGGAGTGCCAGGCTTTTCCTCCCATTGAAACGGCACCGCCGGCGATTGGCGGGCGGCGTCGAGGAGAAATTCGTCGAATTCCTTGTAGAATTGAGAGATGTGGGAAGGGCTGGTGGGAGCGCTGAAGTAGTAGTCGCGCGGCGTGGACGGCGCGGTGGCGTGCGGCGACGATCGCGGGCTGTTGAAATCGAAATCTAGGGTTTGAGAAGGTGAGAGCACCTCCATTAGAGAGGGATTGAGGGGTGATTAGTAGAGGTGTGAGATTTTATATGAATATATAACGTGGAGTGAAAGGGTGGATTGATTTGCATAAGCACGCCTAATTTGATTGATGAGACGTGTGGATGTGTATATTGTATGCGGAAGATACAAACTCCAAGTCAAGGAATGTGGGTTTCTATTTTCAACGGCGGAATTTGAAAATAGTGGTGGGGTTCTAGATGCTGAAGTAGTAGATGACAGTGAAAGGACTGCAGAAATTAGGGCGGCCGAATCGTTAGGGCATCCGCAGTGCGATGAACGTGTTACGTGCTGGCCGCACCGCACGGAACGCGTTGCCATCGTTCCCTTCCCGCGCAAGGGTGATGTGTGGCGTTTGTTCCAAACCAAATTTAAATTAGTAAAAAGTTAATTTAAATGATATAGCTAACTTCATGAAGCTCATAACATATTTTCAAATGTTCCAAAATTGAAACATTGACAAAGTTCATGGATCAAGAAAAATATTTTCTCTATTAAAATTAATACACTATCATCTTATATAAACACAATTTTAATGTAAAAAAATATTATAGTTAAATAAAAAGAAAATAAATCTAAAATCCTCACATGCGGAGAGAGTAAATTAAAGATATTAAGTGTTGAAATTTATCATAATAGGAAATAACTATAATAAGACAACCACAAAAGAATATGACTTAACTAACTCTATGGTTAGAGGTCCCCAATCCGAACCGAACCGGACGAACCGGCCCGGAACCGTCACCGGCGGTTCCGAACCGTAACCGGAACCGTCGGCGGCGGTTCGAACCGGCACCGGAACCGCCGGTTCGGCCGGGCCGGTTCCGGTTCCAATTTTTCGCTAACCGTAACCGGCGGTTCGGAACCGGCGGTTTTGCCGGAACCGCCGGTTCGGCGGTTCCCGACACAATTTCAGGCCTACTCCTAGCCTTTTCAGAAACCGGGCCCGCGGCCGCCGGATTTGACCGAAACCATGGGCGGAAACCGTCGGTTCCGCCGAAAACCGGCGGTTCCCGCCGTTTTTTCCAAATTTTGAAAATTCAAACGGACGCCTAAACCGCCGGTTTCCGCCGTGTTTTTCAATTTTTTTTAAAATCACAATTTTCCCTTTTAAATACCCCCCAATCCTCTTCATTTCTACTCACCCCATTCTTGTGTAACTGTGTTAATAAGAATTTCTCTCTCAATCTCAATTTCTCTATTTTCCATTTGATAAGTATCTTATTGGTGAAAAAAGTGGGTATCTTTGGGGCAGATGGTACTGGAACACAAATTTATATATGGAATCTGGATGAATGAGGATCATATTATAGTTTAAAATGGGAAGCTGGGTTCACTGGCGGGAGTTCGTTTCATCAGGCCATCAGGGTGGTATATTCATCTGAGTCCGACGATGAAACGAACTCCCGCCAGTGAACCCTGCTTCCCATTTTAAACTATAATCTGATCCTCATTCATCCAGATTCCATATATAAATTTGTGTTCCCGTACCATCTGCCCCAAAGATACCCACTTTTTCACCAATAAGATACTTATCAAATGAGGAATATCTTTTAATGATCTTCTAAGTCTTTTTTGTCAACACTTGTAAGTTGTAAATTTGTAATTGTTGTAACTTGTATTTAAATTTTTCGATTTGTAATTGTTGTAACTTGTATTTAAATTTTTCGATTTGTAATTGTTGTAACTTGTAATTTTAAAGTTGTAATTTGTAATGTTAAGTAATAAGTTGTAATTTGTAATTTTAAGTTGTAATTTGTAAATTTTAAGTTGTAATTTGTAATTTTAAAGTTGTTTGTAGTTTGCAATTTTAAAGTTGTAATTTGTAATTTTAAAGTTGTAATTTGTAATTTTAAAGTTGTAATTTGTAAATTTTAAGTTGTAATATGTAATTTTAAAGTTGTAATTTGTATCAATAAAATTGCATTTGAACATCGCTTTATTCTAATTTTATTTATGCAAATATATCTACATATTTTACTTGAATAACAAATTTAAAATGCAAAAAAAAAAAATCGCCGAACCGGATGAACCGGCCCGGAACCGGGCAAACCTAGGCGGTTCCGCGGTTCACGTGAACCGGCGGTTCACGGTTCCGGAACCGGAACCGCCGATCCTTGGCCGGTTCGGTTCCGGTTCCATTTTTTTTCGAACCGGAACCGGCGGTTCCGAACCGTGAACTGGCGGTTCCGAACTGTGAACCGCCGGTTCCCGAACCGTGGTGACGTCTATCTATGGTTTGCAATTGCATGGCCCAAGCTTAAGGTTTATAGCCTCACATGAGTCACATGATCTTCGTTAATTTATAGTTTCGCCTAGGCTGCATGGGTCACGCACAATGGTTGATCTACACAGGAGCATGTTTTTTTGAACCTAACAATATATTACATTCGTCCATAAAAAATATATTACTATCAATTTACTATTTTGGTCTATCCAACAAAATTAAATTAAATCTAAAAATAAAAATAAAAAATTTTAAACCCTGCTAACACGTGGATTCAATTCACTAAAATTATTTCCAAAAATCTAAAAATAAATTTTTTTAAACCCTACTAACACGTGGATTACAATTCACTAAAATTATTTCCAATTTCAACCATTTTTTAGAACTTTGTCTATTTTTTTTTGAGATGACAATATCAAATTATTTTTCGGTAAGTACAGTAACAATGAGAATACATTCTTGCAAAACACGTGGTGAGTCTAATTGTTGTAATTTTACGAGGAGGACGCAACAATATAAAATCTCAACTCCCAACAAGAAGAGTAGTTGCACGTGCCACTTAATGCCGCCATTTTCGCATTTCTTTTCCGGGAAATGAAGCTTCTCCGTCCACTCTCTGCTCCCTCACCTCACTTCCCACCCTCCGATCCTCCCCCACTCTCTCCCTCCACCTTCAACCGCAATGCCTCTCCCCGACACCTCTCCGTCTTCTCTCACCCTCGCCACTTGAAGATGAACTACAACGACCCCAATTCCACCCTTTGCCTCCGCTCTCTGCCAATGCGAAGCCTCCGCCTCCGCCGCCGCCGGATTCCGATGCGAGGAATTGGAAGCTTCTGGTTGTCGGCGTGCTCCGCCGTTACTGTAGCACTGGCCATTGCTAATCGCGTGCTCTACAAGCTCGCCCTTGTTCCGATGAAGGAATTCCCCTTCTTTTTGGCTCAGCTCACTACTTTTGGGTATGTAATTTCGTTGATGCCTTTGACTATCGAGTTTGTAAAATTTTATTGTTGAATATCGTAATTGGATTGTGCTTTTAGTAGCTGAGATTGTTAAAATTGTAGGGTTTATGACTCTTTCCAGAAACCTAATTGTGATATAAAGGAAAAAACGTAGTTTATAGAGACTATCACAATTCACAGGGTAATGTAGCTTAAGTTATCTTGGATATTGGGATTGCGGGCGAATGTTTTGCTAGGGTTAGTTAAGATTGATGGTTATTTGTGATGGCCAGGTATGTGACTATATATTTTTCCACACTATTCACGAGATACAAAGCTGGAATTGTCACTGATGAGATGTTAGCATTTCCAAAAACACCTTTTATACTCATTGGTCTTCTGGAAGCTCTTGGAGTCGTGGCAGGAATGTATTCTGGAGGTACGAGCAACTGAGTTATGGTAATATATCGTGTCTGAGAGGGCTCAGGAAAAACTTACCTTGCCAATAATTCCCACCGACCATATTCCATGTACATGTTCTGCACTTATTTCTTGGCTTTGTGGTGAACTTGAGAGTCATTTCTTAGTCCATATTTGTTGAGAGTAAGAGCATGCTGCTGTATTGAAACAAAGAACAGAGGTAATTTCAACTTCTGAATGCACAGTCAAATTGATTATTGTTTTGGAGGCATTTTTATTGAGCGATGAGTATCTTTTACAGCTCAGCTTCCTGGACCAGCCACCTATACTAACTCAGGTAATGTCACTTCTATTTTCATTGAAGTTTATTTCCTAATTCCCATTATGGATAAATGTTTCTCTGGCACACGAGTCGGGGCAGATGGACTACGAAGTCATAATTCATTCACAGCTTAGTTTTTTCCTTCATCCATTTCTACCTTCTTCGAGTTTTGAGTTCTAAATATTCACTATAACTGATTATTAACTCGAACATAAGTCTCTGAGCTGCTCTCATTACAAAATTTAAGCATTCACTTTTACTGAGAATTTGCTTGGAATATTTACTAGACTTGTGATACATGTCTTTTCATCCCAACTCTAAGCTTAAGTTTTATCCACTTTGTTAAGAATATTAGTATTCTGTCCCACATCGGTGATGTGCCATAGCCTAGCTTAGTCTCTTGTACTATATATATGTGGCCTGTGTTGAGTAATAAAATACACCAAATACACTACTACTTTCTCTACTATGTCTATTTACTTTTCCGCTTATATCTATATTTTATTGTTCTACACACTTCATTCGGATTGTGCTTTTTCTGTCTAGGGCACATCTTTTGTTAAAAGGTGTATCATTATCAAACTGGGCTGTCCATTTGTTCGTACATTCCCTAGTTACTTTGGCTTGAAGCATCTTGACTCATCTTTCATTTGTTAGCTCGACTAACCCCAAGGAACTTTTACTTTTTTTTTTCAAAATAAAGAAAGCTATAGATTAACCTAGTTATGTCCAGTACAAGTGTACAACTGACCAAAAGCTAAGGTTCATTTTGTTCTCAAGGTTCATGTTTTCGGGGAACCTACTATTGCAGGCATTTTTGGTATGGCAACTGGCCTTCTCTGTGCTGATCTTGGGGAGGAGATATGATGTGATATTTTAGAGTTCTTAATCAAAGCATAAAGATTATCAAGTTTAATTATTTTAACTCTAATAATACTACACTACTGCAAGAATACAGTATCGTAGTAGTATTTCAAGTGTCGATCCACAGGGAGGCGAGATTGCTTACGCTTAATAAGACTACACAAAGCATAAAAATATTTTATTTTGATTTTGAGATGGTTAACTAACTTAAACTACTGAAACGAGATTTTTAACACGAGAAAGACAAGTCACTCCAAGTTGCTTTCTAAGCTTGCATTGTTTTACACCATTACAACGAACCATATGAAGGGATTAGAATTATCAACCTAATCGCGTGCACTGAACATGTCTACGACGTATAGTTCACAGTCAGCTGAACACTTGTTCCATGAACCAACTTTCAACGACATTTAATTCCTGCGGATGCGCTGGAACAAACGTTGTCTACTATAATTACTTACCTAATCCACTATCAAATTATCCCCTGAACAGTTCTAATTCGATAGCATACCAACAAACGATCAATCCTAAGCTATGTTAAAGAGACAATAGTTAAGATTTAACAACACTACATCATTAGCCAAAAACGTAGCATTTTAATTATCAAACACAATGTTGGTATCAAACATACGATTCAAGGTGTTAAAACAAATACACAAGCCTAGATTACAACTGGGAGCAACAAAGAGAGCCTAGCCTATACACATGGTAGAATGTAGAAATAAAACCATAGGTGTGATGCTCTCGTCGAGTGGAGTCGGGATTCGGGAATGGATGGTCGGAATAATGGCCGGAATGCCTTCCTTCTCTTCTTCCTCTCCTCCTTTCTCTCTATTTTTCTCTCTATCTGTCGTTTTTCTTCTCATTTTCTTTTCTTCTTTTTATCCTAAACTGCCGAGCAACTGCCTGGAGTTGTTCGAGACTCCGAACGCCCGACCGGGCGAAATTAGAAGGACCAATCGCCCGACCGGGCGATATGCTTCTGCATGGCTTCGCGGGAGACGCCCGACCGGGCGTTTAGTTGAAATCAGAACGCCCGACCGGGCGAACTTTCTGGACTCCGCATGCACAAAATGGAAACGCCCGATCGGGCGTTTAGCAACATCAAAACGCCCGACCGGGCGAACTCTCTGGAATCTCAGCTATGCATTTCCGACGAACTTCCAGCTTCTAACACCCGAAACTACACTCAAAGCACGACTTGGTGAGTTATAATTAACATGAAATCCGGGGTAAAGAATAGGAAATAAGCTTCGCATCAAATACCCCCAAACTTAAGCTCTTGCTCGCCCCGAGCAAGGTACATTTTTAGCACAAAAACTCAACGCAAGTCTACCCCGCAGAGAAATTTTCATCACAAAGAATCATGTAGGGACGTGAGTGACAAAATCTAAACCCCCAACATTTCCAATCAAGATTTCCCACTCTCAAGAACAATCACTCATCCCCCTAGAACGTCAAGTTAAGGTGCACTTCAAAATAAGTCCAAGCATGCGATCAAACAACTCAAACCATCATCATTGACTCATTAAGCAATACTAACCACATAGACTCACAGATTTCAAATCGAACCTCTTTAACTCTACCAAGTTCTTTACACAACATCCACAAGCATCAACGATAAGGTCCAAGGTCTTATTTCAAGGTTGTAATGGGGCTAGGGACGAGGTAGGATAAGTATGGATAGTGAGCTCAAAGGCTACACATTTGAGTGCCAAAATCTTCCCTCCTACAACTTCCTTCCAAAGATTAACCAATGAAAAATTACAACCAAACCCACACTCCCCCAAACTTGAGATCTATTCCAGACGAGATTACACAAACAAACATAGAAGCTCTATCTTTATTTCATCAACTTATTTCTTTTTTTTTTTTTTTTTTTTGTAAAGACCTCGACTTTTGTGAATTTGGAGGTCGTCTTTTTCTTTTTCTTGTTTTTTTTTTTTCTTAGAACTTCATTCTTTTCACCTTCTATCAAGTCTAGAAATGTCTACTCTTTACAATTCACCACCCACACTCAAACTCAAACCACAAAGCTCAACTTGTATTTAGCACCCAAATAGTAGCAAGGTCTATCGATGAGGCTAAAATTAGGCTTATTTCAGTGGCTAAGTGTTTGGCTAAGTGTTTACACAAAGAATAAGAAATTAAGCTCAAGGTGGCTTCTAGGGGATCATTTGATGGACTAGGCATGTGATCATTTGGCCATGGAGTTCATCCTAGTGCCTTGTCCTCCCATATCGTTAACACAAACGAACGCAAGCATTTCACTCGATAAAGCAAATCAATCCAAAATAATTTCCACAAGTCATGCGATTTTCATACTCTCCTCAACTTAAGAAATCGGATGTAATCACGACATGCTTTTTCAAATAGATTCATGCACCCATTCTATTCATCCTAGGCTTCAAAGTTCAAGTAAAATTAAGCAAGATTTCCCAACCAGAAAGCCGAAGATAAAGCATGCACCCGTCAACTACATAGATTCAAAACATCTTTATCACGCAAAACACCCAAAAAACATACATCACAAATCATTCATAACCCCCCAAACTTGAATGCATCATTGTCCTCAATGCATGCAAAGAAGACAAATAAAGTAAAGGGAAAGGAAACTCCCCCAAACTCGGCATGACGTCCATAGTGCATTCGGGTGGGAGGGTGGGTGTAAAAATCCTTTGCAGGTGTGCTTCCTCCTAAGCTCCAATCCTAACTCCCAGTTGCTCCTACAAAAAAAAACAAAAACTACAAAAAGAACACTCAATTCAAAATAAATGTTGGAGGAAAGAATTGAGCAAACAAAACCTCCAACATATGAAACCAAAAGATAAAAGAAAGATAAAAACTTGGGTTGCCTCCCAATCAGCGCCTTTGTTTATAGTCGTTGGCTCGACCTTCTTCATCTTTGGTCTACACTTTCGGATTCTCTAGTGTGACCACCTCTTCTGTCTCCGTGCCACTTTCAACTCCAACATAGGCCTTCAAGCGTTGGCCATTCACCTTCCAAATGCTACCATTCTTCTGATCCCGAACATCCACAGCACCATAGGGGTATACCTTGTGCACCACATAGGGACCCCACCATCTTGACTTGAGCTTGCCCGGAAACAGTCTAAGCCGAGAGTTGTACAAAAGGACCAGTTGTCCCTCATGGAATTGACGAGGCTTAATGGCTGCATCATGTACCCTCTTAGCACGCTCTTTGTAGAGATCAACGCTCTCATATGCATGAAGCCTAAACTCATCCATCTCATTCATATCGCACATCCTCTTCTCGGCTGCAGCATCATAATCCAAATTAAGCTTTTGCAAAGCCCAAAAAGCTTTATGCTCAAGCTCTACCGGCAAATGGCAAGCCTTCCCAAATACCAATTTGTATGGTGAAGTTCCAATCGGGGTCTTATACGCCGTTCGATAGGCCCACAAAGCATCATCTAGCTTTTGAGCCCAATCCTTCCGAGACGGCCTTACAACTTTCTCAAGCACCCGCTTTATCTCACGATTGGAGACTTCAACTTGACCACTTGTTTGGGGATGATAAGGGGTAGCAACCTTGTGTTGGACACCATACTTTCCTAGGAGGTTTTCAAACAATTTGTTGCAAAAATGAGTTCCTCCATCACTGATAATGGCTCGTGGTGTCCCAAAGCGGTTAAAGATGTGATTCTTGATAAATTTCAACACCACTTTGGCATCATTGGTTGCCGAGGCCACTGCCTCTACCCACTTAGATACGTAGTCGACAGCAACGAGAATGTATTGCTGCCCATTAGACTTGGGAAACGGTCCCATGAAGTCTATTCCCCAAACATCGAAAAGTTCTACCTCGTGAATATTATTCATCGGCATTTCATTCCTCCACGAGATATTGCCGGCTCTTTGGCAACTGTCACATCGTTCTACATAGGCTTTTGCATCCTTGAAGATCGATGGCCAAAAGAATCCGGACTGAAGCACTTTAAAAGCAGTTCGTCGTGCTCCAAAGTGGCCGCCATACAACGAATCATGGCATGCAGACAAAATCTGAAGGTGCTCATGCTCTCCAACGCACCTTCGAATCACTCCATCACTACAAATCCGGAAGAGAAACGGATCTTCCCAAACATATGTGCGGGTGTCACTCAAAAACTTCTTCTTTTGGTTAGATGACAACCCTTCTGGTATAATGCCCGTGACAAGGTAGTTTGCCAAATTGGCAAACCATGGCACATATGTTTCCCGAGCCTCCACTTGCAACACTTGCTCGTCGGGAAATTTCTCATTTATCCTTTTCTTTCTTTCATCTTCCGTCTCTTCCAATCCCTCTAATCTAGACAGATGATCGGCTACCAAATTCTCGGTCCCCTTTTTGTCTTTGATTTCCACATCAAACTCTTGTAGTAAAAGGATCCACCTCACCAACCGAGGCTTTGCATCTTTCTTGTTCATCAAGTACTTGATAGCCGAATGATCCGTAAACACTACCACCTTCGTGCCAAGTAAGTAAGCACGAAACTTCTCAAAAGCATACACTACTGCTAGCATTTCCTTCTCTGTCGTGGTGTAATTCAGTTGAGCTTCGTTGAGTACTTTGCTAGCATAGTAGACAGCGTGTAGAACCTTGTCTCTCCTTTGGCCTAGAACGGCCCCCACAGCATAGTCCGAAGCATCACACATCAGCTCAAACGGCTTTGACCAGTCGGGTGTGATAATAATAGGAGCTTCGACTAGCTTTTTCTTCAGCAATTCAAATGCCTCAAGGCATTTCCCATCAAAGACGAACTTGGCATCCTTTTCAAGCAAGTTGCAAAGTGGCTTTGCAATCTTTGAAAAATCCTTTATAAAACGTCGGTAGAATCCCGCATGTCCAAGGAAACTACGGATGCCCTTCACATTCGTTGGGGGAGGTAACTTTGAGATCACATCAATCTTCGCCTTATCCATCTCCAACCCCAACTCTGACACCTTGTGTCCCAACACTATGCCTTCCTTGACCATGAACTGACACTTTTCCCAATTGAGCACGAGATTTGATTCTTCACATCTTTGTAGGACCCGTCTCAAGTTTTCTAAGCAAAAGTCAAATGAGGATCCAAAGACGGAGAAATCATCCATGAAGATCTCCATGATGTCTTCATTCATATCAGAAAAAATTGCCATCATGCAACGTTGGAATGTAGCCGGTGCATTACACAAACCAAAAGGCATCCGACGGAAGGCATAAGTTCCAATAGGACATGTGAATGTCGTCTTTTCTTGATCTTCCGGGGCAATTGCAATCTGATTGTACCCCGAATATCCATCTAGAAAGCAATAATGGGAATAACCCGCAATCCTATCGAGCAACTGATCCAGAAATGGCAACGGGAAGTGATCTTTTCTCGTCGCCGTATTCAACTTTCTATAATCCATGCAAACTCTCCATGAGTTCACCAATCGAGTTGCCAAAACCTCATTCTTCTCATTGACGGTCACGGTTATTCCCCCTTTCTTTGGTACACATTGTACCGGGCTAACCCACTCACTATCGGAAATGGGATAGATCATCCCATATTTCAGCAATTTCTTCACTTCTTTTTCAACCACTTCCTGCATAAGTGGGTTCAACCTCCTTTGTCTCTCTCTTACCGGCTTAGCTCCATCTTCCATCAAGATTTTATGCATGCATATTGCGGGGCTAATTCCTTTGATGTCGGCAATGGACCAACCTAGAGCTTTCTTGTGTGACTTCAGTAGCTCTATCAACTTCAATTCCTCTTCATCATTCAACATCGCCGATATCACAACCGGTAAAGATTCATCCTCACCAAGGAATGCGTATTTCAGATTTGTCGGGAGTGGCTTCAATTCTAGCTTTGGTGGTACTTCAATTGAGGGCTGCACATCCGCCACGAAAGTATCCACCACACATTCATTCTCTAGACTTGGTTGATCAATTTGAGCATCCTCACTTTCATCAAAATCAAAATCAACTTTAATTGTCGAACCAAAGTCTCTTTCCAAGCTCCCCTTATCATAAACGCTTCCTTCTATACTTGCCGAGCAACGCATCTTGTCAAAGATACACTTGTCGAGGACATCAACTCTAAAGCACGCTTTTGCATCACTAGGATGCTTCATCGCTTTCTCCACATTAATGGTCACTTGCTCACCATTAATTCTAAACGTGACCGAGTTGTCCTTTGCTCCTAGCAACACGTCCCCTGTGGCAAGAAACGGTCTGCCAAACAGAATTGGCACCTCTTTGTCCTCGGGCATATCCAATACTATGAAATCAACGGGGATGACGAACTTGTCTACCTTGACCAAGACATCCTCTACTATTCCAGTGGGTTTCACAATGGAATGATCAGCCAGTTGTAGAGCAATGTCGATGGGCTCCATTCTGTTCTCCAGTCCAATGGCACGTGCTGTTTTCAACGCCATCAGTGAGATCCCCGATCCTTGATCCAATAGACATTTGGTGAAAATTGTGTTGCCTATCTCACAAGGAATCACACAACTTCCCGGATCCCTCTTCTTCATGGGCATCATTCCCGAAATCAATTGTGAGCAATTCATGCTCAATGCCACTATTCCCTCGTCTTGAAGTTTCTCCTTGTTTGCCATCATGTCCTTAAAGAACTTGGAGAACTTGGGGAAATTAGTGAAGAGGTCCACCAACGATACATCCACATTCACTTTTCGAATCACGTTCATCATCCACTCGAAGCTTTTCTCCTTTGGAGCTCTCTTCTTCCTCTTCGGTGGATATGGTGGAGGAGGAATGTGATCAGGGAAGTTGAACTTGCTTTTCGGGTCTAATGCCGGACTTGTCATCAGCTGTCCATTTGATCCCATCTCTACTTTCTGCTTTCCCTTCTTTTCTGCCAAAAACTTCTCACTTAACTCGGCTTCTACACCATTTTCCTTGCTGCCGGATGCAGCCTGTTCTTGACCATGTTGGGCACCCTGCACCAACGCGGGACTTCCCTTACATGCCTCGTCCGCCCCTGCGTGCGAGGAATGCAAGCCTAACATCTCATCCGCCCCTGCGTGTGAGATGCCGGAAGTACCTTGGCCGTCCATTGATGGTGTCGAATCCAACTCACGACCACTTCTCAAGACCACTGCCTTACACTGTTCATTGCCTCTCGGATTAGGTACGGTATTGCTCGGGATGGTGTTAGGAATCCTCGTGTGTGATGCCGTGGCAAGCTGCCCTATCTGCGTCTCAAGATTCCTCATTGTCGCATCCATCTGCCCAAACTTTTCCACCGTCCTTTCCTTGAAATTTTCGTTCTCCTTTTGACTCTTAGTCATGAAAGAGAGAATCTGCCCCAACTGATCCTCGACGGTTGGCTTCTTCTCATAACCCGGCGGTTGAGTGTTGTTCCTCCATTGATTTCCCGAGTTGTTGCTAGGACCAGCCTGATTCCATCCCGTTTGTTGAGGTCTCCAATTTTGCTGATTGTTGTATTGGTTGCCTTGATTGAACCCTTGGCGATTGTTGCCAATATAGTTCACATCTTCCACAGGTGGTCCTTGAAGACTTGGGCACTGATCAGTATGATGCCCGCCTTGGCACAACCCACATCTCATCACCGTCACAGCTTGGGGTTGAGGAGTCAGTTGAAGAGATTTAACTGCCTTTGTCATCGACGACATTTGAGTGCTAATGTCCGCCAGTTGAGCCTCAATTGCGGTCACTCTTTCCGCATCCTTGGTAGCACCAAATGTATCTCCCGCTCTATCAGCCCCTCGCCTTGGATTGTGCCAATTCCGTTGATTGTTGGCCAGCCTTTGAAACAAAGCCCTCACCTCATCGTGAGTTAGATCATCTAGGTTCCCATTCGAACCTGCAGTCACCAATCCCGTGCCTTCACTGTTGAGTCCCTTGTAGAATTTCAAAAGGTCATGCCCCGGAGCTAGTCCGTGACTTGGGCATTTCCTTATCAATTCCGTGAATCTCTTCCATGCTTCCGCGAAGGACTCGTCATACTTTTGTCGGAAAGAGGTGATCTCCTCTCTCAACTTCTCAATCTTCATAGGAGAATTGTATTCCAAGAGGAACAACGTCTTCAACTCTTGGAACGTTGCTATGTTGTAGCCCGGGATAGAGTCATACCAAGCTCTTGCTTTCTCCCTCAGAGAGAATGGGAATAAGACCCTCTTGATTAGATTGTGTTCCACATTCGGGGGTCTGTGAGAGTTCGTCAACTCGTAGAAGGCATTGAGGTGGCTCACCGGGTCCTCATCATCCCGTCCATGGAAAAGATTCCCCCCATTCACCAAACTAATATAGTGAGGTGGAATGTTGATGTTGTTGTTCGCATAAGCAAACTCTCCGGGGTACTCAATTCCCGATCTCAGTGTATCGCCAAACCTCACAACAGGTGGTGGTATCTCATTGTTATCTGCCATCTCACTTTCTGATTCTGAATCTCTTTCTGTACTCGGCTCGCTGAACAAGTTGCCTCTGATTGGACTCGGATAGTCCGGGAAGATTTCAGTAGGCGATCCTCTAACTCTTCTTCTTTGATAACAGAGCAACCCAAACGGTGGTGTACCCTGTGATCGCGTGTGCATTCACTTTTTTATTTTTATTTTTTTATTTTTACCTACACAACAGAAAATACACCAAGCACAAGCATAAAATATTTCCTAATTACCGAAAGCGAGACCTCTCGACAACTTCGGGGTAAGTCCTATAAAACGTGTGTGCTAGTGTGCAAACAAAACTACCTAAAACTAAACTAAGAGTTAGGTAAAAATTACCTAAAATAATACACTCCTTCGTCTTCAAGTCCGAACGTGGTAGATGGCTATCACACCGTAGAACACGAACAATGTACCTAAAAAAAAACTCAAAAAGAAAAATCAAACAAAACGAAATAAAAACTAAAACACTTAAGCATAAACAAGCTATTGCCTCCCCGGCAACGGCGCCAAAACTTGATGTGATATTTTAGAGTTCTTAATCAAAGCATAAAGATTATCAAGTTTAATTATTTTAACTCTAATAATACTACACTACTGCAAGAATACAGTATCGTAGTAGTATTTCAAGTGTCGATCCACAGGGAGGCGAGATTGCTTACGCTTAATAAGACTACACAAAGCATAAAAATATTTTATTTTGATTTTGAGATGGTTAACTAACTTAAACTACTGAAACGAGATTTTTAACACGAGAAAGACAAGTCACTCCAAGTTGCTTTCTAAGCTTGCATTGTTTTACACCATTACAACGAACCATATGAAGGGATTAGAATTATCAACCTAATCGCGTGCACTGAACATGTCTACGACGTATAGTTCACAGTCAGCTGAACACTTGTTCCATGAACCAACTTTCAACGACATTTAATTCCTGCGGATGCGCTGGAACAAACGTTGTCTACTATAATTACTTACCTAATCCACTATCAAATTATCCCCTGAACAGTTCTAATTCGATAGCATACCAACAAACGATCAATCCTAAGCTATGTTAAAGAGACAATAGTTAAGATTTAACAACACTACATCATTAGCCAAAAACGTAGCATTTTAATTATCAAACACAATGTTGGTATCAAACATACGATTCAAGGTGTTAAAACAAATACACAAGCCTAGATTACAACTGGGAGCAACAAAGAGAGCCTAGCCTATACACATGGTAGAATGTAGAAATAAAACCATAGGTGTGATGCTCTCGTCGAGTGGAGTCGGGATTCGGGAATGGATGGTCGGAATAATGGCCGGAATGCCTTCCTTCTCTTCTTCCTCTCCTCCTTTCTCTCTATTTTTCTCTCTATTTTTCTCTCTATCTGTCGTTTTTCTTCTCATTTTCTTTTCTTCTTTTTATCCTAAACTGCCGAGCAACTGCCTGGAGTTGTTCGAGACTCCGAACGCCCGACCGGGCGAAATTAGAAGGACCAATCGCCCGACCGGGCGATATGCTTCTGCATGGCTTCGCGGGAGACGCCCGACCGGGCGTTTAGTTGAAATCAGAACGCCCGACCGGGCGAACTTTCTGGACTCCGCATGCACAAAATGGAAACGCCCGATCGGGCGTTTAGCAACATCAAAACGCCCGACCGGGCGAACTCTCTGGAATCTCAGCTATGCATTTCCGACGAACTTCCAGCTTCTAACACCCGAAACTACACTCAAAGCACGACTTGGTGAGTTATAATTAACATGAAATCCGGGGTAAAGAATAGGAAATAAGCTTCGCATCAAGATACTCTTGGAACCGACTCGCTGGATGCTTTCTTGTTGCTGCTGGTGTTGTACTGTCCGTTACAAGGTTTGTTCCCCTTCGAATGAGTCACTTTTATGTAAATATCAGAGATATTGTGGAAATATATGTACTTCATTGTGGGGTATGTTCAATTTTATTATCTTTTGGGAACCATCATTCTATTGTACCATCTCATTCACTTACAAAGACACCAAGTTGAGTCTTATGAATCATTTTAATTTTGACTGTGCTGTGCATTTTAGAGTCGTGTTTGAGACAGGTCTGCTGCTTGTTGAATGACTTGAGCATGATTGAATTGCCACTATTATGAAAATCTTACTTTAGTTCTACTAGAAAATTTAAGCATAATTTCCAGGCTTATCAAAACACAGGACTATGATGCGTAAGGATCAAGCTAATTTTTTTTTGTACTTGTTCAGTGTTTCAGCTTCGTCACTGATACCATCTGCAAGAGTAACTTGTTGGTCCTTGGATGACAAGTTAAAGGACTGGCATTAATAGATGGCACTAGAAAAACAAGTCTAAAATAATAGTAATGTGGCTGTTTGTAGACATCTGATATTCTGTTAATAGTTTTATTTCTGGATTGCAGCGGATCAGAACAGGATCAAATGCTCTCTGGAGTTGGAATGATATGGCCAGCAATGATGATAACTTCAACTGCATTTCAAGCAGTTGCTTCTGTTCTTAAGGTAATTGCCTAAACTGTATCTAGTATCTAAAATACCACCTGAAATGTACTTTAATTTTCTCAAATTCTTGGATGTGTACAGGAATCTGTTTTCATTGATGCTGCGACCCGTCTTAAGCTTCCAAAATTGAATCCCCTCATGTTTTTCTTTTCAGTTTGATTAAACGCTATTTCATATTTAGTGTATAAAATAAAAAACTTTACTTGTTGATCACTTGATACAGGGAAAGCTGCTAGACATATTTATGGTGAATTCATACGGATCTGGATTTCAGGTAAATATGTTGAAAGGATATCATTTACTATGATTTCATTTAAGTCTTTCATGCATGTGCATTTTTTGGTCATAGATTTTTGACTTGTCTTCTTTCCATAACCCTTCTTGCAAATTGCAATCTGCGTTGTGTGTTCTAATCCACATTCCACACCAATGATATCTCTAAGGCTTTTCATTCACAGTGATTTGTTTTGACTGGCCTGATCAAATTTAATCCAGCAACGAATCAAACAATAAAGCCATTTTATTAGTAGAGATAAGTTTAGCTTTATCTGGATGTCATAATATGCCTAAGTATGACTGTAATAAAAAGTAAAAAGTGCAGCCTCATCAGTAATGGACTTTACTGATCTTTATTTTGTTTTTTCCCATTTTGAAGGTTCATGAAACAATATGATTAAGACAATATAAGGAAGTAGTATGAGTGCCATGCCCATGGCTGATGGGAAGGCTATTCAGGCCGTGTTCCTGCAGACCGCTAAACCACCTTGGACTTCCTTACTATTGAAAAATACATTGGGTTTACGTCTAGTCACGTGAATGCAACTCATTGAGTCATTAACTATAGCTCGACTGTAAATTGAATTGAACATTTTATTTTCTTTATCTCATTCTTCCTTTCACTTGTAGGCGCTTTTTGTACTCCTCTTTCCGCCAGTTTTGTCAAATTTGGAGGGCATACCATTACCTGAACTGCCTTCATACTTGAAAAGTGGTGCTGGTTGTTTCATTAATATTGGAGCTGATACAACAGGTATTCACTTCCCTTTGATCTCAGTGTTGACCGTTGCATATAAAAGTTCATAGGAGTAGTTCTTGGGTTATCAATTTACTCCCAAGTGCAAAACTGTGGTGCTTGTTCACTTTTACTAGTTACTTTGATTAACATATGATCCTCATATGGAGAAAAATTATACTATGTCTGTGTAGTTGTTAGTCTTCACCCTAGTGGTTTCCAATTAGCCATAGCAGCCATGTCAGCTTACTAGTATGATATTCATCAAATAGTACAAACTAATTGAACAAGGCATGATAAGAGTTTGAACTTCGTTTCTAATGAAGTGCAGAGAAATAATTTTGTTCAGCAGGAGGGGAAAAAGCAGAAGTTTATCTGAAGAAGACCAATAGTGGCATGCTAATAAAGCTGTGGCTTAATAAAGCTCAACTCTTGAGTGTTATATTTTTATTTAGTAGGTTCAATGAGTTAAAACATGCTTCTATATTAATAATCTAAGAGCAATAAGAACATTATATATGAACAATGTTATCAATCTCGTATGGCGGTTCGCCTAAAAACCGCCACATGGATATGGGCGTATTAGTATGGCTGGATATGTCGGTCGATATTTAAATAAATAAAATAATACATATATATATAATTCAAAAATTAGAAAATAATAAAAATATAACATCTAAAACTCTTAAAACAATTAATAAAGCATAAAAATACAACTCTAACCTCCATGTTTCTTGCATAATGCCCATTCCTAAATGCAGTACACTATGAAGTAGTCTTTGAACCTTGCATTTTTGTCAGGTTGTGATGGAGCCTCACTACTACCTCTCCTCTACATAATAACCAATATTGCTTTCAACGTATCGGCCTTCAATCTTCTAAAATATTCATCCGCTGTTGTATCGTCCCTTGCTGTGATGTCATCAGGTACCTCATCACTTGTTGGCATACTATGTGAAAATCGAGCTATTTTAACATCTACTTGGTTTTGCAGTGCCAATCTCAATCTACATTCTTTCACTTCCATTACCATACATCCCAGGAGGTGTAACCTTGAGCCCCTTTTTCGTCATGGGCAGCGTGGTTCTTATGTTGGGGCTAATCTTATATAACTTTTCCTGGCCTCTCAAGCAGGACTCAGACACCTCATGACAATGACTTTACTTGTGTCTATATTATGTTGTAATGTTTGTATAGGTTGATGGCTGATTGTGGTTGGTTGTGGCTTAGGATGTTCAAGGTTGTGCATATATCGTGAGCAATCATCAAAAACTACTACGTCGACATGCCTCCTGGGTAAGATTTTGCACATTTAACGTACTGGCCGCACCTTCAGAATAATATGTACTACAAGATTTCGCTTTCCGAGTATTTAGTTGAATTCAAATTGTTTATAGAACTTATTGAGATAATTAGACATACATATGTGAATTGTGTAAGTTTACAATTCATATAAGAAAATAGTACTAGTAAATAGGAAAACGGAGATATTGTATTTTTATACAAGCATACAAATTACAATGACAGACACACTTGATAAGTCCGGGCTGGAGCTTTTTTCAACTTGTCCATCTAAACAATTCAATAGTTTAACTAGGAAAGTTATAGAGTTACTCCTATTTTCTTGTAAATATATGATTATTTTTTTTCTAATTTTCTTAATCTAAATATATGAACTTTAATTTTTTTCTACATTGAAGCTAATGTGTTTGTCCAAATTGCTAGCGTGGAAAAAGACTGATTATAACTGATGTTGTTTCTAATAGAAGAATGTAATTTATCTATAATAAATGGCCTTTCGAGATTTTATGATATTTTTTTGTCGTTAGATTTTTCTTTGAAATCATTTTTGGCCCAACACATTGTTAGAGGTTTGTTAATATATTCCAATAAAGATGTCATCTTTTTAAATTTGAAAACCATAAATTATCATTAATTACATCTTTACTTTTCTTTGACTTTGTTATTACTGTAGCCATCTTTTTCTCCCTCTATTAACATATCCACACCACATGTATGGCAACTTCTCTACCGGATAGCCGTTGGTTGAAGTTACTATATTACCCTTTTGGGCGGGAAATCAGAAACTGCTGTGTAATTACTTTTTTTTTTATTTTTATAATTGTTGCAATTTCTGGATTCCTATTATTTTATACTGTTTCAAAAAAAAAAAAGTTGTCTACACATGTGATGCATATGTGATACTGTGAAAACGTGATAAACAAGATGTATTCCATTTTCCCAATGCTGGTATTGAGTGTATTTTCTTTAATATTTCATTAGTCCAAATGTGCAAGGAAATAAAGTCACAGTATTAGTATTATGATTATGTAACTAAGAAATAATGATAATGAATCTATTTAATTTTTTTGTATTGGTATCTTAATTTCATAGATCTTATCTCATGCACCTGAACTCCTTAGTGAAGATTAAAAAACAAAGGGAGGGGGAAGAGCATCAAATCACAAATTTAGAACATAAAAAATAGGGCAGAGAGACGGAGAGAGAAATCGAGATAGAGACACATTGATGGGGTGAGAGAGAGAGAGAGGCATAGAGAGGAGAACGAGATTGTGATAGAGATAGAAACACACAAATTGGGAGAGGGAGAGGGAGACAACTTATTAATTACATAAATCTTTCTTGCAAAGCAACTTTCTAAAGTAATAAATCTGGTTCCAATGCATTTATCCCTGAAAAAGGTAAATAATATGTTAGTATTCATGTACATATATTTTTAAGAAATTGAGGTCTGTAAATATAGGGAGAAACGGTGCAATAAATATTTGAAACTATCTACATTAAGGTTGCAACATACCATATCTGCAAATAAGTTTTAAAATTGTTTCTAAGATATATATATATATATATATATATATATATATATATATATATATATATATATATATATATATATATATATATATATATATAGGATTGTGATCAATACCGAACCACTCTTAAACCTTAAACACCGAACAACATCATTATATGATAACATGGAGTTCATTATAATGAACTAATAACAAACATATAATGAACTTCAGATTTCTAAATTATGCATGATGATGTCATTGTTTTTAAATCTTAGAATTCCCTATAATGAACTATAAATAAAGTTGTAATGAACTCCGCATTATTATATAATGATGTGTTTGGCGTTTAGTGTTTAAAACTAGTTTGGTATATAATACAACCCTATATATATATATATATATATATATATATATATAGTTATGGTATATGTGATATAATCAAGTGGAAAGTTTGTGCATCATTAAAGAGAATTGGAATCTTACCATGAAATTTATGTAATTACCTGAAAAGTTTGTTTGCCATAAATCTCCTAATAATCTTTGCTGATTTATACTTTCTGTATAAACTGTTTCTCTTCCTTAAATGATTTGATAACCTGTGCATAAAAATAGAGTTATTAGTTATTCAACTATGTATTACTGAAATTCCACAGTTATATATTGCACACTTTGTTATATGAGTAATTTGCAATGCTTTACATTGGTGTGCTTCCCCTATTATAGAGGATGTTTATCTCTAACTGACAAAACTACAATGGTCATTATGACCTATTTCTCTAATAATCACATTCAAAAAAGGGCATGGAGATAGTTAGAACTATTTCTCTGTGTATGATATCCTTTTGCTTATTGCAAAACTAATTAATCAGATTCAGAAAGGGAATTTGATAGTGATATTAGAAGTAATCCGAATAATATTGAATCTGATATATAAAGGGTATTAAGATAGTTGTTGGACTTGATTTAAACTAATACTCCCTCCGTCCCGGACTACTTGCACTTATTTCCTTTCTGGGCGTCCCAAGTTATTTGCACTCTTTCCATTTTTAGTAAAAATTATCACCTACAGCCGCAATTGTTGACTTTGCTATACACTCATTCCTTAATCTCCGTGCCGAAAAGGAAATGTGCGAGTAGTCCGGGACGGAGGGAGTATTATTTATGAATGTGTTACCTTTTTAATGTGCAACACCGTTTTGGATTTCTTCTAACTTCAGATGCAGACTTGAAGAGTTTCTTATGGAAGAATCCCCTCTCAGAACTTTTGCGGTCTTTGTAGGTAGCAGCCTATCTTAACTTTTGTGTCTCTCTATTTTTCTTTTTGTAGAGAATGGCTGGCGGTTACCTTTTTAGGGTTATAATGAATCCATTTTGCATTCCTGTAAAATTGGATTAGTTTAAATAGAGAAATATCAATCAGCAAACTCATTTATTGGGCAAGTCAAATGGGCCATTCAATTAATAGCTTTTACCGTTTCATTCGTTTTCCAAGACATAACTGCCACTCATTTATATTCCTTCTTATTAATTCGGCATATTTAAAACCTAATATTGGTAATGCATTCTTAACACCTTTTTATTGTTTTTATACTTATTAAAAATTTTCTAAAATATTATTTGATATATATATATATATTAAAGGAGATATGTGAAAGGTTCTAATAATCATTCTGTTTTTTTGGGAATAGGTAGTGGTTTACATGTGTGCAGTGCAGACTGGTTTCACTCTTCTATAAATACGTTTAATCACTCAGTTTACAAATCAGTTAGCAACACTCTCTTAAAAACTTACATTCCATTCCAACTCAGTAGACTAAATGTTTAATCTCTGTTTCTATTAGAATGGTTTTCATTGCTGTAATCTACATTCTTACCATTTTGGTAGAAGATCTTCTTGGCCTCCCTTTTCTTTCACTCATATCTCCACTTTTGTTGCATTATTTCTGCACATGTGTGGAGTTTATAGTTATTGGCTGTTGTACAAAATCAGTAGACTAAGTGTTTCTGTTAGAATTGTTTTGATTGATGCAATATACATTCTTACCATTTTGGTAAAAGATCTTCTTGGCCTTCCTTTTTTTCAGTGATATCTCCCATTTTGTTGCATTATTTCTGCACATATGAGGTGTTTATAGTTATTGGTTGTTGTACAAAATTAGTAGATTAAGTGTTTCTGTTAGAATTGTTTTGATTGCTGTAATATATATATTCTTACCATTTTGGTCAAAGATCTTCTTGGGCTCCCTTTTCTTTCACTGAGATCTCCCCTTTTGTAGCATTTTTCTTGCACATATATGGAGTTTATAGTTATTGTTGCAGTACAAAATCAGTACACTAACTGTTTCTATTAGAATTTGATTACTGCAATATACATTCTTACCACTTTGGTAAAAGATCTTCTTGGGCTCCCTTTTCTTTCACTGATATCTCCCATTTTGTAGCATTTTTCCTGCACATAGATGGAGTTTATAGTTATTGTTGCAGTACAAAATCAGTACACTAACTGTTTCTATTACACTTATGTTGATTGCAGTAATGTGCATTCTTACCACTTTGGTAAAAAATCTTCTTGTCCTCCCTTTTCTGTCACTGATGTCTCCTCTTTTCTCAAATGGCTTTGTCTGTACCTCTCTGTAGCAATTTATCTGCAGAGGACTGTAACATTATATTTACTATTTTGGAAATGATCTTGCTAATGTATACAGTATATATTATTTAGTTTAGATTTTTGTCTATATTTCTTAGTTGAAAAAAAAAGTTGATTTCATTCTAGTTTTAGGTTTCTCACAAATCAGGTGCTCTTGTGAATGAGAATATGAATGATTGGTGTGTTGAAGGATCTGAACTCCCTTTTGGAGCTGATGTTGATGAGGTATTTCAATTTTGTGTTTGTGTTTTTTCCTTTTCATGTTTCGCAATTGTTTTAACTGTTTTATAACTTAATTTCAATATTATTATAGGTTTCTCAGAATGTTTACAAAACCCCTGATCTGTCCACTGCTACTACTGAGAAAGGTCATGAATGGGTTGCTGAAGGCTTTGCGAATTGATGTTTGGATTGGGAATTTGAAGAATGTGATGATGTGAGAGGGGTTCAACTCAAAAAGAGAAAGTTGGTGGTCTTAATTTGGAGGGAAGTCAGAATTGGTGTTTTTGTGTTTTGCATCCTCATCTTATGTTTCTTTAGTTGTGTTTTTTGTTGACACTGAACTTGGCACTTTTTGGATGATGTTAGACCATTTGCATCTTTTCCATGCATGATTCGTATCCAAATGCAACTTGAGAGTATTCACTAAATTCCCGGGTCAAGTAAAAGAGTTTCCTAAAGTAACCAAACACAAGGCATGCAAAAGCAAACGGCAAAACAGATTTCCCTAATTGGCCACTGACAGAAAGCTGCAATTAACAACTAAAGCAAACTCGACTATAACTACTGATCGACTTCATCTTCTTCAACAATCAAATACGAAACAAACAGAACAGAACATGAAAACAGAGCATACTTCAGATCGAACGATGAAAGCTTTGATTAAACTAAAAACCACCAAGTCTAATATACCAGACTGAGCGAATCAGTGGCAACAGAGTTTTCCATGCAGATCCAAACTTACGTACTCAAATTCGAACAATTAAAAGAAATCTAAACTAGATCTATCAGATTCATCACCAACTAGGCCAGATCCACAACTTTCAACATCATTCGAACTCCGATTCAATCTCAATTCAGAAGATCAACTCCGATCAACATCGATCTCAACTCCGATCAACAAATCAATTGCGAAAAGCATCCAACACGGTAATTCAGAGCAGTAAGCATCAGAATCAAATGAAAACAGAATCGAAACTAGATTAACCATAAACTGTAAACGAGTCACAAAGCAGTCCCCGGATTTCCGGTAAGGAAATCGGCTATATAAAAAGTACGTGCGAAAAGTAAATTGTTTCTTCACTCCTTCTCGGAGTGGTGTACACCTTCTAACTAAACAAAACACCACACTAAAATTACCCCAGATCTTCCATGGAACCAAGTGCGTGAGCTATGTGAGTGAATTATAGAGAGCGAGCCGGAAATGCCAAGGAAATTTTCTAACTAAAGTGCTCTTTTTTTATCGCAAGCTTCCTGGTATTTATAGGCGTGGCCCAAATCCCTAGGGCAACGGTCTTCTTGATTTGACGATTGTTCTCTCGAGGATTTCGCTCTTTTTCTTCACTTTTTTTCTCTTCTAATTCTCTGCCCTGATAATTGTTCTTCGTTCTTGGGCCTGACAGATAATTCACGCACCTTGACTTATTAATGCATGTTAGCACCGTAGAAAACACATAATTTATTTATAAAATAGATGCATGAAACGAGTCTTATCATCCATCCCTATCAATGTTTTTCATTTGCAAAATAGCCTTATCTTCTTGTAATTCACAAGTGGATAGTGGATTAACATTATTTGAATCACATATTTAAAGAAATATATAGAAACACCATTTGAGTCCAATATTAGTATTCACAATCTTTTTTTTCCTATTTAGAAGCAATGTACAAGTTAATAGATGACCTTTTACAAGTTAAGTCTCTGAAATTCACAAATAGACAGTTGATTCAGATAATTTGAATCACAGACAATACTAAGAAACATACAGAAATGCAATTCAAGTCCAGTATTTGTATCTACAATCATTTTATTCCTACTTTGAAGTAATGTAGAAGTTGATGGATTATCATTTACCAATTACGAATTGAATAGTTGGAAAATAGCTAAAACATTTGTGTATATTTAATTCAATGAAATAAGTCAGAGAACCCAGTATTCTAATAAAAATAAATCTGTAGACTTTAGTATTCTGCATCTGTGAATCTCTTAAGCTCATAATTTAAACATTCAGTCAGCAAACAATTGATTTAAGTCTAAATTGAAGTCATTTTTGTAAAATTTATTATTACCACATCAATAATTCTAAGGTGTCTTATGTAAGCCTATTTTGCAGGGTTTGGATTGCTGATAACCATGATAAACTGAAAGGTCTGCTTGGTTTATGTGTAGTTTTAACCCTTTAAATTTCCAGCATTCACATTATTTGTCTCTCAGTTTTTACTTATCTATAATTCTCACAACTTTCTTCTTCATCCTATATATATAATCTGTTTACAGAGTGTAAGGTTATCATGGTTTAGAATTGGTTCTATACCTTTTAAATCTTAGATCCATTTTCATTTATTTGTCATATTACCCTATAATCTCTATCTGGATACACATATCAAAGGAATAATCAATGATGAAGTTGAAAAAATCTGCAATGCTCAAGAGTTTGCCATTTGAGCACTTAACATATTCAAGTTCAGGTACTCATCTTCTTATTTCCCGATTTTCTTTCCATGCTTATGTCTCTTTGATTCCTTTATGTTGAGCTTTTAAACATTGATCCCTCTGTTGAAAAAAACTAAAAATTCAGTATTTTCAACAATGGCATTAGATATTGTTTATGTGTAAAATCAAGACTAAAATATATAGAAACACCATTTAAGTACCTTTGAAGCTATTTAGTAAAAAATTTAAGCATGCATTGAATAAACAATTGTGTTATCTCTTCCATAAACAAATTCAAGTTTTTTCATATAGGAGCTTAATGAAGAAAAAAATCCTTTCTGGATTAGGCTCATATTTGCTAGGTTTTATTCAACATTGGACACTCATATAGAAATAAGGCGACGATTTAGTTCTGGAAATGGATTAAAATTACCTCTTGGTGTTTCACCGGCTCCAAAAGCGTCTGATTTCTTAATCACTGTGTCCTCATTCCTGCTTAGATTTAGTCTAATTTGTGAAAATCGTGTAGAAGAATGAATTTGAGAGGGTTTTGATAAAGTTTTGGATTACCTTTATGCGTTGACCGCCGTCGATATTTTCGTGTTTTCACTGGAGACTCCATCCTTTCCGGCGCCCTCCGTTCTTCGCTACCTCTGTACATTGTGTGATTTTCTTCATTTTTTCAGATTTTGGTGTGTTTTGAAGTATTAATTTTTGCGGATTTGGGTAAAACTAATTGTGCTTTAGGATGTATCTTTGGATATCTGTTGTAGTGTATACGATTTCCGGTCGGCGGCTTTGTCGTGGTAGAGGAAGAGGGAGGCGGGGTTGTGGTGGTGGAGGAAGAGGGAGGCGACGGGAGGAATAAAGGTCCCTAGGGTTTTCGGAGAGAGAGGGGGATTTTTTTAAGTATTTTATTACTTTACTTTATTAATTTGATGTGTAGGTGTAATTAAATTTTAATTAACTGCTAAGATGATTAGTCTTATGTAAGTTTATTGTTTTGTCATTTAATATTATAAAGTATTGGTATTAATTGTTGGTAAATTGTTTGGGCTATTTTTTTTGTTTTTCGGCCTTTTTTCAATTAATAATTGGGCTATATTGTATGAGATTTTATGAGATTTTAGTTTAATTTGGGTTGTAGTGTTATATTTATTGGGCTCCTTATTTTTGTTATGGCCTGTTTTTATTTAATATCCTATATTAATTCAATAGTATACAAGAAATAAATATTCAATTGTTTGGTCGGGATAAAGATTGACGGAATTTGTAGTGTTTGATTCTTTTTGTCAAGGTTTTTCTTAGGGAATTATTTGGAGTTCTTTTATGGCAAACTATAAAATGTTAGTTGTGTTAAGTATTTTATTTTGAGCATAATCATATTACTTCCTCCGCCCCACAAAGATTGTCCCATTTTTTCATTTCCGTCTGTCCCACAAAATTTGTCCAATTTCCCTTTTAATCATTTTCGGTAGTGGACCTCATATTCCACTCATATTTTATTATAAAATTAATACTCCCTCCGTCCCAGGGAAGATGACCCCTTCCCGGGATGACACGGGATTTTATGCATACTTATTTAAGATGTTTAAGTAGAAGGAGAAAAGGTTGGTAGGTGTTTTAAGTATGAGAGAGAAATCAACTAAAAGAAAAAAATATATAATTGGAAGTTTTAAGTAAGAGAGAGAAATTCTCAAAATACACAATTAAATATTGACAATATCATCGAATTTTTTTCATTAATGATATGCTGGATCAAAAATTTTGAAATTTAGGAAATGATTTTGCCATTTTCTAAGTTAATGAGTTATCAAAACCGAAAACATGATTGTAGTTTTTAATATTGTCTATTTGATTTTTCGTTTAATTTAAGTGTGAAAAACAATAAATTAAAAATTATATGTGTAAAATTATGTGAATTTAAAATAGACACGGAATATAAAACCAGAATTTAACTTGGTGGCAGATCCATTCATTCAATTCTGAAAATTTCTACTTGGCGGCAGATTTAACAATAGAGGATTTCATTCATTTCATTTTGAAACATTTCAAGTTGGCGGCAGAATTCAACAATAGATGAGGCAATATCTATAAATAGATTTTGAACATTAAATTGCTTCCTAACACTAACACTAACACTAAAACGACGGCAGATTTAAAGGAAGTCATGGTAGGCAAAAAGGAGTCTTCCACACAAAAAATTAATCTTGTCGTCCAATTTATCCTGGGGGCTTGTGTTGACGGCACACCACCTCGGGGCATCTTCAAGGATGCTCAACGCAAGTTCTCACTGCCCTACAACCACAGCCAACACAGTACACACCATAGCCAACAACCACCATACCACCACAACCAGTACATCGACTCACCTGCCAACAACAATATATAGCCAACAACCAAGAAACATAGCTAGTATAATCAGTGAACAATAAAGAGAGTCCAGCAACAATAGACACAACCAACAATAGATCCAGATAGGAAAGAAGGGTGGGAAGGGTACCGCCTGTTTTCTTCAGAGGAACTCACATCATACGAATCACTGGCCCATCTAATAGGGTGGATGAACGGTCTGAAGCATCTGTCATGAACAAACCCAAAATCAATAAAAACAAGCAGCAGTTTAGGCATTAAAATCTTTCAATTGCCTCCAATTTTCTTGTCAAATCTCGTAGTGATGAAAATCATTTGTTTTTTTCTCAACTTGATATGTGAAACTAGAAAGATCCATTAAGAAATTTTGTAGGAGGCAAGCACTGAAATTCGACTTTTCCAGATAGTTTAACCCCATCGAGACCTGGGAATTTTCATTCAATATGAGAATTTCTTAAAAAAAAGAAACAATCGAAATATCAAGAAATTTAATAATCAAAATCCAAATGCGATGCTAAAAACGAATAAATTTAGTCACTGTACCGTCAAATTTGGCCCAACTAGATTCATCCACGATCTTCATCCTAAAAATCGGCAATACGCCTGAAATTTGGAAAAACTGAAAGGGCACCGTCGGAAACCGCACCGCTCTCGTCGGTCATTGTGGAGAGGGTGACATCCTCTGCGCTATTGGCACAAACATAAAGAAGATCGGTGAAAGGAGAAGACAATGAAAGAGTTTATCGAAAGTTGTGGTGTCGGAGGAGCCGGAGACGATTGCCGGAGAACGAGATCGCCGATTAGATCTAGGGTTTCTCCAAAGTGAAGTTGGAAGGTGGGCGGTCAATTGGGTGGGTGGGTTCTCAGGTTTAGTTAATTAGTGAATTAATTAGGGTTAACAGTTAATTATGTTTAAAATCCCTTATTTTTTCTTAATTGTTTCCTTATTAAGTAAGGGGTTATCTTGGTTGGGACAGACAAAAAAGGAAAGTGGGTCATCTTTAATGGGACGGAGGGAGTATATAAAAGGAGAAACCACATTCCACTAACTTTTTCAACTCACTTTTTATTACATTTCTTAAAACTTGTGCTCGGTCAAAGTAAGACAATCTTTGTGGGACGGAGGGAGTAGTTAATTATTTTTGGTCCCTACATATAAATATTTGTTTTTTGTTGATCAAATTTTGTTGAGCTGTTTATTTTGTTCCATTTATCCGATTTTTACTTTTTTGTCTTTATTTACATATGTTTTATTTTCTTCTCTTTCTATTCTGTATTTATTTTTACTACTAATATTTTATTGAGTAAAGACCAAAATTGGTCCTGAACATATAACCATTTTACAATTTTGGTCCTAAACTTTATCTTTTGAATTTTTGCATCCTGAACATTTCAAATCGGATCACAATTGGTCCTCCGTTTACAATTCCGTTAAAAACTAAAGGTCAACGGGTTTAATCCCGATTTTGACCAAATTAGACTTTTAATTTTGATTTTTTACTCCTTAATTAATTTCCTTATTATATTCATTTAAAATCAGAAATTTACAATAGATTAGGGTTCTTATTTCATCTTCCTCACCTCGCGTTTACTCTTTTTCTTTCATTTTCTTCCTTTCTCTCATCTTTCATCTTCTTCCTTCCTCTTCCTCTCAAACCCTAGTTATGGAGCGTTCAACTTTCAGCAAAGGGTCCGGCAAGAGTGGCGGCGGTCGATTTGACCTGCGATTCCGATACGAGTCTTGAAATTGCAAGAAACTTGCTTCACTTCGTATCGTCAAAAGACGTGACAAACCTACAAGGGGGAAGCTCTACTTTGTTTGTGAGAAAAAAGAGTGCACTTTTTTCAAGTGGTGCTCACCAATCGAACCAATTGAAGAAGACGATGATGTGGAATCATTGCCTAAGGGTTAGTCAAGTACAAGGCTTCGTCGAGAACTACTCTAATCCCTCGTCCAGGATTGGGATTCGCTGGCGATCAAAGTGGGGGGGAGGGAGATGGAGGGTTAAACGTCGCTGGAGGGAGAGGGAGAACATGATTCATTTTCTGGCAAAGTGTTAGAGAAAGAATTTGTTTTAATTTTGATTTGTTATTTTAATTTCAATTTGTTAGATGACAGATTCATTTTCAAAATATATTTGTTTTATTTTATTATATTTCAGTTAGAAGACGATTCAGTTTCAAAATATATTTCAATTTGTTGTGTTAGAGAAAGTGTATATTTATTGTTAATATATTTGTTTTGATTTATTAGGAATAATAAATAGAATAATAATTAATGATATAATTAGTGACTTAAAAATCATAATTAAGAGTTTTAATCGGTCAAAATTGGGTTAAACCCGTTGACTGTTATAAAATTAATGAAATTGTAAACGGATTACCAATTGTGATCCGATTTAAAATGTTCAGGATGCAAAAATTCAAAAGCTAAGGTTTAAAACCAAAATTGTAAAATGATCATATGTTCAGGACCAGTTTTGGCCTTTACTCTATTTTATTCTAACTAACTCATACCCTTTTATGTTTATTTACATTAGCTTATGTCCCGTGGTGTTGACACTAGTTAATTAAAAATCAAACGTACATACTAAAATATAAAGGTGTGTCATATGTATATTCATGTCCAGAATAGGTGCATTATCCATTCTTCACGGATTTGTTTGATTAAAACATTTATTTATTACTGCATAGTTTAAATCTTTTAATTTTGATAACAAAAGGAAATTGGTGGGTCCATTCCATTTAAAATCGGTAGTCAAGAAACATGGGCTGCGAAGAAACGAGTTGGTCGTCTAGAGTTGACCCAATCCAAATCCACTGATTTAACTGAACACAACTGATCAACAAGAAGAACAATTCACAAAAATAGAAACCAGAGAAAAAATGGTGTTCGATGTGATTCTACAGATTGCGATATTCGTGATCTTAGCGTTAACGTTCCTCTTCTCCCAAAACATCCCCCAAAAGCTCCTGTCCAAGCTCCGCCTCTTCCGCCGCCGTTCCCAGCTCCAAGCCAAGCGCCACTTCGTCGTCGCCGCCCAGCTCCTCTCCGAGGCCACCTCCGCCGCCGACGCCCGCCGCGCCGAGACCGAGGCCGACCGAGCCATCGCCCTCGACCCCACCGACGCCGCCTCGCACATCCTCAAGGCGCTGGCCCTCGAGAAGCAAGGCTTCCGGACCTCCGCCCTGGCCTCGATCGACACCGCGCTGTCGCCGCTCGCCGCGAAGACGCTGACCGACGCCGAGAGGAGCGATGCGCTGCTCAAGCGGGCGGCGCTGGCTGACGGAATTGGGGGATAACCGCCAAGGGTTAGTTGGTTGCGGCGGCCGGAATTTTTATTATTAAAGCCTTATTTTTTCATCTATACTGATTAACTTAGTTGATATGCTACATTTCTACTCCACCTCTCTACCCGTTATTAATCGTTACCATTTGTCATTTTCATTAAATAATTATACAATTGATTTTTGCAACTTTTAATAATGACTCCACCTCTCTACCCGTTAATAATGACTTCATGTAATTTTCATTTATATTTTATTATAAATTTAATATATTAAAATAAAACTTTTATTTTATTCTATTTTAGCATAAATTTAATATAATAAAAAATAGAACTTATCTTGCACTAAATTTTTTTATTCTTGAAATTCATGCCTAATCAAAATGCGATTATAATTGATAGACTGAAGGAGTACTAACCCATTTAACAATATGGCTTCCAAATTACCACTATGTCGCAAGCAATAATTAAATGTATACTTCAATCTTATCTTAAGTGATCAACTTTTTACAGCACAAAATATAAAAAAAAAATATTAATTGAGTTGAATGAAGAGAGAACATAGGAGATAGAATAAAATAGAAAAAAGAATAAATAAAAGAAGGTAAAAGTGTAGTTTTGCTAAAAAAAATAGTAATGGAACAACTAAAAAAATGAATAGTAATCGCTTGTAATGAAAAAATATACAAGTACTCATTTTCACTCCAACATATGGATACATTATAAATATGTATATGCTGATACAGAATACAAGATTTGTATTACCCCATTTCGCCCTATTGCTATGCTACAAAATTATTGGGGGCTGTGAACCTCAAACTTCCTCATAAGGAGAAACACCAAAAATTACTGTTTTTTCTTCTTTTTTTCATAAAAAAAGAAAAGAAATGAGAGTAGCACTGAATATAACTCTTACCAATAAACAGGGTTGGTTTTTCTACCTGCAACCAACAGTTGGTTGGTAGATCGTCACTTCCTTCAACTCGCTTTACTCCCGCATTGCTGGGAAACCAATCAAATATTTCTGGGAAGGTTGTGTGCACATATATATATCTTTGCATTGGATTCCTGGATTCATATAGCAATATGCCATGCGGCAGGTTCTCCAACTTTAAGAAGTATGATGTGCTTTCTACACTCCTTGAAACTCCTCGCCTCGTGTAAATTCCTCATACATTGAGGATCCACTTGAAGAGTCACTCTCAAACATTTCAAAGGGCTCACTCTCCTTTGGAGAATCAGGAGGTGAATCTGTCTGCTGCAATGTTAAGCCTGAAAGAATGGTACGATTAATTCAAGATGGTCAACAAACTGTGGGTAACTACCAAGACGAGAAGTGGCGATACAGGCATGAACTTCAAACAATAACATAAAAACAAGCATTCCGCAGACACTTTATCTGTCACAAAATTGACTACGTATACATGTGGCAGTTGATGCAACAGTTATGAATTTATGATATCAGAAGGCTTTATTAATATGATTTGTATTTATGTAAGCTTATATGAAAATAACAAATTACCAAAACAGAGATGATATCTACTGACCTTTCTTAGGACGGAACTTTTTAGTGTGACGCCTAATAAGCCTTTTAGCTTTTGTTATGGTCAACTGCCGGGAAAATGGTGAGAAATCAGCTTCACTTTCACTCCCCTCCTCACCTTGGGTCTCATTCTCGGCTTCACCCGTCATTGTCTTCCGAACAAAAGCCTTTGCCTTACGGCGCTTAGAACTGAAAAGACCCTTTACTGAGTTCACAAAGCCTTCTCCTGCTCCATCAGTAGGACGCTTTGGCCAGGTCAGTGAGTTCTGGTCAGTTTTTTCAGCTGAACCTCCATCACTATCACTCAGATTGAGTTCAGTCTCTGGAACAGTAACAGCGGTGCTAGTATTTGCTTTGTATTTGAACTTCTTGCCCTACATATTTAAATTATGGGCAAGATAGTCACAAGGGAGTTTACACTGTGCTAGTTATGAAGGTTAAACATGCTTGTGCACGTATTCATCAGTCGAGATATCTGATTTGTGTATCTTAGCCCAATAGAGAGAGAGAGAGAGAGAGAGAGAGAGAGAGAACAATAATAAGACCATACCTGCATCCCTGTGACAGATTTCAAAACACCCCATATTATATGCTTCTTAACACGGGAGAACAACCTTCTCCAAGTCCCAGTGAACTCAGCACGGTGAAAGGTGTCCATCAGCAACCTTAACTCACTCACAGCGAATCTTGATCCTTCATAGGTAACTAGCAGCTCAACCTAAATCATTATGATGTACAAGTAAATTTCAGCACAAATAATATTATATTAGGACAAAGAATAAGAAACAACTCTATTAGAAAAGAATCAACCTGACTGATCTTGATATTGTGAAACTCCCTCAGCTTTCGAGGTTGAGATTTTTTGTCATCTTGAGCTTTTGCACCCTTTTTCTCATCATGAGAGGACCGACCAGGTTTTACTTGTTTGGTCTCTTTTAACTTACCTTTACTGGTTTCATCTGGCTGTTCAATGCAAGAAATGGAACCCCCTTTTGTAGAAGAATGCATTTGAAGTACAAGTTCATTAGCCACCGACTCAGCAACACTTTCCTCCCATGTTTTGTCAAAGGAAGAGCTTCTCCTTAGCTCTGAGTTTGGTTTTAGATTCTGCAACTTTGATGCCTGCAGTTAATGCCAAGGAATTTGTACATAACTTTATATGCCTGTCCCAAACACTTATGAAAAACAAATCTTATATCTGGAGAATGGTGGCTGGGTGGTGATGTTATCACAGATAAAACCGTGGAGGAACCTTAATGGGGTACTGAGTATCACACAGGGTGCATAATATTCCTGGCAAGCTGTGATCATCTATTGTACTGTTTTCTTCTCTTGTTGACCAGAATTTTCGTAAAGGGAAATAAACACATAACAATAAACTCCTCACATACTAACAGGCCAGGATCCTCAGAGGACTGAGTGGTTAAGAACACATCTGCCAGAAAGTTGATTGCTTAAAACTGTTTTAACACCTTTACTACCTGACAATCAGGAGGTGGTGATGATTAATTTCTATAAACATATTGACAACCAACACTTTATAATATACTAGAGGCACTGGCACTTGTATGCCTCTCTAGCCTAATGAGCTGAGATGAAGTCAACTTCCCAAATTGAAGCAGAGAAAGATCAGTACAGTACAAATAATGATTAGGTGTTCCAATATTTGTTTGGTTTATATTCATATCCTTACTTCCTTGTGAATTTATCCATATTCTGCCAAAATTTTTGAAATGCTACTGAGCGCAGATGGACTATTTAGTCTATTTTGCAAGAACACCATTTCCTGAGAAGATTTTCCGTTCTAATATGAAGCCCATAAACATGTTTTCCTTCAATCAACTTCTCAAATACAGCTGTTCTATCTTTCAGTCCAATAATGAATAGGACACCTATTTACGGGAGTTTGAAGAAATACTTGGACTAATAGAAACAACTATGCTAGCTTGATTTGTGCTAGGTGATGATATATGCTTCTTTGGAATATAATTCATAAAAGTTATAGCAAGAAAGATGCAGAATTGTTCGCTGCATCCCTAAATTTGTAAATGTCCAGAGCACAATACATAAACTGTTGAAAATATTAAAAGATACTCACTTGAGAGGACTCAGCTTGAGTGCCAATCTGGTTAGCTGCAGCTGAATTTGATTTGGACGTGTCAACCTCTTTTGTAGAACTGCTAGATTGAGATGCATCATGGATTACTGAGCCTTTCTTTACACGCCTTGCACCTGCTGTTGTCGAAACCTTCCACACTTCCTATACATCACAGATAAATATCACTAAATGAAGAGATTAGATGATTATGTGGTTGACATTCAGTTAGTTCAGATTACACAAACCTGTCTCCTTTGGGAGTCTTGTTCTTCTTCAGGAAAGAGGTACTGCCACATCAAGCGGTACATGCTCTCAGTCAAATGTATCTTCAAAGGGTATATATCCACCTAAATAGTAGGACAGCAGCTTGTTATGGAAAAAAAACCTGAACTGGAACTCTCTGAGTAGAAGATGATCAATATGGAGTGGAATTAGGAAAAATGGATGGAAACTAGGAATGCAATTGAAATTGAAAATGATCGTGAATGACATTTCCTAAATTGGCATGTCTGTGGATGAGGATGAAATGGAAAATCAGATCATTAATGTATCCTATAATTTAAATAATTTTTTTTATCAAATCTACCTTTTGTTAATAGAGAACCTATCAATAGAAACTAATAATAGGACTCTATTGCAAAGTTTTGGTAACATTTCCAACATTTTACTTATTTTTAAATTTATTATAAATTAGTATGATTTAAAAACACATAGAAATAAGTACTATTCCTACTACAGAAAACCATATGCACTATATAACAAGTGACTGAATTCACTGAGTATGGCTTCACATGCCGAAATCGGTACTAGACATTCAAAAAAATATAGAAGTTTGAGATTGTTAGAACTAGATTCATATAGATGGGATAAATTGCAGATCACGTTAGTGCTTTCCTATTTCAATTAGGACTCTTGTGTATATTATAGGTGCTTTCATCAGTAGAACATCAAAGAAATTTTCCTTAACATCATGTTTCTACCTTTGTTTTAACAAAGATTATGGTCTAACTTTTTGCGATGATGGTCTACTTTGTTCCTAGAAGATCGTAAAGTGCCATCAGAATCAGAAGACATTGGCTGATATAATCATTTTACTATATCAAATTATAGATCACGTACCAGAAACTGCACCTCCATCAATCATATATATGAATTGATCCAAGTGAGCTCAGAGTTAAGGCCACAAAACTAATGCACTTTGCTTTGTAAAAAAATATTAACTGCACAGTTCGCACCTTCAGTGATAGACTACAACTACCCTCACCCCTCGCTATAAATGAAACGATCATTTAAAGAAGCCAGGTAGTGACAACCCCTAAACCCTATACAGGTGAGGAGAGACCTTAGTGAAATGACATTTTCTTTTCTCTTAAGCAAAATTATTAAATAAATATAACATTCCACTTATTAATAATACTTCTTCTGCATGCACTAATAACTACCTGCAGACAATAGATTGACATGCAAATGTTGTGATATATTGTTGTGTTAACAGAAAAAATAATATGTGAAAGCCAATCCAATGGGAACAGCCTTCCTACTCCCTGTTTTTTTAAAATAATATGCATCCACAGTTCCATTCTTTTATAATGAGTAAATATGATGCACTTAAGCATGCATGAAGCAGTACTTTTAGGAGAACTGCAAACAAGTCCCTATTAATGTGTATCAAGACATGTCACTAGCCCTTTTAGAGAGATCAATAGGCATATGTGTTATTAACAAGAAATGAAAAACTATTTGTTACATATACGATAGCATGAAGCATCTCAGAGGAATATTCGTCAGACTTTTGCAGCGTACTCCATCCTCTAATAATTTCAGATGTAAGGAAGGCTGATGTACTGAATCAACCTTAAATCCAAGCTTATAGTGAAAGTTATAATTTGGCATAAATTCTGCATACTAATGCAGCATGATTGATTTCTATCCAAGATGTATTTCTGTATTGTACATCTCCCTTGCCAGAAAAGAAAACAACTAGCATGAAAAGAAAAACATAAGGATAAATACATAACATGCGTTCATACATGGAAACAAAATCACAACTCCTTATGTTGAAACTAGATACATCTCAAATTAGTTTTCATAAGATCTCCATTTCATGAATAGTTTAAACTCTGAGGATTTCAGTTTGATGTGTTAATGCCCAAGATGTACAATCCTATGTGCTGATAGTAACAGCATAAAAGTTATATAAACTGTAACCTGTCCCACAAAAGATTTTGCATGTGCTGTTTCATCTCTGAACTTTAAACTATGAACCCCTAGTCTTAGTTAGCAGCACTGCATCATGAACTAACCTCAATTGATTTCTGGATACCTAACCCCCACTTAAATACTTCAAGAACAGAATTGAAACAGTTACATTTAATGCCAGCAGTGTGTGCATATTCATCCATTTATCAGGATGTCTCTCTGCATTGATAATTCAAATGCATACACACACACACACACATACACACTGAGAAATGAAGACCAATGTTGGATGCAAGTGAAATTGGACATTTCACTAATTAATGAAGCAGTACCAACCTGGAATAATTCAAGAGGAGAGTTTCCATCCTTAGAAAAGCCTTGCTTTGCATCTACGTGGAGCATCACTTTTCTGCGTCGAGAAAAAAAAACACGGGGGACAATGTAGAGGGGATGATTAGCCAATCTCTTGCCTGTGATTCATCACTGAAGAAAAACTTCACAAAATTTTGGAACATTTTTACATCTCTGTTGCATAGAGGACCTATGTGACAAAGTTATAATAGGAAAAGAAAACTTAAGTGGTCAATTAGTCGTTTTGCTAATTAGTGCTGAGCATAGGACAAGGATCAGTGCAAGCTAAGAAAATTGTGCTAATTTTGGAAACAATATGCTTCAGCAACTTAAAAAAGCTGGTAAGCACTCACAGCAGAAATAGAAAGGAAATAATTTCACAAGGATGACGATAAAAAGCATAGTTATACACTAGGATGTGAGCACGTCCACATGGCCATGTGAGAGAGATTGCAAGGACTAAAAATGTGATGAATCAACTGAATCTTATTTTCTGCGACCAAGTCAGAGATAAAGATAAAAATATGTTATAGTCTCTATCAAAATCATGATCTGCAGAGGATTCCATGCAGATGATAAATAAATGTTAGCAAGGCAAATATTCTCTTGTCAAAATGTTATAGCCTCAGATAAAAATATGTTATAGAAATGAACATACTTTCCCCATTCTGCAGGAGGATTCCATGCACACAAGAGCATGTCGGACTTGGCATTTGGAAGACAGTTTCTGATTACGAAGTACTTTGTAGTGAACTTAGCAACACCAACGTCTTTATAGTCTCTGTCAAAATCATAAATCTGCAGAGGGAATTAAACTTTTGTGCTAAAACTAGACAAAAAAGTGCAAATAAACAACATAAAAAGCTCGCCTTTAAGCTTCTATTAAAACATGGGGAGCATCTAATGGAGCTTAAACGTCAATATTCTTATAACAAAATTTGGAATTTTATCATTGATGCTAACACCTTAGATACATTCACATAGCCAATCATGTTATTGGAAAGGGATTAAAGTAAAATAGGAGGATTAAAGTTGAGTAATAATATGATAACTACAACATCCTTCCTTTTCGGTTTCTGCTTTCCCACAAATTCTGTAAAGATGGAATATGCCTATACGTGTATTCAAAAGCATATTACTTGAAGATACACACAAACAATTGTGTAGAGAACATTGACATCTAAAAACTACAGCTAACAAAGAGGGAATCATTTAAATTCATATTTAACTCTGGGATGTGGAATTTCTAGACTTCAATGAGGTGGAGAATATGCACACTGACTTTTTATGGTCCTTGCTTCAGTACCATTGCAAAAAACCCATCTCATCGAAAAGCTCAAGCTATTAGAGATGAAGATATTTAGTTTTTTAAATATAAAAATATAAGCTAGTGATTATCATCGAAAAGCTGAAGCTATTAGAGATGAAGATATTTAGTTTTTTAAATATAAAAATATAAGCTAGTGATTATTATGAATGTGTCTATAATACATTTCAAGCATTGAACAATACAATTTCTTACAAGTTTTCCTAAGTTGAATAGTTTTCATTTTCATTATGATACTTATGAATGTCTTCGACTGGTCTTTTCATTTAATTTTCTCTTTTATCTTCTTTGGTTCTTTTCATGCAATTTGTTTCCCGTCAACATATGCAATATGCATATTAAATTAAAAGACACGAAAATGCCTTATTATGGTATATGATACTTTGAAAATGGATACTGTAAACATATATAGTATAGAAGTATTATATATATAGGACTAGGACCCGTCTTGAAGTTGCTTTTAGGGTTCATTGTTATGGGGATAGGTTTCAGAGGTTGGTGGGTTCAAACTTTGGATGTGATAGTGTTAACATAAGCCTTCCTACTTAAAGACAAAAAGTTAAATTTAATATTGTTTGGTGTGTTAAATACTTAAAACATAGTTGTCTTCAAAAGAATTGCAATGCACCTAAACTATAGAGACATACCAGGTCATTTATCTCAGCTTCGGCGAATGACTTCCCGTCAATGAGCATACTCCAGACCACCTTAGTAATTTTCAAAGAAATACGCATAGCATAAGAAGGACTTTTATTTTTCTCTTTTTCCATTAATCGTAGTTGTGCAGCTTTTTGCAAAGCCGTCCTTAGGGAAGCTGATGCTGCCTTTCTGGACTTTTGGGCATTACCTAGCTCCTTTTTCAATCTTTGCACCTGGGAATACATCAAATCATAAAATCCAACATAAAAACAGGCAGGAAAAGCCATACAGTAAAAACACACAGGACACCCCTCATATGATTTAACTTCTTTAAATATGATGGTCGTCTTCGGTGTCTTAGAAATTTCTACAGGAATCTGATAAATAGCTATAAGAAACTAGAATAGAACGCAGGACCAAAAAGATGATTAATAAGTACACTTGAGAATTCTTCATGGTCAACTTACCGAGGATGGATTTTCTCAGTATTACTATTATAAATGGTATACACATTTTATACAAAAGATGTGGTAAAACATAATAATGTTATCGCCAAGCAAGCCAATTCCAGCACATAACAAATAGACAGTGTACTAGGCTTAGTTATTAATGCATTGCAATTAGCTCAGAACTTACCAATGTGGATTTTGCACAAGTTATCATCCAGAGTTCCATTTCAATTTCTGCATGTGGATCTCCAGGTATATCAGCCTGCCGAGACAAGTCCCTTATATCATCAAGGATTAACCTCTTCATCCTCTCTTTATGTTCGAGGTCAACTTTTGCCAGTTCCACCTCTTCTACACCATCAGGAACCACTTCATCAGCCTCCTCTTCAACATCATCTTCCTCATCAGTTGGATATGATAGACTACTTTTCCTTGGCCTGGATAATGAACTTAATACTGAGTCCACAAATAAGTCTGAACTGCAGCTAATCTATGGACAAATGTGTATCTCATTGTAGATTGAGCATTAAACTGGTTGACAAAGTAATCAATTTCCAAGTGGGAAAAACTCTATCACTACAAGTATAATAGATTCCATTGGGAAAAGTATTTATCTGCCAAGTCTCTAGTCCATAATAATATATGTAGTCATTATAGAGATTCAGAGAATGCATCAGTGCATGTGTCACATGTGCAATCATACATAATCCAGCAAGTCCATACATTGTTGGTCCTGAAGTGATTAAGAAATAAGAAATATAACAATAACCTTTAGTAGATATCTGGACATGAGGAGTTATTAGAAGGGAAAGAGCTATAAATTACCAACAAGAGGTGAACGTAATTTGAACTATGGATATCTGACCAGCACCACAGCAATGGAAAAGTAACTTTTGGACAAAAAGACAAAACGTTTTAAATGAAAAGTACACAGGATGTCTTAACTTCTAAAGGTCAAGATTGTTCTTACTTAGGAAGTCGAGCAAAAAGAAGATTTGTTAATACATCAAGCATGACTTGGAATTGTCTGGACGTCATTGCAGCTGTTATATTGCAAGAATTGAATGTAAGCTCTTTCAAAGGTTTGACCTGTAAATTTTAAACATGAATTGTCATCAGAAAGTGAGATATGTTGTTTCCAGCACTGGTAGGATGCATGATAATCCATTGCTAGTTAATTTATCACCTCAAACTTAAGTAAATACCTTCAAGTCAGGAGTTCCACCTTTGTGCCTAGTGTAACGGAAGTACATATCACAGGGCATGAATACCCGTTCCAATAAAGCTCCAGTACGCTTTACTTTTGGCGAGCTTCTACGAATTCTAGGGAGCCATTGCAGTCCAGCCCCTGGGTCCACATCAGTTGGGGCTACATGAGCTTGCACTTCCTCCAACATCACCGAGAACTCCATACGATTCCATGTCAGTTCAGGCTGAGATTCAGGACCTTGGATCTTTCCTTCAGTGAGAGCTTGGTCAATCATCTCATGTCCAACCTGTAGAACCGAGTGGAATGATCGAGCTAAAACTCGCCCACTCACAGCAGCGAGCAAGAATCTACCCTGTCAAAATATATTTTTTTAAGTTTGATAACAGATGTTACATTATCAACTATTGTCTCTTTGTGATTGATAGCTTCTTAGAAATATGTATTGATTCACTAATGGATCAAAGATCTGGAGCTCAAAAGCTTAAACTTAAAAAATTGGTCCTACTCATGAATATGATGAAAGTAAATTATTCAATTATTTTGTAGTGAAAGTAGCCTTTGGGTTGTCTTCATCGCATTGGAGAAGGTCTAAGGTCCCAAACATTAATCTAACTCATAACACCTTCATCTTCTTTTCCTTGTCACCAGTTTTATTGTTTCATTTCTTGGTTGGTTTTTGTTGGGTTTGTTGAATATTTGCAAGAACAAGTCTTGGGCATATTTATGTTTCTTAAATCCACAAGATTCATATTATTGGAGGATGTTAGAAGATGATTTTTATTCATCTAAGAAATTTTCTTGCACTTATTTTCTAAAACTTCTTCCCACCCTACTGATTTCTTAATCCTATCCAGAAAGTTTCAATACCTCGAAAATTTTAATCAATTTCATGGTACTTTCTGCGTAAATTGGTATCAGAGCATTCAATTGAAAGACCTGAATCACATTTCTATGCAGCGCTTTTTTTTATGCCATCGAGTGTTTCAAGATTTCAGTATACAATTAGATATTGCTAAGCTCAATGACTGTATATGTTTGTCTATCCTGAAAGCTTCATTTGCAAAAATTGTATACTATTGGGGGTATTGGTCCAACCATATGTTGGTCTCTATGGCTCAAAGACTGCAAAAAAACTTCAAGGTTCCACTGGAATTCTTTTAGAAAATGTACCCCCAAAAAAAATTTGAAATAGCAGGGCAAGATACTATCTTTAAATTCTTGTCAATCCCATAAACCTAGAGCATGCAATCTTAATTATTCTACTTATGTTCAAGGTGCTTTCCAAGAAATAGCTTTAGCTATCTAACATATATTGTTATAGTCTCAGAACTTACATTAGCTTCTTCCGAGTGAAGATTGAATTGTGGCTCAACGACATTCACCATGAAATGGCGTGTACCCTCCTCATCAGAGTCATCAAAGTTGTATTTTGCTGTAGACACCAACAAAGAAGCATATTAACTAGAAAAAAACGGAATATTGGACATTTTCATATGTGAACTTTTTCATGCATGGAAGACTAAAAAGGAGGCTGATGTATATATATATACACAAGTGATTAACTCAGCATACAACAAAACTAGAAACAGGATCCATTAACATGAGGATAGATATTGCAACTGACTAAAATTCTAGCAAACAGAGTTATGTCTTTAGGCCGCATGAGTAAGATGAACAAGACGGGGAGTGGGGAACAGGGGGAGCAATTTTAAGCTTACCGATTGCACTGGAGAAGGGATTTTCCACTGCCTCTGAGTTTGAAGGAGAGGCGAGAGATGTTGAAGCCTCCATGTTTTGGGATGACGTATTTGCACCATCAACAACAGAAGGAGAATTTTGGTTATCATTTTTCTGGATGTCAGGTCCATCACTGGCAATATTATCCTCATGCATTTTACTTTGGGCATATTGGCGAGAAGGAGAAGGCTTTGGAGCCTCAAAAGCCTTGGACAGCCCACCTACCCAAGACCAAACAGCATCTCTATTTTCAATAGTCCACAGAAGCTTCAGACCATAAACACATATCCGCTGACAATTGTCAGCGATAACTACATTATATCCATCATCATCACTGGGGTCTGATCTGGTATGGTCATCACTTTCATTCCCATGTTCAAACTCAGATCTTATATAAGTCATCTCAAGATTTCTTTTACCTGCTTCTTGCCATTCCAATAACCTAGAAGGATCAGCTTTCGGGTGCTGTCTGCGGATTGTGAAGCAGCTAGATGACAACAAAAATCCATCATCTTGATGCCTTTCTGTAGTGTTCCTAGGAGAGCTGGTTTTTTCAGTCAGTGCCCTTTCCGTTGATGCTGACTGGGACTTTTTTCTTGTCATCTGAATTACTTTTTCCACAGTCGCACAATCCTCCTTATTTATGTAAGCATTCGGCATGTAAAGATCAAGACCTTGATAGACAAGGTCAAGGGGGTCCCTGATGCATTCAAATGTAAACTTTTGCTTTCCCCTACCAAAGTAGAGTTCATATTGCACCTTTGTCATCTTAAATGTCAGTCCCTTTGCAGGGTCATCCTCATGTAAAGGAATATGTTTTATACACGTAGGGGTTGCCTCAACTCGAAACATAAATTCTGTGATTACCTTATCCAGTGACAGATTTCCTGATCTAGGAATCCTGGGGACCCCAAAGCGAGGCCATCTGGAAAAGGTCCGTAGTTTATGAGGGGGCAGATAATTTAAGTTCCAAAATTTGATAAGCCATGCTAGATCATGATGACCAAGATTAACTGTAGGTGAATCATACAATGCATTCTCTGATATCGATGGATTACAAGAAGATCCATCACCACCAACCTCATCACTGGCTGAAGATGGCTGTAACTGATCTGATGGAAGGGAAGGCCTGAGGGAGATATTCCATCTCATGGAAAGAGCAATGGATCTAAACGGATCAAAAACCATATCACGGAGAGTGCCTTCAATGGGAAGAGCAAATAGATAATGATTTAGCGGACTTCCAGATTCACAATCCCATTCCATTGTCACTTCAACTGTTAAAACTGGGGCTACAAGGAAAGGTGCAGACAATCCAGACGAATGTTTCCAGGTGTAATTTTTCTGCAAGCTTTCTAAACTGCTAAGGAAAACCTTGAAATCCTTAATGGAAGCATAAATACAACCATCTGATTGCTGAATTTCAAGAAAGCCTGACTTGATATGAAGTTTATCCATGTTTTCATAGGGATCAGTGGTTGCAAGAACATTCCAAATTGTCTCATAAAAGTATAAAGTGGTCTTCCCATGGATATAGTTCCTCATTTCATCCCACCAAGGTAAGCTTTTTTCCTTTTTAGGGGGCTGGATCACAGGATTTGGATTCCTAATGCTTAAATTGGCTCTACGAAGAGCCACAGTAAAAGCATAGCTGATGTCAGTAAAAGATGGTTCATATCCAATACCGAAGGAAATTTCTCCCTTCTGGAAGTGTATTGGCAGATCACAAAAGGTTTTCATTGGTGGAGTTGTGCCAGTGGCTGAACGAAGAATGTCCACCTTTCTCCATCTTCCAATGTAGACTTCATGGTGAATTTGGGGCTGAAAACAAGTTGCCTGCAAAATTAAAAAAAAAAACATAAAAGTAAAGCAGTAATTTATTGCTTATGACCAGAACTTAATAATAGAATATTCAGTATATTTTACATGCTAAAAGTTAATCGTTGATAGAACGAAATCTACCTCCATGAACCTTCATACTGTTAGGATGTCCTAAAAATAATATAGTTTGGAAGGAAATGAAATTAATGATTTGCACAAGAATTAAAAAAAATGGGTAAGAATGAAATAAAGCCAAAATATCAGGTAATGCGAAACTGGGGCATAGAGCAGGTATATAGAAGGCATGGATACTATGTTATCAACCCTTTTACTTCTAGATGGGCTATAGAAGACATGGATACTATGTTATCAACCCTTTTACTTCTAGATGGGCTATAGAAGACATGGATACTATGTTATCAACCCTTTTACTTCTAGATGGGCGTGGATGCTTGTGAAACAAACGCTACTGTTACTGGGGCTCTGAATATTTCATTTTAGTCTAAAAATCAACCATGGTGGTCAATTTGATTGAAAATTTACAACTGCTAAACTAAGAGCTTAAATCAAATTATTAGCACAAAGGTCCACATAGCTACACGAGAGAGTAAAAGCACAACATTATATGGCAGACCTGTTGAGCTAGAATAAGACGTCCTTCGCATCGACCACCAGAGGCAGCAAGCAGTGGATATGTGTAGTTTCTTATCTGAGCAACGAGAGAACCTGTAAGCAAATTGATGCTGGCTCCATACAGCCTTGAAAATGGAATGTTGTGGGCACGACACACTGGATCAAGCTTCTGTAGAACTTCAATCATTCCGGCATCACCACCTTCAATTTTTGACAGACTCAAATCTAAGTCAGTAGCAGAAATAGAGAAAAGAGAGGCTCGGGCTGTGCTAGGCCTGAAACCAGCTTGGAATCCAGTTTTACATGCCCCAGATCCTTGTGACGGAACTAGGCCCTGACAGGTCCGATAATATGACCGAAATGACTGTTTATATATTTCCTCACGCAATTTCTGAACAGCTGAGGCATCACGAAGATCAATCTCCTCTTCATTAAAGTGAATCTTTCTTTCAAGAGAATCAGATGGTTCATCAGTAGCATGACCTTGGCCCCTAGAAATAAGTTCATCAAGAAAATCTAACCTAACAGCTAATTCACGAGCTTCATTCTTCAAAAGCTGGTAATGCTCATCAAGCCAACCCTGTAGTGGTTCTTCCTCAATATCAGCAGTTAGTTTACGAATGGCAAACTTTATGGAACCAGTTCTAGTTGAACTGGGCTTTTTGGGTTTTGATGGCTCTTTCTTCTGAGTAAGTATACATTTAGCTTTAGCAGAAGTCACAAGTTTCAAAACTCGAAGCATTTCTTCCAGAGAGTCGTCAATTGCACGCAACTCCAACCTAAATGGCATGCATATATGCACATCAAGGGCTTGAATTACCCAATCCCAGGTAGTTACAGTCTCAAATTTTGCATCTGATAAACTTCCCGAGGCATTGGGGATTCTTGATATCTGCATCCTACTGCTTCTAAAGACCCTAGCTTCATTTAGCTCAAGCATAAGTCCCTCAAGAAGCACTCCGATTCTAGCATTCTCAGAAAAGATGGATTGAACCTGGACAAAGGCTTCGACACCATCTCCAACCTCAGCAGACATACTAAGCATTTCCACGTCAATAGCGAAAATAGATTCACTTTTCTTCACTGGTTTTTCTAACTTTAAGGATCCTGATGACATGTTTGGAACCTTATCTTTTCTCATGTAAATACTCTCTGTGTCATCATGTCTTTGTGAGTTGTGATTTTGTGCCAGTGATTTCAAGTGTAACCCCAGTTCAACCAGTGCAATATGCACATCCGGCTCCCACCTAAAAGAGATATCTGTGGCACTGAAGAGAGAGCAGACTTGAATTTCTTTAAGTCCACCAGTCCGCCGGACAAGTTTTGCATTTTGCATGTCAAGCAAGATAACTTTTGCTCCAGGATCATTAACTTCAGGATATTCCTGATAGATAGATTTAGCTCTTTCAAGCTCCAGTTGAATAGATTTTTTCTCTTTGTTCATGGAAACATTGAAGTGATAAATATCAAGTGATACAGAATATTTCAACTTTTTACATTCTTTTGAAATTGTAGACATTATATGTGCAGTCCGTGGGTTCCCATCTGCTGAGGTACTGATTAGTACTCTACCACCCTGGGATCCATAATTTACACGCTTAGGATCGGGAGTGACCATGTCCTCCAAGCTCGCATCTGCACTGATATTCAGAGAGCACCTTTCAAGACTTAGTCTCAAGAGTTGAATCCCTTTTCCAGATGGCTTGGATGATCTCATTTCTTTGCTTTGTGTCGGTTTCTTACTAGATTTCGATAATCTTTTCGCTAAGTCTTTGAACGAAAGAGCAGTAGATATCAGTGACTCAAGACGCCTGAAGGTCAAGTAAACACCCATGCCACTAACATCAGCACCAAGAACCATCTTACTATTCAAACCATCTGATGAATCCATATCTTTCTTGCCCAAGTCCAAGCTGACCTTAGCAATGTGCATGAGTGACCCTGTATTTGTTTCCACGCCAAACAAGGTTTCTTTCAAGCATTCTTGATACTCATCAGACATGTGTAAGTTTAGTTCCCCTAGTTCCATATGCAATGTTGCACCCGTGCTTGATATGTTATTAGCAAATACATGTGAAGATTGTGAGCAGCCCTGGCAGTTTCAAAAGGATATTGTTAGGACAAAGTTGCAGTTAAACAAATAATGGGAAGCAGCGCGTTGGAAATTATTTGAAAACAAGAAACCAAAGTTTAAATATCATTATTATCCCACATTCCCATAAAAATAAAAAATCTACATGTCCCTCCCTACCTAATGCTACAATGTTATGGTTCACAGCAACAAACACGGATAATATTTGGGTTGATAGTATTTATGCCCCCAACTTCCAGAATATTCTAGAAAAGCAAAGTCCAAAATTAGTCCCTTACATACGCCCAAGACTTTTTGGTCGCACACATTAAGTGTGTTAACTTCTGGTCCTAGACAATATGTTGTCCATATTTAACGAATTCATCAAATATTAACGGTCAATCGCATTTTGACCTGATTAATGAGTTAGTGTATAGGACCAAATAGATTTTTTGTACAAATGTGCGGGACCAATTTCGGACTTTCATTTGATTAACTCATAATCCGTTCAAAACACGGTGGACCATTAATTTTTTACAAAATCATTACATATGGACCATAAGCTAACACACTTAATGTGTAATACCAAAAAGTTATTTTGGCCTTTAGTCTTCTAGAAAATGTCTCAACTTCCACTTTTTATAAATTTCCCCAACTCTAGGCGTTTTGCATAAAATGCCCCGCTATACTAATTCGGTGATGGAAAGTTTATTCATCTCGTCAGAGTTATGGTGGAAACTTTACCCACCTTACCATATAAACGGCGTCTTTTCAGCTAATATAGGAAGGATGGTGGAAACTTTACCCACCTTAACATATAAACGGCGTCTTTTTAGCTAATATAGGAAGGATTAATAGTGTTTTGTGTCCACAACTTTTAGCATTTTCTAAAAAATGTCCCCAATTGTTGCTTTTTCTTCGAATTGAGGACACTTACTAGAATACACTAAAAGTCGAGGACACAAAACACTATTAGCCCATTCTTATTTTTTTTCTAAAGCAACGTTTCATGTGTTGAAGTGGAAAAAAGAAAAATTTATCTCAAACTCCCAAATTGTATATTGCGGGACATTTTATGGGAAATATTAAAGTTGGGAAAATTTGATACAAAACTAAAAGCTTGGGACATATAACAGTATTGGTCCTAATATTTATATCATGTGAATAAGAAAATGACTTATCTTACACGAAAATTTTGGGAAAAAGATTCACTAAATTAAATGGCATGTACTACCAAAGATCAATACTGATGCACTGAGAGTGGAGCAATCACAGATCATTCTGAAGTGGTTGTTTCTCGAGCAAGGATTGAGGTATATAAGTCAAAAATTAGAAGAATTGTTGATATACTACCTCCGTCTTTTAAAAATAGAAATTTATATAACTAATTGGTAAAATAAGAGGAGATAGAAAGAAAAAGTGATTGAAGTATTGTTAGTAGAGAATGGGTCTCACCTCATTGGAGATAAAAAAGTTTCCTAAAATTGAAAGTTTTTAACTTTTAGAGAGAAACCAAAATGAAATTGTTTCTATTTTTAAAGTACGTAGGTAGTACTAAAATTTATCAGCATCTGCGAGAAACGTGATATACAATGAGAAGTGTTGCAAAGACAGTCTTACGTAGCTAGTTAAAATAAGACTAGCACAAGATGTCTTGGTTAGGGGTTCCTACAACAGTCAAAAGGTCACATGCAATAGTGCCCAAACATCTGAGGTATTTGATATACAAATCTCAAAAGTTGGCATTTGCTGAAACTATAGTAAGCTATGGTGATAACTTAAGGACAAGCATAGCCTAGCTTGCTTACCCTTTAATATTTCAATAGTAGTAATGTAGTATATTGTATTGATGCTTGGGATGTAGTTTTGAATATCTAAAGCAGATGATATAACTGCTTCCTGTTTAAGAAAGGGCAACATTTATTTATTGCTAAAATTTCTTTTTCTTTATCTTGTTCACTTCTCTATTGTTGTTCAATCTACTAGTGTATGTATATTTTTAACACACTTGCACGCAGCACACACGCACACATAAAAGTGCGACATGAAATTTACACAAACATCTGCTCAGAGATATACTCCCTCCGTCTCATTCAAGATGTCCACATTCTTGAATGGCACAGGATTTTGGGTGGAGTAGTTGTGTGTGATAAAGTAGGGTGGAAAAGGTGATTGAATATTTTACTGAGAGAGAGATTTATTTCAAAATATAGAAAGTGGACATCTTGAGTGGGACAAACTAAAAAGGAAAGGTGGACATCTTGAGTGAGATGGAAGGAGTATGCGTATATAGGACGAGAGGAGGGATAAAGATACATTGGAAGAGGTAGTGGCATCAGATGAAAAAGGCATGTCCACAAATAACGGGAACGATGTAAGGAGGAGTATGTGTGGGTCTTGTTTCAATCTAAAGGAAATAGGTCATCTGGATGCTACACTATTAGGGTAGAGGTTGAATGACACTAGATTGCAAATTAAGACTAGTTTATATGCTAAATTATCAAGTAGAGATAAAAGCAACATGATTATGCAAGTAATACAAATAATTTATCACGTGCAAGTAAGTTGGCTCTTTTGTCAAACTCAAACAATATATCACCTAACAAAAAACTAGCAAGGCCGACCAACTTACATGCAACCGTGGAAAATCATAGAACATATACAAGATGCTCAAATTTTGCTTCACATCATTCATTTTGCATCAGTAGCAATTATACATGCTTGAAAAACAAAACACTGAACCAAAAAAGAAAGATTGAAAATATAGTCCTCCCAAAGTCCTAAGTTAGTTGAGGTGATTCTTTTGGGCACAAAATTTAAGAAATTGATGTTTAGAAGATTAACGTGGAGAGAGAATAAAGTTTTTGGCAAAAAAGGAAACGACTCAACTATCATGGGAGGGCCCGAAAAGGAATGCTACTCAACTATCTTGAAAAGGAGGGAGTACTATTAAAGATTATAAAAAATAGCAGAACCAGAAGAGCTGCTCATGGATAAAAGCAAAAACTCATGATAGTAATATAGGCATGAGTAGTTCATCATAGGGTAGGTGCTTACATGGTACAGTGGACACCCACTCAAGTTATAAAGCACAACAGTCATCTCCGGAGCTGATAGGGTGCATGTCCACATAATTGTTTTCTGCCCAGATGAATGTGATTTCTCTTTAGCTGGGCTTTTTTCTAGTACTTCCTTTTTTTGCTTCTTCGGAAGACTGATGGACATCCATGGCTCTAACCTGTTCAAAAGTAAGTTGCACTGTGTGCCTCCAAGCTTAACATCAATTTCAGATCTGATAGGGCCGTTAGGCTGCAGCAGACGGCACAAATCAACAAAATGGTGAGAAGCAAAAGAAGAATATATTTTCAAAAGACATTAAAGAACTGAATAAGGGATTAATATTATTGTGCAGATAGTATTTCCAAGATGTCAACAAACCACTCTATGTGTGATGTATGAAAGAAGTGTCATGCTACCAGTTAACTCTAATATTCAATATTTATGCAATAATTGTTAGACGTGTTAAGACGATGTAGGCTGGAAGACAGATAAATATTCAGACAAGTGTTTATCTAATAATTGAGCGATATCCTTCAAAGAATACCACGGAAATAACGTCAAAATGACAACTCGATAATCTAACCCATCCCTTCCAAACCTCAAGGGTTTATATAAATCCTAACATCAACTATTGATTAACTAATAATAAAAGCAATAAAATGGGTAATTGCTGATTCGGTTGTTGTTCAGCCTTCCTTCTTCCATCTTTATTTATTCTCTCATGCCCTTTCCCATCCCTACCTTTACTATTTCTTTTATTGTGATACATCATGGACAGCCTCTCTAATAATTGCCACGTTGTGATGAGTATCAATGACTGAGTAAGATTATAGTATAACATTATACTCAGCTTTAATTGGAACAAAGAAACCGGTCTCTGGAACTAATATAAATATGAAATATCTATTTTCTTCAAGCATATACATTCGTCCACATGCTTCATGCCACTGCTGTTCAGTGAAGCTCTTTTAGGATTAGCATTTTGACAACTGATATTTCATCGGATCTTTATATAAAGACTACAGTAGAGAGTTCTTGTCTTGTCTTGGTTGACTAATGCTTACGACATTTCATGAGTTATAAGTTGATTTTAGTAGGATTCCTCAGATTTTTTTAAAGTGAGATATCTAGAGCTAGATAAATTCAAGGCATGTTTTATTCGAGACTTGAGTTTAGTGAATAAATTGAAGATTTGAATTTCTGCTCGATCATACAAACAGAAGTTACCCAGAATTGTATTTCTCTTTAGTATCTTCAGTGATACTCTCAGACTTCCAGTAGTATAAAAGTCAATTTTCTCTTTGGAATCTACTTTGGATGTGCCTAAAGAGTGCCTCCAAGCTTAATCATACATATCTTGTTTGTTCAATGGTACTTCACCATACATAGCTTAATCGAGTATTGTAAAGCAAATCTAAAATGAATTCAGTTTGACAAGACAGATGATATAGCCTGCAGTTTGAGAATGATAATACCTGTAGTGGTATGTAGGCAGAGGAAACAACATCAAGTTTCAGTATTTCCACGATAGAGATGCCAGTTTCTCTAAGCAGCTATAATAAGTAGATCACATCAGTATAAAGAGGAGATATATTATAGATTTTCAGGGGTGGAATTCTTATGCACTTACATATATCTCACTAAATTCCATCTGAACATCAAGTCTCACACTTTCCCCCGGATCTTCCACAGATTTAGATTTCATGCACTTCAAATGGATTCCCCTAATGCTATTCTCAACCAAAAGCCCATAACATCGATGTCCAATCTTTACTTCAAGTTTAGGCAGAGTGAAGGTGGCCTATAAAAAAAATCACCCATACATCAATTACTCATTCAACATTATCTAAAGAAGCCTACCAATCGAAGAACATGACCCGGGTCTCAAGAAAAATTGAAGAAAACATTTTTTAACTAAGAGACCCTTGATAAGCCAAGGGTTTATCATCAATTTCCCAATGATGGTCCAGTATAGCTTATGTAAGAATAAACAAAAAATTATTTCCAGTCTTCAGAAATGTAAGCGTGATATAATAGAGAAAACTGTGCCAGGGACAATGACAAGGAAAGCATTGTCAAGGCAGTTGCAAAGTCAACCTTTTCAGGTATTGAGGAGCTGTACTTGCATATAGCAGGAACTTTTTCGCCCGGCTGTGTTTCATCAGGTGCAGATTCGTTGTTCACTTGTGCAACTTCTTGGGGCAGGTCAGGCGATGTGTCAGCCAAATTCTTTTCCTTGGGCAGTAAATCCTCATTTAAATTTACTCGGACTTCCCCACTAGTAATATCCAAATTCCTAATGAGTACCCCTGCTTCCCTGCACCAACAGATAAAAGATAGTTTGAATTGTTATTATATTTAGTTACAAATTCCAATCAAACAAAATTTCCATGCAGACCACCTTTCTGTATTTGGAAAACCAGTACTACTGTGAAAAAATATTCATGTCATCATTGTGAGTACTCAGTAAACAAGGACTGTACGTTTGAAACTTCAATTTTCTATTTCTATATTGCTAGAATGAAAAATGAAAAACTTACAAAAGAAAAACGATACAGCTTAAAATATTTTTATACTATCAGTTAACATACAACTTTAAGAAAGATTCAACTGGATCTGAACTTGGAGAAAAAATCTAATAATATCCTAAAGTTTTGAAAACATTTTCAATTATAGCATAAACTTGAATTTATTTTATAGCATGAGCTTTTAGATAAGTTTCATTTGTAAGAAGACCTCTAAATTCGAGCTTTCATTTCATTCTTCATGTAACCTTCACATCTCACGTCCCTACGAACTAGCTTCAACTGAAATCCAATGAAACAATCACCCACCTAATTCATCTAAAATTCTTAATGGTTCTGGCCGTCAAATACAACAATGACTCATCCTGATTCTGGCCATGGAAATCTAAGATGCACAATTTTGCATCATCTTCTTGCTCCAAACTCGACATACTATTGCTTAACTGCAGGCAAGAAAGAATAGGATGGCAGAGACGACGGTGTGGTGGCAGGGAGCTCAGACACGAAGTGAGTCACGATACGACGTGAAGGTGCAAGGAGCTTCACTTTTTTGTAGTAGTAATTTTTTCAAAAATAACTGAAGCTTATTTTGGAAATATTGGCTATAAATCATACTCCCTCCGTCCCAACTAAGTTGAGGCCTTTTTTTTGGGCAAGGAGATTAAGAAATTGTGTTAAATGGGTTAAATGAAGATAAAATAAAATAGGAGAGGAAATAAAGTAGTAGAGATAAGAAAGAGTAAAGTAGGAGAATGAATATAGTAAGAGTGATTAGATGTTTTGTTTTCCATGAGACGATGAAAACACTTTGTAAAACGTAGCAAATCTACTAAGTTCTTGACTTCAAGTAAGCAAATTCTCGAACCCAAACTCAGGTCGCTAGTAATGTCTATCACAAAAAAAAAAGCTTCAAATCTTTGTTGTATGGGGTTTACCAAGCAATTCTGAACTTAGCTTAATCACATTCCTTCTTTTAAAGATTTCTCTTTATCATCAAAGATTCCCTTATTCCTTTCTAACCACTGTAACAACTACACAGTCTACACTTGGCCTCTTATATAGATCAAACTCCCGAGATTAGACAAAGATAAATCATAGATCAAGCGTGGCAGAATCCACTATATGCCATTATGCCTATTGAATTATCTTCGTGAAGCATCACAAGTGAGCAGCTTCCTGCTTCCCCAAAACCAATAGCCACGAAAAGACCTAAACTTTTTGAGGCTTGGATATTCCAGATTGCTTATAAGAAAGGAAAATGGGAAAAAAGAATCCACAGATAGAACGGTTTCAAACTTGCAAGCTAACTTACCAGATGGATCCAAAACCCACCCCTTAGCACACTGGCATCATCCAAATCATCTATAAGATGAACCCCTTCCAAAAGGTTAAGCAAAAAGCAAAATCTTGCAATTTCCAAAATCTTCAAGATCATGAAATAGATGTAAATCTCAAGAAGCAATAGAGCAAGGAAGGGAATCAGAATCATGGAGACAACGGAAACAATGGGTTTATGATGGAATGAAAAAATACGATGGAACAACAAAGATAACAACTTTTTACTCACCCTCAAATCTTCCTACAATCTCACTTTATTACCACTTCTGACAAGAACCCAACCCATACACTTCCCACAGATTACAATTCACAATACCAATGTTAAGGTTATTCAAATCCCTTTTGACCTCTTTTTTAAATCTAATTGCCAACTCTTTCCACAGGTAAAATATCAAGAGATTGTTTGATATTGGTTGTACCATCCTCTGATGCATTGCTCTTGTTGCTGAAAAGGATTAGTTGATAAGTTATAATCTTCCTATTCAGCACATTCTGTCCAGCAATCAGCACTTTCCTTCCAAATATCACTAAAACTGTGATCAATCAAAGTCTCACTGATATGATAGTTGTGTTTCCAAGATTCCTCCGGATGCCATAACAGAAAAAACAAAACCTAAAGATTTCTAAAAGAAGCTTCACAGTTGTGATGCATCAACTGTATTTAATATATTTAATAAAAATGGTTAATATAGCACCAGTTCTATGTAATTTGTTCAGAGTGTAAAGGCAAAAAAAGTGGAGAGGGTCAAATATTATTTTTGTGCACTAATATCTCTGACCAAATTGGAAAGGTGAACTTAAGGAATTCAAGACAAACACAATAATTGTCTGGTACTTTCAGTTTTGTTCCTCAGGCCTTGTAAACTAACTTAAGAGACTAACCTGCTCTCCAATATTAAAGAGAAGGATCCTCTGTGTTTGTCTTCAAAGAGGATGAGTTAAAATAGATATTCATTGATCATTTTTGTATGGCTACCTCAAGCTAGGTGTAGTTTGTTACTAGTGTAGAGTTCAAAAGGGGAAGGAGATGAACAAAAGAAGATGCACAGCAGCACATGCATGACAAGAAATCCCAAACAAAAAAAACACATGCATATTCATCATGACACAGAAGCCTATTCTAATAACAAAGTAGACAGCTAAAAAAGTGCACTGAAGCTAAAATTAGAAAATACAAAAAAAAAATTAGCATGTAGAAGACGTGGTCATATCCACCAGAAAGTTTCCATGAATCATTTGGAAGCAGTCAAGAAACAAGACGGACCTGTTATGGCCCAACTCACACAGGAGAGAGAATTCTTCACAGCTGAAAGGAGCACAAACCCCATCCATCAACTGGTTGGAAGAGAAGGATTCACCAGAGACCACTGTCTGGTCAGATGCCACACGTGATTCACCAAGGTGAACAGTAATGGGAAAAAGCAGCAGCTTTACAAACAACCCTGCCTCAGATCCAGCATCTTTAGATATGTCTACTCGCAGTTCTTTAATATCCAAAGTAGCTTTTGGTGTCTGCAATATCAAGTATAGAGTTTAAGGTAGTTGTGAGTATCCAGTAATGCTAGAAACTTTCTCGATACCATATGAACGTATAACACAAACTTCTGAATATCCTAGAAAACAGCAGATGGTGCCAAGCATATAGCATTACTTTTATTCCAGAACAATCAATCATCCATGTATCTTAGCTTCCCCAAGCAAACATCAAAATATCTATGCACTTCTTTACATATGTCCCAATTTTAGTAAAGTTTCAAGCCAGCATACTGTTCACAGAATGTGAGTAGCAGATGATCTGCTTCCAAAAGAAATCTATGAATTTGTTGTGAATCATACAAAAGTGGTTCGTCCTTTTTGCTCTGATACATGGTAAGACCTTTGTTTGGGTCAGAATCCTACTAAGGGGTCCACTATAGATTCAAAAATTGTTGAAGACACAACAAAATTTTCCTTTGTCCCTTCCAGGTGAACAGAAAATAAAGAACTAGTTAATATATTCAAGATAATTATATATTTACAAAATACTTGTTTAATTCATCTTATTTCACCAGTTCCGGGCTTTATAGGGTTTTGGAGGAAACAAGATGTTCTTTCGTATTCCTTCTTTTTTATTTTTTGAGAAAGAACAAACTTTACTTATGATAGAACAAGCATTAAAAGGGACGGAGTTCTATAAGAGAGGACAGTTCAAACCAAAGATAACTTTAGATAAAAGGGCAGCACAGACATCATCCAATCTAGAAAATACAACATCACTCTCCAAATATGATTTGACATGATTTGACACCCACCAAACTAAGGAACAAGCACAAACACTGGAATAATGACTGACCATATGACTGATAATCTTACTGCTAACGAAAATTCAAAAATGAACCTAAAATTAATGTTTCCCGAGCAGCTGGTAAGCATACCTACCACTCCTTGACGATTCTAGGATTCCTTTCAACACATTGGTAAACACAAAGTCGGGACTAACTGAAATTGAAAGCGAGTTTGCATTGCTAAGCTTTACCGTTTTTCAATAGCTTAACCAAAGTACAATTTCCTATTCTATGTGAATCATTATCTTAAGGGCAAGCTATTTTATAAGGCCTGATTTGTCTGGATCATTACATTTATTTATCTTTAGGTAATTGTCAGATATCAATGCTAACAAAAATATAAAGAGTTCCTATCCTACCAAAGGTTGCATAATCTTAGTTTATGGATTTTTACTATGTCATTGACCACCATCTCCATTATCTTTGACCTGAATAAAAGTGTATCGTGAGTTCAAATTATGTTTGATGTGGATAGCATCTTCGCCAAGGTGAAAAAACAAGGATATAAGGAATTAGGTTTGAGGCAAGGGCAAAAGGACAGTTTCATCTTTTGACTAATATTGATGCTAATTTCTAAGAATCTTTTCATGCACAGAGAAAAAGCACTATTCGCATGTTTCAGGAAAAAAATAAATGGTGATGCAAAACTAAGACTAAGTGGAAGTATTAATTTAAACTGGATACCACTTACCTTCAATACCAAATCGGAAATATAAACCGACAAAAACCTTGCCATGTTAACCAAAACCATCCACTTCCCACGACCTGAGCTGCGAGATTTCCTTGATCTGGATTTCTGAGGACTTTTCTTCGAAGATCTGATGACAATTTCTAAATCACTTATTAACACCTGCAGTTTTGGATCTCTTGATATGAAGCCTACCCCAAGCTTAACCAAGGATTGCCGTAAGCTGAGTCTGATCTCACCAACAGAGATAGATTCAACAGCACCCTGTAGTCAACAGATCCACCGAATATGTGAAAATACAATGTCAGCACGAACTGTTCATGCTACTTGCTAAGTGTGACAATAATATTTTCCTAAAATCGGAGATTTCTTTTCTGAGATTAATCAGGATAAGATTTCTAAGAATATGTAAGGCTAGGACCATTAGCTCTTGCTTTACATGTCAAAAGGATATAAGCACTTTGATCTGTTGCCCTTTATAAAGCTTCGAAGTAGTCTAGCATTTTCGGAAAATAAATACCTTATTGAATTTCAGAACAACGTCTCTCAAACATTTCCATCCACCAATGCGAAATCCAATTGAAGCTCCCATAACTCGACTTAATATCCATGCCAGCAACCTGGAAGCAAACCTGGAAGAAGGATCATCATTATTCGTTAAACAGATCCTTTGAGTCATGACCAATTGCTGATAGATTAATAAATAGAAATTTCAAAAGGGGTTTCTTGCCCATATGCACAACAGAAAGAGTGAAAAGACAACATGAAATCAGACAAACATCATGTTCATGAAATCAAAATAGGCAGCAAAGGTCTAAGAGCAAAATGGATAGCAATGCAAATTGTTCCAAAATGTTTAACTTTCCACAATGCAAATTATTCTATGATATTCGACAATGTTTATTTTCCCCATTATAGCCCTCCAACCAAAAAGTTTATCTAGTGTCAAGAACTTATTTAAATTATTGTTTCTTTTATAGGAACCTAAAATTTTATTAAGCAATCTATGTGTTTAAGTCATTACAACAGTTTCTAAAAACTTATATCAAGAAGTAAGAGAATTATTACAGCAAACCTCGCATAATTGATGGAGCAAATGCTTATGATTCAACAATGAGAATTCACAGATGTGAGCTTCTCATAAGGTACGTGAAATGCATAAGAAAACTTTGTCTGAGTCAAATAAAATGTTTGTAAAGGTGGGTTGATGACATATTTGCTCTCTATTTCTACTGAATTGGCAGGTATTCTGGGCCAAAGTAGCCAGATTAAGTTGTAATGAATTTGGACAGCCAGATAACATGAACTTCTCAACACCTCTCGTGAACGAAAGTGATCTAGTTGAGTGAAAAATAAAAAGAAGTTGAGACAAATCTATAAGAACTGATAGTGGTCAGAGCTTGAGACAAAAGCTTATTCTAAATATTAATATCTCTGGGATGAGCAGATTTGATGCATAAACCACCTTCACTCGAGACTATTTCTGTTCAAAGGTTTCCACATGGACTAAGGGCATATGTATTTCTTGAATTAGGACTCAACGGGTTCTGAAACGAATCCATTAAATAAACACAGAGTCACCACAGATCTTACGCCATGCCCACCATAAAACTCATTACATTTCTTTGAAAGTTCTTCCCCAAGCATCTACAACTAACCAGAAATAACATAGAAAAAGAATAGGCTAGAAGGTACCCATAAAATGGTATGGTACATTGTTCAATGAATAATTTGCATTTCTGCATGTTTGGTGGCACTTCTGAAACTTAAGTGCTCTGTTGTGATCAACTAAAATATACTTTTATTTGTCCATCCATCAAAAGTGCAAGAAGAGTGCAAAATACAGAAACTTTTACTTCCAGAATGTGAGCTTTAGAGAAGTCGCTTATTCTAAGAAATAAGTACATTTCTTTACCATCAATATACAAATTTATACTAGCAGACTTCTATGTCTACAAGCCCATTCAAACGGGTTACTATGCGAAGGCTCTATTTATAGAGCTCAGTAATAATGCAGGATTGCATATATTTTGAACTCTTATGCTGTTTTTCCAAGTCATAATTGTTAGTAGTATTTATTATCAAGCCCCCTGTCCATCATTGTTAGGAATACCTTGAATAAGCATTGGTCATATTTTAAAAATGATAAAAAGGATCATTCACGTTCTAGATCCTACATCACTAACACCGAATAAATTTACAAAGGAGCATATGGGGGTGATTGAGAATGCCCTATATAGTTATTGAAAGCACAGTTCAGCAGGGCATTTCCTTTTGTTTAAACATCACTGCTGCTTACAACATGGGTATTACATTTGTCTTGTTGGGTTTCGACTGCTTGAAAACAGAAGGGATACATGCAATGCAAGAGGTACCATGACATGTAACAATTAATGGACAAAATAAACAACAGAATAGAATTATGAGAAAGTTACTAGTTGAACAATGAATATATATGTGCCCAACTGTTCAGTTTAGCCAATGGCATTTAGTAGAAGAAAAACACCACATCCTCCATATACTGTAATGATCAATGGTTGTTCATGTTTGGGTATTAAATGTTACTACAATTAGTTGATGACATAGATTTATGAAAATTAACTAATAAAAAGTTTTATGCCAATAGGTTTTGCATTCCAAGAAATTAAGCTCCACCTTCAGGTCCAATGCAAAGATGACATCTAGCTAATGCACTGAGTCAAGTTCAACCGCCCCCAAAAAGCAAATCATAAGGCATACTAGAAGTAAACCTGAGAGTCAAAAATTTTATAGCAGATAATATGTACAATTGCTACACAACTATGTTGCGCACAGGTTCAGCTAAAACGAATACCACTTCATCTCACAGAACCGAGACACAAAATGAACAATCGAACTAAGGTGCATATCAGCACGGAATTCATGTTTATTTTAGTTCGCTAAAAAGTTGGAAAACAAAGGCACGGCAAGCGAAACTCGATATCCCCTAATTCAACAACACGAATCTCATTGCTCTAATCACAAAAGAGGAATAAGCTTAGTTTGAACGTGATCATCAACGACATCGAGATAGAAGAAAAATAAAAAATGAGTAGTGGCAGCGTACATGAATACGATCCATAGTAGGACGGAGACGACGAGGAATCCGGATAGGAACTTGGCCGGAGAGGCCTCCATTTATCCCAATCGAATTCGGCCGCGGATCCTCCCCAATTTGTGGTCTACGCAGCAGCGGTGCATGCCTTCATATGTGTACCGAATCGGAAACGATTGCGAGAGCAGTAGCTGAAGGATCAAGCATTTAATTTGGCGGAATAATAACAAAGTCTAGGGAGATAGAAGGTGGGGGAGAGATGTGGGGAGCACTGACCGTAGGAGAGAGAAAATGAAAAAACATTTTATATGTAGTAATGGGGAAGTGGTGCAGGAAGGATTCGATCCGCGAGGTATGGTCTAAATTATGATGGACAGGTAAAACTAGAGTACAGAAGAACAATGGGCTCGGATCCAATACGGATGGATGTACGGCAAGTTACTGTCTTTTTAATTTGTTTTGGGTCTATTAAGTAATAGTAGTAACTAATATTCTTATCTCTCCATACAAATAGCCCATGAACACAAATTGGTAAAATAAGAAAGAAAGTAATTTAAATAAATTGATAAAGTATGCGATAGGAGAAAAAAAATAGGTAAAATATGAAAGAGAAATTTTCAATTATTTGAATTATAGTATTTTTTTATGAACATCCCAAAATAAAATATTTTTATAAACAAAGGGAATATAGCAGTAGGGGTGCATTAAACTCCTTATCACCCCTTAGTATAAAACATATGTCTAATATTATCTCTTGGATCTATTAATCCAATGGTTTTGATTAAATGTCAGTCGGTACATTATTACATCGTTTTCGTACATTAAATGGCAAAATCGACAAAAACTATTATTTACAGTTGTTTTTAAACTTCAATTCCATGATTTCAGCCATTCCCTCTCCCTCTCTCCCCACCAATATTCCGTCTCCCTCACTTTTTCTCTCTTTCAAACCCTAATATCCCCAATTTATCTCTCGGTTCATTACTAATCATCACAAATTCTCTCTTTTTTGGTGTAGTCGACCACTCTCCGAAGAAGATACTGCAAATCTCATCAATTCACGGTCTATTGCTCTTTATTTCAAGGCATGTTTATTGCGATTCAACCATCATCGATTCAGTCGCTGATGTTTTGAAGACGACGGAGAGCGTTATGTAAAAGAGCCGCATTTCTGGTAAATTTCTACCATAAATTAACTGGGTTTTGCAATTAGACGTCTATTCTTCAGTGATTGTATGTGGTTTTTGCTCTAATTTCTTCGGATGTTGTCGATTTATGTTAATTGATAATTTGTTCATTTTTTCAATAAAAGATTTCATGTTTTGATGATATATCTACATTACAAACTGCTCATTTGTGTTTCATATTAAATCATGTGTTATTGCTGTGTGTTGTTGTCAATCGTGTACATTATTCACACAAATTGGTACATTAATTCGGTAATGTACGATTATGGTTATTTAATATACGATTATCAAATAATCACTGTGAATACTTCTTTGAATTTAATGTACGATTATGATTGTTTAATGTATGTCACATTCGTATTAATATAGATTATAGTGGGTTTAATGTGTTGCGGAAGTTAAATCCGTCCCCAACAGGTTTAGCAATCCATAGGGTTAGGGCATAGTACCGACTCACTAACAAAATCTCGTTGTTCATCATTTTGATATACACTGCTACATTATACAATCCCTGATGTACAGTATTTACCTTTGAACTTGTACATTATTATGTGGATAGTTTTCAGAAGTACATTGATGGAAAAAACATGAGATTAGTTATTGATATCTACTATATTGATATGTGTTATGGTAGTTTGAGTTACATTGGTAAACATGTTCTGTACATTACGCACAGTTGATTATCTACATTGTTATTTGATGTACTTTTGTTTGATGTTGCTTAAAGTGTAATCTCCTCGTATTTTGGTTTGATATTGCTTGTAGTCTAATCTCCTCAATGTCAATATTTTTGAATAGGTACAAAGCGCCCAATAAATATTGGTGATGAGGACTTTGAGGAGGACATGCAACATTTCTCAACCCATGATACATTACGCGTGCATAATTATACATGACTTCAAAATATCATTCAATGCGACATGATGTAGCTATATATGCACATACATTATTCAGTAATTTAATTATATTAATGTCTAAGATTCATACATTCAAATATCATTTTCGTTCATTAACATCGATATTAAACTAATTCTTTCATACGTTAAACTAAGTATTTCGTACATTACAAAACCATATTTGTACATCAAGTTATGTATGAAACCAAAATCAAAGGATAAAAACAGAAATTAAAGGAAAGTGTTGGTAATATGTCGTAGCCAAATGGATTTCTAAACCCTAAGGGAAAAGAGTTATCTCCTTGTTCTTGATGAAGTTTTTGTTAGTCGGTCGGTACTACAACCTAACCCGATGGATTGCTAAACCCAAAGAGTATGGATGCAACGTACTACAAGACATTAAACTGAACCTTTTGTACATTAAACTAAGTCGTTCGTACATTACGAAGCCATATTCGTACACATGATTCGTGTGAAATCAAAAACCCAAAGGATACAAACAAAAATTATAGAAAGTTGTTGGTAATATGCCATAGCCAAATGGATTGCTAAACCCTGAGGGAAAAGAATTATCTCCCTGCTCTTGGTGAAGTTTTCGTTAGTCGGTCGGTACTACAACCTAGCCCGATGGAATGCTAAACCCGGAGGATATGGAGTCAACGTGCTGCAAGACATCAAACTAATTCTTTCGTACATTAAACTAAGTTTTTTTACATTTCAAAACCATATTCGTATATCAAGTTCCGTATGAAACCAAAACCAAAGATACAAACAGAAATTATATAAGATAATGTACGAAAACGGTATAATAATGTATGTCGTCACTTTTAAACATAGCCATCATAAGGACTTGATTTATTGGTTGATATAAAGATGCTAAAAAATAATTAAGTTAATCAACTATATATTCAAAATTAAGAAAGGAAAATAAATCAATGCATTAACCACCAAATCATGGGAGGCGTGAATCATGGGTTATGCATAACTGACATTTTTTGGCTCTACCATCCATACCCTTTTGGAATTTTTAATTATTTGACATTTTTTGGCTCTACCATCCATACTCTTTTGGAATTTTTAATTATTTTAATTAATTCTAAGTGGATCATATATTAACCATTAGATCACACATGATCAAATGATGTAATTAGTTTTCCTTTTTAACAATTTTATACACATGAATCTGAATACATCCCTATATATATCATATTAAGTTTGCAAATTGCCAACTTGTTCAAAAGTTAAAATTCGAAATAGATCTACTAATCACGCAATATTCAGAATCAAAATATCATAAGAATTAATCTTAATAATAAGTGTACACTTAATTTTCATATATACATACACATGTTTGTACATTAATCTTTGAGAGTGTGACCAAATGTCATTTTTCATTGTTGCAATTGTGATTTAAGATATAATTAAATTAAAAGTGAACTACTCAAAACCAGATTTCGATACATGGTCGAGTAATCCGGTAACTCGGAAAAAAGTAAGAAATTATCCTACCCGAATATGGACCCAATATTAGAAAAATACCCAAAAAATCCAATCAGATCATGAATACTCGACACCCGTTATCCAAATTGACAACCCTAAATGTGATGTACAATTAACACATATTATCTCCATCTTAAGAAAATAGAGACTTTCAAACATACATGAATTTTAGTAAAAAAATCACTTCCTCCGTCCCTGAAATGTATGAACTATTTTCTTATTAGTCCGTCATTGAAAAGTATGAACTTTCTAATTTTGAAATAGTTAAACAACATATTAACCCTGCACATCATTTTAGTTACAACTTATACCGTTACACTATATTACAACGATGTGGTGCCCACTCTCCATTAACACTACCATTTATTTGTCTCTCTTACTTTACCAATTATATATTCAAATCTTATTGAACTAAACGTTCATATTTTTTCAGTACAAATGGAATAGTAAATATGAGAGATAAAAATAAAAAGGTATCGAATGAAACTACTGTTAACAGAAAATATGTTTACTTTATTTATTTTAACAAAATAAAAACGAAATTAAAAATAAAATTAACTAATTTTTTGGTACATATCAAAATGGCACTAAAACTCAATTACTTAATTGTATAAATCCATATGTCTGTATCTTGCATAAACAAATAAGAAATATAACAACATGAATGAACCAAGTTCTTCACGTATATATACTATAAAATCATCAATTTCCCCAAAACTGTAGCAAAAACATTCCCAAAAGGCAAAAATTAGATATTTGAGCGCGACTTTGAACAAGTTCTTCAAATCAATGAAACATTGCACTGCAAATGTCAATGAAAAATAATCACTTCGTATCTTCCCCTACTAAATAAATAAAACAGTAATTTACGTGCCCAATTAATATGAATGTATGGACTCAATTACCAATTTAATAAATAAAACTCTGCAAAACAGCATCATGGGGATGTAGCTCAGATGGTAGAACGCTCGCTTAGCATGCGAGAGGTACGGGGATCGATACCCCGCATCTCCATATGCTTTTATAAACCATATTCTTTAGTTCTTTTTTACAAAAAGTTCAATTCATACATTTATGATTTATGTTTTCTACTATATTCATTTGCCTTTAATTTTCTCTCATTTTATTCAAATTTTAATCTATATATTCGATTATTCGCAAGGGTTTTTTTCTCTTATTTTGTTCAATTTCATTATTTTGATATTTGTAAAGTTTTTATTGGTGAGCAGTTATAAATTAGTGTCTCGAAATTTTATCTCTTCTAAGTTAGTTTTTGGGTGGAAAATACATTTTCCAAAATCGTTATTCTTTTAATATCATAACAAAAAGTACTAGTAAAGAAACATGTGCAACATTAATATTAGGCGACTGTAGATATTTTATATTATTATTATACAATATCATTACATTATAACAAAATTATAGTACTCATTTTCACGTGATCGTTTTCTCCAACTTAAGGTGAAAATTATCATACCCAAATACATACTCAATATTCAAACTCGACACCCGATATCCAAATTGACAACACTAAATGTGATGTGCAATTAACACATATTCTCTCCACTTTAAGAAAATAGAAACTTTAAAACATACATGAATTTTAATAAAAAAAAAATTACTCCAGTAAATATGAGATAAAAATTAAAATGGGAGAATAGTTACAATAAAAGGAATTAAAAGAAAAGCCCATCCTATTTTTAACACACTACACGTATTTATGAATTATTAACACATCTTTTTCCACACTCATCACATTCGTAAACTAAAAGGATAGACCGCCCTCAACGACATACACTCCGCCCTCTCTGATGACCGCCCGTCCCTCGATTTGAAGGTTGAAGCTTTGTTCCCCAAACTCATTTCTTGCTGTTTAAGGTAGAAATTGAACCCAAGTTAATGTTTGTGGTTTTGAATTGAAGAATTGTGCTTTTGGTTGTCAATGTATAAAAGTGAGAATTTCTATCTTTTATCACGAATTTAGGATTTTTAGTTATTTTAATTGTTTTAGTTTTTTTTTTCGGTTGTTGGGGGTGTAAGTGTGTAAATTGATGGCTTGAATTAGAAATTTGATTTAGGTAGTATGATTACTGTAACCCTAAAGATGCAAAAAATTGATTTTTTTGATGCAATTGATCCTATACTTTATTACAGAATCAAAGAAATGAACTTGGGAGTAAAGTCTTTGATAGCCAATAAATATATTGTTTCAACAGTGGGTTTCAGGGCTTTGTTGACAGACCAGAAGAGTTCATTTTCTTCTCATATTTTACCTGTAGATAACCTTAGATGTCTTCTACATTGTTGCCAAAATTTAGCTTCAACCGAGTTCATATGAGTTTTTTTATGAACTTTCTAAAAGGACTGCCCTGTTTCTGGCAGGTTTGGAAAATAGTTTTAAAAGGATTATGTCTTCTCTTTGTTTTAGTTGAAGTTGTTTGCTACGCTTAGTTGGTTTTATGATTTAAAATATAAGGTTTAGGTGTCTTAAAGTTTAAAATTACTTTAATCTTCAAGTTTAAGTTTGAAAGTTTAAAAATAAGTTAAAGTACTTAAGTGCTAGAAGTGGGGCATCCGGGCTCGAGGATGGACAACCGAACCAAGCTTCAAGGGGTTATTTTGGATTGCAACTTTCGAGGCGGGTTTTACTTTATCTGTAAGCATAGTGGGTACATGCCATGATTATGTTTATTGTTGTGTCGTGCGTCATTCATATGAGCTTATGTGGCCCACGAGGGATCACATGAGCTGATAGCCCACTGAGGGATCAGATACATTGTTATATATATAATATTTGATGATGAGGAGGAATGATGAAATAAGTAGTACTATATTTCTTTTTTTACTCCCATTAAAATTTTAAATCAAAATAAAAGAAATCCGTATCATAGTATATTTAGCAATTCCTCGTTCGCTAGGGATGGGGGGCGTTACATCTCTACAAATGATTGTGTGTAATCCGAGTTGGCGGTGATGGACTCCTTGAGAGCATTGTATGGTGATACTTCATCTGACTCTGATTCAGAATCATGTCCGACCCATATCCCCGACCGCAGCCCTCTCCCCCCGCCGCCGTTGTCTCTTCTCCAGCCCCCAAATTCAGCAGGTGAACTTGGTTTTCCGATTTTATCTATATTTTTTTCCCTTACACTTTAGCCACAGTTCTATTTTGCTCACAAACTGTTTGATATTGTGCTTGTAAAAGGTATATCATATGTTTTGCATACAGATCATCCAAATCGAGTCCGCAGCTTCCCCCATGTTGAGGGTAATTATGCTTTGCATGTTTATATTCCAGGTTAGTTCCATTATACTTTATTTTACATTTGTGATTTGATTGACTATCTTGCTCTCCAGTTCACTTTTGGTATGCATGTTTGTGCTTCAATTTCGGTGGGCTTTAGTGTATTTTCTCATTTCATCAAGAAGGGAGATTCTGCCCTTCCTGGAAAGGGTTGCAGCTGCTGTGAATGAGCTTCATGTGGTTGATGTTGACATCCCCTTAAGTAATTTAATCAAAGACGAGCAAAAGCTCAATCAAGTGGTTCTTGGGAGGGAATTCCATGTGAGTTTGGGAAGGACTGTTCCAATTCGAGTGCACCAGCGAGACTCACTAGTAGCTATGCTTCGGCAGAAACTACAGTGTCATAAGCGGTAAGGAGCATCATTTGAATTTTAGAGTTCTATTTTGGCTGCAGTGACTTCGTGTTGATGTTCTTGAGATGAAATAGGTATTGGATTGATTTTGACAAATGGGAAGTTTTTGTCAATGATGATTGTACTCGGACCTTTCTCTCATTGGAAGTCACTGGAGCAGGCTTAGCTGAGGTAAATGAGAAACCACCACATTTTTCATGTGCATTTGCAAATGTTTTGTGGAGGTTATTCCATTCAGCCCACTTACTGTTTTGCTGTTTTTGGTGTTACATGTCTATCTTGGGGTGAAACAAGAAGTTAATAAAATAAAAGGTTATAGTCTTGGTTCACATGCAATTTGCAAATGATATGATTAAAACTAAAAAGTATACAAGCCAATCGCATCTTCCTTTATCTTTCAAAATGTATGGAACTTCGTCGTTCTTGTTATAACGTGCCCAAATTCTCATCAGTTTCTATTTTAGTCTCTGAACCTTTTTCTCTAGAAATAATGAATACTTTCATAAAAATAACTGTGCCTAACATATCATCTCATCAAATTAGATTATATTCTGTTGATTTGTGCTTGAACTTTCTCTTGGTTGTTGTGCTAGTGAACATACTGCTGTTTAAAAACATTTTATTACATGTTTTTAATATTATAATTAGGTGTTTAAATGCATGGTTTTTTGAGATACTTTGGGTAAACAACAACAAAAACATTTGTTTCGACAAATTTGCTGAAAAGTACCCCTTAAAACGAGACTATCTGTACGATCAAAGATCATAGGCATCTGTAAGTTATAACATGGCTGGTAAGATTAGCTATTAACATTTCGTTGAATGCCACTCCTGTTAGCATGAAGTGCAGTTGAAACTTCTATGTGAGGCGAGTTGCATATCTTATATGGACCCCTAGACGTGTACATCGTCTTTCTGATGCTAAGACTGATGTGAAATCACAATTCTTGCTTAGATCCAGAAGCAAATTGAGTTGGTGAATGGAGTCTACAAGCTTCACAATATCCTAGAGTTTTATCAGGTTGGTCTCGTATATGTTTCGGTTTAAGATGTAACTGTTCCTAATTCATTAAAGAAGTTTTACCTTTGGTCTTCACAGAATCCACGCCCGCATATATCCGTAGCTTGGGCCGTTGGTGATATAAGCAGCTCTTTGAAAAGTGTGATCAAAGCAGAAATGAAGAGACATTTTGAAGTTGTATCTAAGAAACACATTTTCACTTGCAAATTTGGTGGGATTTCATGCAAAATAGGTACAAAATCTACGATATATGTAAGGTACCGGAAGTATGACCCAGGATGCACACTCTTTGATGGAAAATGGCGAAACATTTATATTTTCACAATTTCCCCACTCGTTTCACATGTTTTATAGAATGAATATTTTCACATGCCCAAAAAGGTGTTCCAAGACCACGATGATAATATTATCATTTGGTATTGATGGGGTATTGATGTGATAATATTTCTATGTTTTTTACTATTTTTATTTCTCATTTCTTATGGTAAATAAGCAACAATATAAAGGCATCCTCACTTAGGCTGAGACAGGAGGAGAAATATTAAGTTGTGTAAGAAATAAAACTTCACATGGTTCTTGCGACACCCCGCCTTATCCTAATTTTTTTAGCTTGTTAGCAAACGGACGTCGAATATTATCTTTGTTTCTTTTTTGGTGATTAAGAGCATTAGCATTGGGGCGCTCTAAGGGACGCCCTATTCACCGTCACGTCAGCATTTTATCCTTCTACCTGTAGTGGGGTGCCCTATAAGTTACCCTAAAGGCCGCCCTATAGGTTTCACTATTATTTTTTTAATTAATTTAAATATTTTCAAATATGTCAATGCAAAATAATTTAAAAATATCACGATTAATTAAAAACGGCAAATCCTACATTGATTTAAAAAAAAGTTTTACACGAGTTAGAAATGAAAAAAAAGTTGACTACTCTACAAAAGTCCCAACTTGCGGCGCAGCTCATCGATCATCCCCTGGAGGTATTCGGCTTTGGCCGGGTCCTGACATTGCATGAGGGCATTGTGCGTGTCCAACAACGTCCTCCGGTTGGCGGCCGCTGCCAACTCCGTGTAGGCAAGTGCCGCCGGGGTCGGGGTCGGGATCGGCGATGGGGGGCGGCTGCGGCTTGCAAGAAGGATGTCGCCTTCGCCTTTGCCTTCCCCTTGTTTTTCGAAGTCTTGACGCCAATGGGACGTCGGGAAGACACCGGTGTGCCGGAAGTCTCCTCCTCCTCGTACATCGTCCGGTTGAGGACCACCGGATATGCGCCGCTTTCGCTGCTTGTGTAAGCACCGGCTTCGGTGGTCCTTGTCCTCTTTGGCACAGCCGATGGCAAAATCCCGCCATGGTACTTCTGCTTGTTCTTCAAGAGCGCTCAGATGTTGAAATGCTTGAAGTCGTCGTACATTGACTGGTACGACAACAGCGCTCTATCGCGCACATCGCTCAAGCTCTCGCCGCTTCCCTGCTCCCTCGAGCACATCTCGTACTCCGCCGAGAACAGGTTGACTTGCTTCTTCACCTGATCCCAGTGCTTGCAGAGCTGCTCCCTATGACGCTTAGAGCATCTCCAGTAAGACTGGACGTCAAATAGCCCTCACATAGCCTTCACACTGCCACATCATCAGCACTACAATTCTCCTGCCACATCAGTTTGCCACATCAACTGGACATCAAATAGCCCTCACATAGCCTTCACACTACCTATCCACATCACTAATAACAATTATATAATTTACTTTACACTCGTATCAACATACGGAATTTAATTTACGAGACAAATACATTTAAATTGAATAATACTATTAAAATTTCAAAAAGTACAATAATTTAAAAAAAATACATTTAAAAAAATTACATAAATTTACATAAAAACTAACGCCTTGCAATCCTCCGCGCCCACAACTCTTCAACTAAATCCTTTTGGAGTCGAATATGAGCCTCCGTCTGACGCATGTCGGCATGTGCTTGGAGGAGGGCTTCTTCATAGTGAGGTACCCCACCTCGTACGTTGGCGGTGGCGACGCCGTGGCTTGGACCGGCCTCATTATCGTCGTTGGCCCAATCAGTCAGTTGTACACCTTCATCTTCGACAATCATGTTGTGCATGATAATACAGGCTTACATTATATCAGCAATGCAGTCGACATTCCACAAACGCGTTGGTCCCTTAACTGCAGCCCACCGAGCCTGAAGCACACCAAATGCGCGCTCCACGTCCTTTCGCGCCGACTCCTGCCGCGTCGCAAAGTAGGCCTTCTTCGCATCTGATGCGCACCGGATCGTCTTCACAAAGACGGGCCACCTAGGGTATATCCCATCCGCCAAGTAGTAGCCCATATCATGTTGGTTGCCGTTGGCGACAAAACTGATGGCCGGACCGACGCCCTGGCACTGCTCGTTGAAAAGGGGCGACGAGTTGAGGACGTTTAGGTCGTTGTTCGAACCGGCTATCCCAAAATACGCATGCCAAATCCACAACCGGTAATCAGCTACGGCCTCGAGGATCATCGTGGGATTTTTTCCCTTGTAGCCGGTCGTGTAAAACCCCTTCCAGGCAGCGGGACAGTTCTTCCACTCCCAATGCATACAATCTATGCTGCCTAACATTCCCGGGAACCCATGCTGATCCCCGTGCATCCGCAGCAGATTCCGGCAATCTTCGGGGTAGGCTTTCGGAGATACTGATCACCAAATACTTCGATCACGCCCTGACAGAAATACTTCATACTTTCGATGGCAGTCGTCTCACCGATGTGGAGGTATTCGTCCCACATGTCTGCCGCGGTGCCGTAGGCCAACTGCCTGATTGCCGCAGTGCACTTTTGAATAGGGGTGTGGCCGGGTCTGCCAGCCGCATCGTGCCTGAAGCGGAAATACAGATATCGCTGCTCCAAAGCGTTAACAATACGCATAAACAAGTCCCGCCTCATCCTAAAACGACGCCTGAAATGGTTGGCGTTAAAACGTGGCTCCTCTGCGAAGTAATCTGTGAACAGGCGCTGATGTGCAGCTTCATGATCACGATCAACCACTTGTCGACGGTGGACAACTGGTCGTGGGCGAGGTGCCGCCGGCTGCATATAACTCTGCATCCATCGATCAACCTCACGGCTCGTATAGGCATCTAGCTCTTCGTTCATCATACGCTCGTACTCATCCGCATCCCCACCACTACCACCGGCATTACTCATTTCTTAAATTGATCTTGTACAGAAAGTAAGGTAGAGAGAGAGTACTCGTTAAAACAAGTGGTGCGAATGAAAATGACGTTCAAAGCGCGTATATATAGTGTTTTCAAAAGAAAAAAAAATAAAATAAAATCTGACATCGGTTTGACGCCGATCCGGGACCCACAATGGCACCGTGAGGATCGGCGTCGGAACCGGCGTCATCGCGCGAATCGGCATGGCCACGCCGATTTTGACGCCGATTTCGCCGACGCCGGTTCCAATGGTTAGGCGTCAGAACCGGCGTTGGCGAAAAATCGGCGTCGCGATTTTGACGCCGGCATTGGAGATGCTCTTAAGCGCGCTCGGCGGCTTCGCCTCATTGTAGCGCTCAGCGATGCGCTCCCAATACGCAACCTGCTTTTGGTTGTTCGCGAATACCGGGTCCTCCGAAATATCCACCCAACACCTCGCCAAGACGATGGTTTCATCCGGTTGGTAGTTCGTTCTCCTGAGGGCGTACTCTTCATTCGTTTCCGGAGGTGGCACCTTGTACGCCCGGTTCCGCTACTTTCTGGCGGGCGCGGCGGCGACGCGGTGGGAAGGGGCGGCGGCGGCGAGTTGGAGACGGCTCCATGTCAGACAGACCGTACGAATCCGTACTGAATTCGGGATCGTACTGCGTGTTGGAGTCGAACGGCCGATATTTATCAGGGTCTGTACCCGGCCAACGTGCACCAACCCCAAACATCGGACTATTCAGACTTAGTTATTCACCGAAATCCATTTTATAGTGTAATTTGATTGTGGAAAAGTGAATGGAAAGGTTACAAATGAAGGTGGGGTATGGGGTATTTATATTAATAAATTTTTCGAAATTAAAAAAAATAAAAACGCGTTGCATCGTTCGCGTCGCCCACAGTGGGCGGACGATGACGCAGACGATGGCACGGGCGATCTATAGGGCGCGGACGATGCATCAGGCATCGTCCGCGCACCCACAGTGGACAGACGATGGCGCGCCCTGAGGCATCGGGCGGCCTATCGTCCACCCCATTGCGGATGCTCTAATTGAAGATTTATAAGCCCAAGTTCTTTTTATGTTTAATTATTCATTCGCGACCATTATGAAAGATGCGAATGAAATCAAAGGATGAGATGTGTTTTATTGATGATAAAAAAAAATTCAAATTTTAGTACTTGAAATAACACCAATATAATTAAGTGCTAAACATTACAAGTATAGTTACTAGTATCTTTTATTTTTATAAAGCAAAAGCTAAAGCAAAAGCAAAATAACAGTACGGCTATACACTATTGGGTCTATCAAGTAAATAAGGGAATTAAGACACTTTCATGCCCACTCTTTTATTTGAAGACACTTTTGGAGAAGCCCAATACAGTTATTTATTTCTTCTTCTTGAGTCCACTTTGGATCTGCAGCCCAATCACCTCAAGGGGAATTAAACGGCCTATCACCCAAAAATCTGCCACAATTAATTTCACATTCAACACCATATCTCAATAACAATCAATTCTTCCCCTATAAATATATGTCTTCCCACATTCACAAAATCTTTCACTACATTAAAGCAATTTAAAAGAAATTGGGAAATAGTGAGTTGATCACTAGAGAGAAAAGCTGAAGGAGGAGTGTGAAAATAGAATAAAAGTTGATGAAACAAGCCCCTTGAATTTTTAATATTTAGGTGTTAATCATAATCTTATTCCAATTCTAAATATAGTTTTGTAAACCCCCCCTCCCCCAATTTCCAAATTTCCAAAAATAGAAACTTTGGAAACGGGACATATCTCGACGTAAAATTGATAAGTAAGAGAGATTAGGAGCAAAAATGAATAAAGTAACTGAAGAGGAGGAGAAAAAATAGTAAAATTATATTAGTGGATTGTGGTGTCATTTCTTAAAATGAAAAGTTTATATTTTCAGGTTACAGATAAAAAAAGAATTTTTATTTTTAGGAAACGAAGAGAAGAGAGCATAATAATTTAGTGATAATGACACTTGATGCGAATCAAATTGTACATTTTTAGTCCCCTAACTTTACATGAATTATATAGTTTGATGCTTGCAAAAGTATGTTTTATAGTGTAGGAAGAGGAATGAATGGTGAAACGAAACAAGGAATGAAGCTCGGATGGTGAAAAAAGTTGTGCAAAATCCCCAATTTGACAGACTGCCCAGTTTGCGTCGTGAGTCCAGAAAGCTCTCAAAATGAGGCACCCGGCCGGGTGTATTTTATGCCTAATAATTCCACCCGACCGGGTATGATTTTCAGAATACGAAAATTCCAGCAAGTCCTCAAAATTGCCACCCGGCCGGGTGAATTTTATGCCTAATAATTCCACCCGACCGGGTGAATCAATTCAAACTGCAATATTGCAGTTTCATGGGCAGTTTTCGGCAGTTGGGCAGTGAGAAAAAGGGGAGTTGCTGGCATGTTTTGGGGGGGGGGAATCCAGAGAGGAAAAAAGAGAGAAAAGGGAGAAAGAGAGGAGGAAGAAGAAAAGGAAGAAGTTCCGGCCAACATTCCGACGATCCGTCTCCAAATCTCAATTCCACTCAACGAGAGCATGCTTCCTATGGTTTTTATTGCAAATATCAATATGTGTTTAGGCTAAGCTCTTTATGTAACTCCAAGTTGTAATCTAGGCTTTGTATAGATGTTTTTACACCATTGAACTCATATGTTTGTTACCAACAATGTGCTTAATGTTATTCACTATGTTTTTGGCTAATAATGTAGTGTTGTTATTTCCTTTGCTATTGTCTCTTTAACATAGTTTAGGAATGTTTGATTGTTGGATTGCTATTGAATTAGAATTGTTCAAAGGATAATTTGATAGTGGATTAAGTAGGTGATTATAGTAGATGTTTATTTCTCTAACGCTTCATAGGAGTTTGTAAACATTGAAGATTGGTTCGTAGGTTATGTGTTCAGCTAATTGCGAACTACTCATCGTGTACATGTTCAGTGTATGTGATTAGGTTGATGTTTTAATCCCTTCATATGTTTCATTATTAAAGGTGTAGAACAATACAAGCCTAGTGAGCAACTTGGAGTGACATATTTTCCCGTTCGAATAGTCTTTCTTCAGTTAACCTGTAGCTTTATTTTGTCATTAACTTTTGGAAATCAAAACCTTCAAAACAAATCACCTTTTAGTATGTCTTTCCTTTGTTTTAGAGTTAAATAATCAATTCATTCCCTGTGGATCGACACTCGAAGTATTACATTTGACGCTGTATTCTTGCAGTATTGATGTAATATTAGAGCTATTTTATTAAACTCGTGTGATCTTACACTTGATAATTGAACTCGAAATTTACACATCAACACTATTATATTGTGAAGAATTAGAGAAATATTTGAAATAATTTTTTTTATCATGTGTTTTTTATAGAATGTTTCTTAATTTATTTTGATTTTAATTTAATTTAATTTAATTTAATTGTATAGTGCCAGATTTGATCACGAAGAAATATTGGCCCATGATGGAAATCGATTGAATGCAATTGATCTGATTAATGTCCTTGTTAGTAGCCATTAGAGCATCCGCAACGATTGCCCGTTGGGATGAGTCGGTGGCGAGAGTAACTAGAGGTAGAGGACTAGGTGAACCAAACCAAGGGGTTCCCAAACTTCCATAGATGTTTTAATGAGAATTTGTTGTTGCAACAATGATTGACACTTCATGTATGAACAATTACAATAAACGAGAAATAACCAAACAATTGAGCTTCTCATGCCTCGTTTTGGCCTAAACCCAAATATATCGCCGCAATCGATGAATAACTTTTTACATATTTTATTTAACTTTGAATTTAATTTTTCAGAATTTTATTTTGTAAATTATTTTTTATTTTTTTAATTATGTACTAATTTATAACTTTTAAAAATGTGTATTGTAATTTTCAATTTTACTATTAAAACGGTTTTATATTTACAACCACTTTTGGATTTAGGCTTTGAAAAATGACTACGGCTATTTAGACATCGTTTAATAGCTATGTTATGTTTAGATAAGACATGATACAATTAGTGATAGTTATAATAGTTTTAATTAGTTAATTTATCTTGATTGGGTGTTTGGTAGCTATAGATAATTGTGAGTTATTCTATTTATATGATTTGTACAATAAGTCAGACATGAGAATAAAAATTAGAACTGTACAAATTATCCTCATTAATTTAACTTAATGACTAAAACTATCATTGTCGCTGCACTTCTCTCTTGCAAACAGAATGTTCATGGATTCACCGAGAGCTGTTTCAGTGTTGTTGAAGAATCTTCTACAAACTGAATGCTCAAATTTTAGTCATCATCGTTGGGCGAGCTCTGGATGGTGAAGAAATAATTGGAAAAAATAGACCGAACACAACAAATGAGAGGCTAGCTCTGGATGATGAAGAAGGCAACTACCTCTGAAAAATCCATCAAGAAGACATCATCTCTAACAATCCCCTCTTCCCCCCCCTTCAACAATCCCTCGTTTCAACACTACTCCAACGCCGCATCGCCGTCGCCAACCATATATTCTCCGGCCACCATAATCAATTCCTCGGCGGCGCCTCTACAATTCTTGGAAATTCCTTCAATCACAGCCGATGTCGACTGTAAATGTCGGTCAAGAATCATACCCCCTTCAAGAAATTGCACCAATTTCCGCTCCGATTCCCTTCCTCAACCCGATCGCCTGTACTCCACTGTGCCCACCTGCCAAGCGGGACCTTTTTCAGGTCTCCTGTCTCCGGCGAGGTTCCCACTGCAAAGGTTCGGTTTTTCCTTTTTAAATGTGTCGACGTCTTCCCTTTTTTAATTAATTTGTGAAATTCCATTCTGTTACTGCATAGGTTGAAGAGGATGAAGGAGAAGTGGAGAGAGGGTCCGGCGTCGAGCGGCGAGAATCTGTTGCCGAAAAATCTGGAAGAATAATTGCAAACATCCTAACCTTGATTCAAAAATAGAGTCGCCGGGAGATATGGTGTCGCCGGAAGAAATGTAGTCGCCGGATTTTTGAGTCGCTAGAAGAAATGGAGGGAGGCAGAAGCAATTTTTGTGAAGAAGAAAAGAAGGGAGGCGTGAGGCGTATGTTTAGTTTAGGATTATAAAATTCGATGGGTAAAAATATATTTTGCTAATATTAACTAGGTATCCTAGATATGTAATATACCAAAATGGGTCTTGTGCGGGTCTGATATAAAACACGGACTATTAAATTTAAGTAACATCGCTATCAAATGTACAAATAAATCCGGATTAATCATTTTATCTAGCTGTAACATAGCTACCAACCGACCTCTTAAATTTAGGAATAGACTTCAAAATAGAAAAGTAACGGAGTCTGAACGGTTGAAGAAGCGAATGACAGCATAAATTCATAAATTCATAAATTGGGAAATCCACACAACTTATTAGTCGAACTTCAGGAAGAATCTTCATCTCAGATCTTAATTCTCCAAACCCTGATTTAAACAATTATGAATTATGGTTCAATAAACATATACACCTTTTGATCCGATCAGGTTTGCGTCAATTGTTCCTTTCGCAATTAATCTTCCTTCTTTGGTTACTGCATATGTTTTCACACGCTGCACCATCGTCGTTTTGACCTATATTAATCCTTTTTGGATTTGAATTAGATACGCGTGGAGCTGCTTATTTATGGTATCATTTTGTTTAATGAATGATTACGTGCTCCGTCCAATTCATTAGATACGCGTGGAGCTGCTTATTTATGGTATCATTTTGTTTAATGAATGATTACGTGCAGGGGCGTAGCTAGCCTATGTCTAGATGGGGCAATTGCCCCTCCTCATCCCCACTCATCCTTCTGTATTTTGGTACAAATTTCCAAATATATATCAACTTCTTCACTAAATGTCCCCTTATTAAAATTCATAAAATTACTCTGGATATAATTTTGCCCCCTGTGGCGTGATTTTCTGGCTACGCCCCTGATTACGTGCTCCGTCCAATTCATTTTTTATGTTTTTTTTCCTAAGCATGTTTTATGCTGATCATGCCTCAATTTTTTGTTGATTGAGCATTGTTTTAGTCTCTAGCTCGCTATAGTTTTGTTTTATTTATTTATATTTGAAAATTTTCTGCTAGTGTGTAGCGGAGCTTGGGTTTCGAGGAAGCTATGGTTGGTTGGAGCTATTCTTTGCTTATTTGTGGATGGTTACGTAGCTGTTAGCTGGGCCCACGAGCTGGTGTGCCAAGGAGGCATGAACATTGTCAAAGGTGTTGCAGACCTCTTTTGGAGGACTTCGAATCCCCAAAGTGCAGAATGTGGTTCACCCTCAAAATCTGGGAGGTTTTCACCCCCAACTCCCGATATCATTTTCAGGTAGTTTTCACTACCTGTTACTGGATAATCTGTTTCAGGCTCACAATCTATGGGGTCAATTTGCCTGCTGATTACTATAGCATTAAAACAATCAACTTGCAAATCCCAAATATGATTTTGTGTGCACTGAATTTGAGTATATAAAGTAAAGGGAAATGAAGCATTTGTCTGTAGCTTTAGTCTTATCATGTGATACGAAGCAGATTATCTGATTTAGTTTTTCATTAGACATTTTATCAGTATCACATATCTGCATATCTTTTGTAAAGCCACTCATGCCTAACTGTTCTTTTGGTAAATTTGGTATATATTTGCATTAGGAGAGCCTTAGGGGTTGTTGTTTGGTTAATTCACCTGCCTACTAATTTTTGATACTATGAAATTAAGCACACATAAAACGCAAATATATCAAGCATTTGAAAGTGACTATGCTGGATGTCCACATTGATCATTATTGTCTTCTATATAATCTAGCTCTGCTTCATTTCCTTGGACTTTATATTGTTGGATACTTGGGTCATGTAAAAAGAGTTTATAAAGAGAGTCAATGCACTATTTTATTTATTTATTTATTGTTCGGATCTCGTTATTTGCTGATTCACTGTGAATCAAATCAGTAAATGTCCATGGAAGAAGTAATTACATAAAGTTAGCTTGTAGTTTCTCTTCAGAAACCTATTAATCTATGACGTTAGCTGCAATTAAGTCATTCATGAATGCTTTCATAACCTTTCAATCATGTCTTCTGCAGTGATGTAGGCGATGAGGCAATTTTGAAGGAATTACTGGAAAGATATACAAATGCTGTTGATGAGGTATGTGTAATTGCCATGGTGGATTTGATTTATCATTATTTATGTAAGTATCCAATGAATTTGGTTAGAAAAGTTTAATTTATTTGCCGACACGTATTAGCTTTTCTCCAAAAGCCTGTCTTTGCCTTGAGCACCCCTTATTTTGACTATAACTTCAACTTTTTTGAAAACTTGGGCCATTATGTCCCATGCTAATTATTGATTTGATGTTTTGTTTTCTCTGCGATGGGCATGTATAGATAATATGAAGGATGTTTGGATGACATTATAAGATCTTTAAATATCTTAGCCACTCTGTTTTGATAAACAAAATCCCTGTACCGAGATCCTTCAGCTCTCAATGAATATCCTGTCATTTGTTACAAAATTATAATGAGAATGAGCTTATATGATCTTTAAATATCATAGTCCTAAATTATTTTGAGAATGAGATCTTATATAGAAACCTTCTAAACATTGATAATCGTATCACTATTATATTCAAACACATCATTATCTTAATTTAAATTATATCATCTGGCATTTTATAACCTTAAGAATATAAGATGTTATCTTCTGACTAGTGAAAAAGCATGTAACATGTGCAGTTATATTCCTAATTACATTAGTTACATACGTTGTGCTACTATTGTTTATTCTCCACATGCTATGTTCATCTGACCTTCACACTGATACCAGCTGGGTCTTACTCAGCGAAGTATTTATTACATCTGAAGTATGAAATGCATATCTCTTTTTCTTCAAATGCTAAAAAAAATCAAAGGAATGTTAATATATTTGCGCCCATAGTAGCTTATGGAAGTAGTAGTTCATATCCTTACTAGCTTATAGAAGTGTCGATCATTCTACATGGTTGAAAAAAAGAGAACTTTTTAAAGGTAAGGGTGCATGTCTAACAGAGTAGAGTGTTTGGACTAAATATAGTTTAGTGTGGCTGCATGGATACAGAATCATGAACCACTTGTTTTTTTCAGACTAATTAAGACATTGCTGATAGCTTTCTTGTGAAATGAATGTAATCTTGTCTCTTTCTGTCTTTCTCTCTCTCTATTTTTATTCTTTTCAATTTTTTATATTGTGGCAGATGTTTTATCTACTACATATGTCCTTTGTACAATTGATAAGATGTTTTTGTTTCTTATCTGAATTCTGAAACAAAGGGTAGTAACTGTTAGTGGGAGTCAACTCTCCACCTTTGGGCTAGCTTTTGGGTGCAGTTAGGGCTCCCATTCTTGAGTGCCTACTGTAACTCACTAGTTACAAGCTATATCAGCTTAATCACTATAATTATTTACGCAGTTAATGGATACACCTCCTTGTTTGATATCTTTGGTTTGTTTATATACTTCCAATTAATTTGTGAAAAACCAGCTTGTGTTATTCTCATGTTATTGAAAATGTTCAGGTGGAAAAGCGAAAATTGTTCCATATTTTTCTGAAGCAGTTCTTGACAGTATTCCGGGATTGGAAACCATTTAACCAGGGTACTCCAGAGGAAGCACTTACTGATTTACCTACGCGAGATGATGTGGATGTGGCGGCTGGTTGCTATTTTGGTCACCCTGCTGAAATAATTCTGATCTTGATAGGGGAAGTCACATACATAACGAAATTGCTTACAGACAGTAAGTAAATTGCATGCTATTTTTTATTTTCTTGATGTCAGTGAGCTATAGGTTTTTCTTTGCCAATCTGTATCTGTCCTCTTCCACTCCAAATTAAATAACTTGCCTTGATTCGATCTTTGATGTTGGTGTTGAGAACTCCACATGAGATGCAAAAAATAAAGCAGATTTCTTCATCCTAAGAAACACCGATTGCATTTAGTTGTTGGCAGGAAAATTTAGATGAGAACTTCATCAGTGAGTAAAATGCATTCACTTATTTGAATATATTTCTCTTAAACTGGTATCTTAAATCCAACTGAACTGAACTACTTATTGTTTCAAATGAAAATAGAACCAGTTCTGTTTTTTTAATAGAATAAATTAAAACTGAAAATGAGTTAGTTTGTAATGGACTGTTGAGAATTAATGTGAGCTATGAATTTATCTAAGCATAAGCTTTTTGGGTTAAAATTTGTGGTTGAAATAAAGTATTGATGTTCTATAAGTCCCTGCTTTGCTATGCTTTTCTGGGTTTTTTCTATTTTTGTACTAGAATAGAGTTAGCATTCCTCGTTTGTTCTAGAGTTTTTTTTTGTTCCGGGTTTGGGAGAGACGCATGACCCTCATGCGTCTCTTTTTAATGAGACGCATGACCCTTATGCGTCTTTTATAGAGACGCATGAGGGTCATGCGTCTCTCTTTTTTTTCGTTTTTTTATTAGACGACGCATGTGACTCATGCGTCTTCGGGAGAGACGCATGAGCCTCATGCGTCTCTACGTTGCTTAAATCATCACATCATCACATTCATGCGTCTCTAGTGCATGAGGCTAGTGGCCTATCCATGCGTCTCTAGTGCATGAGGCTAGTGGCCTATCTTATATTTATTATTGTAAGAGAAAATCGATGTCTCGAGCCCACCGCTGCATGTCTCTGTCCAAAACGTGGACTTATGATCAATACAACTCCCTTCCCACTTTCCAATACAACTTTCCACGCTGCATGTCTCTGTCCAAAAAGTTTTTGTCCCCTCCCTTCCCACTTTCCACGCGCTCTCTCCCTCAATTTTCCCATTTCTCAATACTCTTTTTTTAACTACTCATTCCGTTTTGTGTATAAATTTTGGAATAAACGTGGACTTATGATCAATACAACGTAGAGACGCATGAGGCTCATGCGTCTCTCCCTAAAACGCATGAGCCGTCTCTATGAAAGACGCATAAGGGTCATGCGTCTCATTAAAAAGAGACGCATGAGGGTCATGCGTCTCTCCCAAACCCGGAACAAAAAAAAAACTCTAGAACAAACGAGGAATCTAAGTTCTATTCTAGAACAAAAAAAGAAAAAACCCATGCTTTTCTTCTTTTCTCAGCATATGGCCTATTTATTTATTTGGAAACAGTATGCAAGTGCTTATATGAAAGTAGAAATTAGGTTGCTCCCTAAAGTGAGGAGGTTGATCAGGCAATAGGCAATGGTAGTGGTAAGCTAGGTTTTTGCATGCTGGTTAATGTTCAATGTCGATTGTTCTGCTATGAAGAAGTGGACTTAATAAAGAATTATGTCGCTGATAAGGTGATGTGCATAAGCCAAATAAGATCTTTAGTTGGTTTTGCAAATACGAAAGGTTAATGCTGGTATAGAAGTGTGCTTGGATTGGAATATTTTAATGCGTGTAATTTTTTTAGTTGAGGTTAACTTACACTCATTGTATTGTAGTTTTGAGAGTGGGAGCAGCTTCATTGTCTATGTATTAGCTAGCTCAAGGATAGTCAAAATGCCCATTTGACCACTCTGCTTCAAAATGATGATTCCCAATTGTTGAAATGATATTTACATTTGCTATGTTATTGATGGTCTTTCCTGTTGTTTGTCACTTTGCTAATAGTAGTAGAATCATCTGCAGATCAAGGGAACATTACCACAAGCCTGAATATACCAAATGAATCATGGATGGCCTTAGATGCTTTGACCCTTGTGACACTCTCTATTCATAATTGTAAGGTTTTTGGTTACCATGCTGGAATTCAGAAGCTTACAGCTTTGATGAAAGGTACGATTAACATGTTCCAAAGATCCGTAGCATCATTTCTGTTTTACTGAGATTGTGGCAATCAGATTTATAAATATTTATTTAGATCTATAGTTCGTCTTTGGAAGGTGAAAATTATTGATATGCTTTTGCATAAATATTTCTTTCCTTATGCTTATTTCACCAGTACAATCAAAATCTTGTATTTGTTGCTTCCATCCCTTAATTTTGTAATATATTCTAAGTTAAAGACAAGCATCGGCAACATGTTTGCACCTGCACATAGTTTTTCTGTAGCAGTAGTTAATGGGTAGAAGGATGGAAGTTGAGTGATGTTAAAGTACAGAACTTGGAGGTGGTTGGGAACTTGGGGGTGACATCTTTACTTTTTCGTTTTGAGGTATTGCATCAATTTCCTTTGGTTTCACCCTTCAGTCAGACAATCTATAGTCAGCAATTCATGTCATAAGTTAATACTGACTTGGGCTCTAGCTTTGCAAGGGATAGGAGCAAGTTTATACATACATACATACTATTGAAATTCCAATCGAGCTCATCTTCTGTATGACTTATTGTTATATACTTATCATTTTTTAGCTAGTGTTACTTTGTTTCAGATAACTCTTATTGCACTACCCCCCCCCCCAAGTTGTTCCTATTGGTATCCATATCACATCACATCACATGCTTAATAGTTACTCATGAATTCCATTTTTTCCAGTTTCTGTTGTCCAACTTAAGACTGTTACTAGTGCTCTTCCAACGGATGAGAATTTGTCAAATACTATGGTAGAATATGCTGGAGTTTTACAGAAGATACTCACTCATGTGGTTTCCATCATCTGCAACTTCATTGATTTTCATTCAAGTACAGCAGAAAATGTACTGATCAGAAGTACAGGCATGGAAGTTTTTGCTGGAAAGAGCAAAGAAACATATCATGACCCTTCTGTTCCTGTAAAATCTCCTGCTTCTGACACAAATTTATCTTGGCATCAAACAACAGTTGTTTCAGTCATGGAAGCTGGTGGTCTTAATTGGTTATTAGGTAACGTATTCAGTTAATGTTATTTTGCCTTTCATGCTGCTTGTTCATTCCTCACACTTGAGTCCCACATCACATATCTCGCCTGTTTGATGTTTGAGCTTCATGTATCATTGGAAGTATAATCATCGAGGTGTAACTTTGGTTTCAGAGATATTGCGTTTGATCAGGAGATTGATAATGAAAGAACTGTGGCCTGATATTTCCCTTCAGCACATGACTCTCAGAGCTCTTCGGTCAGCTTTAGTGGATAATCCCCGTGGTCAGAATCACTTTAGAAGTATTGGAGGTTTGGAAGTTCTCTTGGATGGACTGGGAGTTCCTTCAATTGATAGCTTAGTTGTGAGTGATTCAGCACACTGTGAGGAAAGGTGATCTCGTTGGGCTTGCAGAAGTATTCATTTACTAATGCAACCACTTCTTATTGTGCATTCCTTTTGTTCGTGGACTAAACGATGCCATCTGTCAAAACATATTCCAATTTTAATTACCATTTAAAATGACCTAGAATATAAAAAATTTAATAGACTCTCGGCTTTGTTACAGCCTACTACGCGAAAAAGTTGTTGCTTGTTTATTCGCTGTCATAACTAGTCTCTACTCTATAGTTTCTTCATCCAGTCACACAACCACAATTAAGGGGGGTTAAGATCCCAACTCCACAAATAACGGACAATAAAATAAAACTGACCACAGACTGAAAATGGAAATATCAGTTTTAAAAGGTAGTAATAGCTATCTGCAATAATTCTGGCTACTAATGATTATCATATACATACATCATCTCCACTAGTTCAATCAAACTATGTTTTTTGGTTGAGGTCTTAATTCACCTCTAATTCTTGTCTCTCTGTTTTCAGGAAGAAAAATCCACTGCAGGATATTTTTGATGTTCATGTTCTGTCATTGGAGGTTCTCAGGGAAGCTATGTATCCTTTCAGCACACCTCCATTTCAATGCTTCACATGGTTATGTTTTTGTTAATCATGGAAACCACATATAGTGCATGATATATTCCCTTTGAAGTTGTCTAATAGTCGGAGGTTCAAGCATTTAAAAAAATATCAGCTATGTTATGGGTTGATCTATAATTCAGAAATATGAGACTCGTATATCTACATGCCAATTCTTTGTATGAGATGAGGGTGGAGTAAAGAACTCCTTATGAATTATGTTTTTTACGATAATTAATTTCTTTAACTAGTCTTTAGCTTTGGAAATCTCAACAACTTGCAATTTCTTTGCGAGAATGGAAGGGTACAAAAATTTGCAAATAGCTTTTGTTCCGTAGCTTTCATGCTTCAAGAGTACAAACAGCGCAAGGTCTCATCCAACAAAGATTATGTTAATGAGTTTGAGGGAAGAAAAGGACAAACTTCAGAAGTTTTTGAAGAACATGCACACCTGTTTCCTTCATTTCCTTCTGATCCATTTTATTCACAAAGTTGGAAAGATTATGTTGCCAAATTGAGTGAAGCTCTTTGCTATTTCCTTCTTGATGCAAAAGATACTGCACTCTGCCATGCTGTACCAGCTAGCAGCAGAATTTCCCCATTGGTTCCTGCAGTTTATGCAGGGCTTTCTGTGAAGTGGTTCACAAGAGTGCTTCTGACAATTTTCCCTTGTATCAAGGCTTGTTCAGATCAGGAAGAGATTCCTAGCCACTTAAGGTGGTCGATCAACTCTGTGCAGTTTCATCTTTTCCTCCACTTCACCTACAGTTTCTTTGATTGTATGCTACTTTTAGTAGCTCTGCTTTTTTTAAGCATGGCTTATTTTGCTTTCACATTCATTGATGCCTTAAGAATCATACGGTTCTTCAATTTTTTAAATATTTATTTAGTTTTATTTTTTGGTTTCACCGCAGGATATTTGCCTGCACAATGCAACATTATATTCTTTTTGCATTTAAGAAGGTTCTTCTTTCTGCACCATCATTGATTGATGTCTTCCGTGCTGAAGGTGTGTGGGACTTTATCTTCTCTGAGAACTTTTTCTACTTTGGTCCAGCTCCTGCGGAATACTTTGGGAACAATTCTAGTAGGAATGAGGTTTCTCGATTAGATGATGGAGGATTTTATGATTCAAGTAATTTTGAGGATGGACCAAGTGCTAAAGAAGTTGAAGCTATCCAAGTTGAAGTAATCTCGTTCATGGAATTTGCAGCAACTTTAAGTGGGAGTTCCCATAACTTGGTTGGTTCTTCTTCAATTTTGGTTGATGTTGCTGTTGTTAGACATCATACTCCTTTGCTTATATTTCTTTCATGTAGTCAAGTATTTTACAATTTTCTTAATCTGTCATTTGCAGTTCCTTTCTTTAACAAGAAACAAAATTATAGTATTGAAAAAACAATGCTATAAGACTCTCAGCTTCTTTCGTTTTCTACTCCCTCCATCCCCACTAAGTTGAGTCAAAACTTTTGGGCATGGAGATTAAGAAATTGTGTTGGAAAGTAGGAGAGAGGAATAAAGTAAGAGTGATTGGATGTTTTGTTTTTTTTTTAAAAAGGAAATGACTCAACTTAGTTGGGACATCCCATAAAGGAATACGACTCAACTTAGATGGGATGGATGGAGGGAGTATTAAAAAGTGTTTATAATAGATTTAGTACACATTTAAAATACATGTATGTATTCTTAGAGGGTGTTTGGTTTTGGGAGGGGAATGAGAATTGAAACATGAATCCAGCTCCAAATTCATGGCCCCCCAATAGGATTACAATACAGGGTTTGATTCCCTTTCACGGTTTTACCAAGCATCCATGTCTAGTTCCATTTCCGTTCACTCACTTCAAAATGAGCACGCCCAGAGTGTATTATGATTTGATGAATTGATGGTCTACATGCATAATTACTATCACCTATGTTCTGAAAGTATGTATGGGTTTAGTTAAAATGTCTGAGAATGGATTGACTAATCTTTCATGTTATTTATTTATATATATATATTTATTTTGTGGGGTTTGGTTCACGTGTGTGCTCTCCCATTGCCTGTTTCCTTGTCTGATGATTGATATATGGCAGCCTGAATGTACTGTTTTGGTGGACGCTCTCGAACAATCTGTCTGTAATCATGAGCTTGCCACTGCCCTGGCAAATTGCCTGCTTCATATACTGAAACTTTCATCCGAAAAAACTGTTTCTTCTTTCAAGAGACTTGCTGCCATTCCTCGGGGGCTTAAAGTTGCCTGTATCCTGATCCAGGAGTCTAAAAGGCCCATAACTCCAGTTGCTTTTGCAGAAACCACTACCAGAGGTGTGGCATCTCCTCAAAGCCAGGGACTTTCTTATTCACCTGTGCTGACTGAGGGTTGGGGAAAATGTATCAAGAAATTCCTGGAACTGTTTGCAGAGTACTTCTCAGCATCAGACGAGGCAAAGCATTCCATTTTGTGCAGTTCCTTATGTATCAGTTGTATATTTGACTTGTTCTGGGAAGAAGATCTCAGAGATCTTATGCTTACTTACGTTTTTGATCTTATGAAGGTAGCCAATTCTTATGTCCAGTATTCTATTTTGATTTGACTTATACTGCAAAATGAGCAAATACCATTCATTCTTCCATGTTTTTCTATTTAACAGGTAGTTCCATCTTCTGAAGTGGACCGTAAGGCAAAAAGTTTCCTTTGCTCCAAGTACTTGGAGACATTTACACATTTGAAAGAACGGGTTAAGAACTTTGCAGATTTGTCAATTGAGTTGCTGGTCGGGATGAGAGAGATGCTACTAACAGATCAAAAAGTACCAATGAGTGTATTTGATTTTTTTCATTTATATGGCAAGATTTACATCTGAAGTCTTGTCATTTAAAATTTCACATGTCTAATTTTTTTTCAGTACTTCCAAATCTTGTTCCGAGATGGCGAATGCTTCTTGCATGTTGTATCTTTGTTGAATGGAAATCTGGATGCTGAAAATGGAGAGAAACTGGCATTAAATGTTATTCAAACTCTGACTTCATTGCTGTCGCAGAATGATGATTCAAAGGTACCCTCTTTGATTCCTCATAGCAGATGTAACCTGGTTGCCTTCTCAATATTGATAAGTTTGAGAGTCATATAACAATATTCACCAACCTCTTTCCGTTTCTCTTTTCTTTTTCCTTTTCATTTTTTTAGACTTTTTTTTCCTGCTAGTCTCTGGATTGAGAACTTGAAACTGGCAATTCTTTCACTGAAAATGCAGACGATGTACTAAATCTACTGACATGCAAAGCTACAACAAAAGACAAGGTTTAGCGTGTGAAAATTAGAACGAATAAGTATATTCTGATTATAATGTACTTCATATTTAATTAGGAATGCTGAAACAATAAGCTATCGAAGAAATGCTAGATTCTAAGACTATTGCATCCTATGCTGTTTAGTTTGTAGCTCAATATATTAGGATGTACCTACCACTCTAAAAGTATAATTGTATTGATACTGTATTGTGAACTAAGTGATAAACTGTGTACTCTTATCAAAGTATGCCCAAATTGACACTAAACACTAGTGTTGAAATTAAGTTGGTATGCACAAAGATGGATGTTATTCATAGTATTTCCATGGTAGAGTATACATATATAGAAGGAAGAATGTGTGCATAGGTTAGGGAAGCTTGTACTCAGATGAAAATCTGTTAGGCTACTCAAGTTCTCTGGCTCTTCAGCTAGACAATACATTTGGAAAATTATCCTGACTTGGTTTAGCAGGCCTAATCGCAAAATGTGAAACAAACATGTGAGAAACTTACTTTTCGAGATACCCCATACGTCTCCATCTTAGCCTGTTAGTTTTCTTGAGTTTTAGGCTTGTGCCTCGTAAGTCTCAATATCACTTATAATAGTTCCAGTCTAGCTTTCTAAACTCCGTTATCTTCTTTGAGTTAAAAAAACTCACAAATATCCACCTGTTTACCCATGTAAGAAACTTAATTGATTATTCATAGCATCCCAGCTGCTCAACATATATGTAATCTTAATTTGTGTGAAAATTGACTGACTTCATACATACTCCCTCCTGCCCAAAAAAATAAGGACATTTGGGACGGCGGGAATTAGTGGATAATTGGTAAAGTAAGAGAGATGAGGAGAAGAGTAGTTAAAATAGTGTTAGTGGATAGTGGGACCCATATTATTGTTAGTGTTTAATGATGGGCCCTAGTGGTATAAGTTGTAAATAAATTGATGAATATGAGTATTGAGTTTGGGAGCACTTTCCATAAATGGAAATGGGATAAATTTGTGGGACGGACGAAAAAGGAAAGTGTCCTTATTTTTATGGGACATGGGGAGTATAAATTATAATGCTCAACTATCTGTGTCAAGATTTGATGTATTTATGCCTCCAATATTTGTTTAGACAGGAAAGCATATATAGATAGCATAAACAGTATTTGGTGAAAGCAAAACAAAAATTGAAATTCATGTGATTTTGTTGTCTAATCATGGCAGTTTGGTTAGTAAGAAAGGCTAGGTGCTTTTGGGGAATCTTCATTGGTTTTATTTCTGTTCCTTGACTAATTTCACTTTCAATGTTCAAGGCTGCTTTTAGGACCCTTGTTGGCAAGGATTATCAGACTTTGAGGAGTTTGCTGCTGGATTTCTGCCAATGGCAGCCTAGTGAATTACTTTTAAGTGCTCTGCTCGATATGCTTGTAGATGGAGATTTTGATCTTAAAGTGAATTATGCCATTAAGGTAATTTTCTATTGTTTTAATTTCTTTATTCTCGGGAAGGGGACAATGGGGGTCTGGACCCTACACCTCACCCTTTACTGTGGGGATGTTGCATTACATGGCCCGAAACAAACTCATTGAGGTAACTTGATGAGCGCTACAATGGATAAAAACTGACAGATACATACTATTTTATATACCCTAATTTTCATATTTTCTTCTTTTTCTTTTTGGATCAGAATGAAGATGCTATCTTGCTTTATCTTAGTGTTCTTCAAAAGGTTTGTTAGTTATAAGCTTGCACGCTCTTTATCTCCTGTACTTTTTTCCCTCTAGTAACCTTTCAGTTTATCTGTTTTCTTGTTATAATATTTAAATTTGGTTGAATAATTTACCTATCTCAATAATTGGGCAGAGCAGTGACTCATTGCAGCAACATGGGCTGGATGTGTTCCTACAGCTGCTAAGAGATTCTCTGTCTAATCAAGCATCATGTGTTAGAGCTGGAATGCTAGACTTTCTTCTGAATTGGTTTTCAGAAGAAAATTGTGAAACTATTGTTCGGAAAGTTTCTCGGTTGATTCAGGTTGTTGGCGGGCATAGCATATCTGGAAAGGATATCCGTAAAATATTTGCTCTGCTTCGGAGTGAGAGAGCTGGTCAACATCACTCAAGATCATTACTCTTAACTAGCATGTTAGCAATGCTTAATGAGAAAGGGCCAACAGCGTTCTTTGACCTTAATGGTGCTGACTCTGTAAGTTCGATCATTCTCCCTCATTACAGCCTGCTCGATTTTCATGTATTAATTCGGGTGTCATAAATCTAACAGAGGGTCATTTAGACTTTATTTTCATGTGAAAAGGAGAATTAGCACACACCCACAAACACTTACACACACAATCAAACTGCTAGGTATCCAAATATATAATTCCGAGAACCCCAATGATATATGAGGTTGATTTCTGTGCTCCCTCCGTTCCTTGTTAATTGACTCATTTTATACTTCGTGAAGTTACAAGATAATTGAGTCATTTCTATGTTTGGCAAAAAAGTAATACTCTCTTATTTTCTCTTCATCTCTCTTACTTTATTCTCTCTTCTACTTTATTCTCCCTCTCCTTAACACACTAAACATCTCTTCTTAGTCTCCGTGCCGAAAGAAGTGACTCAATTAACAAGGAATTGGGATTATTACATAATCAAGCCTTTGTTTGGAGTCCTCTGAGCTACATTTTATTTAAATGTTGAATCATACTCCAACATAGATAAGCCATAGAATTACATTGAATTATCTGACATGTTTTTTGTTAGCAATAAATAAATTCTCAAACATCCTATTTTTTTACAAGGAAACTTATGTTACGTCAGAATTTCATGCTTCTCCTGTAGTGCTTAATCATTATAGATGATGTCACTCTTCAGCTCATGACTAGTTGGGGCTTGCAGCTCAAACCAGAGATATTGGATTTGGACTTAGAACCATGTCTATGATTTGCATTTTTTACTTACTTGAAATGTTTGGTCTCTCAGCTTTTCCTTTTGCAAAAGTAATCATCACACGTTTGAGTCAGTTTCTTTCATTTGCTCCAAAGTTCTAATATAAGTTAGCACTTTCTGTTCTAGTAGCACCAGTAAAATATTGCTTGCATAGTTTGTAATTGAGTTTTAAACTCGTATAGTCACCTAAACCAGTAGAACTTACTGAAAGTTATTTGTATACTAACCCAGTAGAAATTACTTATAGTTATTGGTAAAAGATGTGCCTTATCCAGAACTTATGCTAAAATTTGAAGTTATGGTACAGAATTATGATCTGTTAGAGCTGCTAATCTCAACCCTGTAAAATCCAGTTTCTAGAACAATATTCAATTTCCAATTATTCATATCCAGTACTCATACAAAATTTGGATTTACATTATATATTCAACTGGAAGCAGGTTATGATAAAGCAATCATTAATTATTAATTTATTATAAACATTTTATTTGTTAAGAAGAGAGGAGATAAATAGAGTAGACAAGATATCCATCGCCCCCTCCAAAATAAATGAAGCAATAATTACAAGGGCTATCTCTATACTCTTTAAACAAGTCCAAAACAAAAGAAAGCTGAATCCACGAGGAAAACCTTTCCTCAATTCCATGTGATCTCCTACTACTTCAGTGTGAGGCTGACTACTCCAAGTTAATATACAAGGCTGCTACCCTAATAAGGAAAAATATGCTTCATGTAATCCCCAGGTATATGTTATTGTGACTCAGAAAGTCTAGCATGTTTTAAAAAACAAAGGGTGAGTGTACCTCTGATCATACTTCAGCAAGACAGTTATGATATGGTGTGTTAACTGTTTAACATATTCCTTCATTTGGGGGGGGGATGTTATTCCATAGTTATTTTCATCTTTTGAAGTTTGAACAAGATATGTTATCGGTTAACAGATGTGAATGTGACCTATGCAGGGCATAGTAATCAAAACCCCAGTTCAGTGGCCTGTGAACAAAGGATTTTCTTTTACATGTTGGCTCAGGATAGAAAGCTTTCCTCAAAATGGACCAATGGGCGTCTTTAGTTTCCTTACGGAAAATGGACGGGGATGCTATGCTGTTCTTGCGATGGATAAGCTAATATATGAGGTGGCGCTTCGAATTCCATTTTTTTTCTTTCCCACTATAGTAGCCTTATCTTTTTTACATTGGAATCTGTTTTTGAGCGTGAATTTGTGATAGATATCATTGCAAAATGAAGTGATACTATCATGTTTTTAGTAACCCTGGTTTTATATTTCAGTCAATTAATCAGAAAAGACAATGTGCATCTATGAGTTTCAACCTTGTCAGGAAGAAGTGGTACTTTTTCTGTTTAGTGCATTCTGTTGGTCGAGCATTTTCTGGGGGAAGCCAGCTGAAGTGTTATTTAGATGGTGTTCTTTTATCCTCAGAAAAGTGCAGGTAATCTAATTTCCTGTTGATTTTGTTCAAGGAAACCAATGAAAGATCTTTCATATTCATTCTTATAAATTCCAGATATCCAAAAATCAGTGAACCATTGACGACCTGCACAATTGGCACTAAATTCAAGCAACCAATGTACGAGGACGAGAATGTCATGCATTCTGTGAAAGACGCTTTGCCATTTTGCGGCCAGATAGGTCCAACATACTTGTTCAGCGATGCTATCCCTGCTGAACTTGTACGGGGAATTTGTTCTTTAGGACCAAGTTATATGTATTACTTCCTTGATAATGACATTTCAGCATATGTGGATAACTTTCTGCCTGGTGGATTTCTTGATGCTAAAGATGGGCTTGCATCAAAAATCATATTTGGACTTAATGCGCAGGTTCTTATTTCCTAGGCAGTATGTCAGATCAAACAAGGATCTTTAATTTTTTGTATAACTGCCGAGACTGAAAGAAATTCTTTTCTTCTCTCTCCAGGCAAGTATTGGTAGGACATTATCCAATGTCTCACCAATTGCTGACCATGCAAATGATAAGAGGACTTTAGAAGCTACTGTATTGGGTGGAACACAGCTCTGCTCTCGACGGCTTTTACAGCAGATTATTTACTGTGTTGGGGGAGTTTCTGTATTTTTTCCTCTCTTAAAACAGCCTGGGATGTATGAAAAAGACGGAAGCAAACAGAATGATAAGATGGTGCTACCTCCTATTACTCTGGGAAATTTAACTGCTGAAACTATTAAGCTAATAGCATCGGTCTTGGATGATAATTTAGCCAATCAACAGCAGATGCTATTACTTTCTGGATTTTCAGTATTGGGATTTTTGCTGCAGCAAGCTCCAGCCAATCAGCTAAATCTGGAAACACTTTCAGCATTAAAGCATTTATTTGGTGTTGTTTCTAATGGTGGTAAACAATGAAGCCTAAATTGCTCATCAATTTTATCAGCTAGTTTGTATATAAGATCATATGCTTCTCTTCAAATGCCCTTCACACTATAACTACTTCACATTTACCTACAGGCTTGTCTGAGTTGCTGGTAAAAGATGCTATTTCTTATGTCTTTCTAAACCCTCATATCTGGGTCCACACAGTTTACAAGGTGCAACGCGAGCTATACGTGTCCCTTATCCAGCAATTTGATAATGATCTGAGGTTGCTCAAGAGTCATTGTAGGCTTCCTCGTGTTCTTGATATTATTCGGCAGTTTTACTGGGGCAATGCTGAGACCAAACGTGCTGTCAGGAGCAAGCAGGCCTTGACAGACCAAATTGTCGGAGAGAAACCTGACAGTGAAGAAGTACATAAAATCCGTCTTCTTTTATTGAGTCTTGGAGAGATGAGTCTCAGGTACTTTATGTGTTTTAATGCGTTTACATCTGATTCTGTATTTATATCCATACTTACTGGGTATTGCTTCTGATATTTTTGTAACACTCATTTAGTTATTCTAATGGTTTATTTAAATTTGTAGGGAGCATATAACAGCATCTGACATAAAAGCACTCATTGCGTTTTCTGAAATCTGTAAAGATACGGCTTGCATTGAAGACATCTTAAATATGATAATACGCGCAATTTCCGACAAACAACTCCTTGCTTCCTTTCTGGAACAAGTGAACATAATTGGAGGTTGTCACATATTTGTCAATCTTCTGTCCAGGTAGTTATCTAATTTTGTGATGCAATGCCCTAATATAGAAAGGATGACAAAGATGACATTTACTTCTATACTATTTCATTGAATTTTCAAACATTTGACAACATTGCTTTGTGTTTGGATCTGGTATGATGTCATTTATAATTCTTGGCATTGTTTCTAATTCTTTCAACTTATTTTTCATCTTATTGTGCTGAAATTTTCCTGCAATTTGTAGTTATTGAGTTCTTCACATCATGCTTAAGTATTTAGTGGAGTGACGGGAACCTATTTTAGGTGAAGGAATGTCAGAGAGATCTTCAGTGTACTTAGCAGTTTTACCACCTCCACTGTCCACTATTTACCAGAATGTTTCAAAATCTTTTGAGCTATTATAAATACATACAAAAGCATGAACACTGCTTTGTTGCTTAATACTTGGTGGTTCGGTTTCATATACCTTTGTGTCTATCATTACTGTAGGGATTTTGAGCCAGTTAGACTGCTTGGGTTACAGTTTATTGGAAGACTTCTTGTTGGTCTTCCTTCTGAGAAGAAAGTGTCCAAATTTTTCAACATTGCAGTGGGGCGATCTAAATCTTTATCTGAAGGTCATAAGAAAGTCAGCTTAGTTACTCAAACATTTTTTTCCATAGTATCAGACAGGATCTTCAAATACCCCCAGACAGACCTTCTGTGTGCTACACTGTTTGATGTTCTCCTAGGTGGTGCTAGCCCAAAACAGGTAGCTTATAGAAGTTAAACCTATTTTATCAGGGTGTTCACATTTATCTCTTTGTGGGTTAAAAAATATGCAGCAGAGTTTACAATTCTTTCTGCCTTGCCTGCAGGTTTTGCAGAAGCAGAACCGACCTGATACACAGAAAAACAGCAGGAATAATTCTGAGTTCTACCTTCCTCAAATTTTACCTCTCATTTTCATATATTTGTCAGGTTGTGAGAATCGCACTTCAAGAGTGAAACTCATGGGTGATTTATTAGATCTACTAGATTCAAATCCTTCAAATATTGAAGCTCTTATGGTACTAATTTTTTGCTTTCTGTACTCTGTCAAGAAAAATAAATTCCTCTAACATAAGTAAATGTTTTATGTAGGAAAATGGGTGGAATTCTTGGTTGACAGTCTCTGCAAAGCTTGACGTGTTAATAAATTACAAAGTGAAAATAGGAACTCGTGATGATTCTGAAATAGATGAGCAACAGATGGTGAAAAGTATTTACAGTCTTGTGCTTTCTCATTATGTTCTTTCCGTGAAAGGTGGCTGGCAGAATTTAGAAGAGACTGTGAACTTTCTGCTTATTCAAAGTGAACAAGTATTTCTACTACTACTTCATAGAACTTATAATTTTTCATTTTCTAAATTACCAAAGAACAAACTCTGTGAAAGTCATGTTTCTACAGGTTGGCATCTCGTATCAGTCATTTGTTCGTGATATATATGAAGATTTGACCCAGAAGCTAATAAGCTCATCTGCTGAAGAAAATATTTTCATCTGTCAGCCATGTCGAGACAACACATTCTACCTTGTAAAGCTAGTCGATGAAATGCTCATCTCTGAATTAGATAATCGGCTTCCAGTATGTTGTTTCTATTCAACCTCCATTACTTGATGTGCCCATGCCCCATTAGAATATGACTAATTATCCTCACTTCTAAATAGTGAGACTACACTTCATCTTTCATAATTGTAAGAGACTTTTAAAGTTTGCTCCTAGGTATATAATAGTACTCCCTCCGTCCAAGGTAGATGTCACACTTGGGTAGTGATAGAACGAAATTTTAGGAGATGTTATTTTGTGTGTTAAGTGTAGAGAGAAAATACTCTCTCTGTCCCAAGCTACTAGATGCATTTATTTTTTGCACTCGTTTTGAAAAAATGATACTCCCTCCGTCCCACTTAAGATGACACGTTTTCCTTTTTAGTTTGTCTCAACTAAGATGACACATTTCCTTTTTTGGAAACTTTCTCTCTCCAATTAATACACCCAACCACTTTTTCCCATTCCTATTAAAATATTCATCTTTCTTTCTCTCTCTATTTTAATACTTACACCCACCAATTAATCCCGTGCCGGCTAAGGAATGTGTCATCTTAGCCGGGACGGAGGGAGTAATAAATAGTTAAAGCAGAGAGTAAAGTAAGAAAGAGAAACATATAGAGAAGACTCTCTCTTCACTTTAACTACTCCCTCTGTCTGCCATTAGGAGTCCCGGTTCATTTTTATAAATGGTAGACCCCACATTCCACTAACTCATTACAATCACATTTTATTACTCCATCTGAACTTTGGAAATGGAACGGGTTTTAATGCAAAATCAGTAAAGTAAGAGAAGAAGAGAAAAAATGGGGGAAGTTTATGCTCGGTAAAGGCACAAAACCATGTTCTGCATGTTTTCATATGTCATTAACTATAAGCAGCTAACTCATATTTCCTCAGCTAGGAACATAATTAATGTGAAGATATGCAATTAGAATATCATTAGAATTCTCGTAAAATTACCTTTAATTTGATAGATGTGTGTGAAAAATATTTATAAATTGAAAGAGTTATGTGGAATTTAAAGTTTTGATATAATTTTGAGCAGAGAGTGGCTAGCTTGAATTTGTTACATAATTAAATGCCTAAATTTTTCCCATTATGACAAAATTACCCCCGCAATGCAATATTAAACCCTCAAAATGACATGATTTTGATGATTAATCTGGACCATCCAATGCCAGATCCTATCTGTGCATCGTGGTTTTAATTTTCCTTGATTTTCATGAACTGAAGAACTAAGTGTAATGGAAACATCTCTATAGTTTCAAGATGGCATGGCCTTGGAAAAGTCCAAAGAATCTGATAGAAGATAATCCTTTTCTTCATTCCATTCAACAGAAATGCACTGGGTACTCATTCTGGGATGCCATGTTGTGTGTGCATCGCATGTTATTTTAAATTGGTGTAGGGTGAACTATAATCCTTTTGCATCGCATGTTATTGTGTTGTATATAAGAAACTTTTTTTCCCTTTCAACAGTTTCCAGCATGCAGCTCCAAGTTTTCTTCTCATTTTCCAGAACTAGATAACTGCCCAGACTTTAATGATGCTTTAGTTGAAGCCTTGCAGGGAGAGCCTGCCAATAACTTACCTGGGTATCATCATCTTTGCTATTAATATTTGGGATTCGAAGACGTTGACTGCATCCATGATTCACTTGAACCTCTCTGTATTCTTTTTAATATAGTTCACTTTTTTCTTAATAGGAATTATGGGATTCCAAACAAACATTTCTTAAATGAAGATGAAAAAATCTGTGATGAGTGGTGGAATTTATACGACAACCTTTGGATTATTATCAGTGAAATGAATGGAAAGGGACAGAGCAAGAGTTTACCAATATCTTCGTCATTTTTAATGCCATCTTTAAGCCAAAGAGCCCGTGGCTTGGTAGAATCATTAAACATCCCAGCTGCTGAGATGGCTGCAGCTGTGTCAGGGGGGATCAGCAGTGCACTAGTTGGAAAACCAAATAAAGCTGTTGATAAGGCTATGCTCTTAAGAGGGGAAAAATGCTTAAGATTCGTTAACCGATTAATGATCCTCTATCTTTGTAGAACATCACTTGAGAGAGCATCTCGGTGCGTCCAACAGGTTGTTCCTGCTTTGCCTTTCCTTTTGACTCCTGATGATGACCAGAGCAAGAGTAGGCTGCAACTTTTTATCTGGTAATAAAATTTATCATCTGCAGCTGAAAAATGTTTGCAGGATCTGTTTTAATGTCTGGTTCATTAAATTATTATTTGGTGGTTTTTTATTAATAAAAAATGTACTCCCTCCGTCCCATAATATATGTCACACTTTTCTTTTTTGTTTGTTCCCCAAAAGATGTTACATTTCCTTTTTTGGAAAAAGTTCTCTCTTACATTAATATAAATATATTATTTTCTCTCTCCACTTAGTACACAAAATCGCATCTCCTAAAATCCCGTGCCATCTTTTATGGGACGGAGGGAGTATGTTTTAGGTAATGACCGCTTGATTTGTGCACAGGTCCTTGCATGCTGTTAGGTCACAGTATGGAATGCTTGATGGTGGAGTTCGTATTCATGTTATATCCAGATTGATACGTGAAACTATCAATTGCGGGAAGTCAATGCTAGCTACAAGCATCATGGATAGTGATGATTTGTCTGATTTAAGTAGTGCATCAAAGGAAGGGAACTCTATATTGAATTTTATCCAGAAAGATCGCCTTCTCGGCGCGGTATGTTTCTTTTCTTCCAGGTTTTAGTATAGTTAGCTACTGTGCCAACATAATATTCGATCCTTGTCATATGCACCCAAATGAATACATAAAACTTTAGATAAACTGGAAAATATATTAACATGAACAAATTTGTTATTTTTCTCGGTAACAAGAAGGTTGGTTTATTCCCAATTAAGGTAAGGGTTTTGAATCCCTAAATGTGCCAGCCGACCTCGGGACTGTTGAGTAGTTTCTGTTAAAGTATACCTTCAAAGTTTTGCCAAACTGGAGAGTGAGGTACAAGTGGAAACTGCTTAGCCATCCATTGGCCCAGAATTTTCTTGTTACTCGTCAAATTTTCCTTTGGTCGCAGGCAAAGTGTTGTTTTTTTGTTTCTTCTTTTTCTTACTAAGGATATCATAAGCGGAACAAGATTTTCTGTTGTAATTATCGAGATAAGAAAACATGTGAAGTGATACTCTTAAAGAGTTGTTGCTATTACTGGCTGTAATCTTAATCTTTTTATTGCAGGTCGCGGATGAGGTCAAATACATTAAGAGTGTGTCAGTAGATCGAAAATTGCAATTAGATGAGCTGCGAAGTAAAATGGAAGAACATATGTCTATAGAATCTACTCAAAAGAAAGCTTCTGAGGACCAGATACAGAGTAGTTTAAGTGCCATTCTTTCTTCCGATGAAAGTAGAAGATCTTTTTGCCAGCTCTCTTTGGATGAAGACCAGCAAATTGTATCTGTAATATATGAATATCTTTGGCTAACTTCCTTGATTATATAACATTTTCTATTCTTGCACGTAGTGCTCACATCTAAGTTTACCTTGTACAGGAGAAGTGGGTTCATATCTTTCGCTTGCTAATTGATGAAAGGGGTCCATGGTCTGCTAATCCGTTCCCCAATAGCATAGATGCACATTGGAAACTTGATAAGACCGAGGACGGATGGCGCCGTAGGCAAAAGTTAAGACGGAATTATCATTTTGATGATAAGCTTTGTCAGCCTTCCTCCACTTCATCTAACAATGAGGCACTTCTTTCTACCAATGATAGCAAATTTGGTTCGGGGAGTGTCACCTTGGAGAAAATGAAACAATTTTCTGTTAAAGGAATTCAAAGAATTACTGACGAGGGATCTTCAGAGCCAAATGAAAATGAGGATGAATCTAGCCAGCAACAGATTGTTGAGATTGAGGATACATCAGGCAGACAAGAGGTGACAAGAGAAAGTACCGAGCAGGAAATTTTGCAAGATAGAGAAGATTACCCGCCGGTAACAGAATCAGAGACCAGCGAGGTATGATTTGAGCATCTATAGTGAAGCCATAGAGCAACGAACACTCTTATCTCACAATGTTTTTTTGTTTTACTAATGTATTTGCAGGTTCTCATGGAAGTACCCTGTGTTCTTGTAACACCAAGGAGGAAGTTATCTGGGCGATTGGCAATTATAAAGAAATCCCTACATTTCCTTGCTGAGTCTTGTGTTGAAGGTACAGGAGGATCACCTGTTCTGAAACCTGAACATTCTGGAGGACCTCAGAGGCAGAAGTTTCTAAAATGGCCCACAAGTTTGAATGGAGATGCTGAAAGACTAGGTTACCCAGAGAATTTTGATATAGTTATTGGAGACAGATGTCAGAAGCAGCATATAAGTACTAAGCGTCACCGGTGGTGGAACATACTAGATGTACTTATCCCTTTTTATGCTTCTTTTTTGTTACAGTCGAGCACATTATATGGGTAAACCTAATTGCCACTTTGTGCTTGCAGGTTAAGGCTGTCCATTGGACTCGATTCTTGCTGAGAAACACTGCAGTAGAGATCTTCTTTGTTAACTCTATTGCACCAATATTTTTGAATTTTGCTTCTCAAAAAGATGCGAAGGATGTCGGAAGTTTGATAGTGAAAACCAGAAATGAATCTACGTTAAAGAGCTATAAGGAAAAGACCGGAGTTATTCCTTTTGTTGACAGACGCGTAGCTCAGGAAATGGCAGAAACTGCTAAGGAAAGATGGAGAAGAAGAGAGATGACTAACTTTGAATATCTGATGATTCTCAACACCCTTGCAGGAAGGTCATACAATGATTTAACCCAGTATCCCGTCTTTCCTTGGATATTGGCGGACTATACATCTGAAACTCTTGATTTGAAACAATCTGCCACTTTCAGAGATTTATCAAAGCCTGTTGGAGCCCTCGATCCTAAACGATTTGAGGTTAATTTTTTTACCATACTTATCCAGTACATTGTCCTTGTGCGGTTACTATATCTTTTACTTATTTTTCAATGATTCAGGTTTTTGAGGATAGGTACCATAACTTTGTAGATCCTGATATTCCCAGGTAATTTGGCCCCCTCGATGTATTTTATGTTCCAATTTCCATGATTTGAATCTATATTATCTTGCTCTTCATGTTCTCTCCCTCTGCTTCCTTCTACAGTTTCTACTATGGATCTCATTACTCTAGCATGGGTATAGTGCTGTATTACCTACTTCGGTTAGAGCCATTTACAGCCCTCCATCGCAGTCTGCAGGCATGATTTTGCTACCCACAATTACTTGGTTTTTCTCTTGTTATTACATTACTGTTCCATTTTGAAATCTGATACTAGTTATGCACTCGAAGAAGTTAATTTCTTTCTTCTATTGTAGCCTACTCAAGATTTTACGGCTTTTTTTGTTTTCTTTGATTTTCTTTGTTTCTGTAGTTCCATTTTGATTGTTTATATTTATCATCATTATTATCTTCATCACTGTTGTTGTCATCATCATATCGCCATTATTGTTGTTATTAAAAAATCCATCCTTCCTGTGTCTTCAATCAGGGTGGTAAATTTGACCATGCAGACCGCCTCTTTCACAGCATTGAAAGCACATACCGAAACTGCCTTACAAATACAAGTGATGTGAAGGAATTGATTCCTGAATTCTTTTACATGCCAGAATTCTTAATGAATTCGAACTCATACCATTTCGGAGTAAAACAAGATGGGGAACTAATACGTGATGTTTGCCTCCCTCCATGGGCAAAGGTATCCTTTATTTCTCAACTTATTTCCAATCACTTCCTTTTGTATCTTGTTTTTTAAAGGTAGTTCTCTCATCCCTTGGGACAAACTCTTGAATTTTCTTGTCACGTTTCCACTGTTTTAGATTAATTTAAAAACTTACAATTGTGAGGGTTGTGAGTGATTGCAATTTTGGTTTGCCCTTCTTGGGGTTTCTGTTTGTTCTATGAGCTAATTGACTTGATTGTGCTCTCTCCCAGTAATAGCTTTTGCTAGTCTGCTCTTGTTGTTATTAGATTAATTAAGAAGAGTGGTGGGAGAAGCTTGTGAAAAATAGATTACTTGAGGCCATGCTTATTCTTTTTATCAGTATTTGCTGATCAATTTCTTTGCCCTGATATTGTTACTAGCGTTAATTTTTATCTTTTTTGGTATTTAATTTGATAATTTATGATGTTCTAATAACAATCTTCCATCAAAACAATCTCCAGGGCTCAGCAGAAGAATTTATCAGCAAAAACAGGGAGGCCCTTGAAAGTGAGTATGTTAGTTCAAACCTTCACAACTGGATTGATTTGGTGTTTGGTTACAAACAGCGTGGAAAACCAGCAGTTGAGGTAAGATACTTTTCCCTTACTCTATGTCAAGACCCGTGATTATGAATTTCTACCTGATCTGTGATCTTGGTGTACAGGCTGCAAATATTTTTTATTATTTAACCTATGAAGGAGCTGTAAACATGGATAACATGGAAGATGATCTGCAAAGATCGGCCATAGAAGACCAGATTGCTAATTTTGGTCAGACACCCATTCAGATTTTCAAGAAGAAACACCCAAGGCGGGGGCCTCCAATCCCAATTACTCATCCTCTGCGATATGCTCCTGGGTCTATCAATTTAACCTCTATCGTTCCATGTTCAATTAATTCTTCATCAGCTGTGGTTTACATCAATGTGTTGGACTCGTACATTATCTCTGTGGACCAGAGCCTCAACATATATGTTAAAACTTGGTTGACAACACAATTGCAATTTGGTGGGAATTTTACATTCTCTGGTTCTCAGGTGCGATGTTAATTAATGCATGTAGAAGACTTTTTTATCGTTTATAATATAAGTGCATATGCCCTGAACTTAAAATTTTATGTAGGATCCCTTTTTTGCTATTGGTCCGGACGTACTCCCTCCTTGTAAAATTGGAAGTCCTTTGACTGACAACTTTGAGCCTGGAGCACAGTGCTTTGCAACCTTGCAAACACCATCTGAGAACTTCCTCATCTCTTGTGGCAACTGGGAAAACAGTTTCCAGGTCCTGTCCCTTAATGATGGAAGGATGGTGCAGAGTGTCAGACATCATAAAGATGTCATTAGCTGTGTTTCAGGTAAGAGTCTTACCAGCTAGAAATTATAACAGTTTCAATTTACAATTGGTTATATTAGTTATTAGTTATAAATTATAATGTCGTAGTCCTAGAGCTTACGGAAGTCACAAACCAAAATCTCAAAAGTCGGGCTTTCTTAATACTCTAAAGATAAACCGAACGACAAACCCTCGAGTAGGAAGAAGTATAAATCTCTAAAATTTAGAACAAATGCGAATAAAACCATTAGAGTGCATGTCCCTGTCAAATAATTGAAAATATCCAAGGGGTGAACTGAAGGCCACCAGCCGGTATCAGATGAAAGGTTAGCCAGCTTACCTGCAACTTGATTACCTTACAGAAATGTATTTAAAACAAAACCTGAAAAACTTTAAGCTGAAGCCTCTCTAATGTAAATCATATTTTGTGTTTAAAAGTGAATTTCTTCCGTCTTATCTGTTTTGCAGTTATCCTATCAGTTCATATTTCCTTGAGAATTTGTTTAGATCTGAATTATCATTTGTAACTTTGCAGTGACAGATGATGGAAGCATACTTGCTACCGGAAGTTATGATACCACCGTTATGGTGTGGGAAATTCTTCGTGTTAGATCTGCTGATAAGAGATCTAGAAATACACGGACAGAGTTTTCATGGAAAGACTGCATCATTGCTGATACTCCATTTCATATTCTCTGTGGACATGATGACATCATTACATGCATATGTGCAAGTAATGAGCTTGATCTAGTAATAAGTGGTTCGAAAGATGGAACTTGTGTCTTCCATACTATACAAGAAGGTAGATATGTGAGATCTATTCGACATCCTTCTGGCAGACCATTGTCCAAGCTTGTTGCTTCTCGCCATGGCCAGATTGTCCTGTATGCGGATGATCTTAGTTTGCATCTTTTTTCCATAAATGGGAGGCACATTTCAACTGCTGAGTCCAATGGCCGCCTTAGCTGCATTGAACTGAGTAGTTGTGGTAACTTTCTAGTTTGTGCTGGAGATCAGGGACAGATTACAGTACGCTCTATGAACTCCCTTGAAATTCTTGCGAAATATACTGGTTGTGGAAAATCAATAAATTCACTTTATGTGACCCCTGAAGAATGCTTCATAGCTGGGACTAAAGATGGAAGCCTTCTAGTATATTCCATTGAAAATCCCCAACTTCGTAAGGCTAGCCTTCAAAAGAACTCCAAGTCAAAAACATTTGTGACATGACTTCATAAGTTTAGTTGTGGATGCACAAGTGAAAGGGAGCGCCATCCTGGTATGAGGTATGTAGAACTATCATATATCAAATGACCAGATATCTGTTTTCAAAATCTTGTGAATATTTCTGTTCTATGCTTGTTGCATATTATTCCCTGCTAACTCATGTTACCCTACATGCTGGCGGGTTTAGTCAAATTGTTATATACATTTCATTTGACAAGCTGGTTGTGCCTGGTGAAATTTTAAAACATTTTTTAGTGCTGCCATTCTCTAGATTATTGTCAGTTTCTGAACTTGAAAAACAATTCTCCCAGAACAATACATTTGAGCCGTAGAAAAAAGTTGCGGTGCTAAAGTTGTGTCTTGCATCCTTAAAACCAATATCAGCCAGCCAGGAAGTATTATCCCCTTGATGAATACTCTATTTGACCTCAGATGCAGGATGCTGTTGTTGGTCGTCAAAATTTTGCTGGTCAGCGTTGGGACTCGGGTCGTTGATATGGAGCATCCAAGTGCAAGAGCAGCGCACGTGCTCTGTTTTTCCTCTTTCTTGACATCTTGAATACTGGAGCAACAGAGATAAATACAGTATGTTGGAAGGTGGTAGGTAGAGGCGAACAAGGTTGCCTCTGGCATGCAAGTTTTTGACTAGAGAGAGAGAGATGTACATGCTCTTGAAAGCAATGCAAAGACTAAATGTATGATAAAAGGAATAAGATAGTTGTAATATGCAGAAGCTGACATATGAAAAAATAACAGAAGAGGGACAAAGAATCCTAGGAATCAGTGCGATTTGTGCAGTGTTGTAAGTGTAATATAGGACACTATCTGTATTGACAGTAATGCATTTACATTTTGTATGTGCGTGCACTTGAAACTAATTTCTGAGTGAGTTGTGCCAGTTGCAGTGGTTGATGTATATTATAAAATATGACCTATTTCAACTGTCTCTCAAGAGATTGCCTTAGAAATCAATTTAGTTTTCTGCAACAGCGTTTATGAATTTTTCTCGCAACTGAAAAACTGTCATCTTTTCGTAAAATCCAAAGATCTCGCATACTTGTCAAACCTATATTTGGTCAAACACATTAATTGTGATAGGCTTTGGTCGTAGAAAATATGTTTTGTTTTATATTGAGTGGTTCGGTCAAAAATTAATGATCAACTACATTTTGACCGATTATTTTAACCTAATATAGTTATTATTTATAAAACACATTTTAATACAAAACAAACAGTGATGTCATTTTGTCGCTTCTCAATATGCGAACTTACTAGGTTAAAATAATTAATTAAAGATGTTATTTAACTCAATAATCCGATCATCCGTTAATTTTTAGACTAAAGTCCATTTTTTGTCCTTAACATTTGGCGATTTTTTGATTTTGGTCCATAACATTATCTTTTGAATTATTTGGTCCCTCACAAATAAAAATCGATCACATTTGGTCCGAAATGGATGGAACCGTTAAAATTTAACAGTCAACGAGTTTTAAATCAATTTTGACCGGATTAAATTAATAATTATGTTTAATTAATGTCTAATATCTAATTAGAATTTTAATTTTTTTTTAAAAAAGATTCATCCAAATCTGTAAATCCATATCTCAATTCCTCTGCCAAATCCACCAATTCCTCCAGTTACTCTTGTGTTATAAGAAATCTCAATCACTCTCCACAAATGCGATACACTAATCAAAACCGAAATCAAAATCTCGACGACCTCACATCTCTCCCCTCACCGCCAGAGAAAAATCGCGATTCAGCAAGCACGACTTCTTCCCGGAGCCTTCCTTCCAGAGCTCCTCCGCCTACCTCTCCGCCCTCTCCGCCACCGCACCGCCGCCTCCGCGACCGTCTCCTCGGCCGCGCCTCCGAATCCGACGAGCTCATCGAGGCGAAGAAGCAATCCGAGCACGAGATGAAGAAGTGCCTCACCTGGTAGGACCTGATCTGGCTCCGTCATCGGCTCTGGCATCTTCAGCATTACCGAATTGGAGACGCGCGACACCGCCTGCCCCGCGATCATCGCCTCCTACGCCATCTCCGGCCTCTCCGCTCTCCTCTCCGTCTTCTGCTACACCGAATTCGCCTTCGAGATCCCCGTCGCTGGTGGATCCTCCTCCTTCCTCCGCCTCGAGTTAGGGGATTTCATCGCGTTCATCGCCGCCGGTAACATTTTGCTCGAAGGAATCGTCGGCGCCGCCGGATTAGGGCGAACCTGGTCCTCCTATCTCGCTAGCATCTTCAGTAATAATCCCGATTTCCTCCGATTTAGGGTTAATTCCTTCGCTAAGGCTTCAATGTACATGATCCCCTTGCTGTATTAATAATTTTGTTAATTGTGAACGGAATCGCCATGCTAGAACGAAGCATTCACCAAATTTTCCCTCAGTGAAGAAATCCACGACGATATGTAATTTTTTAGATTTTGGTTAATTAGATATTAGACATTAATTAAACATAATTATTAACTTAATCTGGTCAGAATTGATTTAAAACCCGTTGACTGTTAAATTTTAACGATTCCATCCATTTCGGACCAAATGTGATCGATTTTTATTTGTGAGGGACCAAATAATTCAAAAGATAATGTTATGGACCAAAATCAAAAAATCCTTAAATGTTAAGGACCAAAAAAGGACTTTAGTCTTAATTTTACATATAGAACATAAACCAAAACATTTTGTCTCTAACTAGAATTTATTATACTTAGTAGGACTAAAAAGTTTTTTGGATATGTAAATTTGGTCTAGAATCTTGCAGAAATTATATCCCTTTTATCAAGTGCTTTGTATATGTTATGCATAATATTTATTGGCTGCAGAATATAAGCGAGCAAGACTATGTAAGACAAAACCATTTGTCTGTTTATTCCGTTTCCTTGAAATAAGTGGCAATCATTCTTGCACAAGGCAATTATTTCATTGCAAATTTATCAACTTCTGATGGCGGGTAAAACGTGACAATTTTCACCTTCCCGTTCAGTTTAAACCCCCTCGATGACAAAAATGTCAAGAAAAAGAGTTGTTTTCCAAGTAAGTTTAGGGGTACATATCATCAACATTGCACTCCCCTAAGAAAACCTTGACGGTTTTTGGTGTACCACAGCTCCCTTCAGCTATTAGAGCTCTATCGTTGGCAGCCATATGCGCAATAATCTTGTAGATCATTTCAATCTGCAATCAGCAACAAGTACAAAACAGTCATCAACTCGTTGTGTCATGTATATAAAACGGATTACAAAGTAGGAGACCAAGTGTCCTTACTTCCTCAGGAGCATGGCAACGATCAGCTATTTCTTCTAGTGTTAACGGTTCAATGGGTTGTTTGCAGCTAAAATGTACAAAAATGTAGGAAGATTAATATCAGTCTCCAAGTTTTCGATAATAAATTCCAAATCCCAAATCGCATAGAATAGAAAGTTCAAAAATGTATGTCATATCAGCTCATGTAAGACCTACAACTTTAACAAGCTTCTAGAGATGACAGTGAAGTACTAGTTATTATCAATAATATTCCTAGTGACATGAGACAATTCAAAGCCAAAAAAAGTCAAGTGAATCAAATATGTACCTTACATAAAAGAAGCAGTTAAACTAAGTTTCATCTGGTTAAAACCAAAACCAACTTTTTTGCAAAAATCCTTTCAGATGATTTGTATGATCTAGACTGTCCTTTGCAATTTATCAGAGAGACTGCTTCATCTCTTGAGTTGTAAGCAGAAGAATTGATGTCCAGTATTATACCTTGCTTCATTTAATACAGCAAGAACACGTTTTTGAAGAGCTAAAACTTCTCCTGCTGCTTTTTTGCCCGCTTCAACTCCTGCAGATATGTAACAAGAATTTTTTTATTCCACACTAGGATCAGAGAAAAAGAACCCTTAAAAATCACAGATGTCTACGTGTCAACAAGAAGAGACTTAGTTGCATTGATATACACATGTTCAGCTGCAAGAAATTCACAAGGTAAGTGCAATGTTATACCAGGTTGATGGTAGGCATTGATGTTGACCAATGAGGCATAAATCCCAACTGCTCGCTCGTAAAGGGCTACCAAAGCACCAACGGACCTGGGTGTCACCTCTTGCACAGTGACTGTAATAGACTCTCGGTTATTGGCATATAAAGCAGATCTGGTCCCCTGTATATAATATTTAAACCACTATAAATATATGTAGGCGAGAGCAATATGTATGGAACTTACACTTTGCACTCAAAAAAACAATTCTAGGATCATTATCATGGAATCACAGATCAAATAGGTAAAACAAGCTATCTCTCGCAGAAAATTTGAAATATTAGAAATGGAAATCAACTTAGGTAGATTCCAAATAAAGTTTGTATAATTTGAACCAAATAACTTAATGAGAAAGTCGAACGATAAGTTGTGGCAAGGGAATAGCAAAAAAGGATCACAAAATGTAACCTGTAAGAATCCAAATAGATAGTCACCACAGGTGACACCGGGTTCAAGCTCCCAATCATGACCAGGGGGTCTATCTCGTAGCACTTCAATGAACGTGACAAAAAAGTTGTGGACCCCATCTCTGAGCTGTTGAATGTATCTGACGGGAGAGAGGTTGGTGGAGAGATCTTAAGATAATTGCGGTACAAATCTCATCATTTGGATTTTAAAATATATATATATATATATATATATATATATATATATTAAAATGTGAATAAAATACATACGCATGCTGATCAGTGCTTCCCTTGTTACCATAAACACTTAACCCTTGGTTTACCTACAATGTACAAGGTGGTGAATGAGAGACTGAAGGATTAAATGGAAAAATATTCCCTAAATAACCCAAAATTATATTTCAATAGTTAATTAATTAAAAAAGAATGACAAATAGCAAGCAGAGTTTTGTGCTGACTACACAGCTAATTTATGGCTATTTCATTGACATTGGTTGCTGTAATATCTGATACAACTTGTTATTAAATGGAAAAATAAAGAGTAGTTCAGTAAATGTTAAGTACCCGATTGCCATCCAGATCAAACTCCTTTCCAAGTGATTCCATGACTAGCTGCTGCAAATATCGACTGAACAATAATAAGCTGTCCTTGTAAGGAAGGACAACCATATCCTACAGTAGCCATAAAACAAAGTTTCATTTCTATCCGTAATAGCCACTTTGAAATTCTCAAAAGACTGAAATCCTTATGCATCACACTTTTTTCAATCAGACTAACATACCTTCGATCCGACTCCATCTGCTGCCCAATACCAACATAAAGCTAGCAGCGCTGCTGGGTTATCCCTGACCTGAATAATATATGATTAAAAGCCTATAATGCAGTTCCTCTGTTTCTGTTATATGATTCATCTCAACAGTTACACTAATAAATTCCTGACACCAGGATGTATACTGCTAAAACATGAAACATATTTGTCGGAAATTATTTTTTTTGGCAAGTACCATAATCAAGAAAAAGTGTATTACGGTTGAGCTTGGGCATCTGGATTAGCAAAAAGAGGGAAGATTGTGAAGATATATGAAAACGAAATGCTTTACAACTGAAAAACAAATACTATCAGATAATCCTCCAAAGAGGCCAACAGCCCACCGTCCTAAATAATACTTAACTATGGATTATAAGTATAAAGATTACATAAAGACTCCTACTTCTAGTCAAACTCTAAAGTGAACTAATCCTGGAAGATTAATGAATCAAGACTATTTAAACAAATCATTTGATAAAAGTATGAAAAGATGAAACTATAGTCTTACTAGTTTGGTTCTGTTGGCTTCATCCATCAATGCTGCACCAGCTAGCATTTCTTTAATATCAATTCCCTGAGAAGATCATGCAAATTTTGGAGGCATTAGTTCTTCATATCAAGAATATGCAGCTTAAAGAAAGAAAAAGTCAGTAATATATAATAAAATAAATAGAAACCTGAAGTGCAGCTGCAAGTAAACCAACAGCAGACATTTCTGACGTTCTACCACCCACCCAGTCAAACATGGGAAATCTTGCTAACCAGCCTTCAATCCTGGCTGTGTTATCAAGCAATGAATTCTCTTGTGTAATTGCAACACCCTGTGCACAAAAATATCATAGATGATATAAAAAGTAGAAAATCTCTGCAATGCTTGCTTGCTCGCATGAATACAGGTGCTGAGTGCCAGCAAATATTCACAAAGACATTCAAGTAACTGTTTCCAATATGTAAGTGAGCAAGCAAATGCATTCTGCTGCATCCCAGTTAGCCTTGCAGTTGCTTTAAACCAGGATGCAAAAGTCATTTATATAATTAAAATGCAGGAAGGTAACAAAACTAAGACAAATACCTGTTTTGCGAAATCCAGACCAGCTTCACGGAAGGCTTTCTGAACTTCAAGTAGACCATTTCTTGTTTCGGGTGTGCCTCCACTCTAAAATACCAAAAGTATGTATTATTGGGCTTGCAGCATTTGCCAAGCCATAAACATGAAACAGAATTAACTAGAAGATGGTTTCCACTAATACCTTTGAAACCACTATTACAAGCGTAGATTCTAGCTCACTGCCAAGCTGCGCTATCTGATGATCAATCCCAGCTGGATCTGTATTGTCAATGAATCTTATCTGGAAATGTTATGGAATAAAAGAATTAGGACACAAGCACATACAGCTAAACTACTGAAATTGTGAGATCAAGAATAGGATTACTATCAAAGCTTGAAGTTTCTTATAACTCTGATTTTTTCATAACCTTTGTTGCTCATAACCAGGCATGGATATGTAAACAAATAAAAGTCTGCTCCCCACCCCAACCCCCCAAATAAAACAAGATACAGGAGGAACTTTCAGGAAAAAATAAGATAAATTCTGAAGTTTCGAATAAAATGCCATTTCCTCGTAATAGGTAAAGTATACATATCAAGAGATTCCATCTAAGGGGATAGTTGTGAAAGTTGAAATGAGCGAGTCAAGGAAAAACAAGCTGCTCATGTAAAATATTACTGAGCATCCTGATACACACAAGATTGTGTTTAATATATACCTTAAGTGGGGGATTATCAGGAGCCAGTGCCTCTGCAACAAATTGTGGCCCCAGAGCTGAACCACCAATTCCAATAGAAAGGATTTGGGTAAATCTTTCTTTCTGAGAGGGCTTAATCTGCATCATAACAAGCTCAATCTCAGAAACAACAAGAATATTGGGCACGAAAAAAGAAAGGTTCATCCATAATCTGGCTTCACTTGAAATCTATCCCTAGCACCTTACATGAAAAAACTCTTGTTCTAAAACGAGATCTATTTATTGTTATTAGGTAATGTAATTAGGTCGAGACCAGTGGTAAATTCAGGAATCAGTGATTAAGCATCGAATTGCCCAATTTGAAAACCCTATTTTGATTGAGCAAGGAACGGTAAAAGGAAACTGACCTTACCACTGATGACAAGGTCAGCAAAATCACAGATACTCTCCAACGTAGTCTCTATCTGCTGAGTGAGGATAGCTTTGGGGGCGAGCTTGGGATTCCTGAGCCAATAGTGGCCCACCATCCTGCCCTCATCCGGATTGGCAATCGCCCCCTTCTCGAGCTCCTCCATGTCGGTAAAGGCCTTCTGGAGGCGGGGCTCCATTTCGCGGAAGAATTCGTCGGTGAACCCGACCCGGCTCACGTCCAGGTAGAGCCCCAGCTCCTTGTGCTGGTACAGCCAGTCCACGTACCTCTTCCACAGCTCGCGGGGGTCCTTCTCCAGCGCGTGCGCTGACGACCGCACGGCGGCGTCGGTGGCGGAGGCGGAATTGGAGAGCGTCTCCGGGGGGACCTGGCGCGCCACCCTCAATTGGGCGGCGGGGTGAAAGAAGAGAGACGGGGTGGTGCGGTGAGTGAGGGAGTGCGGGGTGAGCTTGAAGGAGAGGCCGCCGGAAACGGAGGAAGCCATGGTGAAAAATTAAAATTGGATGTGTGAGTGATGATTAAAATTGGTTATGGCGATGGATCAGATGAGAGAAGACGAGAGAATGAGATTCGCCATTGGGTTTGTCGTCTCCTCTGCAGAGCGCTGTGAGAGAGAGAGAGAGCGACTGATTGTTGCAGAGAGATTATTTTTTATTTTGACTTTCGATATTTTCGAGTTAGGTTTGTTTGCCAACTCAGCTGATGTACTAGCGCTGGTCCTCTTTTCTGTGTATTTAATTAATAAACAATTATATGTCTTCAAGGCGATTCCGTCACCTTGGCGGAAGCCACACTCCGGCCCGACATTATATGAGGGGGTTCAATCAGAGTACGCAGTAGTCCGTTAAGAGGGAGGGGGTTCACCTTGGCGGAAGCCATTATATGTCTTCAAGGCGATTCCGTCACCTTGGCGGAAGCCACACTCCGGCCCGACATTATATGAGGGGGTTCAATCAGAGTACGCAGTAGTCCGTTAAGGGGGAGGGGGTTCACCTTGGCGGAAGCCACACTCCGGCCCGACATTATATGAGGGGGTTCAATCAGAGTACGCAGTAGTACGTTAAGGGGGAGGGGGTTCAATCAGAGAACGCAGTAGTCCGTTAAGGGGGAGGCCGACAGCAGTGGAATTCGAACCCAGGCTCATTGCAGCAAGATCTGCCCATTTGTTGCCAACCGCGCTACGCCCCCGGGCTATTTTAGGTCATTTCAAATTTGTAAAAGTAGTGTCTAGTTGCTTCCATTGTGATATCACGTTTGATTAATTGTTTTAATGATAAGATAATTAGAGTATCATTAACCCATCTCCATTTCAGGCCTCAAGTTCCTTCCATGTCATCATTCTCATAAATTTGAGTCACATACCACAATTGCTCTAACACTGCAGGCCCCATCCCGATCCACAATTATTAAATTGCACTATTCATAACTTCAACCTATTTTACTCATAAAATAGAATACGTCGAACAATTCAAACGGGAAAAATTTATTATTTAGTCGAAAACAAGAAAATTACAAATCCTAAAAAAAGAAAATTAAAAATCCTAGAAATTCAAAATATTGTAATACAAGAGGATTGAAATGGGCAAAGTGTGGAAGAATGGTGCACAAATGGAATATATATAGGCAATAAAACGGGAAAAAAATAAATGTTGGGGACTTGCGGCCCGACCCGGAAGACATCCAACGCCGGGCCGGAACGCTGGGCGTGCGGCACGAGCACGATTAACGCGCGGTCGGGACCGGCCCAGGCCGAAAATTGCTCTCGTCCAAAGTGTTGTGACGCGGGCCGGGACCCAACAGCGATCCAGCCCGCTGCGTTAACGATGGTCTTACAATTCAATTTCTTTGTGTCTCAGCAAATTTCGACGGTTAACAGTAAGATAATTTTAATAGTATATGAATTTCATTAGTTATGTGTATTTGTAGTATGTGATTTTGTGTATTCATTATTTGTAGTGTGCATATTCTTTGAGTATGTGCGCTTTGATGTGAGCCACTATGCTCTTTAAAAATTAAATTTTTTAAAATGTTATAAATTTTAATGCACATTTAATAAAATAAGAAATAGATAAAAAATAATTAAAATATTATTAATATAGAATAACTCTATTTTTTCAACTTTATTCTTCTTTTACTTAATTCATCAAATATATATTTTTTTAAATCGCGTGCTGAAAAGAAAATGTCTTCACTACCGAGAACCGGGAGAATATTTCATTAGAAAAAAAATTAAAATAATAGTAAATAAATAATTTTTAAAGACATAGGAGTACTATAATTAAAAAAATTGTTGTTTTCAAGGACGGAGGTAGTGTTTTAAAAATGTGATAGCTCGAAATTCAAATAGAATTGGAACTCGCTATCTGTGATAAAATTCATCAAGATCGTCCTTGTAATTCATCTATGATTCTATTTTCCAACCCAAACTTCATCAAGAATCGTATATTCTCTAGAAATCAACAAAATTCACAAAAAAAAACCCAAAAACATTACTATGAACCAATGAATAAGCACAAAACTTAGATAAATTAATTCATAAAAATTTACTTAGAAGTCAAATATAACAAGCAACGCTGAAAAATCGATGCAAATATAGATACAATTTTTTTTAGCAAGAATTAGATAAGGGCGCACTGCCGCTTGCTCGAAGATTATATGGCGCAAAGGTTGCAGATTACGTTGGGGAGCCTCGCATAGAGAAGAAATTGGAGGGGAGTAAGGAGGCTGGAATATCCTTTGGAAATTCATCACAGCTGGATTTTGCAAATTTCCAATTTGAGAATGAAACCCAGAAAATCGACTCACAAACTCAGAAACGAACCCAGAAAATTTTCAGAGCAACAGTCGCCACCACTACAGCCTGGTCACAAACGACGGCGGATGAGGCATGAACGACGGCTGCTGATTTGCGGGGATCTACAACTTGGTGGTCGAGGCCGATCGCTGCCACTACCGTCTGCGGCCATGGCACAGACGAAGGCTAGGGAGATATGAAGGAGAAAGGGTTGCTCGAGATCAAGAGTAAATAGAGAGATTCAGCGCAGAAGTAGCAGGATATGGCAAAGACCTCATTGGGAGAGAAAGGAGGAAAGAGAAAAGGGAAGGAGGAAAGAGAAAGGGGTAGGAGGGGAAACGGGCTGAAACAGTGCATAAACCCACAATTTTTTTGGGATTAATTAACTAAGCCCAATAGTGAAAAATAGTACTATTCACGCGGCCTGGCGGGCCGCCGCCTTTTTTTTTCGAGCCTTGGGTTGCATTTATCCAAGCTATAAAACAGGGGATTAACCCAGGTAATAAACCTTTTCCATGGAAATCCAGTCTATAAAACGGACCCTAAGTAGAATTAAAAATTAATTAAACTCTTGAAAATATGGTTCACAAAGTCCACTCTGGAAGGAGACGGCGGTAATTAATAAAGATGTCCTTTATTAATGCAAGGTCTCATTAACTTGTTCTTGACTTTTTAAATATATTTAAAATATGTTTTTTATGCACATAGTATCAAATTAAAGATCTTTCATTTATAAATATTCATTGCACGTCATATTATCCAAAATAAAGTAGCATGGAAACAGACATTGTTCAAAGTATGAAAAAATAAATTAAATAAGGAATTTAAAACTGATCTTGTTGTTTAAACAAAATTAAAACCGTTTGTTTTTAGGGAATTTGAGCAACTTCAATTACTGGTTAGTTAAAAATAATTATACTATTAAGCATTGGTTACTTATTTATTGAATAGTAGGAGTATAATTTAAGTTTAGATTTTAACCATCTGATTCAATTATTTACAAAATTGAAATTTCAGATCTGCAATTGAACCTTACTTTACATTACCCGCCTTCCTTTAATCAGTAATTCCTTTGTGGAATTGCTTTATCTAATTATGATTAACTTTATTTTTATGCTCGTTGTCTGGCTTCTTCATGATTTGTTTCTTTATTTTTATTACTATCTTTTATTATATTCGTAGGCCCATTCAACATTTCATTATTCACGGTATGAGTCGTCGACTTTGAACAAAATACAATAATTTAATAAAACTATATGGAAATAGAATCTTATCATACTGGGTTTATAGATCACATTAGTTTAGTGGGACTTGCGATTGCGATGCAGGTGCAAGTCATAAATTTAATACTAGTACTATTTTTACCGTAATTAGATACAAAATATGTAAAAGGCTTTTTATCTTACATCAAAATAAATAAATTAATTATAGTTAAATAATCACTGAAATATAAAATAAATCAGAACATAACGTGTATATCAAAATTTGTGAAACCTTGCATTTAAGTAATAGTAGTAGTGGATAGTACTCCTATAAGAAATCTGATCCGGCCTTTAAATAAAAGTCGAATACGAAATATTAACTACTCCATAAAGCCCCCCGTTCGGTTGCCCCTACTAATATCAAAATGAGTTTAATCTTATGTTTGGTTAAGGGTGGGTAGGTACGGTATACCTTACCGAAACCATCATACCGTATACCTTACCGAAAATTAGATATAATAAAAAATCATATCTTTACCTTTTCGGTATACCTTATTTTCGGTATGACAAATTTCAATATAGATACCATACCTTATTTTCAGTATGTTATATCTAAATTCGGTATACCGTACTTTTGCGGTATACCAGAGTTTTACGGTATATTGGACTATAATACGACATACCAAAATATCATTATTTTGTAAATAATTCTAAATACAAACACAAATGAAAATAAAATTTTAAAAATACTTAGAAAACATGAAATTTAATCAAACTCAAACATATTCAATAAAAAAACTGCAACAATTAAACTCCACGCAATCACATAACGCTCAACGATATTTGTTTGGAACTAATTTAACTAAAATCTTATATTTGTTTGAAACTAATTGATTCAACGATATCAAGTTTTCCTAATTGAGTTTATTTGATTTTATATTTACATGATTACCCGACAACTATAACGAGACAAGATTTGATTTCTACATGTAAATATTTATTTGTTTGGTAAAAGTATGAATTTACTTGATATAATTTGGTATATATTGATATCGGTATATACCGAAAATTATGGTATATACCATATTTTCGGTATATACTAAAATTGCGGTATATACTGTATTTTCGATATATCCCGGTATATCTCAGTATATGAAAATTCAAAATGTTACCGTACTGAAATAAATCGGTAAGGTATGATACCTTACCGAAAATTGCGGTATACCGAAAATCACCGTTGTTACTCCATTGTCTCTTGCCTATTAGAATTTTATGATCCATTACAGGTTCGAGAGGATAAGTCTTATCTCCTTTCCAAATCGAAGTAAAATTTTACTGATACTTGAGTTTTGTTAGTTGGTGACACCTCATTTTTCTTCAAGTTTCAATCCCTGCATAGGAAAGAGCCAAAGGCCTTAACATGGTTTTCTGAATTGTTGATATGCTAGAAGCCAATTATCACAGATTTATTCCTCAATCTCTTAGAACATATTACATTCGTGAATATGATGATGACAAAGAAGGTATTGCCATAGAACTTACCAAACTATTATGCCACGCATATCACCAAACGTTGGGTGTTATTTTTTTATGACATGTTAACAGCTATGATTTGCTGCTTTTAAACAATCTATTTAGGTAGTATTAGTTGGTGATGTTGGCTGTTTTTTATAAACATATATATGCAGCGAGATATGACTTGATGATATTGGCAACTTTTGATATTTAAACTTGGTGTTTCTATTTAATTTTGTCAACAGTTTGTGCAATGTAGTATTTGATTTGTAATTTTTTATTTAATTTTGTCAATAGGTCTGATGTGATTAATAAACCTATTTCCTATAATATTTTTAAATCGGTATGGTCATAATTTTCTTATAATATTTTATTAAAATGTGTATTTTTTATCATATATTAATATATTATGCATTATGCCTAATTTTTTTTAAAAATGACAGTTATAATAAGACTTCTTCTATTATTGAAGCATAAGAATGATTGCAGATTTGATAGAATCATAGAAATTTGATTTTGAAGTTTTGATAATTTAATATTGAAGCATAAAAACAATAACGTCCTTGCTAGATCATTTGGAAATGGAATTTAACATATTTTTGTTTTTTCGGAGCAAATTCATATAGTAATATAAAATATTAGACCAAATGATTGGGAGAAGTATTAGAAGGGTATCATAGTAAATATACAGTATCTTGGCACTATATAATATTTCAAACCAAAACATGCTTGAAGGAGTATTAAATTTGAAATTCCAACCAAACATTTTTTTTAGTACTCATGTTTTATCATAGATTATGTCTTGATACTATTTAATCTTGCAAACCGAATAATGGTACAATTATTATTCATTGTAATATTTAAATTAACTTGTAGAATCAGAGTTTGAGATTTTTGGCGATAAAATTTTGTATTGCCAAAACAAACGTAAAATTTTTATCGCCAATGAATAAATTTTTTTATTCATTGGGTTTGTTACAGACGTAAAATGCAATAAGATGATGTATGCGGTATAATGTAAGGTATGAGGTAAGAAAAAAATGTCTCAAAACAAAGATTTTGATCTTTAATTTCCCTTTAAAAGTGGCGCACCAAGAAAAGTGACAAAAGTTATATTGGTCGTCCATGAATTATTTGGATGCGATGATGAATAATGATATTTTAATTAATTATTCTTGAATATAAATCTCAAATAAAACTTATTTTACGAATTTAATTAATGTCAATCTGAAAAGTCAACATATAATTCACTCATTATTTTATTTCAGATATTTACCATTGTCATTTCATCGAGCCTAAGAGCATCCCCAATGGTGCTCTTACTGAAGGACGACGTCCGTGCCGACGGCGCGGCACCCTGCTGTCCGTCGTTGCGCTCTTGCCGACGGCACGGCGCTGCTCGATGTATCGAGCACGTCCGTGCCGCTGAGCAGGGCGACATGGCGCTCCCCTATTCGCCAACAGCTTAGCCGTTGACATTTTCCTTTTTTTAAATTGAATTTTAATTTAAAAATCGTTTTTAAATTAAAAAAAAATAATTTTCCACTTCCCAATAAATTATATCCCCGTTTTCTCACCACTTTTAATTTATTTTACATTTTTTCCCCAAAATTCACATTTTCATCTATAAATACCTTTATATCCACACAAAAATTTCCCACCACACTATACAATTCTCATCTAAATTCTCTCATTAATTCTCAATTTTTCACTTCACTCTTGCAAAAAAAAAATGTCCGGCTCCGGCGATCACCCCTCCAACTCTTGTGGTTGGAACCACGAATGGTTCCCTAGTTCGGAAACAGAATTCTCGCCCCCTCCTCTAACCCAAGGTTCTCAAATTCCGGGTGGCTACTGTCCTTACCCGGTGGACGAGCAAGATGCCCCCCGATGGGCTATACGGGTGTGCACCCGAACAAGGATCGGGAGGGAGCGGCGGCTCCCAAACTCCTCCTATTCCTACTCCTCGTAGTACTCGTGTTCAGGGTCGTGGCGGTGACCCTCACGTTCGCACCTCGTACACTCCGAGGGAGATGAATATGTTGTTCAAAGCCTATTTGGAAATCTCCGGAGATTGGCACGAACCAAACCGGGGATAGGTTTTGGTTCCATGTCTCTCGCCGGTACAATGCCATCTGACCGGAGAGAACCATCGAGCGCAATGAGAGTATGGTGTGCAATGCCATCTTTAGAGCCAACAAAGAAATCTAAAAGTTCCAAGGGATTTACCTCCAGGAACAAGATTCGGCTAGGAGTGGTAAGAGCGAGCTCGACATCATCAGTGCCACCATGACGACCTACCAATCTTCTTATTACAAACCATTCAAGTACCTCACCGCTTGGCAGGAGGTGCGTACGCATCCGAAGTACAGTGGAGGCTTATCATCCTCATTCAGCTCCTCCAACAAATGGTCGAGGTCGTTATCCGACGCCGGCTCGGAAGAGGTGGCTGGCCAGCTTGCCGCAAACTAACTTGGGTAGCCCCGACGCCGACCCGAATAGTTCCCAACGCCGGCCGCAAGGAAGGAAACAGGCGACGGCCAACCGCCGTCGCGTCGCTGCTCCCTTTGTGCCACCTCAACCGCCCACCAACTCGTTGTGGACCATTTTGGCTCAACTCAATATGGCCAATACGTCTCACATGTCTTCCGAGCAACTTGATGCAAATTATGCAATGATACGAGGTCTCCGAAAAATATTGGGGATATAGTAGTCTTCCACGAAGGTATTTTAAGTATGTAATTTTTAATTTGTAGGATTTTAATTATGTAGTTTTTATTTTTTAGGATTTGAAGTATGTAATTTTTATTTTTTAGGATTTAAGTATATGTAATTTTTATTTTTTTTAATTTGTAATAGTAGTTCGAGTATTTTTAATGTATTTTTATATTGTAGAAATGTTTTTAGTAATTGAAGTATTCAAATTAAATAATAGAATGGTGAGACCCTTGAGCATGTCCTTGCGGAAGAGCATGGATGTGGGTGTTGTGCTCTTGGATAAGAGCAAAGAGTAAAAAATTAATATATGTGGGTCCGAACCCACATCCATGCTCTTGCCATCATGCTCAGAGCATGATGGGGATGCTCTAATAAGTAAGTTTGATTGATTGTAGATATTAATGAATTATTCAAACAAATAAACTATCGACATTCCAAGTGGTATTATTAAGGATTAAGACGCATGAAATAATAGTCTAATCTTTGCTGAAGTATGTGGCTACGTACAATGGTCAAGTGTGAACATTTTTTACTACGAGAAAGCAATGTGGCTGTGTTGATGGACAAGAAAAATCAAATTAAGAGTCGTGATTCCATTGATTGCAATACAAACTTTGCTTTTTTACTCGATTAATTTAAAGTATTTTTATTAAACTTATTTTTATTTTATATTTGAATAATTAATAGGTACATTGTTTAGATCGCCAAAAAGTGCTTGCTAAATGTCACCAAGAGCATCTCTAAGGAGAGAAGGTATATAGAAAATGTATATTATGTATTTACCTTCTTAAAAAGTGAAACATATCTTTTTAAAAAGTAACACATACCAAAGAGAAAATGTATATAGAAAGGTAAATTATTTTTAAAAAATAAAATAATAGTACAAAATGCATTAAAAAACATAAAGTGTAATACATTCTCAAATACCTTTCCCCTTGGAGAGGAGTTTTTCATTGAAAGAAGACAAATATGGTGGTTATAAGATTTTACCTCTCCATTAATGGGGAGGTAAAGATACCTATTCAAAACGGGAAAATGTATAATACCTTCTCAAATACCTCTCCCCTTGAAGAATGATTTTTCATGAAAAAAGATAAATATGGTAGTTATATTAGTTTACCTCTCCATTTATCTCTCTCCTTGGAGATGCTCTAAGAGCATCCACAGTGGTTATAGCCCAGCAATAACCCAGTCATAGACTAGCCACAAACTCCTCCTGCCATATCATCAATACTAAAAAGTAAAAATCCTCCTGCCACATCAGAAATAGCACAGCCATAGTCTAGCCATATCATAAATAGCCCAGCCACATCACTAATAACACAATATACGGAATTTAATTTACGAGACATATACGGTATTTGTTACATTTTTGTATCAAACAATATGTTTTTATCTAGAATTAATATTTCAGTAAAACTTATCGGTCAAATATGTTTTGGCCAAATTAATAATTTAATAATGAATCTAATTAACCAGATTAATGTAATTATTTAAATGTTAAGATTTATAAGATATTTTTTACCTTTAATAAAATTTAATTAAATTAAAATTTATAAAATATTTTATAAAATTTAATTAAAATTAAAATTAATAAAAAAATTTACCTATAATAAAAATTAAATTTGTGAATACTTTATAAATTTTAATTTCAATATAACTTTTATTATAGTAGATAAAAGAATAAATATAAGTTTAATATTTTTTATTATATGTATTATAGTTAAAAATATTTTACAAATTTTAATATTAAAATTAAAAATAAAAAATAAAAAATCCGCTGGGCTATGCGCTGGGCGATCCGTGCGCTGCAATGGAGCCGAGCGGATCGCCCAGCGCATAGCCCAGCGGATTTTGACCGCCTAGCGCTAGGCGAAATTGATTTCGGCGGTTTTTGGCTCCTCCAATGGTTCGCCTAGCGACCGCCTAGCGCCGGCGCTCGGCTAGGCGGTGCGCTAGGCGCCATTGTGGATGCTAATGGACACATATGTGCTTAATACATTGCTGACAAAAAAACTCGCACACTATTGCTCGTGAGCACTGAAGATAATGTGATCATAAAATCATCGTCTTTCTAGTCATGAAGGTGTGAAGAAATGGCAAGGACTTTGGCTAGCACTATTTCTTGAAAGTTGGAACTTTTGAAATTGCCGAGCACCTAATTGTGCTATTTTATAGTACTAATTTGTATTAGGGTTATTTGTCTGTAAATACATAAATTATTAATATTTTTTTCCCTAAACTTTATTAAAAAAATAAAGTTTGGGCAAATAATCAGAAAATATTGATAGTTCATATATTTAAATACAAATAACTCTTTCTATAGGCTAACATAGTTGTGTGATTTGAGATTTAAATTCTTAAAATATCATTGATTGTAGATTAAATAAGCTCTTAAAAGTTACGGGAAAAATGAGAAAAAAGAAAGTTGATAAGAATCTGAAATGTGATTAATGAATTTTCAAAGAGCTGTGATGATATTTCAAGTTCAGGAACCTGAAATGTGCAAACTTTATTTTCTAGGGATCAATTTTGAAGTCCACAACAATAATAAATAATAATAATAATAATAAATTTGTTGTTATTATAATTAATATGAAGGCGGCTAACATAAATTATTACTGGTATTTTATTAGTTTTTAAAATAAAACTAGAAAGAGCAAAAGTGCATTTGTGTGGGCTAGGCCAAGGAAAAAGACAGAGGACAGACTAATATCCCTTTCTTAATACAATCTTAGCATATTTTTTAATGTCCAAGGACCAAAACCAGGAGAAGGAGCCATGATACCGATGGTTATCATATGAAGAAACTATCGTCAAATTAATTTATCGAGGATTGAGATACCATGGCCAGAAAGGTAACTGATAAGTATGATTCATCTTCTTTAATTAAGAAAATAACTATCGGTTTAAAAGCTTACATATTAAGAGAAAATCGTTTTATTTTTGGGACAATACGTAACGAGTCGTAATTTCGCTTGCAAAATAGAGACTTTCATTGGCTCGACTTAGTATTTAGTTTGTTTGTTTATTTTCATGTAATTTCCCTTGCGTATTTTCCCAATTTGCACTCCTTTGCTTGTAATGGTTATGTTGGTTATTTTAGCGTAATTGGATTGGCTTGATTGATCAATATTATTATAATGAGACATCATACAAGTTTGGAAAGTGCGGAGTGCACGCTTGTTTGAATTTATTATGATTAGACGGGGTTCCGGGGTCCAAGGGGCAGAGCCCCTGGCTGGGGAAATTTTTTATTTCCATTAAAGTTGTTGTATAGAAAAAATTCATTCGGAAATATAATTTATGATAGTCGAAGGACTAATTTGTAATTTTTGAAACCCTTTGAAAAATAGTTAAATTCGGTTAAGAAACGAAGAGACGCAACGTTTCGTGAAAAGACGCGACGCTTCGTTTCAAGCCTATTCTTATTGATCATTTTCGGTTCAAAGGAGATATCGAAATCAACATACGAATCTTCTAAAAACCTGAATTGTATCCGATCAAATATTGGTAGAACCACCAAATTAATTTGATCTGAAAGTGTTTCACGCCTTTCAGGACATCCGATTTGTTCACGTTTTAGTAATTTCCCTAATAGGTTAGAGTGACATTTGAGCGCCTCATTTTTCTAATATTTATATAGGAAAAACACTATAAGTTCTTTGTAAATATTTTGGTACTTCAACATAAATTGAAAGAGATATTTTGTCAATTAAAATTAGAATATAAATATCCCACGTCAATGCAAAGAGATAATTGAAACTATTATATAATTCTCACGAGCAGTGATATGAAATGGTGTTGACTATTGAAACTATAAATACAACTATTTCTTATCGGTGTAAAGAGATATTTGAAAGTAATGACTCTTTTGGCAGCAATTAGTTATAGGATATAATTTTTTATAAATTTCTATCAATATCCAAGCACAATATATCCTGGTGGTGAGATTGTATTGTAGGGTCATATCTTGATTTTGGACATCATCTACGCTAGTATTTTAATTAACTTAAATCTCCATTGAAAGTTAAAGGATTGAATCATTGTTCCCCGTTGGTTGGGTGGTGGGCTCCTTGGGCCACTCACGACTTATATAAAATTATCATGACATTTTGATTGGGAGAAAGAGGAGAAAGCCTAGATCGTTTTTTTTTCTTATAGAAAATGACAGTATGATTATATTGGACACGTATTTTTGTTAGTTAGGAAAATAATATACACATATGTTGGAAATTAATCTAGTGATATAATGCTTTTAAAAATTAGATATCAGATGAATATTGTATAAACATTGTGATAGATTTAAAAAATTGAGATATGAAGTACTTGTATAACTTAATTACCATTCTCGACTTTTGTATTTGTGAGTCAGACCTGCTAGTCATGAAATTGTAAAATTAAGAGAATTAATGCCTTTTAGTGAGATTGATCCTTACTACTATAAAAATAAGAATGATTAGTAGTACTAGGATTCGAAAAATAAATAATCGAAATTGAAAATTTGTCAACGAGGTACTACATTTTTTTAATAAAAGCTAATGCAATGATTAAAAAGAAAATTTCAGATAGAATCTTTTACAAAGTAACATCCGCAATGCCACCCTTCCCGGCGGACGTCGGAGAGGCTTCGGGGAAGGGCGCGCGGGACGTCCAGCATTGGGGCGGAGAGGGGCGGACACGCCCGTGGTTGCGGACACGGGAGGGGCGCGGTCGTCACGGGACGTTCGTGCCGACGTCCGCCATTGCGGCGACGCGCGGACGTCCGGCGCGGACTTCCCATGCTTAGTAAGATCATGCCGCCAATGCGACCAATGCTCCGACGATCTCGAAAACTACAGATCCTAACCTACAGCATGCCTTACCTAGACAACACCATCACCTACGGCTGCTACTCCAACCTCATGGTCGCCGACGAGCACTTCATCGTGCGGTGGCCCGACAATCTCCCCATGGACAGGGGCGCCCCTCTTCTCTGCGCCGGCATCACCACCTACACCCCCTCCGCTACTTCGGCCTCGACAAGCCCGGCCTCCGCGTCGTCGGCCTCGGCCACGTCGCCGTCAAGTTCGCCAAGGCCTTCGGCACCAGAGTCACCGTCATCAGCACTTCCTTGGGGAAGAAGAAGGAAGCGCTCGAGAGTCTCGGCGCGGATGATTTCTTGGTCAGCCGCGACGACGAGCAGATGGCCGCCGCGGCCGGGACGCTCGACGGCATCATTGATACCGTGTCGGCGCTGCATCCGCTCCTGCCGTTGATGAGCCTTCTGAAGCCTCATGCAGGCCCGGCCCTGGGGGGGTCGAGCAGTGCCCCCGCCCCGGGCCCCCAAAACGTTGGGGCCTCCAAAATCCAACTACATACATGAGTATATACATGCTACTGGGCAACTTTTAAGGTAATAATATAAATTGTATGCTATAAATATTGTCTTGGATGTATTGAAGTGTTTTATTACTACTGTTGTTATTGTTACTATTAGTTTATAGTATTATTATGGGGCCCCTCTTTTAGTTCCGCCCCGGGCCAATAAAAACTCAGGACCGGGCCTGGCCTCATGCTAGGGTTATCATGGTTGGGAATCCCGAGAAGCCGCTCGAGCTTCCCGTGTTTCCTCTTCTTATTGGCGAGTTGTGTGTTTAAGTGTTGGAATATTGACATGTGAGTTGTTCCTACTTTTATGACATTATTGATTTGATGTGAGAGTGGATTGATTGATTGATTAATAGGGAGGAAGTCGATATTTCCCGGGATTGGAGGGATGAAAGAGACGCAGGAGATGGTGGATTTTGCGGCGAAGCACAATATATTGCCCGACGTGGAGATGATCCCGATAGACTACGTCAACACTGCTATGGAGCGTCTCTTGATGTCCGATGTCAAGTATCGCTTTGTCATTGACGTTGTCGGTTCCCTTAGGGTGGCCGTCTGATACAAATACAACTATAATAATGTCTTATTTTGTTTGTTATCGAGTCCAAGTGCATTAGGCCATCCACTACGCTGTCTCTATACCGTCTCTTAAACCGTCCCTTAACTACTATTTGAGCACTATTTGAGGGTCCCACTGTCATTTTTTCATCCATCCCTTAACTAAGGGACGGAACCTGCAACGCTCCGTCCCTTAACCGTCTTTATACCGTCCCTTAATTACTATTCATTCATTTATAATTTTTTTTCAACCCAATTCAATTTAAACAAACACACTTTATTAAAATTAAAACAACATTATAACTTAAAATAAAAAAAAAACGAAGACATAATTCAATTTAAACAAACACACTTCCGGGAGCGTCGTGGGGGTGGCGCGGCTTCCTCCGCCTCTCGTCGTCGATCTTCTTCGAGTGATTGTTCCATTAATTGACGCATTTGCTCAAAAGGATCCATTTGTTTGAGTTGATTGAAGATGGAAATTGGAGTGATAGAGAGGATTTGAGAGGAATAGATGTGTGTTTGTGTTTGAAATGAGTATGAAATAGGATTATTTATAGAGTAAAATATATATAAAAAAAATTAAAAAACGAAAATAAAAATTTAACGGTAATATTACCGTTTGAAATTTTTTTTTATTAAAAGTCGAATTAAAAAAAAAAACAAATTATTGCGTAATCAGTGACGACGCCCACTCGCGGGCCAGCGAGTGGGCGTCACGCACGCATGGGGACGAGACACGTGTCGCTGGCGCGTGGCGGGATAGCGCGTCCCGTGTCTCGACGAGACGGGCAACGGGACGAGACGGGCGCGGGCTAGGGACGGGATGGTCGCTGCAACGCGTCCCGCGGAGGACCCGTCCCTCCGGGACGAGACGCGAGCCCGGCGTGGGACGCGTAGTGGATGGTCTTATAACATCTGTTCTGGGTTCTTTCCTGGATCATATTAAAATAATCGAACCACATATGATTTAGTAGTATACTATAAGCATGTCCTACTTGACAAATTGCATTCTCTCGGCCTCTCTTTTTGATCAATATCAATATATACCCTAGTTGATAATCCCTCATTGGCGGAATGCTCTCTCTCCGGCTCTTCATACACTCATTGTTTACGTTGAGAACCGCCAATCATCGTATCAACAGATGCTTTCATCTCGAACTTGCGATGACGTTGTTGGTGTATAATTGTATATAATTGTTATCTTTGAGCTATCTCATCAATCCTTTTACAGAGATAATTAAGGAAAGAGATAATTATGGACGTGTTGGTGTTTTGTGATATTGGGTGTCGTTTGCTCTTCTATAATACAGTAAGTGGTTAGCAACTTAGCAGTTAGCATCAATAACTTGACTAAAGAAAACTAATGCGCCAGCGTATGCATATATGCATGTTCCATTCAAGAAAATTCTTACTCTTTTAGTAATCAATTATACTCTCTCTATTCTCATTATGTGTTACACTTTTTTTAATTTGGTCATTTCCTATAGAATGTTCCATTTCATAATTGCATACTTCAATTTTTGGCTCGTTATTGAGACCAACCGCTCACAAGTTCGGTATACATGATATGAACTTGGTTCATGTTGGTTCTATTCTATGACTATTGCCGCATGTGTATGAGGATTTAGTGACCGTGTGTCCGTGACCGTAATTGGAAGACATGTACTTTCACTAATTATCATATAATAATTCATTATGGATTAAGTTATGAGATTATTTTAATTGGAGAAAGTATTTATGAGTAATTATTATATAATTATTTATCTCATATTAAATTATAAAATTTAATCTCATTAATCAAACATAATACTTATTTAATTATTATAATTACATATTTAATTATAAAATATAGTCTTATAAATTAAATATTTTATATTTGTCGGTTCCCTTAGCTCTTTTGGGATTGAAAATGTGAAAGGTGATGTAAGTTTTTTGACTTGTTGCAAATTCATTGATTCCAAATATTTCAATGCTGCTTACAACAAAATGTTATAAGTGACATAATTTTTTGACTTGTGGCAAGTTCGATGTTTCTAGGAGTATTATATTGTAATACTAGGATGTTAATTAGTTACGTATTTCGTAATTATATGACTCATCATTAATTAGTTAATTTTTATTTACATGACTCATCAACCTATCTATTCAGAGTATATATTTTTTATATTTATTAAATGAATACTCCTATTATAGATACATGAACGGAATAAATAATTAATATTTGTACCATTGCAATACCACTCATCGTTTCCTTCATTCCAAAATTCTCTCCCCAAATTTGTTGATTTCATCTGCAAATCGCTGACGATGAGTTCTGATTCAACATCAAATCCTTCCAATTCCAACGCAGCGTCAGCCCCAATCAATCCCAAGGAATCCAAGTCGGAATCCGCCACATCCACCGCCCCCGCCCCCGCCACCGCCACCATCACCACCACCTCCCCCGCCACCGCCCCGGATACCGCCAGCGATGCAGCCGGCTATGCTCCCTACCCAAAACTGGCTCCGGACGACGTCGCTCCAGTCGCCGACACTTGGAGCTCCGCCCCCCCTCACGTCACCGCCCCCACCGGCTCAAACCCATATGTCTCCACCGATCCCGTGCCCGTGCCCCCCTCTCCGATCAAGAGTATGAACAATCATTTTCTTCTTCGGTGTTTCCCCTTATAAACGCTTGTAAATTTATGCTTTATTTTCCCCCAAATTATTACAGGTAACGTGGATAAGATGAAGGACGTGCTGAGTAAATGGGGAAAGAAAGCTAGCGTAGCCTCTAAGAAGGCTGAAGACTTGGCTGGGAACATGTGGCAAAACTGTCAGTAATCCTCGCCTATTCCATTTCGTTTAATTTCAGATTTATGCCAATTCTTAGTGACCACCGCCGTTTGATTTGGTTCTTTAATTGAGAATTGGTGTTGATAAGATTGGATTGTATGAATCTTTGCTACAACTTTTATGTATGTGTCACTTTGATGGAAAATGATGGAAAGTAATTATTTTCCACTCTTTCCCACAAATTTCACATGTTCACCCTAGAGAACATTGGATAGAAAAAGTAGGACCATTAAAATGTGACTGTGTCTGATTGTCTTTTTATTTCCTTATCCCTCATTTTCCTATCATAATTTGCAAAAGGGAAAGCATTATAAATCTATGTCATCGTCTGATAGTGATATGCTGCCTCCTTCTCAAATTGAATATAACATTTCATTGTACACTTATGGAAGATTGAGATAATATTTTTCTAAAGTAATGCATATGGTCTTAGTGGCTGTATCTTAAGTCTTAACAATGCAATGTTATGTGCATATTATTTTGTGACCTTATGCCAATTTCTGGCCATTATAACTAGTAGATATAAATACAATACTTATTCAAGATTTTGTTTTTTTGTGCTTCTGTTGCAACACCTGTTAAAGTGTGTTTCCTTGTAATATGTGTTTCCCGGAAGGCTAGCATGCAGATGTTAAGACCATTATGGGATTCAAGAATAAAACTTTCCCTTCTTTTTTAATTTAATTTTACTGTTATGAAAAACTACAATTGATTCTCCAACTCCCTTCACGGTTACAAGATAAGGAAACCTGTACCATATGTCCAAGGTTGTCATGAGCTACCTTGGCTCGTCAGGAAGATATATTATATAATCCGTCCAGTGCTATGCTAAAAGTAACTTCATTTCTGACTCCAGATGGTTGTAAAATGGAATATCTACGTGGAAAGAGTTTATGCTGATTTCTATGATTTGGACGTGGCAGTCTGCTCTTTCTTGACCCCTTATAAGAACCCAACTATTTAGTACTGAACTAAACAATAGTTGCTTTTTGAGAATTTATATCTAAGACCATCCACGGTTCCACTCAGAAAATAACAGGAAAGGAACCCTTGTCTATAAATAGAGAACAAGAAATAGAACTTCAGGCTAATTCCTGTCCAGCCTATGTCGATCTATCAGGAATTTGTTTTCTGCCTAAGCCAAAAAGTCTGCAACTGAACTCTCTGACTAAATTACACTGTAATGACATTCATCATATTTAATAATATCAAACTAACCTACAAGCCTAGAGTCAGTCTGGTAAAAGACTCGCCAAGAATGACCTTAAATTGAATAAAACTAGAACTCTGCTGTGTCATATTGTCATACTCCATTATCCATGTGCCTTGACTTTGTGGATTTGTTGAGTTCTATCTTGAAAATAGAAGTTACAGTTCACTCAATGAGGGCGGTGGTTTCGAGGTCCTCTTATTTTATTGTACAAATATTTTCAATTGGCTATAAGATTTTAAAATAAAAGTATAAAACTGTTGAGCTAAATTCTTATAAATCAATGCCTTTTATATATTAGCATAGCTGACCCCATGACTTCTATAAAAATTGAGATACTAGTGGATAGCTCTCTACTGTATTGACCGCCCTCCTAGTCAAGCTCAATTAAAACATGGGGGCATGAAATGCCTGTACCTTCGCCTTTATATCTTTGCAGATGCCATGTTCTGTTGTCTCCTCCTTTCATTTTTTTGGTTGTCTCTTTCTCTTTCTCTTTCTCTTTCAAGTTTATGTAAGTATAGCCTTATTTTCTCTCTTATCATAAAAAGGACACAAACACGAAGATATCTACATTAGCAATAACATCATTTGAGATTTAACAATTATAAGGTGCTAAAAATAAGCATTTAACAACTGCGAAGTGTTATAATTATAATAAGTTGTTGTGCTAGTTTCTGATAAATATTTGCTTAAATTAGTGAAAACGGGACCAAGTATCACAGATGCTGCTGTTGGAAGGATAGCACGGAGCACCAAGGTTATGTCAGAAGGTGGATATGAAAAGGTCTTTCAGAATACATTTGAAAATGCCCCAGAAGAAAAGTTGCTGAAATATTATGGATGCTATTTGTCTACATCTGTGGGTCCTGTTGCTGGAGTCCTTTATTTGTCAACTGCAAAAGTAGCATTTTGCAGTGATGATCCTCTTTCATACAAGGTTCCGGAGTCGGAGGAGGTTCGTATGAGCTACTACAAGGTATGTGATAGATTTTTCACCCTTTTGTGAAACAGGCATCCGTTTGTTATGTCTTTGAGTTATTCCTCTCTCTCACTACACCTATGCATTTGTAAACTAGCAAATATGGAGGAAAAATCATTAAGGGTGGTTCTTTTGTAGTTTCATTGCAATCACATGAAAGGAGCCTTCTTCAAAATCTTAATTGCCCCTGTTTTAATTTCTTTATAAATTCCCGTGTTGTTAAGAAAAGTAGAACTTCGCCGATCCTATCCTATGCGAAACATATTAATGAAAATAGATGCCCCAAGTTGAAGTCGCCTCTTCTCCCTTGAACAGATAATTCTTTATTTTCTTTTCTTTTGTCTTCTCTTTATTAAGATTGTTAGAAATTTTCAATTCCAAATTTAGTACGTAGTGCTAGTCTTGTTTCAGTTTACATAGTATATCTTTCCGTCCAAGAATGAATTTAGATTTAATGCCTTTTGTTGATTTTCTAGTGGAAATCAATATATATTTAAATTTCGTAATAATTTGGCTCTTATTGCTCTTGCTGCATACTAACCAAATGAATATCACGATGAGAATAATCTGAACATCTACTAAGTGGGGCCTGGAACGTATTTAGCAAAATATCCTTTCAGAAGCATTTTAGCAAAAAAATACTATAAAGACGGTGGAGTGTGACAATGTTGCAAATCAAGTTTTACCTTATGCATCTGTGCATATATCTATGAAGTCCTCTTTTCTTGGTAGAACATAGACGAATGATGTTGAGTACAACTCATTGGTATTGATTGGGTATCTACGAGAACTTTTCTGGGGGTTTTTTAATCCCCGGCTACTGCTTTTGATCAGTATGAATCTATCAGACATCCAACTTTTAGATTTCTCTAACAGCACATATTGGTGATTCACGCAGGTGGTTATCACATTGCAGCAACTGAAGGCGGTTAATGCTTCAACAAGCAAAACAAACTCAGTTGAGAAATATATCCAGATTATTTCCGTGGACAATCATGAATTCTGGTTCATGGGATTCGTCTACTACGACAGTGCTGTTAAAAATTTACAAGGTGCGTTGCAGGCTCGTCAGTCGTAACTATTTATACAGACTGGAAGTTCGTATGGTGTGCTGTGTTTGGAGTCGTCGGAAGGCTCACATTTGAATGTGGTTGAAGATTGATATGTTTCATATAAGCCATTAAACCGATCTAAGCTGCATTTTTTTCATTTTTTAGTGAACGTAAATAGCGAATGTAATGTGATGTAAATGAGTTTCATTGTTTTATTGTAATAGTAATACTTATATAGGATTGTTTGGTTTGAGTGATTATGTATTATTGATAAAATAATTTAATTTAATCAAATATTTAATATAAATAATTCGATTCGATGGATTTTTCAGTCAGCTCTCTAATCATCTTCAAACCTACAATGCAAATCCCAATGGAGGCACTCAAAGTCATAACGATTGAGTCATAAATAAGTTGGATACTTAATATCTAAAGTAATCCAAATATAAAATATATTTATATATTTACATTATACTAGTATAGTACCTTGATAAATTTTCATGATTTGGATTTTTAGTATTCCATATTAGATTTTTTATTTTTTTTTGATCGAATCAAATAGTTAAGACTTCGAATTTTCAGATTCTGATTTACGGACTACAACATAAAGATTAAAGGAAACAAAAAAACCGCTCAAAGTCTCAAGAAATTTTTTATTAAAAAAACCGATTATATATTACTAATATTTTAAAATTAGTACTACTAGTAGTATTAATTTTGCTATTTAGATGGGTTAGTTAAAAAATCGCATGTATTATTAGAAATCCAAAAATATTCAGCAGTTTCAATCTTATTATTCGAAACGCCTTATTTATTCCTACACTAATTTTTTGAGGTAATAATTTATCGTTAGAAGTTAAAAACTGGAAGAAAAAAAACACCAACACAATGAGTTTTAGAGTAAATATCCGTTTTTCGAAAAAATAGTTAAAAAATCAGAGTATAATATTCCGTCCCTCCACACGTTCGTATTTCGCACAGAAAAAAAGGCTCTCTCTCTCTTCCCTCTCTCTTTCCAAACACCAAAAATGAGAAACAGAAACGCATTGTATCCATTTGTTTTGTGATTGCCCACCTTCCTTTCGTTTTCCTATACTAGTATAAGGAAAAAGGTGAATCAATGCCCCTATTTTTCATAATGATTTGAGTCTGCTCAACGATTTGATCAATTGTTAATATTGCATGCATTTGCAGATTCTATTCTTAATGTCATAATTGCGACATGACGAATGTGAACAATGCAGCAGCGGCAGAGTCCTCGCAGGTACGTTTCTGAAATGCATGATTTTGATTTTTTATGATGATCTGATCGGTCACCTGTTTTTTATTAATATAATGTGTTTTTTATTCAATGTTAATCTCGTTTCAGGCGGAAGCTGGTGGTGGCAAAAATGAGCAGCCTCCGCAGCCTGCACCGCCAAATCCCGATCTTCATGCTGGGAGCAAGGTACTCAGGAATTCAATTGACGATTCTGTATTTGTTTATTATCAACACGTTAATACTATTGGGATTATGCTTGTATTTGAAACATGAATTTCCATAATTTTGGAGGAGGCATCCAAGGTGCATCGAAATTAATGCTTAGGATGTAATGTGGTGAAGATGAATCATGATGATTGGGATTGAGTCTGGTTTTGTTTTTCCTTTGAGGTTAAGTTTATGGATGAGTGGAAGAGAGAGATGAAAGTCATATATTTGGAAAACTAGGGCGAGGTAGTGAAAGTTGATATTGCATGATAAATAACTAAAAAAGGCTACAAAATTTGCGTAATTACTAAAGGGATGGATAGCTGCTCCAGCAAGCACCTTTATGGCTTACAGTGTGAAATTCAGGGGAAGAGTTTTGGCTTGTAACAAGATCTGGACTCTTGATTTGATCATGTATTAGACCTCATGGGTAACAGATAAAGCTTTAATTTCAATGTGATACGTTCAGGAGACCTATGCAGTGACCTGTCGCTCTGCCACATTTTGCATTGGACGAAAGTAAATTATATTCTATCAATATCAACTGGGTGATTGAGGGTAAAAATGGGGTATTAACAGGAAACATGAACTTATACGTCGAATTTTTTTAAAATTGTCCTATTTCATCTAATAATAACTAATGAGAATTCAGGCAGTATCCTGGCATTTAAACCTACTTATGTTAGTATCTAACTTCATCTTTTTGCATCGGATGACATCTTATCCAAGCTCTTTACTTTCCATCTTCACAGGTATACAAAAGTGGCCCACTATTTTTGTCATCAAAAGGTATTGTTTGCCAATAAAAAATGAATACATCATTCTTTGCTCTCACTTCATTTCATTTTCTGATTTGATATTTTGGGTCGAAAATTCAAGTCGAGATTGTATGGTAGAAGGCGTTGTCTTGAGCTAAATATTATGAATCCATGACCTTGTCAGGGACTGTTAATTGTTTTGTTGCAGAAATCTGGTTCACTGCAGTGACAAAATCAAATGATTTGGTGCAAAGTCTTGCGTGTATTTTTAACTCTTTGACTTTTAGTGTAACTCGTCTATATATTACTCCGTATATCAGTGGTATATATGTAGTTTTACTGTAGAATGGCTTCAATACCTCTCCAACATTCCTCAGTAAATTCATTATATATTACAACTGGGAAGCTACAGTACATCAGTATAAGCACCGAGTAGTTGGTTTGGGTCAAAATGCCTTTATATTGATAAATTTTTGGCTCTTTGATGGTTCCCAAGCCTGGCATGAACTTACAGTGAAAAGAGCCCAAAATATTCAGATAGTTCAGTACTCAAAATAAATTGAATATATAGTACTACTAGTTATATAGTAGTTTAATTCTGTGCAAAACCAGATATTCGTCTGGCCACCAATTGTTGATTGATATACTTAAAGGGCCACTTTGTATGCTCCAGACAGGGAACACACCTTCAGGTTCTGTTATGTATATAAGCTTCTCCAAACTCAGTGTATTGACAAACATCCTGTATCATAATTGTGGAACTTAGCCTTTAGTAAAGAAATGAGAGACTGGAGGTTGAACACAAGCAGAGAGAATAGAATAACGAGAAACTTTTTTAGGACAAGAGTCATTTTTAAATTTGTTCCTGGGGTATCAGTAAACAGCATATGTTCAATCTGCAGAAATTCACAGTTGAGCAATGTACTATAAGAGTATATATTTGTGAAGCTTAAGAGTAATTACTTTTGGTAATGCATAGGAATTGGTTGGACATCATGGAAGAAAAGGTGGTTCATTTTAACTCAGACTTCCTTGGTCTTCTATAGAAGTGATCCGGTAAGTTGCATCTCTCTGAAACTATCTTACAGGACTTCTTATACTCACTAATAGGAAATTTTTTCTGTGAGACTGTTTAAATCTTGAGCTAAACATTTTTTAAACCCTTTTTTCAATATTTGTATGATTTCCCAGTCCGTGAACGGTTACTTTGACACCTTTGTGGTATGCCGTTACTTAGCTATCCACTAATAATGCATCTATTCATGTGCTGCAGGCTATAAGGTTGACATCTTATTATATATCGCATTTGATTCAGTTTTGCAATAGTTTAAACATTCAGAGTTTATTATTATCTACTTTACATTTGTAATGCATGACATGTTTTATCATGCTAAAGTAACATCTGCAACTTCTTTCTCTAATTTCTAAATATCATGTTGTTCTTTTTATCATATATTTGATTCTGTTCAACATTTTTCCTTTTTTTCTTAGAACGCAGTTCCTCAAAAATCGAGTGAAGTCAACTTAACCCTTGGAGGCATTGATCTTAACAGTTCAGGCAGGTTGGCTTTTATCTTTTTAATTAATTTATCTGTAATTGACAGGGTTTCTATTTATGCTTGTGTATTAATTTGGCTAAGTTTTAAAATCGAACCACGTCGGGATATTGACTTTTTGATTCATTCCAGTGTGGTGGTAAAAGAAGACAAGAAGTTGATCACTGTTCTCTTCCCTGATGGTCGAGATGGACGAGCCTTCACACTCAAGGTGATATCCTGTTAGATTGATTTGGCGGTCCAAACTCGAGCATATGCCAATATGCTGTTTTTGTTCGTTTTTCTTCAACTTCTTGCTATGTATATCGTTATTCTTTTCAGTGCTATTCATTGTGCTAAACTGAGAATTCTGAATTTTTTAAGATTGCACCAACCAGCAGTACAGGTGCAGCTTATCCTATTATGATGTCGAGCCCATAATTACTTAGGTTTCTTTCAAGATATTCGTGTTGGAAAATGATAGTTTAGATCTTGATAATCCTTGACATGGACTGCAATCTTTATGTTGCTTTATCTTCAACATATGCTGCGACCATGATCATCCTGCCTCCCTATCCTCATGCACACCATATCTGTTTTGCTCATGTGCCTGGTTTTGTTTGTATCCCAGGCGGAAACAATGGAGGATTTGCATGAGTGGAAGGCAGCACTTGAAGAAGCCCTCTTAAATGCTCCCCATGCTACTGCTACGGGACAGAATGGCATATTCAAGAATGATCAGTTAAATGCCGCCGATGCTTCTTCCGATCAAAGTATCTTTCTCACTATCTAAATGTGCAACTCTGATTCTATAAAAATATCGTGCCATCAGTGGTAGGATATTGTTATTGCAAAAGAGAAGGTGTATCAATTGCAATAGAACTATGAGTAACAGAGCAACTGTGTGAATAAATGCATCATTTATTTGATGCACAATTTACTTTTTTATGCGAGTTCCGGCAGTAAAAATAGTCAGTGTTGCCTTTCCTTATAAGAAATTGATATCATTCTTTTAAATTGGTTAGTTCCAAAGAAGAAAAGCCAGCATATAAGATCCTATCTATCTGCTTAATTTCTCATGGAGACAGAGTCCTTTCATTTATGTTATATGTTACCTTTGCTTGTAGATCGAGTATAATATAGAGTCATAGGTATTCCTATAGTACTTGTTTCCTTATCTTGTGATTTTCTCTGTAATGGTGATTTTGATGTGATCTATTTATCTCTTGACTCATCTAATGTGACATATGTGCTAGGGTTGGAATGTCATGGGATATCATAACACTGATAAAGATATTATTTTCCTGTGTTTTAATTTGCTTATTGGCTGTAAAAAATTGTTTTTATGCCTATACCTCATTTTATTCTTCCCTTCCCTTGCTTGTAGGTAAAGACAAACAAACAGCTAAATCCTTGGTAATTGGGCGACCAATTTTACTTGCCCTAGAAGATATAGATGGCACTCCATCCTTCTTGGAGAAGGCTCTTAGGTTTCTTGAGGACTATGGTAAGCCTCTTATTCCACTCCACATGTTTTTATTGCATATTTCTTTTGACATGCTATTCTTGTAATGAACCACATCTTTACCAAATAATAATGTTTACATCTTGGCATGCTATTCTTGTAATGAACCGCATCTTTACCAATATTAATGTTTAATAGATGTAAATGTACTGATTTTTACACTCAGAAAAAGAAGAAATACTAAGCCTATAAATTTTATTTGTCTCCTACATACACCTAAACAAGTGTTTTTATAAATCATTGCAGTCTATACAGGGGCTTAAGCAATCATACTAGCAGAATTGGAAAGGATTACGCCAATTTAAATAGATTTAGATATGTTCATTTTCCATGCATTTATTGCATGCAGAAAGTGCTATTTATTTCTTCCTTACTGGTTGTTTTACTTGGTTATATTCACTCATTTTGTAGCTGTATTTTTCCTAATATTGGTGTTGATCAGAAAAGTTATTTTTTAGGAGTCAAAACCGAAGGCATCTTGAGGCAAGCGGCTGATGTTGAACATGTTGAACGCCGGATAGCAGAATATGAAAAGGGTTGGTTGGTTCCTTTGATGCATAGATTTCTCAACCCTATTTTATTTTTGTAGATGGTGTGAGACACTTGGGAGTAAGGGTATTTAAAACAGTCACTCAAGTTGGAATATATAGTGCTTAGTTAATAGAGATTGATGGTGGGGAAGGCCCCGAATGTGAAGCTTCATGCTATCAAAGATATTAACCATAAGACTTAAGCATGCAGGTCAAAATGAAGGATTATGTAGGAGTCTATGTATAGGACAAAGGCTATGAGATCTAAAGACAAGTGTTACAAGACAATAGTCAGACTGCCTGTGCTTTATAGCTGAGTGTTGGGTTACCACTGATTAAGGTTCCATCTAGAATTCATTAATACTACTGATAAGTTACTTAGTACTTTATTAAATTAGATAACTGGATGTAGTACATTTTAGAGTTAACATACTGCATGCCTGTGGTGCAACTTGCAAGTGAATTTCTATAATAAATTTTTCTCTACTAAAAAAATTAATACTCCCTCTGTCCCACTCAAGATGCCCTCATTCTTGTGTGGCATGGGATTTTAGGAGGAGTTGTAATGTGGATTAAGTAGAGAAAAAAAGGTAGTTGAATATTTTAATGAGGAGATGGGAGAGAGGGATTTATTTCCAAATATAGAATGTGGACATCTTGAGTGGGACAAACTAAAAAGGAAAGGTGGACATCTTGAGTGGGAATGGAGGGAGTAATTCAGTAGTGTAATTAAAGACCATAAATACTACTACCTAATTGTAAATGTAGGACACCAACCTTGGACTTGGCATCCTCATCCCATTCTTCCTCAACCTCTGATTTTTCCAATATATGTTCAAATGGATGTCCCATTTGAACAGCTTTCATAAGAGACTCTAATGCCATCTTACTTCACACTACTAATGGGACCTAGAAGCATGATTCGCGGCAAGTTGGTTCAGTAGTCCTGATTTAGTTGAGCCAATGTTGTTATGTATACTCACTGTACTGATATAAAAGTAGGTTCATCTTTTACCATTATCAAGTGAGATATTATGAAATAATTCAAATAGGAACTATCGAAACTATACAGAAAGTAAACATGATAAGAAAGTTTTTCATGTCAAGCATAATAATGGCAAGTGACTGAGGACTAAAACTTTCTGGAAATAATTTGAGTTGGAATTGAATTTCTAATAATTACATTTTATTATAATCGCTTATAGATGGATGATACGGCTAAAAAATTGTAGAAGTTTATCATTTTTAAATATCTAAAATATATTTTTCTTTTGGAAACAAGACTCAGAATTGCACCATTTTTGCATAGTTTAATAACTTATTCCGCATCTGCTCTTTCCCGTAAAGTTCAAAAGTCATAAATGGAACAATTGAGATGAATATACTAACAAACATAAGATACTTTCCTACATTCAGGAGTACTCATATTTTCTTCTTGCATATAAAGTTTGCAAGTGTAGTTAGAGATGTGGTTGTTCACAAGTCCATATTTCTGCTGAGCTCTTAACTTCTTAGTGATGGCAGTCTTGATAATAGTGCTTTACTATGAATCTGACATCATATAATGCATTTTCTAAAGCTTCAAGTTTGCATACTTTACTGATTCTACATAAGGTATTATCAAAATATAATCACTCATTTTCAACCAAATTCAGGGAAAAATGAGTTTTCGCCAGATGAAGATGCACATGTCATAGCTGACTGTGTAAAGGTACTTTGATATGGTGTTGAAGAAATTGAATTTTAAAGCCACTATATTTTAGTTGAATGAATTCTTTGCTGATCATAACCAGTATGTGATCCGGGAGTTGCCTTCATCTCCGGTCCCTGCTTCTTGCTGTAAGGCTCTCGTTGAATCTTATCGTAAGTTTGCTGTGCCAATGTCTACTGTTTTGTTTTGTCCTTCTATTCCTACCATTTTTATCTTAGCATACCAGAACAGAACAAAAAGAAACACATATTGATGCATAGACTAGTAAATGTGCTGATGACGAAGTAAATGCGTCAAAAAGGTTTAATGAAAGATTACATGGAAAATTCACGAGTTCACAACCTTATCTTTTATACGATCTGTGTTACTTACATTTTCTAAAAGATTTTTCTGTAGATAGAAAAACTATTTTGAGATAGTGGAACTAACTGGAACTTGTGCTCAAATAATATTTTACACAACCTAATATTTTTCTTTTGACTGTCAACATTTTGAGCTTCTTGTCTTCAAATGTGAAGCGCTAGACTCAATTGGATGAATAAACTCCTTGAAGACAAAGTAATTATGTGTTTAAAAGGGCGACACAATGTAGAGGGACTTTGATGTTCACTTCCATTTTGGTTTTCAATTTTGACATTTTACTTGATGATCAGGAACTGACCGCAACATAAGAATAGCTGCTATGCGTTCAGCAATATGTGAAACATTTCCAGAGCCAAATCGCCGCTTATTACAAAGGTACTTTAATATCATTGTGACATTTCCATAAACTGATTTATATAATTAGTACTTCCTCTGTCCCAACTAAGTTGAGTCAAAACTTTTGGGTACGGTGATTAAGAAATTGTGTTGAAAAGTAGGAGAGAAGAATAAAGTAGGAAAGATAAAGAGAGAGGAAAGTAGGTGATGGAATAAGGGTGATTAGATGTTTTGTTTTTTGTCAAAAAAAGAAATGACTCAACTTAGTTGGGACATCCAAAAAAGGAATACGACTCAACTTAGCTAGGACGGAGGGAGTAATATGTATTTTTATAGTTAAATATTTCCTTAATAAACCACTTAAGTTTTGTTTAAGATTGCTTCTACTCTGGTGTGTGCATTATATTGTCTGTCTTATGGTCAGCTGTTATGGTACAATCTTAATCATTCTTTGTTCAGGTTTGGGATCTTAGAGAAGGCTCTTCTAATCTTAAATAATGATAAAATTAGTTTCATAATGATCATAAGCTCATTGAAGAGGTAAATGATCACAAGCACATGGAAATCTAAACACAGTCATTTAAGGAAAATGTTATGTTTGTGTTATGTTCCAAAAATGTCAGAAAATCAAGTAGCAGATAAAATTTGTCTTATACAAGAGTTTTGATGCACAGTTGTGCTTGTCTAGATAAGAAAAAAATTCTGGATAAATCATAAATTGGTTTAGTTTTCAATTAAACTTTTAAAATTCTCTCTTCTTACTCTTCATTGTGTTTCTTTTGATCTCTACATCAGAATTCTTATGATGATGCAAACAATTGCTCGCCACAAGACAGTAAACCGAATGAGCATTTCGGCTGTGGCAGCTTGCATGGCTCCCTTGCTTCTTCGCGCTCTTTTTGCTGGTGAATGTGAACTTGATCATAATGTTGATGTAGGAGCTGATGGCTCTTTACAACTCATGCAAGCAGCTGCTGCAGCTAACCATGCTCAAGCCATTGTTATTACTTTACTGGAAGAATATGAAAATATTTTTGGGGTATGCTTCTTTATCCTTTTCTTTTTTCTCTCAGCACTTCAGTTTCCTTTCCAGCTGCCTCTGGTACGAGTTAACTCATTAATGCTGAGCTCTTCCTGTTGCTTGTCACAATACATTTTCATGCACCTTTTTGATTATTGGTGATTCATTATTGAAGAGAAGCTAGTCTAAATATAAAATCAAAGAAGAGTTTACGTCCTAATATATGCATACTCGGTCTCTGGAACCTTAGTTCACTAAATTGGGAAACAGAATTTATATTGATTAGAATTCCTATAGGAACTTTAAAGGATTACACAACTAATCTCCTAAATCAGAAATCAAATCTAATCTTCCAAATAAGCAAACTAATATACTGACAACTGTACAGAATACTCAGTTTCTTTCCTGTACTCTGGGTTTATATGTTATACGCGCCAAGCTTGGAGTGCAACACATCAAAACTGATCCTTTCAATTGCCTTTTCAAGAGCATCAACTATCGATTGTCTGGTTGGGATCTAGCTGAGCTGAATGATCCCATTACTGACCTGCCAAATGAAGGGTCGGTCAATGTCAATGTCAGTATCTTTTGTTCTGATGTGGTGCACAGGGTCCCTTGTATACCTATCGCAGCTTGACTGCTATTAAACATCTTGACTGAATCATATATCCCAATTTTTAGTTCCCTCGACAATATTTGCAACAACACTCACTCGACATATTCCAAATGCAAGAGCACGACACTATTAACTCTGCACTACTTAAAAGTTGCCTGCTTTTTATTCCTCCAAGTTACAATATCTCCACACATAGGATCAATAACCAGAAATTGACCTCCAATCTGTTTGCTCTCCTGGACAGCTTGCATTAAGTATAATTTTACACTTGACAGTTTGCACATTTTCCTGAGTAGTAGAGCATGCCTTGGAGTGTCTTCAACTACCTGATAAATCAGTTAGCAGCTTCTTAATGATATATAGTCAGATTGTTCGCATGTTGACTAACCACAGTGACTCAATTTGAAATGTCAAGTCTAATGTGGGATAAGAAGACCAGTTTTCCAACTAGCCTATTGGCTATGGTCCATCATTTTGTCGACTGGATTACTTTCTTCCATTCTGTTTATCTTCTTGCTGAAGTTGCATAGTTTCCCTTAATCACAAGTAAACATCCATTCAGCGAATTTGATTGATTTCTTTCCATCCTCTGGTTCACATCAGACTAAAAGCACAAGTATTTGCATAGTGTAGATACAAACATAGTCATGCTAAGAGAAGTACTGAAATACATAATGTTCTTTTTTAGTATTATTTTTTCTATATGCAAACACATACTGTTCATTCTATTTTCCCTTTTCCTAGGGTTCATTTGTAGCTAACTTTGTTTTATTATTTCAGGATGTATCTGCATCACATGAACCTTACACTGATTCAGATGAAAGTGAAACTGAAAGCGAGGAAATTACAGATGATGATGATGAGAGTTTTGAGGATGATGAGAGCTTTGAGGAGGAGGACATGGATGAAGATTCGGAGCATGAATTGGGAGCTGGTAGTGAGAATGGTGAACACAAACACAGTGAAAAGGTCATTGTTTTTTAATTTATGTTCTATGATATGGATAGCTATACAACCAACCACTTGTAATCATCTGTGGTCTCGCCCCAAATTTTCCAACATGATATTTGAAGTCTCTATTCAAATTGCGAATGAGCAACATACAGACCCCAAACATTAGTGAATACCCATGACTTCTTTTGTATCCGTCTTTCCTTGTAATGTGCCTATTCACTTTTGCTCTCTGCTTATTCATTTCTCTTTTCGGTAGTCAATTATATGAAAACTTTTTGTATGTTGAACTAACGTTATCTAATTTTCTAGTTTATGTTATCATCCTTTATCTCAGAGATCTATCTCTGTATCTTTTCTTTTATGGAAATTTTTCCACTGTAATTGTCAATGTATGAAATGATTTTGCTACCTTCTAGCTTTATATTGCAAGTTGTTATATTTCACTCAACTCTAATATCAGATAAAATAAAATTAATGGAAGTCTTTTCAGGTTGTTTTGCCCCAATATATTCACACCCTTGAGTTTGAATTCCAGAAAGACTACTGACAAACTTTTCTGAATATGCAGGTCACAAGAAAGGATAGCTCAGGTTCTAAATCTCCTCATGTGGATGATGTTCTTGAAGCTAACCAACATCCACGTCAGACCTCATTGCCTCAACATGATAGCACAGAAGGAACCGGCTATGTTCATGATGTGGATGATGCAAATATGCAATCATTAGGTGCTGATGAAACATCCATTGCATCAGTTGAATTACCTCAAGGGCGTAGTGCACGCAGTCTTAGACCTTCTGCCGTGAGTATTCCATTTGGTTCCTAGGCACTCTGGAATACCTCTTGACTGTTATTTATCACACATTTTTATTAGTTATATACTTCCGTTACATTAGTCTCTGCTTAATACTTTTGAGGATTGGGGTACTCAGTACCTTTTTTGCTGCCTATCTGCTTAAGTCTCTGTTTAGTTTACCTTTTGGAGACATCTCACGAAACTCACATTTAGTTTTTAATCCAGGGAAAGAAGAACCTTTCTATGGAGTCGATTGACCTTCCTTTGGAAGACGAGTAAGTGAAGTTTTGTCATCAAGTAAAATCTAAATGTTTTGTCTTCTATAATCACTAGATCTGTCTTAATTCAAGTATTGCTATATTATAATCTTCATTGACTTGATAATAGGTTTCACATTCCATAACTCTCTCAAGGCACAACTGCCAATTGAAACTGCACTGTGCCTTAAGGGAACTAAAATTTACTATTTTAATCGATAAACTGAAGGAATCCTCAAAATTTTAAGCTCCTAGTAGATTTTCACACAATTCAAGAATGATCTTTTTTAAATTTGTATCATCATGCAAATCATTGGGGTCAAATTAAACTTCATCACATAACAGCAAGCATTTAGAGGATTGTGCCTTGTAGTCCCCTGTTGAGCATGATTGTTCTGATTGCTAGCAGTAATTGGTGCTTTTGGTTGATATCTTTGCAATTTCCCATCCACTCGTTCTTGACAGTAATTGGTGCTTTTGGTTGATATCTTTGCAATTTCAGTTAGGTAGTTAGACCTCACTTTGTAATGAATGAAGTGCCTCAGCAACTAGGATTGCAAACTAGCATGCTTAAAAAGATCACATGACAACCCTTACTTGTGCATTAATTAGAAAAATGTATATTATAAAAAACTGTTAGTTAGAAACTTTGAGGAGTTAGGGTGTATTATAAACTGTTAAGTCTTCAAAGTGCTATCAGTTTTAATGAAATATACTCAACTGAACATTTTCTTTAAACCATGATGTGATAAGATTCATGATAAACAAGTTAGCATGGTGGACTATTTAAACCGTGACATTTTTTGGGGTGATGAAGACGTTGACTCAGAGTGCTCAAATGTGCAATAACAACAGGCAAAAAAATGACTTTGTAAACTTCGACAATGACAAATTAGAACATGAATTGTCCTTTTGCACATAAATTATGAGCAATCAAGTTACCAATTCATATTCTTAACAATTTAAACTAATCCTGGTATTCCTTTGAGTGGGAAATATTTATTTTACCCAAATTATATTCTCTTCTTTAATATAAATGAGGAAAAAGGGTTTTAACTTCTTTCCTATTTATAATTTTTACTTTGGTGTATGAGACATTTTATATGTTCGAGTTACAATTACTCTACTTGCATAATGTTTATTTTGGTTTCATACACACATCTATGATTATTTCAATTTCTGAATCTCTGATAGGCATATATACCACCTACATTTTCCTTGTCTTAAAGTTTATTCTGCATGTTAATCACATTGACTTGGCCTTATTGTTAGCGCTGCAATACGAAAGCTTGAGTTTCTTCAAACAGATCTACAGACCAAAATTTCTAATGAGGTAGAAATTCAATTATTATGTTGTGAAAGCATTCATTTCGTCTAGATTGTTGATTACTTGACTTGTCTTCAAATATAGGCTGCAAATAATTCTATTCTTCAAGATGGCCTGGATGCGCAGAAGTCTGAATTACAGGAACGCCGTTTATCTCTTGAGAAAGAGGTAAGCACTTCATATCTATAATGGACACAAAAATACTCGGATGATTATTTTTGAACTTGTGTTTTGTCTTCTTCTTTTTATTGTTGTTTGAAGGCTATACTAATCATGACGTCACCTATATTTGACTCACTGACTTTAACTTTCAAGTAGGCTTAATAGGAATTTGTATTGTAGGTGGCAGGATTGCTACAGAAGTTGCAGAAGGAGATCGAGTTGAAGAAGGCACTTGAAGCTTCACTCAGAATATCACAGCTGCCTATAACTTCCTCATCACCTATCGATGATAGGGTTAAATTTTGTCTCTGTATCTGAGAGTATATAACATATCAATTTATGTATCAATCATGTTTGTCAATAACATACTTTGAATTGATGATAGGTGAAAGAAGAGCTGGATGTAGTCAATGAAGCAGAATCAAACCTTGCACATTTAAAAGAGAAGGCTGATGATCTTGAAATTCAGCTTAGACAAATGTGTGAGCATAATTGCAAGATTGGGGAGGATATAAGCAATCAGCTCCAACAGAATGCAAATCAAGTGAAGTCGTAAGGGATTTATTTTTCTTCGCTCCACTATTTTAATGATATTCACTCTAGTCTATGCATGACTTCGTTGCCATATTCGTGTGCATTCAGGGCATACTGGTGTCTTTCCTCATCTTTTCCCCTTCACATATCAATCTAATGTACTAATGAGTTGTCATGATGTGAGCCTTTTTTTTCCTTTGTAGGTTCACGAAAGATGGTGGACAGTCTTCTGAGAATTTGTCTAGAAGTAAGGTATGACCGTTTCAGTTGAAGGGATTTGATGTTGGTTTGCCTTAACACATAACTATTTAGTGGTATTTCATCTCCAGATTACAAATGGACAGATTTGACTGCTTAAGTTATCTATTTTTATATTTTAGGAATATCAAGTGTAGAAAATATTTTTTGTTGAGAATGTAAATAACTTGAAGTTTTTCTGTGTATAACAACAGTCTGACAAGCAAGGCAGTGGCAAAAATAAGAAACGAGAATTAGCTTCTTCACTCCACTTACCATTTACTCAGAACCAGCATGCAGATACTGCGCACAAATCTAATGCAGAGCCAGGAACTACAAGATCTAGCTCGAGAAAGTCTAGCAAGGGTGAGGTAAATTATCTCTTGTTTTATATGTTACATGTGATCAAGGGTAAATTGCTTGAAAATCATGAATTTTAGTAAAATTCTGTACCCACAATTTTATAAATCAGCCAGAAAAACTATGATGTTAGGACTTGTTCGCAATTATGTTTCCCGGCTACCACATCAGATGGAATTTCACCAAAAAAAATAATCTCAAGTTAATTGTGAACAAATCCAAACTTTGTGCTTTTTCGCCTGATTTTTAAAGTTGCGGGACAGACCATAATTCGGCCAAAATTCATGGTTTACTCACAATTTACCCTACACACAAAATATAAGAATAGTGTTAATACTGGAGGGTGTAGTTGCATATACTTCGTTTTGCTTAGATATAAAATAATATAAAAAGAAATGATCAGCAGGAAGAGTAGCAACTAAACTATCTATTTGATTTTCTAATCGAAAATGATCAGCAAAAGAGTATTGTGGACTTGAAATGCTGAGCTCTCAAATCCTTGATTGTAACCTTAGTCTAACTAAGCCTAGTAATATTTCTAATGTAGTAGTAAAAGTTAACTTACCCGGCCTTCTCTTTGAAAGAACTAGTAATAGTAATAACCAAACCTTAATTCTGAAAACCATGGTATTTTGGTCCCTACATATGTACAAGATGCAACCAATACTCATATTCGTATCTGTAGTAGTGCCAGATGAGCCATTTAGAAAAGGCTGAAAATACTAAATCCATTTTAGGCTTTCTTACAACTGCAGCAAATGTGTTGTGAATATCTTTCTCATCGTTTTGTATGTTTATATCTTCTTAGTGCTTTGGTATATATATAATAGGGTCGTGTACGCATTTCTCGTGAAGGATATTACTGATCTAACATGAAAAATGACACAAATACATGTAACTTGCAGTTACGTGCATGCATTTTTGTCACTGAAAAGAAACTCATGTTTATTTGATAGGGTTCTAATTCTACCAATGCTCTGTCAAAGCTGACAAACCGACTTAACTTCTTAAAGGAACGACGCTCACAAATTGCAACCGAGCTCCAAAGCTTGGATAAAGGTCGCAATGAACAAGGTGGAGATCATGATCGTCGCCACCACCATCAAGACCCAAGAGGAAAACCATCTGACAGAAGCCAACATGGTGATAAAGCAAAAAAACGAGAGGAGTCTCCCAATCTCGAACAGGGAAAGTCTGAAAGCTTCACCGGAGATAAAGCTTCTTCTAAATTTCCTCCGAGGACATTTTCTAGGTGATTCATTCAATAATATATCTCTACTCTGGAGCAGATAATAATATTCATCTGTATTTTTTCATTCTTTTTTAGGGAAATTTATTTAATTGTTAATTATAGGAAATAAACTTTGGTTTTGAGGTACAATAACCTTAATAAAGATCACCAGGCTTCAAAAATGTGTTTTTCCATCGTCCATTGACCTTATCTTGAGAATAAAGTACAACGAAATGATGTCTCACATAGTGATTATTCAATCTAGTGTTTATTTGTTGTTGTATAGCAGCTGACATTTAATAATTATTCATTTTGTATGACATTGCTATGAAAAATTTGGTTCAGAACCATGTAACTATTAATTGTGAAATATACTATACTATTTAAAAAAATATAACATGTTTCGATTAAAAAATCATCTACTGTGTCCAAACAGGTCCTCATTTTCAAAATTCGTTTACCGTAACACCCGTTCTTCATAATGTACAACTTTTGATATGTTACCCTCAACCGTGTCTTGTGGTGGAAATAATTCGAAGTCATATTTTTAAGTTGTGCAAAATATTTTTGCAGATCAAGAAATGCGAAAAATAAATGTATAGTTAGCTTGGTTGACATAATGGTTGCATGACCACCAAAAATAAATACTCCCCCCGTTCCATGTTAATAGAGTCATTTTTCTATTTTGGGAAGTTCCAAGTTAATTGAGTCATTTCTATTTTTAGCAAAAAGTAATTCTTCTTTTTACTTTATTCTCTCTTCATCTCTCTTACTTTACTCTCTCTTACTTTTTTCACCATCCATTTAACACACTATTCTTAAACTCCGTGCCGAAAAGAAATGCCTCTATTAACAAGGAACGGAGGGTAATGTGTAAGCCCTAAAAGGAAAGAACAAGAAAAACGTTCAAAACATGTTTCAGTTGATCAGTTTATTACTAGTGGTCATATCGATTGGGTTGGGTGTGTTTGTCTTTTTTTCCTCCTAAAAAATGGAGTATTGCTTATAAGTGTAATTTGTAAATAAACAAAATATACGCTCTATCTATATTGGAAATTTCCACTTTTTTCATCCCAAATGTATTTGAATAGGAGTTTTACATGCAAGCAATAAGAAATATATTATCATTCAAAATTAAGCTATAAGAAGTTAATAAAGTAACACATCTTTGATTCCAGACAAAAACTTCGTTATGCAGAGCAAAATATATTCAAGAGCAAAAAGTTCTACGAGTTGAACAGATGAAAGACAAAATACAAGGTCCATTATCTAGTGTTTTCTTTTCCCTCTCACTAAATCAGCTTTTTCTTTTGGAAAAATCGTTTTAGACGCCATATTTGGGCAGCTGAAACCAGAATGCAGACTGCCAGTGACATCAAACTGTACCAAGCCACGCGAGCATTTGTTGTTTCACTAACAATTCTCATCTCGGCTTCTCTGTGATGACAATTTTAAGACATCATAATGATTTTAAAGAAAGAAATCATGCATATAGATGTATGTGTACCTGGTTTTAAGATATATAAGATTTTCATGGATGGCCTCAACTGCTCCTTCAAGTTTTCTTAGCTCAAGCTCAATACCCTACTAGAGGAGCAAAATATGTAAATCATTCTATAACCTTTGAAGCTTGCGTCTCATTCTGGGTTCCAAAAGTTTGGTTGCTTATATCTCTTTCAAACTACCACAAATTTGTTGACCAATCATTTATTAATTACAAAATGTAGGAGAAGCCTTCTTATATGTACCCAGAATGTAAGGTTTCAGGAACAGATGACTGAAGACTGACTAATACAAAAGTAGAAAAGTGAAAAAAGAAATACACATGAAATTTTTTTGGTTAAAAACATGTTTTCTACCGCAAAAGGTCAACATTTGGGTTTCCTAAAGAATGTACTAGTAAAGTAGCAAGCAATGAAAGCTCAATGTTCTCACCTCAATTTTTTCTTTTCTTGCAATTGAATCCCAATCCTTTGCATCAATACCTGTCTTCCAATCAATATTGATACTTATATCGCCAACACCTGCATTAAGGCTTTCCCGCCAAAAACAAGCCAAATAATTCCCACCCTCAGTAGTTGTAAATGCAAATTGGCCGTGTGTGACATTTTCCTTGTGGTGGAGGTTATTGCCATAAGGTGAAGTCACCTATAATAGAAACAGAATCACATTACTCAGACAGAATTGCAACAAAGGCCGATGCTATTAATGTGTTGGACAATCAGCTAGATTGATCAATAGAAAATGTAGTATCATGTCACAGGAAGGAGAGTAAAACCAAAAGGATGTGAAACCTAATGGAGGAAAAATTCTGAAACAACATCTCTAGAGTTTTGAGGTTTGTTGGCAGCTGGAAACTAGTGCAGCTATCCTATAATATGATAGCAATTTGTGATGAATTGTACTGACCATTTATGGATTGTGACTACTAGATATATTTCAAAACATTATACACAAGCAACATTAAGATAAAGATGCATGATTATTAATTACTCCTATTAGCCAACTACTGAGCACCAGGTCTCCTGAACTAGGGATACTGGACAATAATCTAATGAAAATATTAATCTTTACACAATGGAGATAAAACTAAGAGATGTTACAAGTTCAAAATGCACATACATACAAGCAACACACACATAATACTGACTAATTGACTACCCAGGCAACAACTCACTTCCCTAAATTTTAATTTTGTCCTTGCCATTTTAAAGCATATAGTAAACCATTTTAATCTGTCCAGAATATAGGTCTGGGAATCTTTGTAACATAATTATTTCTGTTGTTGGTGCAAATCCTACATGTGAATGAATATAATCAAAACAGATGAACGAACCACAAGTTTTTCTAAGGATGCAGTTATCTCTTATAGACCAAAAATTCTGGCAAAAGTTCATTAACGTCAATAACAAGGCAAATTTCTTAGCTTTTTTCATTGATATCATTAATTTCCTTAAGCTTCATTTATTACCTAAGTTTACACTGGAAGTTATATATCCTACAGAAGCAAACTTTAGCTTTGGCTAAACAATAGCACAGTTATTAGCATCTAGTAATAAAAACAGGCTGCAAGAAACAACATACATAAGATATTGTTATATTTCCCCTCACACTCTGATTCACATCTAATGTCAAATTACTTCCGATGGAGACCTTAATTTTATCACCTTGCTAGATTCTCAAAATGAGATTCTGAGGAATCTTAGAAGGAAGGCATAGTACAAGCAATGGGTAGCATTCACAGCTGACAATAGTGAGATGTTAGATATAGCTAGCTTCTATTTGTATCAACACAATCAAATGCATAATCATCTTTCAGATTTTCCGTTATATTACAGTTTCTTAATCAATAAATTAGATGTAATTTTCAGCTTCTATCTTCTAAAAATAAACCTGATAATTTATGTTTATTTTAAAAAACGAGCTTAGTACCGAAATAAACATGGCATGCAGCAAAAGGAAATCCTGAAAACCCTAACCTTAGCGGAAATGGTAGGGCCGGCGTGGACGTGGTCATCGGAAATGACGACATAATCGGCCAAAACGATGACGTTGCTCTGGATTTCTTCGGAGACGCACTTTGTGCCAGAGGCCGGCAAACTCAGCCATATGGCGTCGCTCCTCCGCAGAAGACACATGAAAACGAAGAGTAAGCCGAGGACGCCGACGTTGGCACACGCCACCATCGCTGTTTCTCCGTTGAAGATTGGGAATTTCAATCAAGCAAAAGCGGAGATTTCGAAGCTCTGGAGTTGTTGGGGATTCAGCGTTTTGTTTGGAATTTAGAGCATCCACAATTGTGGACCAGCCATAACCCAGCCACAAACTCCTCCGGCACGTCATCAGCACTAAAAATTCCTCCTCCACATCATCAGGACAAGCAACTGGACAAACAATAGTCCAACCATAGCCTAGCCACAATAAACAAAATTATAAACAACAAATAATTAACAATCACACAAAATACGGAATTAAATTTACGACACAGATACGGGAAAATTCAATAATTTCATTTAAATAAAAAAAGTACATTAAAAAAATACATAATTAAAAAAACCCCTCTTCCACACACGAATTACGGAATTACACAATTAAAAATTACGAACACGCAAATACGGAATTAAATTTACGACACAGATACGGGAAAAATCAATAATTTCATTTAAATTAAAAAAAAAATACATTAAAAAAATTACATAATTAAAAAAACATCTCTTCCACACACGAATTACGGAATTACATAATTAAAAATTACAAACACGCAAATACGGAATTAAATTTATGACACGGATACGGGAAAATTCAATAATTTCATTTAAATTAAAAAAAGTACATTAAAAAAATTACATAATTAAAAAAACCCCTCTTCCACACACAACTTACGGAATTACATAATTAAAAATTACAAACACGCAAATACGGAATTAAATTTACGACACAGATACGGGAAAATGCAATAATTTTATTTAAATTAAAAAAAAGTTAATTATAAAAAAATTACATAATTAAAAAAAAATCGGCTAGCCGATTCCGAGCCCGCAATGGCGGCTAACGCCCGCGAATCAGCTAGCCTAAATTGTCGCAATGGCGGCTAGCGGATCAGCTCGCCTATCCGAGGAGATGGAGGCTAGCTATCTAGACCATAATTATCTATCGTAGTTACTCCACATACTATTGAAATTTGAAATAATATATAGAGATCTATTTAGAACGTAATCACACGAAGTAGTCACATATTGGACTATTGAATATTAGACTATTCTAAAATAGGTATACATTTTCATTCCACGCTTTATATTTAGTACTACTACTAATTTTTATCATATTTTTAATGTGCTCGTTAAAAACAACTATCAAAGCAGAGTTGACATTGTTAATATTGTATGCAATCGCAATTAATTAAATACTCCATTAAACAATAATAAACACAAAATTATTCTTACTATATTTTTTTCCATTTTTTTATTGTCTTATAAATAAATTCTTCATAATTAGTTATAGTATATACTTTTTTTGTGTAATTTCAAGCGTGACACATGAAAAGTTTCTTTCTAATAAAATAATTACTATAATATAATCAATATGATTTAAGTGATTAAACATGTTAAAATGCATTTGACCATCAATTTCAGATCAATTCATATTGTTTTGGACTAAAAAATGCCAAATACTATAATGTATATTAAGACCAAAAATCTGATTAATGTACATGCCAAATTTGAACTCAGTCGAAATACTAGAGAGAACAAATCCACTTTGATTTTCTCGAGGCAATAAATTAACAGTTTTGGCGGAACCAAACAAATGTGCATAAATAACATTCCCACACCTTTTTTTTTTACCTTCATTGCTGAATTAGTGCAAGTTTTCCAAAAAAAATAGTAGGAATATTAATTCGGACAGGAAGACTGAATATATCCAAACCAAACATGATACCTAGTATTCTTTAAACTAATTCGTTTTTTTGGCACTTGTTTTTTTCTTCTAAAAGTGTCAAGTAGCAGGGTTGATTTTGTCTTAGCAATGAACTAGGATTGGTAGTTATTTTCTAATTTTTAAATTTGTCAGTTTAATAACCGATTTTCAGATCTGATTACTTCATAATTAAATTTTGAAATTTTCCCTACCTCTTGGATTTAGTCAATGAATGTTAATTATGACTGATTAATACATAATTATTGTTTCTTAATATTAATAGGCAAATTGATGTTTGAAGCGTTGGTATACTGATAATTTGTTCCCGATCAAGTATATTCGAGTAAATGGAATTAATTACCAACAAACTTTGGTGAAGGAATAACAAGCGAATAAATAAGAATTGTCAGTTATTTAAGAAGGGAACTTAAACGAATAAATACGTACAAATTGATTTCTGTTATGGTGTGCAATTAAGTTGCTATAAAAATATACTACTCCATTAGATACGACGACTCCAAAGAAAGAGAACTCAAAAGAAAAAGACAGTGACACAGCTAAGAGCATCCCTATCCTGCTCTTGCCAAAGAGCATGGATGTGGGCTCGGACTCACATTTATTAATATTTTACTCTCTATTCTTCCGTAAGAGCACAACACCCGCATCCATACTATTCCGCAAAAGCATGCTCAAGGGTCCCATCATTCCATTATTCAATTTAAATACTTCAATTACTAAAAACATTTCCACAATATTAAAATGCATTAAAAATACCCGATACCATTACAAATTACTAAAAATTTAAAAATTACATAATTAAAATCCTAAAAATTAAAAATTACATTATTAAAAATCCTAAAAATTGAGATTGAGAGAGTTGTTTGGTATAGTGTCATTTTTTTGTGTTTGGAATGAGAGTATTTATAGATGAAAGTATGAATTTTAGGGTAAAAATAATGAAAATATAAATTAAAAGTGTGGAAAAAATGGATATATTTTATTAGGAAGTGGAAAAATATTTTTTTTATTAAAAATTTGAATTTTTCAGATTTTTTCAAATTTTTTTAAAAAAAATAATAAAAATTGATAAATCAACGGTCAATCAGAGCATGCCACGTCGGCTGCTTGTGCTCTTGCCGTTGGCAAAAGCACGCCCGTGCCAACGGCAAAAACACAGCGGCGGACAGCAGGGTGCCGCGCCGTCGGCAAGGACAACGTCCTTCCCGAAGAGCACCTTTGGGGATGCTCTAAGGAAATAAAACCACGTTCTATGATATCAGTGTAAAAGTTTTGGACATGTGATTTGATTCACAAAATGAAATAGTAGTAGTATAAAAAAGGAGAGATAAACAAAGTACCCAGTCTCATGTACTTTCCTCAATAATTTTAATAAATTAATTAATTGTGTTGTGAGTTTAAAATATATTTTAATATGAATTTTATTTTTATAGTAAATCTATAATAAGATACTATGAATGAAATAGGTGGGCATGGATTACATTTGTTAATTGTAGGAGACTTTAAATAAAAAATCCAAAATGATAAAATAAAACTGTTAGTATTTTCGAGCGATGTATAATTATCAGAAAAATTATAAAATTTAGTTAAATTCTTGTCTGTCCATAATTTTAAAATCAACAACAAACCAAAAATTTTGATTTGTTCGCAATTATTGTAAGATATTTTTTTTTCTTGAAATCGTAGTTGCTGTGGCATCAAAAAAATGGTCTCATCAAATTAAATAATGCCGTTTAATTAAAAAAAATCAACAACACAAGTGAGTTGATTTTTCCATGTTGCAACAATTGATTTTGATGATTTTTTCGACTTATTTTTAAAGAGTCGAGACTAAACGGGCGGCAACAAACGTCAAAAAAGTGAAAGGTATTTTTAAATACACTCATCACCAATCACTCATCACCCATTCGCAATGCCGCTGCGTTTATTGCCCACAGCCATCACCATCACACTAGCATTCTTTATCACCACCATTGCCCCGGCCGCCGCTGCTTCGGCGGTCGGAGATGCCGGAATGCGGAGGGACGGGCTGCGGGTGGCGTTTGAGGCTTGGAACTTCTGCAATGAAGTTGGCGCCGAGGCCCCCGGCATGGGGAGCCCCAGAGCCGCTGATTGCTTCGATCTCACTCAAGGTGACACATTTGGGATCATTTTTAATTTTTTAATATAATATATAAGACTCGACTTAAAAAACATTGATGTGATTTACAGGCATGGGTCCCGTAACTCACAAGGTGTCCGAAGCGGACAACAGGTTGGGAGTGGGGACACCGTTCCCGGGTTTGAGCCCGGGAGCGGTGAACGACCCGGACCTATACGCGGCCGCGAAGGAGATTTATCTCGGATCGTTATGTGAGGTCTCCGACAGCCTGGAGCCGTGGCAGTTTTGGATGGTGATGCTCAAGAATGGAAACTACGATACCCGATCCGGGCTGTGCCCGGAGGACGGGAAAAAGGCGCCACCGTTTAAGCCAGGAAGATTTCCGTGTTTCGGGAAGGGGTGTATGAATCAGCCGACCTTGTACCACCAGCCAACCGGGTTGTATGAGGACGGGACGTTGTTGAGAGGCGGATTCAACGGGAGTTACGACACGAGTTCGAATTCCACCAATGCTGGCTCTTATTATGAAGTTGTGTGGGAGAAGAAAGTTGGGAGTGGGAGTTGGGTTTTCAATCATAAGTTGAAGACTTCTAATAAGTATCCATGGCTTATGCTTTACTTGAGAGCTGATGCAACAAAAGGATATTCTGGGGGCTACCATTATGACACTAGAGGAATGCTCAAAATTGTAAGAATTTTGATTTTTTTTCTAAATCAATAATGATATATTGATTCTGTTGAGATATGATACAAAGAAGAATAATTAGTTAGACAATGATGGTGATTGTTTTTGCATTGCAGCTGCCAGAGTCCCCAAATTTCAAAGTGAAACTGAGTTTGGACATCAAGAAAGGGGGAGGTCCGAAGAGCCAGTTCTACCTGATGGACATAGGGAGCTGCTGGAAAAACAGCGGCGCCCCGTGCGACGGCGATGTGGAGACCGACGTGACCCGGTACTCGGAGATGATCATCAACCCAGCAACTCAGGCGTGGTGCAGCCCCACCAACATCGGCAACTGCCCCCCGTACCACATCACCCAGGACGACACCAAGATACACAGAAACGACACTGCCAACTTCCCTTATGGAGCCTATCACTACTACTGCGCACCTGGCAACGCCAAGCACGTGGAGAAGCCATACAGCACCTGCGATCCCTACAGCAACCCGCAGGCGCAGGAGCTGGTGCAGTTGCTTCCTCACCCCATTTGGAAAGACTATGGCTACCCTACCAAGCAGGGTGACGGATGGGTGGGAGACGGGCGTACCTGGGAGCTCGACGTTGGAGGCCTTTCCGGTCGGCTCTACTTCTATCAGGATCCGGATACTGCTCCTGCAAGAAGAATATGGACATCTCTTGATGTGGGGACTGAGATTTTTGTTAGTAATCAAGAAGTTGCTGAATGGAGTCTCAGTGAGTTTGATGTCATTAGCGCTGCACACAACATTATTTTCAAAAAAAGTAAGCAAGCAAGCTTGCTTTTCCTCAATATAATTAATTTTCTGCCTTAAAGCCACAAACAACATCATCTGGTATATTGATGTTCTAGTTATTTCTCTAGCCAAATGTTCCTCTGTCAAAACATGGCAAAACCACCATCAATATCTAACAGCAGGTGGTTGCCAAATTGCAATCTCAGACCAACTAACTTATCTTTTAGCTCGGACAGATCTATTTGCAGTAGAATACAAGATTAAGTAGTTGCGGGTCAAAACCTGGATCTCTGGTTAGTCCCAGGTAATTGATGGAGAACAGAAGCATATCTGCAACTGCAAATGGAAGGTAGTAAAAGCCAGTTTAACTCTTCGGTTGCTATGTAGAAGTGAAAGATGCAATGGCATCCATTTCTTGTTGCAAGATGAGAGCGTCAACAAATGTGTCCAGATCCTCGCCCTCCATTATATCATCTATTGCGTGACTAGTGATGCCAACTCGATGGTCAGTTACACGACCTTGGGGGAAATTATATGTACGGATGCGTTCTGATCTGTCGCCACTACCAATCTGTTGAGTGCAGAAAAACACTATAAAAAATATGCATAATGATCTTCTATCAATAGGCCAATGCTTCAAATTAATAGGCTTCAACTTGAAGACCATCATTACCTGTTCTGTTCTAAGTTTTGAACGATTTGCATCAAGCCGAGTCCTTTCCAACTCATATAACTTCGCACACAATACATTAAGTGCTTTGGCCTTGTTCTGATGAAACAATAAATAAACGAGAAAATCAGACACAGGTAATCAAGAGGCATGAATTAAATCTGGTTGCATGTGACAATCTTCATAAATTTATCATGCTTAACATCAAAACACGTGTAAAAGATTTGTGAATAGTGAAGCAGAACCTTATAGTATAAGTAAAACGAAAAGGTACATTAACTCACAAGTATTTTGGTTCAGTATATAAGCGAATACAATATTTTCTTTGTAGAACAAAGAGAAAGTGCAGTACATATTTTAATGGATTGTATAATTATGTTTCATGAAGTTGCAAGCATTACAAAATAGATCAGTTCCACTTGTAATACAACCAGTTGGAAAAGAAGCTTGAGAAAAAAAATGCTTCTAAACTTGAAACTTACGTAGAACAAAGCTACTCAGATAACCTAAACCTTAAAAGTGGAAGATAAATGGACATAATTCTTTCTACAGTATATAAGTTATCCAAATTAAAGGAATACTGGTGAACTTGAGGATTCGTTCCATTAGTATAATATGGTTGCACATGTTCATATCACAAACTCATCTTAAAATGCATAACAGTGTAGTGCACATGACAAGCATCTATACATTATCATGCCATTTATACAAACTTAAATTGTAATAACTGACTGTCTCATAGATGACCAAATCCTCAGTTGTTAGTGCCAATCATTTTTAAGCAAACAACTAAGAATTATTAGAATGAAATCCAGCATGTCATTACTCAATGGCACAATTACTGCTGGGTAATATTATAACAGTCCTGTATGGCAACAACTAACCCAGTTGGCATATGAGTAATCCTGACGGCACTATCAGTGGTGTTTACACTCTGACCACCTGAACCACCAGACCTGTATGTATCAATTTTTAGGTCTTCACATTCCTGATTTGGACATCCACCTCCAGAAGGTTCAAACAATGCAATTGCAGACTCAAATTAGTAGGCATTAATGTCTAATGATTGAGAAAAGTGTCATTCTTAATATGTTTTGCTAACATTTTTGTTACATGTGGGAACATAACTTTAAATGGAATGGATTTGGACCTGATCTGCTAGAGGAAGAATAACAACAGATACGGCACTTGTATGAACTCGCCCAGATTTCTCAGTCATCGGAACTCGTTATGAAAGAATGGTATTAATATCATCTGATGAAATACAGAAGACAAATAAATAAAAATGCAGATAGATTTGGAGTATGAAAAACCTGCACTCTATGAATTCCACTCTCAAATTTCAGCTTTCCATAAACATCTGCACCAGAGATTGCGGCACTAGCCTCCTGAGGAATCATAAAACATTTCGAAGAACAATAGCATGTGAGGCTGAAAATATGAAACACAGTCGTAGGCACATGGAATCTAAAGTATACTCAACCAACCTTATAACCTTTAACGTCGGATTCTGCCACACCAAGAACTTCAAACCTCCAACCCTTATTCTGTGAGTACTTCTCATACCTAAGTATTTGAATGATAGAGTCATGAAATGCAAGAAAAACAGCACTTGAAATATCAATCAAACCACAGAATCAGGAGTGTACATTTTAAAGATATCCATCGCAAATAAAGAAGCCTCTTCCCCTCCAGTTCCTATAGCAAACTTCAAGAGTAATTAGGACTACGTACGGAGCTTCAAAAGCATGAACCAAGAAGAGAACACACTAAGAATCTAAGATACAGATAAGCATTGTCATTTATAACGTCTACCTGCTCTGACTTCCAAGATGCAGTCACGTTCATCGACGCCATCCTTCGGTAGTAATGACTTGAGCAGCATATACCGCAGACGCTCCTCTTCTTGAGAGGCCTGCCCTAATACATCAGCAGCCATTTCACGCATGTCTTTGTCTTCCTCAGCTTCATCAATCAGTGATTTTAGGCCCCCAATCTCCTGCAAAATCAGGAACATAGATAAGCTCAACTGTACACAACGAAGAAAATGAACATCATGCTAATACCTGCAGCTTCTTTCTCAATTCAGAAACCACATCAATTGTATGCCGGAGCTTCTTCAGCTCTTTGTTGGCCGTCGAATACTCTTCCGGCGAGGCATCCGGCTATCTTTCACAAAAATTAGACAATTTTTTATACAGAGGAAATTGATCGAACAGGTAATAGGAGTGAACGGAATGGAATGGAATGGAATGAAATGAAACGAAACGAAACGAAACGAAACGCGTATATCACCTGGTTGAGAATCGCCTCTAATTGAGCTGTCGATTTTCAATAGCTGATAGTTTCTGTTCCATGATGTTGATGAGATCGTTGGAGAGTTGGGGCTGGGATTGGGACAGTGCAGCTCTGGCGGAGTAGAGACGGCGGAAGAGTGTTTTCGCAGTCAGGAGGTGGATACGGTGGTGCTGCGGCGGCCGGTAAACAATTATGGGGCGATTGAAGAAATGCGAGTGAAATTCATGGAGTTTCGATTTCCAAAATGCTGCTCGTTTGCTCATCGTGATCCGTTTGAATATCAATTCTCTATTTGAATATTAGACCATCAACAATACAAATAGCTCCGCCGTAACCTAGATACAAATTCCTCCTGCCACATCAGTAACACTAAAAACCATTCCTGCCACATCATCAGGACAAACAACTGGACAATCAATAGCCCAGTCATAGCCTAGCCACAATAAACAAAATTATAAAAATAAATAATTAACAATCACACAAAATATGGAATTAAGTTTACGACACAGATACGGGAAAACTCAATAATAATATTAATATTTAAAAAGTACATTAATTAAAAATAAGTACATTAATTAAAAAAAATTACATGAATCTAAAAAAAACTCCTCCTCCACACACGAGCCCCCCGGCCTCCGCCTCACTCCTCGCCGCCGTCGCCGTCGCCGCTATCCTGGACCCCCAAATCTGCGGCATCTGAGCCTGCAGCTGAGCCCCCCACCTGTGCCGCGGCGGGATTCAAATCCGCCCGCATACTCACGAGCATTGCGTGAAGAAAACTCTTCTCCTCGGGGTCAGTTGCCGCCATCCATTCGGCCAGGATCTTGTACATCTGAGTTCGCGCTTGTTGACGCGCGAAGAAGAGGAGCTCGGGTGTCGACCCGACAACAGGGGGGGTGCCGACTGGACCTCCCGGGAGGTCTGGCGAGCCCGTTGCGCCCGCCTTTGACCAACCGGGCGAGTGCGGCGAGCAAACGCGGGAGGGGACGGGAACTCATGTGCATCCTCGGGGAGGTCGTGGGAACCGCCACTGCTGCCGCCGCGGTAATCACCGGTATAGTTCAGGCATTGCTTCTTCGGCAAGCCAGCGTCGACACCAGCCCAAAACTTCTCGGAGTCCATCAGCACCTCATAGCAATTCCAGTAGGTGAACTTCTTGTAAAGCCCGGGCACGGGGAAGGCTTTCTCCGCCATCCTCCTGCAGTCCTTGACAAACTCGTATTTATAGTGTTGTGATTGGTATGTTGATGTGCATAATTGTTGAGTTTCTGTGCTCAAAATGGTTATTTCCAGCCAATTACTCTGTGTTTTGGAGTTCATGTGTTTGTTGAGTGTTTTAGGCAAAAATAGGTGAAAGTGGAGCAAAAAGAGAGCCATCCGGTCGGGTGAATATCATGTGGTTAAATGCCACCCGGCCGGGTGTCAACGCGATGCCTATCGGAGTCCAGAAGCTGCCGAGTAAGTGCGACCCGGCCGGATGAATTTCCTTTGCAACAATTCCACCCAGCCGGGTGGCTCTTTTATAACGTGAGGACTCCAGAGACTTCTACCCGACCGGGTGGATTTTATGTTGAATAATTCCACCCGTCCTAGTCCGTCGAACTGACGATTTTTTAATCCAGACGCGATTTTAGAAGGGAAAAATAAGAGAGAAGAGCTAGGGCAACTCGAATTCATTCTCTCCCAGCCCCAAAAACACACACTCTCTCTTTAGGAAGCACTCTTGGAAGAAGATTGAAGATTCAAGCTTCAATTTCTCCGCCAATTGTAATCCGTATCATGAATTACGTTGTTTCCCTTATTTTTTTGTTTGTTTTCTACTTTGAACATGAGTAACTAAACCTTTCATGTAGAATTATTGGTGAAGATGCATTGATTCATAGTTTTAATCCAATTGATTTCGTTTTATATTGCTCTTGCAATTGTTTGAATTATTCTTATGCTTTTTCCTATCAATTGCTTGATCACCAATTGGGAGTGTATGGTTTCTTAGAGTAATCGGGAGATGAAATAATTAATCTTGAAAGAGGAATAATTCACACATTTATTCAATAAAACTCGGGAGAGTTATGATTCTGAGTAGGATCATTAATCTAATCAAACTGTTAGGAGTTAGATCTAAGAATTAGAAGGGTACTTCAATTATTACATCTAATCTACAGATTTCTCACCTCGGGAGGGGGTTTAATCTACAATTGTGATTGATTCATCAATTCTGGAGACTTTAAATGGTAAATCGGTTTTAATTGGGTTAGGCTATGAGTTGTGCATCGGATCCTTGAATTTTGCATATTTCTCCATCATCTTACACAACTTGCTTAATTGCTTTCTTGTTTAAGTGTTCTATTTTAATCTCTACATTTACATGTTTTCAGTAGTTGTTAGTTTTAAAACCAAAATTTCTGATCGTCTGGATAGTAGTTGACATTAGTTCGTGGTACTTAGGTTGACACTTAATTGTCTCTGTGCGATACGATATACTCTTGCTTGCTATTTGCTACGATAACCCCATACACTTGCGGGTATTATTTGGGTAAAATAAAGTTGAGTCAAGTTTTTGGCGCCGTTGCCGGGGACAATTTTGTGTTATATAGCTTGATATCGTGATAATAATCAAGATTACTACTTCAGATTTTACTCCTTTATTTTTTGTTTAAATATTTTTTTTTTGAGTTCTCACATTTGTGTTTCTTGTTTAGGTGTATGCACACACGTTCTAAAGGCTTGCCTCTAGAACCTTTCGACTCTGAGATCGAAGCATCGAACCGGAAGAGGAACGCATATAGGAGGCTCACGCAGAAAATTCACACTTCTTCGCCTACCCGAGCAGGAGCATCTTCAGATCAGAGGGATCTTTCACCCATCTGATCACCAGTTCAGGATCATATTCAGTTTGATCCCGTTTCTCCTAGTCTGATGGAGAACGAAGAAGGTAACAACGGCCTACCACCACCTCCGCCCACTAATGTCGAGCTTCTACGGCAGCTGGAGGAGCCGCGTCAACAAGTCACCAGCAGGCTGCGACGTTCTCCGCGTCCGTCCACTTCCTCCGTGTCGGGCTGTCGTCACCAGCCGGTTGCGACGACTCGCCGACCACCCTCTTCCCTTTCTTCTTCTTGGGCACGCCCCGACCCCGCCCTACTCCCCCCGTTTGAACAGGAGTGTCCGCATCCCCGAGATCTATTCCCAACTCTTCTAAGGAGAAGGTCTCAAACCCAATGAACTGCGTCTCCACTGGGGTCGATGTGTGCGAAGAAGCAGCAACAAAATCAAAACTGGGGCGATAGACGTTGTCCCCCTCCGGCGTCCCCTGCATCGCCGGCTGTATCCCGGGCATCATCTGCATCCCGGGTGCCTACCCCGGCATCATCTGCATCCCGGGTTGCATCCCCAATACCCCCTGCCCGCCCGGCATCGCCGGCCGGCCCTGCATCGCCGGCCCCCCGGCATCCCCTGCCATCCCGGCATACCACCCTCGGATGCCATCCTGTCATCATCTGCTGCCAAGGGTACATGTTGTAGTACCCGGCCATCGGACCCCATCCACCTCCCACAGGTACCGTGAGAGTTCGAGACCCGCTCGTCCCTGGAGTAGGCTCGTTGTTGTGCTCCATTTCACGTTGTTGCTATTGTACAGAAATTAAGATAGAGAAATACTCGTTAAAACAAGTGGTGCAAATGAAAATGACATGCAAATCGCGTATATTTAGTGTTTCGAAAATTAAATAATAAAAAAATCCGCTTGCCGATCGCTCGCCGATCGGGAGCCTGCAATGGCGGCCAGCCGATCGGCCAGCGGTCTGGAATCGGCGTGCGCTCGCCGTTTTTCTCGTCGATTTGGAGCTCGCCGGCTGCAATGGTTCGGCGAGCGGACCGACGAGCGCCAACGATCGGCTAGCCAGTGGGCTCGCCGCCATTGCGAATGCTCTTAAGATCAAAATATTTTGTGCCAGGTCACGGGTTTCACTTGGGAATTTTATTTTGTTTAGAGCATCCGCAATGGCGGACTTCTGCGCGGAATTCCCACGGACGTCCCGGAATTCCGTCGCGGACGTCCGCCATTAGGCGTGCCCGCCACAAATACGGAATTGGGCTGAGGACGTTGCAGGTTCGCGGCGTTAAGCGGAATTCCGCGGGGACGTGCGCCATTGCGTCGACTCTCGCGGAATTCCGCGCGGAATACCGCTTTATTTCGTTTTTTTGTAATATCTATATATACCACTCGTTGAACTTCGTTTCATTTCGCACCACTTGTTTTAACAAGTTTCTCTCTCTCTAAATTTCTTTTATATAATAGTAATGGCTGGTAGTGGTAGTGGTAGTGGCCATCCCGAAGACATAATGGCTCCGATTTGGGCACGTGTGCGGGAGGCCGCAGCGAGGGAAGAACAAGAGGCCTCGGCGCCGGCGGTGCCTCGACCCATCCACCGTCGCACTATAGTACCCCGCGACCACCTCGCTGCCCACCGTCGGTTGTACGAGGACTACTTTGCGCCGGAGCCACGGTTTGGGGAGACCCTATTCCGGCGACGGTTTAGGATGCAGCGGCCGCTGTTTATGCGTATCGTTGGTGCTTTGGAGCGTCGATATGGGTATTTCAGGGTGTGGGAGGATGCAGTGAGTAAAACCGGCCACACACTGATTCAGAAGTGCACTGCCGCACTCAGGCAGTTGGCGTACGGAGGTGCGGCGGACATGTTCAACGAGTACCTCCACATCGGCGAGTCGACAGCCCGCGACTGCCTGAAGTATTTTTGTCAGGGCGTTAGGGAGATATTCGGGGATAGGTATCTTCGGAAGCCTATCACCGAAGATTGTCAGGCTTTGCTGGATATGCACGGAGCTCAGCACGGCTTCCCGGGGATGCTGGGCAGCATAGATTGTATGCACTGGGAATGGAAGAACTGTCCCGCTGCTTGGAAAGGGATGTACACTACCGGTTTCAAGGCCAAGAATCCCACGATGATCCTTGAAGCGGTACCTGACTACCGGTTGTGGATATGGCATGCCTATTTTGGAGTAGCCGGGTCGAACAACGACATAACGTCCTCCAGTAGTTGCCCCTTTTCAACGACCAGTGCATGGGCGTCGGTCCGGCCGTCAACTTCATCGCCAACGGCAACTAGCACAACATGGGCTATTATTTGGCGGATGAGATATACCCAATGTGGCCCGTCTTTGTGAAGACGATCAGATGCCCAACGGATGCGAAGAAGGTATACTTTGCGCAACGTCAGGAGGCAGCGCGCAATGATGTGGAGCGGGCATTTGGTGTGCTTCAGGCTCGATGGGCGGCAGTGAAGGGTCCATCACGGCTGTGGTACGTTGACAGCATCGCCGACATCATGTACGCATATACTATCATGCACAACATAATCGTCGAAAATGAAGGTCCAGCATTGACCGATTGGGCCAATAATGATGTTGATGCTGCGGGTCCAAGCCACGGCGTGGCCACTAGCAATGTACGCATGGGGATTCCCCATGACGACGTCAATCGAGTCCGTGCATTTGCCGACATGCGCCAAAAACAAGCCCACGTTCGACTCCAGAACGATATTATTGAAGAAGTGTGGCAGCGTAGAGGTCGTCGTTGATGTAGTTTTTAATTATTGAAATGTTTTTTTTTTATTTGGAGAAATGTACTTTTCTTATTTTAATAGAATTTTTTCCTTATTTTCGTCGAAATTTTAATTATGTAAATTGTTTACTTCCGAAAATTGTTTAATATGTGAATTTGTGATTTTTTTAATGTGGGAATTCCGTCGGGAATTCCGCAGGGGAAGTCTGCCACTGTGCAGTGGGAATTCCGTATGACGTGACAGAGCAATGAGAAGTTCTTATGACGTGACAGTAGGTGTTTTTGGGAAGTCCGCGTGGAATTCCGCCGGGACATCCGCACCACTGCGGATGCCCTTAGAGCATCCACTATAAGGCCGCCACTATAAGTGGACACTTCCAATAACCCCGAAATTTTATAACCAATTTTCATTTTAATTACACAAAATTCGAAACTACTTCTTTCTCTCTTCTTCCTTCTTCCTTCTCCAATCTCCCTCTAAACCCTAAAAATGTCGAAAATTAAAAAAAAATTCGCATGGGGCGGCCGGCGTGCCGATCGCCGGCGCACTATAGGCGCGGCGATCGGGGACCGACGCGTCCTCGCACAAAACACGCCGAAGCCTCTTCCGCCCCGGAAATTTTGTCCGCCTCGGGGCGGACGTCCTTCCTACTATAATCCGGAGGGGCGGCGGCGGGAAGGGGGCGGCCAGCGCGCCGCCCCCTAGTGGATACCCTTAATTACGTGTTGTCTTTGGACTCCTACAATTAGATTAATAATCCAAATACCATTTATTTGCCGGCCAATCATTTTGATATTGGAGAATGATAATTATTAGTACTAGTACGGTAATGCTAGTAATTTATTTTAATTATAAAGTTGACCTATTTATTCAATTTTTGATAATTTTTTATTTCATTCTCATCTAATACTAATATTGCAAAGTTTACACGCGATGAATCATTATCCAAACTGATAATCAATTTACAAATTCACAAGAAAACAAAATCCAACCATTAATCTGGTATGGGCGTTGAGGATTGAGCTGCACCAATACTCCGTCTTCTTAATCTTTGCGTATTCCAATTTTCTCTCTATCCGCAAAACCTCATTTTTCCCCTTTCGTGCACACTCCACCAATCTCTGAAGCAGAGCATCCAACGCTTTTTCTATCAGAGTTGAACAAACATGTCGGAGGTACTACTGTTGCCACTTCTTTCTTCATTATCCATCTTAAATTTCACTTCCTACTCAATTTTGAATTTGAAATTTTTTATTTCTCCGATTGCTTGATTTGCGATGCATTACTTGGACTAAATTACGAATTTTCACTCTCTTTTACTGATGTTTTTGGTTTTTGGCAGCCAACTAAAACACCCGTGGTTCCTAAAGAAGGTGAGCTTATCTTTCCACAATATTTTTGTTGTTGCTGATATTTGAAATATGCTTATATATTTGGCAGTTGTTATTAATTGATTGTTATTGGCTACTTCTGATTTTTCTTTTTCTCTTTGTAGAAGAGAAGTCTGATGCGGCTGGAGCTACTACTTCTGCTGGGTTACCTTCTGGGCAGAGAAGGGAAGCCACTCCTGCAGTTTCTGGAATGCCGAATCCATTTGATTTCTCGGCTATGACAGGATTGCTTAATGTATGTATGCTTTTCAGTTCAGGAATTTTGTGGAATATAGAGTGCTTCTGCCCAATTGTTCTATCTGTTAAAAACTAGAAGAGTTTTAGTTTGCTCTTAGTTATCTTCCGATAGCACTACGTCTCTCAAGTCTCAACGCTAGCGATTAACCTGTAGTAGTTTCATTAAATCTGTATGATACTGCTGCAATTGTGGTCAAAGTGGTTATGAATTTACCGAGTTTTCATTATAGAACGCTTGGCCTAATGTTACTCCCGATACTTTTCCAAATTATAAGCTCATATCAATGTTTACTTTCAGCTTTTGGTGGATCAATTTGTGTAGATCCCTACCTGCTCTTGGCTCGAACTGTTAAATGACAATACAGGCTGTTTAGTACTCCCTACATCCTTTGTATTGGGTCATACTCCCTCCGTCCCTCAAATATTGTCCCACTTTGACCCGGCACGGGTTTTAAGAAATGTAATGAAAAGTGAGTTGAAAAAGTTAGTGTAATGTGGGTCCTACTTTTATGTAGTTTTATAATAAAATGTGAGTAGGAATAAGTTAGTGGAATATGAGGTTCACTACAAAAAATGGTAAAAAGTGAAATGAGACAAATTTTGTGGGTCGGACGGAAATGGAAAAATGGGACAAACTTTCAGGGACGGAGGGAGTATTCTTTTTTGGGCCGTCCTATTATAGTTGGATCATTTCCTTTTTTTCCCAAAAGACAACACTCTTCATCTCTCTTGCAGTCTTACTTATTCTCTCACAACTCTCCTACTTTATTCTCACTCAACTTAACTCATCAATTATTTATTCCTTAATCTCTTGGTCCAAAAGAAATGCTCCAACAATAATGGAACGGAGGGAGTATTTTTTATTTCTTCCAACTTGAGCATTATAATTTTTGTTTAGTATGTCGAAGCCCGAAGGTCAAACTGGAAATAAGACGGTGCCTTGTGAACAGTAAATCTTATGACACTCGTACTTATCTTATTTTAATATCTTATGCTGTTTGCTAAGCTCTATTGTGTATTGGCAGGACCCAAGCATTAGAGAGCTAGCTGATCAGATAGCTAAAGATCCTTCATTCAATCATATGGCAGAGCAGCTACAGAAAACATATCAAGGGGGTACAGTTGAAGAGGGCATTCCCAACTTTGATCCTGAACAATACTACTCAACCGTGCAACAAGTCATGCAAAATCCACAATTCATGAGCATGGCAGAAAAGCTTGGTAGTACATTAATGCAGGTATTTATTGGTAAATTTGGTATTGAATTCTTGAATATCTTTTAAGCATCATTGAAGATGTGGATGTCATTAGCAACTTCATCATCCTTTTGCTTTATCCTTCTTTAGGATCCAGCCATGTCTGGAATGCTTGAGAGTTTGACAAATCCAGCCAATAAAGGACAACTTGAAGAACGAATGGCACGTGTAAAAGAAGATCCGTCTTTGAAGCCTATTCTTGATGAGATCGAGAACGGTGGTCCAGCTGCAATGATGAGGTCTTACACTTTTACTAGTTTCATTGTTGATTCACTTGTGGACTTTCACTTCTTTTATGTGGCAGTCATATATTTGCATGGTTGATGAATTGATGGAAGCGTTGTTTTTATATTACGTTGTAAGTTCATTTGGATGTCAATTTGTTGTCATATATGTTTTCCTGTGGATTCTAATAGATGATCACACTGAACTCCTCTGTCTGTGTTCTCATATTTCAGTTAGATGCAGTTATTTAGTAATCTTGGGATCATCCAAAGTAATTTCCAAAGCATGTATGTGAAGGATTACCTTACAAGAACTGTCTATAAACAGCCAGAAAACCAAAACTTAATAGATAGTAGATACTACTATTTGTTAAATATGTATTGTTGATGCCTATGGTTCCAGCCCATATAGCCCCAAAAATATGTGAAATTTCGTATTTAAATATAAAATTGGATCATTCTTGATATGTTATTCTTGTATTCTTCTATCGGAGATTACAAATCTTTGTTTGTTGTGTTCACTGTCGAACCACCTATTTTTTCTGACTCTTCCATTCTGTGATTGTATTATCCATCAGGTACTGGAATGATAAAGAGGTTCTTCAGAAGTTGGGTGAAGTGATGGGAATGGCCGCTGTAGGAGAAAGTACCACATCTGCTGGTGATGCTGCTGAAGACGAAGAGGAAGTGAATGATGAGGAATCTATTGTTCATCACACAGCTAGTGTTGGTGATGAGGAGGTATTTGTCTGTGTTAATACTCCAATACAATTTATATTTAGCCATAGTTTGCAATAAGATTGCGGGATGTCTTTGAATGTCTTTACATGTTTTCATGGAAAAATAGGGCTTGAAAAAGGCTCTTTCTGATGGTGCTGATAAGGATGAAGAAGATTCTGAGGGAAGAACTGCACTGCATTTTGCTAGTGGATATGGCGAGGTATTTAAGACTTATAGAATCAACATCATATTAACCTTCTATATATGTATTTGATGTTGGATTGAGAGACTGGCTTTTCCTATGTTCTTTTGTTCTTGTTGATTTATGAAGGTTCCATTGAATGAATAAAGACTTTGCCTGGATCTCTTTCATTTTGCAGTTACAATTAATATGTTTTCTGCTCTAGTATTGTTCTGATTCCTTATGTCTTCTCTTCCTTATAACTGATAGAATCACCTTTTTTGTGATTCCAGGTTAACTGCGCACATGTTCTTTTGGAGGCCGGAGCAAAGGTTGATGCTCTGGATAAGAACAAGAACACTCCCCTCCATTACGCTGCTGGTTATGGCAGGAAGGAGTGTGTGGAGCTACTGCTAAAGAACGGTGCTGCTGTGTAAGCAACCCTTTTATGCATTGTGAAAAAGATATACTGTAATTCCGATGCCCTGAACCGAGCTGACCTCGTTCATGCTTGTTGCAGTACTCTCCAGAACTTGGACGGGAAGACACCTATTGACGTTGCTAAACTAAATAACCAGAGCGATGTACTCAAGCTCCTCGAGAAGGATGCATTTCTATAAGCTGGAGGTTGCAACTGTAAGTTTTCTGCTATTAGACTTGTCTACTTTCATGAGCAGACGAGTCTTGGGATGCCGACTTGATTTGTTGCTGTTTTAGTTCGATTACATCGATCTTGTCCTCATGGAATGGCTGATGTTTGTATTATTATAGTTCCTGCCATGAATAATCACTCCATAGTTTGATCCAGCGAGTGATTAGATAATAAGAGTGGGTTCTTTTTCATTTTGTGTTTCCTTATGTACAATCAAGATCAGATCATGGTAGGTTGGACTACAAAATTATTATTTTCACATTTTACATCTTTACTTACTTTTGGGCTATTGTTTCTAGTTACTTGTGGCTGGAAGAAATTAAATTATAAATTAACTCCTATAGAAAGGAGGAAATTACAACTGGTTAAGAGGGTTCGAACTCGACACCTCATATAATAATGCATCGTTACTTGGGCTTGCATCGTTACTTGGGCTTGCATGGCTGTTTAGTGCTGGTCTTCATGCTTCGTTATTTTGAGATAAAATAAATCATCATTAATATATCCATTGTTCAATTGTCTTTTTTCTCCTTTTATTACTACTGAAATTACCATTTTTTCTGTCTATATTAAAATATTTTTCTCAACTTAATACATTAAACAACCAATATCAAGTGTCATCTTCTCTGAATGAAGTGAATACTAATTAATGTTTAAAAAAGATGCATAATTAATATAATTAATTTGTTTATGGAAAATTGCTTTGTCTAAAACTATCGTTTGTGATCTAAATCATCTGAAAATCTTTAAAATCTCACGATGGAATAAGCGTCTATAAATAATGGATTGATCTGAGGTTATTTTATGGTATAATATGCAAATTCACGAATTTAATGCAATTTCTATTTATTTTTTTACTGTGGATCTATAAAATTGGTGTATAAACACAAACTTTTACTCCATGTAGTAGTTTTTTAGATCATTTCTAGATCTAGATTTTTGGTAAATCGAAATTGGCATTGCGTCGGAGATATATGATGTGGTGAGCTCATCCACACTAAAAATGGGCTCCCTAGGTCCATTTTACTTGCACTTTTATGTTTTGGCTCATCTCAAATTCCTTACAATGTTTCTATTATAAGTAATAATTATGGTATTATATAAATATATTAGAGTTAATTAAGTGGTCTATTATCAAATGATCTCCTATTACATTTAAAATATTAATTTAACTTTATTAAAAAATCATTCTCAATTTTACAACCTAAAAATTAAAAGTGCAAGTAACACGGGACGGAGGGAGTATTAGCTACCATAAAAAAGTCCGCTATATATATAAAAAATGTTTGTTACATGCTAGTATTAGTTAGCACATTTAGGGGGTAATTATTTGTTTGTTCTAGACTATATTTAACATTCCATAAGTGTACTGGACTTTTTTTTTTATTTCAGTTTGGGAAAGACGCGTGACCCTCATGCGTCTCCCGTTAATAAAACACATGACGGAGATGCGTTTTTGGCTAAGACGCATGAGAGACATGCGTCATCAATTTTTTCCTTTTTTTTTAGAAGACGCATGAGCGTCATGCGTCTTTTGGTAAAACGCATGAGCGTCATGTGTTGCTATTTTTTTATATTTTTAGACGACGCATGACCGTCATGCGTCTTAGGGAGAGACGCATGAGGGTCATGCGTCTCTAATTTGCATAAAACAGACGGACAGAGGCAGTAGCTTCATTATCTGCGCGAGTGAAAGAGAGAAAGAGCGCAACTCAGGCGATTTCTTGGCGATTCCGACGATTTTTCGTCATATTCCGGTAAGTTTTGTTCAATCTTTCAACATTCTTCCCTTATTTGTTGTTTATTTACATATTATTAGGATTTCTAATAAATTTATCGTAAACTTACTAAATTAGGGTTTATAGAAAAAAATTGTCTATAATTGATGTTGGTTTGTATATATATTTTTGCAGAAATCATGCAAGTATTTGTAAGTTTATATTGGGATGGTAGAATAGTTCAACTTCCTCAAGTGGGTATTGGTTATGATCCACCTCGTGCGAGAGCCTCCATCGTATTGAATTCGTGTGTTTCATTCTCTGAATTAGTTGCAATGATATGTGCTAAGATAAGAACAGATTCATTTCAACACTCCATCGAAATATCATGGATGCATTGTCTCTTTGGTACAGGTACGAGTAATATATATGTATTGGGGTTGACAGTGATGACAGTGTGATGTTTATGTTCAATGAGGCTCTAAATTCTACTCGTCATATTGAATTATTTCTTGAGTATTCGTCTGTTGGAAATTTAGAAATCCCACCAGTTGTTGATTATGGTGTTGGATCATCTACGATGGCTGAACATATGAGCAAGTAGATGTTGCAGATGCTGCTGATGTTGGAATGAATAATCAAGTGAATGTTCAAGAGCATATTGATGTTGACGTTGTACGAAGAGACCTTGATCCACCATTGTCGTCATCATCATCTGATGCTATTTTAAGTGATGATTCTCCAAGTGATGTTTCTAGTGATGAGGAGATAGTGTGTAAACCTGTCGTGCAACGTGAACAACCACTTCCAGAATACGTTCACAGTGGGTTGAAATATTTTCACAGACTACCGAGTGGTCATTCTGGGGTACCTGAAGTTGGTAATGAACACAGTACTATGTACTGGGATGAAGCACACCCGTATCGGATTAATTTGGGAACAAAATTTGATAGCAAGCTGCACGTGAAGACTGTTATTACTATGTGGAGTCTGAGGCAACCACGACAATTTAGGGTGGTTGAGAGCAAATTAAGAAGGTGGCATGCCGTATGCAAATATCCAGCAGGGAGGACAGAAGATGGGGTAGCTATTATCAGCAAGACCGACACTGAAAAAACGAATGAATGTTCGTGGGAAGTTTCTGTTACACAAAGGGCCCATGATGATATGTGGAAAATTAGAAAGTAGGTGGGACGTCATAGTTGTGAAGGCCATCGTAATGATAAAGGACATGCTAACTTTTCATCATCAATGATTGCTTTGTGTATTCTCCAAATATATCAAGCCAATACCTCACATTGTCATGAATGCCCACCTCTCATGTCTTACTTTCCGTCCGTCGAACTTTGAAAAGTTGTGTTGTGCCATCTTTCAGTAGTTTATTTGAAATGTGTTTTTTCTGAAGATATAGCACTGACGGATCCTCAGGTCCATATAATAACTGTCCGCTAGAACTTGAAGTTTCCATCTAATCTAATAACATATTCACAAAACAAGAATTACAAACTCACATTTAAAATACAAATAACATATAAACTCAAATTCATCATCAAAACAACAAAACATTATAAACCAAATGATTCACTCATAATCCATTGAATACTATATATTAGAAACTCCAATTCATCACAATTCATGATTTATAAGGCCTAATTTACGTATAACTACTAAATTAGAAGGTTAAATCACAAGATTCATTTCATTTAGGGATGTCAATGTAGCCCGCAACCCGTGGGCTGACCCGAATAGCCCGCCAAATTTATAGGGTTAGGGTTGTAAATTTCTAGCCCGATAAAATTAAAATCCGATTAGTCCGCAACCGATTAACCGGCGACCCATTAGGGCCAGACCCGAAAACCCAATGGGTTGGCCCGAAAACCCTATAAAATTTCTATTATTCTATTTTTTACTACTAATCCGACACTTTATTGATTAATTTTATAATATAGATAACTAAAAAATAGCTTTCAGTTTTATATTAAATATATAAATTATATATTGAATATTTATTAATATAATAATTGATAAATAAATTAAAAACTTCAAATTCACTTAAAAAAATATTTAAATTTCTAAAACATGCATTAAAATTTCATGAAATGTCTCAAATATTAGTATTTGATCATGTTTATGATTGAGTTTGACCATATATCTCAAATTTATCATAATTAAATATTTTATATAACTAATTTTCATCATTATTTATTGGATTGATCGCATGTTAATCTTATCGGTAGCAACCCGATTAACCCGCTGGGCTAACCCGAAACCCGAGCTTTTAGGGTTATGGTTGAACTTTTACACCCCGAAAGAATTCACAACCCGATTAGCCCGCACCCGATTGACCCGCAACCCGAGTAGGGCCGACCCGAAACCCGGTGGGTCGGCCCGATTGACATCCATACATTTCAACCCCTACTCTCTTCTCCAATAACAACCAAAATCACAACACCAAGCAACTCAAACATATCAAAAACTATACATTATAATGAATTTCATCAATAACATCCATTACAATAAACAAAACAACAAAACATCGACCAAAATTGAACAATTTGTTATAAACCATAATTTACAAAATTGAGAGAAACCTACACAAAATATGCAAATAAACAACAAATAAGGGAGGAATATTGAAAGATTGAAGAAAACTTGCCGGAATATGACGGGAAATCACCGGAATCGCCAAAGAAATCACCATTTTCGCGTCTGCCTCGCGTCTGCCTATGCCTCTGTCGCGTCTAGTCTCGTCTGTTTTATGCAAATTAGAGACGCATGACCCTCATGCGTCTCTCCCTAAGACGCATGACGGTTATGCTTCGTCTAATAAAATTAAATAATGGCGACGCATGTGAAAGATGTGTCTCTCCCTATGACGCATGACGCTTATGCGTCTTTAAAAAAAATATATTACCCAAAAAACGCATCTCCGTCATGCGTTTCATTAACGGGAGACGCATGAAGGTCATGCATCTCTCCCAAAGCAGGATAAAAAAAAGTCCAATACACTTATGGAATGTTAAATATGACATAGAACTACAGAAGAAAATATGACATAGAACTACAGAAGAAATACCCTACATTTCGGTGCTCGCAAAATTGGTGTTTGTTAAATTTCACGTGCAGTAGTGCTCGGTGTCGGTGGGTAGCAGACACGTAACTTGTGCTTGTAAAATCGTCATCTTTTTTTCAGTCGTGAATGAGTGACTATGTTCGCTAGAATCTCAGTGAGCACTTTCTTTAGTCTACAATATTATACTCCCTCCGTCCCGGGCTACTCGCTCCTTTCCTTTTCGGCACGGAGATTAAGGAATGAGTGTATAGGAAAGTCAAAAATTACGGCTGTAGGTGAAATTTTTTACTAAAAATGGAAAGAGTGCAAGTAACTTGGGACGCCCAAAAAGGAAATAAGTGCGAGTAGTGCGGGACGGAGGGAGTAATAGTCTATCCGTGAATTTATAATATTCAAAAAATAACAACAACACAACACATGTATATATAATTGCATTTACATAGTAAATCCTAAAAACAAATAAAAGAATAAGGACTAAAATATGAAGTTGACTTAAATTGTCAGAAAAACTTTAAATTACTCAAAATTTGATTAGTTTTGCAATTTTAAAAACCAATCGAAAAAATTATTATGTTTTGATTTCTTCTTAATTATCCCATAACAATGTATATAAATTATGAGTACACAATGCTATTTAACTCGTTGATAATAGTGTATATGCATGATTTAAATCAATACTCCGCATAATTTAGAACAAAGTTAAATTAATTTAAGGAGCTAAAATTTTAATTATCGGGATGAATCTAAATTTAATTAATTAATGACAATTATAACAACTACTAATCCATTTCATTCTGGGGCATAAATCAATCTCTTTTGTCATAAGAGCATCAGCAAATGGCGAACTTCCGCATCAGATGTCAGACCGGCGTGCGCGACGTCCGCGCGGGACGTCCGCCATTGTGCAACTGTTCAACGGATACGGATGTCCGATACGGACACTGCACGTCCGCCTTTTTAGTTGACGTCCGCCATTGCATTGACTCCCACGGACGTTGGCGCGGAATTCTCGATTTTTGCATTAATTTTTTTTAAAAAAATTCTATAAATACGTCTCGTTGTATTTAATTTCAATCGCACCACTTGTTTTAACAAGTTTCTCTCTCTCTAACACACTTTTCTTTCGAAGAACAATGAAGCACCACGATAGCGATTCCCCCGCTTCGAGCGACTCACCGTCACCTTTTTTTCCCGTCGGCGGAACGACGCCGATGTCTGGCGCGATGCCCGAACTGCCAGGGATGATGCCCCAACCTCAAATGCCGGTGGGGATGATGCCCGGGTACTACAACATGTACCGGCGGCGGGGAATCCGAGGAGTGAGAAGGCGGGTTTTTTTATATTTATGTAATTTTTTATGTTTTTTTAATTAAGTATGTTTTTTTTAAATAAAGTGTTCTCATTTCCTCCATATTTGTGTCGAAATTACTTCCGTAAATTGCTTAATTCCGTGAATTGTTAAATTGGTGAATTTGTGATTTTTTTAATATGGGAAGTCCGTCGGGATGTCCTTAGGATGTTCGTCACTGTGCAGTGGGAAGTCCGTATGACGTGGCATCTGCAGTGGGAAGTCCATATCACGTGTCAGAAGGTGTTTTTGGGATGTCCGCCGGGACCACTGCAGGGTTTACTTCTGCGTCCCTCTCGTTGCGCGTATGAACAAAAGTCCAATCTTCAATAATCGTCTTCTCAGGTGGTTTTCATTGAAAATTCTCTATTCCTTTACTCAATAATTTGTTCAATCCAACTGCTCGACAAAAAAATGTAGCTGGTTTGATTCATTTGGTTTTGATTTTCCCCTTTAATGGTTAATTGATATAGCAGCTGAAAGACTCAATTTCTTCGACAAGTGAAGATGGGAAGAGAGCGGCAACTGTCTCGGTCGCCGTCGCACCGTAGAAGGCACTCGCCGTCGCCTTCTGAGGCGAGGTATGGACGCCGGAGCAAAAGAGAGAGAAGCAGATCCCCTTATTCCCATAGCAGGTGATACCCTTTTACTTATACTTGCTGGTCGATTGTGTATCAGGGATTTGTATTTTTATATTTAATTTTAGTTGGTTGTAATTTAATCAATTAATATTGATTTTAATAAGTTTGTGTTGATAGGACAGCTCCGGCTATCAACTGTATTGATCAGACCACTGTGAATTGATAATCTGCATAATAATTATTACTACAATATTTGGTTTGATGGTTTTTTCTACCAGGTTTTGGGTGCTTTTCGGTGCCATTACCCATAGTGATGTAAAGATTTTTTTACAGGAAAAGAAAGAAAGACCAATCTCTATTAGATTAAGTTAGGGTAGCTTGATTGAAATTGAATATGATCATGTTATGTAGTGGGATTAGTTGTTCGAGGAGATGGTTTTAGTTCAAAGGAAATCCAAAACTTTTTAAGGTTTTCCAGTTATTTTGTTGATATACTCAATTCCGACTCTTTCCCGAACTATTTTGGGGGTCCAAATTTTTAAAATTATATCCTTAATAATTGCTCATCATATTGGTTTTATTTGTTTTAGATGATCTAGCAGATGCTTACGGATTGTGTATCTTTGGTGTCCTTGTGCCGTGTTGCTGCCTATGAGAGTTTTCGCTTTCCATCAGCACCTTGATATTCTTCATGCTTATGGTTGTTGACTTGATGATCTATCCTTTTGTAAAGCTGCTAAATTATAATTTTAATGGCTTATACATTCCCATGCTGGCAGTTTATATGCACCAAAATAAAATTAGAAAGTGAGATACATTCTCTTTAAAACATAGGTTGAATGCGGTAGTCAAGATCATTGATCTTTGAGAAATCTAGAAAAGAAACCATGGCTCCTTTGACTGAGAAGTAAGCTGGTGATGGGTGCCGTTGGTGTTATTTCACTGCTCGGTTGTGATAATAGCAGTGTCTTATGATAAAAGATGCAGCACCCAGTTTATTCTTTGCAATGTGTGAGGTAATTGTACATGCTTTCGGTATAGATGTAGGAAACACGAGGATATGAACTGTTTAGAAGTCAATAGTCTATCTCAATGCTCAACTACTTCCTTGTATTCTACAGAAGACAAAAGCATTCATTATCTTCTCGACACAATAGTCGCTCTCCCACTCCTAGACGCCATAAAAGCCGCTCACCTACACCAAAGCGGAATGAAAGACAAAGAAAAAGGAGCACTTCTTCATCCCCTTTAAGTGCATCCCCACCTACTGCTACCAAAGAGATGAAAGATGCAACTGTAAAATTGAAAACAGAGGAAGAGGACAAGAAAAGGTATAATACACTTATGATCTTTTCCCTTATATATTCACCTCCTCGGCTCCTCACATGATTTTATGTACCATATGATGTGAACTGTTCTTGAATCTAAACTTTCATAATTCGTACATCATAATGTGAACTTCATAATATTCCTGAATTGGTTCCACCCTAGAGGCTGATGATAGAGGCCTAACATACACTATCAGTAACTACTAACTAAGTTTTGTGGAGATAGGCTATAGTTTCAACATATGGAGTAATTTAATTTCTATGCATGCGATGATAAGGTCCCTTTGTTACCAAATATGGCTGTTTCTAAGAGTTATGGTATACATTGTATGAGCATGAATACTTCAAATCCTAAATATATATTCTCTTTCATTCCAGTTCATTTGTTGTGACTTGTCGATCCTTTTCTTTTGTTCATTCCTTACTTTTCTTCTTCAAGCAGTCTTTGTTCATTTGTTAAGTATTTCCGGGTATTTGGCACATTGAAAGGACACTTATAAGTTTGCAAGAGGATGACGTGTTATGGTCATATGCTTCTTATCTTCTGTATCTGCATGAGTTTTTTCTTGAGATTATGCATTGAAAATATATATTGTTTTCTGGTCTATCTGGTGCTAGTAGAAGGTTTGTGCTACTTTTCAATTCTGTGTACATGTATGATAAATGATCGATTTTTATTAGTTTCATTTTATCTTTGTTACGAATTGGATGGTTTCCTTTCTTCAACTCATTCATGTATTTCAAGAAATAATTGTGATCCTAGACTCAATATGCAACTATAAAAACACGGAACAAGATACTGTTCATGGAAGTTGAAACTGGGTGTTTCTTCTGCGCTTGCTCTAGATATCGATAGCTCTGCATTGATCGGTTTTGCTTATTGTAGCTAATTGTGAAATAGTACTTGTTTAGAGAGAAGTTTGGTCAGGTCATACATCATAACCCCTTTGTTCCTTTATGCATAAAAGGACATTCTAGACTTGTCATCAACTCATCTAATCTATTTTTGTTGATCTTCTCAATTCGTAAATGTGGAAATAGAGGGATGCTGGACCTGGTATCACTGCTTAGTAAATGTGTAGAAAGCTAATTCAGCTCTATGGTTTATGCAAATTTCTACTATAAGGGCAAAATTGTTTCAGCAATTAGTACTGGAACTGCCACTTTTTACTTGACGCTCTTCTCCACAGGATTAATTGAAGGAAGTTTCTGGTATTATTTATTTTGATGGTCCATTTGGTGCCTCGTTAATCTACTGTTCACCAGATATGAAACTGAAATATTTTGGATCAGGAATCAATTAGAGGTATGCTGTAAAGCATAAGCATATATATCATTGTGCCTTTTTCAAACTGGAGGTTAGTTTGTAATTTGTTTTAGTTCTGAATTTATGGAAGCGTGAAGACCAGCATTGGCTGTATGACTTTGTCAAATCTTTTGCTTTAACAGTAAACGAATAGATCGTTGTAGTTTGCTTTTGAGGGCATTTGACTCATTTGAGAACTAACTTCTCCCAGATCAGTGGCTATTTTTTCTTTTGACATTTTCTACTGCTTTACTAGGCGTCAGGAGGAGTTAGAATTAAAACTAATAGAAGAAGAAACAACAAAAAGAGTGGCAGAAGAAATTCGAAAGAAAGTTGAAGAGAGCTTGAATTCCAAGGAAATCAAACTTGACATAGAGAAGCGTCTGGAGGAAGGTAGGAAAAGACTTGTTGCTGAGGTTGCAGCCCAGCTTGAAAAAGAAAAGGAAGCAGCTGTTATAGAGGCTTCGAAAAGAGAGGCAAGTATCTATTCTTATGGTGTGTGATAATTCTTCTTCCACTTAGATAAATAATTTGGGAACTTGTACAGGAACAAGCACAAAGAGAGAAAGAAGAGCTAGAAAGGATGCTGGAAGAGAACAGGCGGAAGGTAGAAGAAGCTCAAAGAAGAGAAGCTTTGGAACAGCAACGACGCGAAGAGGCACGTTACAGAGAATTGGAAGAACTTCAGAGGCAGAAAGAAGTGGCCTTGCTAAAGAAAAAACAACAAGAGGAGGAAGAACGAGCTAACCAAATGAAGTTATTGGGGAAGAACAAATCGCGTCCAAAGTTGTCATTTGCGCTAGGTATGAAATAGGAAACGATTGTATCTTGTCTCTGTTTTGGGTTGATTTGTTTCTGGGCTCTAGTAAATTTTGGGTGGGTGCGAAGGGATCCTATAAATGCAATGTCATCTCTTGTGACTTATCAATATAAGACTGTCCTTCACATTTATGCATTTTGTATTGCGTCTTTGATAGTATCCAACTGCCATTCATATCGAAAATCTCGTATTGCTTATTCAATCTGTTGCGACTCTATTGCTTATTCTATTACAAAAATATTGTATATTATGATGTTTTAACATCTTATGAAGTTGTGACTTTATTACCTGATGAATAGAGCTTATTGATGTTATAGTGATATGAGTAACGTCTAGCTTATTGATGTTATAGTGATATAACGTCTGGGGTCGTGGTAAAAGTAAAATAAGACTCTTAATGAAAAACGGAAGGAAATGACAAAATAAAAGTCTTAATAGGGGATGGAGGGAATAACTAATAACTTGAAAATAATTGTTTAGAATAGCAATCTACAGATTCTGCACGAAGATCTTGAAATCTATACTTGGCATAAAAAAACAACTGATCAACTAATAAAGTTCAGCCCAGAATCCGAGCATGCTATCCACCACAACTTTACATAGTAAAAACAGTTATATATACAATACAATTTATGACTCCACTCGATGACTAAGCTAATTCCGAGTTAATTATCGAAACATAAGGTGAAGAACACAAGAATCTTAAATATGCTTCAACTTGGTGATCCCAAGGTCTCTGGTTACGGTTGGACAGGAAAGATTTTCTCTAGAAAGGTAATAAACCGTTTTGAATAAATCTTAGGCTCTACTACAGAAATGGCCAGAGGATCGAACTTGAGAGATTTACAAGCGTGTTCGATCTTCTTTTTCATGTTGTATTCCTGTAATATATCGATTATGCCAAGGTAAAGAACCACGTCATACACCTCAAAGAGCTCGGTTTCAGCATTATCGATATCTGCCTGCAAAATTTTGTGATTAGCCTGAGCTGGCATGTTTACTCCTAATTGCACCCTCAACCTGAAAGTTCAAACACAAATAACACCAGGTCAATCAAATCACCACCATAGCTATTAGTCTACACATAAAAACCTAGCATTTTTTATCCTAAATAAGTGATACTAATGTTTACAAGAAAGATAGATAAGAAAAATCTTATTAGAATTATCCTGCCTAATGTCATCTGGTAAATTAAGGTTCGGTTCCCTACATGAATTCAACAAGTAGGAACTAGCATACTGCAAATGAGCTGCTAAAGAAAATTGCATGCATGGAAGCCAAAAAGTGGATGTGCAGAAACTCAAGTCACTCTCCTTGTAACTTTAAGGATTCAGCAGCACGACTCTGAACGTATATAAGAGGAAATTACCTTCCAGTACCAGGAAGAAGAAGATCAACTTCTTTGTCGCCGATAGAGTATGCTTTCAATGTATCACCCCGAATGTGAGGACCTGGTGCAATGCTGACAGAACCAGGCTCATGGGTGACTAAGACCAAACCCCTGGGAGGAATTAGGATGTCTCCTTGGGAATTCACACCTACAGAAGGAAACTTTTATCAAAATTTGACAATTCAAATTGAGAAATTTGATACAACAATCAACAGCCAAGTTTCCTCTACTACAAATAGGGAAAAGGTATAAATCGTGGCCAGTGTTCGATATTTCATAATCTACTACTCAAAGATAATTGGTATCAGCACTTTGGCTTTTGACACATAAAGGTGTAATCTTGGTCAAAGAACCAAATTCAACAATTTAAGAGATTTCTAATTATCCCAATTCGTTCCTCAGAAGTGAAACTCACCATCGGTGTTATTGGTGTTCTCAGCATTGGGTTGTGAATCAGGAGGCTCTAATAGCGATCTTAGATGTTCGGGTGCTCTAAAATGCAAGCCCAAGAGAAGGCTATAATCTATTATGTGTTGAGATTCCAAGAATGCAGAATCAAGAGATAGTTGCCTGTGACAATAAAAATATAAGAGAAATATTGTAAGAAATGATAATACATCATTTGAACAAGCAGAGGACCAACCAAAAGCATAAAAAAAATTATTCTATTGTCGACTGGAAGCACATGGCTACTAGATAACAAAAAATACCTCAGCTAATTGAAGTCTTCTCGGTTGCAAATGCTAGAATGCACTCAAAATTAGACAAACATGTGGAGAAGATTTTGAAAAATGAATTGGCATCCTTCATGACAAAAAAACTAAAGAAAAAAATTTGCATGTGTCCTTGTCAAGGAGAATAAATGAAATAAACATATATTTTGATGATTTTCTATCCATTTTGTTCTTGCTAATCCAATAAACTTGACGCCTTATCTTGAAACGACCCTATCTCTCTCAATCCAGATCATGATCTCAAACTGCAGTCACTACCATTAGATATGAAGGATGCTCAATATCTTAACCTTATGATTTAGGTAAAATAATCTCATGCAGTTATACCATTATTCAGAAGGTCATTATAATCCGGATATTGAATAACCAAGATGGTCATGGTACTTTAAGAATGCAACATAGTAAGTCTCTACATCCCATATAAAGTTCTTCACAGTTTGTGGATACCAAAGCAATACGAATTACTGTCTTATATGCATGCAAAAGAAATCAAAGAGTTTCCTAAAGGAAGATATAGTATATGGATCAGAGTCCACTTGTCAATGAGATTAGCGAACTTGACTGAAGCAAAATTAATTATAAGAGAGGCTGAGGCTTTACCTAAAAAGTGCCTCATGCAAGGACCTGTCCATATGAAACTCATAAGCCAAATCAAGATCTTTCAATGTAGTGGTCTCATCAATCTTATCCTTATTTGTAAATCTGCCCTGAACTGAGCCCTTCAAATCATATCGACGATGTATTCTTAATTCAGTACAGAACATATTCCCCATGACCACAAAGCGGACCTGTAAATGGAAGTTACTGCAATATAATGAAAAGTGGTATTTCTCCTGATATCAAAACTGAATCTATCTAGCAAGCAACCGGTCGTATTCATGGATAATAACCTTTTTTCCATGTTTCAATGTTATCCTGTGTCCCCCAAAGAACTTAGTAATGAGCGTGTTGTCATGTGCTTGTACATGACTATAATACCTAGGCAACATCTTCAACAACACCTGTGCAACATTGAGAACAAGGAGTCAGTTAAATTTGTAAACTATGGTGGGACTGCAATTTAGTTAGCAAACTGATACTCAAAACAAGAGATCAGTAGATAATAGAATAAACAGTAAAAACCTCCATATTCACCACAGTAAAATCTGTATAATTAGAAGATTTCAAAACCAGTACTCCAGACCATTCACCACTATTTACCAATTACTAAGTCAAAATAACACCATTTCTTGGTTCAGTGTATATAGGATCTCCAATTTCTTCAATCACCCTTTGAGCATCTAGTGAAAGCCTCAATATAAGTGCAAACAAGGGCTAAGCATCATTATTATTATACAGCCATTATTCATATCATAATAAGATACTTATTTGATCTTTGATTTTACAAGAAACACAAAAGAAACATGCAATTCAGGAAACCCATTCCAATGTGTAACCTTAAGCTCAGATTTTTTCAGTGTCTTGATTACGAATCTATCATCATGAGAAAGATAGAAAAGGCTTCCACTTTTTCCCGGGGAAGAAAGCTCTCTTAAACCATCATCGCCACATATGGACATCATGTAATCCGCAGCGTTTAGCTTGAATAACTCTCTCAGATTCCTGAAAATGAGACCCATGGGGATGGATACAGTCACTGAAAAAGTGCCATCCAACTTACAAAAGCTTTAAAAACATAAAGTGTCGGGTTTTAAGAGTAATGGAGAATTCAACTCAAAACCTAGAAACAGATATAATAATTGAATAAACACAAAATCCCAGTTAAACACAAAGAGCAATCAAAAGAGAAGCTCCATCCTTCCCAAGCATGAAGCATTAGAATGTACATACCTGAAGACCATGGGACAATAGTCCTTCCAGTAAAAATCAATAGAATGGTGCGGGGGAGTCAATCGGGAACCCTTTCTTGGAAAATACATTCTTATTCTTGCTTGTTCTCCAAAATCAGATGATCTGACTTCCCGCATTGGAACTGGTGTGATCTTTCCAACAGTATACCTGTCAACTTCACATAAGATATTTGAATTAGGTATCCCACCATAAAATACTGCTTTGTAGCAGAGTCTTAACAATGATAGAACCATATTTTTGCATACCTGATACCAAGTTGCAAGCTAAGCATCAGATAATAGCTCCTGTGTCCTTCAAATATGTTCAAACATGATTTGTTTTCTACATCTTTTGCAAATTTGAGACGTTGTTTACTTCTATGAGATAGTTTGGATACATTTTTAATTCTTTCTTTCATAAGGACTCCTTGCATGTATTCCCTCTCATATGCCACAGTCTTGCTGTCTGGATATTCAGTTTGACCATCTTGAGAGCCATTAGATGTGATGCTGACTGATCTATCAAGTGGCACCATTTCTTTCATCGAATCAGTGCTGATCAGATCGTCATTCAGAAATGTAGTTTTACGAGAAAACCCGCCAGAACCCCTTCTAAAACTATAGGATATTTTCTCAGATAGACTTCGCTTTACACTCGGTAACACAGGTTCATCTAAATGATCTGATGACAGCTGAGATAGCAATTTATTTCTCTTGTCTTTGTTCCTTTCAAGATCAAGTTTGCTTAGATGCTTATTTCCGGCAGGATAAAATGTTCCGGATCCATCCTTCAGCCCTTTCGACCATGTTCCAAAATAATAACTTCCATCAGAGAATCTATAGCAGCCTGACCCATCTCTCAACCCGTTTAGCCAAAAGCCATCAAAAAGATCTCCATTAAACCACTTCATAACTCCTCTACCCGACATTTTCCCATTTTTCCAATTCCCAATATATATGTTATCATTACTCCACGCATACCTACCACTGCCTTCCCGCACTCCCTCTCTCCAACAACCATCATAAAGGTCTGAATTTGAATACTGCTTCCGTCCAATGCCATGTTGAGAATTCATCTTCCAAGAACCTCTGTACATGGAACCATCAGAACCAATAAAAGTTCCAAAACCATGAAGATAACCTCCAGAAAAATCACCATCATATACAGCCTGTGAGGACCAACGGATCTTCCCTTTCCCTGCCATCTTCCCATCTTCCCAGTCACCTTCATAAATGGTTCCATCTAACCATGTATACTTACCTTTACCATGGGGAATCATTCCTTTAAAAGCACCACGATACACATCTCCATTTGAAAGAACATATTCAGAGCTCCTGTAAATAAAGATTACTAATAAGTTGGCACCCGACCTTCCACATAAGCAAACAGAGTTCTTAACCTCATTTATAGCTTGCTTGAGAATCAAAAGGTTTGCAATTTGTACCTCTCCTCATTTTCCATGACAGAGTTACTGACTCCTATTAAAGCTAACTGCAAAAACATTGAAGACAATAAGAACCAATTCTATGTGATTCAAATAGAAGATATTATTTCACAATTATCTACCTTTCTTCAGTGATGTTATGGCTTCTCCTGTGGTGTATCCTGATAAGAAATGGCATGTATTCTTCCGATTTCAAATCTATACCGACAAAAGAAAATCCAGATTAGTTAAGATCACATTGTTATTATTCAGCCTGGTATATCATAAAAACTTTCACCAAAATAACAATATTATACGGTAATCAAAACATTATGGGGGAAAAAGCATTGAAGTAATGGATGCTAAAACAAATTTCAATATTTCAGTAAACCCTTGTCAAAGCAGTCAACCTGAACTAATCAACCAAACCAAAGCTCTTTGTTTTCTAACTATGCTAATAAGCTGAATTACTGCTACGGATACACACGATCAATAGATTTACATATTCAATCACACGCAACAACAATCGAAATCAAACTTCGAAATGACCATTTCAATCATCTAATTACCGAAAGATTATTCATGCCAACCGCTTACAAAGATGTATTTCAAATTCCGAAGCAACAGTAAAAAAAAGATACAGACTTGCCTTGAAATCAATTCTGGAAAAAAAAAACTGAAATGATTCCTGGTCCTAAAAAAGTCCAACGACAGCAGTTCCACAAATGTTGAAATGAGACAGTAAAACTGTGAAATTGATTATTAGGAAAGGCGTAAATGAAACAAAAGAAGCAGCGAATGAGATGAGAGGGAAATGGGGCAGATATAGTGGTGCACACGTGGCGGCCATGCATCTGGTCGTGGGCCCCAGTGCCTGGCTGGCGTGGCGACTGTTAACGTGCGATGAGTTGTATCGGATTCCATTTGCAGTTTAAATATTTTCCTAGTAAAGCATATCACACCGTTATAATATTAATTTATTTATTTATTACGAAAATAAATTAAAGTTTTTATCTTACTTTTCTTTTTCAGTGGACTAATTTATGCTTTAAGCATATTTAGCAGGTGAAAGCTGTGGAAAGTGTTGAAAACTTTAAACGAATAATAATAGGCAAATTATGGTTTATACACAATCAAAGTTTATATATATTAACCATTAGATCACACCTGATCAAGAAATGTAATTAGTTTTTCTTTTTAACAATTTTATACACATTAAATTGAATAATCCCTATATATATATATATATATATATATAATATCTAATATACTTCAAATTAAAAAGAATTACTACTAAGTTCACACGGTTCTTTTTGTTAATACAACTTGTTCAAGTTGTTTCCTTTAATCTTCTCTTATCCCGTGATTAATTTATGCCAATCCTATTAGATTCTCATAACAAACAAACAAGTAAAGGAGATTACAGCTTTTTTAAACGAAACAGAAGTCTTCATTTTAATAATTAAGTGGGAATCCTTTCAATTTAAAATAACGATCTTGTAGTTGTTTTCCCACTCTTAAACAATTTCAACTCCGCTTGCTTTTTTGTAGTTGTGATTTACAAACACATTCACATACACATAATTGATAGTATATGATTCGATCATTCGAGCCTTCAATTTATTAATTAAATATTTTAAGGGAAATGATTTCTTAATGGAGTATATATGCTAGTAGAGTAGTTTATTAGATAAAAATTTATTCCCACGTTAGTTGGTCGAAGGACACATTGTATTATAGTAGTAGTAGTAGTATAAAATATTTTCAATCTACAAATCCCTAAATGATGGCTATACTATGCACTTCATTTGACATGAAAAGGTGCGGATACGCAAATTCACATGACATATTTTTGGATGTGAATGATAAATTTATTAAACGTGTTGTCCACAAATAAGGATCAAATCCTTGTCTAAATATTAATGAATTTATTCCATCTCCACTTGCCAATTTTTAAATAGCCATGTATTAATATTGGGGATGCAATTAACTAAACTATAATATTGTATGGAAATGTAAGGGAAAGAAAAATGGAGAAAAGGGACAAACACTAATTTTTTTGCCTATGGGTCTATCAATGTCTTTGTAGTTAAATAAGGTTATTTGGTCAAAACACGACACAATGGGCCGTGATGATTTCGAATAATCGACAATCTGTTTATTTTATTCCATAATTAGATCACGTTGCATTTGATTGGTTAGTGCATTAATAGTTTGTAGTTCGAAGATATTGGTATAATTATTTTTATTTTATTTGTTAACAATACTAATTTTTGTGAAATGGTTGTTGAGTTCAGTACCATCTCATTGACCTCCGACTCAAAACATCATAGATTTTATGAATTTGGAGTAAGAAACATATGTTCTATTATTTGTAAGTTATAAATTGATACAATTATTACCTTATTGTAGAAATGACAGTAATGCTATAAGAGACTGCTCAACTGATTTTTGAGCTATAAAGGAGCATAGAATATTTCCTCCCAATGCTATGATCATCGATATGGTTTTTTTTGATTTTGTGCTAGATAGTTAAAACCATTATTTTTCAATTTTATTTCCCGTAATAGACTATTTCGAAAACCAAAAAATCGTATCCTAACTCCAAAAGTAGTTTTCTATTTATTTATTTTTAAAAAATATTGGTTAGTCTATAGAATTCGGTGGGTATCTATTTATCCTATATTTTTCTTTATGAAAAAATGTCTTCACTTTCCACTAATAATTTTCGACTATTTTCTTATTTTCCAGATTTTGCATAAAATCTTGTGTTGTCAACTAGTACTATATTCTTCGTGGACGTAAGTAAAACTCATATTTGGACATAATATTGAACAGTAAAGCCCAAAATCATTTGGGCAAATGTATCAACCCGTCATTTTTTAACGGGCCGATCCAAATAAAAGTTGGGCTCATAAAAGTTCAAACATCAGCAATTTTTCATAACGAATTTAAGAAGCGGGAAATTCACAAGGGTTTGATGTGCTGAATGGATTTCAATTTGAATAATTTGCGCTACAGATTTCATTTCACTTCACTTCACTTCGCTCAAAAGGCTAACAGTTGGTGTGAGCAAGGAGAAGGAAATGTCGAAATTCGATTATCCCAGGCTCCCCCGCCACGAAATCGTCGCGGTACTGGCCGCGTCCCAGATCGCCGTCGTGTCGGAGTCCGAACTCCTCCGCCCCGACCCCGACTTCATCTGCAAACTCTACTCTCACATCCTCATCTATATGGACATTCTCAAGTAAGCTAAATACCCTAACCTAAATCTGCAATCAATTTTTAGATTTTTAGTTTTCGAGTTATCCTTTACGAATTTCCAGGGACGACGAAGAGCAGATGGAATTTGAGGCGCTGGAGCATATAGAAAATCCCGAACACCACTTGCACTCGATTCGGATCATGAATTTGTACGTCAAGCTTCGACAGCTTTTGGCGGCTATTAGGTGTCCCAAGTCCTTCACCCCTAAAGACTTGATTAAGCCGGAGGCTGACCGCACCGAGGTCTTCCTCAGCGCCCTTCTCAATTTTCACCTCCACAGGTGACTGCAAACAAGTGTCTTATCACGAGTCAGTACTGATATAACTGTTGGAAACTGGAGCAGTGCATAATTTGAACTGATTATAATGATTAGGAACGCAAAAATGGATCTATTGAAGCCTATTTTCGACGATCTGGAACATTTTGAGCAGCAGAAGCTAGCTGCTGAAGCTAGAATTTTGCAGGTGCTTCATGATGTTAACGCTGGTGTTTGTTTGGGGATTTGATAGGTATACTGCAAATATATCTTAACTATATTTGGATATTACAGTTGAATGCGGAGATAGCAGAGCTTGAGGAGTTAAGAGAGAAGGACTTGCCAGTTGTGCAAGAATTGAGTTTGAAGATTAAGGAACTGCATCAGACAGTTGATGAACTCAACAAGCATCAAGCGACTTTGAGGACTACGATCAAGCAGTTGAAGGAGAAAGGCAAAGAAACTGATGAGAAGGTTTGGCATTTTGTTTGGCGTGTCTCTTTGTTGAGTTAACTTGGTTTCTCTGTTTTGGAGTACTCTGATCCACTATAGATTTTTATGAGGTTTTGCATTATCCATTAACAAACAATTTTACAGTTTCCTTAGTGATTTTCACATTTTGAGCAAAGTCCTATAACCTATTAACTTTTCTATTTGAATGCATGCTTTGGTTTTTTGGGTTGTCCCCATCAAGTTACAAACTGGTGTGGACACAATCAACCAGGACCCTTCTGATCCTATTCTTTTCTTACAGATCCCTAATGCAGAATTTGCCCTTGTTCAAAGTGTTCAAGAAAATGCTAATTTGCGATCCTATTCTTTTCTTACAGATCTCTAATGCAGAATTTGCCCTTGTTCAAAGCGTTCAAGAAAATGCTAATTTGCGTTCTAAAATCGTACAATCACCAGACAAACTTCAGGTAATGTCTGCATTTATTGTAGTCTGAATCCTAACTAACTTTGATGAAGTTCAATATATATCTCTATAGATGTTCAAAACATTTTCAAACAAAAAGCTAGCTAAGTTGCTGTTCAATTTCTGCTGGTTCTGCTGGCATCATATTACAAGGCGCTACAGTATCCTTGATTCCATGAAAGCCAGAATTTTCAGCCAGACATAGTTTAGTTTGTGAAGTATACCCTTATAGGGTAGGCTGTATATGAACAACACATTGTGGTTCATGAGAAAACTATCTAAGCATAATAATGTCTTTTCCCCACATGAATCTTGATAGGATTTTCTGCTTGCTTAATTGCAGGTCGGTAATATTACAAGGGATGAATCATCATATGGTTTAGGTTGCATAGGAGTTTTGCCTGTTTTCTAGGTGTTTATTGTTAGTCTTTGACTTTGATATGCATACACAAGTCTTATATTGCTTGCTGTGTGGTTTCATGGATTAGCTTACACCTTAAGAATTACACTTCAATCGTCACGTTCTTTCCAGACTGGCAGATGTTATTTTTACCAAAGTATGTGCACTTGTCAATTCTGTATTATTTAGCCTGATATTTACTGTGTCTGCCTTTCATTGTTCTTTATTTTCTCCTCCTTTCATGTTCTTATTCGTTTTTGTTTGTGCATTGTCCTCTGGGTTCGAATGGGCTATCTTTACGTACTCCGTAAGAGGAACATGTTTTAAATTTCCGTCTGAGAAAGTGTATTTATATTTCGCATTTCATACCTGAATATGTTCCCCCTTAGTAAGTGGACTGATGATAGTAAAGGCTGCATTAAAATCCTAGTTTTTTAATTCACTTTCAATAATTTCAGAGGGCTTTGGAGGAGAAAAAGTTGGCCCTAGCTGAGGCAAAAGATGCTGAAAGAGCTGCAATACAAACTTTTCAGGATAAGACTGCCAAGCTTGAGGCCTATGCTAAGGTCTTCTATGTTTCACATTTAATGGTCTAAATTGTAGAAAAAAATGCCGCTTGATAATTTTGTGAAGCATGTAAATTCAGTCCTGCAGTTCAGTCCTATTTATGATTTTGAAAAGCAAATATTTTTTACATTATACGTAGCGGGATTGATGAGATCTTCTATTCTGATCCTCAGGCTTGCAAGAAAATCTCTAAGCACTTAAGTCAGATGCAGGCTGTACAAGAGCAGGTTTTTATTTTTTCTTTTTACCAATACTTACAGTCAACATATTTTTCTGAAATTATTATACCGTCCCAACTGGCATTTGGAACATGTGCAAACAATTTTCCATGTAATCAAGTGGTCTATTTAAGCTTGATACATGAATTGTTTTGTCGGCCCTACAAACAGGTAAGTTCCGCAAAGTCAGTTGAGAAAGAAGTGAAGGTCCTCAAAAGTAAGCTTAGTGACGAAGATGTTCAAGTTAAATCACTGGAAGCAAAACTTGTAGAAATGCAATCAAAAGGTGGGCATATTTTAAACTATTTTCAGTAATGATCAGTTTTGTGATCTGATTCCTTAATTTGGACTGTTAACAGCGGACCAGCTAAAAGAATACAAGAGGCAACTGGAGAAAGAGAAAGCTATGCGCCAAGAAGAGGCAGATAAGGAGGTAAATAATGTCGAATTTGAAGTGGAATCAAAGAGACGTGCATTAGAATTGAGGGAGAAACATGTGGAGTCTGTGGTTGCTGAGGTAGGTTGATATATGAATTCTTTGGTGGCTTATGTTATCTCTTTGACTTGTGACCAGTTTCATATTTAACGTATGTCAACATTTTGCAGGTGGAAGCTATAAATTTGAAGAGAAAAAACATTAGGGAGGAAGCAGACGCTAAAATTCAAGAATTAGGCCATAAATCTGAAGAAATTGTGTCAGAGGTACTTATTTAAGTTAATTTCACAGATGCTCGTAACTTTGTGTGTCTTGGCTATAACTATCTTAATATTCTGGCATGCATCCACACCAGTTCTGATAAATTATGTTGCATCCTCATCTATAAAAAAATGAGTTTACCCTATTATCTCTCTCTTTTGATGGACAATAATGAATAGGAAAGGGTGAAATCCTTTTTATAGTTAAGGATGAAAAGATAACAGAGATTTAAAAGATAGAAAAAAAAGTAAGCAAATGCAACATTGGTTTAGACATATGGTTTTGAAATCACAGGCAACTCAAATAGCTACTAATTTGGAGTAGACGCTGTAATTTGTGTCATCTTACTAGGTGTATTTCTTTCCCTTTAATTTTAATTATTTTTGCAGTTCGATAAGTATTCAAAATCGATAAGCAACTTGCTAGCATCAAATGGATAAGAGCACTACGCTGTTCGTGGAAGGAGCTAGTCTACTGCCTTTCAGTTTTTTTTAGTTGCTGATGTTATTTGAGACCACTTGTATGAAGCTCCATATGTGCTTGGCCTATCATGTGTTGTACAAATGTATGGTTTCACACTACAGCAAGCACTATGTCGTTTGAGGTCGTCTATGATAGACCTCTACTGACATCTTTTTCGTCGACTGTAATTCATATTCATACCATAGCAAGGGGAGTACTTGAGATGAGATTCTTTCTCGTCTAAAGTTTTATTCGCAGCACACGCTAGAGCGGAGATGGTTCACGAGGCAAATAAACATCGCCACAATGTGGAGTCTCAGGTCTACACTCTACACTAGTTTATTCTGATAGTACTCCATTTGGTTTCTACCGTAGTCCACATTATATTCAGCTATGAACAGAAAGCTCAACATCTGTTTTCTTGGGCCGTTTAACTATTGAGAAGGGTTGTGTTGGTACTTGGTACTGTATATCTTTATGGTTTTTTGTGGAACTAACAAAAATGATAAATTTGACATATTTTTATGGGAAGAGGAGCTACATTTATCAAACTTTATTGTTCATTTTATTAATTGAAATAACTATTTAATTTATATTAAGTTAAATAATAAATGTACGATTTAGATAATAATATATGGGGGCTCCCTTTTAAATTGCTAACTATAACTATATCATAGGTATTAGATTATTAAATCAAGGTACAAGATTATTCATTCACGAATATCAATACAATATTAATATAAGGTATAAAAAATGTCAATTAGGAGTATTAGTGTCAATTAATAAAAAGTTAGTTATAATCAACTTTTTAAAAATATCTCAAAACTTTAAATGATTATAACTATCTCAATTTATATTATTTTTTTAATATAAAATATATCAAATTAAAGATAATTTTATAAGGATTTTAACGAGATCTCACTTATATATGTTCCGATGTCAAAATTTGATTTTTTTTTTAAATTTTCATAAATTTTACGTAATAGTTAAATGTAAATATAACTATCAAAATATGTCAATATAATATATATACAATGTCAATGCAAAATTGTGTTGACATGTTTAAGGAATCACGTTGATTTTTTTAATACTATATTGACATTTTATCCAAAACAATTAAATTTAAATAATAATAAATGAAAATTACACATGACAATTTATAGACCACTATGAATTTAAATTAGTTGTAGTTAACAATTAAAAGATGAATTATCCACATAATATATGAATATAAATTGAATGAGTTAGAAGAGTAGAAATGGGGTACAAAAACCTGATTCATGGAAGTTATTGTTGGGGTAAATTATCTCTGATTTTTTTTATTCAGATTTGAAAATTTGTACTGTCTCTATTTCGATTTTCTATATGTAAATTGTCCATGAATATTCAGACATGTCATTTATGGCCATGTGATTGTCATTTATGTAACTACCAGTAGGCAATTTTATTGAAAGCTAATGATTAGCAAGTTATTTTATTCATGTATGATGTATACTATCTCCATATATTATCAAAAAATTTAATATGAAATTAGTCAAACAAAAATACATTTGATGTTATTTTTAAGTACAAATTACACAGTTTACAACTTCACATCGACAGCTTAAAGTCACTCGAACTCGTAATTGATTTTTTGTAAAGGAACATTTTCCAGATGATATCACACATAGTTTAATTTCATCATTCCCCAAAATTAGAAACTTTAACTTTATTAAGTTTGAAAAAAGAAAAAGAAAAAGGCAATTCCACTCCACACTCCAATCCAAGCCGCCGCCTCTCCGCTCTCCACCACCACCGCTCAAAATGCGCCTCCTCCTTCTCCTCTCGTCGGCGCTCCTCGCCACCTCCCACTACTTCCCCTCCACCCCCTCCCACTCCGACTGGAACCCCGCCCGCGCCACCTACTACGCCGCCACGGACCCCATCGACGCCGTCGGCGGCGCCTGCGGCTACGGCGACCTCGTCAAAAACGGCTACGGAAAAGCCACCGCCGCCCTCAGCACCGTCCTCTTCGAGAAAGGCCAGATCTGCGGTGCCTGCTTCGAAATCCGCTGCGTGGAGGACCTCCGCTGGTGCATCCCGGGCACCTCCATCATCGTCACCGCCACCAACTTCTGCGCCCCCAATTTCGGCTTCGACGCAGACGCCGGCGGCAAGTGCAACCCGCCGAACTCGCACTTCGTCCTCCCGATCGAGGCGTTCGAGAAGATCGCCATCTGGAAGGCCTCCAACATGCCGGTGCAGTACCGGCGGATACGCTGCCGGAAGGAGGGCGGCGTGAGGTTCACTATCGGCGGCGGCGGAGTGTTTATATCGGTGATGATTAGCAACGTCGCGGGCGCGGGGGACCTCTCGGCTGTTAAAATCAAGGGGTCGAGGACGGGATGGCTGCCGATGGGGAGGAATTGGGGGCAGAATTGGCATATAAATGCGGATTTGAAGAACCAACCGCTGTCGTTTGAGATTACGAGCAGCGATGGAGTGACGCTGCCTTCGTACAGTGTTGCCCCCAAGAATTGGGAATTTGGGCAATCCTTTGAAGGCAAGCAGTTCAATTCTTAGATTTTAGGGTTTCGGAGAAGATGCAATGGCGGAATTGAGTCGATTATTTGATATTTGGATTACCAGATTATGATTGTGATGCGAATTGAATTGTTCTATTATACTCCTAGTGTTATGTTTCTCCTATTTTTCCGTAGCTATTATCAGAAAGGGGAAAGAATTCATCAACAAAGAGCCAAATTCAGTGTTGTCGGCAAGTTTTTATCTTATTCATTCAGATGTATAAATACTCGTATGATATTTTTATCTTGCGGCAGTGCTGCAAGGGAAACAAATTTTTGTATACTTCATGGCCATTCATAGCATTGTCATTAAACCGTCCCTTAAATTACTATTCACGGACCCTATTATATTTTTTTACTCCATCCCTTAACTAAGAGACCTAATTTGTAACCCCTCGTCCCTTAAATTACTATTCATTCAATTTCATTTTTTATTTTTATTTCCAACCAAATTCAAATAAAAAAAACACACTTCATTAAAAATAAAATAAAACTATAACATAAAATAAAAATACAACTTAAAATTCAAAAAAATAAAAAAAGACATAATTAAAATCCTAAAAAAAATGACATAATTTAAAATACAATTTTATAGAAAATAAAAAAACTACTCCGCCGGCGAATCATCCCCCGAAGGCGGTGGAGGTGCACTGAAGTCGTGAGGAGGCGGAATGCCAAGTTGTGCTGCCATAAACGTAATTCCGTTAAGCCAGGCTTGGTATTGGGCGAGCGTCATGCTGTAAGTGTCTGCCATTAAGGCGGTCATGTACATGGCCATAAGGGAGTTGGGGGTCCCCCCGAGCCCGAGCCCGCCTGGCTTGATTCGGCTCGGCCCCTCCTCCCTCTAGCTGCCTTCGCCGCATTTCTCCCTTGCGGCCCGACGGCGCCCACGGGAGGACCTCCGGCATCGTCTGCCGGGGTCTCAACCTCCTGCGAGGCGAACTGTTGTGGCCAGCTGCCCGAACCTCCCTCACCAGACGAGTATTGGCCACTCGCCGTGTGCTTCGTGCGCTTCGAGGTCGAGCCCGTGCTGGACCGCACACCGCCGACCCACCTTTCCTCGTCGTTGACGACCTCCCAAACATCGATATATTTGAATTGTTTGCCGGTGTCGTCGAAGTAGACCCGCAAAGCCGACCTCAGAATTTCGGCTACCGTGGCTCTGCTTTGGTAATGAGTCGTTTCATTCTTGTGGATGATGCAGAATCGTTTGACCTCTATGTCGACTCGGTCAAAGTGAGCGCGAAGCATCTTATATGTGCGGCGGCGGGACCCTTTCGGCTTAATCTGGTGGTAGGCCTCAGTGATCTTTTCCCATAAACACTTCTGGGGTTGTTGATTCCCGATGATGGGATAGTACGAGACGTTGATTCAGGCGTTGTGTACCGCCAGCGTTTCTTTGGGGTCTTACGGATGCCGACCTAAATCCTCCTCCTCCTCGTCCACCTCCACCCTGGAGCTTCCACCGCCTCGGCCTCCTCCCCCTGTGAATACCGCGTGGCAGAGGGACGGGCGTATGCATCCACGTCAAAATTGGGTGGTTGGTACCCCCAGGCGTCGGCGAACCCTGTGTGCCCGACGTCGACGAACCGGAACCACCCAATGTGTTGTACATGCTCTCCCAGTCGCCGAACGCGTTGAGATCCCACCCGCCGGAGCCGCCACCACCGGAGTTTCCGTCGCCGGACATTTTGTGATGAGATGTTAGATGGAAATTGGAGATGATTTGGGAATAATATATGTGTAGTTGTGTGTGAAATGAGGATGAATTGGGAGTATGTATAGAGTAAAAAAATTTAAAAAAATGGAAAACGGCTATAAACGGTAATATTACCGTTTTCCACTTTTTTAATTTTTTTTAATTCGATTTTTTTTAAAAATGATTTATTGCGTCATCGTGACGATGCCCACTCACGGGTAGGCGAGTGGGCGTCACTAGGCTTGCACAAGGGTCGGAACCCGCCGGTTCCGGGCCCGAACCGGCGGGTCAAGGGTCGGAAAATCCGCGAACCTGAACCGGCCCGCCTAGCTCCCGGCGGTTCCGGTTCAGGTTCAAAAAACCGGCGGGTTACGCGCCGGTTCAAAACCGCCGGTTTTCGGCTCGAACCGCCGGTTCCGGGCCCGAACCGGCGGGTTGACGATTTTTTTTTTTTTTTTGCATTTTTCAACTTTTCAATTTTAATCAAATTACATTACACTTTTCAAGTTTGCTTTTGTATGCAATGTGAGTAAATAAAATTGAAAAAAATACGTCTAAAGTTGCAATTTTATTGAAATTGCATGTTTACAAATTACACGTTACAAGTTACAACAATTACAAATTGAAAACATATGGCGGTCTTGAATTCTTAAACAAAATTTAAATACAAATGAGACTACTAGTGAAGAACTAATTACAAATGACAAGAAACGACGTTGAAGTTCTTAAACGTATAAGTGTATTATATATATACTCTTAACCGGCGAAGAAGATCTTTCTACATAACTAAATTAAGGACACCTTTAGCAATTCAACTTTAAATGTTGAGTTTCGTCTAACAATCAACAATTATAGTAGAATTGTCAAAAGTTTCTCTCATTTAGCCGTATAGAGAAATATACTTCATCGACTAGAGTATATACAAATACAATTATGTAATTGTATTTGCATATTTTTAAAGTAGGAATTAATGGGAAAAAAAAAGAAATAAAAGAAAAAGGACTTGAGCTCAACTTAAATTAAAAATTTAAGTTGAGGTGCCTACGTATCCCAATTGCTCATTTGCATTAGGGAATCAAAGTCCACGTAGTTCTCTTACCTTACTTACCTATTTGGTTTGGCCGGCGGCGGTTGACGGTTGGCCTAATCTTCATCCCCGGTGAATTCATCTTGTGATCCCTCTTGACGATCATTCCAATCATTTTCTTGTTCTCGGACGTCAGCTTTGGCCCAATCATCAAGTAACATCACGGCTTCCATATTTTTCGCCGAGAGCTTACTTCTTGATTCATCCAAAACGCGCGAGCCAACACTAAAAGCGGACTCGACGGCGACGGTGGAAGCCGGAACAGAAAAAATCTCCTTGGCCATTGAAGCAAGGATGGGAAAATCTTTCTCGTGGGTTCCCCACCAATCGAGGACGTCGATTTGGGCGGGAGGAGTAGGACCTTCATCACCAAAGGAAAAGAGTGATTCAAAATATAAATCTAATTCACTGACCATACCTGAGGACCTTCCGCCGGTGCTGTAGTTGTATAGGTCGGCTAGTTGGGATTGCGCGTCGGGGTCATCATAATCGGCTTGAAATGCAAAGCCATAGTTATGTTGTGGAGGAGGGGGTCTTCTGACTTGGTGAGTGGTGTTATACTTGGTTTCATATTCGGTGTAGAGAGAGCGCAAGTTATACTCGAGGTTTTGTTGCACAACTGACCGGTCCGGGAGGTTTATTTGAAAGGTTTCTGAGAGGTCGACTCCAAATTCGTCACTGGTATCGGATTGGATTGCTTGAAGGGGACCAAGATCAATTGAACTCAAATTGTTATAATAAAAATCTAAAATTCTAGAGGTACCTGCTAATTTCCATTTTGGATCCAATACCTTTGCAATCAAAAACACGTTAGGAATCTCACTGAAATACTTGAGCCATTTTTCAATCATATAATACAAAACGCACATTAACTCGGGAGAAGAGGAAGCATTTTTCATTGAAGTTTTAAAACCAAGGGATATGTACATGCAATGCTCCAAAACACGAACAGCAGTGCAATAATAAACACCCGACAATTCAACAGTAGCATTTTTGAAATATTTGAACAATTTAAATAAAGCCAAACTGTTATCCCAACAACTATGCGAAAGATATAAATCACGGTAGGGGTTAGTTCTATAAAAATCACATAAAGCATCTTTATGTGTCAAGGTAGAATTCAGACAATCATATGTCGAATTCCATCTATGAGACACATCCATAGTAAAATTCGTGTACCTGACATTCTTTTGATGGCAATATTTCTTCCATGCTTTGCCAATAGCTGGCTTTTGATGGATTAATCTAACTGCATTTCTAATAGGAGAGACATGCTTTTGCCATAATTCAAGGGCATCCTGTACACATAAATTTAAAATATGGCAAATGCATCTTTGATGAAAATACTTACCTCCAATTACCGGTGTACAAGCCGCAATCAAATCGGCAATACTTGCGGTGTTGGCAGTTGCATTATCAAAACCAATAGAAAATATCTTGTTGCATAGCTGAAACTCATTCAACACTTGTATAATCAAAGAAGCAATTTCTGGTGCAGTGTGTGGACTTTCAAATTCTCTAAAACCAATTAAACGCTTGTTCAAAGTCCAACTGTTGTCCACAAAGTGAACCGTAATACCCATGTATGAATGACGGTTAAAACAATCCGTCCAAACATCTGAGCAAATGTTCACCCTGTGGCCCATGTTAACTAAATAACGTGATAATTCTACCTTTTTCTCCAAGCACTGCCGAACGGTAGATCGTTGCACGGTCATTCGACCTATTCTTTTGATTGCTACATTCAACCCACTTTGCATAGTAACCTCAAAACTTTTGTCATCAAAAACATTAAAGGGCATATGCTTCATAGCCGCCCATCTAGTCATTGTATCATCAAAATTCTTTTTATCATATTTAAATAGAGGCGCACCTGACGAACCCGAGCCGGCGCCGGCGGGTTGGAAGTTTAGTTGGCTTTGGGTAGAGGCAGTGCCGCATTCTACCGGATGCTTTGCCACTAAATGGCGACGGAGGGTGCCATATCCACCACCGGCGGACCATTTGTACACTTTATCGCAATAGTTGCAATAAACATGAAAGTCCGAAGTCTCTTCTTGAGAGTTCGGATCGTGAGGACTTGGAATCACCACCGCCACCTTCTTGTAGTGTTTGATAAAAATGTCCGATTTCAAAGGTTTTGCCGTGTTAGTGGGTGCAGGGGGAGGCATCTCCTTATTTCCGCCGGTGCTAGAAGGAATACGAGAATGCGATCTATCCTCGTTGTTGTCCGAGTCCGACGATATAGTAACGTCGAACTCCTCATCTCCCCTACCCCCGCCTTGTTGCATTTCAGCAAGTAGCATGGCGGTCCTATGATCTTCTTCCATCTACAAATATTATGTACGTAGAAGTTAAAAGTATGAACGCAAAAAAAAATTAATGAAATTTTGTGCATGTGAATTGGAAAACAAATTTTTCATTACTTACTTGCATGCGTTCGGCTGCCAATCGGGAAACCTCGTCCATAACATCTCGACGACTAGGTCGTCGAGATTTTGAGGGACGCGTAGTGCTTTGATCTTGGGCTATTCCCTTGCCCCGATCACCACGTCCCGATCCACCACGAGAAGAAGACATATTGAATATATTGATAAATGAAAAGTAATATGGACTTGGAATAAAATATGTATGAAGTATAAAAGAAGTGGTAAATTATGAGCACAACAAATATAGTAGTGAGTAGAAAGTGTAGAATTAAACTTGCGCAATTAGAGAGAATGATGAGAGAATAGAGAAATGGAGATTGAGAATGAAATCCTTGTTAACACAAGAATGGGGTAAGGAAATATGAAGGAGAAGTGAGGTATTTATAGGAGTAAAATTGGAAGAAATAAAAAAAAAATTCAAATTTCAAACTTTCAAATTTTCGGCCGAACCGCCGGTTTACCGCCTGAACCGGCGGTTCAACCTCAAAACCGGCGGTTTTTCCACGAAACCGACGGGTTGGTCCACGGTTTTCCGACACAAACCGCCGGTTTCTGACCTCACCTAGCCCCCTACGCCTGAAAAGCTTCCGGAACCGGCGGAAACCGGTCGGAACCGCCGGTTCAAACCGGCGGTTTTCCTCCAAAACCGGCGGTTTTTCGCCCAAAACCGGCGAACCGCCGGTTCATACCTATCCCTACTTTGAACCCCTACGAACCCCTACGAACCCTAGCCGTTCGACCCTTTGAACCGGCGGTTCGAACCGCCGAACCGCCGGTTTTGAACCGCCGGTTCACGGTTCAAGTTATGCCCGAACCTGAACCGGCCCTTATGACCCTCCGACCCTTCAGCCGGTTCAACCCGCCGGTTCCGGGCCCGGTTCCGGTTCATGAACCGGCGGGCCCGAACCGGCGGTTAACCGGCGGGCCGGGCCGGATTGTGCATGCCTAGGCGTCACGCATGGCGTCGGGGCGTGCCACGTCGCCTCGGCGCGTGGCGAGACATCTCGCCATTCGTCACGCCGTGACGGAACACGGAACGGGCTGGGGACGAGACGAGGCGCTGTAACGCGTCACGCCGCCGTCTCTTTCCTTCGTGACGGAATACGTGCCACCCGCGTGATGCGTTGCGGGTGGCCTTAGACTATGCTCGTCTTTCTACAAATATACGTTATGTAACTCATGCATATATTGATTAACATATGGCCCTAAACCGTTATTGTAGGTATACGTATGAACTCATACATACATTTCATATTTTGCTTTTATATATATCCAACATTAAAAACAAGCATGTGTGATTGTTGTAGGTATACTTGTAAATATGATTCTCGTACTAGTTAAAAATGTAACAATTCTTTTAATTAATAATAAAGAGAAAAAGGATTTCTTTTGTTTCAATATGATTTTCTGATTTTTTATAATTGACCATTTTCTTAATGACAAGAGTTCTATGATGGAGTTGTTTTAATGGATTTAAATAAAAAAAATGTATTTAAATATTTTTATGAGGATAGATAAGATATACTCACTCCGTTCCTTGTTAATAGAGACATTTCTTTTCGGCACGAAGTTTAAGAATAGTGTGGAAAAAGTAAGAGAGATGAAGAGAGAATAAAGTAAAAGTGAGAATTACTTTTTGCTAAAATAGAAATGACTCAATTAACTTGGAACTTTCTAAAATAGAAAAATGACTCTATTAACATGGAACCAAATGAGTATTTTTTATTAAATAAGGAAAATGTATATTCATAATGATACAAACTAATGGAAAAGATGACTATTTTGAATGGCTAGAACACGCTAGAATTTTTTTATATGGCTATTAGTCATTTAAATCACGGAGTTTGATCAAATTCTAGTCATTTGAAATTGGAATATTAAATCTCAAAATTTCAATTTTTCTCAATTGTCTCATCCATGAACAAAATTTCATCTTTTAACGGTATTCAAAATGACGTGTTTCATTAAAATAAGTACTTCATTTTTTTCTTTATATTCCTTTATTTTCTCATTCCTCTTCCCATCATTCTGAAACACTAGGTTTTGAAAATCGCTAAAAGATAAATTTTGTGCTTGGATAAGACAATTGAAAAAAAAAGTAAAACTTCATGATTTAATATTTCAATTTCAGAGTTCATGAAAAAGACCCAAATTTGTGATATCCCCTTTTCAAATAGAGTAAAAACATGTTCAGTTGCACATGGTCAAAGGTTGGTAGACGAGTAGAAGCACTTCACAAAGCGTTAGTGTTGCACATTGTGTAGCTATTCAGAGTCTAAGTTGTACGAGACAAATAACTTCTGCAATTAGATGATTAACCTATTTAATTGCCTCAAAGCTACAAGCTTTGCTGGTAGACACGGCTCAAAGGCATACCAATTTGTACTTTTAAGCAACCTTCTCCTAAAAAGATGAAGTTTTTTGTTGGTTGGATATGATGTGATCTTCACTAACATAGGCATATACTTAGAAGATTTTCATAGTTTATTCTTCGGTGTACGGGACGTCCGTAGACACAAGTAGGAATATGTGCTTCATAATTGTATGAAGTCCAAACAAGGGGAGACGACGAGCATATGCAAGAGATGAGAAATATTAATTGAAACCCAACTTTAAAACATGATACGTTGTAAAGATCGGACATGTAGGTAGTGTTTGGACCCATTCCTTGTATCATACTTACTAATATTGATTTATTTTTGAGAAAGATATTGTCCATCGAAGGAGTAGGGTTTGATACGTAGGAATTTTAATTTTTTAAAGTCACATAATCGTTTCTAAATAGATAAGAAAAAAATATAAAAAAATAATTTTACTTTGTTTGAGTAAAAATCTAGAAATAATTAAAAATTAACTCTAGTTAAAAAAGCCAAAACGCTCGTGAAAAGCGCGTGACAAGAAATTTACCCGCACAGTAGCAGTCCCACCCTTTCACCCGCCGCCGCCGCTCCTTCCTTGTATATAGAGGAAAGGGAAAATAAAGCAAACGAAGTTAGGGAACCCTAGCCTCCTTCCTTCCTTCCCCCTCTCTCTCGCACGCACGCTATCCACCAATGGCGCAGTCTCTCGAGCTTCTGCTCATCCAGTTCCTCATGCCGGACAACGACGCCCGCCGCCAGGCCGAGGATCAGATTAAGCGGCTGGCCAAAGACCCGCAGGTGGTGCCGGCGCTCGTCCACCACCTCCGCACCGCCAAAACCCCCAACGTCCGTCAGCTCGCCGCCGTTCTCCTCCGCAAGAAGATCACCGGCCACTGGGCCAAGCTGTCGCCGGAGCTCCGCCAGCTTGTCAAACAATCTCTCATCGAGAGCATCACCGTGGAGCATAGGTTTGGCCTATTTTGTTGATTCAAACGTCGGAACATATTTTTGCATTTTTAATTTTTCAATTATGTAACTCCTGATTGAAATCGCTTTAACTTTCAATGCTGTGTTCTGTATACTTCAATTGGACAACGGGTAATCAGAATCTCATATAGTTATCTCTCCTATTTGGCAGTCCACCAGTGAGGCGAGCTAGTGCAAATGTGGTTAGCATAGTTGCAAAGTATGCCGTCCCAGCTGGAGAGTGGTCGGATTTGTTGCCTTTTCTATTTCAATGCAGTCAAAGTGCACAAGAAGAACACAGAGAGGTGTGTTGCTAGATTTGCAGATCACTGAAGTCCTTTTTAATTACTTCACAGGATTGTTGTTCCATTTATGAGGGTCATGTATAAAGAGATATTCAAGCCACAATTTAAAATTGGATTACAATAGTCAACCAATATTTAATAACCATAGAAGTGAAACTAAAGCATTTCTTTGTCCATCTCTAACTGTCATGGTTAACTGATTTCAACTTCTCAGATCGCCATATTCCTGCATTTTGTTTTCCTTGCCTTTTTCTAACTAGTCCTAACAGATTTAGATGAGACTTTGACCTTCTTCCATGGGAGCTGTTGTAAGCTTATTAAACAATTCTCCAGTTTAGATTGAACCTCTATAGTCCAGCTTGCACTTAGTAGGGAAATATTTCACATGTGCTGATGTGGATGCTTTCCTTTTTTTTTTTGTTTTTTCAATGGACTATATGAATTTGAACATTCATTTCAGACTGACTAGCTAACTAAATAATGGCTTCTTTTTCCCTTTGATCCTTTTTTGGTTGTTCTTTTTTAATGTACTTGCATAAATAATCTTTGTTTTTCTCCTAGGTGGCATTGATACTTTTCAGCTCCTTGACAGAGACTATTGGAAATTCGTTTCGACCATATTTTGCAGATTTGCAGGCTCTGCTACTTAAGTGCCTTCAGGATGAAACCAGTAACTGTGTTAGAGTTGCTGCTCTCAAGTAAGATATTGCTTGAGGATTTGTGGGGAATGATAATATTTTATGATCGATGATATATCTGCGGAAGGGGCTTACATATGTGTTTTGCTATGTCAGGGCGGTTGGCTCTTTTCTGGAGTTCACTCATGATGAGGTTGAAGTGGTGAGTTTTGATTTCTTTGCTTCAGTGGCTATCTCTGGATCAAGCTGCTCAGCTAAATATTTTTTATTACAAACATTTGACGTATAAATACTCAAACTCATGACTAGACAGAAGTAGTGAGTTCAAATTTGAAATTTCCGCCTTTTATTGGCTCTCTGGATCCAGCTGCTCAGAGTGAAATGCTTTTTATTTTTGCTTCAAAAGTTCTATGTAGATACTTATATAATGTCTTGTTGAATACTTGAATAGTGGTAAACTCATATTATTGTGTGATTCAGACACTTCTCCTTTGATAATTAATTGACCATTCTCGATTTCATGAAATCAATTTTCTGTTTCGAATGTCGGACAATGCTATTTCACAACAGATATTTTAGTACTGCAAATTGATGATTGACCTTGTTCTTTTAATATCCTATTTCTGTTTGAAATTATGTTACCTTCTGGATGCATTCCTAAGGTCAATGCTTGCATCTTGTAGATCAAGTTCAGAGAGTTTATTCCGAGCATTTTGAATGTATCGAGACAATGCCTTGATTCTGGCGAGGAGGATGTTGCTATGATTGCTTTTGAGATCTTTGATGAGTTAATCGAGTCTCCTGCTCCTCTCCTTGGTGATTCTGTGAGAGCTATTGTTCAGTTTTCTCTTGAAGTTTGTTCAAGGTCTAATTTTGAACCTAATACGCGTCATCAGGTTAACATCACCAAACATGATATTTCCTTCCAGTTTTAGCATTCTATACTTGAGAAGATGGCCTGACTTCTCATTGCTTCATTTTTGGTAGGCTATTCAAATAATTTCATGGCTTGCAAGATATAAGTCAAGTTCCTTGAAAAAGTACAGGTTGGTTGTACCAATCCTGCAAATCATGTGCCCTTTACTTGCAGAGTCTACCGACAGGGATGATGATGATGATCTATCACCTGATCGAGATGCTGCAGAGGTTATTGATACTATGGCCATAAATCTGTCAAAGCAAGTATTTCCTCCCGTTCTTGAATTTTCTTCTTTGAGTAGTCAGAATGCAAATCCAAAGTTCAGGGAGGCTTCAGTTACAGCTCTAGGTGTTATATCTGAGGGCTGTTTGGAGTTGATGAAGGGCAAACTGGAACCTGTTCTTCATATTGTCTTGGGAGCTCTTCGAGATCCTGAGCAAATGGTGCGCGGGGCTGCATCTTTTGCACTCACACAATTTGCTGAGCATCTGCAGCCTGATATAGTATCTCACCATGAAATTGTTCTTCCTTGTATTTTGAATGCTCTAGAAGATGCATCTGATGATGTCAAGGTTGATGCATACGTAGTATTAAATAGGCTTTTATTGTATCATTTCTTTGCTTTATCTCATAGTAATATTTAACTTGTCACATAACAGGAGAAATCTTATTACGCACTAGCAGCATTTTGTGAGAACATGGATGAAGCAATTCTTCCTTTTTTGGATCCTTTAATGGGAAAATTGCTTGCCGCTCTCCAAAATAGTCCCCGTAATTTGCAGGAGACATGCATGGTACCGTAGTTCTGCATTGGCAGTCTAATGTTCCAAATTCCTAATATTTTAACATTCTGAGCATTCTGTTTGCTGGTATTGTAGTCAGCAATAGGCTCAGTTGCATCTGCTGCAGAACAAGCTTTCCTTCCATATGCAGAAAGGGTTCTTGAGTTGATGAAAATATTTATGGTACTTACAAATGACGAGGACCTCCGCTCAAGAGCAAGGGCTACCGAGTTGGCTGGTATAGTTGCAATGTCTGTTGGCAGGGCTAGGATGGAGCCAATTTTGCCCCCCTTCATTGAAGCTGCAATATCTGTATGAAGCTTTTCATCTGTTGTCCTGCAGTTATCACTTAGAATTTTTGATTGAGGGATATGATATTTTAGGGTTTCAGCCTGGACTTCAGTGAACTCCGGGAGTACACTCATGGATTCTTCAGTAATGTTGCTGAACTTTTAGAAGATGGGTTTTCTCAGGTAGGTTATCTTCAATAATGCTTTAACACAGAGACAAAGAGATCTTACATCTAAACCATCCATTTTATGTTGGAACAGTACCTTCCACATGTTGTTCCTTTGGCCTTTTCCTCTTGCAACCTTGATGATGGTTCTGCCGTGGATGTTGAGGAATCTGATGAGGATGACAATGTCAACGGATTTGGTGGTGTCTCTTCTGATGATGAAGCACACGATGAACCTAGAGTTCGTAATATTAGTGTAAGAACAGGTGTTTTGGATGAAAAAGCAGCTGCTACCCAAGCTCTTGGCTTATTTGCTCTGCATGCAAAGAGTTCCTATTCACCGTATCCTTTTTTTCTTCCTATGCATATATGTGTTTATGTGTATGTAGTTATCCTTGTATGGCTGCATTAAAGGGACAATTTACGATAATTTGCTACCTTAATTACAATTAAAGATACATAGAGGAGACCTTGAAGATTTTAGTCAGACATTCTACTTACTTTCACGAGGATGTTCGCCTTCAGGCAATAACTTCACTGAAATGTGAGTAATAATGGTCATTGTGTACTTGAGTTGCTATACCGACAGTGATCTTCATAGGTCGTTCTTTATAATGATATATTTGTGCTTGTTATCTGTATCGGCAGATTTGTTTTTCTTTATAACAGGTTTGTTTTCACTGTGTCTGTGTTGTATTTTGTTTGTACTTATTATGTAAAAACATCATATAGAATTGCATTTCTTTGGAACTCAAATCTGGACTTGGCAAAATGCTACCCCGTGCAATTCTCCTTGAAGATTATTGCAGTGCTTTCTGATATTTACTGATTGGTTTTGTAATGTCCAAATGTTACATGGATATTTGTAAAGATGCTAAACCATCAGTTCCATTGGAAATGTACTCATTGAATGCTTCATTGTGATGACAATCTGCTTTCAGTTTCCATAGCATCCTAGTAGTCCTTGTTTCATTGTCCAGTCCTGTTTTGTCAAGTATGAGACAGTAATCTATCTGAAATTCTTAATTCAAGCCAAAAGTGGAAAAAAGTACTATTAGTTTTTCTAACTTGTATTTTGGACTAGAAACTTGCCTTTTGCTCTCACTTTGTTCCTGGTATGATACTCATCCGATTGTACTTAGGTGTCACACAGTATATTCTGCTACGTTATATACTCTTACCTTCCGAATTTGTTTGTCACTGCCAGATATATTGGAAGCAGTACAAGCAGTTTTCCAGAGTCACAATGTGAGTGCAGAGTAATCATTCTGATTTACCATTTGATTATGAGTTCCGCATCTTTTTAGTTAGAAATGAAAATCTGTATCATGGGTATGTATTTCCATTTGCACTGAGTATTTAGTTGAGTGGCAACATTTTGGTTCAATCATTACTTCGAGTTGTTTATTTAGCTTCAACTTTAAGAGGTTCAGTGATGTCGTTCTAGTGAATATCGATTGCCTACTTCTGGATTTTTCTGACACAATCTTAAATTTATTATTTGCAGGAGGGAATTATTAAGATAAAAGAGGTTTTTGGTGAGAATTTGTTGTGTTCCGGATTTTCTTTATAAGATAATCTCTTTTAGGAAAAACAATAATTAACTATTTGTCAATAGATACTGTGCTGAATATATATATCAAGACAATGACTGAAGATGATGATAAAGAAGTCGTAGCTCAGGCTTGCATGAGTGTTGCTGACATCATGAAAGATTTTGGATTCATGGCTGTTGAGCCTTGTAAGTTGTGAAATTTGACCATCTTTTTTATTAATTCCTGTGGACATGTACTCTGGTCTATAGAAACTTATAACCTGTTTTCCCTCTTCTCTGCAAAACCAAATTTAGATATACCTCGCCTTGTTGAGGCAACTTTGGCACTACTCCGGGAGGAGTCTACTTGTCAGCAGATAGAGTCAGACAGTGAGGCTGATGAGGATGATGCTGACCACGACGATGTACTCATGGATGCAGTTTCTGACCTCCTTCCAGCTTTTGCCAAGGCATTGGGTGCTCAATTTGCACCAATCTTTTCACAGCTGTTTGAGCCTCTAATGAAATTTTCGGTGAGTGGGTAGCTATCAAGTATTGCGTTAGATTAAGGACTTTTTTGTTTAATCCTAATACAAGAAATCTTCTAATGCAGAAACAATCACGCCCACCACAGGACAGGACAATGGTTGTTGCAACCCTTGCTGAAGTTGCTCAGCATATGGGTGCTCCAATTGCTGGCTATGTTGATGTAACTTTCTAATAAATGTCAATACTTATCTTTGTTTTACTTCAAAATAATTGATTCACTAAAAATAAAATGTGTTTTAGGCTGTAATGCATCTTGTGCTCAAAGAATTGGGATCACCAGATGCAACAAATAGGAGAAATGCGGCATTTTGTGTGGGTGAACTGTGCAAAAATGGTGGCAGCTCAGTCGTAAAGTAATCTTCTACTCAACCAAAGACTTTTTTGCTCTGTTATTTTGAGATATTTCGAAATACTAATAGCACTAGTATCTTACTTTAAAAGAAAATTTGTACAGTATTAGATTTCAGCCTAAATGGGAATAAACCTTCAATTGCAATTTTGTGACTCCAAAACTGGATCATCATCTTCTTTCCAATCATAAGAGATGCATGCAGTCTTCAGTGTGTTAATTCCGTACTCCCTTCGTCCCATAAAAGATGCGCCGAATCTTTTGGGCATGGTTTTTAAGAAGTGTAGTTTGTATTGTGAGTGGAGAAAGACCCCACTTTATTTTTTTTATGGTGAGTGGAGAAATGTCCCACTCTAGAGTATTGTTATGCAAAGTGATTGTTACTGTAACAATTGTAGTCGGGTATTGTGCAAAAAAAGAAACGTGCATGTTTTTATAGGATGGAGGGAGCATTAAACTCTGTTCTGCTTATCTATATGGTCTTAAGGGTGTCTCTGCATTTCTTGCTAGGTTTCCTTTGAGTGCCCTGAAACTACTTCTGCTCTAGACCTGATACCATTTTGCTTTTTTTTTGTTTCCTGTCTTATTCTCTTTCAAAACCTTGCACACTATATTTGGCCTTGGCTGATCTGTATATTTTCTCTAATTGTCATCTGTTGCTATTGCTTGTTATTTGAAATAGATACAATGCTGACATTTTGAGTCGCCTTCATCCATTATTTGGGGAATCTGAGCCAGACAATGCAGTGAAGGACAATGCTGCTGGGGCAGTGGCAAGGATGATAATGTCTCACCCAGAGAATATCCCACTGCACCAGGTTGATCTCTTCTTCTTCCCTTCAGATTATTTTCTGTTTTTCTGTGAATATATGTCCTCTTATTTTATCAGTTTCTACCATTATCTTCTATTTATCCATGATGATATTTTCCCTCCTTTTATCAGGTTATACCCATTTTACTGCAAGTGCTTCCTTTGAAAGAGGACCATGAAGAATCTACAGCTGTTTATGGATGCATCTGCAATCTAGTTTTATCATCTAATTCTCATGTGAACTTTCTTCAGTTTTGGGCTACAGATCCTTTTAACTTGATTGTGGTTTTTTGTTTTGTTTTTTCTCAGCAATTCTCCCTTTTCACTTTCCAGTGATTTTGTTTCTACCTTTATTTGTAGATACTTTCTTTTGCCCCTCAGCTGGTTAGCATATTTGCTCAAGTTGCTGTATCACCCGTTGAATCTGATGAAGTTAAGGTGCATATAGGACGGGCATTCTCCCATCTGATATCAGTTTATGGCCATCAAATACAACCTGTCTTGGGCAATCTATCACCTGCCCAGGCTAATGCTCTAGCAGCAATTGCACCTAAGAGCTGAGATATGCTACCTGCCGGAGTTGTTTTTTATTCAGAGCTTCTTTCTACACCAGTGAGCTTCCATAGTTGATGCCATTATCACAATGGACGTATTATATTTGAAATCAAGGTACGTTATTATCCATTATTATTGGAAAAAAAGAATATAATGATTCACAGAGTAACTCTAATTTTATATAGTATAGTATGCTTTATGAGTTTTATATTCTTTGAGTAAACACTACATATTGTCAAATTTATTAAAACTTTACTGTGCCAGAAACTTAGACTGACTTGACATGGTTAACTCCTTTGTTCTATGTTATAATGTTTTCTGAAATACTCCGTACTTTTGCCATATCCCGTCTCATAACTTGGTATGGTTCTGATTCAAACTTGATCGAATTTTCATTGTGTGATGCCACTGCAACCTTAAACGTGAATTCTTCCTATCTAAGGAACCCTTTCAATGACCTAAACCCATGGCACTGGTAACTAAATTGTTGACATATAGCTTCATTAACCTTTTTGTTGCGTCGCAGGTAAATCCAAACTATTTTTTTGATCTGTTGCTGCTGCTACTCTATTTGGTATTCCAGTTTCAGGATTGTATCATTTCCTCAATTTTTTGGTTTGTCAAGGCGAGGCGTTTTCTACAATTTTCTAGTTCGGGGATTCTTTCATCCCCCAATTTTGGTGTGTATTCGGATGTCTTTTTTTTCTTAGTCTCCTTATTCTTCAATTGTTTGCAATGGCTGGTTGCTGTTTATTATTTCAAAAGTTAGCACAAATAACTGGAAATTGTTACATATTTAAGTGCTTGAGATACATTTCGTCTTTTTAATGATTGCCAAAAATTACAAACGTAAATGAACTAACATGCATGGTGACATCTGAAAATGAATTGCATGCACTGTTTTGTGGGATGTTAGTCTTTATACCTTCCATCATTCATGGTTTTTTTCACAATTTGGTCTTTCTATAGTACAAATTTGGGTATTTATATTTTGTTACACATTCACTTACACATCTTATTCACCAAAAATGCAACATTTAGTTATCCAATGTAAGTACACGTCTCTCAACCATTATTTATGTAGTGTGATACAATTAGAAATAGTTATTTCATGGTAATCACAGATCATAGAATGATCAATGTAACAAATTCCAAACGTGCAAATTATTTAGTGATTCCATCGATAATGCTGTCATGTGCAAATATACTATTCTATATCAATACATTTTAGATTTGAAACCAATAATTACACGATAAAAATGTTGCATTTTTAGGGTTTTGACGTGTTCACAGTTGAAAATATTTTAATGTTATAGGCAATAAAAGAAAACAAAAGAGCAGAAAGTAACTATACCATAAATATTATATGCATGTGATAACGATGTCTAATTAGGGTAAACTAAAGAAAAGATTTTGCAAGACAATTTTCAAACGACCAATCACATTAGGTGGATTATGACTTTTAACATAAATGTGCAATAGGGTAAGATCCGTTTATTTCCATCGACACAAACCGGTTATATTTTATCTCACATTTGGAGGAACCAATTAAAGGTTATTTCACCATTTTCAAAACTAAACTTGCCACCCTATTCCACAACCCTACTTAAATAATATGCATCCAAATCAAAATACATCACACATAATTAAAATAGCATGAAAACCTAACCTTAAGTGCGGACAGTCTCGAGTTATAAAAGTGGAGTATAACTTTGTGGATATGGAATACTGGATATTTTAATGTGTCAATCAATTTTGAATGTCTACTGTATTCTTTTCTAGGCTTCGTCCGTTGTCACTCATCACATAGCATTTTCAATTGATTATCCGTATATACTTAATAATTTCCTTTTTGTGACAAAAAAATGTGTGTGAATAGTTTGTAATAAAAAGTATAAGCATGCAGACAGTATGTATAATTACGGAGCTGCTAGCTCTAATTTGACAGCCAAAAAAATCACCTCAACCAAGAAATAAGCTTGTCCTGTAGTTCTTCAAAGTAATTGGCCGCTTCTGAAGCAGTATCGTTTGTCTGCGGAAAAATCATGTACATATATGAAGTATCGCAACCAATTATTTAGATTAGTGCCATGCATAATTTATCACTTTTCGTGAGTTTTAACTCCCGACTGTAAGTACGAAATTCATAAAAAACCTACGAAAATAAAATTGAAGAGAAAACTTTAAAAGAATATGTGAAACATTTACCAACTCTCGCCCCAAATCGCAAACTTTGGAATTGCGAACTAACTGATGATGGGGTCAATCGAGCTACAAGTTTACGATCGATAAACTAACCTTTATTGTATGATCCAAGTTTTTTCTTTAATAGTAGTAACTTATGCTCCATCTGTCCACGATTTAAAGGTCCATGTCGCTATTAAATTAGGACGTGCACAATTTAAAGATTCATTTACTTTTTTCTATTTTTTTGTGCGTGGACTCCATATTCCACTAACTTTTTTCACTCGCATTTCATTATAAAATTAAGACTAAAAATGAGACTCGCATTTCACTAACTTAATTATTCTATTCACTTTTCTTCCCAAAGTCAAACAATTTATTTAAACCCATAGAGGCAAAATAACTCTTTAAATGGTGAATGTAGGGAGTATATCATGATCCCTCTCTCCGTCCATCATCATCGAGGCAAAAGTTTGAGTGATATGTACCTTATATTAGTGAAATAGAGCCCTAAATTTTCATTTTTTCTTGGTCCTCACACACGTATAACACACACATGTTAAACCCACAACCTCATAGTTGAAGATGGATCATTCTATATGCTGTGATTAGTTGTCATACATTAATGCATGATTTTAGAATGCAAGTTATACAATCAACTTCATTACCCTATTTTGGAAGATAAATACAGAATAAACCTAAAGTTGAACTTTTGGAAGATAAATTACAAAACAATTAAACCTAAAGTTCCTTTTACCATTAAAACTTGCATTTATAGTAATAATCATATACTAGTACATAAATTTAATTATCAAACAATTCATTCAAATACATAAGAAACATTAATATACATAAGCACATAAAATAAATAAAAATATATGAAATGTTATTGTATTAGCATTCATTATTATTATGTGTATTCTCACGTATATACTTCCTTCTAGTTAATTATAGTTACTCTTAAATGTTTCTTATCCTAAAATTTAGTGAATGCATAAAACAAAAGTACCAATTAATCAGACCAAGAAACGTGAATATGATTATGGCATGCTACATAACATTCAAAGCCAATTCATTCACACAATCGAATAGATAGTTTTCAAGCTTCTTTAATTAAAGTATGCATGTTAAACATATTCTAATAAGTATATAAAGTGTTATATGAAGAGAGTAATAGATAAAATTAAGATGTGTAAGTTACCTGGATGTGTAAATGGAAGCAAATTCTGGTGTCAGAAACGTCGAGAGCCGAAGTGCTCTTGATGCTCACACCCTCACTTTCAAGACCTTCCAGCAAATGGGTAAGTTGTGATTCTTCTTGTTCTTGTCTCTCCAAACAAAACTGAAAAACTGCCTCTTGTTGATCAACTTGGTTCAACGAAATAGTGGGGTTAGTACTCGGATGATTCTCCTTGGCTCGTTGTAACTGCACGTTTTCCTTTTTGCCTCTCAATGATTCTATCTCATTTTCCAGCTCAGGAATGTATGCCACCACTCTATCTACTATTGCTGGTGCACTCCACTTCTTCTGCAAGATTTTATGTTTTCTTCATCATCGATGCACTATCTCTATGAAATAATCAAACTATACATATATAGATAGATCAAATTCTCTCTTTGATAAACTAATTCTAATGATTTTCATAAAAGAATTACGTACTATTGTAGTGAATAACAAGCATTAATTAACAAAAAAAGAAGCATCAATATTGTATGTATAAAAATTTAAGTATGTTTAGTGAACCAAATCCTATATATAGGAATTGGTTCAAATGAGAGGTTTATTTCATAGAGGTGTAATAACACTGCACTAATTAATCATCACATATATATGTAGTAATTGTAATAGATTGATTGTGACCTTTGATCTTCTGGAATCAGGAAGCAGTGCTTGAAGAGCAAGGTAGGATGCATTAAGCTTCATTCTTCGAATCCTCTCCTTTGCATTGTGGTCCAGCTTCTTCACACCTTCTTCTTCTGCAATTTCTATTACATTACTACTATTCTTTCTTGCAGATCTTGTCTTGAATTTGTTCCTGGCTACTGCTTCTTGTTGTGTTGCTGAGGCTGAGGCTGAGGCTGAGGCCTCACCAGCTCTACTATCTATCTGAGCTGGGCCCACCTCAGATTCTGGTATCACTTCATCAACTGACCATAAGGAATCCAGATGGCTCCACTCCTCCATTATTGCCCCAAAAATAGTCTAGGGTTTGTGACATAATATGAATCAGATATAAATTAAAAATGAACAAAATTTGTATATTGTCTTTAAATATTTCCACTTCATACAATGTACTAGTACTGCTTGATCTATATATATAGTACTTGTACTACCCTTCAGCATGTGTTAGATCTGGACATATCGAATATCATCGGACATCGGTTTCGTGGCAGTTTCGTCAAAATAAAATTAAAAAGCCCTAATTGAACCCTAGATTTTGTAGTACAACTTCAACTGTGTTGAGGAATTTTCATGGAGTGGGAGATTTTCAATTTTCCTTTTATTATGATGACATCCAAGAAATTAAAACAAGCTTAAAAAAAGGTTTAATGAGGGAAAACCGGATATGTAAATAATCAACCTCCAAAAAATTAATGTGGAGTAGTGATGATAATGAAACCAACACAATAAAAGCTTACAGGAAATTAATGCTGAAAGGAGCTGTAAATGGATCGCAATGTAGAGAAGCTGAGAGAGGTGAATAGATGTTGAATCAAAGAAATTACAAATCGCTTTCATCACCACTCTTTTGTCTATGTCTTTCCTAAATTATGAAATTAAATACAGAAGTCAATTGGAAAGAGGATAACAAGCCGATTTAGAAGTATAATTATGATGTAGACAAGTTGCGTTTTAACACATGAATTAAGAATGTATATCGAGTCATTTCTAGGTTCGTGTTTTAAATTTGTTTATGTATATAGGTTAGTACAACACATAGTAAAGCTAGTACAATACCCTATATGTTGCAGTACAACTATTGGTCTATGTACTAAGAATACCCTATTACTATTAGGCGCCCTATACCGCTACATCATCATTTTATCCTCCTACCCTTCTACCTGCAGTGGGGCGCCCTATAAGCCACCATATAGGTTTCACTATTATTTTATTAATTAATTTAAATGTTTTCAAATATGTCAATGCAAATTATTAAAAAACACCACGATTAATTAAAAACGTCAAATCCTACATTGATTAAAAAAAATTACACGAGTTAGAAATGAAAAAAAGTTGACTACTCTACAAAAGTCCCAACTTGCGGCGCATCTCATCGATCATCCCCTAGATGTATTCGGCTTTGGCCGGGTCCTGACACTGCATGAGGGCGTTGTGCGTGTCCAACAACGTCCTCTGAATGGCGGCCGCTGCCAACTCCGCGTAGGCAAGTGACGTCGGGGTCGGGGTCGGGATCGGCGATGGGGGAGCGGCCGCGGCTTGTGAGGAGGATGTCGCCTTCGCATTCCCCTTGTTCTTCGCAGCCTTGACGCCAACGGGACGCCAGGAGGACACCGGTGTGCCGGAACTCTCTTCCTCCTCATACATCGTCCGGTTGAGGTCCACCGGATATGCGACGCTTTCGCTGCTCGTGTAAGCACCGGCTTCGGTGGTCCTCGTCCTCTTTGGCTCAGCCGATGGCAGAATCTCGCCTTGGAACTTCTGCTTGTCCTTCAAGAGCACCTAGATGTTGAAATGCTTGAAGTCGCCGTACAATTACTGGTACGACAACAGCGCTCTATCGCGCACATCGCTCAAACTCTCGCCACTTCCCTGCTCCCTCAAGCACTTCTCGTACTCCGCCGAGAACATGTTGACTTGATTCTTCACCTGATCTCAGTGCTTGGGGAGCTGCTCCCTATGGTGCTTGTACGCGCTCGGCGGCTTCGCCTCATTGTAGCGCTCGGCGATGCGCTCCCAGTACGCAACCTGCTTTTGGTTGTTCGCAAATACTGGGTCCTCCGAAATATCCACCCAACACCTCGCCAAGACAAGAGTTTCATCCGGTTGGTAGTTCGTCCTCCTGGGGGCGTACTCTTTATTCATTTCCGGAGGTGGCAACTTGTACGCCCGGTTCCGGTTCTGCTTCTTTCTGGCGGCGGCGGCGGAGGGGGCAGCGGGAAGGGTTGGAGACGGCTCCATGTCGGTCAGACCGTACGAATCCGTACTGAATTCGGGATCATACTGCGCGTTGGAGTCGAAGGGCCGATATTCGTCAGGGTCTGTACCAGGCCAACGTGCACCACCCCCAAACATCGGACTATTCGAACTTGGGTATTCACCGGTTTCCATTTTATAGTGTAATTTAAGAGTGGAAATGTTAAAAATGTGAATGTGGGGTAGGGGCGGACGATCTATAGGGAGCGGACGATGCATCAGGCATTGTCCGCACACCCATAGTGGCGGACGATGGCGCGCCCGAGGCATCGGGCGGCCTATCATCCGCCCCATTGTGGATGCCCTTATTACTATTAAATGGAGCATCAATATTTATTAGTCTATCCCACTACAAGTGAGACGTTTCTTTCTGGCCGTTGTTTTACGAAGATATTAACAAATAGTTAAAGTAGAGAGAGAGTAAAGTAAGAGACAGAATAGTATAGAAGATAGTCATATATACATTATTATCTTACTTACTTTACTTTATCTTTAGTCTAACTATTTATCATTATCTTTACAAAATAACGTCCGATTTGAAGCGCCTTACTTATAGTGGGACAGAGAGTATAACTATAAAATATTATCAATTATCAGGCCCGTCCCTTGGCCCGTGCGGCCTGTGCGACCGCACAGGGCCCCCAATTTTCAGGGGCCTCTGAAATATTTCAGCCCATATACATGTATTCCTATTTTTTCAGCCCAACAAAGCTATTTCTCTTGTATAGCAACGCCCAGGCCTTTTTCTAGCACCGTGACTCCAATTCTGATCGGTTTCTTTTCCCGATCGTAGACCTGGGAGCCGCCTGTTCGTGTTCGGTGTTCCTCATCGACAAACGCCGCAACAGGGACCAGCTCACCAGAGCCATCGTTGATCGCTTCTGCAGCGCCTGCCATCGTCGGCCATTGCGATTGGGAGCAGCGCAAACGCATCAATTTGTCTTTTTTTCTATAGTATATTTATTTAAAATGCATTGTCTTTTTTTCTTTAATTATCATATAGCTTTAAAATGCATTGTCTTTTTTTCTATAGTGGTAGGCCTCATTTTAGATTTTTGCACAGGGCCTCTGATTTTATCGGGACGGCCCTGTCAATTATCATTATGTAAAGGATTACTCGGTTCCTTGTTAACTAACTCATTTCTTTTCATTATATATGGAAATTAAAAAAATGAATGTTTGAAGCTAAGTGGAGAAAGGATAAAATAGGAAAGATCATAAAGTATAAATTATACTATTAATTATTATCTTTTATTAAAAATAGAAATGACTCAATTATCTCGGAATGTCTCTAAATGGAAAAGTAATACTCTCCTGTCCCGTTAAAAATGAAATATTTTCCCTTTTGATTTATCCCATTAAAAATGAAACGTTTCCTAAATTAGAAACAACATCAATATTTCTACTTTTTCATCTCTTTTCATTAACTCATAAAATAAAGCTACATAAAATCTGATGATGAAAAATAAATATTTCATTTTAATAAGGCGGAGGGAGTATTAATCAGGGAGCGAAAGGAGTACCGAGTACCATTTTTGCTATACAGGGCAGCCACTATTATCCGGAACCTAGTTACACAATGAGTCTCCAGATTTACATCTTACAATATAAGTACGCAATTTCGTGGTTTATGCTTTTTGGAATATATTGGTCTATATATATTCAATTTCAGCATAATCAAATTTTAGGAGAGTAAAGTATAGAGATACCCTATTACTACTATTTTGAGATAACATATACATATAATATTCGACTATCTATTAACAAAATAAAACTAAAATATTTAATTCAGATTTTCCCTTTACCAATCATTTAGAATCATCATTTCTCTCTATGCAAACAGTCATTTCTCATAATATTAATTATTAACCATTTCATTTCATTTCATTCATAATTCACTGTAAATGTTATGTTTTGACTAAATTACAAATGCATATTTTATAGTTTCTCTATTTGGAATTTAAAATTAATTTTTGAATGACCATGCATGAATGATGATGGTGAAGAATTACTGAGATTCCAGGCGTAGAAATGGTCGGAAAAGAGGAATTGAGAGAACAGGGAAAGAGGGTGGACTAGTGGAGGAGATTAAAGGAGATGTGGACATGTGGTGCTGCTATTGGGCTTTGGTCATTAGAGCATCCACAATAGGGGCGGCGCGCCAGCCGCCCTGGCTGTCTATTGTAGGAAAAGCGTTCGCCCCGACGCGGTCGATTGGGAGGGGGCGGAAGCTCCATCGGCGAGCAGGCGGCTAGGACCTGCCGGTGCGCGAACGGTCCGCCCCGGCGCGGTGGTCGCCGGATTTCCTTTTTTTTTTTTCGTTTTCTTTTGATTTTTTGAGAGAATTTGAGAGAATGCAGCAAATTGCAGTGAAGAAAAAGATGGGTTGACGAAGGAGACGAAGGAGATGGATTTTTTGATTTTTTATTTTATTTTTTGATTTCCTTTTTTTGTTTTCTGTTTTTTTTTGGGTTTGACTTAAAAAGAAGCTGAGTTAATTCAATTAAAATTTTTATTCTAACTGAATTAAAATATATAAAAATAAAATAAAGTGAAATGTGGCGGGGCTATTGAAAGTGTCCACTATTGTTGTGACACTTTTTTTTGTGAGCGCGGACAAATAAACTGGGGCTGTGGACTGTAGGTGTTGTGATGAATTAGCTGCGTTGAAGCTAGAGTGAGAGCTTCTAATATGATATGCGTTAATCGGGAATCGATGGCTGGCTGAAGGAGTGAGACGCTCAGCAGTTGTTGGATCAAATAGTTAAAAATAGAGATTAAATCTGGACCGTCGATTAGACTCGACCATTAGTGTTGTTAGCTTTAAATAGTTTGTTAGAGTTAGTTGTGTAGTTCTGTAATTCACATTCTTGAGAGCTCGAATAAAATTCCCAATAAAATTTCTCAACTCGTCTTCTCAAATCAAACACTCAAACAAGTTTACACGAAGCCCATCCTTCGATTAATCCTAACATGGACAAAAAAAGTGACGAGGCTATTGGAAGTGTTCGGCTTATAGTGGACACCCTTTGGGCCGAATCCTACCAATAAAGAAAAGAAATTATGAAAGAAAAGTTAATAAGAAGAAAACTGACTCGAACACAACACTCTGCCCAATTGATCAGGATTCCACCAAAAATTAATGACCCACTCAAAAGTTCTCAGCTTCAAGTTTTACCATTACTTTCTTTATGTTGTATTAATATAGTATAAAATGTTTCATTCAGTCTCACATGCTACATTTCCACAATTTGTCACTTTTGCCTATGTGGCATTTAAGTCATCAACTTAATTTAAATTATCCTAAAACAAAATAATTACACCAATCAAACAAAAAGTTTCATAATTATTTGCAAAAAGTTTCAAGTTGACGTAATGGGTATAAAATGTTTCATTCATTCTTACTCTTAAGTGTGATGCGTTATGTCATTAAACATTCGACTATGTTAGCTAGGCTTGCCCATATTAGGATAATACATAGGCAGAAATTGACTCCAATAAATATCCAATGACATAATATATCACAATTAGATCATTTTATATAAATATGTAACAATGACGAAAGCTGTTATACAAAAGGTATAATTAAGTAACAAAAACATAAGTGCAAACACAATACAACACAGAGCAGCCTTGATTCATTGAATTTGGAAAAGGAGGAAAGGATGGCCTATATATCCGGAATAATAGGCAGCTCTCGATATCCCCTTCCAACATCTTCACCGCTTCCAAAATGGTTGGCCTCAACGCCACCATCAAATGAGCACAAAGAATCCCCACCACCTCAAATCTCTCCATAATCACCCTCGGATACCCTCCCTCCTCCCAACAAGCAACCATCCAACACCTGCTCCACCCTCCCCGCCTTCACGTGCGGCTATCAACACCGCCAGATCCAGCGCCTTCCTCCCGCACCACTATCCCGAAACTATACATGTCGCTCTTCTCCGTCAGCTGCCCGTACAACGCGTACTCTGGCGCCAAGTAGCCGTGCGTCCCCGCTATCCTCGTTGTGAGGCGCTTGGCCAGCCCGAAATCCGCCACCCTCGCCCTCATCTGCGCGTCCAAGAGCATGTTCGTGGGCTTGATGGTAGACCGGAGGGTTGACGCCGCGGTGGAGGTAGAGTAACGCGTTGGCAATGTCCAGGATCACGCTTCCTCTGCGGCCACGGCATTGTTCTGTCGAATCCTCTCTGTTTTGGGAATAGATGCTTGCCGTTCGGCATGTAGTCGTATGATACGAACCTCTATTATTATTATTTAGTTTAGATATTATAGGGATTTAGCATATCTTTTTCTATATCTTTATTTTCTTGTTCATTAAGTCAGTAGCATTATAAATAGGATAGACTGTTATCTTTTTTATTCATTCAATCAATTAATAAAATCATTATCGTTTGCCCACTTGTGGAGTATCAAGAATCCAAAATTATCTATCGCTGCCGACAAGATTCATTCTTGCGCCTAGCTCTATCTCCGGAGATCACCGCCGACCCAAGACTTGGGCGCCGGATTAATCACGGATTTAAACTCGCAACGCTGCCGACGGAGACTCCTCCGCGCCAGCCCTATCGTTTGTCCGCCGACCCTTAAACGAGGGCGTCGGAATTGTGGTGTTATAGTTGTGAATTCGGACGGAATTCACCGTTAGGAGCAAGAGGCTCTTAACAACTGGTGCTTTCATTGAGAGCTGACCCTCCCACTATCTCGAACCGAAGCTATACCGCTGCCCGACGGAAACCATTCCGCGCACAGCAACTGCTTTGGTTGTCGAGTCCCGCCTGTCCGCCGGACAACTCTACTTCTGCAACGCCCGACGGGAAGGATTCCCGCGTGCCAAGCCCGTACGTGAGCCGCCAGCCTCGGCGCCACCATCTGCCATCATACCAGCCACCACCCAATCAACCTACCGACCCCCTGGATTGGCAACAGCCGAACCAACCCCGCCGCAGCTACCACCCGTCTGGAGAGCCACAGCAGTTCAACCAATCTCCGAGTCACCACACAACGATGCTGCCTGCAGCTGCCCGGACCCGATCCGGCTCTGTGAACCTGCCTCAAAAGTCCAGACATTTTAGGGATTCGAGGCAACAACGTGGTCTCCCCAATAATCCCGAACTCATGGTTCGATCACTCACACCTGTCCAACAAGCGGCCTTAGACGATTACAACGAGAAATTACGGATTTATAGAATGGAGCAAGCCGCTCTTCTCGCCCACGTGAATGCATTGTTTGAGGAGAATATTGATGACAATAATCTAGTTGAGGATGTTCCCAACAATGCCGCTAACAATGGGGGCGCTAATCTTGATGTTCCAAACGACGAGGCCATGAAAGAGATCGTCAAGACCGACAATACGCCGCTGCAAGTGCTTGTCGGGGCATATGATGAGAAGATTGGTGAAGAAGAGGAGCTTGGTAATTTCGAGGACTCCATATTAGAGACAGCAACAAATAAGATCGGGGATCGTGTTGCTGTCAGTTCGGATATAGGATCTGTATCAAACGTTGCCATTAGATTGCCTAGTGAGAAACGAGTAAGGAAAAAGGAGGAAGAAGAATCGTTAGACAAAGATGAGGGGGGCGATTCTACTAACGAAGGGAAGAATGTCGTCGACTCATCCAATGTTGTTCGAGGGCCATCCAAAAATGATGTTTGGAATTCTTGGGGTGAAAATGAAGGTGCGATGTTGAGAAAACTTTCCAAAGATTCACTGGCTGTTGATGAAAGGAAATTTACATTTGATTCGGTGATTGATGACAAGAGTGGTGATCTTCTTGATCCAACACAATGGGAGTTCGAGATAAAGGGTGGGGTACGAAATGGATCTGCATTGGCTCGAATACAGCGATCGTGCATATTTACATTTGATCCCGGAGGAGATAAATCGCCGAAGCTTCTGCTTTCAACTCTCCTTTTTGCTTCGTGGTTCCCACCTTGAGGACAAGGTGGATTTTAACCGTGGGGGAGTTAATACGAACCTCTATTATTATTATTTAGTTTAGATATTATAGGGATTTAGCATATCTTTTTCTATATCTTTATTTTCTTGTTCATTAAGTCAGTAGCATTATAAATAGGATAGACTGTTATCTTTTTTATTCATTCAATCAATTAATAAAATCATTATCGTTTGCCCACTTGTGGAGTATCAAGAATCCAAAATTATCTATCGCTGCCGACAAGATTCATTCTTGCGCCCAGCTCTATCTCCGGAGATCACCGCTGACCCAAGACTTGGGCGCCGGATTAATCACGGATTTAAACTCGCAACGCTGCCGACGGAGACTCCTCCGCGCCAGCCCTATCGTTTGTCCGCCGACCCTTAAACGAGGGCGCCGGAATTGTGGTGTTATAGTTGTGAATTCGGACGGAATTCACCATTAGGAGCAGGAGGCTCTTAACATCGTAGATGAGGTATTTTTGATGAGGGACCAGGTTTCTGTGGCGCAAGCTGGTGATGATCTCGACTTCACTCACAAACTCCAGCTCTGTATCGATTACTTTCTTTACGGCGATCAAGCTGCCATCGCCTAGTTTGCCTTTATACACCTCTCCAAACTGGCCTCTCCCAATCAAATTTTTTGGCGACAAGTTATCAGTAGCTTTCTCAATATCATTGATTTTATACCACAATGTGTCTGTCTTGGGCCTCCAGTTGAGCAGCGCTCTATCGTCCGAGGAGTCGGAATCCGAGCTTGCAAAGCCCTCGGCGCCACCTGCTTCTCTCCGACCACTACAAGAAATTTGATGGGGTACGGACTAAACAAGCCCAATAGCAGTGACGGCCCATCAGCCCAAAGCCCAAGGAAGAGTATCAGTTCGGCATTACCAAAGAGTTCGGCCCCAGCCTACAGCTCGGTAAAAGCCGACCAATCAAGCTCCACTCTCAGATCGGCAAAAGCTGCTCGGCAATAGTTCAGCAGTTCGGTCTCAGTATTCGACCGAACTGGAAGATAGTCAACTCATGCAGGATCACATGCAGGATAGTGGACCAAGCACAGAGATAGTGGACTCATGCAGGATCTCATGCAGGATAGTGGACCCATGCAGGATCTCCATGACCTCCACGACATTCACAACCATCATTAGTGGTGATGCAAGCCACGATCTTAGTTCAATGTATAAATAGAACTCAGATCAGATAAAGAAGGGTTAAGTTCTCTAGAGATCAAATATCAAATAGCAAGTCTGTATTGTAAGCTGTAGAAAACAGATCAAGCAATACAACTCTGCCCTCTTTTCTTCCCGTGGACGTAGATTTACCTCAGTAAATCGAACCACGTAAATCTCTGTGTCGTGATCTGTATTTTCCAGCATTCATCACCATCAAAAATTCGCCCAACCATCACTGGCGCCGTCTGTGGGAAACAGAGAACCAAATTTGTGATAAAGCGAATTTTTGACCCTTTTTCCACCCCAAAAAAATGCATACCAGATCACATACTACCCGTAATACCGTTCGTGAAAACCATGAGGAAGCTAGTCCAGCCCGCAGGTCCGGAAAACAGCCTCGGGAGACATCTACTTCCAGTTTTCACGATGAAGGAACAAGCCGCTCAAAAGGTCCACACACCGAGTCTTCCCAGCAGCCTGATTTGAATGAGGCTGTCAAGCTGTTCTTGGCTGAGAAGCAGGATGAGTTCTTAGCCTTCCTGCAAAAGAGCCAAGAGCCGAAGACGAAAACGGTGGATTCTCCTTCCTCATCCAGACATGAAAGTCACTACCGCAGTAGTGCCGTGTCTTCCAGGAAGAAGAATCCTCAACCCCGACATGTTCCTGTTCCTCCTCGGTACCGGAATCACAGGAGATCTCCATCTCCTCCATACCGAAGAGATGTCGGGTTCGCCATGTACGGAGCATTGAAGACTCCGTTCTCGGACGATATCACCCGAACTCCCCTTCCACAGAACTACCGAACTCCGTTGATGACTTATGACGGGTTAGTGGATCCTCATGATTTCTTGGGACGCTATCAGTATAACATGGCGAACCAGGGTCTCAATGAGGTCCATATGTGCAAGCTGTTTCCCGAGCTGCTTATCGGGAACGCAAGAAGGTGGTTTGATAGCCTCCCCCAAGGCAGCATTAGATCTTACCGAGATCTAATGGATGCTTTCCACAGGAGGTTCTTTCAGAAAGCGGAAGCCCGAATCACTTCGGCTCAGCTGCTTTCTATACGTCAAGGTCGCGACGAAAAGATCAGCGACTTTATGACGAGATTCCACAAGGAATGCCTACAAGTAGATGATCTCAATGATCTACTTGTCATTTCGGCATTCCAAAATGGAATCCTGCCCGGAGCTCTCTACAGAAAGCTCGTGGAATGCAGTCCGCAAACAGCTCAACAGATGTGGGACATTGCGGACCAGTTCTCCCGTGCCGATGAGGCAGACCGTCGCAAACGGTCTTTAGACAGCTCATCCCGAGGAGACAGGAAGAAGCCCGATCATAGCGATCAGGGACAAACTCGCCGAACTCCTTTTGGCGATCAGGGACATCCTCGCCGAACTCCTTTTGAAAGGATTCAAAGGACTCCGGTGCAAGACCGATTGGGGCCACGTCTCAATCCTGAGAAGCCGCCCGCTCAGTTCGTACCATTGAACAAGTCAAGAGCGGAAATTTTCGAACTGCATTCCGATATGTTCGAAAAACCAAAGCGGATGACGAAATCGGCCGCGCGTCGACCTCAGGATCAATATTGCTCCTTCCATCAAGACCACGGTCACGATACCGAGGAGTGCCGACATTTGGCTGCAGGTATTGATGCTCTTGTGAAAGCAGGGACATTAAAAAAATACCAAAGCAAGCAGCCGAAAAAGAACAAAAAGCAGAGAGGTGCGAACTGCGCTCCTCAGGATCCGAAAAGGCAACAGGATCCCGAAGACGATGACGAGCAGCAATATGATGGAGTAATCCTGACTATTGATGCTCTCCCTGCCGGGAAGACTAAATCGTCCCTGAAGTCAGAGCGCAGAGGCTTCAATCGAGAGGAGCCAACGCATAAAAGGCTGAAGCAGGACGAAGTGATTACATTTTCAGATGCAGATCCCGTCCCGGCCATCTCTCCTCATCAAGACGCTATTGTCATCCAAGCCGGAGTGGCAAACAAACTGATCCACAGAGTGTTTGTGGATACAGGAGCGTCAGTCAGCATTCTTTTTAAAGAATGTTTCGATAAACTAGAAGTGGATCCAGCTCGGCTTAGTCCGGCACCACTTCCTCTGAAAAGTTTCGCCCAGGAGGACACCCGCCCTGAAGGTATTATCAGCCTTCCGATCACGGTGGGAAAAGCGCCTACAAGCTCTAGTACGATGATCGAGTTCTTTGTGGTAAAAGCTCGGTCTCCGTACAACATCATCCTGGGAAGAGACTGGCTCAACGCAGTTCGGGCCGTTTGCTCTACTTATCATCTCACCATCAAGCTCCCCACTAAAGGGGGAATAGCGGTCATCCGAGGTGATCAAAAGAGAGCAAAAGAGTGTCTGCAGATTGCGCTTAAAAGTGCCGAGCAATCAGATCGGCATCATCAAGCATAGCAATCACAGCAGCCGGAGTCAGAGGCAAGCGAAATGACCGAAGTCATACCAGAGTCGAACTCAATGACCGTTCAGTTATACGAAGATGATCCATCCAGAACGGTCAAGATCGGTTTCGCGGGAACGCCCCTACTCCGGGAAAAGACCATCCAGCTCCTCAAGGAGTACAAAGATGTCTTTGCATGGTCTCCGTTGGACATGACCGGAGTGCCCCCTGAGGTAATCACTCATCGATTAAATATTGATCCTTCAGTCCGGCCAATAAAACAGAAGCAAAGACTCTTTGCGGCAGAAAGAAATCAAGTCATCCATGACGAAGTCCGCCAATTACTGAAAGCGGATGTATTATTCGAGGTGAAATATCCCTCTTGGGTGGCCAATCCTGTGATGATCAAGAAAAAAGAAGGAGGATGGCGGATGTGCATAGATTTTACCGATCTAAACAAGCACTGTCCTAAAGATTGCTATCCCCTTCCGAACATAGACAAAAAAGTAGAAGCTTTGATCGGCTTCGAAATTTTCTGTTTTCTTGATTTATACAAAGGCTACCACCAAGTCTTAATGGATGAGAATGATGCTCCAAAAACGGCTTTCATTACTGACTTCGGCATCTTTGCTTATAAAAAGATGCCGTTCGGTTTAAAGAATGCCGGAGCCACATATCAAAGGATGGTAGATAAGCTTTTTCGGCATTTGATCGGAAAGGAGGTTGAAGTGTATGTTGACGACATAGTCGTTAAAAGCAGAAGCACTTCGGAGTACGAAGACAATCTCAAGTCCACTCTCGACGTGCTCCGAAAAGCCAACCTCAAACTCAATCCCCAAAAATGTACCTTTTTGGTAGATTCGGGAAAGTTTCTAGGTTGTTGGGTTTCAAAGGAAGGACTCAAGGCAAATCCGCTAAAAGTTCAAGTTGTTCAGAACATGGCAATGCCGAAGTCCATACATGATGTGCAAAGGCTAACTGGATGTCTAGCCGCACTGAATAGATTCCTTTCCCAAGCAGCCGAAAAGCAAATGCCATTCTTCAAAGTGTTAAAGAAGGCACCAAAGTTTGAGTGGGGAGTCGAGCAGAAAAAGGCTTTTGACGAGCTCAAAAGTTATTTAGCCGAGCTTCCTATTCTCTCTGCTCCAACAGATGCTGAAGTGATATTCTTATACTTAGCGGCATCGGATCAGACCATTAGCGCGGTGCTTGTACGAGAAGAAGGCCTAAAGCAGCTTCCCATCTACTTTACAAGCCGAGCATTAAGAGGTCCAGAAACAAGGTATCAACCTCTGGAAAAAATTGCTCTGGCATTAGTAAATGCAGCAAGGAGACTGCGGCCATATTTCTATGCTCACAAGGTATGCGTCTTAACCGATCTTCCACTTCGGCAAGTTTTGACCAAGCCAGAAGCATCAGGCAGAATCGCCAAATGGGCCATAGAGTTGGGAGAACACTCAATCGAATACCTACCTCGGAAAGCCATCAAGGGACAAGCCTTGGCAGATTTTCTTGCAGAAGCAAAGTTCGATCAAGCAATCCCTGTCATTGCCGAACAGAAAAATTCTACCAATGCCGAACTAGCACAGCCCCTGGAATCCGAAGTAGAGCCACCGGACTGCTGGAGCGGATTCGTAGATGGAGCTTCGAATAAAACGGGAAGTGGAGCTGGTATTTTACTTATCGCTCCCGACGGACACGAGGTAACTTACTCACTTCGGTTCTTATTCCCAACTACTAATAATGAAGCCGAATACGAAGCTCTCCTTGCCGGACTCAAGCTAGCGCAAAGTCTATTTATCAAGTCTCTCAAAATCCATTGTGATTCACAAGTCGTAGTGAATCACATGTTAGGTACAAGTGAAGCCCGTGATGAGAGGATGAGGAAATATTGGGACAAAGCGCAAAGCATTAGCCGAAGTTTCTCTTATTTTCGGATAATCCGCATTCCCAGAGCGGAAAACAGCCGAGCAGATATTTTAAGTAAGTTAGCCTCATATCCAAGTTCAAAGGTGGAGGAATTGATGCACATAGGCATTGATGAAGCTGAGGTACTTTCAGTAGCCAGCTCGCCGAACTGGATGACGCCGATCTTACAGTATCTAGATCAAGGACAACTGCCCGAGGATAAGAGAGAAGCTCGGAAAATCACATGCCGAGCCCTTCGGTACGAACTTCATGGAGGAGTCCTATACAGAAAGTCCTACCTTCAGCCGTTATTGCGATGTGTAGGGCCAGAAGAGACGGACTACATCCTTAGAGAAGTTCATGAAGGATCTTGCGGTAGCCACATCGGAGCTAGAGCTTTAGCTAAAAAAGTTCTGAGATGGGGGTATTATTGGCCAACTTTGGTACAAGACGCAGTGCAGCTCGTCAAGACATGCACGAAGTGCCAAATCCATGCAAATATCCCAAAGATGCCGCAGACCGATCTATATGCTATGCAAAGCCCTTGGCCTTTTATGCAATGGGGCATAGACATAGTGGGACCACTACCACAAGCTCCTCGGCAAATGAAATTCCTTATCGTTGCCGTGGATTACTTTACAAAGTGGGTAGAAGCTGAACCATTAGCTACGATAACGAGCTCGAAGGCATTGGATTTCGTCTGGAAGAACATAGTGTGCCGATTTGGCTTACCCCACATCCTCATTTCGGATAACGGGACTCAGTTCACCGACAAGACATTCAAGAATTGGTGCCAAGAGCTGAATATTCAACAGCGGTTCACTTCGGTCTCCCACCCACAAGCAAACGGACAAACGGAGGTAACAAACCGTATCTTGGTGAAAGGGTTGAAAGCTCGGTTAGAACAAGCCAAAGGACAATGGGTAGAAAATCTCCCTCAAGTCCTATGGTCCTACCGAACTACACCCAAAGCTTCCAACGGTGAAACTCCGTACAGTCTGGTGTACGGCGCTGAAGCCGTGATTCCGGTTGAGATCGGCGTACCCAGTCCCCGAACTCTAAATTTCTCCTCAGAAATGAATGATGACGGACTGAGAGCCGAACTAGATCTGGCCGAAGAAAGAAGAGAATTGGCCTGCATAAAAACAGCCAAGTACAAGGAGCAAGTAGCCCGGTATTATAACCAAAGGGTGAAAAAACTGCAATTTCAAGTGGGAGATCTTGTCTTGAGAAACAACGAAGTAAGCCGAGCAGAAAAGCTGGGCAAGCTCGAACCCACATGGGAAGGTCCATATCGGGTGTCAGAAGTCCTCGGCAAAGGGTCTTACAAATTGACTCACATGTCAGGAGAACAAGTACCCCGAACATGGCACATTTCCAACCTCAAGAAGTTCCATTTGTAAGAGACAGTCCGGTCAGTCCGTCTTGTGTCTAGTTCGGTCCTAGAGGTATGTGTTTTCTTTGTTTTTTTTACTTTGTCTATGTGCTTTTTGTTTGTCTATGTGCGTCTCGTTCGTTTATGTGCGTCTTGCTTGTCTAGGTGTGTTTTGTCTGTCTATGTGCGTGTCGTCTCTTACAAATGTTACTGAGGTATCTTGTTCTTCAAAGGCTGATCCCCTTTTTAGAACATATATAAGCCAACGATTGTGAGTCCAAGCTTCTAAGGAGGATACAAGACCACAATTCGGCTTAAGAAACAAGCAGTTCGTCTGAAACGAACTGCAACAAAGGGAAAGTCCGATCCACGCGATAAAACTCGCCGAATTAGGACAAGGGAAAGTCCGATCCAAGCGATAAAACTCGCCAAATTAGGACACAAGCTTAGTCCGGTCAAAGAAATTTACTTCATAAGACCAAAGACGAGTCCGGTCAAAGAAGTTTATTTCATAAGACCGAGGACCATGTCCGGTCAAAGAAGTTTACTTCATAAGACCGAGGACAAGTACGATGAAATTATTTCGCTGAGCTGTTAATACGCAGTGTTAGAAGCGAAATGAAAATTTCATTTATTAAATCTTGTTCGGCAACAACTCCGCTACCCTACAAAATGGCGTTACGCTATTACAAAGGACTATTCTACTGTCCAGGGTTGCTAAAGTTGAGCCACCTATTCACAAAATCCCCATGAAGCCGAGCTCGGGCGTTCCGGGCAGCTGAAGAATAAGCAGGTTGACGAGATGCTCTGATCGACCTGCCGCCTCTTCCCTGAGCCCGAGAAGCTCTAGCACCTCGGCGGCGAATAGTCTCTTCACGAATCATTTGCCGATCTTGCTCACTCATAGTCACCGCTCCTCTGCGAACTTCAGTCCGTCCTCGACTTGACGTCTCCGGTTGTTCCTGAGTTCGTTGCTGACTTGGAGTAGGATTTTGAGCAAGTGAATCAGAAGTTTGAGCTGGAGTGCGAGCATCTGTTGGCGGGAAATGCCTAAGGAATCTCTCGATTGAAGGACGCCGGGAAAGAATGATGTCGTACCGAGAAGCATAGCGCCGCAATGAATTCACGACTTGTTGGCAAACCGAGCTCTCCAGCGCATTGTTCCTCCGGAGTACATGATATTCCTCCCACAGTTCGTCAATTCGTTCCTGAACTTCAGAGATGGTCATTCCCCCGCGCCTGCAGATGAAATCCTCATACGCAGTCCTCTCAGCGACGGCGGTATTCAGCTCGGCCTCCAGATCTTTCTTTTCGGACTCTAAGTCCTTATTGTCGGCCTCCAGCTTCACTGAACGAGCCAAGAGTTCGTCATTCTTCACCTGGTCAGCTATGGCTCTTTTCTCAGCTTCGTCTAAAGCCGAAGAGTACAGCCGCTTCCAGTGAAGTACCTCCAGCTCCTTAAGAGTTCAGAATATAGAGCAGCTATGTCAGTTCGGCATTTCAGATTACTGAGCAGGTAGTAAACCACAACAGGAGTAAAAGAGAGTACGAAAGGCTATACGAAGACACAAGAGCAGAAAGAAGAATTTTTTCATTCATAAGAAAAAAATTTTTCTACACAAGGGCTTCAAGGCCGTTTTACAAGAAGGAAGAAACTAAACTAAGAGAAGGGAGACGAAATCATACTCCGCCAGCTTCGTCTCCGCCTTCTCGGTGAGGTTCAGCTTCCTTCTCCTTGTCTGCTTCAGCTTCAGCCTCGGCCTCCCTGCTCTCCCCAGCCTGCTCGGCGCCACCGTAGCCGATCTGCTGCGCCTCCTGCTCGGCCTGCTCATCGCCGGTCTGCCGCTCATGCTGCTCGGTCTCACCCTCTCCATGGAAAATTGGAGCGGGTGAAACTGACCCTATGGAGGCAAAGATAGCCTCCATGTTCTCATCGCGGTCAGCTCGGCAACTACGAACTTGGTCTGCAGAAAGCAGGACCGAGGACGAAGTAAGCTCCTCAAGCACCGGCAGACTCTGAAGCCGAGCTGCTATCTCTCGGCCGTACAGCGGCAGGATGACTTCGGGACCCTGCTCGGCTTTATCGGTCATCAGTTTCAGCAGATCACCGACAAAGGCTGAAAATTGGTTGCTCAGAAAGAGTTTCTCCGCGAAAGCACGGAGAGCCTCTCCTTGGGCAACCACGGCGGCAGCATCCCTCCGTTTCGTCTGCTCTCGCTGGATGACGAGCTGGTTTTTGGCAAACTGAGCTTCATCCTGGGCCGAAATCCTAGCAGCTCTGGCTTTCTCAAAGTTTGCCTCAGCCTGCTCGGCCCGGTGACAAGCAGCCGCCAACTTCCTCTGCATCTCAGCATAGTCGTTGGACGCTTTGGAGAGTTCAACGGCGACGAGCTTGGAGAGCATATCGTTCCTCTGAAAATGGAAAAAGCAAAAAGTCAACAGAGGGGCCACAAAAAATACAGGAAAAAAGCAAGGCCAGAAAATCAAGAAGAGAATTCACCTCGGCGAAGTCCGTGGGCCATAAAAAGGGCTCACAGATATGTTCCGAAGGAGGCGCCAAGACCACGTCTTTCTCTGGCGCTCTCGGGGGCTTCTGGGTCTTCCCCTTCCTACTTGCCGAAGTCGACTCCGGCTTCTTTGGATCCGAAGAGGTCTTTTGCCTCTTCGGATTCTTCTCGGCATCAGGCGCCGAGCTGGTAGCCTTCTCTTTCTCCGGCTCCTTAAGCTCGGAGGATTTGCGGCTAATCTTATTCAGCATGTACACTGCCAAAAAGCAAGAAAGCAAAGTTAGTTTTCGCCACAAAAGCAGTAAGGCACAAAAAAGAATTCCTCACCCTCGGTCTCTTCATCCGAAGACGAGGAGTCGAACACGAAGTCGCCCTTGACGAGCTCAGACTCCAGGTACTGCTTCCTAATCATAGGAATCTTATTGAGCTCGCCCTCGAGCTCGTCCAACGGTTCTAACCGAGGATGAGGAATCACGGACTTCGGCCCTCTCCAAGGAAAGCCCGGAGCCGCTGTCCTATTATAAAAAAAGAAGCGATGTTGCCACTTTGGCCACTTGGTTTTGCAGAAGGCCCTAAAAGGCTGTAAAGGGATCAAGTAAAACCAAGATCCTTTTCTCTTAAACTGGAAAAAATTAAGGATTGCCCTCAGAGACAGATCCTTGTCTAGCCTACGCAGTTCGGCAGCAAAGGCCGATAAGTGCCTCCAAGAGTTCGGAGTCACCTGACCTAAAGGGAGTTGAAAAAAATCTAGCAGCTCTACAAAGGCAGGGGGAAGAGGGAAACGAAGCCCGCATTCCAAGCCGGCTTCATAAACGGTGGCGTAACCCTCCGGCGGCGAGTCAGCCCTATGAAGGTCGTCGGGAATCGCAACCTTCCCCCCAGGAAAAAAATATTTTTCGTGTAAGGATATCACAGTATCCTTACTCAAGATGCTGTGAAAATACTCTACGGTCTTCTCCCCGGATTCCTTCCGGCTAGAAGACCCCTTATCCCCTTTCCTACCGCTACCTGACTCAGAAGAAGAAGAAGAAGACATAGTTCTTACTCTTCGAAAGTCTGAAGAAATTCTGAAAAAATTCTTGAAAGCGGAAGAAAATTTTTACGCGAAGGAGATAGAGTGCAGAAGAAGCTATAGCAAAAGTATTCAAATGATGAGGAAGGGACATATTTATCAGATTCGGAGAAAATTTCAAAATCATCGCACCGTTTCGAATCCCACCTTTTCAGGATTCAACGGCCGGATTTTACTGTCGCATTTAATGCAGTCACGCGCAAGGCACGTCCCCTGACGTCAGCCTCCCCCGTACCTTTATCAAAATGCCGAAGTGACTCGCTTCGCCGAAGTGATTCACTTCGCTTTTCGGGGGGGGGGTAGTGATGGGGTACGTACTAAACAAGCCCAATAGCAGTGACGGCCCATCAGCCCAAAGCCCTAGGAAGAGTATCAGTTCGGCATTACCAAAGAGTTCGGCTCCAGCCTACAGCTCAGTAAAAGCCGACCAATCAAGCTCTACTCTCAGATCGGCAAAAGCTGCTCGGCAATAGTTCAGAAGTTCGGTCTCAGTATTCGACCGAACTGGGAGATAGTGGACTCATGCAGAACCTCCACGACCTCCACTACACGATCTATTTAGTGGTGTCAACTCATACAGGATAGCGGACCAAACAAAGAGATAGTGGACCCATGCAGGATCTCATGACCTCCACGACATCCACTACTTAGTTAGTGGTGATGCAAGCCACGACCTAGTTAGTGGTGATGCAAGCCACGATCTTAGTTCAATGTATAAATAGAACTTAGATCAGATAGAAGAAGTTCTCTAGAGATCAAATATCAAATAGCAAGTCTGTATTGTAAGCTGTAGAAAACAGATCAAGCAATACAACTCTGCCCTCTTTTCTTCCCGTGGATGTAGATTTACCTCAGTAAATCGAACCACGTAAATCTCTGTGTCGTGATCTGCATTTTCCTGCATTCATCACCATCAAAAATTCGCCCAACCATCACCGACGATCGGGTGAAGAAGAAGATTACAGAGATTATGGCATGAGGAATCATATTTTCACTTCAAAATCAACGCTGGCTTCATCCTCAAAGACGATGATTACTTCTTTATTGTTGAAATTTCTCTCCGGAGTGAAACAATGAGGAAACATCTTAGAGCATCTCCAGTAACGGCGTCAAAATCGCGACGCCGATTTTTCGCCGACGCCGGTTCTGACGCCGAACCATTGGAACCGGCGTCGGCGAAATCGGCATCGAAATCGGCGTCAAAATCGGCGTGGCCATGCCGATTCGCGCGATGAAGCCGGTTCCGACGCTGATCCTCACGGCACCATTGTGGGTCCCGGATCGGCGTCAAACCGGCGTCAGATTTTATTTTTTATTTTTTTTTCTTTGAAAACACTATATATACGTGCTTTGAACGTCATTTTCATTCGCACCACTTGTTTTAACGAGTACTCTCTACCTTACTTTCTGTTCAAGATCAATAACGAGCAATGGAGAACAACTACAAAGGTACTCCAGTGACTCCCGGGGGATGGTCTCAGACTCCCCCGCCTCCCGGTGTAGGGTCTCAGACGGCCCCGCCTCCGGGGTAGGGTCCCATACTTCCCCGGCTCCTGGGGGAGGTGGTTGGCCTCCGATGACCGGGTACTACAACATGTACCCGTGGCAGCAGATGATGCCGGGGTGGGCACCGGGCATGCAGCCCCCTATGCAGAAGATGCCGGGGTGGGCACCTGGCATGCAGCCCCCTTATGCAGATGATGCCGGGGTGGGCACCCGGGATGTAGCCACCGGCGCAGCAAATGATTCCACCGGTGCAGCAGATGATTCCCCCGGCGCAGGGGACGCACGGGGGGACAACGCCTATCGGCCGACTTTTGATTTTTCCACCGGTTCTTCGCACACATCGACCCCAACGGATGCACAGTATACGGAGACCTTCTCCTTAGCGGACTTAGGTTTTGATATGAACGAGGTTCCGAAAACTCTCATTCAAAGCCAGGGAGTAGGGCGGGGTAAGAAGAAGGGCAAGGCCAAGAAGGTCGGCGAGTCGTCGCAGCCGGAGGCGGAAATCTGGGGTCAGAGGAAGTGGACGGACGCGGAGAACGTTGCGGTTGCCAAGGCGTGGGTGAGTGTCTGCGACGATCCTCTCGTTTCGAACAACCAGAGGATCGTCAACTTGTGGGCCAAGGTAGCCGCAGCCCTGAAGGGTGACCGTGCACCGGGGAGGAGGTCCGGAAGTGCTGGGACCGAATCAGGTCTGGCGTCTCTCGATTTTCGGGTTTGTACTCCAACGCCCTCCGCATGCAGACCAGTGGCCAAACAGAGGAAGACTGCAGGAGGATTGCGGAGAGAGCCTACCCCGATCCGCAGAAGAAGTACTATGAGTTCACCTACTGGAACTGCTACGTTGTGCTCAACGAGTCGGAGAAATTCCGGGCAGGCGTCGACGCTGGCTGGCCGAAGAGGCAGAAACTGAACTATACCGGAGATTATAGCGGCAGCAGCGGTGGTTCGACAGACCTCCCCGAGACGGCCCAGGAGGTCCCGACTCCTCGTTCGTTCGGTCGCCGACCTCGCCCGGTTGGCCAAAGGCGGGCGCAACAGGTTGCGGGGGGGGGGGTACCCCGAGTTCCCAGGGGGTCCATTCGACATCCCCCCTCGTCAGGTCTACCAAGGAGCTCAAATTCTTCGCGCGCCAACAAACGCGCTCTCAAATGGTGAAGACCTTAGCCGACTTCCAAGCGGCGGTGGACCCCGAGGTGAAGGATTTTCTTCGTGTATTGCTCCAGAGCCAGCGTGAAGAATTGGAGGCGATGAGGAGGGACACCGGCGGGGATAGCCGCGGCGTAGGTGGCGACGGAGGCGGCGGCGACGACGGTGAAGAAGCGCTGGGCGACGACGGAGACGAGGACGGCGGCGAGGAGTGATTTTGTTTTACTTTTTTAAATTAATGCACTTTTTAATTTTTGTACTTTTTTAAAATTATTGTACTTTTTTTTAAAATTAATGTACTTTTTAAGTTTTAATATTATTATTCGAATTTTCCGTATTTGTCTCGTAAATTAAATTTCGTATGTTGATACGAGTGTAAATTAAATTATATAATTGTTATTAGTGATGTGGATAGGTAGTGTGAAGGCTATGTGAGGGCTATTTGATGTCCAGTTGATGTGGCAAGCTGATGTGGCAGGAGAATTGTAGTGCTGATAATGTGACAGTGTGAAGGCTATGTGAGGGCTATTTGACGTCCAGTCTTACTGGAGATGCTCTTAACACTCAAAATAAGAAAATGGGAATGCGATTGATTGGGATATTTGATAGTATAGTGATTATTTCAATCAAACTTAAAATCATTATAATTGCTGTTTATATTTACTTAATTGACCTAATCATAATATTTGAGCATGTTTTACAACTACTTTGTAATATAAAAAATTATGTCATTTATTTACGAGATGAAGTTTATTTCGTCACTGATTCGCCCTTTTATTTATTCTTTTATGATTAAAGTTCAAAATCACTCTTCTATTTTTTTATCACATGCTGTTTTGGTTTTTATTTTGAACAGTATCCTTCGGTTTAAAACTAACAGTTTTATCAAAAATTATCGATCAATTGCAGTTTGACCATATTTTTTCATATAAGCGAGATAATTATTACTATCATTCTAATTCACTATTTTTAACATAATTAATTATTGTTTAAATAAGTAAGTATTTTTTTAATCCAATCAGTTAAAATAATAGTTAACTCACTAATCTAATCATAATCAATTAATCATTAATTTATGACGAAATTATTAATTACTCCATATATAAAAACATGATCGAACGGCCACACGACACAAGAGAACAACTTCCAGTTTGAGTGTGTATGTCACATAACATTATTTCTAGGTATTTGCTTGCTTGTGAGTGGGTGCATACGAAAATGATATGTCACGTGAACATTTTTTTATCATTATTTTAATTTATCACAATCTACTAGAAGAAGAAAAACCATTTAGGTAAGAGGATTAGTACTACTGTAATTGTAATGCTCTTTTTTTTGTTGGTGCAACTTTCCTAGTAATGCATGGGTAGTTGGGTTCCAAACTCTCTTCTCATATTCATTTTATTTTCATGTCAAATGGAGGACCGATATAGTCATATAGTCAAATAACATAAGAGTGTTTAAGCCGTGTTTACATTTGAACTTGAACAAAATTTGTATCAAATGGTGTTGTGTGAGTTGTCATGTTATCTCAAATCATTTAGACCAAATTTAAATTTATTTTTAAATACAAATTATACCAAAGGTAATTTATTCCAACTATTTACACCACACTAAAAATTTGCATTATTTTTTAGTATATGTCCCACCAAATTTTACAGTAGACCCATATTTGATATTGTTCCGTAAAAAATGCAAAATAAATTTAAATTTGCAATATGATTAGAGAAATTTTCTAAAAAAATGAGATTTTGTGTAAAATTGGAGATAGTCTTATAGTAACTTATAACATGAGGTCTTCTCGGTAAGATTCGTAAGCATCTTAAAAATTAAATGAAACTTCTAAAAAAATCTTAAATTTAATGGGAGTTATGGACTGACATAAATATTAATAGTAAATAACATTGTAGACCTAGAAAGAGCAAATTTTTCTTGTGAATAATTTGTTCATAGTTGGAAAACCTATAAACCTTCTTACACTTTCTGTAATGGTACTTTAAAATTTAAAATAGAATAAGTAATTAGCTTCAATAATACTCCAAAATCAATTTCATTGTGGATTTTGAGTAAAATGTACCCATTTTTGGGTTTACACTACACAAACAAATCACATTTTCAAATTTTGTGTGTAAAATATAGAAAAAATTCTTTTAAATTTGAGTTTACCGTAAATGGTTAAAGTAAAATCACTATTTGATAGTGCAACATTTACACTTGAATTGTCATCACATATTACAAGCATACGCTTCACAACATAGTATTCTCAAAGCATATTACAAGCATACGCTTCATAATATAATATTCTCAAAGACTTTTGGTGGACGCTATCTACTCCTAATTTTGACTGAAGTATAAAATTGGCAATACAAAATTTTCAGTAAAATTAATCTTCTATTGAAACTATAATTTGGATTTTAGTTGTAAAATTGATTTAAACAAAATTAGTACTACTAATTAAATATTTGTTACTATAGGATTAAACCATTACGTATGTTTAGATTTGTTAAAAATAATTCTCGACAATAACTACTTATTAATTTTAAATAGTCAGAAAGTAGAGTAGTTTGTAATTGATATTGTAATTTATGTAACAATCACTAAATTTCTACCATGCACACGGATCGATTATACTTCACCCTTTTCATATAATTAATTGTAATTTGTGTAATCATATAATTAATTGTAATTTGTGTAACAATCGGATATATTATGTACTTACAAATTAACTCTACATGTTTGCAGATATAATACATGCTTGAAAGACATACTTGGATAGCTCAAAAATATTATTATGAGAATTGTTATCTAATTACCTATAAATTAAATACTCAAAGGACATGACAAATGTAAACACCACTTGAAATTCCTATTATAATACATTTTGATGTTCACATGTACTTCCTTCAACTTATTTAGTTTGATATCCTAAATTAAATACGGCTGGTACGAAAGCATAAATTTAGTTACTAAAATTTTCTCGTTTGTCATATCAAAGATGCCTCAGAATGCCTCCTAATAAAGCGCTTCATGTTATATCTCATTTGTTTGACATTTGAACCATCTGATTAAAGCAATCTTTTCTTAGTTTTCCTCAGAGATCTCTCTTGCCCTTCCCTCCCATCATCTTCTCTCTTTTTCCAATCCCCCCTGCAGATGGGAGATTCTTCAAAGTCACAAACATCAAACTGGTATAACGTTCTCGGAATCCCGAAATCGGCGTCCCTCTCAGAGATTTGTAAAGCATACAAATCTCTGGTAAAGAAATGGCATCCTGACAGAAATCCCTCCAACAAAATAGAAGCTGAAGCCAAATTTCGTTCCATCAATGAAGCCTACAGGGTAAGAAGCACTAAGCATCTATCTCATCATATATAATTTGTTATTATCATTTTATCCTTGACACAACTTCTCTTTCAGGCCCTCAGCCTCAAGAAAAGAGAGGAAGACATCCTCAAGAAAGGAGGAGGAGGAGAAGGCAATGGACATCCAAGCAATGGTGAACGTAAGCCCAAACACAAGAAGAAAAAGTCACACGATTGTGACAAAGCCAACGGATTCCAAATTTCCCATCCAACCCTTCTTTCACGTACAACAAGCCGCACAAGCCCTCTAACCAGCCCCACATTATCCAGCAGGAGAAATAATATACCTCCTGCTCCTCCCTTCGGATTATATCCCTTGTTTGTAGGAGACACGCCCACGGCACCCTCCACACCCGAAGACCTTGTCCCTTTTTCTAAAGTAGCTAGCCGGAGATGCAGCACTCCCATATTCTTTTCACAATCTGCAGCTCGTGTAAAGCCTCCTCCCGTTCAGAAAAAGATCGAATGCACCCTTGAGGAACTGTGCCTTGGATGTGTCAAAAATATCAAGATCACAAGAGATGCCATTTCATCTTCAGGGTATCATACAAATAATTTCTACTCTTCACTCATCTTCAAAAAATTAACATGAATCTTGAACAGGTTGATCGTTGAAGAGGAAGAGATACTTACAATCCAAGTGCAGCCGGGATGGAAGAAGGGCACGAAGATCACGTTTGAAGGGAAGGGCGATGAAAAGCCAGGGACTCTCCCTGCTGACTTAGTATTCTCCGTTGTTGAGAAAAAGCATCCATTATTCAGACGAGATGGTGATGATTTGGAGCTTGGGTTGGAGGTCCCTCTTGTTCAAGCTCTATCGGGATGCACCACTCCAATCCCTCTGCTAGGAGGAGGCCAGATGACGGTGTCCATAGATGATATCATATATCCAGGATATGAGAAGAACGTACCTGGACAAGGCATGCCTATTTCAAAACAAGGTAATAGAGGAAACCTCAGACTCAAGTTCCTGGTTGAGTTTCCAGCTGAACTCAGCAACGATCAACGGGTGCAGATAGTTAACATTTTAGAAGGATGTTCTTCATCATTCGACTAATTAAGTGAACACCTACGTTGTTTTCAATCAAGAGATGGATCTAAGTAGACATGTCCAATCATTACATTGATTGGAGTTGAGTCGTGCGAACGGCCTCTTTTTGTTTGAAGTGATAGGCATATTGTATCACGATGTACATACTCTGTAACTTCATCCAAGAAAGATTTTCTTTTGTTGTTGAAGATAATATCAAATCCGTTTAAGGTGGAAACTATGAATTTCCCAAAGATGATAATGGCTTGATATATAAGTCAAACAAGATGTTTCTTTACTTCTAACTGGAAGGGGCTATCAACGCGTAGGAGAATCCACAACTATTGTGAGGTATAGGAATAGGATAGACATTTTGTTGGTTCATTCATTTGGATAAATATAATCACACCTTGGAACAGAATTCAAAATGGGACTTTGGGTCCCTAGTTTATTATACAAGCATGTAGTAACTAAACTTAGGCTTTGGATGGTGGAGGTTGATCCTTTAGGAAGGGAACCTCAACTAGAGTCTAAAGGAACCTCAACTAGAGTCCCAACAACAGTGTCTTCAACTGTTACAGAGTCCCCCTCTGAAGCCGTCCTCCTCTTAATATATCCGAGACCAAAAGGCCCAGATGCTTTCAGTCTTCCCACCTGTAACATGACAGGGTTTTCACCACACCTTCATTAAGGTTGATAAGTTGCAAACAACAACACTAATCAGATGTATTCATGATGCTAAAATGGCTTTTGGTGGGTGGGTGGGTGTGTGCGTGGGGGGGTGGTCCTTCAAATAACTCTCAATTGTTCAAAATTTTCACAATGTTGTCAAATTGCTTCTAATTTAATGCTGAGGGTGGACACCTAAAATGTGTGTATGGCTTAAACGATGTGGCAGGATGTTTATGCCACTTCAGCTAGTCACAGTGACATTACTTCGTCCAAAACTGATAATGGTGTGAAAAATCATGATACTTGAAAGTTCGTATATTTAGAGGCAGAATTTTTTATTCATACGCAGAATCATAATAAGAATTGGGTGAAAATCAGTGTATTTAGGCACAATTACCTCCTTTTTTCAACCTTAACTCAGAAGAAGCTATTTAGGTAGTCAGAAAGACATCCGTGATATTGAGTGAATATTGTGTATTACCTTTTTCCCGTCTACAGTAATGATGCTGCCTGGTGCCACTTGAGATGATAAACTAATTCCCCAAAATCTCTGTTTGATTCCATCATAAGTAACAAGTCTTGAGATGGTCTCTTGTCCTTTATAACATCCTGCAAAAGAATTTAGCCTCATATAACAATGCCGTATTTCATACATACAAATGATTTTGTGTCAAACCTTTGTTGAAAGAAACAGCCCTCCAAAGACCAGCCTCTAAAAACATTAAATTCCTCAGTGAGTTCTTTCCCAGGAGCTGGTCTCCTTGTAGATGTCTAACAATGTCAATGACTTGATAAGGGTGAAAGGTCAATGTACCACAAAAGGAATATTTTGTCGTAAAGCATTAGAATGTTACAAGCAATTGAGAAAAGACAAGGACCTTGAAGAATCCTCAATGTCTCCCAAGCATCAGGACTCATAGGAACTGCCCCATGGCCTATAAGAGCTTTCCGGATGGATCCTGCAGCAGCAGGAGACATCATAAATGTGAAGCCTTCCACAGAAACGGTACTACCTACCGCCACAGTAACTGGCATCCCATCAACCTACATAACAAAACAAAGTTCACAAACATTATTGTGAAATGAAAAACAACATACGAAGCACAAGATTATCATATAGTTACAGATTACAATTGTAGCAGTTATCATCTAAGAAACCAACTTGTTTTACTGTATTTCCTGCCACTATTTGATGGTCACATAGATCATAATTTGCAGAAATGAGTTAGTAGCCAAAAAGTCATATAAGAACCTCCAATGGACCACAAAGATAGGTATTACAGATGCCCTTGAAAAAGTTCCATGATCTGTTTATCCATAAAGTACAAAAAATATTGCAGTGTCGTTTTAGTCAACAATAACTAAAAGCTAACCAAGGAGAATACACCCAAGTTCATAGTAGTTACAAAGGTTCAGAAGCCTACAACAAATCATGGCACACGACTGTGTAAAGAAACTATTATTGACATGATCGCCAGAAGCGTTACACCCCCATTAGCTTCAATATGGGAGATATGAAATAAACTTGGCAGTACATCAAAAATCGGAAAATGAAAACTTACACTGTAATGCTCATGAGAGCCATATGCTTTTCCAGTTAGATCTCCTAGATTCAATTCGTCCATTATCTGTTCCCGCAACACAAATTGGACAGAACAGAAATGTGAATAACGGAACACAATCAGGAAGTGAAAATTCTCAACCACCCTAAATATACCACCAAAACATACTTGGCTGCTTTTATGTCCCAATAATGCACACATGCTGGTCTTTTCAGTAATATCTTGAATTTCCACCTTGTCAGAGAAAAATATGTACCTGTGCAAGAAAGATGTGAGATTTATTAGGAAATGATTTTATTGGTGTTCTCATGATGTCATCAGATCAATTATAAGTTGACGGGCAACAGTTTTTGTATGTTACAAATTATCATTGTTCAGAAATGATTTTATTTGTATTCTCATAATGATTAAAGGATGTAATGTTGCGAGTGGTACAACGAGTTTGTATATAATTTGTTGAAATACATCATTACTCCATTCTTTAAAAAAATTTGTTATTTGAATGAGGTTTCGAAACACAATTTGTCATATACTTTATGGACTATTTTCAGTTAAGGACATTCTATATAGCTTAAGTACCATTCGATAAAATTCAGTAAAAATCAGATGAACACAATTTCTAAACCAAAGAAATTGCTTTAGATGTAACGCTGTTTCCAGAAACTGGTAGTAGTATAACGATTGGATCTAAGTTTCTAACATAGAGGCTAGAGCTTTTAAGAAGACACTTTGCAAATATGAATAATGAATCAAGATATGCTGCAATAAGCTTGATAATCAATATTAAACTAAGTTTTCCCAAAGGAAAATGTTTTTGTGGTTTTTTCTGTACACAGTCAGCTAGGAAGGGTGAATGAAAGCCAAAATGGGCTAGAAACAGAATGAAATAAATCATAAACAAATAGGAAGTTGCAGTAATTGCAAACCATAGGGAAATATTATGAAGCAGACTTCTTCAGCATTTCAGTTATGCTTCCACAAGTCATTGGAGAGACAACCAGAATAACTGCATTGTTCTGTAGATGTAACATGCAGATAAACACCAATCATACAAACTTGGAAGAGTTTGATGGATAAAAATTGGGAGTATTTGCAAATACGAATTTAGATTACCATGACCCATGCATGTGAAATATCAATAGTCCGAGCTGTTGGTGTCACAAACACTGTGTCACACCCCTACAAATTTCACTCAACATTCAACACTGAAAGAGTAGCTAATATTAAGAAGTAGAGAAAGAATGTGGGATATGCAGATGAACAACCTGGTCTTCACCAAGACATTCAAAGTTTGAAGTGGTTTGATTGTGAAGAAACTGAATACGATCTTCCCCACTGACTTTACCAGAAGTCAACAGTCAAGGATGAAAAGAATAACATTTATATGCACACTAGTTATTGTTAAGCATTCGCTCTAGTTATTGTTAAGCATTCACTCTAAATCTAAAGTATGATCCTGTTAAATGTATTCTACAACTGATTACATACTGAGTTTTCGATTATCCCCGTAGAAAAGAACAGCATCTCAAAGATTGGAGTTCAAAAGGTAACAAAGTTGAAAAGTATGTTACCTCTTATTCGGCCATAATCTGAAAGATCCACAACCTAGTCATCCATTATATATTAATCAAGAAAATAAGATTATTAGAGAAAATGCATTTGGCATAATATTGATAGGTGAAAGTAGCTTAGGATGCTGTAAATGAGACTAGTTCTCCTCGAGGCAGTACATGTGAACATCAAAATGTGCATATATAATGGCCATACTTTTGTTTTTGATGTCTTAAACACTAGGGTACAATCAGAGACTAATGGCAATTAAAAGGTGGAAATTATGAAGTGCGTGTGAGCCCACATACATAGTACCAGGAAAAAGGAGTAGGCAACTACCTTTAAGTGAGCAAAGATAAGGTAAAAATATTATAGGTACAATAAGACTCCTAATGTAATACAGTATATGAAGAAAATTACGCTAATCCATTATTGGAACCAAAACAAGCTTAAGAGAGAATTACGTCAATGAGTAGCACACACAAAGTTAGAGGTGTTTAAATGCATAACTAGAAGAAAATTGCTGAAAATCTATAAAACAAACTATTGAGCTGTTTGATATGCTAAATAACTCAAACTTCCTAAAGTATGCATCATCGGTGATTATTCATCATCATGAAGCTCCCTCCTCTTGATGAAATTTTTAGATTTCTAAGATTTTCACTTTAAGCTGCTCTTTAGCCTTTTATTAATACCACTCTCTTCATGTCTAAGTAGCCAAAGAATAGTTTTATTTATTAGCCGAATTTAAAATGTAAGCAAAAGAATATATCCTTGGACGAGCCTCCCTGGGACACGTATTTGCGGCTTATGCATAGTGTCGGGAATAATGTATACTCAGCAAAGACTAAATGTGTGAGAGTGCGTGTGAAAAACTAGATTGAAGTGAGAGCGGCTTACCAGCGGGTCGAGGTCGAAAGGGAGGAGCCGCCGGTGACAGCAAGTTGCTCTTCTTCTGACGACAGCAAAACGCGTGGCTTTGGAGCGCGCCGTGGAAGGAGCGCCGCGCCGAGAAGAAGCATGAAATTGAGGTGGGATGGGATAACATGTTACATGTCCGCCTTCTTCCGATCAACGGATTTTGGTATTTCCGATCAGAATTTGGGCTGCGGATTATTTTAATTTGTAGAAAGCCCAGTTATTAGTACACATGTCATTAGTGTTTTGGAGTTTTTGGTTCATAGAAAGACATTTTTTGGTCTATATATTCAGAGTTAACCTAAGAGCATCTCCTGGCGGACGTCCGGTCGGACGTCGCGACGGGCGACCCTGACGTCCGCCACTGTGGCTTTAGGGTCGGATACGGACGTCCCTGCGACGGGCGGGCGGACGTCCACCACTGTGGCAAGGGTCAGACGTCCCGCTCGGACGTCCGAATTTTTTTTATTTTATTTAAACCCTATATATACGGCTCGTTGAATTTCATTTCATTTGCACCACTTGTTGTTAACAAGTTTCTCTCTTCTTTTACTACAAATTTCATTTCTACTTTTAATGGAGAACGATAGGAACTACGAATTTGAGACGGCGTTACCAAAGAACATAATTTCATTTCTCTCTATTTCCGTTTTTACGTAATTAAATTATTGTGATTTTTTTTATTGCGGGATGTCCTAGTGGGAACGGCGGACATAGGAGGGGATGTCCTAGTGACGTGGCAGTGGGATGGGAAGTCCTAGTGACGTGGCAGGAGGTGTTTTTGGGATGTCCTAGTGGATGTCCTAGTGGGATGTCCGCCCACTGGAGATGCTCTAAGAGCATCCACAACGGTGGACGGCGGCCCCGCGTCCGTCCGTGCCAGCGGCGAGGACGCATACCGCCGCCGTTGCGCTCGCGCCGCTGGCACGGCGCTGCTCGACGAGCAGGCGACGTGACGGCTTACGACTGGGCAACGGCATAGCCGTTGCCTTTGTATTTTTTTTTTTAAATTTGATTTTTAATTATATAAAATGATAAAAAATTAAAAAATATATTTTCCAAATCCCAAAAATATGGCCGTTTTCCCCGTTTTTTTTGAATTTTTTTCCCCCAAAATCATCTATAAATACACACATTCATCGTCCATTTATCACATCAAATCATCTCTCATTCATAATTCTCATACAAACTACCAACACATTCATCCCTACACTTGAGCGGTCACAAAGGCGGCGGCCCAACGCTTATCCTTGAGGCGGTCGCCGACTACCGCCTATGGATTTGGCATGCATATTTCGGCGTTGCTGGATCCAACAGCGACTTGAATGTGCTATATTCTTCACCACTCTTCAATGATGTGATGAATGGTGTAGCACCGGCGATCGACTTCACCATCAACGGAAATAAATACCACATGGGTTACTATCTCGCCGATGGTATCTACCCACGGTGGTTGACTTTCGTGAAGACGTTCAACAACCCGCACGACCCGAGACGGGTTCTTTTTGCGTAGCGTCAAGAGTCCGCACGGAAAGACGTCGAAAGAGCTTTCGGGGTCCTTCAAGCCCGATTCAACATTGTTAAGTCCCCGGCTCGGCTATGGTACGTGAATAATATCTCCGACATCATGTTCACGTGTATTATCTTACACAACATGATTATAGCTGACGAAGGGCCGAGGGCGGCTAGCTTCTACGATGAGGACGAAGCCGGAAGCTCAACAGCGAGGTCTCCCCCACGCCGAGGCGAGCATACGACGGTTGGCCAGAGAATCGAGACAAGGCACATAATGCGCGATACCCGAATCCACAATCAACTACAAGAAGACCTAATCAAACACATGTGGGCGAAATTCGGCAACGCTTAGTGGTTTTTTTTTAATTTTTAGTATTTTAATTATGTACAATTTTTAATTTTTAGGATTTTAATTATGTCGTTTTTATTTTATTTGTCATTTGTAATATTATTGAGGTTTTTTTTAATGAATTTTAGTATTATTGAAATGTTTTTGTTTAATTGAATTTTAAATTAATTGTGTTCGTCCTTGCGGAAGAGCACAGCTGTGGGTGTTGTGTTCTTGCCAGAGAGCAGGCAGAAAAAGTGGGGCCGGGCCCACAACCGTGCCGCTGGCAAGACTGTAGGGGTGAGCAAAAAAACCGGAAACCGAATATCCGAACCGAACCAAACCGAAATTTTGAAATTCGGTTCGGTTTTTTTCAGTTTTTCGGTTCGGTTCGGTTCGGTTTTAAAAATAAAAAAATTTCGGTTTTTCAATTCGGTTCGGGCGACGAAAAAATCGAAAAACCGAAAAAACCGAATTATATATATATTCTATTAATTTAATATATTATATTATATATAATATATATATTCTTTTAATATATTCTACTATGTAATATATATTATATGTATTATTAATTTTATATTATATATAAATATTTTATTAGTATATATAAAATAAAATAAAATACACATATATAAATATATATTTATATTATATTTATTTTTTTCAGGTTTTTCGGTTTTTTTTTTTTCGGGTTTTTTCGGTTTTGTTCGGGTTTTTCGGTTTTTTAAGTTTGGTTTTCGATTTTTCGGTTTTTCGGGTTTGGTTCGGTTTGGATTTTGAACTAAATTCGGTTTTTCGGTTTTGGTTCGGTTTTGGCAAAAAATCAAACCGAAACTCGAATGCACACCCCTAGGCAAGAGCACGGTTGTGAATGCTCTAACTAGTGGTTTATTTCGATTTTATTGCTTTTGCCGTTGGAACAGAGCTGGAATTGCTTAGTCGCGTAAATTGAGCTGGAATTATCGTTGGAAACCGATGCAGGTCGTGGCATTTGAGTGTAATCATGGGCTAGAAGCCGACCTTGTGGGTGTAGCATGCTGATAATAATCTCGTGCCATGATACTTATGATTTAAACATTAGCATGTACTCTCGCTACATATACATATTAGTTGAATGTATAAGGGGTACATATGTACCCCAAAAATTGTCATCATAATATATTCAGATATACATAGTACTAATTCTTTATTGGGTACCATATATATATATTTATATATGAGAGATGATCAAAACAAATATCTTTTTAAATCTATAAATGCAACCCAAATCTTGACCCTATGATTAGATGATCTAATTATCAATAATTAACAAAAAAAACACGGAAGGTCATAATTAAGCAGTTTTAAGTCATATTATAAGATTTTGGTTTAATGTCATGTTAAGATCATTTTAGGCCATACTTTGTTATAATGACCTAAAAATAAACTAACAATGCCCTAAAAATGTACTATGCATGATATTGTTATGCGTTTCTGTATTTAAATCTAGTTTTGCATAGATTAAAACCCCATACACTTGGAAAGAGTGGACAATTAGTTAGAGCAACGGGTGTTGTAGCGAAACTAATTGCATAAGAGGGGAATTCCATTGGTAAGATTCGAAATCAACAAAATAAAAGTAAGTAGAGCGTGTAGCGTTGAAGCTCGCTTCTTTTCCATAATTTTCTTCGTCATCAATATGACCTGTCCTTAATAGAACCGACCTAATTCAATGAACAAATTGAATTTTACTTCATGATATTATATAGTCAACTTTAAACTTTGAAATTAATATTTCAAAAAATTCTTAATATTAATCGCTAATATCCTATAAATAATAACAATATGTAGTGTGTTTGCTTTGAAGTAGTGGTAGTGCGGCTAGCGTTTGATGCCAAAGATCTCGGTTTCGACTAACTTTTAAAATTTCTACATTCATTTATAAGTAAAAAACTGAGATTAAATAACAAAAATAAGTAAATTGAAAAAAAAAATCTTGAAATTTAGCCAAATTTCGATTTATCGCGTAACTCTAAAAATTTGCCGATTTTATCATAATTGCAATATTGTTCTCAATTGTCCTACTAATTTAAATTTGAAAGAAAAAATTATATGATTTGAAAGTCAAAATGCTTTAGCTTAATTTTATATTCTATATCTTGTCATGTTAAAGTTAATGACTTTTGTGAGTGATATAGTACAAATTTGAAAAACATTATGAATTTTAGTTTCTAAATCATACCCAATTAATAAATCTAAATTGATGGAGTAGAATATTGAAAAAAATATCAAAGCTATTGTAAATAACTTTTTTTGAAAGTTATGGGATTAATTAAAATTTAGCCAAAGTTATGTGATTTTTTATGGCAATTATAACCCATAAAAATAACCCAGAAGGGTAGATAAGTCATTACGTGTCCCCAGTCCTAACCAAAAACCCTAAATTATCCCACCCTTAAAATTCCCTGCCGCAAAGCTTTTGTCCAATCCTCTCTACTCTCAACACAAGACTAGACATCAACAGCAAAATGGGTGTTTTCACGTTTGTTTGCAGAGAATCCGGTTCCGATTGGTCGGCGAAACAACTCAATGGAGATCTTGAGGCTACCGGTGACTGTGCCTTTACTCTCCAGCGCAACCTCGTTCAGGCCGCTCTCTCCGCCGCCTCTGGCGCCGTACAATCCTCCTTCTCCTACGTCACTCCTAAATCTGCCGTCTTTCAGGTTTTCCGCGTTGCCTTGTCTCAGATTTCCCCCTCTTTATATGTTACTCGTTGTTATTACTGCCCTTATTTTAGAGAAGCCTAGATATAAGATCTTTTTTTGCTTTACTTTGATTGTTTTATTTTTAGATTTTCCTTGAAATCAATGGTTTGATTTTTGTACCATCAGATCAATGAGTTGAGTATTTTATCTCCAATTAATGCTGCGCGAAACCCTTAATTAAACTATCAAAATGCTGTTTTTTGCTTAATTTGCGCTCACGATCTTGTCGCTACGCCTTGTTTTCTTTGATTCTTTTATGTTAATTCCCGGTTTTGATGAAGAAATTGCAATATATGTTGAATATATACCATGTCTATGGTTTTATTTTTCTATTTTTTGGTGATTGCCGTAGAGATTTGCAATCACAAATTGCTCTATATATTATTTATTCGTGATGAATGAATAATGCAGGTGATTGTTGGAGGCGGAGGTGGTGGCGCCTTTGTTGGAGGTGGTGGTGCTGCGGCTGCGGCCTCTGGTGGTGGTGGTGCTGCGGCTGCTGAGGAACCTGCAGCTGCGAAGGAGGAAGAGAAGGATGAAAGTGATGACGACATTGGAATGTCACTCTTTGACGATTAGTTGATTTACTTCCAGTTTTGCTCTTTAGGATTTTGAGTTTTCTGATGATATCGACTTTATAGTGTTTATCACTTTTAAATGTTTATGTTTGAATCGTTCATTTTTCATCTTTGCCAAGTGAATTGGGCTGAGTTTGTTAAGTTTGGATTATGTTGCTTGCAATACTCATGTTTTTCACAATTTCATTGCACAATTAGCTGTTATTATGATATGAAGCGTTCTTTTGTTAGTCATATTTAGGATATCACATAATTGGAAGTCATGCAGCAAAATCTCACTAAGGGCATCCACAATGGGGCGCCATAAGGCGTGCTACTTTAGTAGTTTTATCCTCCTACCCTCTCACCTGCAATGGGTAGTCCTATATGTTTTAATATTGTTTTGTTAATTAATTTAAATGTTTTCAAATATATAATGCAAATTAATTTAAAAACACAACGAGTAACCAAAAATCGGTGAATATTGCATTAATAAATACACAAAAGTTACACGATTCAAGCTGGCTAATCTACGCAATTCCTAACTTCTGGCGCAACTCATCGATCAACCCCCGGAAAATTTCGGCTTCGGCGGGGTCCGTACACTTCTTGAGGGTCTTGTGTGTCTGCAACAATGTCTTCGCCATCGAGGTTGCTGCCAATGACTCATACGCGGCGGCCGTCGCGCTCGGGGCCGGGATCGGGAGCGGGATCGGCGATGGCGCGGTGGCGGTCGAGGATGATGTAGCCGCCTCCTTCCCCTTGGCCTTCGCAGCCTTGACGCCTGTGGGACGCAGAAGAACATTGGTGTGCCGGTACTATCGTCCTCCATGTATGTCCGGTTGAGGTCCACCGGACGAGTTCCGCTTTCGCTGCTCGTGTAACCACCAACTTCGGTGGTCTTCGTCCTCTTTGTCTCCCCGGTGTGCAGAATCTCGCCTTGGAACTTCTACTTGTCCCTCAAGAGCGCCCAGATGGCCTTGTGCTTGAAGTCGCCGTACAGGGACCGGTACGACAACAACGCTTTAGCGCGCAGATCGCTCAAGCTCTCGCCGAGGTAGGGGTATTTATACAAAAATTAAAAAACGCGTGGCATCGTCCGCCGATCCTGCAATGGGGCGCCCGATGGCGCGGACGATAGGCCACCGTCCGCGCTTCAACCGCAGACGATGCATCGGACGTGGGCGTAGGGCGCGGACGATGGCGGGCACCCATAATGTGGCGAACGATGGGCGTCCCATTGTGGATGCCCTAATCAAAAGGGCCTGTTATATTTTGTGGTTTGGTTAAAGCATGTTTTTTTATGTAGGAAAACGCAGGTCAAGGGTTGCCTAAACCCAGCCAGTCAAACTAATCGGACCGTATGAATGGGTTTGGAGAGGCCCAAGAATCGCTAATTGAGCTTCCTTTCGGTTACTGAATATTAATGGGGCTCGGCCCATTACCTGAATAAGCAATTGATTACGCCCTTAGTATTCGCCCACAAAACTATGTCACTCATTCTAGTTGGACAATGAGCATCATATTGCTATGTATTGGAATATCTAATTTTATTATTTTCGATGGATCATCATTATATCATTTCATTTTTATTATGTATGGTAGGTAGGTTAGATCCATTCTTATTATCTAGTTTCGCAATGCATGAAATCTGGTTCGAACTAATTTTTGAATTTCAACTTATTAAACATTCTTATCTCGTTTACTCATGTTTTAGAGAAACTATTTTACTAAACGTGGAGATTTTCTTTTGGTAAAACTATTTATGTTACACATTTATCGTGATATATGTGACCTATAGCTTCAAACGAGTGGAAAACTTTAGGAGCACAATATTGTAGTAACATTTTAAAAGTTGAGTTTAAGTCGCAAAAGGATAAAATATTAGATGTAATATGCAACTAGCCCTATAATTATAAATAATTTAACTTGCATGAATTTTCTTCTCTCAATTTAATTGAAAAGACGAATTTATTCATCAAAGAGTTATCCAAGCACGAAAGGTTTTAAAACAAAGCATAGAAAAACAAATTGAAAAGGTATATACTAGCGTACATATATTTATGAATCCGTACTTAATTAAGTTCGCCTCCCCCTGTCCAACCCATCCTTATAACACTTGTTTGTTTTAAAGAAATAAATATTTTAATATTATCTCCATACCATACTCTCAAATTATTGTATTTGAAAATCAAAGAAAAAGATGGCCCAAGTCATTGTATGTCTATTGTCTAACACCTGTGCAAGATTTATTTTTCTTTTGAATATGTTTTTTTTCTACACGGCTTCAACACGGATTTGTTTATTTTATTATTGATGGGTGGATAATTAGTTAAAGGTATAACACATATAATACGATTGTATAACTAATTATTATATGATTATCTATTTAGGATTAAATTATGAGATTCAATCCCATGAATCAAACATAATACATATTCAATCACAAGATATAATCTTTTAAACTGAACGATATATTATTGCGTAAATTTTCAAGTACCATGATACTTTTTCCGTGTACCCAAAACATGGGTACTAGGCGCACTCGGTTTCTTATACTAGTCAGGGTCAGATAGCTTTTATTATGTTATCCGAGGTCGGATACGCAAGTAAAATCACATAGGTTATCCAATCCGAACCGATATATGTCCACCTCTACCTCTACACTATTCCTCAGTTAAATTTTAAAATCAATAATGCAACTGAAAAAAATATTCTTGATATATCGACATGGATGGCTACATAAAACTTATTGTATATAGTACCCATACAACATCGTGGATGGTTGCAATTCAATTATGGATTATTAAATTGATTTTGAGTTGAGGAATGGTTTATTAAAATATGCCATGCCTCATCTCCATAATTTAAACTGACCCCTATAACGCATTTATTCTGGCGTGTAAGGCGCTGGTTCGCCACTCGTTGTTGCTACATCATTTTAATGCATTATTGCGCATTAGTAATCTAACTTAGTCAGCAATTTAATTGAATATTCGCTTTATTAAAAAGAATTCTCACATGCATTCAAAAATTTCTCCTATTGGCGGTACAAAATTCTGCGCTTGATTTATTTAAATTGCAAATAACACTAATTATAATGATTCTTGTAACATCAGTATTTAATTATGGCCTAGTTAAATCTAATTCGAGTAATTATCACCTAGTTAAATCTAATTCGAGTAATTATTGCCTAGTTAAATCTAATTCGAGTAATTATCGCCTAGTTAAATCTAATTCAAAATCGAATGTCCAATATAGTGTCACTCGTTTCAGTTTTTTTATAGAAAAATATTCGAGTCACTCATTTTTCTAGAATCTGACTGCATTATTGCGATTTAGTAATCTCGTGAAGAGGTGAACTAAGCTTGACGTTCCAATAAAATAATTAAGCTCATAATTCGATTGTATAATTTTCGAGCGGCCTTTGAAATCTAGGAATAGTTTATCCTAGTTCGTACTAAAAACTAGACAAGAAATACGATAGTTTGAGGGACCAATTCTACTTTTCTTCTAGAGAATTAATGGAATTCCATTTTAACGAAAGAGATTAGATTTATTCCGATTGGGGGAGTGACGCACAAGGGTTATGAGTCTTGGAAAATGGGCACCGCGGTCCAAAATTGGAGTCTCTCCAATACTACTTATTAGAATCATCGACTGCACGTCTAAAATTCATACTCCATCCGTTACAAGACAATTGAAGCACTTCTTTTGGCACGAGATTTTAAGAAATTGATATTTAAAGAGTTAGAAGAGAGAGTAAAGTATGAGATAGAGAAAAATAAAAAAGTAAAAAGTGTATAAAATAAGTGGAGAATAAAGTAAGAGAGAAGAGTTTTTGCTAAAAAGGAAAATGACTCACTTATAGTATGACATCCTAAAAAGGAATACGACTCCTTATCCTGGGACGAAGGGAGTATTGATTTAATATTATTCGCTTGAGAACAATCCCACATATTTATTTTTGGATCAATTAAAAGAATTATTGGAAAACACTTAGAGCATCATTAACGCTGGGGCCGGGCCGCAGTTGGGTCCCAGCCCGCGTCACGCAGCGATGGAGGGGAGGATTTTCCGGCCTGGGCCGGTCCCGGGGACGCGCCTGTGGTCCGGTCCGACTCAGGGTTATGCGCATCGGGACGTGCCGCGACGGGGTCCGGGCCAGCGTTAATTGGTGTTCGGGCCGGCCCGGGCTGCAATTTCAATTTTTTTTATAAAATCAAAAATTTATCTATAAAATACCACTCCATCCATTTTCATATCTATTCAACTTCATTTCTCTCCCTAAAATTTGAAAAAATGCCTCATCGTCAAAGGCCAATCGACGCTCAAATGACCTGAATGTTAGAGGCGGCGATACCGGCAATCAAAGAAGGAATCAACAACGAAGTGGAACGCTACCAAGCTGCTATTCAAGCTTGGAACGAACAACAAGTGTGGGTACCACGTACTCGGATGTATATTCACCGAGACCGTGAACAAGCTGGTTTGCGGCTTTTCACATATTATTTCTCTAGAGATCCGCGATAGAGTAATCAGATGTTCTGTCGCCGGTTCCGGATGCGGAGGCCTTTGTTCCTGCACATTGTCAACGCAGTTGTAGCTCGTTACTCGTATTTCTGCCAAACCACCGATGCTGTGGGCCGGCAAAGTATATCGACTTTGCAGAAATGCACATCTGCTATACGTCAACTCGCTTACGGAACTACAACAGATATGTTCGATCAATATCTCCATGTAAGCGAGCATACTGGACGGGATTGCCTAGCTAAATTCTGTCGGGCAGTCATCGAAGCATTCAAGGATACATACTTGAGAAAGCCAACGACCGACGACGTTAGGAAGTTGGCGAACATGCACGAGCGGACCCACGGCTTCCCGGGGATGCTTGGCAGCATCGACTGTATGCACTGGCAGTGTAAGAATTATCCAACGACTTGGAGAGGACAATACACTAGCGGGTACAAGGGCACACATCCCACGATTGTGTTGGAGGCCGTTGCCGACCAACGATTGCGGATTTGGCATGCCTACTTTGGTGTCGCGGGGTCGAACAACGACCTCAATGTGTTGAACGAGTCTCCATTGTTCAACGACTTGTGTGCCGGGCGAGCGCCGAACGTAGAGTTCACGGCCAACCACCGTCGATATAGTATGGGATACTATCTGGCAGACGGGATCTACCCTCGATGGCCCGTGTTCGTGAAGACTATCACATGTCCGACAACAGATCGGAGGGCATTGTTTGCCGAAAGACAAGAGGCGGCTAGGAAAGATGTGGAACGTGCATTCGGAGTCCTCTAAGCACGGTGGGCTATTGTGAAGGGAGCGGCCCGTGGTTGGCAGCCTCCACTAATCGCCGACATCATGTATGCATGTATCATAATGCGTAACATGATCGTTGAGGACGAGGAAGAAAATGTCATTTTGTGGAGCGACGACCCGCTCTCCAGCACCGAGAGTAACTACACTATCACCGTGTTTTAGAGAAGGGCGTTCCTCCCGACATCCGCAATATCATGGCCCGTTCAGCTGCGATGCGCCAAGACGAACTACACACTAGCCTCCAAGCCGATCTAATTGAAGAGATTTGGACACGCACCAACGTTTTCCAGCATTGGCGTTATGTTTTAATGTTTTTTTTTTGTAATTTTAAATTTCTATGTTGTAATTTTCAATTTCCGAATGAAGAACAACTTTTCTGTGTTTTAAATTTTGGGCGTTTTTTATTTATGCGTAAAATAGATTGTAAATTGTGAATAGTGCAATTTAATAGTTGTGGCCCGGGATATGGCCTACAGGGTTAGAGCAGTTGTGGCATGAGACTCAAATTTAGGGGAATGATGATGTGGAGGGGACTTGGGCCTGAAAGAGGATGGGGTTAAGGATGCTCTTATATGAGGTATTATTTTCAATTTATATTGCTCGTCGACGTGGGATGAGTTTACACCCGAATGCACGAGTGTCCAAGTAACCAGTGCTCAAGGGTTGCTGTCGATTTGCGGTTGTCCAGATTTCATTCCTTGGACTTAATTCGAAGTAATTCAATAAAATTCATATTTTTATTATAAAAAAGGTATAAGAATAGTATTAATGAAATGATCAATTTTTTTAACTCATCGGTAGTTTCCACTGTAAATAATATCTAAAGATTTTACTTTCAACCTTTCTATTCAATTTAAATTTATTTCTTATATATTTGTTAATAATGTAATATGGCCTTTCGTTTAATTAATAAATCATGACTAATAAAACAATCCAAATTGATTAAATTATTTTTTAGCATGATTACAATTATGATTGATAACTCCTCCCAAACTCCATTAAATCATCCAAAGGTTGAAAATCATCCCAAGTTTGATTGATATTATACATAATCATCCCAAGTTTGATTGATAACCCAAACTCCATTAAATCATCCAAAGGCTCTTCCTCTCCGTATTGATTGCCTCATAATTTTAAGGTTGACCATACTAAAATGACCTAGTTAAGGTTGACTCTTTTATCATTATTTTATCAGTGTTATTACACTCTATATATACATCAACGAGCAACACCAATTCACCCACAAAAAATAATGGAGCACTTTTCTTACTACACAAAGAAAATACAAACCCTTTGCATTAGTTCATGGAAAGTAACCAAGCTTCTTCTCTTTCGATCCTACCTCTTTCTTGTCATGAAATCCAACCCATTTTTCATGTCTTTTTTCTACTTGCTCTTCATTTCCTTATTCGGGTTCGCCATGCTCAAGGCATGGAAGCCTCGGCCCCCTTCGCCCACACCTAGGAACATCGACTTGCTCTTCACATCCGTGTCAGCAGCCACCGTCTCCAGCATGGTGACGGTGGAAATGGAGGTTTTCTCCGGCCAACACCTGGTAGTGATGACCGTGTTGATGTTCCTTGGCGGCGAGATCTTCACCTCCTTGCTCCGTCTCCACTTCACTCCCAAACCCTTTTTCGAGGGAAGGGTTGAGTCTTTGGAATCTCCACCTAATGTGTTAACAACTGATCACTCATTTCTCAAATTCGATTCGATAAAATTCTTGGTAATTTTAGTTTTGGGGTATGTTGTGGTTGTGCAAATGATCGGCGTTGCATCTGTGTTAATGTATTTGTCTCTTGTTTCGGGTGCGGAGAGTGTGTTGACAAACAAGGGGATTAAAACTTCGGTTTTTTCGGTTTTTACTGTGGTTTCGACCTTTGCTAACTGTGGATTCATCCCTACGAATGAGAACCTGATTGTTTTTAGTAAAAACACTGGTCTTCTTCTCATCCTTCTTCCTCAGATCCTTCTGGGAAACACATTATTTCCGTGGGCTTTGAGAGCGATGATATGGTTGTTGGGGAAGAGATTGAAAAGGAATGAGGCTGAGTATTTGCTTAAGAATGCGAGGGAGGTCGGATTCCCACACTTGCTTCCTCAGCGGGAGTCGACGCTACTTTTAACGACAGTGTTGGGGTTTCTTTTGATTGCTTCCATATTGTTCTCTTCTATGGAATGGTATAATGCAGGATTAGATGGCATGAATATTTACCGGAGACTCGTTGGAATCTTTTTCCAATGCGCCAACGTTAGGCATTCCGGTGAGAATATTGTTGACCTCTCAACCATCGCCCCGGCCGTGTTGGTGTTTTTCATGCTCATGATGTTAGTCTCTCTATCTCTCTCTATCTCGTATCTAAGATGGTCTGGTGGTAGAGTGGTTAATGCTCGGTCCCATCATGAGTTAATTAGTAGTATTTGTATTTTGACAGGTATCTTCCTCCATACACATCATTTGTACCTATCAAAAGTGATGAACAAGGCCAACCAAAGCTAGAAGGATTAAAAGAGGGAAAAAGAAAAAACATTATAGCAAAGAACTTTACCTTTTCACAAATTTCTTATCTTGCTATATTCATCGTTCTGATTTGCATTACGGAGAGGAAGAGCCTAAAAGATGATCCTATCAACTTCAGCGTATTGAATATAGCATTTGAAGTCATAAGGTAATAAAAATATAATGCTACATTTCTCTACGTTTCATTGATTATGGATTTTTTATGTAATAATTTGTGATAATTAACAATATATTGCAGTGCTTATGGAAATGTGGGATTGACAACCGGTTATAGCTGCGATCGGCAGGTAAGAAGGGATCCAAAATGTGTGGGTAAATGGTATGGACTTGCCGGAAAATGGAGTGATGAAGGCAAATTAATACTCATAGTAGTCATGTTATTTGGTAGATTGAAAAAGTTCAACATCAAGGGAGGCCAAGCGTGGAAGCTCTTATAACTCCACCACCATTTTCATTCTCAATATACAAAAAATTGTACTCCCGGAATAGGAGTCCATAGTTGATTTTAAGAAATGTAAAAAAAAAAACAGTTAAAAATAGTTAGTAAAATAGTGAGTCTCATTATTATATTAGTTTTATAGTAATAAAATGTGAATTAGTATGTGACGCATACTTCCATTTATAATAAAAGTGAAAGAGACTCTCATTATGAAACGGACTAAAATGATAAAAATGGACTTTTATTGCAGGGCGGAGGGAGTATTAGAAATCGAATAACTTGTTAAATATAGTAGATTGTTTGTAGTACTTGTTCATGCGAACACATTGATTTGATCATTTGAACAGCAAGTGCTCTAGCATAATCTAATGATACTCAATTACACAGACTAACACCGACAGAATATATAGTGTAGACAAAAAATGGACTTATATTACACGTAGAAATAGATTATGTCTAATAATCCAATTTAGTACTCAGATTACTAATTTATATGGAAAACTTTTGATATCATTTTTTGAGATCAAGGTTGGCAAGTTTGAGTGAAAAGTTAAATAAAAATGCCTAAATATATGAAGTACGAATAATATTTCTCTATAGATGAGTGATCAATTGCTAACTCACTTTCTAGTTCCTAACTACAATTAATTTAAGACCATAGGATTTTAGAAATCTAGTGGTCTAAAATTTACCGCGCGTAATTTTCATTTTTATTAATTAAATCGAAAAAGATAAAAAAACTACCAAATTAGGGTTTTGGATGAAAATGTCAATATAGTGTTTTGAAAATATCAACACAATGCTTTGAAAATGTCAACACAATACTTTGAGAATGACATTCTACATGTATTATATTGACATATTTTATATACTATGTTGACATTTGTTATTGTATGAAAAAATTAAAATTTTTTTATTTTTTTCAAATTTTGACATCGGAACATATGCAAGTGAGATCTCGTTAGAATCCTTATGAAATTATCTTTAATTTGATATATGTTGTGCAAAAAAATAATTTAAATCGAGAAAGTTATATGCGTTTTAAAGTTATGTGATATTTTTCAAAAGTTAGTTGCAACTACTTTGTCGTAAATTGACCTTAATACCCTTATTGACGTTTTTTGTTAATCGTATCGACATTTCAGGACTGATGATCTAGACCCTTGGTTTGAATATCTAAGAATTATTATATAATTATAGTTAATAATTAAGTATTGAGTTAGCAATATAAGACTCCTCTTTCTCTATACACAAATTCTTTGTTAATGTAATCAGTTGCCTCCCTGTGCAACAAGTTTTTGGGCCTTGTCGTCGTTGGGTTGGGCATGTCAGCATAATTTCTATCACATTGGTTGATATCATTCGTATTATGCATAGTTTTGTAACCAAATTTGGTCAAATATCGGTTAATTTTGCAATTTTAATTAAAAAATGACAGATTATTTTAAAATAATTTTGATACCATAGTATGAGACTTGCAAGACAAATGAGAAAATTACTACTCCCTCCGTCCCCAAAGAATATGCACTTTGGGGTCGGTACGGATTTTAATGTAAAATTGGTAAAGTAAGAGAGAGGTAGAGAGAAAAAGTAAATAAAGTATTATTAGTTGAGAATGAGTCTCACTTCAATAGAGAGAAAATACTTTCTAAAATTAGAAAGTGAATATTCTTGTGGGACGGAATAAAAAGGAAAGAATGTATATTCTTGAGGGACGGATGGAGTATATATGTAAACAAAACGTTCAACCACTTAACCGGCTACGTTTAATATCATTAATCAGTCACGTCTTTTATTTTTATACATGTAAGTGGCATTCAATAAATTCAGACACGCAACGGGACTATTTCATTATGGGACTATAATATAATTGGTCATTTTTTAAAGTTATGACCAGAATTTGATGATTGTTTTGTGAATTTGTCCTTATTGTATTATCAAAATGTACGTACCTTTATTTATATACCAGAAAAATGTGGCCAAGGATGATCTAGGCCAAAAGTCTAAAACACCTCTGCATACGATATACTACAACCTAAATTTTACTATAGTTTCTGTGGTGGAATCCTTACCATAAGAAAAGGAAGAACAAAATTAATTAGAATATCCACCAAATTGTTGGCATCTGGTGCCATTATTAGCATCATTCCAAGACTTGTTTTGAGCAAGCCATAAAAAGTGCATTTTTAATCGCAACAAAAATACATAAAAGAAAGAATCTTGATATTATACCCATCTTTATAAAATACGTATCATATCCTTGAGTAGTCAAACACGGATCTCTCTCTATCTTTTGTTGCCTTTTTAATAAGGCACAAGTTTTTTGTCACAATTAAAACCCTACTATAACAACAAGCAATTAAAATTTGACCAGAAAAATTTGAACCCAAAAAAAAAATCATAAAAACAACACAAGGGAAAGTATAGTAAATTAGTTAACTCTAAATTACTTGTGCGGGAGACAAAAGTAGGTAGGGGCCTCAGTCCCATTCTTGGAGAATAGACTAAAGATCCAAATATTTTTTCTTAAATCATAAATTAAAAAAAATTAAAATTGTGCATTATAAAAGACCTTATCGGAAACAAAATCAATCAATCGAAGTGTGACCCACCTATTGCACTATTTTGAAAGCACCATTTCATCATTTAATTTTTTGTCTGTTCACCCATATTAACATCATTCCATATCTACCACTCATACACTAATATCATTTATCATTTATATATATAATGAGCTCTTCCCTTCCACTTCCACTTCCTTCTTTCCTATATGTTTTCAACATGTATTTGTTTCCTTGAGAGATAGAGAGGGAAAGTGTTCTTAAATTGGTTTTGGTTTGGGATAGCCAAGTAGATTTATAGTGCAAAAAATGGATGTGAAATTGGGTTGCTGCAGTCACAAGTCAAATTCAGACAAGAAGAAGGAAGAGGAAGAAGAAATGAGCCCAACATCTGAGGAACTAAGTTTCAAGAATCTATCAAAGATTGTGGTTCCACCACTTGGTGTTTCAGGTTACAGTAGCTCCAATGTTCCTCATGGAAGAATCATCTCTCCAATGGATACAAGATATCGGTTAGACATCTCTTCTCTTTCCATAAACACTTTCTTCCTTGCATACATTGATTTAGTCATGTTTGTCCTAATTTACTAATAAGTTGGATAGTCCATGTAACTTGTAGTAGTAATTCTTATTTATGGGAATGGTGGGGTCCAAATTTAATACGATAACACAGAGCAGACCCGAGCCAATGAAAAATATCTTGTATCGTACCGTTGTGTTTTCAATATTACATGTACTACAAATTGACATGACTTTGAGCTATGAAGTTATTAGTTATTGGTGCATGTGCATGTGTATTGGGGCTAAGCATGAGAAGGGCGAGACAAGCATTTTAATGTTAAAGGTATGGGCAATACAATGCAGATCTATGCTGCTATGCTTATATACACACATATACATATAATAATAATGTAAGTCTTAATTATAGGAGATGGTTCATTTAAGAACTCTTATTAAAACACATAACTAATACTACGTGAATATCAGTTGACATCACAAGACATATCAGTTATATATCCACTCAATATTAATTCTTGATTTATGAATATTAATTCCTGACCAAATGTCATAAACAAATATGTTTTGTGATGTCCACTAATATTATTGTATCGAACGAATTGACATGGTTTTTATTTCTGAGTATTCTCATTTTAACAAAGTCCTAAAGGAACCATCCCCTTTTAAATTTATATTTTTGGATATATAATAGATTAGTTGTGTGTATTAGAAGCGAGTTTATATCCACCACATACCAAGTAATTATTGGACTAATTAGGTAGGGGCCTAAATTAAAATATACCTAAAATTAGAAGTACTATGTCATAATTAGTCAAATTAATTTCGTAACACAAAGACTTCTAGAAATGTAATAGTATGCGAAAAGAGTGAATTGAACTCACGCGAATATAAGTTTAGTGGTTCGGACACACTGTGCCCTTAATATCCCTAGCTATTAAGTTTACAAAAATATTCTTTCTCCTCCTTTTTTCCTCTATTTCTACGATTGCGATCGACTGAACACACATGTTTGCATCGCTAAATTTTACTCGAACACATCCTTGCTAATTAAAATTGGAATTTAGAGATTGAAATTAATGATGGTGGTTGGTGATGTAGGTGTTGGGAGACAGTGATGGTGGGATTGGTTGTGTACTCGGCGTGGGTGTGCCCTTATGAGATAGCATTTCTTAACTCAAAGCCAAGCCCACCACTCTACATAGCTGATAACATCGTCGACATATTTTTTGCCATCGATATTATCCTCACTTTTTTTGTTGCTTATATGGATTCCACCACTCAATTATTGGTTCTTGATCGTAAAAAGATTGCCAAAAGGTCAGTTCATCCCTTCTTTTCTTCTTACTCTTTTTCTCCATTGGGTTTTCTTTATTTCCCATCATCCATCATATCGCATCATGTTACTTTTAATTACTTTACCTAATATTATACAGTGTAGATTAAATCTCTCATTCACCTAACACAAATTTTAGGAATAAAAGTCCTAGTATTTTTTTTATTGTTTTATAATAAAAAAATATGTGTGAAATGAGTTGATGAAATATTGAATTCATTTTCTAAAATACTAGTAAAAATGAAATGAGATATTTAATGATGAACATCTTAAAATGATTATATGAGGTATTTAATGATGGAACGGGGGAGTATATAATCTTATAGAGATCTTAGTATTAAAAATATATAGTACCACGTTAATTTTTATGTTTAGCACTTGGAGAATATAATCAAAATTTTTTTTATGTTTAGAACTTATTATGGAGAATATATTCGGATCCAGCAATGAAGCTATTAGAATTCTAAAGAATATGCTTTTAATAATTGTAATATTAATTACTCAAATCCAAAAATTCGAAAATGAAGTTATAGGAACTTTATTGCTACTTTTCTAAAGAATATGTTTTTAATAATTGTAATATTTTATCAAGCTGTTTATAAGAATTAAAATTCAGTAGTCCAAACTTGATATTTAAGTTATTTGATTTGTCAGTAAATTCACTGAAAATTTCAGTTTTTTAAGTGTTTACTAAGCAGGTGAAATATTCTCAGGCAATAATTAGTGCACCATCCCATCGTACTAGGGTAATTATAATAACCAGGAAGAATATTTAGAAAAAATGGTAAAAACAATCTCATTGGAAATAGGCCAACAAAGAATAAACATGGTTTCCAAGAGAAAATGAAAGAAAAGACACAGAATCATCATTAATTATATATATATATTCATTTTCTTAGCCAATGCCATCTCTCTATAATTATGGTAATTAGGTTAATGCATATATGCTTTATATATTCAACTTTAGATAGTAGATATATTACTGTAGAAGTTTCCACATTGAGGTAGGTGTCAAGAATGCGATTCCACAATTCCCAAGTGGGGTGGGGGTCCATTATATTTTAATTATTACTACCTCCATTTCTTCATAGTTGAGGCAAAACTTTTCGCCACGGAGTTTAAGAAAGAGATGGTGAATGTGTTAAATAAATAGATAAAAAAGTAAGAGAGAAAAAAGTAGAAAGTGAATAAAGTACAACGAATAAAGTACAACGAATAAAGTAAGAAAGAGAAAAAAGTTACTAAATAGGGAAATGACTCAACTATGAGGGAACTTCCCAAATGGAAAAATGACTCAACTATGGAGAAACGGAGGGAGTATTGTTTTTCTATTTTATTTTCTATATAAAAAATTTATTATGGATGAGGAACATATAAAGTGGATTGGCATATAGGAGTATATGTTATGGCTAAATATAAAAAAGTGGCACTTTATATTACAGCCTACCCATAAAGGCGAAAATGACACCCCAACTATTCTTACAACATCAACTTGGCTTTGGTCTCTTTCAAGCGACCACTGTTGATAATCACGTTAATCAAACACGATTTTCATACTCATTTTGTAATTTTACCATTTATATATTACTATTTACCTTTTAGAATTCGCTTTTTTCCTAAGGATGGTATCGTTTTTTCCTTTTATCGTAGTTGTACATTCATATCATTCAGATTTACACATTTTAAATTTTTTAAAAATTGATTCTAAATAGAACATTTGTTTTAGATTGTTATCGTTTAGATTATATTTTAAATGAATTATTGTTTAGAGATGATATCAAAAGTTGTGTTGCGGTGCCTGTAGGCTGTAGTAGTGCTTTCACATTTTGATATTTTCATTTGTGTATATATCCTTAATTCCTATAATCTTTTCTTATAGTATTACAGTATGTTAATCTTTTAATTTATTTATTAACTGATAATTCTAAACAGTTCATTTCAATGTAGAGTTAATAGTTGATTGTTATTGTTTATTTTAGTAATTAAATGTAAGTTAAAATATAAAATAAATATTATTAAATAAAAACTTAATAATGAAATACATCGAAATTAATAAGAAATGCAATTTTAAGAGAAAAATAATAGTAGAGGATAAGAAATGCAGTTTGAGAGGAGTAACAAACATAGAGTATGAAAATGCAGGTACCTATCAACATGGTTTATAATGGATGTGGCTTCAACCATACCATTCGAGACTATAGCATTCCTTGTTACCGGCAAACATCACGGCGGCGTCTCCTACTCCGTCCTCGGCATGCTCAGATTTTGGCGTCTTCGTCGTGTCAAGTGTTTCTTTACCAGGTAGTCATTTACTACAATCACCTTACCCTTCGTACAAAATAATTCGATAGAGGTGGTCTCTTGTGCGCACATACGGACCACAACGTTATTAGTCTATTTAGTAGTAAGAAGTATTAAATAAAGTATATCAACACTTAATATGTAAAATAATGAACTAATAATTTCTAACTTTTAGAAACCGCTGGTTCAGTTTTGCAAAAATTGGAACCATAATCGGGTTGGCCGGTTCCAATTTTTGAACTGAGGCCAGCGATTTGCCGGATTTGATGTACTTATTTTTAATATTTGTCTTTACAATTGTCACGTGTAGGATCGAAAAAGACATCAGGTTTAGCTATTTTTGGGTTCGATGTGCGAGACTCCTATTCGTAAGTAAAGAAAATACCAAAATTGACATGCATGTGTAAATTCAACATGTGAATGAATTAATGGGTAAAAATGAATGATTGAATCAGGTGACATTGTTGCAAGCACATTTTGCTGCATGCTTGGCGTACTTGCTAGCTGTTCAGTATCCAGACGAAGGCAACACGTGGATCGGATCAGCCATACCGAACTTCAAAGAGACGAGCCTTTGGATTCGATACATCTCGGCCTTGTACTGGTCGACCACCACCATGACCACTGTCGGCTATGGCGACATCCACGCTCAGAACACCTTAGAGATGGCTTTCATCATATGTTACATGCTCTTCAACTTAGGTCTCACTGCTTACATCATTGGCAACATGACCAACTTGGTCGTCGAGGGCACCCGTCGAACCATGGAATTCGTAAGTCCTCTGTTTCATGAGAGAACGTTTAGTATCATGAAATTTAAAGGGTTTAGAATTAGAATTCTAATTCTAAATCCTCTCAATTTCAAATGTTAAAACCTAAGTAAACATTAGAAATTTCAAATTCTTGTGAGATTAAGTGATGACTAAACTAATAAGTAATAAAAAAAATATCACAATTTCTTGAAAAGACCTAATAATCAAAGACTATATTCAAAACAAAGACATTCGCTATTTATATTTATAAGCGCATAGAAACCATAGAGCCCTAAAAGGAAATAAAACAATTAGAAAATTAAAAATAAGTCTGGAAAAACAGTAAATTGTGTTTTTCGCTCCTGGATGATATCAGATGTCCATATTTCAAGTCATTCCAACACATATTACGCTTTCGGCGTGTTTTCAACGTCATCGGCATCTATTGCTAGAACTGCATCATTAAGTACACCGCACAAACACACAGAGAGCACACGACACACAACAATGCACGTAAAAGTAACCAATATTCGATTCGTTTGTGCAGAGAAGTAGCATCGAAGCCGCATCAAGTTTCGTGATGAGGAATCGTCTGCCTCCTCGGTTGAAAGACCAGATTCTGGCTTACATGTGCCTCAGATTCAAAGCCGAGAGCTTGAACCAAAACCAGCTCATACAACAGCTCCCCAAAACCTTATGCAAAAGCATCCAACACCACCTCTTCTTACCAACCGTACAAGGCGTCTATCTCTTCAAGGGCGTGTCCCGGGAGATCCTCATGCTTCTGGTAGCAGACATGAAAGCAGAGTACATCCCGCCGCGAGAGGATGTTATAATACAGAAGGAGGCCCCTGACGACGTGTACATAATCGTGTCCGGGGAAGTAGAGATGATTGACTGCGAACTGGACAAAGAAAACGTCGTTTGGGAGTTCAGTTCGGGTGGCATGTTTGGTGAAGTCGGAGCGTTCTGCTCAACGCCTCAGAGCTTCACGTATCGAACCAAGACGCTCTCGCAGCTGCTGAGGCTGAAAACTTCGTCTCTGGTCGAAGCAATGAAGACGAGACAGGAGGATAATGTCATCATGTTAAAGAACTTCCTTCAGCATCACAAGAAGCTGAAGGATTTAAGGTTGGGGGACTTGTTTGTGGATGAAGAGGTGGATGGTGATGTGAACATGTCGATCAACTTGATGACTGTGGCGGGAACGGGAAACGCTGCGTTTCTTAACGAGCTTCTGAAGGCCGGTCTTGACCCTGATGTTGGAGATTCTAAAGGGAAGACTCCATTGGTACATTCTGTCTAACCTTTTCATGCCTTTTATCTGTATATTGTGTGTTTTGTTGGCCTAACGATCCCGAAAACATCTCAGCATATAGCAGCGTCGAAAGGCCACGAAGAATGCGTAGTTGTTCTTCTCAAACATGCTTGCAGCTTACACCTAAGAGGTAACCAACATTTTGATGTTTTTGTATATGAAATGTAAGTTGATCATGACAAGTAGTTAAGTTTGAGGAATAAATGTGACAGATTTGGAAGGAAACACAGCGCTATGGGAATCTATTGCAGCAAAGCATCATTCAATATTCAAGATCCTCTACCACTGGGCTTCCATCTCTGATCCATTCATAGCCGGCGATCTCCTCTGCACAGCAGCCAAGCGAAACGACGTGGGAGTGATGAAGGAGCTGCTGAAACATGGGTTATACGTTGATTCTAAGGATGTACATGGGCTGACTGCTATCCAAGTGGCGACGAAAGAGAACCATTTAGACATAGTGCAGCTTCTAGTGATGAACGGGTCCCAAGTCGACGAAACCATCATGAATATGATTCCGTCGGTAAATTTGAACGATATGCTGCAGAAGAGGGAGGTAGGGCACTGCATAGTTATGTCTGACACCACCGGAGAAGATGATAGCCACAAGAAAACTAAAGATGAGGAAAGGCTGGTATTCCCATTGAGAGTTAGCATCTACCGAGGCCATCCGGCCAATAGGAGCACCACTCATCATCCTGGTAAATTGGTAAGAATGCCAAGTTCATTAGATGAGCTCAAGACCATTGCAGGTATTTTCAACTTCAACAAAAAAATCTACTATTTTCTTGCTTTCTACCAATTATAAACTCAATTACATGTTTGAGTGCAGGTCAGAAGTTTGGGTTTGATGCCACAAATGCATTGGTGACTAATGAGGAAGGTGCTGAGATTGATTCTATTCAAGTGATAAGAGATAATGATAAACTCTTTATAATTGAGACTGAGAGTTAAGTGTAATGTTATGTAGTGAACAGTCTGCATAATTTTAGTAGCAGCACTACAGCAAAATTGTTTAGTAGTGAGGCTAGTGGCATGATTTCAGTGATACCAAGAGATTTGTCACATAATTTGCTACTCCACTTATTTTATGCAACAAAATAGACTTTCATATATATATATACACACTTTTGTAACATTTAATAGTGCAAGTAAATTTTGAAATATTTTGTATATATTTGTCAAACTACTAGAATGATTAATGGTAGCTTATGTAACCCAAGTGAATTTAGTGCAAACGAAACCTGAATACAAATCTTATTACACTTTGAGCAAACATGTGAAAGTTTCTCAAATACAAGTAGAGCCATGTTGTCTCTTTATCTTCCCTACCTAAAACTTACAACTTCAACAAGCAGATCCATACACGAATTTCTACAGAACGATCTGAACTCATAGACAGCCAAGCAGTTAGACGGAGACCTAATTTTCTAGTTTTATGTACAAGTGATATAAACACAGCAGTACAACTACATGAAACATGCAACCATAGCTCAGGGCCGGTGAGCAAACACAGCATGGACCACATCACAAACACGCATTGCCAAATTGTGAAGACATCCGGCACTATCTACAAGCTCAAACGGTCGAAAAAAATGCCAAGATGCTGGCATTGCAGTGACTCTCAATCATGCCCTTCCGGCATGTCAACCAACCCTCTAATGTTCCTTTCGCGCTTCCAACGGAGGTACAGTCCAACCAGATACAAGATGAATGAGAGAGCAAAAGCAGAGTAGTCAAACAAATCTATTATGTTCCCACGACCTGTACAAAATAGGTGATTTGAATCTTCAAAGAGAACAGGAAGCATTTATTTATTTTTCAGTTAAGAGAGCAGAAAGCATTAAGCAAGTAAAAAGGATAACTACATGAATACGCCACAGAAAAATCCTTTGAGCAATTAATCCTTGTTTGTCAACAAGCAATCAAATACAACCCAAGCTCGTGGAGATTGAATAGTGCAAACTACAAAAGTTCCCTATAGAATTCAAAGTTGACAGATAACCCTGTAATCTGTAATATGTTTTGTCTATACTTTCATATTGAACAAATGTGTATTATAAGAGACGTGCAAACCTCAAAATGTGAATTTCTGTAATTAACTCCAACTATAGTTAAAAGGAAATGAGATTGAAATACCTATACGCAGAAAGTCAAAGGGAGAGAATGAGTAGATAAGTCCAAGGAACATCTGCAACCATATATCATGAATCAGCAAACAAAATAATGCACTTTGCACCCCAACCCCCCAAGTACAACCCAGATATACAATCATACATATCATAGCTTAGTTGAGCTAGGACACATTAGATTGATAGTAACTTATTATTAGATTTTGGTGTGTTTATATTCTGATTTTGCACTCTGTAGGCTTCACACAATGGGCTAGCTATTGGCTGGCCAAGAGATTAGGAGTACTATTTATTGGCTTATTGCGTTTGAGAAACGGTTAGGCGTCCTGTGGCTTTTTTGTTCATCGTCAGTTTCAAGAAAGCATTTCCATTTTTTTTAATCTCTGATGATGTTAGAGGTTGCAATTAGGTCTTTTCTTCTATCAGAATTGTTATACAAATATACAATTATTACTTCTACCATGAAATAGCAGAATCACAGGATGCAAACACATACGAGGAAAGATGCAGTACAAGAAGAAAAAACCAGGTATATTTGATAGAGGAAAGATGCAGTACAAGAAGAAAAAACCAGGTATATTTGATAGAGGAAAGATGCAGTACAAGAAGAAAAAACCAGGTATATTTGATACAGGAAAGCTGAAAGACACAAAGGTCAAATGTTCACAAAAAAATAAGGTTACAAACGACAATTATTACTTCTTCACAATCATATAGACAAGTTCCCTTTCTTGTTGTCCCAGAAAATATAGACTACTTCTATTTTTACATAAGGGACTGATTTTTTTTTCTTTTCCTTTCTAGCAAAACGTACCCCATGACTTCTCTCTTGACTTCTCTCTTTGCCATCTAACCTCAACATATGTGAAAGTATTGGTAACAATGATTCCTCATTGTCTATTTGCTTCCATTTAACATAGCCAAAGAGGCAAAAGTTTAACTTGCATCGGAAAAAGACCAGAGACCAATGAACCAGAGAACATGATCAACTTTATCACACTTTCTGAATCTTTCACATATATAGTTGGGAACCACCATAAAAATGATAATTGGAGAAGTTTAAGATGTTTTAACCTACTCATTTGTCCATGATATTAGAAGTTTAAGATGAACAAACTAAACCCCCCTTGGCAAGGTAAGGACCATTAAATCTTAAAATCCATATGCTTTCAAGGGACAAAACATCACGAATAAATCTTCGTCCAACTTAATCATGAGACTTCACAGTGGACAGAAAGTAACTTCAGAGAGAATTTGAGAAAAGCATGACCTCAGGGTATCAGTTTCACCAATCGTTATATCCCAGTAGACAAACACAGGGGAGGATGCTAGTTGACCCTAGATTCAATGTATAACTTCATGTTTTAAATAAGAAGTGTATTTATATATGATCCCAGGTAAAGTGATTAAATGAGATTTACCATGCTTCTCCAAAGTATCTGAAAACTCCTATACAATATTTGACACCATTAACTTTTGAGTGGTAAGTCAACCACCAAAAACAATAAAACATTTGTCTTGTAGAAGAAATGTCCACTCATGCAAGGAGTTAAAGGAAGATAAGTGCATGTAAATCATTCCCTCTCCATTTTCAGCAACAGTTACGAGAACTTACAGCAACAATCCGCATTTCATGGAGATAAACACCAGGTCTGTCAGGATTCAGCATATCTCGAAACGTTCTCTTTATATACAATGGAAAAGCAAGAAATTTCTGCCAAAACATTGACATGAATTTATATGGTACAATTATTAACAAAATAATATAATACGCACAAGGGTAACAAGTTATGTATATTACTCGTCAGATGAATATGCAAGTTATTCAGTTCGTGATTACCAATTTTCAATTATCAGTTATATGGCCAAAAACTGCTTTCTAATTCTTGAATTGTTCATGAAGAATCGGATAAAATTTCAAATACCAAATGAGTAGAAATATAAGCACATAAGTTATCATATATCCAAATTGCTTTCAACCGTTCACTGATCACTTGTGCAGAATCCCAAGTGAACTTAAAGACATTTCCAGTAATTAGCAGAACATGTCCAGATCATATAAGCATGTATACAAATGCATAGCACCTACCAGTACGAATCCAGAAATTCCTCCCATAAACAAGCGGTTATATTCGCCAACACTCCGTATGACTTTACTTATTTCTGATTGACGTCTTTGATACAATGATGCTTCAGGTATCAACTTAGTTATGCGCTGTGAGCACATAGGACACTTACATGGCTGCAATGCAGCACTAAAGTTCCAGTATTGCAGAATACAACTTCCTGCACACAGAAATCTTTTAAATCTCAACTCGCAGAAAGAATTAACTAAAATTGCATGACAAGGTTTCCCTCTTCATAAGCAATAGGCTAGTCTATGTGGCAAGCAATATAATTCAAAATAATTTCACCACCAGATTGATTCCAAGAGTACAAAGTTTCAGAAAACCAGTTTAACTACATGAAAAACTATAAATAATTGCTCCAAAATCTCTCGAACCATTCCAGAAAATAATAAAAAAGCATCCAACTGGATATCATAGCCACATCCAACACTGATTCCCCGGGTTTTTTCTTCGTTAGTTCTAGAGTACATTAATCATTCCTCGTTTGTACTGCGTTTTTTTTTTGTTCCGGATTTGGGAGAGACGCATGACCCTCATGCGTCTCTTTTTAATGAAACGCATGACTGTCATGCGTCTTTTATAGAGACGCATGAGGGTCATGCGTCTCTCATTTTTTTTCCGTTTTATTTTGACGACGCATGAGAATCATGCGTCTTAGAAACAGACGCATGACGCTCATGCGTCTTTTTTTTTTAAAAAATTTGACTGGAGACGCATGATGCTTATGCGTCTTAGGAAGAGACGCATGAGCGTCATGCGTCTCTACTTCGAATTAAACCAGCGGCGAAGGCAGTAGCTCCTCACTTACGAACGCAGACAGCAAACACTCACGGAGGCGGCGATTTCTTCCTAGATTCGGCGAAAGAAGACGATTTCGACTTGTTTTCCGGTAAGTTTCGTTCAATCATTCTACTTGCCTTCCTTATTTGTTGTTAATTTGCATAGATTATTTAGATTTCCCCTAATGTTTGTAAATTAGGGTTAAAAACGAATAGCTCCAATTTGGTTGATTTTTTTGTTGTTTAGTTAAATGTATACGATTTTAGTGGCTAAATTCATTCTATTGTATAATATTGGTATGTTTTTGATGATTGTCGTTGTGATTTTGTATGTTTTTTGGTTGTGATTTTGGTTGTACTTAGATTAGATGGCGACTTCAAGTTCTACTGGACATTTATTGTATGGACCCGAAGACCCGTCCGTGTTAAATATGCAAAAAAATCACATTTCAAATAAACTGATGAAAGGGGGAACAACCCAAGTATTTAAAGTCCGAAGGACTGAAAGTAAGACTTGGGACGCCGTGATTCACGAGAATGTAAGATATTGGCTTGACGTCTTTGGTTTCAAAGGCGTGATCGATTGTGGGAAGCCAATGAAGGTCGACAATGAGCTGATCACGGCGTTGATTGAGCGTTGGAGGCCGGAGACACACACATTCCATCTACCGATCGGTGAGAGGACGATCACCTTGGAAGATGTGCAAGCCATCTGGGGCTTGAGGGCGGATGGCGTCGTTTTCACGGGTCGTGACTATCATGACAACTTTCCAGATTGGACCAGCAAGTGCCGCGATCTGTTGGGATGGATACCAGATTCTTCCACAGAGACAAAGCAAGGCGGTTTGCTGATGACCGCGCTGATCAACCAGACAAGGATGCCTCTGGGTGATGACCTGCCTACTTACGTATACATCCAAAGAGCACGTATCCATGCCCTAATTTTATTAGGAGGTCTCATTCTACCGGATACCACGGGGTGTAAGGTGCCATTTATGTGGTTGAATGGGCTTGGGGATCCGGAAGAGGTGAAGAATATAAGTTGGGGAAGCGCGGCATTGGCCTACCTTTATCATTATCTATGCGAGGCTTCCATGGATAAGAGAAAAGAGTTGGGCGGCCCTATGATCCTCCTGCAGCTATGGGCGTGGGAAAGAATGCCCACATTGAGGCCTGCGTTCATAGGACCAAAGGTGCACGAGCCATATACACCATGTGGCGCCAGGTATATATCGAAATTTTTATTTATTAATGCATATTGGGTGAATTTTTTTCTTACATCAATTTTATGTATAGGTGGAGAGGAACAACGCAGATAGGAAATGCTCCAAGACACTCGGTTGAGTATTACCGTGACCAATTATCTCTGATTAGACCTGGCCAGGTGAATATTCTTTCGGTTTAGACTTCGTTTATGAACTTATTATGAAATTAATTTGGCATTTGCAATGTTGTTTTGTAGTTTATCTGGACGCCGTACGCACCTTTCACACTGCCTGACTACTGCAATGATGTGAATGGATGCTCTTTGTGCGAAACCTACTTGGTATGTTGGGCCTATGTCGAGGCCCATGAGCCTGGAAGAGTACGCCGACAGTTCAATCGGTACCAGGATATACCGCAGTCCGTAGACAGGATGCTAAGGAACGCCGATCATTTGGGCAAAACTGATCGGCGTGGCAAGAAAGGCAACAACTGGGCAAACACGCATCAGTTCTACATTGGGGAGTGGGACATGAGGTTCGAAAGGTTCCAAGCTGCCCAGTATGCCGCATCGATGTCCATGGATATCCCCATGAACCCGGGGTATTTGGCTTTGTTGAGCTCGTGTATCGCAATAAGACTTTCCTCCCGTAGTGCACGTCGCCTTCTCACGTACTTGCGTACTTGAGTTGTGACACCCAATGCCCATATCATGCCTTTTGCTTTTCCTCCCTTACCCTTTAGTTTTGTCAAGATATTTTTCCTCACATGGATCAAACAAAATTTGTGGTGACATATCGGCGGCTTTTTCCATTCATCTGAACGCATAGCCTTGAGGATTCCTTTGTGCCTATCCGAAATGATGCATACCTCCCTTTCGTACTTCACCACATGAATTCTGACATGATCCAAAAACCACTCCCAGCTGTCGCCAGTTTCTTCATCAACAATAGCATATGCAATAGGCAGACATTTCTTGTTTGCATCAACACCACAAGCAACAAGCAGCTTACCTTTAAATCTTCCTCGGAGGTGAGTTCCGTCTATTGTCAAAACTGGTTGGCACTCCTGGAAAGCATGTATAGCAGGCCCAAGTGCCCAGAACACGTAATAGAAGACTTTAGTACGGCCCTGGCTCAACAACTCGTTATGCCTCCACTCAACAATGGTGCCTGGATTCCTATACTGCAGTTCAAGCATGTAGCTTGGCAAATCCCTAAATGACTCCTCCCATCCACCAAATACAATCTCTAAAGCCCTTCTCCGTGCATACCATGCCTTCTTATAACTGACTACCACATGAAATTTGTCATGAACAAAATTTCTTACGGCGGCGGCACTAAACTCGGCATTTTTTAGCAACTGATGGCGAATACACAAAGCAATCATTGGTGATGAAAAGTTAGCATGTCCTCTATCATTACGATGACCTTCACAACTATGGCGTCCCCGCCACTTCCTAATCTCCCACATTTCATCATGGGCCATGTGTGTAACAGACACTTCCCACCGACATTCATTCGCTTTGTCAGCGTCGGTCTCGCTGATAATAGCTGTCCCATCTTCTGTCCTCCCATTTGGATATTTGCACACGGCATGCCACCTTCTTAATTTACTCTCAACCACCCTAAATTGCCGGTGTTGCCTCAGACTCCACATAGTAATAGCAGTCTTCACATGCAGCTTGCTATCAAATTTTGTTCCACCATTAATCCGATATGGGTGTTCTTCATCCCAGTACATGGTACTGCGTTCATTACCAACTTCAGGTACCTCAGTACGACCACTTGGCAGTTTGCGAAAATATTTCAACCCAGTGTGAACATATTCTGGAAGTGGTTGTTCACCTTTTACGACGGGTTTATACACTACATCCTCATCACTAGAGTCAGCACCGGAATCATCACTTAAAATATCATCAGACGATGATGACGACAATTCTGGATCTGCAAGGTCTCCTCGTACAACATCAACATCAGCATGTTCTTGTACATTCTCTTGAGTATTCAATCCAACATCTGCAACGTCTGTTTGCTCATTCATACCGCAGTCGATGCTCATAGGTTCAAACCTCGTAGATGAACCAACACCATGATCAACAATTGGTGGGATTAAGGCATTTCCAACATACGAATACTCAACAAATAATTCAATATGCCGAGTAGAATTTAGAGCCGCATTGAACATATAAAACACACTTTGATCACTGTCAACCGCAGTACATACATAACTCGTACCGGTACCCAAGAAACAATGCCTCCAAGATATTTCGATGAAGTGTTGGTTGGAATCTATTCTTATCTTAGCACATATCATTCCTACTAATTCAGATAATGAAACACATGAATCCAATACGATGGAAGCTCTCGCACGAGGAGGATCATAACAAATGCCCACATGAGGAAGTTGATATATTCTACCACCCCAATATAAACTCACGAATACTTGCATGATTTCTGCAAAAATAAATATACAAACCAACAACAATTAAAGATAAATTTTTTCAATAAACCCTAAAATAGTAAGTTTACATAAATTTTTCAAAAACCCTACTAATATGCAAATAAACAACAAATAATGGAGCAGTGTTGAAAGATTGAAGGAAACTTACCGAAATATGACGGGAGTCGCCAAGAAATCGCCAAGGAAATCGCAACCTTTGCTGTCTGCGTGCGTGAATGAGGAGCTACTGCCTTCGCAGCTGGTTTAATTCGAAGTAGAGACGCATGACGCTCATGCGTCTCTCTTTAAGACGCATGAGCATCATGCGTCTCTAGTCAAATTTAAAAAAAAAAGACGCATGAGCGTCATGCGTCTGTTTATAAGACGCATGATTCTCATGCGTCGTCAAAATAAAACGGAAAAAAAATGAGAGACGCATGACCCTCATGCGTCTCTATAAAAGACGCATGACAGTCATGCGTTTCATTAAAAAGAGACGCATGAGGGTCATGCGTCTCTCCCAAATCCGGAACAAAAAAAAAAACGCAGTACAAACGAGGAATGATTAATGTACTCTAGAACTAAAGAAGAAAAAACCCCTGATTCCCCAATTCAGGGAAGTAACTAACCAAAATCCTGCAACTTAAGCTTCCACAAATACCACACACACTGTATGGAGAATTTAAGACCAGGAATAACAAAACCTAAGTCAAAAAATTAATAACTAAAAAAAAAGCTCACCGCAGTACCAGTGACCGCAAGGAGCGCGGCAGGGTACAACGAAATTGCCGAAGCAAATGGGGCAAACATCATCAGAGGGAGGGCTCTCCATTAACTTCCTCTCTCGCTCATCAGATGTAGACGCCTCCTCATGACTATCAGCATTGCCAGCTGCTGAAATTGTTTCTTTCTCATCGGCGGAAGACTCCTCCGCGCCGCTTATCTCTCCGGTGATAGGTTCCGAGATCGGATTCATAGTCGAATTCGGTTTCCGGAGAGCTCAAGATTTTCAATAATTGTGTGTAAATTGAGCGTTGGTCAGAATTGAATGCGGAAGTACATTGTGCGTGACGATCCTGAAGCCTCCATGGCCCACACGTCCAATTTATCAGTACTAATAAAATAATAAATTACAATATCTAAAATTATAGAGCGTTAAATACAAATTTCATCTTAAGCTTAAGAGTTAAGAAGTTCTACTTTGAAACTGTCGATAAAAATGCTTGGATAGCGATTTTCATTTTAGGGATTTAAAAGCTTAACTACCCACTTCTCAAAAAGTGGATGTAAAATTGAGTACACTACTTAATTTCTATAAAAATTTTGTTTCATGCCTATTTTGATTTAAATAATACTTCAATTGCCCCTGTATCTATGACTCAAAAAGTTTGGAGACAAATATTTAGGAGAATTAAAATATGGTGTAAAAGCGTGTGAATAATAATTAATCTAAAAATGTGCCAAGAAATCTGCCTAGATACTTAGGACGACTAAAAAGATAGGCATAAATATTGGGACGGATGAAATAGCAAAAATGACAAGTTCTGAAATTTTATAATTGAGTCTTCCCCACATACAAAATTTGTAAGAATCAAATTATTTATGTTTTAAAATTGGTGATATAAATTAGATATTAATATTTGCTTTTGTTCATATAGCCGCCGTGAATGTATATGTACAGTATTTTAAAAATTGAAATAGTTCAATTTTTAAAAAGTATTAACAGCTAATATAAGCTAAAAATGTAAATATTTTCTTTTTTCACGTGATATAAATTTCTTCGAAATATTGCAGTTGGTGCTTCTCATTAGTATTAAAGTTTAAAATTATATGAGGGTCGTTCGCTTGTCATGGGGAAATATTTGATTCATTAATTTTAAAATTTATTTAATTTTTTGTCTAATAAAATAGAGATTGGATTTCTAAAAGTGAGGAAAGTTAGGGGTGTGCATTCGGGTTTCGGTTCCGTTTTTTACCAAAACCGAACCAAAACCAAAAAACCGAATTTAGTTCAAAATCCAAACCGAACCGAACCCGAAAAACCGAAAACCGAACTTAAAAAACCGAAAAACCCGAAAAAAAAAATCGAAAACCCTGAAAAAAATAAATATAATATAAATATATATTTATATATGTGTATTTTATTTTATATATACTAATAGAATATTTATGTATAATATAAAATTAATAATATATAAAATATATATTACTATATAGTAGAATATATTAAAAGAATATACATATTATATATAATATAATATATTAAATTAATAGAATATAAATATAATTCGGTTTTTCGGTTTTTTCGATTTTTTTCTTCGCTCGAACCGAACCGAACCGAAAAACCAAAATTTTTTATTTTTAAAACTGAACCGAACCGAAAAACCGAAAAAACCGAACCGAATTTCAAAATTTCGGTTTGGTTCGATTCGGATATTCGATTTCCGGATTTTTTGCTCACCCATAGGAAAGTAGACAGGCTTACAGAATACTTACTATTCAGTTTTTCTTAGATAATCTTTTTCTTAATTTTAAGAATATTGCGTATTTAAATATTTAATACTATTACTTGTTATTTTTTACTATACAATTATAATAGAAGTATACACAATTTAAGATGAAGAACGGCGAAAGAAACAACAAATAATAGAAATAAAAAATAAAATTTGTTAATATTGGCGTCAAGTAATCGTTGTTGGCGAGAGGTGCCCAAACACACGCAGCATAACAAATCTGTCTCTATATATACTGTGTATCAAAATGATAGACATACGTATCATTTTGATATATAGGGTAGTCCTCCACTTTAATGTGGGGTGTAGCAACCAACATCCTACTATATACACTAAATTCAGACTTTTTTACATTCAGTTATAATTTACATCTACCTATATATATGATACAAATGCTATTTAAGTACAACAAGTAACGATGGCGTTGGACATAAACAGCAAAATCAAGTGACATTCCTGAGCGAAGTATCTACGACTACCAGGAGCCTGGCACGACGTTTAAGCGTCCATTTATACACCACACCTACCACAAAAAGAGCAGCAACGAGCAAGCTAGCGATGAGGTCGAACATTCTATGGATTCCCAACCCTCCTGTCCACAACCACATACACACATTTAAGTCATAAATCCAACTAGTATTGTTTTACTAATTTGATGCATCAGTTATTCACTATATTCACTAAAATGCAGTTGAAAGTACATCGGTCAAAAAATCAAACCAAGTCAGATTCTTGACTCAATATTTACTCAAGAATCATTCAATTTCAAAATTCTTCTCTACTATTGAGATTCTATGTTTACAAGCCTACTTGAGCTATAAGGTTGATTGAGCTTACGACACACGTTCAGGATCGATCCTACGATTATGTAGAATCATGAAAGTTAGATTTTAGATCTTAAAAGTGAAAAGTGGTTTCAATTTTAAAAAACTAGACATCCATAGAATTTTAAAGGTTCAAGGAAAATTGAAGAGAAAATGAGATTCTAGACAAGTGTCGTACCAGTTGGTAAAAACTCAAACTCGAGCAGTTCATAGATGAATCCCAGAAATAACTGCAAATGAAACAAATATCAGTACAGACCGAGACAAGTCGTAACCAAAATGCAGCCAATCATACGCACCCCGATGATGCGCAGTACGTAGTAGATGGCTCTCAAATAATCAAGATCCACTAGAACTCTGAATATCCTCCCCATTAGTAATGGTAATGTCTGCCAAAATAATTCATCCACAGTAGAACAGGATTAGACAATGTAGGATAGAATGCTAGAAATGATAAATGGAAAAATGAAACAAGCAAGAAAATGACAAATGCATTGAAAAGATATGGAAGATATTCCTAAATACTTGCAATAGATCTCCAATTGACTCTTTCAATGTCTACCTCATAAGTAAGTTATCTGCATATGTAAATCTTGCTCTCAAATAGACTGTCTCTTCCATGCAAGATGGTATCTGTCTAATGATTATAAGAGTTTGGAAAATCATTTAACAGGATCATTGTTAACACACACACACCCTTCAAGTTTTACTTGAATATGAACTCATCAATTCTGGGCTTATGCAACCTCTGTTTCCTGTGCACACTATTCTACAGGAACTCTGTTTTGTTTAAGGTTGTGTAAAAATTTCCACAACACAAACCCTCAATTTTTACCAATTTTACAATTATGGGGAAAAATTAAAATCACACAAAGCCTCATCAACACTACACAGGTCAGAATCAAGAACAAAAACTTGAATCACATGAAACCCTCCAAAAAACAAGAAATTCGAAAAATCATGGGAAGATTGTTTTGTTTTTCTTACATGGAGCGAGCCAAAGAGGCCAGGGATGTAAAGGCCATTGTAGTGCTGCACTTCCTTTCTCACCCGACCGCCATTATCAGCTTCTTCAGATGCTTGCACCTCCAAATTGACGATTCTGCAGCAGCACAAGGGGCATTTGCAGGGCTGAATTGAGTATCGATACATCCACAATTGCAGAACGCAACCCCCTAAAAAAACCATAAGATTCAGCTCGAAATTCAATTGAAACAAAATAGAAGAGAAATGAAGCGGAAAACTTGCCACAAAACAAGTGACCACAATTGGATTTGCATGGGATGGTGAAGGTGTCTAAACAGATGGGGCACACGTCATCACCCTCGCCAAAATCGTCATCTTTAGCGATGATTGCGTTGTCGTTGTATTTATCTCTGAAATCGTCGTAAGCGTCGTGATACTCTGCTACTGCCGGAGCTCCTGCTTGGTTTTCCATTTCGAGATTTTGAGCTGCTGTTTGTAGGCGGGGGAGATTCATCTCTTGCTTTATGTTTTTTTTTTTGATTATTTTGTTGAACAAAAGGTGCGGAGGGGTGAAATCCCTCGTACGAATTTTCAACAATGGCACGGATTCTTGGCGTGGAAAATGTGTGCGTTTTTGTGTTTGTTTGGTATTGGAAGGCGTCGATTCACCGCATAATTGCTTCGAACAACGGTGACGACACGTTGCGAGCTGTCCGATTCTGGGTCCCACTTCTTTTACTCTCCAATTAATTACGGTCTTTGGATAGGATTGAGATCGACCTCTCTCTTTTTATGAATTTTACTCAAATCATCCATTTTGGGTGTTTATAACAAAAAAATTTTATTTTTTTTGCTAATTTTATCGTACTCTATTATAAAATTTATGATTATTATTTACTGCTTCACAACTTGTCAATTTATGATTATTATTTACTGCTTCACAACTTGTCACTTCGCGTGTTAGGGGTGGATATTTAGATTTTGGATTGGAATTTTGCCTAATCAGATCCGATAAAAAAAATACTCATTTTGTTCTCTTATAATTGAGGCGAAATTTTTTAGCATGGAATTTTAAAAAAAGATGTTGAGTGTGTTAAATAAATAGATAATAAAGTAAGATAGGGAAAAAAAATAGTGAGAATAAAGTAAGAGAGGGGAAAAAATAGTTAGAGCATCCGTAATGGAGCGGACGATAGGTCGCCCGATGCCTTGGGCGCTCCATCGTCCGCCCACTGTGGGCGATGCGGACGATGGCGCGGACGGTGCAACGCATTTTTAATTCCGCACAATGCCCTCATGCAATGTCAGGACCCGGCCAAAGCCGAATACCTCCAGGGGATGATCGATGAGCTGCGCCGCAAGTTGGGACTTTTGTAGAGTAGTCAACTTTTTTTCATTTCTAACTCGTGTAAAACTTTTTTTAATCAATGTAGGATTTGCCGTTTTTAATTAATCGTGGTATTTTTTGATTATTTTGCATTGACATATTTGAAAACATTTAAATTAATTAACAAAACAATAGTGAAACCTATAGGGCGGCTTATAGGGCGCCCCACTGCAGGTGGAAGGGTAGGAGGATAAAATGCTAACGTGGCGATGTATAGGGCGGGCTTTAGGGTGTCCCTTAGGGTGCCCCACTGCTAATGTTCTTAGTACTATATACTCCCTTCATCTTACCACAAGTGATGGATTTCTTTTGGGCACGAGATTTAAGAAAATTATATATGTTGAGTTAAAGAGGAGAGAATAAAGTATAAGAGAGGGAAAAGTAAGAGAGATAAGTGAGAATAAAGTAAGAAAAATAGAATAAAATAAGAGAGCTAGAGTTTTGTCTTTTGTTAAAAAATGAAATTGATCACTTGTGGTGGGATAATCCAAAATGGAAAGTTGATCATTTATGGTGGGACGGAGGGAGTATGAAAATGACTCAACTATAAAGGAACGTAGGGAGTACAAAGTTTTATGTAAATTGAATTCATACAAATTATTTGAAAATTCAAATAAAAAATTTTAAATTCAAACTACTATAAAATTCAAAAAATTAAAAATTAATATAAAAATCCAATAACAAAAATCTGAAATTTAAAAAAATTCAACACCAATTCCAAAAATCTAATATCATTAGAATGGTTTAACATTGTAAAGTTTATAATAATAATAATAGTATATCTTAATTATATAGATAAATATATTTTGGATTTCGTATTACTTCAAATTTTGAAATATCTATTCCGATCCAAATATTCAAAATTTTTAAAAATACGATCGAACTAAAAATGCAACAAATCCGATCCTAATAGAATTTTTAACGATTACACAATTTAAAATGTTGCACCCGAAACATATTGATTATTGAGAGAGAATCTTAATCACAATCAAACAAATAAGAAAAACAAAGAGTATTATCGTATCACAAAGGGGGAAAAACTATTTCAAACATAAAACAGAGCAAGTGAAAAACTAGTTCAAACATATACAATATTTTTCTAAGAATTTTATAATCGTCAAGAACAACATGCATTGGCATTCTGCACAAAAAACACAAACAGGCAACAAATTCTTGCCAAAAGGCCATCTTTCTATTCTACGTTGCAAGATTCAAAGAGATATATAGATAGATACAAGCCAATATCAGACAGTAATATATAAGCATGATTGTGCAAGTATTACATAAACTTGACAAACATGTAAGAAATTGGGATCTCAATTTAGAACACGCATATTTATAATACCTAGTCGCTAAAGCTGCTTCTCTAATGTCCTAATATACATTACAGTCGCCATTCATAATACAATTAATTTTAATAAAACAATAGATTGATCCCCTAAGGATCCGCATGTCCCGCCACTTCGTCCTCGCTTTCACTTCGCCCGTCACTGTAGGCCTCGTTGCCGCTCACTTCGTCGTCGCTCTCATCGCTCACGCTATTATCAGCGTCCTGCTTCTTTGCATAACGGTCACAATACTCTGCATTGGACAAGAAAAAATACGTGAGAAAAGTGTGTGGCAACGACCCAACATTTAAAGGCATTTGCCATTTTTTAATTTCTCCGTGAGACAGAATGAAACGACATACCTTTTACTTTTTTATCGTATTCTGCTTTGTCTTTCATCATCAGAGACGCGGCATCGCCATTGAGTGGGTCTGAAGGGTTCGGATAGAGTAGAAGCTGGGGGAGGAAAACCTCAAAGACATTCAATAGATCTGCATATATCATTTCACCGAGGCAATGTGAGTATTACAATGTAAATTCAATACAAATATAATCGTAAAACAGAAATGGAGCTAGGATTTCAGTTACGGAAACCCAAATGTCTTCTTTTTTACTACTACTATATGAATAAAGATATATACAAACACCCCCAATTTGTTAATGTCAGCATCTCCAATCAATTGATGAACTTACCGAACATTGGACTCCATGACTGGTTGATGACATCCAAGCATACCGAGCCCGACCTATCATCCAAAAATATGAAAATATAAGCATAATAAATGTACCTGACAAAGTTTCTGGAGGGTCAAAAAAATGAAATGATCAACATTTTGATTTCTGAATTATTTGGATAAGATACGATAAACCAATACAAGTGTTTTCTCCAAGTGCAAAAGAGTATACATATAATAACAGAATTGCTAGGTAACTTATCACGTATCCAAATCCCAATTATTTACATGCATCAAAAGGCAATTCCATGAATGAAAGGTCATAGAAACAAAGGCTTATGTTCCTCTGAAACAGCTGCAACAAAAAGTGCATAGAACTTACAGCTCGTCAACATTGGGGTGGAAGATTTTGTTGATAAACCCGATTGAAGGAGACTTGTAAGGATAAGCATCTGGAAGTTCCACACGAACTTTCCAAACTCCACCTTCATATGGACCTACAACATATATCAATGTCAGAACCACCCTCTTCAAACTTGAGATCAAATTTATAAGATCATCACTTCATGATATATGCACCAAAAGCATCTTGCGAAATAATCACTTTCGAGAAGACCAACAAGGGAGTAGAAACACAGAAAAGTAATAAGAAACAATCAAATAATGATTTTAATAAAAAATTAATCTAGTTGTGATACTGTCAATTAGGTTGCTAATATAAGGATTAGAAATGAGAAAATTAAAGTGACATATATTTATAAATAGCATCACCAACATAATTGCAAAAGCAAGTGTAAAAAATAAAGTCATATCAGATGGAGGCAATCATATGCTAAAGTAGGGTGGCATTACTTTCTGTTGGGCCATGAAATTCCACATTGAATTCATTGATGCCATCATTTATGGGCTCCACAGTGTAGTCACTCATCATTCTACAACAAAAACATTAAGGTTAGGTAAAATAATTTGGAGTTTCCCATTAATAGCTTCAATCCCCAAATGTTATCATAAAGCAGATCCGATGAATGCAATATAATTAGGCAAAAATCATTGTATTGTTGATCAATAACATTGATGAACACAAACTAGATGATGCTTGAGATAGTTGGAAAAGAAACACTTACAATTTCATGACATCCATGTCACGCCTCTTGCTGGGAGAAGACATTTCGTCAAAGAGCTATTCCGTGTACTGCCTAACAAAGGAAGAAAGTGATAACAATTTTAAAAAGTTTTTTTAATACAACTTAAAGAAAGAATTGTAAGGAGTGAAGAAAGCATGTCACTGGGTGTGCTAATGGCTTTCAGATTTTGTACAAGCAAAACTTTGAATTGCAGGTTTGAGAAAATATAAAGCATGGCAATGGCAATGCACCGGAAGCAATCTCAGCTGATCAGTCTTTGAGAAATCACACCAGCACATTACACAACTGAATGTACAAGAACACGAGAAACGAGTGATGTAAATGGAAGAGCTGCTGCTGCCTCTGGAGGGCATAAGAGTTGGGGGTAACAACATTCTGATTCGACTGAGACGAGGAGGGGTTCTTTCAGAGGAATTTCACAACCAAATGGGGCAGACCAGATATGAAAAAGAGCACAGCTAAGATGACTTTGATGAACAGGACAGAAGGGCTGATTCTTATCCCAGATTCTTTGTGGAAACTGCTGCTATCAACATAAGATGAAGGTGGTGCAAAAACAAATGGAGGGGGGTTTTGCCAAGACTCCATCTTACTGATTGATTTTTTGCTTATTTTTCAAATGGTGCTGGGCATTTCTAATTTGGGACAAATCATCTCTCAACATACTTACAAACCAATCTCACTCAATGTCTGCACAATACACATCTCCCATCACCAGAAACCTCAAAACACGGCAACTTGAACAGCTCCCAAATTTGTGCAACCAAAAAATTAAAAATAAAATACTAGTATTTCCATAAATACAGCAGGCGGTGGGCTAGTGCTAATAAAGAACTGGTTGTTCAATAATACGAAGAAAATAAGAATTAGAACATCTGTATTGCAAAACTCAAAATGCAGTAAAAAATTTACTCCAACGGTACTGCTAAACCAATCCCAAATCATTGACGATTAGAAAATAGACAAGGGGAGAGAAATACCGTAGAGCAAAAGAAGAAACTTAGATGAAGAAACTCACCAAGAAGAAAGCGGCGTGTCGGTTCTGATCGGATTGCAGGGATTCTTCTGATTTTGATTATTAATTGGAATTGCAAATTGCAAAGAGGAGGAAGAAGAAGAAGATGGTGCCGCGGCTGTGAATGATTAAGGATTCCTGCCTTCTGTAAATTTTGTATATATAGCTTACAGAAAATATTGGGCTTTCCTTTTATCTTGTTACTTTCCCCCCAATAAAGTTTCTATTATTTGGATTTAATAATTACTACTATGATTTATACTGATAATAGTGACGTAATTACAGTTCCAGCATACCATTTGAAAATATATGACATTGCCGAAGAAATTGTACTACAAACATTTATGCAGGTATTTACACAAAATTTACTTAATTAATTTTATTTAATACGGGCTTGTATTAATTTAGTAAACTCAATCAATATACTGAAATTATTTATATTAAATGTCATTGATTTGATTTCATGTTGAGTTTTATTATTGAGCATGGATCTTTAGAAGTCATGAAACGATATTCGTGAAATAATAAATAAAATAACATCTGGATTTCCTACAAATGCAAAAATAAATATTACTAGATGATTTCGATACATTTTCCATCTATGGCAAAAATTAGACTAAACAAGTGAAGATTCTAGTTATAAAATGTTTGTGGTTAAGGTACAACATGCTTGTTTGAAGCAACCTATACGAAATCAAGCATGGAGTTATCTTCCATTGGTTGACCCTGACCATGAAGGTAGAACTGTACCTGTACCACCGGTACTTTGATCGACTTCGACATCAAATAGATCATCGTCAAAGTCGATGTCACTGAGCTCAAACTGGTACGCCTGTTGCTGCTGCTGCTGCTGCTGCTGCTGTTGCTGTGAGGTTTTGTCCTGTTTCTTCACCAGCCTTTTCTTGGTCCGTGCAGTGCTCTCGGTGAAGTCATCATTCCCATCAGGGATACTGGCAGCATCTCTTCTCCTTTTTGAGTCGAGGCTGTCGTTGCTGCTGCTGCTACTTTTCTCTTTGTTATGTTCCCTGATGGTGGCTTCAATGGTTTCCAGCAACCTGTCTCCGTATCTGTTCAGCTTCATTCTGCAATCGTGGAAAATGTAGGGGGTTAGCTCTTAGCGCACCGGGTGGATGCTTACAACAACATGGCCGGTTACTTACTTGCCGATGCCATTGATCTCTACAAGTTCCTCTTTAGTTCTAGGTACTTTTATGCCGATCTGCTGCAATGTACCATTTCTAACAAGGAGAAGAAGACAAGCAGTACAATGTAAGGCATGCCTGATTATAAAGAACGTAAACTGGATCGATTACTCATTCAAAGATGGCCATACGTGAAAACATGATGTGCACACAGCCCATCTCCACCTTCCTTCACAAGGGCTGATCTAAGTTTTCGCAACGATTCAAACAGCTTGCGTGACAGATCCTGTGTGGTTGACAGACATTGGATGAGTAACTGCAAGTACTCAAAGATTTCATTAACCACCCACTAAATAAAACTCAGAGAATCTACCACATCCACTACCGGCTGTGGTTGGGCGGTGTTATCCATCTGTTGAGAGGTTAGCTTTCCTGATGTCAGTGAGCCTTTCGCTGGAGTGGCTTCTGATCTACTTGACTTGAAAGCTTTAGCAGTAGATAGGAATCTAGAGATAATTCCACAAAATGATGGTGTCAGTAAAAGATAATCACCAGAATAGTTCCACAGAAAATGATGAAATTGTTTTAGAAGATCAAAAGGCTAATCAGTTAAGCTACTGGGAAAACATTACTTAGCATGGTTAGAAGCATATTTACGAGGAATCGGAGAGAATCCAGATGCACATGAAAAGAAGAAATTTTTATTTCAGATGCAACTCAACAAAAATGCAAATTGCTGACGGAAGAGTTGTCTGAAAGTGGACTTCAGGAATGATACAGTCAATAAGTAAATATCACCTTATTTCAATTATTGTATGGTATCAATCACGTGATAAGTTAAAAAGCTTGTTGGAGAAACTAAAAGGATGGAGCAAATGAGTAAATAGCTTACTAGAGCAATAGAACTATACATGGTCATTCATATATATTTGAACTGAAGAGATGAGACCATAATCATTTCCTGACATGGACAGATGCTAGAAGCATCAGGAAATTAAAAAAGTACTTACCAATTTTTTTTAACTGCCATCCACATTCAGTATTCCGTGATATTAAATAGTAGTACTTGATTTGAAAATACTTCACACCAAAAAGGAAAGCAATGATAATTCATAAATACAAGCAACCATTACCTTAATCTAATTGTCTGGCCTCCAACAAAGATATTGCGGGCCTTGGAGTCATTCACCTGAGATAAAGAAATCCATGCACAAAGTTCATTCTTAAATAAGCAAATCGAATGGACAAAGATTACAGGTGGAGAAGAAAGAGAACGGAAAGCTGATCTAAAGGCGTACTTTTCTTTGTTCGTGTAAACCTCATATACTTCCAAAAACAATGAGAAAGGCTTACCTTCACCACTGAGGTCACTGATCCATATACATCGCTCTTTTTCACTTCCTCAAAAAGGATATCTTCAATTACCAAATGACGCAACACACGAGATGCTTCACCTTTAGCCAAATGTTTTCCAGCTCCATGCAGGCTCAGTGCTTCATGTCCGTGTTTCTTGACCTGATTTTGTGTCAAAACGGTGAAATAAGTTTCCTAAATAAAGGGAAAGAGGAATGCACTTCTGCATCAGGACATACATATTGGCTCAAGGAACCTCTGTAGACTTCCAACAGATGGGCAGTTGAAAACTGCTGTCTTGTTATCTTTACCAATTCAACCTGTAAAGCATATTGCATAACATCAGAAAGTGTAAATTGACTAGAGGTTGATTCTATTTTACAATTGACAAACTGAATACTACAGACACGATTTATCCTCTAGATGTAAAGAAAAAACAAGAAAATTAACAATTAACATTAAAAATCCTAACCAGCTGCTTTGCTATCTCAGTCACGTCTTTCTCAACACAGATGTGGTTCTTGGAACAATTGTCACATGTTTTCAGGCAGTTAATAGGATCAAATTTTTCTCCAAAATGAATAAGCTGTAGCAGGCGTCGACAGTCAACATCATTCTCGGAGTAACTAACCTGAAAACAGTTCCAGTAATAAGAAGATACTTATTAAAGATATACTGATGCTAGCCAGCGCATAGAAAAATATATTTTTAGTACCATTCTTAGAAGATTCTCAGTGTTTGTCTCCAATAACTTCCCAGAGGATGTCATGTTGCTACGACTATGTCCGGATGCAAAGGGAGTTTGCTCATACGCACCTTGAGTAATCATATGCTTCACTCGGATCTGCAGAAAAACAGATTAGGAAATGCAAGTTCAGTTTGACAGGAAGTAAACATATAAGAGCGTTTTAGAACTTCAGATAGCGATCCTAAACTAAGAAAGATGCCCACAACAAGAAAACTAGGAAGACGACATGATCAAAGGAGGATGGAACTTACATAATCACTATAGCTGTAGTATAACACACAAGATGCAGGCTGGCCATCCCTACCAGCACGACCACACTCCTACTTGCAGTAGATTTATATTCACCAGTTAAGGAAGATATGGTAATGATTGTATTGTACTACAAATATTATAGGACTTTTAGAAGGGAAATGGAGAATCAGAGATTAAAGAATGCTTTGAGATATTACCTGATGGTAGCCTTCAATAGATTTCGGAAGAGAATGGTGAATGACAAACCTAACATCAGGCTTATTGATACCTAAAAGAATTTGTGAGCAGACTCAGCACATTTTTTAGCTTCAAAGGGAACCAACTATGTAGGCGTTCTCACCCATGCCAAAGGCCACTGTTGCACATATAATGTTAATCTCATCCTTACTCCACTGTCTTTGAATCATTGTACGCTGTGTAGCCTCCAGACTCCCATGGTAAAATCCTGCCCTGTGTCCATACTCCTGAAAAATGCACAAGGCGCCTACATAAAATTGCAAGAAAATATGAAATTTTAACAGCTCATGCACAACATCTATATCTTTCTCTCCCTGCTATAACTGCAAACTTTATCTTTATTTATTTATTTCCTTTTAAGAGGAAAATTATAAAAAGATTTTTAAGTTTCAGATCCTGTTCATAGTTCCAACTCAAATGGTTGTGCTTTAAAAAGAGAACAAATAATATGGAATGTCAGATAAAATATACTCCATTACAGGTCTATAACTGAACAATCATATTATGGAACTGAGCCAAAATACCATAAGAGGCCTGTTTAAGTTGCAGCATGCAGAACATCATTAAACTATAATTGATTTTAAGATATTTAAACTTGCGCTGATTGTGTTTATGAGCAATGATACAATTTCAGCAAAATTTGGAATAATTCCACACCAGGATTAGGGGACAGCTCACATATACATTATACCATCTTCAAAAACCATCTAGTGAACAGAATTATCAAAGTCAGCATACTAACCTTTAACTTTTCAGCAACTTTTTCGCAATCCATTCTAGAAAGACAATAAATGATCCCACACTCATCGAAATGATTCTCTTTGATAAATTTGTCAATATCTTCTATACACTTTTTTGTCTTGGGAACGACCGAATATCTGAATTGTTTTGAAACATTAGAAATTACGAGCTTGCGGCTTGCGCAATATAAATCAAAGATATCACTTACCGCAGGTTCGGACGGTTAAAACTTTGTCTGAAAACGATGCAATCCACTAGACCAAGAGCTCGTACGACATCTTCCTTTACACTAATAGTAGCAGTAGCGGTTAAGGCCAGTACAGGTACAGATGGAAACATCTGCTTCAAAATGCCAAGACTCTGCATAGATACCAAAACCAAACTGGATGACCCAATCTATTCCAAGCATGATTTTTTGTAGAAAATAGAAAATTTCTGTTTCCCAAGTTATTGCAACATGTCATAGAAAAATAAGATCTTCACAAATGCATCAGCAGATGAATTTATTGCAGCGCGTTTTATTATTACTCTAAGCAATAAGCAATTCATCTACTTCATGCTCTAAATATGTAGTCTACTCCCACACTCACACAAGACGGATGTTTAATATGAATAGCTTCAATCATAAACCTGGTAATCTGGTCTAAAGTCATGTCCCCATTGGCTAACACAATGAGCCTCATCGATTACAATCCTAGCAAGATACTCACGAGCATGTAGGTTCTCCAAATGCCGCAGTAGGATGTCACTTCTACAAGCATGAAACAACAAAAAATAGTTGTTTACAATTTCCTAGAATGTCAATGGAAAATATGGAATGCCTTATCTTTTAAAATTCCACTCTCTTCTATAACCCATAAACAAAATGACACTCTGATTAGCTTGAAATGAAATTTAATGAACCCAAAAAACTGGACATGATGTTTACCTTTTCAAACGTTTCTATCATACAAAAAGACAGAAAATCATAACAATGCACAAAAAAACATGTTGCTCATTATGGTTCAAATTAAATGTCTCCAAGAAAAGGCTTGAATTTTCTAAAAAAAAGAAAACAATCTTTGACTAAACTCAGCTTTTGAGAAGAAATAATTCAGTAAAAATGGTTTTTTGTTAAGCTTGCTGTCCTGAAATTTTTATAGCAAAGCATCAGTTAGAGGCATAAGCATGATGACTTATTGAAAACAACCTATGACCAAGAAATAAAGAACAATTCCAGGCATTCAATCTAAAGACAGGGTTATAGAACTATGAGCATATACTCACTTCGCGACTTTCTCAGGGGTGACATACAGCAGCTTGTATTTGCAGTATTCTGAATTAAGCTCCCTAAGAATCTCCTGCTGCTCAGCCCAGTCCATGCTGGCACTGAGATAAGCAGCACCTATGTTTGCCTGGTTGTGATTTGATAAAAATAAACACAATAGGGTGAAATTTATCTTATGAGCATGCATTGAAATAAATGGAGAAAAAAACTTAGCTGGTCTAATATACAAGATTACCTGCAAAAGATGCATGATTTGGTCTTGGATAAGAGAAACAAGAGGTGAAATGACCAAAGTTATACCAGGGCATATATGTGCAGGGAGCTACAGGAAAGGAGCAACGAAATCATGTTAGAGGAAACCTAAAGAAAACTCACAAAGTGACAAGTAATTGAAGATTCGCTTTATACCATCAGTTAGAGAGAATTTCAATGTCCATTAGTTTGCAAGAAGAAGGGAAAAATGATTTCACATCAGGACTGAAAAATAAAATACAAACTAGAAGATTTCAAAATTTCACACTGCAGTAGTACATTGACAAATGTTAAGCAAATTTCTGACCTGAGGACAATCTGTAAAATTTCAAGACAGTGACTCTTATCAGCATTTTATGCTGTGTCATAAGTACATTTCTACTTCCATTTCTTGAAAAAAAAATCACTTATAAATATTGCTAGCATACCAAGCCAGGTGACTCATCACAAATATTAAATCCAACATAGCAGAGGCTGCATGCTGCAGGAAAAAAAATTCTTTCCTGCTATCGCAGATAGTAGCCACTGATGATGATGAAAGCAAAAATGTGAATCATCAGCTTTCAGTTTTTAATTTAAATGAGAATTCAATTTGCAGCTGAATAATAATAATGAATCACAATACAACAAAGATCTCATCCAAAATCTCAGCTTGAACTGAAAAGAATATATCATTGATAAATAGTATGGGAGAGAGTGTAGCTCATAAGTCTCACAGTGCAAATAGTTGTAGGCTGAACAAAAGGAAAAAAAGGCAATTATGTAAAAGAAAACATTTTACCTGGTAAGTCAGACTTTTCCCCCCTCCAGTTGGCATAAGAACAAACACATCATGTCCACTCATTGTAGCATTGATCACCTCTCTTTGGTTTGGCCGAAAGGAATGATTACCAAATGTTTTTCTGTTTTCAGCCTGATAATCAACAGATGAACAACAGGTTAGATTGTTAGAATGCCAATAAGTCAAAGATGAAATCCAATATTAAACCTCTAGTTTTTTCATCCAAGGAAATCCCTGACTGCTCCATTTTTCGTCATTTGAACCGTCTATGTAATTAACTTCAATATTCTTGGGCACATAAGGTGTCCTCTCATATGGAGTTGAAAAACCTATACCATCTGTTGTATAGCATGATGATGAACCCCATCTATCAGAGTCGTATAATGAATTGTTTTCTTGGAACTGGGAATCAAGTCTTGTGGGACCAATTGTGTACGGCACTGTGCCAGGAGTTTCGTAGTGAAAAGCCATAGGTGTTGCTGTAGAGGCTGAAAAATGTGATGTTCTTCTTTCCTCGTTGACGGACATATTAGGAATATGCTTCTCAAGCTGCTTAATTTGTTCCTTCAGCTGCTGCCTAACAATATCATAAAAATAGATTAATTGATAACATTTCAGAAGTCAGATAAATAAAATTCCTTTGATGCATTACTTGGACAAAGGCTAATAGGAAAAGTAGATAATGCAAGACTAGTATTGTAAAATCATTCAGGAAATTATACATTCTAAATCAACTGTTATATGTCATACAGAAAATCCATGTTGATATACAAATTCTGGAAATGGTAGCTCTGCATCAGCAGTCATTCTAGTTTGTTCATGAAATATTCTGACCACAACATTGCTTCCAGAAAACAATTAAATCATGAAAGTGTAGGCAGTGGATAGAAAGATACACAAACCTTTCCTGGCGAAGGGCCTCTACTTTCTCAGGAGACATATCATCAACATTGTCTATTAGATCATTTGATATAGCTATCAGGGTATCCTTCAACATTTTAAGGTGGTCTGAAGCTTCAGAGCACAGACCTATCTGCTCCAACAAAGTCCATTATTAGAATTTGGCAGTATATCTGAATTGTGAATCGTTGATAGGTAAAATTAAATAATACCTTACAACCGTGACTGCATATCAAGCACAGCTCTGGAGGTAAATTTATTTCATCGTTAGGATAATTGTTTTTAACCGTAAGTGGAGTAATTGGTGGAATTTTAGAGAGTGATGGTTGAGGTGTTGACTGATAATGATTTAAAACTATTTGGTCCACATCAATATCCTGAAAAGAGAGATTTTTGTCAATTCTTGTCAGTACAAATTTAATCATAAACATACTGATACTGTAAGCCACTGAATGAATTACCTCCAAAATGTCATCATCATCTATGTCAACAGCAAAGGAAGACCTGAGGTCATTCCCAGTACTTGTTTGCATAGTAGATTTAATTGCAGTGTGATGGACAGAGTGTGAGCCATTCTGCACGGTTGGATACTGTCTACCTTCCTTAACCTCAACAGTGTTGCCTGTATAACAACTGTTCAGGCTTTTACTGGGCCCACCAACTTGTACATCACCTTTACTAAAGTTTTTATGATTTTGAGATCGCCCTGCAGCCATGCTCTTCAAATCAGATTGGAATAGCTGTGTGGTTTGTCTTGAACCTCCAGATACAGATGCATTGACATTCTTTGTTAAAGGAATGCTTTTCCCAGGTTTACTATAACTTCTAGAAGATAACTGGAGGCTAGAAAGCAGCTGCCAGGCCTGCTGATATTTACACTCCAATTAGCACTTGATAAAAAAAATTATCTTAAACTAAGGATAGATACTCTATCAAAAGCTTCACAACAAGCCACCCGGGGAGGTCAACTGGAGCACGATGCTAAGCCAAAAAGTATGATACAGACATTTCTGTTTAAGCATTAGCCTAATTAGGAGGGGGGGCACCAGCAATAACAACTCAGAAAAGGGAAATTTTTACATGTATAAGATAATTTCCATTCAGTAGCTATATGATGAACACTGAAAGATCAAAGGCTTACACGTTATAAAATTTTATTTGTATGCTACACAACTTTAGCATTTTGAGTCAGGAATAGGGAAATATGCAACCTCTTATGTCTAATGCAGAGGGGAAACGGCATATATTTTTGTAGCTACAATATTGCAAGATGAAAAGAAAAGCATTAAAGGATCCTTAAGTAATGTAAATGCCCTAAACAACCACTGAGAGGCTGAGATTATAAGAACAAAACCGATTTTTGTTCATATTTTAAGTAACAATTAAAATAAAATAACATGCACACATCCAATTGATACTTCACCTTTTCAAGTTGTTGACCCTGCATCCTGTCGTTCTGAACTTGACAAAGCAAGTGCCTACAATAAGGAAACAAAAAATAAAAAGGATAAAGAGGTCATGCAAAAACGTCGTAATGTACCAACATTCACATGTCCTACATCCAGTCTAATCCTTAGGGATGTCAAAGAGTAAGAATGGTTTGGGAAGCATGGGCGAGATAGTTCCTTCTTAATGTACTTAAGTGCTTCTACAATTTATCTTCTCTAATGAAAGCCCAGTAAAAGATTTCAAGTTTGGTTACATAGGTTGAACATAATATTAGATACATTGGTACACTTTCTAAAGTATGAAAGAATGTAAAGGAGCAAAGTGAGAATATTAGAAAACGATATTCCACATACAGAAGCATATATTCATTTCCAGCAGAAAAATAACGCAATGAAGTATGTACCTAGCACCCGTTGCTTCAACAACTTGAGGTCTCTGACTTGACAGTGAGTACAGGAATTTCGAGCTCAATAACTTATCTTGGCTCGAGAAGTTATTATGTGCTTTGGCATGCTCAGACCAATTGAATTTACAGTTAATGCCTCCATCGGAGTTGCTCCCGCTGCATCAAAAGGAACTTTAGGCTTGAAATTACACTCACGCATGCTTACACAAAAATTATTTAAAAAACAAAACCATGAACTGAAATAGATAGCCCATTTTCCTTGCCTCGAATGATTTTGCTTCATCACTACTAAAAATTGTTCTTCCTGATAATCCTCATCGTCGGAAAAGCCAGATCATCATCCTATATTTTAAGCAAATTTTAGAAGAAAAAATCAGTGAGAATCCTAAAGTGCATTTCTCATTTCATAATAACGAATTTCCGGCATAAATCATCTCAACGCTTTCGTATCTCCCGAGCAAAATTGAATTTCTAGAAGCAGCAAAAATGCAGATGAAACTTCAAATCCACAAAAATGCACTGACAAAATCGAAAATGATGGGAAAACAAACCAGCCGTTAAGAAAGCCAGGATAATCAGAGCTCCGGCAATTCCTAAGAAGCAGTAAGCTCAGTTCCAACTAATAACGGGATTGAACCGATGCGAAGCTTGAATAGGAGAGTGGGGGAAAAGCTTCAGGAAGGAGATTGGCGGGATATCAATAATTGCAAATTTTAGAATTTTTGTGACTTGGGCCTATATTTGGTGGACTGGCTTCGTCCCAATCAATAGCAACCCTCACGGGCTCAAGCGAATCCATTGCTTGCCCGTGCCGCTAGTGACCTTCTTTACGTTTAACGAGCCGAAACTAATTTGAATATTTTTATTTTTTGTGGTTTTATTTGGAATATATTATACAAAACTGAGACTATTCAGTTCGATTTAGTATGGGAATTTCAGGGAAAATTTATTTTAATAATGTATAATATTAATTTTATTTTGAATTTCACACTAAGATTTTTAAAGACTGATTTCTTTTTATTGAAAAATGAACATGAATTAAAAGGTCAACCCGAAATATTTAGCCTCATACATTAACCACTCTACAGCTTTGTGGATAACACAACTTTTTGATGTAAACTATTACTCCTCCTTCCGTTTCCTAAAAATATAAATTCTTTTCTTTTTTGTCCGATTTCTAAAAAATAGATATTCTCCATTTCAGAAAAGGAATCTCTCAATCCACTAACACTAATTCCACTTACTTTACTCATTTTTTCTCTTTATATCTATTATTTTATTAATTTTATATTAAAATTAATGTAGTTTCTAAAGTTTCTATTTTAAAAAAATGGAAAAATGGAATGAGGGATAATTTTTGAAATCCTAGCTACTATTACGTTTCAAATTTCATCTGCATTTACATTGCCTTGATGCACTTCTACAAAGCTATGAGAATCTTTTATTTTGCATCATAGAATATTTTTAAGAACATGTTTACTTGAGTTGAAGATAGATAACAAAGACACATTCAATAAAAATAACGATACAAAACACAAAGCTATAAAATACTTTGTGTAGTAGAGATAAGATAACAAAGAATGCCAAAACACGGGGGATTTTCTGGAAGCAGCGAAAACATGTATCAAGATATGCCATTCTTATGGCGTACCTTTGCTGATCAACGACAGAATTGATGTTGCCCTTGCGTGTGATGCTGATGGAGTTCATATTGGTCAGTCTGACATTCCTGCTCATGTTGCGAGGATGCTACTTGGGCCTGACAAAATTATTGGCGTATCTTGCAAAACGCCAGCGCAAGCTGAGAAAGCATGGGTTGATGGGGCTGACTACACTACATTGGTTGTGGCGGTGTATATCCGAAACAGAAGAATATCACGGTGGGCTTGGATGGGCTGAAAACGGTATGTTTGTCATCCAAGTTGCCAGTGGTGGCGATTGGCGGAATTAGCATTTCAAATGCAAAGCCAGTGATGGACTTGGGTGTCCCAAATCTCAATGGAGTTGCAGTTGTATCGCCTCTTTTCGACACAGAATCTGCTCTAGCCGAGACGCAGCATTTGCTCAGTGTCATAACGGATTCAAGAAGGCAATGAAAATGCTCTGATTGAAGTAATTGTTGTTGATGAAGGCTGCATATTGTTTTCTCGGACTGTTCATGGATTATATTTCTATGTGCAATCATATTTATCCAATAGTTCGCATTTGCTGAATAGGTGGTATCCAAAAAAGAAATGAAGTCAGTTACCTTAGACTTTTGCGACCAAATGGCTGAATATAGTTTATTTATAAAAAGTTCTTTATTCAATTTATAAAAAAATTAATATAAAAAATTAAAGAAGTAATTTTACTTGCATGTCACAAAATTAAGTGATAATATTTAAGGTCAAATTATATTTAGAAAATTTGTCAAAAATATATTGTAAAGATATTTATAAAAAAAATATGAGTATATGATATATTTATTAAAAATATATACACTTTAAGGTATTTAGGGTATTTTCGTCCAAAAAACTTGGAAATAGTAAAAAATACCTCAAATGATACTAACTCAAAGTTCACGGACCTAAAATGATATTTTCAAAGTTCACGGACCTAAAATGATAATTTGGCAAAGTTCGTGGACCAAAAAAAATGTTCCCTCTTCCGTTTAATCACTAAATTATCTCTTAATCCTGTGCCTAATCAAGGCAAAATATTAATAGGACAGATAGAGTATTTATTTGGGAGCGCAAGATGCATACCTCCTCTCCTTACATTATCATCTGAATGAAACGAGCAAAATAGACAATAATTAATGGGTGTGAGTTGGCCTAGTAGTTCACCATCACGTAACTTTTGAATTTATGTTAATTTGGATAAAAAAAAGAAGACAAGAATTAAGTAGTGTACGAGCAATCTATCGAAGTAGGATCGTTATTATTATTCAAAATGGCAACAGGAAAAGCATCTCTGACCGCATAGCGCACTGGATCTCAGAAGGTCGTGAGTTCGACTCCCACTGTGGTCGAATTTATCTTCCATTTTATTTTTTCTGTGTCACATTTAATCGACTTTTTTATTATTTTTACTTAATCGATTATTATTATTAATAATACTCCTCATATATAAGGTCCACTAACTATCTTAGAGCATCTCCAATGGCGGCGAGCGGACAGGCTAGCCGATTCCCGGCGCTGGCCGGTCCGCTCGCCGAACCATTGGAACCGGCGAGCGCCATTTCAGCGAAAAAATCAGCGACCAGACGCCGATTTTCGGGCGCTGGCCGATCAGCTCGCCGGTCGGCTGGCTGCTGATGTGTAATTTTCGAGTTCAATTATCAAGTGTAAGATCACACAAGTTTAATAAGATAGCTCTAATATTACAGCAATACTGCAAGAGTACATCGTCGAATGTAATACTTCGAGTGTCGATCCACAGGGAATGAATTGATTATTTAATTCTAAGACGTAGAAAATACATACTAAAAAGTGATTTGTTTTGAAGATTTTGATTTCCAAACGTCGATGACAAAATTAAGCTACAAGTTAACTAAGAATGACTATTCAAATAGGAAAATATGTCACTCCAAGTTGCTCGCTAGGCTTGTATTGTTCTAAACCTTTTACAATAAAACATATGATGGGATTAAAACATCAGCCTAATCACGTACACTGGACATTACACGATGGGTAGTTCACAATTAGCTGAACACATAACCTATGAACCAATTTTCAATGTCTATAAACTCCTGTGGAAGCGCGGGAGAAATAAACATATACTATAATCACCTACTTAATCCACTATCAAATTATCCTCTAAACAATTCTAATTCAATAGTATACCAACAATCAATCAATCCTAAACTATGTTAAAGAGACAATAGCAAAGGAAATAACAACACTACATTATTAGCCAAAAACATAGTGTATAAACATTAATCACAGTGATGGTATCAAATCACATGAATTCAATGGTGTAGAAACATCCATACAAAGCCTAGATTGCAACTTGGAGCAACATAGAGAGCTTAGTCTAAACACATGGTGATATTTGCAATTAAAACCATAGGAAGCATGCTCTCGTTGAGTGGAATTGGGATTTGAAGACGGATCGTCGGAATGTTGGTCGGAACTCTTCCTTTTCTTCTTCCTCCTTTCTTTCTCCCTTATCTCTTCTCTGTTTTTCCTATCCGAAAACCTCCATTTTGCTTTCTTTTTTTCTCCTTTTCTCCCCTGCCAAAACTGCCGAGAAACTGTTGAAATTGATCCACCCCGCCGGGTGGATATTTGCAACTGAAAATATCACCTGGTCGGGTGAATGCCTCTGGACTCCTCCTTCATTAAAAAAGTCACCCGGTCGGGTGGAATTATTGGTACAAAAATCACCCGGTCGGGTGATTTACTCTGGACTCCGCCCGCCTTAAATATTTCACCTGGCCGGGTGGAAATATTAGGCATAAAAGTACACCCGGCCGGGTGGCCAGTTTTGAGAGCTTTCTGGGCAGCGGACGCGACTTTTTCGCCATTCGAGCTTCATTCCTTGTTTCGTTTCACCATTCACTCCTCTTCCTACACCATAAAACATACTTTGCAAGCATCAAACTATATAAATCATGTAAAGTTAGGGGAATAGAAAAAATGTACTATTTGATTCGCATCAGCCGCCATTGCAGGCTCCCGATCGGCGAGCGATCGGCCAGCTCAAAATTTTTTTTTAAAATTTTTCGAAACACTATATATACGCGATTTGTACGTCATTTTCATTAGCACCACTTGTTTTAACGAGTTTTCTCTCCATCTTAATTTATGTATAAGAGCAACAACGTGAAATGAGTAACACGGGTGGTAGTATTGGTGGAAGTGGTGGGGATGCTGAGGAGTACGAACGGCAAATTAACGAAGAGTTGGAGGTCTATACGTCCCGCAAGATAAACCGGTTGATACAAAGGGCCTTGCAGCCGACGGTACCTCGACCTCCACCCGTTGTCCACCGACGAGCAGTGATTGATCAGGATCACGTAGTTGCACATCAGCGGCTATATGAAGACTACTTTGCGGAGGAGCCGCGATTTGGGCGCCTCTTTTCAGGCGGCGTTTTAGGATGCATAGGGCAGTGTTTATGCGTATAGTTGATGCTTTGGAGCGTCGATATTTGTATTTCCGGTTCAGGTACGATGCGGCTGGCAGACCAGGCCACACACCTATACAAAAGTGCACTGCGGCAATCAGGCAGTTGGCCTACGGAGACGCGGCAGACATGCGGGACGAGTACCTCCACATCGGTGAGACGACTGCCCTGGATTGTATGAAGTATTTCTGTCAGGGCGTCATTGAAATATTCCGTGATCAGTATCTTCGAAGCCCTACCCCTGAAGAGTGCCAGGATCTGATGCAGATGCACGAGGAGAAGCATGGGTTCCCCGGGATGTTGGGCAGCATAAATTATATGCATTATGAGTGGAAGAACTGCCCCGCTTCCTGGAAAGGGTTCTACACGACCGGCTACAAGGGAAAGAATCCCACTATGATCCTCGAGGCCGTAGCTGATTACCAGATGTGGATTTGGCATGCATATTTTGGGGTAGCCGGATCGAATAACGACCTCAACGTCCTCAACTCGTCGCCCCTTTTCAACGAGCAGTGCCAGGGTGTCGGTCCGGCCATCAGTTTTATCGCCAACGGGAACCAGCATGATATGGGCTACTACTTGGCGGATAAGATATACCCTAGGTGACCCGTCTTTGTGAAGACGATCAGATGCGCATCAGATGAGAGGAAGACCTACTTTGCGGAACGGCAGAAGTCGGCGCGCAAGGACGTGGAGCGCGCATTTGGTGTGCTCCAGTCTCGATGGGCGGCAATTATGGGTCCAACGCGTTTGTGGCATGTCGACTGCATTGCTGATATAATGTACGTCTGTATTATCCTGCACAACATGATTGTCGAAGATGAAGGTGTACAACTGACTAGTTGGGCCAATGACGATGCTAATGAAGCCGGCCCAAGCCACGGCGTGGCCGCCCCCAACGTACGAAGGGGGTACCTCACGATGAAGTCGACCGCCTCAAGGCACATGCCGACATGCGCCAAGTGGATGCTCATATTCGACCCCAAAAGGATTTAATTGAAGAGTTGTGGGCGCGGAGGACTGCACGTCGTTAGATTTTTTTAATCAATGTAATTTTTTTTAAATTAATGTTCTTTTTTAAATTTAAATATTATTATTGAATTTTCCCGTATCTGTGTTGTAAATTTAATTTCGTATTTTGTGTGATTGTTAATTATTTATTTTTTTATAATTTTTGTTTATTGTGGCTAGCCTATTGTTTGTCCTAATGATGTGGCAGTAGAAGTTTTAGTCCTGATAATATGGTAGGAGGAGTTTGTGGCTAGCCTATGACTGGCTTATTATCATTAGAGATGCTCATTCATCAAACCAAAGACACCCTTAATCGAAATTAAAACACTGTTCACTTCACTGACTGCTTGGTTTTGATTTTGGTTTTGAGGAAAACAAGCACAAAGCGTGCGACGAGTGAGCCGCCCTACCGCGCTACAGTAACCGTCGGTAATAGCTGAAATTGATTTCGTTTTTGCAGCAATGGCAATGCATTCGTGCAAAATTAGGGTTTGTGAAGTTTAAAAACTCTTTCCTGTTGTTTACGCGGAGCTGTGGGTGAAGTAATGGCTTCAGCTTCAGCTGCGGCGCCAGCTTCGTCTCTGAAGAGAGCCAATTCAAAGACTTCGAGCGAAGGCGATGAGCTCATCATTACGCCCCTCGGCGCCGGCAACGAAGTCGGCCGCTCCTGCGTTTACATGTCCTTCAAGGGAAAAGTTGTTATGGTTGGTACCTCCCCTTCCTGTGCGTATCTGTGTGTGTTATGTGGAACTTATTGTACTGGTTTTCCCTTGGATTAGTTCGACTGCGGCATTCATCCAGCTTTCTCCGGAATGGCTGCGTTGCCTTACTTCGACGAGATTGATCCTTCTGCAATCGATCTTCTTCTCGTTACCCAGTAAGTTCCTATTCCTCCCCATTTTTTTTATACTTGTAAGCTAGTGTAATTACAAGTTACTAACTCCATGAATTGCTTTTATTTTCATTGTGTTGCTCCTTTACTAGTGTATACTGAATATACTGAATTCATCAATGAGAATTTGTACCTTTTCAACACAATTGTACACATTTCATTTAATATCTTCATGGAAATGCTTAGAGTAATGGTTTTTAAGAGATTACAAATAGGATACGCTGCGAGGCTTGCTCTGAGCTACATATTGTGAATTGAAGTACCAGATCAGCCATAAGTGTTGCATCCAATGTTGTCAAAATGTCGTTCGGGTCGCTCGGGTCGCCCGGGTCGAGACCATCACCGCCCCAACATGGGTGGGTTGATCGAGATAGAGGGTCGCCATTGGGTCGCCTGGGTCGCCCTAAACATATGATCTCTCTGATTTTCTCAAATCTCTCATATGTTTTCTGACTCTCTGAATCACAATTCTCTATATATATGCATGCACCACATCAAACTTTTCAAACCTACTTTCTACACTTTAGAATTCGGCCACTTCACTCCTAAACAAATAAACAATTCAAAGATCTTTTGCTGCCACCATTCATATATTCATTTGTTTTGATATTTTCAGACAATGGTATCAATTATTTATTGTGTTATGACTTATGAATTGTTTTGATATTTTGATCATTTCTATTTTCCACTTTATCTCTATTCACATGAATTACGTCTACATTTATATTATTTGATATATTATAAACATTAGAGCAATATATTTATTTTATTTAATATTAAAAGGCAAAACAATTAGCCTAGATTTGTGGGTCTCTCGACCCAGTCGACTCGTCGACCCGCGACCCGAATTTTTACCTCATCGACCCGATGCGCCCCGCGACCCTAACAACACTTGCATCCTTCTCTCAACTACATCAGTGGCTTCATGCAGTGTTCAAGGATTATTTATTCATGATCAAAGAGAATGAGACACATTTAGTCCAGAAAACACTGTCCCTATAAGCTCATAAATTTTTTTTGTCAATTAAAAATTAATATTGTTTAGATTGCATTTTCTGTCTTCCTTTTAAAAGAAGGTTTGTATCTGGTTAATGTATTATATAGACATGCTAGATGCTCTGCAATATTTTCCCTCTCTTTGTTTATTGTTTTTTTTGGGTTGAGGTGGTGGGTGTAGGTGAATCGGATATCGGTCCCTATTATCCCTTAGTATTCGTATCTGATGTGATCTCAACCTTCTTAGTCAGCCCCTTCTTTAATTTCACATTTGATCTGACCATGCACTTGGGCCATGTGATATTCTTTGATTTGGATTTATTTATCCTTTCTATACTGCACCTGCTTATGCTTTATGTGTGCAGCTTTCACTTGGACCATGCTGCTTCACTTCCATATTTTCTGGAAAAGGTTGGTTGGCCTTAACTAGTGCTTGTAGCAAAGTATTGTTTGTGCAATCTTCACTGATGGCTCGTCCCCTGTTAATGTCCCTCAGACAACGTTTAAAGGACGGGTTTTTATGACGCATGCTACTAAGGCCATTTACAAGTTGCTGCTATCGGATTATGTTAAAGTTAGCAAGGTCTCAGTTGAAGATATGTTATATGATGAGCAGGACATTCTTCGGTCCATGGATAAAATTGAGGTCTGTTCTATGGCTATTCTCATCATTTCTTTGTTTCTTCATTTCCTTATGCTTAGATTGAGAACTAACTATGATCGAATGGTGGATCTTCTTTTTTAGAAATTGGTCCCTACTTAGATCCACCTACAAAATTGTTCTTAATCTATTATGATAAAAAAAACTTTAGTCGTGTCTTGTCCTTTACTTAAGATGAGTAGATGAAAATGCCCCTTGTAACCTAATGCATATATCTACATTGTTTAGTATTCTGTCTCCTTGCAACTTTCAAGTAATGGGAAATTTCTGTACATTTGGTTAAGTAAAATGATTTGGCATTTAGTGATAAACATACTCAATGTGATGCTGATGCCTGAAAGAGTGAAGGGACTGAGATAAGTAAAGAAGTAGATATCTGAAATAAAGTGAAATAAACACTATTTGTATGGAAACGGATTGAAATGAGTCATAATATTCCCCTGTTACTAAATCCTTTTGGACAAGCCCTTCCCCGTTTGATTTCGATTAGTTGGATTCATGGTCTGAAGAGTCTATTTGCATGGCATCAATTGAAATGAGGATTCACATGAAGAAGAGGTTGAATTGGGCTCAGTCGTATAGTTCTGGTGCAAGCTATATGTACTTCATATTGTCCTAATTCCTAAATGTTTTACTTGAACTTGCCTCCCTCCAGCTTCATCTACTCTTGCTCGAAACTACAATGTTGCTGTTGTTGCTTCTTTTAAATTGCACTTGGAGTCTAACACTCTAAGAATCTCGCTTTTATTGGCAACCTTTACCTTATCAAGTGTAGATCATTAAGTTAAAACATAAACATCTCAGTAGTTCTATTAAGTATATATTTGTTATGAAAAAAGAACTGCCCCTGTATTCTTCAAGGATATTAAGGATTCCACATACAAACACACACATCAGTAGTCCTTGTCTCCTTGAGATGGTCATTTTTATGGTTTTCGAACTGCTTGATACAATAAAGTTCAATTTTGGCTTTATCAATATACATGCTGTAGGTCCTTGAAGAATGATATCGTAAATTTAAAATTTTAGAGGTACATGGAGATACTTCACTTGAAAAGTTAAGGACATTTTTTTATATGTTTTAATTTGAGATGGGTCTGCTGTAATGGCATTATAACAGAAGGTAAATGAAGCAATGTGGCTCAGTGGTTTAACTAGTCAGCCTTTTGAAAGTGTCTAAATTACACTGCATCAGTGTGTAATGTTATATTTATTCTCCAGGTTATTGACTTCCATCAGACTCTGGAGGTTAACGGGATCCGTTTCTGGTGTTATACTGCTGGTCACGTGCTTGGTGCTGCCATGTTTATGGTTGATATAGCTGGTGTACGTATCCTCTACACTGGTGATTATTCCCGTGAAGAAGACCGTCATCTTCGTGCTGCTGAGCTGCCACAGTTCTCCCCAGACGTTTGCATCATCGAATCAACTTATGGGGTTCAGAACCATCAACCACGGCATATAAGGGAGAAACATTTTACTGAGGTCATTCATTCAACAATTTCTCGAGGTGGCCGTGTTCTTATTCCTGCTTTTGCACTGGGCCGTGCTCAAGAACTACTACTGATACTGGATGAGTACTGGGAAAATCACCGTGATCTCCACAATGTTCCCATATATTACGCTTCCCCACTTGCAAAGAGGTGCATGGCAGTTTACCAGACCTACATTAATTCTATGAATGACAGAATCCGGAATCAATTTGCCAGTTCGAATCCCTTTGACTTTAAACACATCTCTCCATTAAAAAGTCTGGATGAGTTTCGTGACGTAGGACCCGCAGTTGTGATGGCAAGTCCTGGTGGGCTTCAAAGTGGGTTGTCGAGGCAGCTATTTGACAAATGGTGCTCGGACAAGAGAAATGCATGTGTCCTACCTGGTTATGTTGTTGAAGGGACACCAGCCAAGGCCATTATGAGTGAACCCAAGGAAGTTACACTTGCAAGTGGTTTGTCTGCTCCTCTAAACATGACAGTCCACTATATCTCCTTCTCGGCTCATGCGGATTATAATCAAACAAGCACGTTTCTGAAAGAGCTCATGCCTCCGAACATTATATTGGTACATGGTGAAGCAAATGAGATGGGAAGGCTCAAACAGAAGCTCCTCTCGGTCTTTGCTGATGGTAACACTAAAATTATTACTCCAAAGAACTGTCAGTCTGTAGAAATGCACTTCAACTCTCAGAAGATGGCAAAAACGATTGGAAAGTTGGCGGAAAAGACGCCTGCAGTTGGTGAAATCCTCAGTGGTTTGCTTGTTAAGAAAGGTTTCACCTATCAGATAATGGCTCCTGATGATCTTCATGTCTTCTCTCAACTCTCCACTGGTAGCGTCATCCAGCGGATTACAATCCCATATTCAGGTGCTTTTGCTGTTTTGAAACACAGGCTTAATCTAATTTATGAAAGCGTGGAGGCCTCAACAGACGAGGAATCTGGGGTACCGACTCTGAAAGTCCATGACAAGGTGACAGTGAAGCAGGAGACCGAGAATCATGTTTCACTACACTGGACAGCAGATCCCATCAGTGACATGGTTTCGGACTCAGTTGTGGCTCTAGTACTGAATGCTAGCCGAGAACTGCCAAAGCTCATGGTTGAATCTGAACAGGAAACAAATGAAGACGAACAAAGCAAGAAAGCGGACAAAATCATACACGCACTTCTTGTTTCCCTGTTTGGAGATGTGAAATACGAGAACGAGGGCAAGCTGTTGATCAATGTAGATGGGACTACAGCCCTTCTGGAGAAACAGAGTGGTGAAGTGGAATGTGAGAATGAAGGCCTTAAAGAACGAGTTAAGACAGCATACCGGAGAGTCATCAGCGCCATAAAGCCGATACCGCCTCCTGGATCTTAGGATCTCCACCTCCCGGCCCCTTGTGAGATAGTTAGGTTGGAGAAATCTAGACAATTTTCACTAAAACATGTAATCTCTGCATCTTGCAATGCATATAACTTGGAACACTAAAAAACCACTCTTTTTGGCTTGTTTAATTTTGTTCCTTGATCTACTTATATTTTCCTGATTTGGTTTGCAGATGGCTTTACGCGATAATGTGACAATCGATTTTAAATACATTGAAATATTATGGTTATGTCAAGAATGGTCACTCTTTTTCTTAGGGTGACGTGAATAGTGGTGAGTGACGTGTTTAAACCGATGGTCATATATATAGCGTATTTTGTCGAAAAGAAGATATATAAGATAATTGTGAAAATTATAAACTTCATGATTTAGTATTTTGCTTGGTATTTCTCAAACTCACTCAAATAAGATATTTTCATCAAAATTTTATTTTACGTAGGCAACCGTGATACGTTTTATGATATTTTAAACCACTTTTTAAGTTCATAACATGTAGGATAAAAAGTCACGTTGAAAACCACGTTGATTTAATTGTGTCAAGTATGATAAAAAAAACATCGTAAGTTAGTCAAATACATGCCGTGGGAAATACCAAACAAAGTGCAAAGCCTGTGATATTACTAATTTTAAAGTTCATGGAAAATACAAAAAATTAGGCGAAGTTCATGATTTTAGAGATCAATTTCCCTTTTTTTAAAAAAGTGTAAGATAAAATTAGAATTTGATTTTTTTTCGTGATTTACTTGACCACGTCTATAAAATAAAATTTGAAAATTAACTTGTGAAGAAAAGAATAATAGTAATAGTAGTAGTAGTAGTAGTAATAATAGTAATAAATTAAGCACAATAGTTTTGGCAAATAAATTTTGCGTTTTGTTAATCGAGACTAGGACGGCATAAACCTAAAATCTTGTATCGGAATCGGAATGGCGGGTGAGACGTCGTCGTCGGCCTCCGCCGTGGCAGTATCGGCGCTGACGGAGGAGGAGCTGACGTTGAACGTGAAGTGGAGCGGGAAGGAATACACTGTCAGAGTGTGTGGCGACGACACGGTGGGGGAACTCAAGCGGCGGATATGCGAGGTTACGAAGGTGCTCCCCAAAAGGCAGAAGCTTCTCTACCCTAAAGTCGGCTCCAAACTCGCTGACGATTCTCTGCTTCTCTCTCAGATTCCATTGAAATCTTCTCTCAAGATGACCATGATTGGGTAACATTTCGCCTGATTTTGTGGTTTATAGGAACCCTCGAGGTTTTGGTTATTAAATTCCTGGATTTAGCTGAATTCTACGAGTGTGATCTTGTGGTCTGTTAGATTGGTTCTGCGTCTTTTTGTTGAATTTTCAATTGTTGTTAGCTTTTCACTGGTTTTAATCTTTTCAGCAAGGTAATATATTTTTTGGCAATGCTTTTTGTTAGATGGAAATTGGTTACTTTTTTGAAAGATTGTTGTTTCATGTTTATTTCCATTGTCCCTACTTCTTTTATGTTTTGGCCCTGGTAAATTTTTCATTCATTCAAGTCTGCAGTGAAGTTACTGAAACATTCTGAAATAGTGGTTTGTCAATATTGAGGGAAAATCTCTGACAGTTTAAGTTATTTTGCAGTACAGTTGAAGATGATATAATTGTGGATCCTATGGAATCCCCGGAGATTGTTGATGATTTTGAAATCGGGCAGGATGAAGTCGTGGACATTAAAGACAAAGAAATGAATAAGCAGAAACTAAATCGTCGTATTAAGCAGTACAAAGTCAGTTAAACTTTATTCAACTGTTCCTATGAGACTAAACAATTGCAATTCCTCATTAAAAATTAGTGTGCTACTATATCCTTGATTTTGCTTCCTGCAGATATATGCTGTAATTTTGTTTTTTATTTCTGGGGACGATGATCGTTATGCTCTTTGTTTTTATGTTAGATTGAGCTTCGAAATCCTTGCCGTCAAGGCAAAAAATTGCTTGTTCTGGATATAGATTATACGCTCTTTGACCATCGGTCTACGGCGGAGAATCCCTTAGAACTCATGCGCCCCTGTAAGTGTTTATTGTAAATGCTTATATTACTTATCTTGTTGTGTCTTATATATTTTCTTATTGAATTACACAGATCTGCACGAGTTTCTCGCGGCTGCCTATGCTGATTACGACATCATGATTTGGTCTGCCACCAGGTAATTGTAATTTTATCTAGCATAAATTCAAAAGGCCTATTGTATAGTACAAGTTTGCTCTCTATTCTGTTTTTTCTATACGGCTTTTAAGGTTGGATTCACACGTTTATTCTAATAGTCTATTTCAGTAATCCACTTTGAAAGTTCACTTCAAATAATAACTACTAATTAACCATGTATTTAGATACTGACTTCCTTCTGGGTTTCCATAAGAGTTTTCCATACAGTAGTAACAGGCTAACAGCTTCTATTTCATCAATATTGCTACTTACTCGAAAGACTAGACACCTTCTGCATTATGTATACCCTGATCTTTCATTGTGCTCGGGATTCCTCGAGCCTTTTATCCCTTTGTTCAGTTTCCCTCATACTTCCATAATTGGTTTTCCTCTCAAAACTATACCAACTTCCCATTGTAATTTTACTTCATCCCTTTCTATTATAAAGACTAAAATTGTAGAGTAAATAAAATTACTATCGTGCTACTTGAACGTGCCAAATATCACACATCATATTAGGTTTGCCATTTTTCAAGTTAGAGAATTCGGATCTCACAACCAGCAAAGACTAGATAGATTTCATAACAGACGTTTCTAGAATGAATATACTTCATTTCCTAGTCTCACTGGTATATGCCAAATGTCAGTCAGCATAACTGGTTTTTCAGTTTTCAAGTTAATTTAGCTAACATGAAGAGGATTTGGAAATTACAAGTGTCAAAAGACTAGATAGCTTTCATAAAAGTCATTCTTTCTAAAATGAATATACTTCATTACTGCAGCATGAAGTGGGTTGAACTAAAGATGGGGCAGCTTGGGGTACTAGATCATCCTGACTACAAAATTACTGCTCTTCTTGACCATATGGCCATGATCACAGTTCAGTCAGATAATCGTGGCGTGTTTGATTGCAAACCACTTGGCTTGATTTGGGCACATTTTCCCGAGGTCTGGATCTCATACTGCTTTTTATGCTATATGTTTGTAAATGCTGTTATTATAAATCTGTGTGCTCAATGAATATCCTCCTCTTCCCCAGTCCCCACTGCCATGATAGCATGGGTCTAAGTATAACTGACACTTGTAGAGTTGGAACCAGCAGTTACTTGTGGCTCTGCAACCTTAATTATTGATTGTCATGATTATGATGATGATGATTAAATCCTTACTTCCCTAAAAGTTTGAATTTAGATTTGCTTCATTGCTACATATTTTCTAGACACAATTTGCCATCGAAAGTAAAAATAGAAGGTGTCAACTGTCAACCTGAGCTTCTTCAAAATAACTAGAAGATTGAGAGCTTATCAACATTTCAAAAGTGTGGTAACTTTTTTATTTTGGGTTAGAGGAGTAACTGTTTCTGGAAATACAGGAGGGGGTCTGGAACATCTTTTATTTTACGACAGACCTTAGTTTCAAAATTAATTCTTATATTGACTATGCATATAATTATCCTCATTTTAATCTCATCTTGGTTTCTGCACATACCTCTGCTACTGAGTGGTTTAAAAACAACTCATGACATCAAGTTAATGCAAAAACACCAACTCAAATTTAAGATAGCAATGTGTCATTTTAGGCTGTGGAAGAATTTATTGTCTTGCCTAGTATCCCCTTTTTCCTTAAACTAATAGTAAGATCTTATTGGTATATCTGTGCAGTTCTACAGCGCCAAGAATACCATAATGTTTGATGATCTGCGGAGGAATTTTGTGATGAATCCCCAAAATGGTTTGACTATAAAACCGTTCAAAAGATGCCATGCAAATCGGGAGAGCGATCAAGAACTTGTAAAGCTGACCAAATATTTGCTAGCTATCGCAAGGCTTGACGATATCAGCACTCTTGATCACAAGAACTGGGAGTCATTTGCCAAAGTGAAGAGGCGACGGCATGATTAGAATACCCATGCTGCTTTGTGTGTCTTCCGATCGCCAGGCTATTTTGTTTTGGTAGTACCTTATATGTTTATTTCTCTATATCATGTGCTCGTAACTTGAACAGAGGGTGGGGATGATGGGTGTTTAGCAGCTCCAAAGGTGATAGAAGATTAACAAAGATTTCAGTTAATGAAAACATATGGATTCTTGCCCTTCTTGGTAAGGCAATGTGTTATGAAGATCATGGTTCATTCAGTGTAAAGACAATATTGTTTTGATATAGATGTGCGCAGTTCACAACAATTCCAATACAACTGCAAGTTTATGAGTGCCAACAAACTCTGTTATATTCTACAAAGAAAAAAATACCAAAAGATACATAGATTCAAGTTGTAAACATTAAAGACCACGGTAATTTTTCTACAAATGGTCTAATTTTAATTTTACTATAGTTTCTCTCGATAGCACATAAAAGAGTGAATTGCATAAAAGAGCCCTAACTTTTCACCTTGTAATAGCAGAGACCCCTAACATTTAAAAATCCCACCACAGGGATCTAACAAAATATACGATTACAAATGAGATTTTTTCGGACCATAATACCCTCCGCCCCTAAAAGGGCATTCTCGTCAAACACAGACACCATGCTGACGCCGCCCCTGCCATGCAGTCTGCTTCATGTACCTATTTCCTTTTTATTTTATGTATTGAATTCTTATAAATATGCATCTTTTATTTGATTTTAAAATATATCTTATAAATAAATAAGAATATTCAAAAAATGAATAATTAATAGTAGTATTTCATTGATTTAATTTTATTTTGAGTTTTTTTTTTCTAATTTTTAAACTATTTTTAGCTACGTTATGTTTTGTGGAATAATTATTATTTTATTTTATTTTCAAAAATTTAATCTAAAATAAATTTAATCAAGTTTATTCAAACTTAACTACGAATTCATTTTAAAAAAATATTTTTAAACAACATGAGAGAGAGAGCTTTCTCCAATGAAGATCCCCACGGACCACTTTCCAATATATGATACACATTCTCAATCCCTCTTTCCAATGTACCTGGATTAATGAAAATTGCTCTCATTCTTGAATGCTTGGCATCAGCAAATGGAAGAATCCTTCAGAGATGATTTGCGAAACAGGGGGCTGGTCGGCTGGAGCAAGATATTTCAATACGCGCAGGCGGCGCAGCCTTATTCTTTTGTGAGGATTTGTTCAGGCGGTTCAGTAACAAAGTTTTTCATGCGGCGGCTCTGAAACAGGGGGCTGGCCGGTTGGAGCAAGAGTCAGTGAGGGCGCCTGGAGAAGTATGGTCGGCGTATGATTAACAATTTGAAGAGACATACATATTTAGTTAAGCATACTCATAATTCTAAAATATTCTATAATATTGAAAATTTCTCAAAAATTTGTTAGCATACGTATGATTAACAATTTGAAGAGACATCTCTTACACATCAGGCTAGATGTGCAGATAGGGTCAGGAGAAATGCAACCAAATGGACTAAAATGCCCTTCAGCCCATTTGAGCATTTTCGTCTGGAAAATGGCAAAATATGCAAGGTTTGTGATTGTATATTTTGTTAGACCCCTGTGGTGGGATTTTTAAATGTTAGGGGTCTCTGCTGTTATAAGACGAAAAGTTAGGGACCTTTTGTGCAGTTCACTCCATATAAAAAAGCAGTGTCTTGAAAACCACCACTTGCTAAAATACCAAATCATCAAGAAAAATTATTTTTTAGCTGCAAGCTCGGTTTCAGAAATTAACCCATTGGCAGTTAACCTCTTGAATACTGAATCAGCAAGAAAATTCTTTTGTATTTGCTTGCTTAACCTTCGAAGGTAGGAAGATGAGGAGGGAACAGAACAGGGCAGAGAGAGATCAATTGAACAAACACCACCATGTCCCTAGCAATGCGTCAAATATCTATGTTCTTCCAATCATAAAAGGGGGGTTAGGAAGAGAAAAACGAGAAAAGAACTTTGTGCTCGATAAACTCTGATGATAACTGAATGAAATAGAAAGTCTTAAATTCAATTGATGATCCCACAGTTATAGCAGCTTAAAATAATGGTATAAGTATACTCTTTCATGTCAATTATCATATTAACGAGAAAGTAAAGGCACTCCATTGATATATTATATAGAGAGAATCGCAATAGATGGGCTACAGTTTCAACTTAGATCTACATGAAAGAACTCTGTCATTGAGGAACTGAGAAAACCAAGCATCCATTATCCCAGCGTACCTTGATCTCTCTCCCTACATCGAGCCTCTTCTCTCTGATTATTTTGCCCCATTTACCAATCAGATTGTAATAACTTCCACGCCATTTCAACTTCATCACATACAAATCGCCAGTATCATCATCTCGACCATTGACACCAACTTGATGTTCATTCCTCAACTGGTCTTGAGCTTGGTGAGTCCAGTAGAAAAGAATGTGATCCTCGACAGCTTTGCCTGGCAAAGTAAGGAATGGATGATTTGTATCCACATCCGACAATGTGAGAGTTTTCTTGATAGGCCAATCATCATGCCCAGATGGTGCAGCAACAATATGTTCCTCTGGAACAGAGAAAAACAAGCAATTATTTGCCCACCGTAGTCTGATTTCTTTTCCAACACCAAGTCCTTTATGCCTAATTATATTAGCCCATTTCCCAAGAAGATGATAATAATTACCTCGCCACTTCAATTTCATCCCATGAGCCTCACCCGTATCATAATCTCGAGCATTTATAGATACTTGTTCATCCTTTCTCAATCTTTCCCTTTCCTGGGGTCTCCAGTGCACAAGAATATGCTCTTCAACAGATTTACGAGGCAATGGAAGAAAAGGATGATGAGGGTCCACATCTGATGATGTGAGTACCTTTCTGATAGGCCAGTGGTCCTGCACTAGAGGAGCTGCAACCATTCTGATTGGTGGTACTGCAACAATTCGCTGTTGCGGAACTGAGTAATGTAAGCATCCATTAAACCATCGTAGCTTAATTTCCTGCCCAACTTCAAGTCCCTTTCCACGAACAACTTTTCCCCATTTTCCAATTAGATTATAATAGCTCCCACGCCACTTTAATTTCATTACAGACATTTCACCAGTATCATCGTCCTGAGCATTAAAACCCACTTGACCTTCAGCTCTCAGATTTTCCTGCTGTTGAGGTGTCATGTACATCAAAATATTGGATTCAACTTGTTGGCGGGACAATGTCAGGAAAGGATGAGTGGTATCAACATCAGAGAATGTTAGTGCTTTCTTGATAGGCCACGGATCATGCACTTGTTGAGGTACATCATTGTAGTATGCGGTCCTCTTCATTTCTAGAATCCAAATAAAAGGAAACTTGAGGGTCAATGTCAAAACACTTAATCATAGAAACATTTGCATAAGCAGTTTAATGGATGTGAACTTCAGGATCAAAGCATCATTAATAAGCCAGATACCATATGGATTTAAAAGATACTTTAAGATATGACAGCAACCACAAATTGTCTATGGTCCATCACATATTTTGGTCCTTGATTTTAGCAATGATGAAACTTAACAGAAGTAAATATCTAACAGCGTGCGCAACAATCGCCTTTACTTCAGAAACTACAAAACCTCTGTGCGCAACAATCGCTTTTACTTCATTAACTACAAACCTCTGTACTTCAGTTTTCTTTACTAAATCCTAAATCGCATGGTTCGAGAATAAAAAGACCTATATCACATTAGCAGAAGCAAAATTTATTACATTAACTTTACAAATCAAGTACTGATCATTTGACTACCGGAACAATCAAGCACGAAAAGAGCAAAATAATTTAGATATAAATAAATTTGGCCATACCATCAACCAGAAACAAATTGCACCTGAACATGCACAATGTAAGGCATAAAGGAAGAACCATGGTGAAAAACTCCCCCAATTTCCAGTTCAATAAAGAAGAAAGCCTCAATATTTCTTTCCCCTCCGATTAAAATAATTCAATAGAGTAGCCAACAAAAAAAGTAAAATGATCAATCAATTGAACAACACGCCGGAGTAGCAGAACATATAAAAATTGAACATACAAAATAGCATATAGAAATGATTTGACGTCGTATTGGCTTTTCCCCATTACACAGATTGATTAAATCGGAATAAGGAGATGAGATACCCTGGTGTGAATGTGAAGAGCTGAAATTCTCCAGTTCGTGATTGGGATGGGGGAACCCTAGATTCCAGCAAGATGAGAACGAGAGGAATTCGAACGGTGGCGTGAAGTCTGTATGAATTTGAGGTGTTGTGATGGAGGAGTTCACGGGGGTGTGTAAGAGCAACACATTCTCGAAGAATTTGGGGGTGTGGTGGTGGCGGCGGTGGCGGAGGCGGAAGGTGTGGCAATGTGTGTTTTTCGTGAGAAATGCGCGTGAGCGTGTGGGACAGAGAGGAAAATGCGAAGCAATAGTGTGAATTGGGGTGGATGTGAAATTTCCGTTTGCACCGGAATTGTGCGTGTGTGTGTGTTTTTCGTTTTTGTGAAATTTTCACTTTCTTTTGATGTTGATGTAGCTCTGGCTGAAACTTGAGATCGTTGGATCAAATCTCATACAAGATTTCCACCGTTTAATTTTTTTCTTTGTTTTATTCATTTTCACATTATAATTCTAGTTATTTTTATAACTTTTTAGAAATTTCAATCATTTTACCTTTCGAAATTGAAAAATCGAGCCATTGGTCAATCTCGTCAATATGAATCCATTGCATCCATACAACGCCAACAAATTTCTTTGATGGAGATAGTTTGTGCAACAAGGTTATTGGAACGATTCACAACGCGGAGGCAATGATAATGAATTATTCGGCAAGAATGAAGGAGGTCAATCAAGGTTGATCGAGGACGTACGTGCACAGAGAACGAGAAGCCACAATTGCTCAATAAGTGGATGGAAATTCGTGATGGGAGCGGATTACCTCACAACCGATTCTGTATACGATGCATTGCAGGATATTTAGGGACTCTCACACATTTCCAGATCTGCTTGGAAGCATCGATTGCATTTACTGTGAGTGGAAGATTGAGCATTGACATGGATGGATACCTATACCATGCAAGCACATTCGACCATCATGCTAGAAGTTGTAGCCAATGGATTTGACATGCGTTAGGTGGTGTCCCCAGATCTAACAACGACATCAATACCCTCAACCTATTCGACGTCTTCAATGACATGTTTGATGGTAGGGCGTCAATAATTCACGGTCAAATGAGTATCGGTACAACATGTGGTACTGTACAATGACTCGCATGTACCACATTATCCAAGCATTCAATCTGGTTTTCTATAGATGCAAGGAGCTCGGCCTGTGGCTGCGATATCAATAGCGCAGTATGCATGATTAACTAAAAAGCGTGCCAAAAATCGGTAAATTTTTTTATTTGCTTTAAAAATCTATACTGAGTGTAAATGTACAATGTTAATTATACTAACTAAAGCGAGCAGAGTATCAACGTCCTCAAAATTTAATTAACCTAAGTCCCACTGCATCAATTAATTTATAGGAGTATTATCTAAATGAACAAATTTCACACATGTGTTCTATAACTAATTAAAAACAAATTGAATTTAAAGGGAAACAAATAAGAAGAAAGATGGAAACAACAAACTCTGGCGAAAATAATGAAACAAATGATTTCTAAGATATCAATTTCATTGACTAATTAATATAGTACACTATAATATTACCTTCAATGTTTAATGCAAGTTTTATTGAGATCAACATATCGTTCAATTTCTTGAAGCATTTAAATAGTCTATATTATAAATTATAACCATCTCGTTCAATTTCTAATATGCAACTCCAAAAAAAATTCTCAGGATTTCAAATTCTCGATTTGATTGATCAAGATGTTAATTGTTCCTAATCATCCATTATAACTCTCTCTCTCTCTAATTATGAAATACTGTAGTATTAGATAATTTAGTAGTCAATTGCTACCAATTAATAGTCAATTTCCTTTCTCGACGTTGGATTCCAGGTTAACTAAGAACTAGAGTTGTTGATTAAAATTATACTCCATAATTAAGTTTATCTAAATTATGTTATTTACTCCCTGTTTTGATATTCTAATTAATGTGGTTTTATCATTTATGTCAGCATGGAGCCTCTGGATCTGATGTTGAGGAATCTGCAAATGGATACGATACGCACTTATCATATGACTTGAACAGCAACTAAAGTGGTCTATGATGACATTTTTGACAGATTGTGAATACATTTTTTGTTATTTTCTTCTTGTCTTCATGTCGCATATGACATAACCACGACACATTTTTAATCCATTTGAAATGCTCATTTTGATAGTTTGAAATTCAGGCTGTGGCCATTCACTGTCTTCATTATAAGTGATATTGCACTCATCTTAACAAATTTAAAGCCTCCCAATGTGATTGAATCAAATAACATGAAGATGGCATGCAATGTTCACAATTTCTGTGAATAAATAAATGGTCTTTCATTTTTAATCACCATTCTCAGCATTGATCTTAATCTAAGTAATGGGTATGTCTATTTGATCTAAATTCATTTTTATAAGAACAACCAATCATTTTCAAATATACTTACTAATGAACTTCTATAATCATATAGTAGTACTACAATCACTTTATTTTTTAAAACATTTGATTTGTTCCCTTTCGTCGTGTTTCTTACAGAGATACAATAGGTGGAAAAAGCTTACATTATTTTAAAATGTCGTGTTACATTAATATTCCCGACGGACTTCCCACATTAAAAAAAATTCACAAATTAAACAATTTATGGAATTAAACAATTAACGGAATTAAAATTTCGACACAAATAGGGAAAAAAATTCCATTAAAAAAAGAAAATACATTTCACCAAATTAAAAAAATACATTTCAATAATTTATAGAAATAAAAAAAACATTTAATTCAATAACCCAGGAATTCTGCGCGGACGTCCGTGGGAGTCAACGCAATGGCAGACGTCCGCTACGGAATTCCCGCACTCCGGTGGGAATTCCGCGGTGACGTCCGCCACTGCTGAGGGTGTCCACTATGGGGTGCCCGCGGCTATAGCCGCGGGTTGGGGCGGAGGGCGGGCGGGCTATAGTGGAGAGGCGCGGGAGGACACCGAAATGGGGGCGGTAGGGGGCGGACGGGCTTCAGCCGACTCTGGGGCGAGGACGCGACGAAATGGGGGCTGACGCGGCTATAGGCGCGGGGCCTATAGTGGCAGCACCGACCGCCGCGGCTATAGCCGATTTTAATTTTTTTTTTCATTTCAATTCACCTATAAATACACCCCACTCCATTCATTATTTTCACACCATTCCAACTCTACATCTATAAAAATTTTAATTTTAATTCTACTTCGTATAGTCGTGTTCTTCTAATTACGTATAGCCCGATAAATTTGTTCATAATTACTTGAAACATTATAAAATGAAAGGTGGTTATAGAATTTGGGGACTATTGGAGGTGTCCACTATAGTGACGGATACAAAATTTTGTGGCTATAGACAAAAACTGGGACGGGACTATTGGGCGTGTACGCGTTACGGTGGACACTTTGATGCTCTCCTACTGCTAACTGAAAAAACAATAAACTATAACCAGCTCCGTGAATCTCCACTCCCGCATTGACACAGTCACAACTCACACAGTTGAAGCATCTCCTCCACCCCCCCCCCCCTCTCTCTCTCTCTCACACACACACACACACACGGAAAAGACATGCAGGAGGGGAACAGCGGCCAATCAAGTCCGGCGAAGCCGGAGGAGAGGCCACCTCTGAGCAAGAAATCAAAGACGACGTCCTCCAAATCCGACGATTCCCAAACTCCACACTTCCCCGGCCCCCTCTTCCGCCGCGTCTCCCCAGCTACTTCAACCACTTCCTCCGCCGTCTACTTCACCGACGCCACCGCCGCTGCCGCAACCACGTCTTCCTCCGCCTCCACCAGCGCCAGCAGCGACGCCTTCAGCTTCAATTTCTCAGATCGGGATTACATCTTCCCTTCCAATCTCGGAGGCTACTCCACTCGCAGGAACGTCTCCGTCAAATCTTCTTCTTCCTTCTCCAAATCTCAGCAGCAGCCTCCTCAATTGTCGGCGCGCAGTGCCTCTATGCCGTCTAGTTTTGGCGGAGGGGGTTTGACTTCGCCGCCGAATAAGTCGAAGCTCCGCGCCGATAAGGATTTGAAGGCGCTGTCGTTTCAATCCTCCTTGGGTTTGGTTTCTGCTCCGCCGGTCGCATCTGTGTCCAGCCATCGCGATGCGGTGATTCAGAAGAGTTCGTCGTTGAAGAATTCGTGGAAGGTGTATTTGGTTAGTTCCTTCTCTGTCTTAAGTCCTTCCTCCATTTTTTAATCATGTTCCATCTCGGTTTTCTCAATGCAGTTGCAACGTGATTATTTATTTACTTATAATTCTTGTTTATGAGAGGGGTTTAGTGTGTTATTTTGCTTATTTTAGGTGTTTAAGAATCTCTTGCTTTAATTGAAGGAAAGGATTCCAAAAGCTAATCACTAATCGGAAGTTACACTCTATAAAGATAACTGCAATTTGACTCAGATTTTGTCATCTAGGGTTTTGTTGTGTTGCACTAAACTTCCGAATAGCACAGATTTTACACTTTCCCATTAAAGGAGATCGATCGGATCCCTCTATTGCCTTCTAGCGTGGGATCTCGTATTGCATTACCCTCGAGTTTTTTTCTGAAAAATTCAAAAACTCCACGTTGTTTTATTTTGGGAAATTTGCTCGATCGGCTGATGGAATAGATATTATTACCATCCGTTATCTTTCCTTTTCCGTGAGTCCCACAACTGGACTTTTCTTCCATTCTTTTCTTTCCATTTTCTCAACAAGAACTTTGTTGAGGGTTGGAATCAAACACCATCATTAATGCATATCTTTCCACTATTCACAATGAGCTTTGATGGAACTCAATTGCGGGACCCACATAAACCATATGCAGAAATGGCTGTTAAGTGTTAACAGTCGTCGAGCCATCCCTTAAAAATTAAGAAAACTGCTCTAAGTGCTATAACTAGATTGGATGAATATGGGTTTAAATCAATGATTTGAAGCCCACCGATGGTGTCCTTTAAAACAGAAAGGAACTTCAATTTAGTTTGGTATTGCAAAATCTTGACGTATTTATATTAAATACTCGGATGCATATGGGTTTAAAGTTTAAACTAATGATATGTTTATGATTTCACTCGCAGCTCAAGTTTTTTTGTTTTACATCTGCTACTTATGCTGTTTTCTTGCGAAATGAAGTCTCAAGGCTGGAGGTATGTTATAAATTTCAAGTAAAATCCCTGCATATACTTGTAATGGAGTATCTATAAAACTATAAAACTAAGTATGTTAACTTCATGTATCTTCCAGTCTTCTTTCTGAACAGATACCAAAGTTATGTCCCTTGATCTTCATATTAATCAAATCTCAGTACATGAAACTAAATGAAATCTTACATTAAATTTACCCTGTAAATATGTGAGTTTAATATCTTATGAGATATGTTTATATTATTGCAGGAAGAGTACGCCAACCTTCAAATGTTTTGTAGTAGCAAAAATCCTGGTCACAGAAAACACATGGAAGTTTCAGACTTACAAAATGGAAGTTCATTTTTGTCTTTAGGGAACAGTGACCCTAGAGCTATAGCTCTGTACACAGTTATTGTTACCCTCGTCACACCATTTGTATTATATGAATATCTTGATTATCTGCCACGAATCAGAAGTCTCTCAAAGTGGACAAAGGATTGCAAAGAGGAGGTTCCTCTGAAGAAAAGGATTGCCTATATGGTTGATGTGTGCTTTTCAGTTTATCCTTATGCAAAGCTTCTTGCACTACTCATTGCGACTCTGTTTCTCATTGGATTTGGAGGCTTGGCATTATATGCTGTAAGTGACAGCAGCTTTACTGAAGCTCTTTGGCTTTCTTGGACATTTGTGGCAGATTCAGGAAATCATGCTGATAGGGTTGGTACTGGATCCAGGATTGTTTCAGTTTCTATTAGTGCTGGAGGCATGCTTATATTTGCCATGATGCTGGGGCTTGTTTCTGATGCTATTTCGGAGAAGGTGGATTCATTGCGCAAGGGAAAGAGTGAGGTTATTGAAAGTAACCATATTCTCATTCTCGGATGGAGTGACAAGTTGGTAATGCTTTCAAGATATACCTATGGTTGACCTCTGTACTCTAAATTGTGACCTTTCTTTGTAGCACACTTTGTTTGCAACTCATCACGAAAATCTTGCAATTATAGACTGGTTTAGCCATCAATCTAATCATGTCGCTTATGCAATGCATACCTGCTCAAATTCCTTTACATATATTATATCTTCGCATAAATGGATTTGTTTCATATTATATCAACCAAAATCTAGTTCGTGCTGTTGGATTTCTGAAACTAGGCCTCCCGGTTTGATATATTTATGCTTCGTAATAGCTAGTCACTTTACTCCTGGCTATGCTAATACTCCCTCCGTCCCGCACTACTCGCACTTATTTCCTTTTTGGGCGTCCCAAGTTACTTGCACTCTTTCCATTTTTAGTAAAAAATTTCACCTACAGCCGTCATTTTTGACTTTCCTATACACTCATTCCTTAATCTCCGAGCCGAAAAGGAAATGAGCGAGTAGCCCGGGACGGAGGGAGTACTATGTAAAATGGTTCATCTTGAGATCCTTTTGTGAAGGTTAATAAACGAGCCTTCGCTGCAGGGTTCACTTTTAAAGCAGTTGGCAATTGCAAACAAAAGCATTGGCGGTGGTGTTATTGTTGTACTTGCAGAAAGGGACAAGGAAGAAATGGAGATGGATATAGCAAAGCTTGAGTTTGACTTGATGGGAACATCAATTATCTGTAGAAGTGGTAGTCCGCTTATACTAGCAGACTTAAAAAAGGTATTTTAGCGCTACCAGTTCCTGGGCCAATGCCAGCATTAATCTACTCTTGCTTGTTTGTTCCTAATTCTTTTTTTTTCCACCTAGTGTATATCTCAAGGCATTATAGTTTTTCTCAGGGTCGAATTCTATTCATGATTCCGTTCCTCTTGGTTAAGTTCTATAGTGATTCTTCATGTTCTACTCTTGCAGGTATCTGTCTCCAAAGCACGTGCAATCATTGTATTGGCATCTGATGAGAATGCTGACCAGGTTATTAGTTTTAGTTCCAAACACCCCTCACTACAGTTCATGTTTGGCAAACGCTTTAATGCTTATTATTTGAACAGAGTGATGCACGGGCTCTGCGGGTTGTGCTTAGTTTGACTGGAGTGAAGGAGGGCTTAAGGGGTCATGTTGTTGTAGAAATGAGTGATCTCGACAATGAGCCCTTGGTGAAGCTAGTTGGAGGTGAATTCATAGAAACAGTTGTTGCACATGACGTCATTGGAAGACTGATGATACAGTGTGCTCTTCAGCCTGGCCTTGCACAGGTCAGATCCTGTAACTTGTGATCATGTTAAAAAGTGAATGAGGGATTTCTTTATTCCAACTTTTACTCTCTCTTTTCATGGATAATAACTTGAAATGCTGACATTTCTTGTTTAGGCATGGTGACAATGTTAACAGCCGTTTCTGTCATTTTTCATTTGTTGGGTGTAACTGAATGTTGTCCACATATCGCAGATATGGGAAGACATTTTAGGGTTTGAAAATGCAGAATTCTATATAAAGAGATGGCCTGAACTAGATGGCTGTTGTTATGAAGATGTTATGATCTCTTTCCCTGATGCAATTCCTTGTGGAGTAAAGGTTCATGCAGATGGTGGAAAAATTAAAATAAATCCAGATGATAGATATGTTCTTCAAGAAGGTGATGAAATCCTTGTCATAGCTGAGGATGATGATACATATGCTCCAGGTCCCATACCAAAGGTCATCCCATCTTCTCTGACCATATGATGTGTTGGATGGCTTCTCTGAATTGCTACCAGGCCTGTTTGCCTCTTCAATGTTGGCAGATCTCATATGTGAACTGTATCATCTGCAGATCCGGAGAGGTGTATCTCCTAGAATGACCGATCCTCCAAAATTTCCAGAGAAGATTCTGTTCTGTGGTTGGCGACGTGACATTGATGATATGATTATGGTATTCCTTCTTGCTTCCTACATCTTTTTTGTACAAGTGGCTTAAAATTAAATATGTTTCCAAAGCAAGGGTTGCTGCTAGAAAGGATTACTTTACTCTTGATGTGCACTCTTTAATCGGTAGAAGAATGTTTTAGTAAGTAATAGAAGAAGTATTTCCATCAACTCATTAGGATAATACCAGTAACGAGGAATTGATCCCTTGACCCTTTAATTATTCCGTTTCTGTAAAATTTGTCTCCCAATCTTATTTGTAGGTTCTAGAGGCACTTTTGTCTCAGGGATCAGAGCTATGGATGTTCAACGAGGTCCTGGAAAAGGACAGGGAGAAAAAGTTGACAGAGGGTGGGCTGGATATTTCTGGATTGGTAAACTTAAAACTAGTCCACCGCGAAGGAAATGCTGTTATACGTCGCCATCTGGAGAATTTGCCACTAGAGACATTTGATTCTGTAAGTATGATTTTGATACTCTTATATCCATGCCTCAACACCACATGCTCACCATGCTTAGTAAATGATTCCAGATTTTAATGTTCAAGTCACGAGCAACTGTCCAATATTGTTCTAGGTTCCAATGTGAAGGCCTTTACTAACTCTAAGAGAACAGATTTTAATTCTTGCAGATGAATCACTGGAAGACTCTATTGTTCATTCTGATTCACGATCTTTGGCTACTCTTCTCCTCATCAGAGATATACAGGTAATTCCTATCTTGCTCCCACCTTGAGCATTCATCATTAGGTTTCATATGATTCTTGTTTCATTGGCAAATTTTTGGCCTTATTCTCTTACAGCTGCCCCACCTTGCCTGTACTACCCTTTTTACCTTTTGCTTTTTTACATTCCCGTCTTTTTTAAGATGTTCTCTTTAGCCACAATTTTGGTTTATCTCGAGGATCAGAATCACATAATCTGAAATGACATAATGTGATCTGATATTGCTCCTCTAGCTTGCCCCTGTTCTGTCCAAGTCTATTTCCACTTAGCATGTTCCAGTAATTAATGTAAATTTTAAATTCTATAGATGTTGAAAATTGTATTTGTGATGCTGCAGTCGAAGCGATTACCTAACAAAGACAACAAGTCATCATCTCCTTTGAGCCACTCTGGATTTTCTCAGAGTTTGTGGATTCGGGAAATGCAGCAAGCTTCGAATAAGTCGATAATTATAAGCGAGATATTGGATTCTAGAACTAGAAATCTTGTATCTGTAACGAGGATCAGTGATTATGTACTATCAAATGAGCTGGTGAGCATGGCACTAGCCATGGTCGCAGAAGACAAACAAATCAATCGTGTGCTAGAAGAACTTTTTGCAGAAGAGGTACTCTTCAACATCACTCTGGCATTTCTTGTTCCTTGTCTTTGCCTTAAAAGAGAAATCAGGACCTCGGTTCTTCTCTTTCCTTTTTTCTTCCCCATTGCTAGCTCATCATGATATGGGATATCCAATGCTCGAAGCTATCTTACACCATTACAAAATAGGCATTATAATAAAACAAAAACTTGTGGGTACATCTGGATGCACGGTGCATTCACTGTGATTAAATTCGAGTAGGGTTCTACCGATTACAGTTTGTTAATCACACCTTGCATCTGAATGCATCGCAGTTTGCCTCAATAATAATACCTGAAAATTTTGTTTCTATGGTGATTCTATAATTCATTTATCATCAACTTATTATACAAATAGTCATTAGCATTACCCTGTGCCTGCCAGTCTTCTAGAACCTACAATAACAGAATTTCTTTATTTGATTTGATTTGATTTGATTTGATTTGATTTGATTTACATTAAGTTGAGATTCCAAATCTACTGTAAAGCACCTACATTTTTGGGGGTAGTTTTTGGATAGCAATTCTAATAACTGTGTCTATAATATGCAGGGAAATGAGATGTGCATAAAGCCTGCAGAATTCTATCTTTACGACCAGGAAGAACTATGTTTCTATGAAATCATGATAAGGGGTCGTCAGCGACAAGAAATTATAATCGGATATCGACTTGCAACGGAGGAGCAAGCAGTAATCAACCCTGCAAATAAGTCAACACCATGTAAATGGTCTATAGATGATGTTTTTGTAGTCATTTCCAAAGGGGGTTGACAACTATAAACACATTTCACATATGTCATTCTTGATCCCACCCTAATTCATAAATTAAAATTACATTTGGAGAAAATGTCAAAAGCAGAGAATGCTGGATATGATAATCCTTTCTGAAGAGAAGCTATGAATATCGTGCAAACTACAAAGAAAAAAGATGAGATGTTAATAACTAAAATTCAGGTATAATGTTCAGTGACGGAGAATTAGATCTAGCATCGAAACAATTGGATAGATAGGAATAGGATGAAGGTTCTAGCCTTGCACAGTAATCGAACTGTAGGCATAGATGAACCCAACCCAAACCAACAATTTCTTTGGTGAATAAATCAACCATAATTGGTCAATACATTTAGATGTCATTCGACTAATAGATTATTCATTTATAATTAAGTTATGAGATATTTTAGTTGGAAGGGGTTGATTATGACTCATATCACATGATTATCCATTTAGGATTAAGTCGTGAGATTCAATCGCATGAACTAGACAGGAGCGAGGGAGACGCTTATTTTTTGCGCTCATTTTGGAATACTCTTATCTACATTTATTCTTTTACTTACTTTGCATTCTCTCTATTTTAACTATTTTATATATATGTGTATCGTTTTTCTAAAACTAGTACAAAAAAGAAGCATCTCACTTATGTTGGGGTTGAAGATGTACATATTTAATCATAGGATATAATCTTTTAAACCGGCCCCTTTATAAAATTAAATTAAATGACTCATTTTTAGAAACCATGAATATTTTTCTTAAATAAGTATAATCATCATGCCTAAAATACTCTCTACTAGCGGATTTCTCATATGATAGACTTATCATCCACGTATATATGTTTATCATTATCAGAAGCAAGCAACTTACAAACAAGGGAAAAAACTGAAGTAGATGTTAGATCTTTAATTTCGGGTTAAACGTAGATAAAACTTATGCAGCCCGACTCTAGTTGGAAATGTAGGAAACTGCAGGAATGGGCAAAGAAGACAAACCTGGAAATCGGTTATATAAATGGCTATTTCTAAATATTCCCGCTCAAATAAACAATAAATATGAGAGATCTTCAGCTACAAACACCACAGAGAGATCAACATTCTGCAAATCGACGCCTGAGAACGGTTTCGGATCTCAATGGTAATCTACGTAAGGTGAGTAAGATATAGATAGGAGAAACGCTAAGAGCTCCGTGTGTTCGTGCAGCGATCATAATCAGGCTTTCTAATTAAGCTTTACATTTGCTGTTAGACTGCGAAAAAGAGCTTGAATCCCGTGTTAAAAGCTCAATCCGAAGATGATTCTGCTATTTTGGAGTCGCCAAAGGAGTTTTCTGAGACTGCGAAGCTGAGCTCGAATCCTGTGTTAAAATCTATATCCGAAGATGATTCTGCTGTTTTGGAGTCACCGAAGGAGTTTTCCGAGGCTTCAAATGATAGTCCCCTTACTGAATCTGCTGAGGTAGTTTTTATTCGATTTTTTTCGGATTGAAATTGCATCTGGTTTGTGATTTATTTCGTATGTTTAAGCCATGGAGATTTCTTAGGCTTTCCGTGTTTACTAGGTTAAATTTAATTCATCTGTTCGCAGCCGGAAATTGTTCATAAATGCGCAGCAAACCTGTGATAATGTGTTAACTATTTGCTTTAAGAATTTTTTTATTTGCGAGAATTCTGTTACCTGTGTTGATGTTGTTGCGTATATAACAAGTTCGTGTAGTTATTTTAGTGAATTCAATACAACTAGTCACTGTCAGTGTTCGTGATGATTTAAGACTTCTGCTGGATGTTAGACAAAATTAGTTGCAATTGTAGCAGGAAAATTTCATAAACGCGCAGTGAAAATATTATAATTTGTTATCTCTTTGCTGTGAGATTTTTTCACTGTGTCACTGAGAATTTGTGGAAGCTCTAACTCACCATTTAATTTTTAATCTCAGAAGTTTTTAGAGCTGCATTGATGTTTTTGCTGCAAAGTACAAGTTTTTTATATGCATATATCAAATACGTCTTGTGAATCAGCTGTGGAGTAAGCTAGCAATGTTTTGATGAATGCAATACTATTCAAGTTTGATAATTTACTGGTAAAATAATTTGAGATTCCTGCTGCATGGTGGACAAATTCCTTTGCAATAGTAGGAGGAAAGCTTCATAAAAGCACACTGAACTTGTGATGATTTTGTTCTGTTTGCTACTTTGCTTTGAGATTTTTGCGAGTACGGTCAAGATTGCGGAAGCAGTAACTCACTATTTACTTGTTAATCTCTGAGGTTTTTAAACCTGCATTGATGTTGTTGCTGCATATAACAAGTTCGTATAGTGAAACATTCAGTAGGATGCTTGCAATGGTTTGATAAATTTAATATTACAAGTGTTTGATGTTCCACTGTTAAAAGTTTAATTTTGTGCTAGGTTTTTTAACATGTAACTCAATGTTCTTGCTGCTTATAACAAGTGTGTCTAGTGAAACATCAAGAAGGATGCTTGCTTTCAGGACTTTCCAAAATAAGAATGTTGATGAAATTCAATAATAAGTGTTTGATGGTTAACTGGTAAAATAGTTAGATTTTGTGCTGGTTTTATAAACAAGGGTCTATTTTGCAGCTCGTGATAAGCTATGCTCAGGTGCTTGATTTCCTGTTAAATAACTATGTTTCATTGTCTCAATTTTTCAGAACTTTCTGGCTTCAGTTCATCCGGCAGAACCACAATCATCAGAATCAGTTGATGTCTCAGATCTGACTTCAACGCTATCATCCTCCTCCTCCGTGGCTCCTACTCCTTGCAAGCACGTCACCACTGAAACGGTCAGCACCAAGAAACCTGAAGTGGATACTCTCAAGATGGAAGGACCAGCTGAGGCAGAGCTGGTGATAAAACATCTCAGAGAAGCTAGAATTGAAGTCTTGAAATCAAAAGACATCGGCCCTGCAAAGAGTATCGTGGAGGCTCTCATAAGAATCACAATCGAAGAAGTTCATGGTGGTGTTCATGAAGAGGATGAATGGCTTGATAAACTCATCTCAAGTAAGTTCACTCCGGCTTTCTTGATCTGTATGTTGGTGTTGTGCTCTGTGTTGATGGTGGGGTTCATCAATTGGATTTGGAATGGTTCCTTCACTGGCCCAACACCAACATAATGAGCTAATCTTGTGACTATGTGCATAAGAGACTGGAATAAACAAATGTGAGTAGAAATCCATCTATTTCTTATGCATAAGCATGAAATGAAAAGCTCTGCTAAACTGCAAATGTTACAAGCTGTCTAAACTGAAACTCGTTTAGCTATATGTGGTTTAATATACTCATGTATCCACCAACTGTTTTGTCTTAATGTTGATTTAGCCACATTTTTGCTCTCTTGCTTTATTCATTTGGTTTCTAATGCTCTAAAAGTTGGATTTGGGGTGGGGTGGGCTAGTGTGTCTGGTGGAATAGTATGATATTATTATTGTTTTACATGTGGAATTCGCTCGTAGACAGTGGCAAACACAAGGGGAGATAGTGGACGCACTAGTAGCCCCAACCAAATACTAGTATAAATGGTATATGTATTTTTTGAATTTTTAGTTTCCTTTAGCACCTTTCGTGATAGGAATGTTTTTATTTTAGCTCCCCTCAAAACATTTTTCTGCATCCACCGTTACTACAAATGATCTTATTATGTGTTTTTGAAAAGTGATTTGATGCCTATTTATGAACCAGTGTGAGGAAGTTGTGTCAAATTTAATATTTTCCTGAGGTATGGAACCTAATTTTCATGTTGATGTTCATAAATCATAATCATGTTTGTTCAAGCCAAATAATCTCCCATATACAGAGAGACATTCTATCAAAATAATACTCCCACTTAATCATCTGAGTCGAGCATTTTCTAAAAAAGCAGATCATATGGTGTGAGTTGTGTGACTGTGCATCTGCATAGCATAATATAGAGTAGGACAAAGAAACTGGATCTTTCTGCAAGTTGTAATTTCCAGATCACTAATAATATATACTATACACCTTTATCACTTTTTTACCCCTAATTTTATCACCACTAGATCTCTATCAAGTATCATATGCAAGCTAATTTTCTTTATTACCATCTAGATTTTCATTTTCAGCGCTCTGATATTCACCACAAGAGCCTTCCTCTAATGCGAGCTAACTAACCTTCTTCAAAGTTATTGCTCGAAATAAAACAGCATATTTAAACAACAAAACTTATCAGAATACAAATCAATTGCATATCGCAAGAAATCCGCAATACAGCAGAACATGGCTACACTGAAAAATTGGTAGTAAGTTCAGAGGGTGGGAATGTACGATTGATAATACAAATAAAAATAAAGGTACTTAATGGTTCCTCATCAGATAATACAATAAAAATTTGAGTTTTTATACTTCAATTTGATTAGATTTACATCCGTCAGTGCGAAAAAATCCAATAGAATAATATTACAGGAGGCAATCAAAAACTCCCACATCCTGAATGTTGATCATCAACGTCTGATGCAAATTTTCAACAGCCTAACATTGGGCAGATGAGACTGACCCTCGCGAACATTCAGTAAAACCTTCAAAAGCGAGCAAATATATATCAGATTATGCTCTTAAATACATATGAGCAAATCATAAAAAGAATAGAGAAGAATGGACCTATAACGATCCTGAATTTTCAGACGTGATTACTCAGTCACTTTATCTTCTTCGAGGAACAAGTGAATTATAGATCGCATGAGTTGATTATTGGTTATTCCAGAGCTCTGCAAGGCCATAAAAGATAATTCAAATCATAGTCAGCAAAATGAGTACTTGATTGCTTTGGGCATGGTTTGTTAAAGTCAATTAATCCACAAATCCACTCATGCAGATAATTTTCAGTTACATGTGGATGAAGGAGTTTTCAAACAACCTGTCTAGGGAGTTTTCTTTTTTACCAGGTCAAATAAATCTTTGCATTAAAGCATCCATCCACAGATCTTGGAATTTAGATTGCCTTCCTTAAATTTCTTAACTTTCTGCTGTTAAAAGAAAACTTGTACTGTACTTGAGAATAAAGACTAATTATATAATGGTAACCTGTTTTTTGTTTCCCTCCAGCCACAGTTTCAAGCAGTAGCTAGAAAATTATCTGCGTGAAAGCCTAAATACAACTGGTGACTCTCAAAACCCTTTTAAGTAGCCCTGAAGTACTACTACTATACTCTTAGCTTTTATATTTCTTTCTCACACATCCATGTTGATATCATACCTGTGGCTTGTTAATCAGCTCCTTTAGAATGGAATGAAGTGTACTTCGAAGTTCCTTAAAGAGGACAGCAGTTTGTGCTGGTGCTGACATTTGCAGCCAATTATCAACAGTGATTAATCCAGTCTGAAATTCAAGAGATAGAACCATTATAAGATTAGACGATCCCACACTTCTTATGGAGGGCAAGGCAATAGATTATGCACACATTAGAAATTTGTTAAGGTATGAGACATACTTGATGTTGAACATTTATTGATCCACCAAACAACAAAATAGAGTAGGGTGAAACAATAGTTGTGTCTCGAAGGAACACTTTAGTTGTCTCAACCTGCAATTGTACAAACAAGAGTTCGAGATAAAGATGTCACAAGTATGACAGAACAAGTAAAGAGGTAAGTAATGACTATGTAAACCAGCATAAGTAGTATATATCGTGTGTTGGTCTAAATTCTAATTAACTTCGAACTAACATGATGACACTGCTCAAATTAATGAAAGGTTGAAAAGCTTCTTCATATGTGCAATAGAAAGCACCATGGCCATTTGTACTTAGTATCTAGTATCTACTCATATTTTGACACAAATAAGTAATCCGGAAGTACAGAAAACGGCAGGCTTCAGGATGCTTTTAAGGGCATCATCAACAGATATTGTCAACGACTAGGCAATGAAAATCCGGCATGTTATGTTTACTCTTAATTTCTCATAAGATTCCTCTTCCACATTTTATATTTTTCTTATGATCGCAGACCTTGTTTCAGTCTTGAATCACCATGTTGATTTTGCAAATCAAAAGTTCACAATAAAGGGGCCAAAGTATCTTGCAACGCCAATTCTTTTGACAAAGTTCATCTTGTGAAAACAATGATCCATATCAATATATCCTGGACTCACATGATAGAATTTATCCTATTCCCCAGGTTTGTTATGTTGCACTTAATAATCATATCCTTGATAGTAGGTCTAATAACATAAAACAATTTACAAGGAAGTGCTCTTACCTTTTCAAGAAAGACCAGAAAGGGATACTGAAATTTTTTTTGGCTACTGTTAATAGAAGAAGGATGTATACGAACTTCTCTTTTTCCATCAAACCACACGGATCGATTACCAGTATTTCCTACTTCAATCATAGCAACATTCGGATAGAGGCCTGCACATAGTACTGCCTGCACGTGTATATGGAGGATAACTAACTATAGGAAAACACATTAATAAACAGTCCTCAGTCAAACATAAGAATGCAGACCCACAGATAGTGATAGATGCTTCCCAACAACTCAAAATGATGAACAAGGAAAATAGTGTCAGTAGCAAGGGATGTGATTGAATTTCAGTAGATATACGTGTTAATGCCAAACTACCAAAAAACTGACAAAAGTTTCTGTCCAAGCAAAATTAGTCGTAGTAATTGAAATGAGAACAATTTTCAGGTTTATGTCCAAGTAAAATTAGTCGCAAGTAATCAAATCACTTTAATTAATCCTCTTTTGTCACTACGCATGGCTGATGCATATCATCTTTATCATTGGATTAGGTTTCGGTCATGTAAGCTTCCCATATTTATCATCCGGATTAGCTACACCAAACAATGTCATTTATATGTCGTTTAGGCCACCAAGGATAGCTCCAGCGAGTCGAATTGCGAACTAAATTTCTCGGCACTGAAAATCGTCATTGTGATAAATTTGATAGCATTTTGTATTTATCAAATAGGAAATTGTCAATATTGATTTATTGGGACAGGAATATTTGGCCAGTAAAGTCTTAAGTAAAAAATGGGTTTTTCAGAACTTCATAAAAAACAAGAAAGATGACAATACAAGAACAAGACAGACATAACACACAACAATCAATATTCTAAGAAGATAGGAGAGTCAGCTGCATGTATACAATATATTGCACATGATATGCTAAAGTTGATGAGGATGCATGGTCTTACCCGAACTAGTGTCAGTTGATCTGAGTACTGATTAAAGGGTTGAGACAAATCTGAAAGCCAGTTCTCAAGCTTTTCTTTCTTTTTCCAGCCAACCTGTTTCAGAATCTTCTGCCTTAGAAAAATGCTTCAGGTTTTACACACATATATGTAATATTCTATTGGGCATGCCAATTCAATCTTTCCAAAACTCATAAAAAGCAGCTAATTTAATATATATTATGTTGAAATATAGATAGAGAAGTTGACTACTAATTATTTTGCTCCTACAGCTGCCAGCCCACCTATAGAAAGAATTAAGGTCAGCTCTTAACAAAACCTTTTATATGTAGCTAGAAAAATAATAATACTCACCAAAAAGCATGATTAGCTTCGAGGAGAAAATTACTGAAACTCAACCACAATCAGTGTGGTATGTGTTCTCATTTTATTAGCATTATGTATGAAGTGACAAGAGGGAATACAAAGAAACAATATAACCACTTGTTTTTTACTTCTTGAAAATACCTTGTCTAGCGCATCTCAGCAGAAAACTTTGGGTGTCCGACTCTTTCTAACATTAATATAGAAAAATGAAGATGATACCACAGAAAACTATCTTTGAAATAGGATGTAGTTTTATTTTAGATACTTTGTTCTTGGAAGATATTCTGTTGATTTAAGCCATCCCAGCCTATTTCCTATTGAAACACCTTTATTACTCAAACACCCACTCACCTTTACACCATAAAGCAACATTCCTAAGAACCCACCCATGCCCAAATAAAATAGGCCAATATAAATGGGAAAGATGAAGTAAAACTTATAGTGTGTATCTATAACATAAATCACTTGGAAACAACAATCAGGAAGAAATCCTATATATCTAATACGGAAGGGAGATGCATACAATATATCAGAAACTGGTAGCTCTAACTCATAAAGATTGTGTTAAAAAAGTAGACATACCTGTGGCATATTTATAAGTCCAATGTCATGAAGCAAATTACCAAATTGAATTCTCATGTCCCTACAAAGATAGCAATAATAATCATTATACACTGTATAATCTTAATTTACTTCCCTTTATAAAGAGAAAAATGTTCATCTTAAGTGGCACTTAAAATCAACAACACTTGAATGTGATGTTTCCAGTTAATCAGCAAAACTTGAATGTGATGCTCCCTGTTAATATTTCCATGAAATTTCCGGTAAACTACATCCTTCTAAGATGAAATCAATGGGCACAGAAGAGATATGCTGTATACCTTATCATGTACATGACAGAGCTACTTATGAAATGGGTAGCACAAAATTTCTGGGCTGCTTTAACTCCATGCTACAAAAACAGAGAGCTTATTACTGTGAAAGAGCATTGTGAAAGAGCATATAATTCATACCCAGTAGTCAACTAATTGATATAGATACACACTATAATTTAATAACCATTTATATCCTCCATAAAGGTCACATGAGTATTTTGCAGATCATGCCCGTTAAATTTGTTGGATTTCAAATTAATCCTGAATCCAAATAAAGTCCATAAATTCTCTATTTTAGATTCCACATCAGTGCATTATTGTACTATGGCATGCTCAACAAATGATTAATTTATTGTAAAGGGTACAAATTTAATTTAAACAAGACGATGGAATAGAACAGTTAACAAATGGCGTGGTTTGATATACTACTTAGATTGAAGTAACGTTGACTAATAAATATAATTGATCATAATCAACTACGAAATAAATTATTTCTTTCAAAGTCCTCCGTAATAGAATTAAATAGGATCACTTTTTAAATCAAAATGCTTTGAATTAACAAAAGAAGTTTATCACTGCTAGGTTGGTTGTGTCAAAGTCTTTTGTTTCTTTTTCTGTTTTCAAACCACTCAAACAACTTTTACACACAACAAATAATGTCAGACTAATTGAGTTAGCAATACAGAATCAAGGTGTTTCTTCGATGATCGTCCAAATAATATGCATACACATAAAATATGCACATGCACCAAAACTATGTATAGCCTCCTTTCCTCTTTTGTTTGTGTTTCACCTTTCCATGTTGCTTATTGAATAAGCCAAACATGTAATTCACAATTTCTTATCATCCTTTTAAACAAATGACATCCACCTTTAACTGTCTAAAAATCGCATCTTCCCAGAGATACTGGCTCATCTTAACATTTTACAACCATGAAATCCTAATGATAGGGTAAAAGTTTGCTTTTTCCTTGTAAAAAACAAACACCAAAAACAGATATTTTTAGCGCTAAAACTATCTGTGGATAATGTAGGTTTTCGCTAGGCATCTTAGGCCTACATAGTCACTTTCTGCTACACACTAATTGCTGCAGTTCCTAGAGGATAAACAAAATGAAAAGGCAAGTACTTCACAATCTTGAGGAGGTCAAACAATGTAATTATTGCTTTACATCTCCAGTATTTGCTATAAAATTTGCCTCATGGAATAGATAAAAAACAAGAGGATAAACACGTAAAAAGCTCAACATTGAGTTCTAGATAGGCTCACCACACTCAGAATTTTATCCCATTTTTTATAAGCAACCATCATTAAAAGATGATCAGATTGCCTGACGAATGTATCAACTCCACCACCACTCTGATCAGCCAACAATGCCAACTTTGCACGTTCAACATTTTCCCTCTGCAAAGTGTGATATATATATATATATGATTATTGGAAATTCAATAAAATCAAAGATAAAATTTATTGCTTTGTTCTAAACCTCATCTTTTGGATACACAAATGGTGACTTATAGCTCAAAAATGCTGAAATGGTGAGGATAGGTGACAAACATCCAAATATTCCACCATATAAGATCATCTGCAAGTTAAGAAAAAAATTAGCATTGACAAAGGATGTGATCAGAAAATCTCTTCAGTACAAACTAAACTACTGAAGCCAATAGTAATCAATAGCCCCTTAAGGACAATTTTAGCTCAAAATAACAGTGAAGATGACTCAATATGTGATTGCTACATGAAAGTGGATAACAGTATTCACATGTTTTTAAACTTGTGGCTACAAATTATTTTTGTCGAAGCAAAATGGTTATTTATCACAATTGCCTGTAAGAAAATCTGACACAACAAAATCTTAAAATTCCACAAGCACTACAAAAGCGTCATTGATATGCGAAGCTTACCTTTCCAATCAATACATCAACTGGGAGTCTAGCAAGATGATGACCGAGAGGAGTCAACTGTTCATCTCCTTCAACGGCACCAACCTATAGAAAACATTCCATGAAAAAAATATTTGCACAAACAAGTGAGTATTCTGATTACATGAATTACTTTGGATTACACAACTGTCAACAATTAAAATAAAAAAAAATACTCTTTTCCAAATAGTTTGAATCCGACAAAGCTATTAAAACATCAATGGTGTTTGTATCATTCAACAAGAAGAGTACATGAAATTCTACTCCAATGTAAGAACCCTAAATGAAGTGCAGTATACAAATAAAATCTAAACTAAGAAGTCATTATCATTAACCATAATTATTTATTCACGTTTCTATCTTGAGGAAGTTAACCATATAGTCAGATGCCTTTGCACATATAGCCAGTGAACGCCTTTAACTTCTAATGCAGTACCCAAGTAGAACAAGAAATCCTAGCAGGCTCAGTTTAGCAAAAAACTAAAATCCCACCTCATAGAGCAAGGAAACTGCCGATGCAATTGCTTCTTCCTTCGGAGGTTCCAGAGCCTAAAAAACTCAAACATAGATATTATGAGCAAGTGCACGCAAGTCGCAAGGATTTTAAAATCAGAAAAAGATCATAATCCAATAAAAGAACTTGCCATGGACAAAAATTGCTTTATGGAACCGAGAGAAAGCAATTTTACTTGCAGACATAACTCTGTCAGTGGCATTCTCAGCATCTCAGGGATCTATACAGATCAAGACATTTCTAGCATCAGAAATTAAGTACAGTCAAATCAACATGAGGCATGTGACTCTTATAACCTCATCATTTCTCTAATTATCCTTACTAGTTGAGAAAGCATAGAGCACCTGATATGACCGCATTAGTTTTTCATATCTGTGCCTGGTATACAAACAAAAGCAATTTCCAGGCTTCACACGACCAGCTCTTCCTCGCCGTTGCCTAGCATTTGCTTGAGATATCCAATCTTCCACCATGCTTGATAGTTTCTATATGCATCAATTATAACACATTGGTTGATGTTAATAGATTGCATGGCAGGGTGTAAACATACTTGAAGAAATAATTTTCAATCACTATGATCAAATAGGAGCAGAATGACCAGTGTAGCCACAAGAAGGTGATGTAGTCTCAAGTAAAAGAATGAGCATTTCAAAGTCATAAAATCATTTTTTGCAAGTTGATTGGTAAATGTTCTTCATTTTTCACCTTTTTACATGAAATGATCACACTGCCATAACAATCAGAATCCAAAATCATCCACCTTACTCTAATTGTAATACAAGTTCAAGCAAATGAGTACCAACCTTATTTGGATTATAACGATTCTCCTTATGCTTTCCACAGTCTACCACATACACAATGTCATCTATAGTTATGCTTGTTTCTGCAATATTTGTGGCAATAATAACCTGAAACACGTAAAATCCCATTCATTGTAACAACAAATATCAACCCCTTTTTCCTGTGAAAATATCAACCAACAAATAAAGAAAGTGGAAAGTACAAAATCACATTCATCTATTAGTTATAGTGAGTGATGTCGTATCAATTGTGATTAGTTGGGCATCGCTTGTTTTCCATGGAACTTTGATACATCAGCTTTGTGCTGGGACAGACTATCACAGAGGCTACTTCCCCTTCAGTTGAGTTCAACAGAGCAGATTCAAATCTGAAAACCTTGACTCCAACAGATTTCATGTTCTCATTAGGGTTTAATTTGTGAGTGTGAGCTTAAAGAAGATAAAGATAGACAGGCCACATGACATAACCCCGTATAGTTGAGGTTTTCAATCTGCCCCTTTCTCTTGTACAGTTATTTTGTTGATCTTTTTATCTGTATCAGGACACATTATTCACCACATAACAACTATGTCAACTTCAAAGCTAAAGCATTAATAGCTACCCAAACACTTATTTTCTTATTGATTTAATGGTGCCACAGGCTAGACACAAGAGTTGAGCATATATTCAAAAACCCTAAACAAAGACATAATAATATTCAATAAAACCTAGCCAATCTATTATTCAAATCATGAAAATTTGATCCTTGATTCTTAGGAATATTATCATAGATCTGTACTTCATTTGGGAATATTATCATAGATCTGTAGTTCATTTGATCCTTGGTTCTTAGGAATAAGGTTTTAAAAGTTGTAGACGGTATATCATACAAATTTTGGGATGTAACTGAGAACGAATTCATACAATGTGTAAACACAGGTGTTAATCTTTATGAACTTCAAGGAAATAATATATGGAAAGAACATGAAAGACAAGAAAATGTATCAAACAATACCCCAAAACACGAGATGCATGTTCTATTGAATTGAAGTAATTATGCCAGCTCACGGAAGTAAGAACCACAATGAAAAATTACCTTTCGCATGTTATCAGGAGGGTTTGAAAACACCTTCCTTTGATCCTCAGATGCTATAGATGAATGCAATGGAAGAAGCCATTCAGATGAAAGTCCTCGAAATCGGTGAGAAGCGGCAAGTCTATCTTGTAGCATATTTATTTCAGCAACACCCTATCATAAGGCAAAAGAGAATATGAACTAACAAACATGCCAGAGAGGCAGGTGACCAGCTCACACAACAGAATCTGCAGAAGTATATAATGCCCTACCGGTAAAAAGATTAGTATGGCCCCTTCGGAATAGGTTTCATCAATATGGCATACCAGATCCTCCAGTAGATCATAATCAATAGTATCTTCATTTAATCTTTTCTGCATTAAGATAATAGATATTAACTGTGGTAATGACTCGTGAAATGCAGCCCTCTCGAAATGACCTATACATACCAAATTTCGGCGGGTCTGCTCGCTGTAGTTTAGATAGTTGCTTCCTATGTAATACGGATTAATAAGTTCCTCAGAAAGTAAGGACTCGTCGCCCCAACCAGATAAAACAAGATTTTTCTTTCCTCTACTCTCACCAACAGGAGCACCCTGCAAGAATGAGACAGTGGTTAGCATAGTGTCTGTAGCTGATGCCCATAAATAGTGACATGCCAATAACCACGTGAACAAACAATAAAATTACAAATACCACCACTATAAATAACTCATACTAGAATGTCTTCTTTATATGAATAATGAACTCTATGTAAGTTACCAAGACACAAACAAGAAGTCCAGGTAAAAGCAAGAATTAATTAGATGAAAACAGATAGCATTCTCCTTTGGAGTTTTTCCTTGACTTGGAGACTCAAAAGAAACCTAGTGCCTTGCAACAAAGAGAGATCTGTACCTTCTACAAATACAAGTTTGCACTGTGGAGTGATCCTTCAATATTATTTTTTCATTTATAAGTCCAAACACGAATTTAACCAGACTGTTAGACAGGGCATCAAAAACTTAAAAGTTCGATCTCCCAAAGTTTTTCTATCATTTTATATCCCTGATTAGATATTCAGGAAAATCTGATCTTCAATTTCTTAAGAGTGATGGAAGTTTTGCAGTAAGTACTCGTAGCAATTACTCCATGCTGTTGGGCTGTATGCACATATAACTACTGAACACATACCTTCCATGACCCAGATATTGCATTATCAATGGACGCAGGTGAGTCTGAAGCAAGGCGGTAGTTCAAAATCTCATATATATCCTCAAGAAACTGGGTAGATACAGGGTGAGTTCTTCCTCTAGCAGTAACCACAGGACAGTTACCAAAGTAATGAGAAAACAAGTGTGAATCAACTGTTGCCGACCTACAGGACAATAGCAAACCACCATTAAGCAGCATCAACACACAAAACAAGCTGTCAGTCTGTCACAAAAAAAGGGTTGAGTACATACATAAGAATAATCTTCAACTTCGATTTTCCCCAGGTGTTTTGCTGCTTCTCAATCAGATTTTTCAAAATAATGAGCAGAAAATCCCCCTGTTACACATTAAATCTGAGAGTTAGCCCAGTTAGATAACCTTTCTCACTCACTAAGAAAGATCATAATAAGCAATTGCGGCAAAATATTATGCATGTGCTTAACTTACAAATAAGGTAGGTAGATCTGATCAATACACCATAGAAGATGAAGAGGATCAAACAACAATTTTTTATGAGTTCTAAAGAATGAACGCTAAGATCTCTATCTAAATGTGTCTTATCTGAATAAATTTTATTAGAAAAATAAATATTTGGTGAACGTGGTAGAATCCACTGTCTTTGAAGCTCATTTAGTACTCTGCAGAAGTTTGAGAGAAAAGGGACAAGGAAGATACACATGGTTAAGATCTGCATACTTTTTCCTGCATAAACACCACTTTGGGGACAGAATATTGTGTGGAAAGAGTATTTGTAGTTCATCTAGTTCTATCTACGCATGTGAACAACCAAAAAATAGATAAGTCTCATACAAATTTGGTCGAAGGGATGACACACTGAAGTTACTCAAAGGGTATATATCAAATAGAACTGAGTAAAAATAAAGCATGCCTTTTCTCACATGTATTAATTGCAATCAATAATGAAGAGTGGGTCTGTGAGTAGCAATGATTTAAGGACATTTGTCGCACAATACCTGAAGGACAGGCAATAACAAAAAAAACATATTTAACTAACCAGGATAGACCGCTCATGAACTTCATCGACTATGACATGGCTAATATCAGCTAAGTCTTTGTTACCCTGCCAATAAAGAACAGTATAAGAAAGAAAAAAAAGGAAGAGGAAGATCTGATACGTAAATGCCAAAAAAATTTATTGAGCCCATATAACTAGATGGATACCATATCATCTCAACACTGATTAATAACAAATGGGGAAAGATATATTTCTCTTGAAATGTTTTAATATCCAACTTGCAAGAAAAAACAATGTACCTACTGCATAGTAAAAATTGTAAAACCTACCGATATCATCCGCAGGAGAATGCCAGTTGTACAAAAGAGAAGCCTTGTTCTTTCATTCCTGAAGTAGTCAACCATATAAGAGAAAGTGCAGAGTTTATCAAACATATTCAACAAGATGATAATATGAGAAAATGAGGGGTTTTTCTTTTTTTGTTCTAAACTAGAACTTAGATTCCGTGTTTGTTCTAGACTTTTTTTTTGTTCCGGGTTTGGGAGAGACGCATGACCCTCATGCGTCTCCTTTTAATGAGACGCATGAGGATTATGCGTCTTTCATAGAGACGCATGAGGGACATGCGTCTCTCATTTTTTTCAATTTTTTTTGAACGACGCATGACCGTCATGCGTCTTAGGGAGAGACGCATGAGGGTCATGCGTCTCTAATTCATACACTGCAGTAGCATTATTATTCATGCTAGTGTGAAAAGTGGAGCTAGTGTGAAAAGTGGAAAAGTGGAAATAGCAGCGTGAAAAGTGGGAAAAGTGGCGTGAAAAGTGGGAAAGTGAGAAAGTGGAAAAGTAGGCTAGTAGCATTATTAATACATAGATGAAGCTGTTTTCCTTGGTTGGACTCCCATCGTTCAGCACTGCCATCACAAAATCGTGCGTAATGAGTATATGTAATATCTCCACCAACAACACAAACATCACATCATCATTTTACTAGGCTTGTAGACCTTGCGTATTACAATATTCATACAATATCTCTCTCCAAAAATAGCAATCATTACTCAGTGTATGTATTAGAGACGCATGACCCTCATGCGTCTCTCCCTAAGACGCATGACGGTCATGCGTCGTTCAAAAAAATTTGAAAAAAATGAGAGACGCATGTCCCTCATGCGTCTCTATGAAAGACGCATAATCCTCATGCGTCTCATTAAAAGGAGACGCATGAGGGTCATGCGTCTCTCCCAAACCCGGAACAAAAAAAAAGTCTAGAACAAACACGGAATTTAAGTTCTAGTTTAGAACAAAAAAAGAAAAAACCCGAGAAAATGACTGAGCATGCAGTCAAGCATTAATATATATATATATATATATATATATATATATATATATATATATATATATATATGCGTTAACAAAACGTAAGAGCTTCTGGTAGCTTAAAACAGTTGTGCATCCCAGCATCAAATAATTAGGTACCAAACCATGGAAAGCCAATGGACTCGTATTCTTCCTTAATACCTCATACCATCATAATTAAACAGTAATAAAATTCCATAAAGTGTGCAATCTTACAGAAAGTGCACTAAAGATCTTTCATCAAAACCATCTAAGATTTTAACTTTGATTGCATCCTTAATTGAGTGAATAGTGAATAAAAGTACCAAGCATGAAGAAGAATATCACCAATCAGAAATGTCAAGATAGATACTCAGGGGGTGCTAGGTTGGAGATAACAAACACTGGATTGAAAATCAGTGAGGAGCCACTCCTAGTGATGATTCTTCATATGTGAATTTGGAACGGAAATAAGTTAATTGCTACCCCATTTCTATATACACTTCCCCATTAATCAATTTGATTTGATAGCCATTACCCCATTCAATCAAAACCATCACCATGTACAAAACTAAGAGTATCCCCAAATAACAAGGATGTGACTAAATGCAAAGATATTTACTACTAGCATCTTAAAATAAAAACCAACAAAAGATTTGTTTTTCTCCTCCATTTTATAAGAGACGGTATGAGAGAAACAAATATTTCAAGAAAGGATTAAATTGGATTACCTTGCACTATCAAGACGAACTTGATAACCAACCAAAGAATCATCTGATCCTGGATAGGATTCACAACGCTCATTAGCAACTCTTTCAGCAACAGATACGGCCTAAAATCACCAACACAGTATTGGTATAACCATAATATAACAAAATCTCGTCCAACTATGACAGAATAGTATTATCTCGACTTGTATGAATCTTCTCATTTCAAACACCAAAACTTGACCAAGAATGTAACTTCCTAATCGTGATAGAGTTGAGGTTTTAGCTGATAATTTCCAAAAGCAGCTGGTACTAACACTAAACATTCACAGTGGTTCTTCCAGTATGGTGCAAAAAAGGGGCATTTTGTCTGTTACATACAGAAACAATCTAAATCCTCTCCAAACAGAGTGTACATAACTGGTTGATAATCTGAATCTGAACTCTTAACAAATTGAATCCCAACTAAAACCTACAGAATCGACCATATATATACATTTCAGAAGCCTAAAGGAGTTGCAAGCTCAATATTAAGAAATGCAAGATTTTCATTGATATACATAAAAGGGAAACTCATTCTCATTGAGTGTCTTCCGATGTAGTGGGTGGTCCCAGGTGGAAAAATGGAAAGTGATGGTAAATGTGTCAATCAGAAAAGAGCTATAATATCTCTGCAAATTTTATAGGAGATGCAAGTTTATAGAACTATCCACACATTTTCCCGTCAACAGTTAATATCTGCGGTCAAAATAAGATGAGGCTTCAAAGTATCCTTTGGTAGGTGGGTGGCACGGTGTCATTGGCACTTGCAGTGCTAAGGTGGGAAAATGGAAAGCGATGATAAATGTGTCAATCAGAAAAGAGATAGAATATCTCTGCAAATTTTATAGGAAATGTAAGTTTATAGCACTATCCACACATTTTCCCATCCAACATTTAGTATCTGTGGCCAATAAATGGAGGCTTCAAAGTATCCTTTGGTAGGTGGGTGGCACGGTGTCACTAGCACTTGTAGTGGGCTGTGTTAATTAGCACAGACTTGTGGCTAGTAGTAGAGGCCTGACTCTTGAGATCACTTCAGGAAAAAAAGAAAAAAAAAAGAAGAGCACTTCTAGTTGTCAAAAACATGACTAATCAACTGACCGGTGTATCACTGGCCACCCTTGCAACAGGATGAAAAGAACCAGCAGCAGAATTGCTATTATTATGGCAGAAACTGGCATAATGTATGGCCAGAATTGCATAAAAGCCCCGTAAAACTGTAAGCGGATAAGCCCGTTGTATTTATAACATACAAATAGTGAAATAGAAACACCTTGACAGAATAAAGAAAGGCAATTCTTAACAGAAAATGAAAAGCCTACTAACCGCGATTCTCCTAGGCTGAGTGCAAATTATATTACATTGACCACCAAATCCTGCTTCGATCATGTGATCTAATATAAACTGTGGGACCTGCATAACCATCACAAAGAACAGAATCCTACGTCTTATTGAGGAAAATGTTACAAACCAATGAAGTGATACACTCCACTACAAGTTCAAAAAGTCTAAATGAAATGTGTGTCACACCTGCGTTGTCTTTCCACAGCCTGTCTCTCCAGAAATAACCACAACATTATTTTCCTCAAGCAAGCAGAGAATGTCATCTTTCAACTCAGCAATAGGGAGGCCAGATCTTGCTTGCAACATCACCTGCTTGAGGAAAATATAAATAAATAAATAAATAAATAAATAATTGAGGACATTATATGTATCAAAAGATAAATGCAGGGAGAAACTTAATAAGCAAAACTAATTAGCTTTGGACTTAAGTTGAAGTCCATTTTTTTACAAGTTAAAGTCTCCATCATTAAAGTCCCCTAAGAGCACTAACCTTGTACTTTGTCATTTCCTTCTTACTTTCTTGTTTCTTCTTCAGGTAAGCACTTTCAACATGCTTATTTCTGCCCATGCCTGCATACAACAAGTTAAACCATAAAGTAATTGATCCAGGAAAAAAAGAAAAAAATATCGTGTTGAAAAAAAAGACTTCGACATAATAATAGAACTTCCAAATTTGCTTTTAGAAATCCATTGTAATACATATACATCTGCTCATAGATCTGATCGGAAAATCATAGAGAAAGGAGATAGTACTCCCACTAACAGTTGTAATCCAACCACCACTATAGTTTACAACAAATATAATTCAAATAAGGGGAAGAAAGAGATATTGACTTCATTGTGTACTTTCAGAACTGTGATCTTATTTGTTATTTTAAAGAAATTAAAAGACTGAAAACAAACAGTTTACATAAGCATCTGCTGCATAACAGAGAACCCCCATCATTTTTTCATCCTCCCACTTGACAATTCCACAAGCAATGCCTGACAAACTAAATAAGTATAAACATATGCAGCAAAAAGGAAAAGAACTTTTTGACACACTTTGATTGTTATGATCAGTGCCACCAGCACGTTCAACAGGTACTTGAGTCTTTTCTTGATGTCCGGCCTCAACAAGGTGCTCGGCTTTGACAGGAGTCTGAGCCTTGTCTGCATTCAACAACGAAACGAGAAAACCAGCCCTTCTATCTTCGCGTTCATCTTTTACAGTTTCTGACAGATCACCTATAAATTTTAAGAATAACATGCAGAAACGATCAGCTAAAAAAAAGGAAGGGCGGTAAATATATAAATGAAAAGGTCCCATAAGTGTAAAATTCTACAGAAGTCGAGTCAAAAGAAAAGGTAGATACATGATTAGTTACCTTCCTTCCATTTAAGTACAAGTGACGCGTATGGTTCTGAAAGTGCAAAATGAACCGGCAGATCTGGAAAGAGACGATGGAGTGCATAAGCTGCAACTCTGTTTTGTGCATCCTGCAAGTGCATAGATAGCATTATAACGAGGCCATCCTTTTTAATGCATAACTAAGACACTATCTCATCCATTGGATTAAAATATGGAAGGCCAAGATTTAAGTAAACTGTGTCTCATCATAGTTTCATTGAAACATCATTATATGGGTAAAATTGTAGCATGCCATTCAAAAATAACACAAAGATACAGTCTTCGGTAAATTTCGAAATCCTAATCCTTCTAAAGTTAAGGTAGCATGAACAGGTCATGGATTTCTCATTTCACAAACAAGCTCGGTGGTAAAATTTAGAAGGATTTGTCATTTCATACATGACTAGAAAAACTTATGGATAGCTACAAAGTTTTTGCTCCTCGATTTAGATAATATACTAAGAACAAACTTCTCTATTACGATATCAAGCAATTTATTTATCTATTTCTCTAGCGGATCTAGTAATTGCACTTGTTTCCTCATAAAGATGATCTTAAAAATACACTATTCAATATGAATTTGATAACATTACATATTCATTCATATTGCTTTGTTTTCAGATATCATGACAGCATAAGGCATGATATACAATAAGCATATCAACCTAATAGGTGATATCATGTTGATGAGCATAGTAATCTTATGTGTATAGTTGAGGACAGGTTGCAGTAATTTTGGAAAAGGATCAGCTTTCTCCTACAGACTTTTATAAGCAATGAGTTATATTTTATCCTATACTACTGGAAGGTATCAGTTCTTAAGTGTAGTTGTTTAGCATTCTTTTCAGTTGTTATAATAGTAGACAGTGAGTATGTACCTCTGGTGTATTCAAAATTTCATCCTGATGCGGAAGCTGAATTGTTGTCAACCCCCCAGCTTTTCTACTTTTACCCCTCCCTCTAGCTTTCTGCAGTACACTAATAGAGTAACCAGAACTGCCCCCTTTACCAGGAACTTTATCATATTTTGGTGCATCCCAACCTGATCTTTGGCAAAGTTGGTGAAGGACAGCCTTTGGAATCCTTTTTGGATCTCCCTGTGGTTATTATAATACAACATGAATTAGGTCATACGGCATATGGAAGCAACAGTCAGTCAATAATTTAAAGGGAGAAAAATAGCTGCAACAGATAAAAAAATTTGGTGAGGCTAAATAGGACCACTGTTGATGAGATTGGAATAGGACCCTCAGTAATAGACGTTATAATGCAAAGAATTGCCTTATGTTGTATAGGACATCAGAATGGAAGAATTAACCAACTAAACAAATGATAGCACTAGAAATTATTTGCAGTCACATTTGTTACCATCATCAACTTTATGGATGGAGGATATTACCTTCTTCCAGATTCCTTCCATTTTCTCCAAATTTTTCTCACTACAAAGTTCTCTCATTCTCTCTCTCTTTTGCTCTTCCAATACCTCACGAGGTAAGACTTGATCCAATGAAATATCTTCCGAAAAGAAATCACCAAGTTCCACATCATCTGGCTTCTCGTCCAAAGCATCTCCATTTTGCATAGAAATGCTTACAGGAGCATTATCAGATGAGTGTGCATGCAAGTCAGAGCTATCAAGTCCTGTTTGTTCAAGTTGAACCCCAAACTCAGTGCAAGCTGTTTCATCTACAACGTCACATTTATTAGCAGCATTGCCTCCAGAGTCACCTAAAGGGACGTATTCTGGTCCTTTATCCTCAGCAACACTATGGGAAGAACATACATACCCAGATTCCAAAATATCAACTGATAGTCCTGCAAAAATTGAATACTGGGAGCATGATGCACCTCATATATCTATCAAACTCATGAAACTGAAGATGGATAAAAACAGTTTCTAATACCTAGGGCTGATATCTCCTTCTTTAGTTTCCGAATAATCAAACCTGCCTCTTCCTGGCATTTCTTATCGCCTCTATCTTTGGCATTTGCAGCTTGTTGCCTAGCAGCATGGTAATCCTCAATAATAGACTCATAATCACTCCTTGGTTCCAAGGCCTATAATGGTACAAGTAGCAATGATAATAGACTCATTATTTCTCCTTCATTGGCCAGGTTGTATAAAACATTGACAAGCAAGATCTACAATTAAAAGAAAAGAATATCTTTTTTTAGTAAAAGTCATCCAGTTATAAACCGGCCCAGCAAGATGGTACGAATATACATCATTCAGTTGAGGTCAGAAAAAGAGCTTCATGTAAAGCACAAGCATTTATAATATGGAAAATGGATTTTTAAGCTTTGACAGAAAATAAATAAATAAATAAATAAATAATAATAAAAAAGAAAAAAAGGAGAGAATCTTTATATGTAACTGTCAGTAGCCAATGCCATCACGTTAAATAAGATTCTGTAGGATGGCAGATTGCAAAGATAGCTATAACAATAACAAAAGGCAGATAAAGGCTTCCTAAGATTTTTATCTGCATTAAGTTACACATGGTTAGTATCATCAGTGTAAAGAATACAATAATTATTCATGGTGCTGCCATTATCTGCAATATCCATCAGTAAGAGTACCTTCTCCAATGAAGCATTTTCCATTGAATACGTTTCCCAAGAATCAGAATCATCCTGCAAAAAGAATTCAGCATAAGTAGTCCCACATTTACAATTATTCAAAAAAAATCTCCCAGCTTGTGTGCTGATAAATACTTGTCATAGAAAGTTGTAACAAGAGCAGAAAATATCATATTCAGTACAAAGGGAGGAGGAGAAAAAGATATCAGAAATGAAAGGATTTTCACTTTGTTTTTGGTCTGCTATCGTTTCATGAGATGGAAAGGCCATTTTTACGTAGGTGAGAATACTGATGCAATCGGCTTCAAGTCATAATTGATGTTACGGAAGGAGACAAATTTTAAACTATAAAATTGGTCAGCTTCTTTACTTAATCTCAAACTCGTCCTGGCACACGTGCAGTGCTGTTTGTTAACGTCATTGATTGGTTATTGTGACTGTCTTGATGGTGTTTCTCTGCAGTGCAAGTCTCTATACGGGGAACAGAATATCAGGCTTTAAGTGCAAAAGGTTCGGAAGTTACTACAGTTTCTTATTTGCATGCAAACTTCCTGATTTTGCTTAGTCTTGTTCCTATACATTGGCACAACCTCAAAATAATTAGCATTACCATGAATAAGTTCAACATCGTTTAGAGCTTCAGCCTGTTTCTACTTTTGCAGCTTGCTGATATGTTCATAAAGGTTCTTCCACATATTGGGCTTATTCGTCTACACAGCCTCTGTCTTGCGGGGTGTATTAACAGATATAGTGATAAACTGTAACTTTGAGGACTCATCCTAACATTTCCAGGACAGCATATGCTTTTGATTAGAGATTTCATCTTGTGGTGTTGATCGTTTGGCTTTCATAACTGGTCAGCTTGGAATTCAATCTGATTGCAACTTTGTTATTATGTTTTTTTCCTTTGAGTCCCTAAAACTTGTAGGGCCTTATAAGGCATCGGCCACTTTCATTCTGTAATTTATTTTAAAAATTCAGTAACAAAACTGATGTTTATGCAAATTTTCTTTTTATTATCTAAATTATTTTATTAATTAGTAATAAAACCATATACTCAAACTAAATGCATATCCTTTTTATACAAGTAGCTCATAATCAAGCAACAGAAACAATACTTGCTTCCTTTCATAGCACAGTGTCAGTATGTGTGTGTCTAAGACAGAGAAAGTGGGATAAACTCCACAGGTAGAACCCTAATTAACTCCTTATATAAAAGTTAGACATGAAATGGACCAGCATGCAGATCATCTTATTCTATTTCCCATACCAGGTTAGGAAGAGACACTTCAGTAGGCATGGTCAAACAAACTTGATTCAATTTTGTTTTTCCTATCCTCACTTTTAAAAAACAAATTTGAAACAAACCTCTTCCTGACGTTCCATATATTGACGAATCCAGTCTGCTTGGGAATGCTGAACAGAATCTAGAGTTGCATCATCTCTTAGCTCCTTAACCTTAAGTGTAACTTGTTCCTTCACCTCAACTGGACCAGGAATTGACTCCTTTGATGAGACCCAATCCTCACGAGCAATTGATATGACGCCTACGGAACCTGACATAATATTCACCAAGAGTTCAATTGTGCTCTGTGACATAACAAATTAATAAAATGCCTATTAAAAAAACTGCAGCGGCTAAATTAGCTTCACTATATCACAATCAATAAAAAGTTATTAGTACCGATGCTTGTAGTCAGCGAACTCCCCCTCGACAACTTCAGCGGAAGCTCATTCCCCGGTATGTTTAGGCACAACCAGTCTAAAGCAGCCTCATATGTTGCAGTCTCCTAATAACCGCAACCAAAACGGTAAAATTAGATCAGATACAGTGTGATCCAGCTGAAAAACAGTTCTCTATTTTTGCCATTGTCTATTATACAAACTGAGTGAAAATCTGATCACATGGAAAAAATAAACCTAATTATCAGCGCCGAATTTCAACTAGTTACACAGAATTAGGATAGGCAAACCTTGAGGGCGGAGAGGACGAGTTCAATTTGGTCATCTTTGAAACCCTCGCAAGACAGCTTCTCGTAGACCGAGCGGAGCCTCTTTGCTCTCTGTTCCTTAGAGAGCGAGAGAATGTCTTCGGACGGCGCCAAAGAAGCAGCGGGGCGTCCAGAGCTGAGAAGAAGGCGGCGGAGGCGGTTCTCATTGTCGGCCGATAATTGGAGCTTGGGACCCGTGGAAGAGGAGGAGGCCTTCCCCTTGGATGACGATGTTTTGCGCTTTTGATGGTCCTTCTTTGGCGCCATTTCTGCAACCAAATCAGTATCTCACGCGGCGATTTGGAGAGAGGCGAAATTGGGGACCCACTGCTGTAAGCGAGGGTCCGTTGCTAATGATAGTCTGATAAAATCATAAAAATTAATTTACGGGCTTTTCATAGTCAAATATTGGCTCCCTTTAAAGTTTTTTGTTCATCAAATTAGGCCCAAATATCTATCTCGAATGGATGTCTCAATACAATAGTTCATATGAACTCAAGCCGTTGGTAATTGGAACTAAGTATATGGTCCTAGTGATGGGGTGCGTACTAAACAAGCCCAACAGCAATGACGGCCCATCAGCCCAAAGCCTAAGGAAGAGTATGAGTTCGGCATTACCAAAGAGTTCGGCCTCAGCCTACAGCTCGGTAAAAGCCAACCTATCAAGCTCTACTCTCAGATCGGCAACCAAAGCAGGAGTATGAGTTCGGCTTTACCAAAGAGTTCGGCCTCAGCCTACAGCTCGGTAAAAGCCAGCCAATCAAGCTCTGCTCTCAGGTCGGCATCAAGCTCTACTCAAAGATCGGCAACCAAAGCAGTTCGGTCTCAGTATTCGACCGAACAAGGAGTTAGTGGACCCATACAGGATGTCCAACACACCCACTACCACGTGGTGTCAACTCAGGCCACGATCGTAGGCCATGACCTACGCTACATCCACGATCTTAGGCCATGACCTACACGACATCCACGACTTAGGGTGGAGATGCAAGCCACGATCTTAGTTCCATATATAAATAGAACTTAGATCTGATATGAGGGGTTAGAATCTCTCTAGAGAAAAAATCATATAGCAAGTCTGTGTTGTAAGCTGTAATTCGCAGATCAAGCAATACAAACATGCCCCCATTTCTCCCCGTGGACGTAGATTTACCTCAGTAAATCGAACCACGTAAAATTTCCGTGTCGTAATTTATTTTTACGAGCATTCATCATCATCAATAATTCGCGGATTCATCACTGGCGCCGTCTGTGGGAAGCAGAGAACCAAATTTGTGATAAAGCGAATTTTTGACCATTTTTTCCACCCAAAAAATGCATACCAGATCGCAGAGTACCCGTATTCCTGCCCGTGAGAACCAGGAGGAAGCCAATCCATCCCATAGGTCTGGAAAACAGCCTAGGGATAAATCCACCACCAGTTCTCATGGCGGAGGAACAAGCCGCTCCAAAAATCGTCCCACTGAGTCTTCCCAGCAGCCCGATTTGAACGAGGCTGTCAAGCTGTTTTTGGCTGAAAAGCAGGAGGAATTCTTAACCTTCCTGCAAAAAAGCCAAAAGCAGCCAGAGACGAAAACGGCGGATTCTCCCTCTCCCTCCATACGAGACAGTCACTACCGCAGTAGTGTCATGTCTTCCAGGAGAAAGAATCCTCGGTACCGGAATCACAGGAGAACTCCATCTCCTCCATACCGAAGAAATGTCGGGTTCGCCGTGTACGGAGCATTGAGGACTCCGTTCTCGGACGATATTACCCGAACTCCCCTACCACAGAACTACCGAACTCCGTCGATAACCTATGACGGACTCGTGGATCCTCATGATTTCTTGGGACGCTATCAGTATAACATGGCGAACCAGGGTCTCAACGAGGTCCACATGTGCAAGCTGTTTCCCGAGCTGCTCATCGGGAACGCAAGAAGGTGGTTCGATAGCCTCCCCCAAGGCAGCATTAGATCTTACCGAGATCTAATGGATGCATTCCATAGGAGGTTCTTTCAGAAAGCGGAAGTCCGAATCACTTCGGCTCAGCTGCTTTCCATTCGTCAAGGTCGCGACGAAAAAATCAGCGACTTTATGACAAGATTCCACAAGGAATGCCTGCAAGTAGACGATCTCAACGATCTGCTTGTCATCTCGGCATTCCAAAATGGAATCCTGCCCGGAGCTCTCTACAGGAAGCTCGTTGAGTGCGGTCCGCAGACAGCTCAGGAAATGTGGGACATTGCGGACCAGTACTCCCGGGCCGATGAGGCAGACCGTCGCAAACGGTCGTTAGACAGCTCATCGTCCCGAGGAGACAGAAGGAAGCCCGATCATAGCGATCAGGGGCATCCTCGCCGGACTCCATTTGAAAGAATTCAAAAGGCTCCGGTACAAGACAGATTGGGACCCCGTCTCAATCCCGAGAAGCCGCCCGCTCAGTTCGTACCGCTGAACAAGCCGAGAGCGGAAATTTTCGAACTGCACTCTGACCTGTTCGAAAAGCCAAAGCGGATGACGAAATCAGCCGCGCGCCGACCCCGGGATAACTACTGCTCCTACCATCAAGACCACGGTCACGATACCGAGGAGTGCAGAAACTTGGCTGCAGGTATCGATGTTCTTGTGAAGGCAGGGACATTGAAAAAATACCAAAGCAAGCAGTCAAAGAAGAATAAAAAGCAGAGAGGTGCGAACTGCGCTCCTCAGGATCCGAAAAGGCAGCCGGATCCCGAAGACGATGACGAGCCGCAATATGATGGAGTAATCCAGACTATCGACGCTCTCCCTGCCGGGAAGACCAAGTCGTCCCTGAAGTCAGAGCGCAGAGGCTCCAATCGAGAGGAGCCAACGCATAAAAGGCTGAAGCAGGACGAAGTGATTACGTTCTCGGATGCTGATCCCGTCCCGGCCATCTCTCCTCACCAAGACGCCATTGTCATCCAAGCCGGAGTGGCAAACAAACTAATCCACAGGGTGTTTGTGGATACAGGAGCGTCGGTTAGCATTCTTTTTAAAGAGTGCTTCGACAAACTAGAAGTGGACCCAGCTCGGCTCAGTCCGGCTCCGCTTCCCCTGAAGAGCTTCGCCCAGGAGGACACCCGCCCTGAAGGTATTATCAGCCTTCCGATCACGGTGGGGAAAGCGCCTACTAGCTCCAGTACGATGATTGAGTTCTTTGTGGTAAAAGCTCGGTCTCCGTACAACATCATCCTGGGAAGAGACTGGCTCAACGCAGTTCGGGCCGTTTGCTCTACTTATCATCTCACCATCAAGCTCCCCACTAAAGGGGGGATAGCGGTCATCCGAGGTGATCAAAAGAGAGCAAAAGAGTGTCTGCAGATTGCGCTTAAAAGTGCCGAGCAATCAGATCGGCATCATCAAGCATAGCAATCACAGCAGCCGGAGTCAGAGGCAAGCGAAATTACCGAAGTCACACCAGAGCCGAACTCAATGACCGTTCAGTTATACGAAGATGATCCATCCAGAACGGTCAAGATCGGTTTCGCGGGAACGCCTCTACTTCGGGAAAAAACCATCCAACTCCTCAAGGAGTACAAAGACGTCTTTGCATGGTCTCCGTTGGACATGACCGGAGTGCCCCCCGAGGTAATCACTCATCGTTTAAATATTGATCCTTCGGTCCGGCCGATAAAACAGAAGCAAAGACTCTTTGCGGCAGAACGAAGTCAAGTCATCCATGACGAAGTCCGTCAATTATTGAAGGCGGATGTGTTATTCGAAGTGAAGTATCCTTCGTGGGTAGCCAATCCTGTCATGATCAAGAAAAAGGAAGGAGGATGGCGGATGTGCATAGATTTCACCGATCTAAATAAGCACTGTCCCAAAGATTGCTATCCCCTTCCGAACATAGATAAAAAAGTAGAAGCTTTGATAGGCTTTGAAATTTTTTGTTTTCTTGATCTATACAAGGGATACCATCAAGTTTTAATGGATGAGATTGACGCTTCAAAAACGGCCTTCATTACTGATTTCGGCATTTTCGCTTATAAAAAGATGCCATTCGGTTTAAAGAATGCCGGAGCCACTTATCAAAGGATGGTAGACAAGCTTTTTCGGCACCTGATTGGAAAGGAGGTCGAAGTGTATGTTGACGATATAGTCGTCAAAAGCAAAAGCACTTCGGAGTACGAGCACAACCTCAAGTCCACTCTCAACGTGCTCAAGAAAGCCAACCTCAAACTTAATCCCCAAAAGTGTACCTTTTTGGTAGATTCGGGAAAGTTTCTGGGTTGTTGGGTTTCAAAGGACGGACTCAAGGCAAACCCCTCAAAAGTTCAAGTCGTTCAGAACATGGCAATGCCGAAGTCCATACATGACGTGCAAAGGCTAACCGGATGTCTAGCCGCACTGAATCGATTCCTTTCCCAAGCAGCCGAAAAGCAACTGCCGTTCTTCAAGGTGTTGAAAAAGGCACCAAAGTTCGAGTGGGGAGCCGAGCAGAAAAAGGCCTTTGACGAGCTCAAAAGTTACCTAGCCGAGCTTCCTATTCTCTCTGCTCCAACCGAAGCCGAAGTAATATTCTTATACTTAGTGGCATCGGATCAAACCATCAGCGCGGTGCTTGTACGAGAAGAAGGCCTAAAGCAGCTTCCCATCTATTTTACAAGCCGAGCATTAAGAGGTCCAGAAACCAGGTATCAACCTCTGGAAAAGATTGCTCTGGCATTAGTAAATGCAGCAAGGAGACTGCGGCCATACTTCTATGCTCACAAGGTATGCGTCTTAACTGATCTGCCACTTCGGCAAGTGTTGACCAAACCAGAAGCATCAGGCAGAATCGCCAAGTGGGCTATAGAGTTGGGAGAGCACACAATTGAATATCTACCTCGGAAAGCCATCAAGGGACAAGCCTTGGCAGATTTTCTTGCAGAAGCAAAGTTCGATCAAGCAATTCCTGTTATTGCCGAACAGAAGAATTCTGCCAATGCCGAGCTAGCACAGCCCTTGGAATCCGAAGTAGAGCCGCCGGACTGCTGGAGCGGATTCGTAGATGGAGCTTCAAACAAAATGGGAAGTGGAGCTGGTATTTTACTTGTCGCTCCCGACGGACACGAGGTAACCTACTCACTTCGGTTCCTATTCCCCACTACTAATAATGAAGCCGAGTACGAAGCCCTCCTGGCCGGACTCCAGTTAGCGCAAAGTCTGCTCGTCAAATCTCTCAAAGTCCATTGTGATTCACAAGTCATAGTAAATCACATGTTGGGTACAAGTGAAGCTCGTGACGAGAGAATGAAGAAGTATTTGGACAAAGCGCAAAACATCAGCCGAAGTTTCTCCTATTTTCGGATAATCCGCATTCCCAGAGCGGAAAATAGCCGAGCAGATACCTTAAGTAAGTTGGCCTCAGATCCGAGCTCAAAGGTGGAAGAATTAATGCATCGAAGCATTGATGAAGCCGAGGTACATTCAGTATCCAGCTCGCCGAACTGGATGACGCCGATCTTGCGGTATCTGGATCAAGGACAATTGCCCGAGGATAAGGGAGAAGCTCGGAAGATCACGTGCCGAGCACTTCGGTACGAACTTCATGAAGGAGTCCTCTTTAGAAAGTCTTACCTCCAGCCGTTGTTGCGGTGCGTAGGACCAGAAGAGACGGACTACATCCTCAGAGAAGTTCATGAAGGATCGTGCGGTAGCCACATCGGAGCCAGAGCTTTAGCTACAAAAGTTCTGAGATGGGGATATTATTGGCCAACCATGGTACAAGAGGCAGTGCAGCTCGTCAAGAAGTGTACGAAGTGCCAAATTCATGCAAATGTCCCAAGGATGCCGCAGACCGATCTATACACTATGCAAAGCCCTTGGCCTTTCATGCAATGGGGCATAGACATAGTGGGACCACTTCCTCAAGCTCCTCGGCAAATGAAATTCCTTATCGTTGCCGTGGACTACTTCACGAAGTGGGTGGAGGCTGAACCATTAGCTACGATAACGAGCTCAAAGGCATTGGACTTCGTCTGGAAGAACATAGTGTGCCGATTTGGCATACCCCACATCCTCATCTCGGATAATGGGACTCAGTTCACCGACAAGACGTTCAAGAATTGGTGCCAAGAGCTGAACATTCAACAGCGGTTCACTTCGGTCTCCCATCCCCAAGCAAACGGACAAACGGAAGTAACGAACCGGATTCTGGTGAAAGGGTTAAAAGCTCGGTTAGAACAAGCCAAAGGACAATGGGTAGAAAATCTCCCTCAAGTCCTATGGTCCTACCGAACTACACCCAAAACCTCCAACGGTGAAACTCCGTATAGTCTGGTGTACGGCACTGAGGCCGTAATTCCGGTGGAGATCGGCGTACCCAGTCCCCGAACTCTAAATTTCTCCTCAGAAATGAATGACGACGGACTGAGAGCAGAACTAGATCTCGCCGAAGAAAGAAGAGAATTGGCGTGCATAAAAGCAGCCAAGTATAAGGAGCAAGTAGCCCGGTATTATAACCAAAGGGTGAAAAAGCTTCAATTTCAAGTGGGAGATCTCGTCTTGAGAAACAACGAAGTAAGCCGAGCAGAAAAGCTGGGCAAACTCGAACCCACATGGGAGGGTCCATATCGGGTCTCAGAAGTCCTCGGCAAAGGGTCTTATAAATTGACTCACATGTCAGGAGAACAAGTACCCCGAACATGGCACATCTCCAACCTCAAGAAGTTCCACTTGTAAGAGACAGTCCGGTCAGTCCGTCTCGTGACTAGTTCGGTCATAGGGGTATATGTTTTTATTTGTTTGTTTCTTACTTGCACCTTTTACTTGTCGTTTTTTAAAAAAAGTTTAAAGTTTTTTTTCTTTCATCTTTTTCATTTTTTCTCTATGTGTTTTGTCTCTATGTGCTTGTCGTCTCTTACAAATGGTACCAAGGTATATCGTTCTTTAAAGACTGATCCCCTTTTTAGATCGATTATTAAAGACTATTGTGAGTCCAAGCTTCTAAGGAGGATATAAGACCACAATTCAGCTTAACAAGCAGTCCGTCTGAAACGAACTGCAATAAGCCAACGATTGTGAGTCCAAGCTTCCAAGGAGGATACAAGACCGCAATTCAGCTTAACAAGCACTTCGTCTGAAACGAACTGCAATAAGCCAACGATTGTGAGTCCAAGCTTCTCAGGAAGATACAAGACCACAATTCGGCTTAAGAAATAAGCACTTCGTCTGAAACGAACTGCAATAAGGGAAAGTCCGATCCACGCGATAAACCTCGCCGAATTAGGACGACCAAGTTCGGTCAAAGAAGTTTACCTCATAAGACCGGGGACGACCATGTCTAGTCAAAGAGGTTTACTGCATAAGACCACTTCGGTTAACTGGGAAAGTCCGATCCACGCGATAAAACTCGCCGAATTAGGACAAGGGAAAGTTCGATCCCGGCGACAAAAATCGCCAAATTAGAACACAAACCAAGTCCGGTCAAAGATGTTTATTTCATCAGACCAAAGACGAGTCCGGTCAAAGATGTTTATTTCATCAGACCACAGACGAGTCCGGTCAAAGATGTTTATTTCATCAGACCAAAGACGAGTCCGGTCAAAGATGTTTATTTCATCAGACCAAAGACGAGTCCGGTCAAAGAAGTTTACTTCATAAGACCAAGGACCAAGTCCGGTCAAAGAAGTTTACTTCATAAGACCGAGGACAAGTACGATGAAATTTTTTCGCTAAGCTGTAAATACAGTGTTAGAAGCGAAAACAAAATTTCATTTTTCAAATCTTGTTCGGCATACAACTCCGCTACCCTACAAAATGGCGTTACGCTATTACAAAGGACTATTCTACTGTCCAGGGTTGCTGAAGTTAAGCCACCTATCTGCAAAATCCTCTGGAAGCCGAGTTCGGTTGTTCCGAGCAGATGAAGAATAAGCAGGTCGACGAGATGCTATCCTCGACCCAACGCCTCTTCCCCGAGCCCGAGAAGTCCTAACACCTCGGCGATGAAGAGTCTCTGCAATAAGCATCTGCTGATCTTGCTCGCTCATAGTCACAACTCCTCGGCGAATTTCAGTCCGTCCCTGTCTTGACGATTCCGGTTGCTCCTGAGCCCGTTCTCGTCTTGACGTTTCCGGCTGTTCCGGAGTTCGTTGTTGACTGGGAGTAGGATTTTGAACAAGGGAACCAGAGGTTTGATCTGGAGTGCGAGCATCTGTTGGCACGATATGCCGAAGGAATCTTTCTATGGAGGGGCGCCGAGAAAGAACAATGTTGTACCGAGAAGCCCAGCGCCGCAATGATTTCACAACTTGTTGGCAAGCCGAGCTCTCCAGCGCATTGTTCCTCCGGAGTACATGATATTCCTCCCACAGTTCGTCAACTCGACTCTGAACATCTGATATGGTCACTCCCCCGCGCACACGGATGTAATCCTCGTACGCAGTCCTCTCAGCAATGGTCGTATTCAGCTCGGCCTCCAGATCCTTCTTATCGGACTCTAAGTCCTTATTATCGGCCTCCAGCTTCACTAAACGAGCCAGAAGCTCGTCATTCTTCGTCTGATCGGCTATAGCTCTTTTCTCAGCTTCGTCTAAAGCCGAAGAGTACAGCCGTTTCCAGTGAAGTATCTCAATTTCCTTGGGTACAAAGCAGCTATATTAGTTCGGCAGCTGTACCGAGCAGATAGTAAAATACAACAGGAGTAAAGGCGAGTACGAAAAGCTATACGAAGACAAGTGTAGAGAATTTTTCATTCACAAGGAAAATTTTTTACACTAGGAGGGCTTCAAGGCCATTTTACAAGGAAGAAACCAGAGTAAGAGAAGGGAGACGAAATCATACTCCGCCAGCTTCGTCTCCGGCTCCTCGCTCTGGTTCAGCTTCTTTCTCCTGAGCTACCTCAGCCTCGGCCTCGCATCCTGCCGGCCTCGCCTCCGCCTCCTGATCGGCTTCCTTCTCCGGATGCCCGGCCCGCTCGACTTCGGCCTCCGGCTCCAGCGGCTCGGCCTCACCCTCTCCGTTGTAAGTCGAAGCGGGTGAAACGGGTCCCACGGAGGCAAAGATAGCCTCCAGGTTCTCGTCCCGATCAGCTCGACAACTCCGGACTCGGTCTGCAGAAAGCAGGACCGAGGATGAAGCGAGCTCCTCAAGGAGCGGCAGATTCTGAAGCCGAGCTGCTATCTCTCGGCTGTACAGAGGCAGCACGACGTCGGCCCCCTGCTCGCCCTTATCGGTAATTAGCCTTACCAGACTACCGACAAAGGCCGAGAACTGGCTGCTCAAAAAGAGTTTCTCCGTGTAAACACGGAGAGCCTCCCCCTGGGCAGCCACGGCGGCTGCCTCCTTTTGAGCCTCCCGGAGCTTCGTCTGCTCTCGCAGGATGATGAGCTGGTTTTTGGCTGACCGAGCTTCATCCTGAGCCGAGATCCTAGCAGCTCGGGCCCTCTCAAATTTGGCCTCAGCCTGTTCGGCCAGACTACGAGCAAGATGCAACTTCTTCTGCATCTCCTCGTAGTCATGGGATGCTTTGGAGAGCTCCACGGAGACGAGCTTCGCTCTCTGAAGATGAACAAGGAAAAAAGTCAACAGAAGGCCCATCAAAAAATGTGGAAAAAAAGCCAAGTCAGAAAGCTTACCTCCACAAAATTCGTCGGCCATTGAAAAGGCTCAGGGACGTGTTCCGGGATGTCTGCAACCACCTCGGAGATGACCAGGTCTTTCCCCGGCACTCTTGGGGACTCATGAAGTTTCCCCTTCCCTTTAGCCGAAGATGGCTCCGGCTCTTTCGGATCCGAAGAAGAGGTTTTTTGCCTCTTCGGATTCTTTTCGGCTTCAGACGCCGACCGAGGGGCTCTCTGCCTCTCCGGCCCCGCAAGCTCGGAGGACTTTCGGATAGCTTTATTCAGCATGAACACTGCCAAAAAGCAAGAAAGCAAGGTTAGATTTTCTTCGCTAAAGCAGTAGAGCATAAAGATAAAGAGAAATCCTCACCCTCGGCCTCTTCGTCCGAAGACGAGATGTCGAACACGACGTCGCCCTTGACGAGCTCAGACTCCGTGTATTGTTTCCTAACTATGGGAATCTTGTTGAGCTCGCCATCGAGCTCGTCCAACGGTTCAGGCCGAGGATGACGGATAACGGACTTCGGCCCTCTCCAGGGAAAACTAGGAGCCGCGGTCCTATCATAGTAGAAGAAGCGGTTTTGCCACTTCGGCCACTTCGTTTTACAAAAGGCCCTAAAGGGCTGTACAGGGATCAAGTAAAACCAAGACCCCTTCCTCTTAAATTGAAAGAATTTAAGGATCGCCTTCAAAGACAAATCCCTTCCTAACCTACGGAGTTCGGCAGCAAAGGCCGACAAGTGCCTCCAAGAGTTCGGAGTCACCTGGCCTAAAGGAAGCTGAAAAAAATCTAGTAAATCTATAAAGGCAGAAGGGAGGGGGAAACGAAGCCCGCATTCTAAGCAGGCCTCGTACACGGTGGCGTAACCCTCCGGCGGGGAGTCAGCCCTATGATCACCGTCAGGTACCACCGCCTTCCCCCCAGGAAAAAAGTATTTTTCGGGTAGGGACATCACAGTATCCTTACTCAAAATACTATGGAAATACTCTACGGTCTTCTCCCCGGACTCTTTCCGGCCAGAAGACCCCTTACCGCCTCTCCTAACGCTACCCGACTCCGAAGAAGAAGAAGAAGACATTTTTCTTACTTTTTGAAGGTGAAGAAAGTCTGAAGAAATTCTTGAAAGCGGAGAGAGAATCTTCGCAAAAAAGAGAGAGTGCAGAAGAAGCAGTCGCAAAAGTGCTTCAATGATGAAGAAAGGAGGTATATATCAGATTCGGCGAAGATTACAAAATCGTCGCACCGTTTCGAATCCCACCTTTTCAGGATTCAACGGCCGGATTTTACTGTCGCATTTAATGCAGTCACGCGCAAGGCACGTCCCCTGACATCAGCCTCCCCCTTGCTTTTATCCAGAATGCCGAAGTGACTCACTTCTCCGAAGTGATTCACTTCGCCCTTCGGGGGGGGTAGTGATGGGGTGCGTACTAAACAAGCCCAACAGCAATGACGGCCCATCAGCCCAAAGCCCAAGGAAGAGTATGAGTTCGGCATTACCAAAGAGTTCGGCCTCAGCCTACAGCTCGGTAAAAGCCAACCTATCAAGCTCTACTCTCAGATCGGCAACCAAAGCAGGAGTATGAGTTCGGCTTTACCAAAGAGTTCGGCCTCAGCCTACAGCTCGGTAAAAGCCAGCCAATCAAGCTCTGCTCTCAGGTCGGCATCAAGCTCTACTCAAAGATCGGCAACCAAAGCAGTTCGGTCTCAGTATTCGACCGAACAAGGAGTTAGTGGACCCATACAGGATGTCCAACACACCCACTACCACGTGGTGTCAACTCAGGCCACGATCGTAGGCCATGACCTACGCTACATCCACGATCTTAGGCCATGACCTACACGACATCCACGACTTAGGGTGGAGATGCAAGCCACGATCTTAGTTCCATATATAAATAGAACTTAGATCTGATATGAGGGGTTAGAATCTCTCTAGAGAAAAAATCATATAGCAAGTCTGTGTTGTAAGCTGTAATTCGCAGATCAAGCAATACAAACCTGCCCCCATTTCTCCCCGTGGACGTAGATTTACCTCAGTAAATCGAACCACGTAAAATTTCCGTGTCGTAATTTATTTTTACGAGCATTCATCATCATCAATAATTCGCGGATTCATCACCTAGCATTTACGAGAAAAAATTCAGTGGTCTCGGAATACCACGGTGGAGAGCATACGTGGTATACCCTACCAAAAGTATTTTGATAAATAGGTATATATATTAGTCTCACCTTCAACTAGAATGACACATAGACACACACAATAATGAAAATTTCTCATGTGCATACATAATAGATCATATAACTCCATATACACACAAATATACGCATTAATTATCATCCAATATACACTCATTAACTACAAGAAAATCTTTCGCGTCAATTAAAATAGCCACCATTTCTACCATTGTGGAGAAAAAAATTACACTCGGAATCATATAATCACGAATAACACGTAACTTGATAACATACATTGTACACAATATTTAATAGAATTATTTTTTGTTATTCTTTTAACAAGTATATATTGCACATAATAAATTATCTATATGAATTATAATATAGTATACTTCTTATTTTATTTTTCTGTAGCACGTTAAATATGAATGGTAACATAGTATAATTCTTATTTTATTTTTCTATAGCACGTTAACTTAATAATTGTTGTATTTTATGTTAAAATATAAAGAGAGGAGTGCTTAATAATAATAACATGATCCAAATAATATTTTTATTATATTAAAAATTTGCCAATACACCATAAATACTCTATAAACAAAATAGAGTAAATGATTGTCTTAGTAAATATCAATTAAAATATAAAAATAAATAAAACTACTATACTCAAGTTTAATCCTATCAAAAGTACTCAATAGTTAATACATAAAATGTTTTCAGAAATAAAAGATACAACTAATAGTTCAAAGCTTAAAATCATCATGAGCTCTTTTTCAAAATGCTTTCTTCGTGATCCAAAAGTGGGAGCCAAATCAAGTTTCTCCATTTCAAATTATCTTTCTCAACTTGAGATAAATTAGGGGACAAACACTGGGGAACATGATTTGAGGTACACTTGCCACACTTTGATAGTCCTACAAAGCCAAAAAAAATAAGGGTATGTAAAGAGAGAAACGAAAACATATTATAACCTAGGATAATGTATCATCTTGCGTATAAAAAATATACTTTAGTCAATAATGAAGTAAATGACATTGGTTGGACATAACCAGATTGAACATGCATCATATATGATGATGTATCCTATAAAATTATATACCATCAAAGAAATCAATATGATATATACATACACACATGTATATTGATGAGCATAATTAGACATACACATACCATATTTTGGTGGTCTGGATTCATGTGAACATTCACATCGATGTTTGGTTCATGGGATTTATGCCATGAACTTGTTGAACATACACACATGTATATTGAGGGACATCATTATCCTCAATTCTCAAGGTGTGCCTATCGCTCGTACACAAGGGGGATGCATAATTTCTGATCTCAGCGTCAAGCTCTTAGACTCTCTTGTCTTGCACTTTCCGCCCACCTCTTCAATATGTATTGCGCGGGAATAGTAGTCACGTTGAGATTATTATTCATTATAGTTAATGCATGACAACATAACTAAGGCTGGCAATTTTTGACACGACACGATAACACGACACGAACCGGCACGAAAATAATGGGTTTGGGTCAGAGCTTATTGGGTTCGTGTCCTTATCGGGTCGACCCGTTAAGGACACGAAAATTTCGTGTCGTGTTCGTGTCGTGTTCGTGTCGTGTTCGTGTTATCCGTTAACAATACGTGTTCATGTCGTGTTCGTGTTATCCGTTAACAAATAATATTTTAATATTATTAATTATTATTATTTTCATTTTTAATAGGTTTAACCGTTATCAGGTCGTGTTGTTATCGAGTCGTTATCGTGTCATCTCGTGTACGTGTTGGTAACGTGTCGTGTTGACCCGAATTGGTTCGTGTCGTTAATGGGTTCGTGTCGTGTTCGTGTCTGAGGATTTCGTGTCGTGTTCGTGTTCGTGTTTGAGGTTTTCTTAACGGGTCGTGTTCGTGTTTGCTGTTATCGTGTTCGTGTCGTTATCGTGTCGACACGATAACGACCCGACACGCACGATTTGCCACCCCTAAACATAACCATCCCAATAAATCAAATAACTTGCATGTGCACGAGATCGTAGTATTACTTGAATAAAAACTCACAGAATGCTCGGAATGACCAAATTCCTTATTCAAGGTGTAAGTGTATACTCCATCTTCATGCTTCGAACTTGTCACATGCCATGAAAAACCTTCAAAATACTCAGCTTGAAATTTCTTGAATATCTTATGAGTGTACACTTGTGCCACTTGCCTCAAAATACCACAATCTACACCAATTCTTGGCACCCCTCAAGCACATTCAAAATCATCGGCAGCTTGATTGCCACGCATCTTTTCTGCTTGCTTCTCATAATGACTAACAAACTCGGTTAATGTCATTGTCTTACAAGACAAATGTTTGAAAACATTGTTCGTGCTTTCACTTCTCTGCGTAGATCTTATACCGGTTGAAAAACTATCACGGTTGAATGCGGGGCACCATTTATGACGTAGCAAGTACAAATTACATAACCACTTATTCTCAACAACATTCCATTCTTCACATAGATCTCTCCAAAGCTGCTCCATTTCATTCTCCATCTCAACTTCATACAAAAATTTACTGAACTTCACCTTAAATTGAGAATCTGAAAGAAGATGCGAAATATGTTGAGTGGCATTTTTAGATATATGCCAGACACATAACCTATGGACGTTGTTCGGAAAAACTTTGCCGATAGCATTTGCCATTGCACTATCTTGATCCGTGAATATTGTTTTAGGTGCCTTGTTCCCCATAGCCTCCAAGAACGTTTCGAACACCCAAATAAATGAGGCTATTGTCCCATCTAACATGAAAGCACAACCAAATAAGACATTCCTCCAATGGTTATTGACTCCCACGAAAGGCGCACATACCATGTTGTACTTGTTTGTACGATACGTGGTATCAAACACCAAAACATCACCAAAACAATCATAATCTATCCTTGAAGCACCATCGCACCGGAAAAAATTAGTCATTCTATTCTGGTCATCAACTTGGAACGAGTAGAACAAATTACTTCCACTAGCTTGTAAGGATTGTAAGTGCTTCAGAAGACTTTGACAATCTTCTGCACTTATTAGGTTCATTCTTTTTTTATTGTAGAAATTTTTTACAATCCTGAAGAGTAAAACCGTCATTTTGCGCTCTGCCCGCTTCATTTGTCAAGTAAGAATAAGCTTTTGTGGCTTTTATCCCAGAATCTACCATAGTGTTAAGAATGCTCCCATATGTTTCTGTGATCTTGCGACACGATCTAATCAAATGCTTCTGATTATCCTCAATAAAAGGATGGTTGTGGACGTCATTGAATTCAACCACTTCCCAAACACATTCTTTGATATGAAACCTAATACGAGCTATACACCCACATCTTTTTAATGACCTTTCAGTTTTTCTCTCCTCGGGCGGGGCAAATTCCGAGTATCCCTAGCAACAACACAGAAACGTACATGTACGAATCTCATTTTTCCGAGTGTAAGACCTTTTACCTCTGCGGATTCCAAATCATGTGGTAAATGCATATGCATTGTATGCCTTATAAGCTTCTTCTTCATTTGCAAAAGTCATTACATCTTTGAATTGAAATTCAGTCTCCGCAAAATTCACATATGAACCGGATGAATTTTCTACAATATAAAAAAATAATTATGTTTAAATTCAATATCAACTTATACAATCAAAATACTGTTGAATACTGTTTTTATTGCATTCAAATTAAAAATTTAATAATTTATTTATATGGATTATATTAGTTAAAATATATCAACTAAATAACACTTATAAAACAAAGAAAATAAAACCTAAACACACTTCATAGCAGCCTATCTCCGTAAGGCCATTAGCAATGGGGCGCCCTATGCACCGCCACATCATCATTTTTATCCTCCTACCCTCCCACCTGCAGTGGGGCGCCCTAAGGCGCGCCCTATATCTTTTACTATTGTTTAGTTAATTAATTTAAATGTTTTCAAATATATAATGCAAACTAATTAAAAAACACAACGAGTAGCTAAAAAAACGGCGAAGACTGCATTGATTAAACAAAAGTTACACGATTCAAGTTGGCTAATCTACGCAATTCCCAACTTCCGGCGCAACTCATCGATCAACCCCCAGAGATATTTGGCTTGGGCGGGGTCCGTACACTTCGCGAGGGCCTTGTGCGTCTGCAACAACGTCTTCGCCATCGAGGTTGTTGCCAAAGACTCATACGCGGCGGCCGTCGGGGTCGGGATCGGGACCGGGATCGGCGATGGGGTGGCGGCGGTCGAGGATGATGTCGCTGTCGCCTTCCCCTTGTTCTTCGCAGCCTTGACGCCTATGGGACGCCGGGAGGACATCGATGTGTCGGAACTCTCCTCCTCCGTGTACGTCCGGTTGAGGTCCACCGGATGAGTTCCGCTGTTGCTGCTCGTGTAACCACCAGCGGCGGTGGTCTTCGTCCTCTTTGTCGCACCTGTGTGCAGAATCTCGCATTGGAACTTCTGTTTGTCCCTCAAGAGCGCCCAAATGCCCAAATGCTTGAAGTCGCCGTACAGAGACTGGTACGACAACAACGCTTTATCATGCACGTCGCTCAAGCTCTCGCCGCTCCCCTGCTCCCTCGTGCACTTCTCGTACTCCGCCGCGAACAGGTTGACTTGCTTCTTCACCTGATCTCAGTGCTTGCGAAGCTGGTCCCGTCGGCGCTTGTACGCGCTCGGCGGCTTCGCCGCATTGTAGCGCTCGGCGATGCGCTCCCAGTACGCGAGCTGCTTCTGGTTGTTCGGGAATATCGGGTCCTCCGATATATACACCCAACACCTCGCCAAGACGAGGGTTTCACCCGGCTGGTAGTTCGTACGACCGAGGGCGTACTCTTCATTTGTTGCCGGAGGTGGCAACTTGGTCGCGCGGTGCCGGATCCGCTTCTTTTTTGCGGGGGCGGCAGATGGGGTGGCGTCGGCGGCGCAACGGGAGGGGGCGACGAGTCGGTTTGGAGACGGCTCCATGTCAGACAAACCGTACGAATCCGTACTGAATTCGGGATCGTACTGCGTGTTGGCGTCGAACTGCCGATATTCGTCGGGTTCTGTACCCGGCCAACGTGCATCACCACTAAACATCGGACTATTGTGACTTGAATCCATTTCGTAGTAAATGTGAGTTTCGAGAGTGGAATCGTGAAATGAAATGTTACAAATGAAGGTGGGGTAGGGGATATTTATACAAAAATTTCGAATTTAATATTAAAAAAAATAATAACAAAACGCGTGATATCGTCCGCGGCCATTGTCCGCCGCGCCCACAATGGTGCCCGATGCCGCAGACGATGGCGTGGACGATAGGTCATCGTCCGCGTTTCTTCCGCCCCCGAAGCTTAGGGCGTGGGCGTAGGGCGCGCCCTAAGGCGGGCACCCACAATGGAGGCATCGGGCGCGCCCGAGGACGATGGCACGCATCGGACGTGCCATCGGGCGCCCCATTGTGGGTGCCCTAACAAGAACATACTTCACCAAAAAGAATATATTTTAATTAATTCAATTCCACTCTGATAAAGTATAAAAGAACATATAGATGAATAAATACGCAGTAACAAGAACATACTTGACGAAAGAATAAATTTTGATTCATTTAATTACCGAGCTGATGAATCGGCGAATTTTTGATGTAGTGAATGCTGGAAAACACAGATCACGACACGGTGAATTTACGTGGTTCGATTTACTGAGGTAAATCTACGTCCACGGGAAGAAAAGAGGGCAGAGTTGTATTGCTTGATCTGTTTTCTACAGCTTACAATACAGACTTGCTATTTTGTATTTTATCTCTAGAGATCGAGAGAAAAAACTCTCCATATCTATCTGATCTAGGTTCTACTTATACAAAGGACCAAGATCGTGGCATGCAGCTATTTACTAGGTAGTGGATGTCGTGGATATCGTGGCGATCTTGCATGGGTCCACTATCCTGCATGAGTTAATGACTGCTTGACACCACTAAATAGATCGTGGGTGTAGTGGAGGTGGAAATCCTGCATGAGTCCACTATCTCCTAGTTCGGTCGAATACTGAGACCGAACTGCTGAATTATTGCCGAGCAGCTTTTTGCCGATCTGAGAGTAGAGTTTGATGCCGACCTGAGAGCAGAGTTTGATTGGTTGGCTTTTACCGAGCTGTAAGCTGGGGCCGAACTCTTTAGTCATGCCGGACTGATACTCTTTAGTCATGCCGAACTGATACTCTTTCTTGGGCTTTAGGCTGATGGGCTTTACTGCTGTTGGGCTTTTTTAGTACGTACTCCATCACTACCCCCCCCGAAAAGTGAAGTGAATCACTTCGGCATTCTGGATAAAGGTACGGGGTAAGTTGATGTTTGTCCTCGGTTTGATGAAGTGAACTCTTCTTTGACCGGACTTGGTTTGTGTCCTAATTTGGCGAGTTTTATCGCTCGGATCGAACTTTCCGTTGTCCTAATTTGGGGATCGGACTTTCCCTTGTCCTAATTCGGCGAGTTTTATCGCGTGGATCGGACTTTCCCTTGTCCTAATTCAGGCAAGTTTTATCGCGAGAATCGGACTTTCGTTGCAGTTCGTTTCAGACGAAGTGCTTGATTTTTAAGCCTAATTGTGGTCTTGTATCCTCTTTAGAAGCTTGGACTTCACAATCGTTGGCTTATTGCAGCTCGTTTCAGACGAACTGCTTGTTTAAGCTGAATTGTGGTCTTGTATCTTCTGTAGAAGCTTTGACTTACAATCGTTGGCTTGTTGCAGCTCGTTTCAGACGAACTGCTTGTTTAAGCTGAATTGTGGTCTTGTATCTTCTGTAGAAGCTTTGACTCACAATCGTTGGCTTGTTGCAGCTCGTTTCAGACGAACTGCTTGTTTAAGCTGAATTGTGGTCTTGTATCTTCTGTAGAAGCTTTGACTCACAATCGTTAGCTTATATATGTTCTAAGAAGGGGATCAGCCTTCGAAGAACAAGATACCTCAGTAACATTTGTAAGAGACGACACGCACAGAGACAGACAAAACACACAGACAAAACGCACAGAGACAAATAAAGACCAAGTAAACCAAATAAAGCACATTGACTGAACAGGACTCAAGACTGACTGACCGGACTGTCTCTTACAAATGGAACTTTTTGAGGTTGGAAATGTGCCATGTTCGGGGTACCTGTTCTCCTGACATGTGAGCCAATTTGTAAGACCCTTTGCCGAGGACTTCTGACACCCGATACGGACCTTCCCATGTGGGTTCGAGCTTGCCCAGCTTTTCTGCTCGGCTTACTTCGTTGTTTCTCAAGACGAGATCTCCCACTTGAAATTGCAGCTTCTTCACCCTTTGGTTGTAATACCGGGCTACTTGCTCCTTGTACTTGGCTGCTTTTATGCATGCCAATTCTCTTCTTTCTTCGGCAAGATCTAGCTCGGCTCTCAGTCCGTCGTCATTCATTTCTGAGGAGAAATTTAGAGTTCGGGGACTGGGTACGCCGATCTCCACCGGAATTACGGCTTCAGTGCCGTACACCAGACTGTACGGAGTTTCACCGTTGGAGGTTGTGGGTGTAGTTCGGTAGGACCATAGGACTTGAGGGAGATTTTCTACCCATTGTCCTTTGGCTTGTTCTAACCGAGCTTTTAACCCTTTCACCAGGATACGATTTGTTACCTCCGTTTGTCCGTTTGCTTGTGGGTGAGAGACCGAAGTGAACCGCTGTTGAATATTCAGCTCTTGGCACCAATTCTTGAACGTCCTGTCGGTGAACTGAGTCCCGTTATCCGAGATGAGGATGTGGGGTATGCCAAATCGGCACACTATGTTCTTCCAGACGAAATCCAATGCCTTCGAGCTCGTTATCGTAGCTAATGGTTCAGCTTCCACCCACTTCGTAAAGTAGTCCACGGCAACGATTAGGAATTTCATTTGCCGAGGAGCTTGAGGAAGTGGTCCCACAATGTCTATGCCCCATTGCATGAAAGGCCAAGGGCTTTGCATAGTGGATAGATCGGTTTGCGGCATCCTTGGGATATTTGCATGGATTTGGCACTTCGGGCATGTCTTGACGAGCTGCACTGCTTCTTGTACCAAGGTTGGCCAATAATATCCCCATCTTAGAACTTTTTTAGCTAAAGTTCTAGCTCCGATGTGGCTGCCGCACGATCCTTCATGAACTTCTCTGAGGATGTAGTCCGTCTCTTCTGGTCCTACGCACCGCAATAACGGCTGGAGGTAAGACTTTCTAAAGAGGACTCCTTCATGAAGTTCGTACCGAAGTGCTCGGCACGTGATCTTCCGAGCTTCTCTCTTATCCTCGGGCAATTGTCCTTGATCCAGATACTGCAAGATCGGCGTCATCCAGTTCGGCGAGCTGGATACTGAATGTACCTCGGCTTCATCAATGCTTCGATGCATTAATTCTTCCGCCTTTGAGCTCGGATTTGAGGCCAACTTACTTAAGGTATCTGCTCGGCTATTTTCCGCTCTGGGAACGCGGATTATCCGAAAATAGGAGAAACTTCGGCTGATGCTTTGCGCTTTGTCCAAATACTTCTTCATTCTCTCGTCACGAGCTTCACTTGTACCCAACATGTGATTTACTATGACTTGTGAATCACAATGGACTTTGAGAGATTTGATGAGCAGACTTTGCGCTAACTGGAGTCCGGCCAGGAGGGCTTCGTACTCGGCTTCATTATTAGTAGTGGGGAATAGGAACCGAAGTGAGTAGGTTACCTCGTGTCCGTCGGGAGCGATGAGTATAATACCAGCTCCACTTCCCATCTTGTTTGAAGCTCCATCTACGAATCCGCTCCAGCAGTCTGGCGGCTCTACTTCGGATTCCAAGGGCTGTGCTAGTTCGGCATTGGCAGAATTTTTCTGTTCGGCAATGACAGGGATTGCTTGATCGAACTTGGCCTCTGCAAGAAAATCTGCCAAGGCTTGTCCCTTGATGGCTTTTCGAGGTAGGTACTCGATTGAGTGTTCTCCCAGCTCTATGGCCCATTTGGCGATTCTGCCTGATGCTTCTGGCTTGGTCAAAACTTGCCGAAGAGGCAGATCGGTTAAGACGCATACCTTGTGAGCATAGAAGTATGGCCGCAGTCTCCTTGCTGCATTTACTAATGCCAGAGCAATTTTTTCCAGAGGTTGATACCTTGTTTCTGGACCTCTTAATGCTCGGCTTGTAAAGTAGATGGGAAACTGCTTTAGGCCTTCTTCTCGTACAAGCACCGCGCTGATGGTTTGATCTGATGCCGCTAAGTATAAGAATATTACTTCGGCTTCGGTTGGAGCAGAGAGAATAGGAAGCTCGGCTAGATAACTTTTGAGCTCGTCAAAGGCCTTTTTCTGCTCGGCTCCCCACTCGAATTTTGGTGCCTTTTTCAACACCTTGAAGAACGGCAGTTGCTTTTCGGCTGCTTGGGAAAGGAATCGATTCAGTGCGGCTAGACATCCGGTTAGCCTTTGCACGTCATGTATGGACTTCGGCATTGCCATGTTCTGAATGACTTGAACTTTTGAGGGGTTTGCCTTGAGTCCGTCCTTTGAAACCCAACAACCCAGAAACTTTCCCGAATCTACCAAAAAGGTACACTTTTGGGGATTAAGTTTGAGGTTGGCTTTCTTGAGCACGTTGAGAGTGGACTTGAGGTTGAGCTCGTACTCCGAAGTGCTTTTGCTTTTGACGACTATATCGTCAACATACACTTCAACCTGCTTTCCGATTAGGTGCCGAAAAAGCTTGTCTACCATCCTTTGATAAGTGGCTCCGGCATTCTTTAAACCGAATGGCATCTTTTTATAAGCGAAAATGCCGAAATCGGTAATGAAAGCTGTTTTCGGAGCGTCACTCTCATCCATCAACACTTGGTGATATCCTTTGTATAAATCAAGAAAACAGAAAATTTCGAAGCCGATCAAAGCTTCTACTTTTTTATCTATATTCGGAAGGGGATAGCAATCTTTGGGACAGTGCTTATTTAGATCGGTGAAATCTATGCACATCCGCCATCCTCCTTCCTTTTTCTTGATCATGACAGGATTGGCCACCCACGAAGGATACTTCACTTCGAATAACACATCCGCCTTCAATAATTGACGGACTTCGTCATGGATGACTTGACTTCGTTCTGCCGCAAAGAGTCTTTGCTTCTGTTTTATCGGCCGGACCGAAGGATCAATATTTAACCGATGAGTGATTACCTCGGGGGGCACTCCGGTCATGTCCAACGGAGACCATGCAAAGACGTCTTTATACTCCTTGAGGAGCTGGATGGTTTTTTCCCGAAGTAGAGGCGTTCCCGCGAAGCCGATCTTAACCGTTCTGGATGGATCGTCTTCGTACAGCTGAACTGTCATCGAGTTCGGCTCCGGTATGACTTCGGTCATCGCCTCTGACTCCGGCTGCTGTGATTGCTATGCTTGATGGTGCCGATCTGACTGCTCGGCACTTCTAAGCGCAATTTGTAGACATTCCTTTGCTCTCTTTTGGTCACCTCGGATGACCGCTATCCCTCCTTTAGTAGGGATCTTGATGGTGAGGTGATAAGTAGAGCAAACGGCCCGAACTGTGTTGAGCCAGTCTCTCCCCAGGATGATGTTGTACGGGGACCGAGCTTTCACCACAAAGAACTCGATCATCGTATTGGAGCTTGTAGGCGCTTTTCCCACCGTGATCGGAAGGCTGATAATACCTTCAGGGCGGGTGTCCTCCTGGGCGAAACTTTTCAGAGGAAGTGGAGCCGGACTGAGCCGAGCTGGATCCACTTCCATTTTATCGAAACATTCTTTAAAAAGAATGCTGACTGACGCTCCTGTATCCACAAATACTCTGTGGATCAATTTGTTTGCCACTCCGGCTTGAATGACAATAGCGTCTTGGTGAGGAGAGATGGCTGGGACGGGATCGGCATCTGAAAATGTAATCACTTCGTCTTTTTTCAGCCTTTTATGTGTTGGCTCCTCTTGACTGGAACCTCTGCGTTCTGCTTTTAGGGACGACTTAGTCTTCCCGGCAGGGAGAGCATCAATAGTCAGGATTACTCCATCATATTGCGGCTCGTCGTCGTCTTCGGGATCCTCATGCCTTTTCGGATCCTGAGGATTGCAGTTCGCACCTCTCTGCCTTTTGTTCTTTTTCGGCTGCTTGCTTTGGTATTTTTTTAACGTTCCTGTTTTCACAAGAACATCAATACCTGCAGCCAAATCTCGGCACTCCTCGGTATCGTGTCCGTGGGCTTGATGGAAGGAGCAATATTGATCCTGAGGTCGCCGCGCGGCCGATTTCGTCATCCGCCTTGGTTTTTCGAACATATCGGAATGTAGTTCGAAAATTTCCGCTCTTGACTTGTTTAAGGGTACGAACTGAGCGGGCGGCTTCTCAGGATTGAGACGTGGTCCCAATCTGCCTTGTACCGGTGCCCTTTGAATTCTTTCAAAAGGAGTTCGGCGAGGAAACCTCTGATCGCTATGATCGGGCTTCTTTTCGTCTCCTCGGGATGAGCTGTCTAAAGACCGTTTTCGACGGTCTGCCTCATCCGCACGGGAAAACTGGTCCGCAATGTCCCACATTTCCTGAGCTGTCTGCGGACCGCACTCAACGAGCTTCCTGTAGAGAGCTCCGGGCAGGATTCCATTTTGGAATGCCGAGATGACAAGCAGATCGTTGAGATCGTCTACTTGCAGGCATTCCTTGTGGAATCTTGTCATAAAGTCGCTGATTTTTTCGTCGCGACCTTGACGAATGGAAAGCAGCTGAGCCGAAGTAATTCGGGCTTCCGCTTTCTGAAAGAACCTCCTGTGGAAAGCATCCATTAGATCTCGGTATGATCTAATGCTGCCTTGAGGAAGGCTGTCGAACCATCTTCTGGCGTTCCCAATGAGCAGCTCGGGAAACAGCTTGCACATGTGGACCTCGTTGAGACCCTGGTTCGCCATGTTATATTGATAGCGTCCCAAGAAATCATGAGGATCCACGAGTCCGTCATAGGTTATCGACGGAGTTCGGTAGTTCCGCGGCAAAGGAGTTCGGGTGATATCGTCCGAGAACGGGGTCTTTAATGCTCCGTACATGGCGAACCCGACATCTCTTCGGTACGGAGGAGATGGAGTTCTCCTGTGGTTCCGGTACCGAGGAGGAACTGGAACATGTCGAGGTTGAGGATTCTTTCTCCTGGAAGACACGTCACTACTGCGGTAGTGACTTTCATGTCTGGATGAGGAGGGAGAATCCGCCGTTGTCTTCTCCGGCTGTTGGCTCTTCTGCAGGAAGGTTAAGAACTCCTCCTGCTTCTCGGCCAAGAACAGCTTGACAGCTTCATTTAAATCGGGCTGCTGGGAAGACTCGGTGCGATGACTCCTGGAGTGGCTTGTTCCTCCTTCGTGAGAACCGGAGGTAGATGTCTCCCGAGGCCGTTTTTCAGACCTGCGAGCTGGACTAGCTTCCTCACGGTGATCACGAACGGTATTACGGGTGGTATGTGATCTGGTATGCATTTTTTTTTTTGGGGTGGAAAAAGGGTCAAAAATTCGCTTTATCACAAATTTGGTTCTCTGTTTCCCACAGACGGCGCCAGTGATGAATCGGCGAATTTTTGATGTAGTGAATGCTGGAAAACACAGATCACGACACGGTGAATTTACGTGGTTCGATTTACTGAGGTAAATCTACGTCCACGGGAAGAAAAGAGGGCAGAGTTGTATTGCTTGATCTGTTTTCTACAGCTTACAATACAGACTTGCTATTTTGTATTTTATCTCTAGAGATCGAGAGAAAAAACTCCCCATATCTATCTGATCTAGGTTCTACTTATACAAAGGACCAAGATCGTGGCATGCAGCTATTTACTAGGTAGTGGATGTCGTGGATATCGTGGCGATCTTGCATGGGTCCACTATCCTGCATGAGTTAATGACTGCTTGACACCACTAAATAGATCGTGGGTGTAGTGGAGGTGGAAATCCTGCATGAGTCCACTATCTCCTAGTTCGGTCGAATACTGAGACCGAACTGCTGAATTATTGCCGAGCAGCTTTTTGCCGATCTGAGAGTAGAGTTTGATGCCGACCTGAGAGCAGAGTTTGATTGGTTGGCTTTTACCGAGCTGTAAGCTGGGGCCGAACTCTTTAGTCATGCCGGACTGATACTCTTTAGTCATGCCGAACTGATACTCTTTCTTGGGCTTTAGGCTGATGGGCTTTACTGCTGTTGGGCTTTTTTAGTACGTACTCCATCACGAGCATATAAATGAATAAATATGCAGTCAAATAATAAAAAGACAAATATATACATTTCTATATATATATGTATGTATATGTAGCAGAAAGAAAAGGTACGTACCCATTAAATCAATGGCAGAATGAAGGCTTTTTTTAATGGATGGGAAAGATGATTGGGGATTTAAGTGTAAAGAAAGATGGAGCCATCAATGCATATATATAAATATAGATATTATATCTGTATATATAGTTCTATGAATTATACGAGATGCGAAATTTTCATATCAAATCAAATTTTTGCCGTTAACTAATTGGATGGTAATTAATGCATATATGTGTATATGGAGCTATATGATCTATGTATGCACATGAGAAATTTTCATAATTATGTGTGTCTACGTGTCATTCTAGTTGGAGGTGGGACCAATATGCATACCTATTTGTCAAAATACTATTGGTAGGGTATACCATATATGCTTTACACCGTGGTATTCTGAGACCATTGAATTTTTTCTCAGCGTTTATGATGGAGTACGTACTAAACAAGCCAGCACAAAGCCCAAGAAAGAGTATCAGTTCGGCATGACCAAGGAGTTCGGCCTCAGCCTACAGCTCAGTAAAAACCAACCAATCAAGCTCTGCCCTCAGGTCGGCATCAAGCTCTACTCTCAGATCGGCAAAAGCTGCTCGGCAATAGTTCAGCAGTTCGGTCTCAGCATCGGCAAAAGCTGCTCGGCAATACCGGACTGGGAGACACGATCTATCTAGTGGTGGACCCATGCAGGCTCTCATGACCTCCACGACATCCACGACATAATTACTGATGATGTAAGCCACCGCCTAATTAGTGGCCATGCAGGATCTCATGACCTCCGTGACCTCCACGACTTAGGGTGGTGATGCAAGCCACGATCTCAGTTCTATATATAAACGGAACTTAGATCCGATAGAGGAGACACCAACTCTAAGAGAGAGAATATCATATAGCAAGCTTGTATTTGTAAGCTGTAATTCGCAGATCAAGCAATACAAACCTGCCCCCATTTCTTCCCGTGGACGTAGATTTACCTCAGTAAATCGAACCACGTAAATCTCTGTGTCGTAATTTATTTTTACGAGCATTTATCATCATCAAAAATTCGCGGCTTCATCACTGGCGCCGTCTGTGGGAAACAGAGAACCAAATCTGTGATAAAGCGAATTTTTGACCCTTTTTCCACTACAAAAACAAAAAAAAAATGCATACCAGATCACATAACACCCGTGCCTCCGTCCGTGATAACCATGAGGAAGCTAATCCAGCAGCCCATAGGCCTGGAAAGCAGCCTCGTGAAAAATCTACTTCCAGTTCTCACGGAGAAGGAGCAAGCCGCTCAAAAGGTCCACACACCGAGTCTTCCCAGCAGCCTGATTTGAATGAGGCTGTCAAGCTGTTCTTGGCTGAGAAGCAGGAGGAGTTCTTAACCTTCCTGCAGAAGAGCCAACAGCCGGAGAAGACAACGACGGATTCTCCCTCCTCGTCTAAGCATGAAAGTCACTACCGCAGTAGTGACGTGTCTTCCAGGAGAGAGAATCCTCAACCCCGACATGTTCCTGTTTCTCCTCGGCACCGGAATCACAGGAGAACCCCTTCTCCTCCGTACCGAAGAGATGTCGGGTTCGCCATGTACGGAGCGTTAAAGACTCCGTTCTCGGACGATATCATCCGAACTCCTTTGCCGCGGAACTACCGAACTCCGTCGATAACCTATGACGGACTCGTGGATCCTCATGACTTCTTGGGACGCTATCAGTATAATATGGCGAACCAGGGTCTCAATGAGGTCCACATGTGCAAGCTGTTCCCCGAGCTGCTCATCGGGAACGCCAGAAGGTGGTTCGACAGCCTTCCTCAAGGCAGCATTAGATCCTACCGAGATCTAATGGATGCTTTCCACAGGAGGTTCTTTCAGAAAGCGGAAGCCCGAATTACTTCGGCTCAGCTGCTTTCTATACGTCAAGGTCGCGACGAAAAGATCAGCGACTTCCTGACGAGATTCCACAAGGAATGCCTACAAGTGAATGATCTTAACGATCTACTTGTCATTTCGGCATTCCAAAATGGAATCCTGCCCGGAGCTCTCTACAGAAAGCTCGTGGAGTGCGGCCCGCAAACAGCTCAAGAAATGTGGGACATTGCGGACCAGTTTTCCCGTGCGGATGAGGCAGACCGTCGAAAACGGTCTTTAGACAGCTCATCCCAAGAAGAGAAAAAGAAGCCCGATCAAAGCGGCCAGGTGCTTCCTCGCCGAACTCCTTTTGAAAGAATTCAAAGGGCACCGGTGCAAGGCAGATTGGGGCCACGGCTCAATCCTGGGAAGCCGCCCGCTCAGTGCGTACCATTAAACAAGTCAAGAACGGAAATTTTCGAACTACATTCCGATATGTTCGAAAAACCAAAGCGGATGACGAAATCAGCCGCGCGGCGACCTCAGGATCAATATTGCTCCTTCCATCAAGCCCACGGTCATGATACTGAGGAGTGCCGAAATTTGGCTGCAGGTATTGATGTTCTTGTGAAAACAGGAACGTTAAAAAAATACCAAAGCAAGCAGCCGAAAAAGAACAAAAAGCAGAGAGGTGCGAACTGCAATCCTCAGGATCCGAAAAGGCATGAAGATCCCGAAGACGACGACGAGCCGCAATATGATGGAGTAATCCAGACTATTGATGCTCTCCCTGCCGGGAAAACTAAGTCGTCCCTAAAAGCAGAACGCAGAGGTTCCAATCAAGAGGAGCCGACACATAAAAGGCTGAAGAAAGACGAAGCGATTACATTTTCAGATGCCGATCCCGTCCCAGCCATCTCTCCTCACCAAGACGCTATTGTCATTCAAGCCGGAGTGGCAAACAAACTGATCCACAGAGTATTTGTGGATACAGGAGCGTCAGTCAGCGTTCTTTTTAAAGAATGTTTTGATAAAATGGAAGTGGATCCAGCTCGGCTCAGTCCGGCTCCACTTCCTCTGAAAAGTTTCGCCCAGGAAGACACCCGCCCTGAAGGTATTATCAGCCTTCCGATCACGGTGGGAAAAGCGCCTACAAGCTCCAATACGATGATCGAGTTCTTTGTGGTAAAAGCTCGGTCCCCGTACAACATCATCCTGGGGAGAGACTGGCTCAACACAGTTCGGGCCGTTTGCTCTACTTATCACCTCACCATCAAGATCCCCACTAAAGGTGGGATAGCGGTCATCCGAGGTGATCAAAAGAGAGCAAAAGAATGTCTGCAGATTGCGCTTAAAAGTGCCGAGCAACCAGTTCGGCACCATCAAGCATAGCAATCACAGCAACCAGAGTCAGAGGCAAGCGAGATGACCGAAGTCACTTCAGAGCCGAACTCAATGACCGTTCAGTTATACGAAGATGATCCATCCAGAGTGGTCAAGATCGGCTTCGCAGGAACGCCTCTACTCCGGGAAAAAACCATCCAGCTCCTCAAAGAGTATAAAGACGTCTTTGCATGGTCTCCGTTGGACATGACCGGAGTGCCCCCCGAGGTAATCACTCATCGGTTGAATATTGATCCTTCGGTCCGGCCGATAAAACAGAAGCAAAGACTCTTTGCGGCAGAAAGAAGCCAAGTCATCCATGACGAAGTCCGCCAATTACTAAAAGCGGATGTACTATTCGAGGTAAAATATCCTTCCTGGGTGGCCAATCCTGTAATGATCAAGAAAAAAGGAGGAGGATGGCGGATGTGCATAGATTTTACCGATCTAAACAAGCACTGTCCTAAAGATTGCTATCCCCTTCCGAATATAGATAAAAAAGTAGAAGCTTTGATCGGCTTCGAAATTTTCTGTTTTCTTGATTTATACAAAGGATATCACCAAGTGTTGATGGATGAGAGTGACGCTCCGAAAACAGCTTTCATCACCGATTTCGGCATTTTCGCTTATAAAAAGATGCCATTCGGTTTAAAGAATGCCGGAGCCACTTATCAAAGGATGGTAGACAAGCTTTTTCGGCACCTAATCGGGAAACAGGTTGAAGTGTATGTCGACGACATAGTTGTCAAAAGCAAAAGCACTTCGGAGTACGAAGACAACCTCAAATCCACTCTCGACGTGCTCCGGAAAGCCAACCTCAAACTCAACCCCCAAAAATGTACCTTTTTGGTAGATTCAGGAAAATTTCTGGGTTGTTGGGTTTCAAAGGACGGACTCAAGGCAAACCCTTCAAAAGTTCAAGTCATTCAAAACATGGCAATGCCGAAGTCCATACATGACGTGCAAAGGCTAACCGGATGTCTAGCCGCACTGAATCGATTCCTTTCCCAAGCAGCCGAAAAGCAACTGCCGTTCTTCAAAGTGTTGAAAAAGGCACCAAAGTTCGAGTGGGGAGCCGAGCAGAAAAAGGCCTTTGACGAGCTCAAAAGTTATCTAGCCGAGCTTCCTATTCTCTCTGCTCCAACCGAAGCCGAAGTAATATTCTTATACTTAGCGGCATCAGATCAAACCATCAGCGCGGTGCTTGTACGAGAAGAAGGCCTAAAGCAGTTTCCCATCTACTTTACAAGCCGAGCATTAAGAGGTCCAGAAACAAGGTATCAACCTCTGGAAAAAACTGCTCTGGCGTTAGTAAATGCAGCAAGGAGACTGCGGCCATACTTCTATGCTCACAAGGTATGTGTCTTAACCGATCTGCCTCTTCGGCAAGTTTTGACCAAGCCAGAAGCATCAGGCAGAATCGCCAAATGGGCCATAGAGCTGGGAGAACACTCGATCGAGTACCTACCTCGGAAAGCCATCAAGGGATAAGCCTTGGCAGATTTTCTTACAGAGGCCAAGTTCGATCAAGCAATCCCTGTCATTGCCGAACAGAAAAAGTCTGCCAATGCCGAACTTGCACAGCCCTTGGAATCCGAAGTAGAGCCGCCAGACTGCTGGAGCGGATTCGTAGATGGAGCTTCAAACAAGATGGGAAGTGGAGCTGGTATTTTACTCGTCGCTCCCGACGGACACGAGGTAACCTACTCACTTCGGTTCCTATTCCCCACTACTAATAATGAAGCCGAGTACGAAGCCCTCCTGGCCGGACTTCAGTTAGCGCAAAGTCTGCTCGTCAAATCTCTCAAAGTCCATTGTGATTCACAAGTCATAGTAAATCACATGTTGGGTACAAGTGAAGCTCGTGACGAGAGAATGAAGAAATATTTGGACAAAGCGCAAAGCATCAGCCGAAGTTTCTCCTATTTTCGGATAATCCGCGTTCCTAGAGCGGAAAATAGCCGAGCAGATACCTTAAGCAAGTTGGCCTCAGATCCGAGCTCAAAGGCGGAAGAATTAATGCATCGAAGCATTGATGAAGCCGAGGTACATTCGGTATCCAGCTCGCCGAACTGGATGACGCCGATCTTGCAGTATCTGGATCAAGGACAATTGCCCGAGGATAGGAGAGAAGCTCGGAAGATCACGTGCCGAGCACTTCGGTACGAACTTCATGATGGAGTCCTCTTTAGAAAGTCTTACCTCCAGCCATTATTGCGGTGCGTAGGACCAGGAGAGACGGACTACATCCTCAGAGAAGTTCATGAAGGATCGTGCGGTAGCCACATCGGAGCCAGAACTTTAGCTAAAAAAGTTCTGAGATGGGGATATTATTGGCCAACCTTGGTACAAGAAGCAGTGCAGCTCGTCAAGACCTGCCCGAAGTGCCAAATCCATGCAAATATCCCAAAGATGCCGCAGACCGATCTATCCACTATGCAGAGCCCTTGGCCTTTCATGCAATGGGGCATAGACATAGTGGGACCACTTCCTCAAGCTCCTCGGCAAATGAAATTTCTAATCGTTGCCGTGGACTACTTTACGAAGTGGGTGGAAGCTGAACCATTAGCTACGATAACGAGCTCGAAGGCATTGGATTTCGTCTGGAAGAACATAGTGTGCCGATTTGGCATACCCCACATCCTCATCTCGGATAACGGGACTCAGTTCACCGACAAGACGTTCAAGAATTGGTGCCAAGAGCTGAATATTCAACAGCGGTTCACTTCGGTCTCTCATCCACAAGCAAACGGACAAACGGAGGTAACAAATCGTATCCTGGTGAAAGGGTTAAAAGCTCGGTTAGAACAAGCCAAAGGACAATGGGTAGAAAATCTCCCTCAAGTCCTATGGTCCTACCGAACTACACCCACAACCTCCAGCGGTGAAACTCCGTACAGTCTGGTGTACGGCACTGAAGCCGTGATTCCGGTTGAGATCGGCGTACCCAGTCCACGAACTCTACATTTCTCCTCAGAAATGAATGATGACGGACTGCGAGCAGAGTTAGATCTGGCCGAAGAAAGAAGAGAATTGGCGTGCATAAAAGCAGCCAAGTACAAGGAGCAAGTAGCCCGGTATTACAACCAACGGGTGAAGAAGCTGCAATTTCAAGTGGGAGATCTCGTCTTGAGAAACAACGAAGTAAGCCGAGCAGAAAAGCTGGGCAAGCTCGAACCCACATGGGAAGGTCCGTATCGGGTGTCAGAAGTCTTCGGCAAAGGGTCTTACAGATTGGCTCACATGTCAGGAGAACAGGTACCCCGAACATGGCACATTTCCAACCTCAAGAAGTTCCATTTGTAAGAGACAGTCCGGTCGGTCAGTCAGTCTTATGTGCTTTCCTTGTTTTTTATTTTGCTCTCTTTGCCTATGTGCGTTTTTGTTTGTCTTACGTGCGTTGTGTCTGTCTATGTGAGTGTCGTCTCTTACAAATGTAACTGAGGTATCTTGTTCTTCGAAGGCTGATCCCCTTCTTAGAACATATACAAGCTAAACGATTGTGAGTCAAAGCTTCTACAGAAGATACAAGACCACAATTCAGCTTAAACAAGCAGTTCGTCCGAAACGAGCTGCAACAAGCCAACGATTGTGCGTCAAAGCTTCTAAAGAGGATACAAGACCACAATTCAGCTTAAACAAGCAGTTCGTCTGAAACGAGCTGCAATAAGCCAACGATTGTGAAGTCCAAGCTTCTAAAGAGGATACAAGACCACAATTCGGCTTAAAAATCAAGCACTTCGTCTGAAACGAACTGCAACGAAAGTCCGATTCTCGCGATAAAACTTGCCTGAATTAGGACAAGGGAAAGTCCGATCCACGCGATAAAACTCGCCGAATTAGGACAAGGGAAAGTCCGATCCCCAAATTAGGACAACGGAAAGTCCGATCCGAGCGATAAAACTCGCCAAATTAGGACACAAGCTTAGTCCGGTCAAAGATGTTTATTTCATCAGACCAAGGACGAGTCCGGTCAAAGATGTTTATTTCATCAAGACCAAGGACCAAGTCTGGTCAAAGAAGAGTTCACTTCATAAGACCGAGGACAAACATCAACTTACCCCGTACCATTATCCAGGATGCCGAAGTGATTCACTTCGCTTTTCGGGGGGGGGTAGTGATGGAGTACGTACTAAACAAGCCAGCACAAAGCCCAAGAAAGAGTATCAGTTCGGCATGACCAAGGAGTTCGGCCTCAGCCTACAGCTCAGTAAAAACCAACCAATCAAGCTCTGCCCTCAGGTCGGCATCAAGCTCTACTCTCAGATCGGCAAAAGCTGCTCGGCAATAGTTCAGCAGTTCGGTCTCAGCATCGGCAAAAGCTGCTCGGCAATACCGGACTGGGAGACACGATCTATCTAGTGGTGGACCCATGCAGGCTCTCATGACCTCCACGACATCCACGACATAATTACTGATGATGTAAGCCACCGCCTAATTAGTGGCCATGCAGGATCTCATGACCTCCGTGACCTCCACGACTTAGGGTGGTGATGCAAGCCACGATCTCAGTTCTATATATAAACGGAACTTAGATCCGATAGAGGAGACACCAACTCTAAGAGAGAGAATATCATATAGCAAGCTTGTATTTGTAAGCTGTAATTCGCAGATCAAGCAATACAAACCTGCCCCCATTTCTTCCCGTGGACGTAGATTTACCTCAGTAAATCGAACCACGTAAATCTCTGTGTCGTAATTTATTTTTACGAGCATTTATCATCATCAAAAATTCGCGGCTTCATCAGTTTACACCCCACTACGTCAGTTGGTGGAGGGGTTTTAGTTGTACTTGACACCCCACTACGTCAGTTGGTGGAGGGGTTTTAGTTGTACTTGACAAGCGTTTCCAATTCAAATATCTGCCTCGAATAGGTGTCTCCACCCAACCATCTTCTTCATTTGTTGCGTGGCTCAATGGCAAATCAAATCATACACCATGTCAAACGTGGGTGTGTAGACCATACACCAAAGTCTTTTGAGCCTAGAAGTTGTCCCCTTTATGGGTCAACCATCGAGTAATGCCGTATTCTAAGACCACTCATTACGCGTCTCGTCGGCGTCTCGCGTCTCGTCCCGGCGAAACGGGACGCCGGCACGACGCGTTGCAGCCTCCATCTCGTCCCGTCTCGTCCCGCGTCTCGTCCCGGCGAGCCACGAGACGGGCTGTCTCGCCACGCGCCGAGGCGACGTGGAGCAACCCGGCGTCGTGCGTGACGCCCACTCGCCGGCCCGCGAGTGGGCGTCGTCACGTGCTGACGCAATAAATATTTTTTTTAAAAAAATCGAATTTAAAAAAAAAATTGTAACGGTAATAATACAGTTTTTTGTTTTTTTTATAATTTTTTTGATTTTTTATTAATTTTTTTACTCTATAAATACTCCTAAACTCATCCTCATTTTACACACAACTACACATCTATTCTTCCTATCATCTAAATTTTCTCTCAAATTTTCTCTCAAATTTTCATAAACCAACTCAAGATATCCGGCGACGGCGACGGCAACTACGGCGGTTCCGGCTCCGGCGGGTGGGATCTCAACGCGTTCGGCGATTGGGAGACCATGATCAACACATTGGGCGGTTCGTCAACCCCTGGGACTCAGGGTTCGGCGACGTCGGGGGGGTACCAACCACCCAATTTTGACCTTGATGCATATGTCCGTCCCTCCGCCACGCGGTATTCGCAGGGATTATCCCAGATCCGGGAGGATTTTCCATGTGGCACTGGCAGTGGTGGCCGAGGCGGTGGAGGTGGCACTGGCGGTGTACAACACCAGGCGGGCGAGGACGAGGAGGAAGAAGAAGAAGAGGATCTTGGCCGGCATACGTACAACAACTTCGAAACGATGGCGGTGTACAACGCCTGGATCACGGTCTCGTACGATCCCATCGTCGGGAATCAACAAACCCGGAACTGTTTCTGGGAAAAGGTCTGCAAGGTCTACCACCAGATAAAGCCGAAAGGCTCCCGCAAGCGCAAAGTTAAAATGCTCCGCTCTCACTTTGATCGAGTCGACCGACAGATCAAAAAATTCTGCGGCATCTACTCGACTGAAGAGGCGCGCTACCAAAGCGGCGCCACGGCCACCGACATTTTGACGTCCGCTTTGCGCGCCTACTACCAGGACGAGGGTCATCAATTCAGATTTGTTGATGTTTGGCAGGCCGTCAAGGACGAGGAACGGTGGGCCGGAGGTTTCCGCTCCAGCTCGGGCTCAACCTCGAAGCGCACGAAGCATACGGCGAGTGGCCAATACTCGTCTGGTGGTGCGTCTGGTGGTGACACCGATGGCATCAGCCAACCTGAGGCTGAATCCCATGAGTTTGCGGGTACGGTCGGCGATGCTGGAGGATCCGCGCGTGGGCGCCGTCGGCCGCAAGGGACGAAGGCGGCGAAAGCGGCTAGAGCAAGGAAAGGCCGAGGCGAATCAAGCCAGCCGGCCTCGGGCTCGCGGGGAGGCTCGGACACACTTATGGTGGCGTACATGACCTCCACAATGGCGGACACTTCCCACTTCTCGTACGCCCAATTCACGGCCTGGTGGAACGGAATTGTTGCTATGGCAGCACAACTTGACCTTCCGACACCGCCTAAACCTCGACCGCCTCCAGAGGATGATTCGCCGGCGGAGTAGTTTTTTTTATTTTATGTGTTTTTTTATTTTGTGTCTTTTTTATTTTGTGTGTTTATTTAGTTTGTGTGTTTTTTAATAAAGTGTTGTTTTTAATAAAGTGTGTTTGTTTAAATTTAATTGGGTAGAAAAAAAATTCTAAATGAAATTGAATGAATAGTAATTAAAGGACGGTATAGAGACGGAGCGTTGCAGGTTCCGTCCCTTAGTTAAGGGATGGAGGAAAAAAGGACAGTGGGGCCCTCAAATAGTGCTCAAATAGTAGTTAAGAGACGGTTTAAGGGACGGTATAGAGACAGCGTAGTGAATGGCCTAATACCACACATTCCAAACCGTACCCAAGTCAATCGTCGCTATATAACTTTAAGCTCATCACTCTTACTCAATACCCACAATGATTGTTGTATTTGCCACATGGCTCAATGGTTGTGCCATGTGGCCCATGTGTTAATTCATATGCTATATTTAGTGGCGGACACAGTAAGGAGGGAGGAAGAAGCCCCTCCCAACAACTCTTTTTTGTATTTTTCTACTTCAATTTTTAGAAAATATTTCATATACACTCTTTAGCCCTTCTTAAGTTTATATTATTGAAGAGTAAATCATCAAAATTGAAATAGTAGAAGGGGCTGAACTTTGGAATCAAAAAATTGCAGAGGTGAAATTACAGAGATGAAAATGGCTCCTTGTTTGAAGGAAGAAGAAGACGTCCTTTTTTTTAAAAAAATTAATAAGTGGAGTAATATAATATTATTTTATTCTAAAAGTTTCCTACTGATGTTAAGAGGGCTCGAACTCGGCACCTCATACAATAATGTCTAAGCTCATTGCCGCTAGGACAAAGACTCTGGACATATATTCACACGTAGATTAAAAGTACAATCAATTCATAAATTTAATTTCAAAATTTTTTTTTGTAATAATAGTGTTGCTATTAAAATGTTAACTGTGTTCAATTTCTATTTAGGTAATGTAATGATTCTAAATTGATAATACAACTTTTGGTACTATACCATTAATCATTCTGAATGTATATACAATGTACCAAAATTTCAATTTAGTAGTCAAATTTTTGTTGTTAATAGTTACATCAATGATAGGCTATAGTAATAATTTACTAGTAATTGATATTTACTCTATTGAATATCTTATAACCTTGTGTCTAATAGAACATTTCATTATTTATTTGCAATAGTAATTTACAAAAAATGATAAGTCTAATTATAATAATATACATTAAAACTTTAATTTTCTTTAGATAAATTGGACGACTATTATTTGATTTGAGTTTAAGATGCTAGAATTGGAGTTTGGTTCAAATTAGATTCATATATTTTTCTATCTTTTTTTTATATATATCTGCAAAATAGTAATATATTGATTTATGCATTATAATATTTTTTTGTATAAATTTTTTTTATCATTTTTTATAGTTGTATTTGTGATTTTTTAATATATTATTAATTTTTATTATATTTAGTTTTTTATTTATTGAATATAGTATATATATATAGGGTATAATGCAGCCCCTACCAATAATATTTTATGTGTCCGCCACTGACCATATTGCATTAGATAAGTCCAACTCATATAGTACGTCTCATAGTGTTCCGAGTCGAGCATCATTTTGGTGCCAATGATCAAGCTAACAACATGAACAAAGTATACTTAGAGTAGTAATCTTAGCCGGATTGCATTACTCACCTCGCTAGCGTAACTGGTTAGACTTATAGATGAAAGTAACAAAATATTCTCTCCGCCCCACAAGAATATGCACTATTTACTTTTTAGTGTGTCCCACAAGAATATGTACTTTTCAATTTTGAAAACTCTCTCTGTGTGAGACTCATTTCCCGCTACCAATACTTTAATTATTTTTCTCTTTATTTCTCTATATTTCTCTCTTATTTTACCAATTTTGCATAAAAATTTGTGTCGAAACCAAAGTGCATATTCTTTTAGGAGGGAGAAAATATAGTTTTAAATGACGTGTTTCTGTCATTGCACAAGTAATTATTGAGTCAATATCAACCTATTTCGTTCGTGCTTATTTAGAGCATCCACAATCGTGCTCTTGCCAGCGAGCACGGTTGTGGGCCCGGCGCTACTATTCATGCCTGCTCTCTGGCAAGAGCACAACACCCACAGCTGTGCTCTTCCGCAAGGACGAGCACAATTCAATTTAAAATTCAGTTAAACAAAAATATTTCCATAATATTAAAATTCATTAAAAAACCACAATAAATATTACAAATTACAAATAAAATAAAAAGACATAATTAAAATCCTAAAAATTAAAAATTACATAATTAAAATACTAAAAATTAAAAATTACATAATTAAACTCCTAAAGATTAAAAATTACATAATTATTGGCTAATATTACCCGAGGAAGACTACTCATCCGGCGACACTAACCCTAATTATTTTTGGAGACCCAATATCATGGTCTCGTGCGTTTGAAGTTGTGTGGGGGTCATAGTTGACCTATCGGCCATATTGATTTGGCATAAGAGCATTCACAGCGAGTTGTTCGGGGGTGGAGGTGGCGCATAAGAAGCGGGTTCGGGAGCGGGGGCAGATGGAGTCGCGGCGCGACGGCGGTCGGCCGCCGCCTTCTTCCTTCCTTGCGGTCGGCGTCGGGAACCACTTGGTCCGGCGTCGGGGCTACCCAAGTTAGCTCCGCCGAGTTGGCTAGCCACTTATTCGGAGCTGGCGTCGGATAGAGATACCGACCTTGACCGTTTGGAGGAGCCGCTAGAGGAGGATGTTACGCCTCCCATATACTTCAGGTGCGTCCGCGTGTCCTGCCAAACGTTGAGGTATTTGAACGACTTGCCGTTCATGGATTGGTAGGTGCTCAGCGCGACAGTGATGATGTCGACCTCGCTCCTGCCGCTCCCGGCATTCCGCGTCTCTTAGAGGAAATAGCCATTGAACTTGCCAATTTCTTCGTTGGCTCGGCCGATGGAGTTGCGCACCATACTCTCGTTGCGCTCGATCGTTCCCGGCGGCCGGTTTTCATTGTACAGGCGAGAGACGCGCCACCAAAAGTGATCGCCGGATTGGTTCGTGCCAACCACCGCATCTTCGGAGATTTCCAAGTACGCCTTGAACAATTTATCCATCTCTGCCGGAGTGTACGGTGTGCGGACACCGCGAGTAGGAGGAGGCGGAGTTTGGGAGGGGGCGGTCGGCCTAGGCTCTAGTGTCCACCCGTATCGCCCTTCGGAGGCACCTTGGTCGTCGATTGGGTATGGCCGGCAGCCACCCGGAACGCCCGAATCTTGGGTTTGAAGAGGGGTCGAATATTCCATTTCCGGACTAGGAAAATGTTGTAAACCGAACCATTCGGGGTTCCAACCGTGAGAGGGCGGGTGGTCATCGCCTTGGCCGGACATTGTTATGTTGTAGGGTATGAGAGAATGAAGATGAAAATGGATATGAGAGAATGAATATGAGAATGGATATGAGAGAATGAAGATGAGAATGGATATGAGAGAATGAAGATGAGAATTGTGTAGTTTGATGTGAATTTTTGGGTGTGAAAGTGATGGTATCTATAGATGAAAGTGTATTTTTGGGGAAAAAAAATTAAAAAGTGGTAAAAAACGGTAATAAACGGATATATTTTTGTTGGGAAGTGATTTTTTTTTTTATTTTTAATCATTTTTTTAATTAAAAACTGATTTTTAATTAAAAAAAATAAATTCAAAGGCAACGGCTATGCCGTTGCCCAATCGCCGCGCGCCACGTGTCCTGCTCGCTGGCATGGCGCGAGCGCAGCGGCGGCGGGACACGTCCGTGCCAGCGGCTCGGACGGACGCGGGTTGGGCCACCACCGTTGTGGATGCTCTTATAATTGCATGAATAAAATACAAATGAAATAACGATTCATGTGACCATTTCAATCCTGCGGCGAATATGATTTCATGTGACTATTTCAATCCTGCGGCGAATATGATTTTTCATAACAAGAAAAAGGGGCGGACGCATAAATAAACATTAGTAAGGGCTATATTTTCAAAATATAGTTTGAAAATGTTTTTCTAGGTAATTTATGTGATTAATAAGGGCTTTAATATAATTATAGATATAAAATATGAATAAATTATAAAAATTTATTAAAAAAAATGTCAAAAAACAATTTATTAAAAAATAAATTACAAGAAATATTATTTCCAAATGAATGCATTTTCCATGATAGAGTATATTTTAATTTATTTTATAGTTATTCTTATTTTGTCTACATATTTGTTTTTTTTAATAATAATATTATTGCATCCTTGTCGATCCAAAGGCAGCAGACAACAGTAAACCTAAAACCCGAGTTTCCAGTCTGTGAAAAACCCCAATGACAGGAGAGCAGCAAAGTCTCTCTCTTTCTCATCAAAGGCCGGAATCCCCTCTACGTCCCTGCAAACTGCCGAGAATCGACGGCAGAGAATCAACGGAGGAAGAGAGTGAGTCCATTGAGAGGAATATGACACCGAATTCGAGAACTCAAAGATACCTAGTAGCAATTGAGTACATCGGAACTCGGTTTTCTGGCGCCCAACAGCAGGCAACTTGCAGAACCGCTATGGGCGTGCTTCAGGTAGGTCTTATTTAATCAATTCATATCGATTTATTTGACCCAGGAAATTTGTTGTTTGATTACTAATTCTCTATACATTGTTTCGATGCCTCTAGGACGCGTTTCAAAAATTCGTTGGGCAGCCAGTTTCTATTTTCTGCTCGAGCCGGACTGTGAGTTCTCCCCCTTTCACCTTTTTTACTTTCCGATTGTATGCAGTCTTCAAATTGCAATGATATTTTCAAATAATTTTCAGGATGCTGGTGTTCATGCACTATCAAATGTATGTCATGTGGATGTTGAGAGGATAAGCAAAAGAAAACCTGGTGAAGTTGTAAGTAACTTTTTGTCTGTGTATTGCTCGGGAATATAACTTCGGTCATACGAGCTGTTGTCAACCATTGAATATGCACTTCATAGGAAAACATGGTTAACTAAGCATGGATCATAATGAGTTATGAGTGAGACTTGACTTCAACTTGCAGAGCTTGAGTTTTTTTGGCAAGACGAACTCGGGCCACTGCATAGACATGTTCACAAGCCATTGAGCAGCTCATTAGCTTCTATTTTTTGTCATCTTTATATCCAATAATAATAATATACTATCAAAATTATACTCCTGATCAATTATTGTTTTCGCTACCACTACTAATTATGAAAAAACTTCAAAACTTTTCAAATGAAATACGAGGGGTTATCTATGCAAGAAGAATGTGAGTCCCACATACCAGAAAAGGTCATGAATGAAGTTTAACCATTTGTTAGAGAAACTTCTGATTGATTATTAATTTTTTTCACAACATTCCACTAGTATTATACTAACAATTTAAGATCATTTTTATTTGAAAATATTATAGAAAATAAGAGAATCCTTTTATGCTTAATAGCAATCAACCGATAACTTTGAATCAAGTTAATGCTTGGGCAAGAGTTCATTAGTTAGGCAATCTTGTGGATGAGCTCAAATATTCTAAATGAGCTTGAAATCTTAAAACCTAGACTTGCGATTTTACTTTTTGTAGCAGGATATTTTTTCTTTTCTTCCCTGATTTGCATATTTTACAATTGATGTATAAATATTATACTGCTCCCTCCGTCCCATAAAAATATGTGCACTTACCATTTTCGTTCTTCCCCCAAAAATATGTGCATTCCATTTTTGAAAAGTAAATATCAATTTAATAATGTAGGTCACATTATCCACTAACTCTACTTTAACTATCATTCTCCTCCTCTCTCTTACTTTACCATACCATTCTCATCCTCTCTCTTACTTTACCAATTTTGTCTTAAGAGCATCCGCAATGGTGCGGATGATAGGCCGCCCGATGCCTCGGGCGCGCTATCGTCCCCCACTGTGGGTGTGTGGATGATGCCCGATGCATCGTCCGCAGACGATACGCGGACGCTAGGGCATCGTCCGCGCCACTGTGGGCGACGCGGGCGATGACGCGGATGATGCAACGCGTTTTCATTTTTTTTTTCTTCGAATTTTTGTCTATTTAAACCTCGTTTCTCATTCTATTTTTCATACAAACATTTCTCTCATCTTTCACTTTCCATACAAATATTTCGATCATCTCTCACAAACAAAAATGAACCACGACGACGAATGGAGTACCTCGGAGGGCGTTAGTCGGACCTTGACTCGAGCCTTATTCGATGCCGTTAATGATGCAATGGCGGATTGCTTAGCCAAAATGCAGCGCGAGGAGGATACGTAACCGCCGTCGTTGAGAATGCGTATTTTTTTAATTCGTATTGTAATGTACTAATGTATTAATTTTAAATGAAATGAAGGTTTTTTTCAATTTTTGTAGTTATTTAAATATTCAAATAAAGAAAATGTTTAGGCCGGCTTATAGGGCGCCCCACTGCATGTGGAAGGGTAGGAGGATAAAATGATGATGTGGCGGTGCATACATCCGCCCATATTTTTATGGGACGGAGGGAGTATTGTTTAGTGGTGCTGGTGCAATATACAAACATATGCAGATGTCTATTTCATATGAAACTGAAGGCATCCTAACTTGCTACTCTTAATTTCTTCCTGCAGTTATTGCCCCATGAACCTGCCGTAGTTCTAAAAGCTGTTAATCATTTTTTACAGGTACACTTTACTGCTATAGTAGTATAACACATCCCGGTTCTAAGAATTACATTTCATCTGCATAGATTGGGTCTCAACTGAATCTTCATTTTTTTTGTAGGGATATAGTACTTTGTATGTTTTGTTTGATGAATATATATTGGCCATTTTGCTGAAATTAGCAATAAGTAAATCTATGATCCCCTGGACTTTCTTAAAACCAATTTAGCTCATATATCATTTCACAATGGCCATGGGTGTAAGTAACACCCTCTGAAACGGCCATGGGTGTAAACAACCATCCTGTTAAGTTGAATTTATTGAACTAGCATAATTGTACGCTCATGGTGTGAGGCTTTTGACTGTCCTGCACATGTGAATGCATGTGTGAGCCTTTTTAGTGCAAATTCAAGTCTCCTTCGACAAGGACACCTATGGACATTGTTAGAAAACTTGAGGTTTGATTTATGACTGTGAGGTGCTGTCAATTTAATGATGAGAATATGTAGGACAAAATTATTGGATGGAAAAGTTTCTTGGTGAGGCTTTTGTGGGAGTGTGTGCATGATTTGAAGTTGGATGGTGCAATTGATGAAGAGCTTTTAAAGCTCGAGTCTTGTGCAAAATGTATGCCAACGAACGTTAACTAGCTAGCTGTCTGATTCAAGGGTTTATTGCACCATTAATCTGGACTTTTTGGCACCTAAACTATCTTTAGGTGGTATGTGCGAATCAAATAAATGTTGAAGTGTATTCCCACTTTACCCCATAAAATGACTTAAGTTGGTTCCTGCTTACACCCGTCTTAGTCAAAGGGTGTCATTTCCCCATTTATATGGGGGTTTGAAGCATTTTTCACAAAAACTTACTGAAGGGGTATTTGTAAATCAGTGTATATGCGGGGGCATTAAATGCAGATTATTTCTTTATCCTTATTTGGTTTCTTTGAGAAATTTGATGCATGTCCAGTGTATTTTTGCTGCAGAAGAGTGAAGGTGATATTATGGTGGTCGATGTTAAGTGTGTTCCATCTGATTTTCACGCCCGCTATAAAGCTCTAGAACGGACGTAGGTATCAAAGACAAACTTCCTCTGAAATTGCTTGTATGTCCCTAGTAGTCGATTAATATTTTCATATCCATCAGCAATTTTCTTTTTTACTTATCTAATTTCTGTTTGGTCTCTGCTATTTGAAGTATATACACGGAGTTGTATGGAGTCGTTTTAGCTTGGGAAGAAATTTTTTGTGAAATTATGTTAATCTGCCATTTGTTTAGATTTTTTCTATTTATATGTATAGAATTATACAAAGGGAAAGAAATCTTATGCTTGACGACTTAATTTGTATAAATTGTGACTAATATAACCAGTACCATGGCATTTTGGTGAACTTCAGCATCCTTTTTGCTTTTTCTTTCTAGTAGTTGAAAGAGAGTGCTATGCTTTTGTTGACACCATAATAATTAGAAGTATAAAGTACTGCTTTGCTGATTTTTCTATAGGTACTTCTACCGTCTGTTATCTGGGAAGGAGCCTCTGTCTACCTTTGAGAAAGACCGTGCATGGCATGTCCCTGAAGAACTTAATGTTTTAGATATGCAGGTTGCTAGAAAACTTAAGTGAAACTTTTTGTGATGTTGGCTGACTTTTCTATCATTTCTAAAATGGGTTAATACTTCCCTTGTGCAGAAAGCATGCAGTGTACTTGTTGGACACCATGACTTTAGTTCTTTCAGGGCTGCTGGATGCCAGGTTGGTGGCATGTCTCTGACATCAACAATGTTGTTTTAGAACTTTGTTTCAGATCATAGAACTATTAAGATATATTTTATCTGGTTATTTTTCTTTGAACTTAACTGTCCTTTTTCCTTGCTTGACAGGCCAAGTCACCTATTAGAACTTTGGATGAGCTAACTGTCACAGAGGTTGCTTCAAGCCCATATTTCCCCTCGGTGTTGGACAGAGAACAAAGCAGTTATGGCCTGGCCAGTTCTGTTTCAGTCTCAAAGAAGTTACAAGATGATTCTCCCTCTCTTGCTGGGATTTCCGATGAACTTATAGAAAACTCTGGAGCAGTGGGATTTCATAAATTTGGAGTAAGGAAAAGGCACCGTTGCTTTGTAGTTACTGCAAGGGCACTGTCCTTCCTGTATCATCAGGTAGCTTGTGTGCTTTTTAGCAAATTGTCTTGTGCACTGAATAATAAATATACTGCAGTGAAACATCTAGAAACCGTATGCATCTTCTCTTCTGTCAGTTGATTTTAATAAAAACTAAAATCTCATGACCAAAATTTGAGCAGGTCAGATTGCTTGTTGCGGTTCTGAAGTCAGTGGGCACTGGTGATCTCACTATTTCTGATGGTAAAGTCATTTAAAAGTGCATACATGCGTGCTTCTAGTGGGTAAATGAAGGCTTAATGTTTGCAACTAATTTGATCATATGCTAAATGTTCCCTTTCAGTTGAGAAAATCCTTGAAGCAAAGAATGTAATGTCTGCGCCTCCAATGGCCCCTGCATGCGGTCTCTACCTAGGACATGTAAATTACAATCTTCCTTCAGACATCTGACATTTTCGTGGCGAATGGTTATATAGGATAGTACTCCACATTACAAGCTAATGGTGCTAATGGTTTCAGGTAACTCCGGATTAGGCTTTAGTCTTTAGACTCACCCCAAATATTATATCTATCATTTGTAAGTGAGATTTTGAGCTGTATTGTTCAGATATTTTGTGCTAAAAGTTTAATGTAGAAGATAGGAGTATAATTTACTGTGATACTCTAAACAGACGCCTTCTGCAATGAGTGTACGCTTGAGGCAAACAACGCTGTATTCACCAAATTTCAAATATTACTTATGATTAAACAGCGAAAGTGAAGGCGAAAAATAGTTCATGCATGGTTTGTCTTGTTCCTTTGGGAGGATTCAATTTCAGTGATGCATAGTTAAACTGGAATTGTTGGTTTGGCGCGGAACCAGACCAGAATTGCGGTCACCAGACTGAACCGTGAATCGGCAGTTTTTGGACGATGTGGCTGTTGGTCATGCTGCAGAGGTAGCCTACGCTTCTTTGATAGGGGGACAACGAATTTCTGTGGAAGCCGTTTGATTTTGAATTTTTTTTTAAAATTCATTCGTTTCTCTTCTATTTTTATACTACTACTAATATTTTACTCATTCTCAAATAGTTATATTAACAAGTTTTCTCACTTAATCCGCCAACAAAATTAATAATTATGAAAATTGAGCATAATTTATGCGATCCATCATCGCTTATTAGCCTCACTGCTAATTATATATGTTATTTTAATTAACATTAAATCTTGAATAATATATTTTTTTCATATTCTAAAATCATCAAGACATGTGTAATTCAATATAAATATTCTTTTTTACAGATGAAATAAATATTTAAAAAAAATAAGAAAATTAATATTATGATTTATGTCTATCTCATTTTTTATTAATAATATTTCAATATTTTTTCTCTCCATCTCTATTATTTTTGTCAAATTTTCAATTGATAAAGAACGTTATTTTATAGGGTGATAGCATAAAATCATATTTACCGATTTGCAAACACGTCACTCGCGATCGCGAAAAGTCGCAGTGGAATCTGGAAAATTGCTAGAAAAGGAATTGAAGCCCAAACAAATTGCAGAGTGTTGGATTGAAGAGGAGGTAGACAGGATGACGCAACCAAGCAAAGAGCCCTGTAAGAAAGAGGCCTGCAATATTCAAGCTTGCCTCTCCAAAAACAATTTCCTCCCACAAAGGTCTTCCATTCTCCCTTTCCCTATTTATTTTGGTGGATTCTGTGTTTAATTGTGATGCTTTTTTGATGATTGAATGTCTGCGCCTCAACCAGTTAACATATTCATAGTGTTTTGTTTTTTATGAAACACAATAATTCTTTCCACTGGTTTAAATCTACGGTGAAGTTCATCGTGATATCATTATTCAATTCAAGGCGATTCCTTTAACTCGTCTTCTTTTTTACATAACAAGTTGCATTTCCGTATTTTGGTGTTCCAAATTGATTAGTACTAATTGCCAAGCACTTATCTCTTGATTTATTAAACAACTTTCTAAACTCATTATTTTCATCTGTTATCTGTTTTGTTATGTATCAAGTGTAACATAATCATGGCTGGTCCATATTTTCTACGGTTTTTATGAGCTGGTAAAGTTAGGACAATTTTTTCCAATAGGTTTATTCCAGTTAGTGACAAATATAGACATGTTCCTCAGCAAATTGCTACATTTAAATCAAATGATGGAAATGATTGCTTTAAAGGTTTATTTGTTTGCAAGTTCTTGCCAAAATAGTTGCCTGTGGTGAATTATGTGTACACGGTTTGCAAAATACTTAGGGACTATGTGATTGTGGCACCTCAGATATCATCTTGCCTTGATTTTCCTTTCCTTTTCCCTTTACTTATTTCTTATAGTATTTGCTTTGGATGTCAAGCATGCTAAGCATGTTTCATGTTTTCATCCTTTCCTTGCATCTTTTTTTGGGTTAAATTTGCCTCAGTCGAGCTATGGTTTCAAATTATCAATCACTAGGTTTCTTCGATATATGGTCTTTCATTTCCTCAAAGTCCTGTGAAACTGCAAGATAACTATCCAAGTCCTACAGAAATAGTATTTGTTTCTCTTTACCAGAGCATGAATCAATGTTTCCTGCAATGCAACAAACTTCCAATTGCCTCTGTTCTGAAGAATTTAGGACTCATACTTGAAAATTTTACAAGGACCAGGTCACCAGAAATTAAATTTTGAAATATAATGCGGTCGATGGGCCATTAGTTCGAGTACAAGAAGGATCTTTGTAATTTGAGTTGCTTCAGAAATTGTCAACAGTCTTCTTTGACATTAATATATAGTTCCCCTTTCCTGTTAAATCTTACATATCAATCAGTAAGGAGACATCTTTGCTTGCAAAAGTAAATTTGTGTGACAGGTAAAAATTTCAATGCAAGTATCTCATGGCTCTTCTGTTCACTCGTGTGACATGCAACTTGTTTTGTATCAAAACTTATTTATTTTATTAGGAGGGTTGTTAAGACCATGTTCTTGATTTGAATATTGATCCCTCAAGTCACTGATGTTAAACTATTTCAATGGATACTCATAAAACAGTAGATATGTGGTGGTGTTTTGGGAGTCTAAAGGCTTATCTGGTTGGTTGTGGTGTAGGTGTGTCAAAGTTATCCAGCAGCTGCAGTATTGCTGCGAGCAATGTGAATATAAATCCACACATTGTGCATCAGTAGCTGGTATTTTGAAGCAAATAAACAAGTAAACACACAAGTGTTTGGAGCAATTGTTGCTACTAACATTAGGAACTTGAATGTAGCACATGAATATTGCATGATACTACCATGTAAGAGAAAAGCATCTACAACACATCATCTTCCCTTGTTTTATGAATAACATACTTCTGATTTCCACCAATGATATTCGGAAAAATAAAAACGAAAATGGATCTGTAAAATTGGCCCAAAGATATGTTTTCGTTTCTCACTTGCCCCATCATTCTCCAGTTTTGTTCCAGGAGAGGGAAAATGACTTGAGTTGCAACTACAAAGATACCCAAACGAGTGCTATAGAAATAAATTAGTTTAAACCATATTTTAACTGAATTCTATTCTTAATTTGGTTTTAATATTATACTACTACTATCTTTAATAAAAAAAAATAGTGTATATTTTGAGAAGAAGAAAAAAAATTAGAGCAAGGCAAGAGGGATCAGATTGGTTTAGATGAGAGCGCCAAATTGTCGTAAAACAGGCGGAGCAGACACCCATCTCGCATTTTTGTATGCGAGCTTTGACCACTCATCACATCCCCTTCAAAACTTGCCTGAAGGATCATGCTTTTCTTAACTCTATTTTCACCATTTTATAATCATTCCAATCACCCCCTCTCCCTCTTGCACTTTCGATGTGGGATCATCTCACTCCAACAAATCTCTTTTTTTAATTTTTTTTATTTATTTCTTATACATATGAATAGATGGATAAGGAGGAATACTTGAACTTTGATTATGTAATGCTTCTTCTTCATTCAGTTTGCTTAAAGAGATCAAACATGTATGTGTGTAATCTCTCATCTTCAGATGTTCTACTCATTTTTCCTTTTATTTAATTTTCGGTTCTTATATCATTAGTTTCTAAAAATTTGATCTAATTCGTTAAGCAGTAAACGAAAAGGTAGGTATCTTGATTCATATAGCAATCTAGATATTACTCTTACACCAATACAGCAGATGTAATCAGATGCAAGCCTTTACATTCGAAACTTCTTCACTTGAACGAGAAAAATTCAAGTTCTATTTTCTTCTAGATTATGAAAATACAAGTTAACGGATCAGTAAGCCGACTCCTAATTTTTCATCTCAACTCTATGATTCTTCTTCGGCTATTGCTGAACGCCCCAGGATAAGAAATGAGTTATCCGGTAGCTATTTCTTCATAAACGCAGAAATCGCTGAGCAGAAGGAATTGCGGCGGTTGGAGCGCTCCTGCTTCTGACCAACCAATGAATGAGGTCCACTCCACAACGATTGGGAATTATCTGTAAAGAGCGTTCCGTATAATTCCAAGAGCATAGGATTCTCCAGATAACGAAGATTCTCTAACATTTTAGCTCTCTGGTTTTTATCCAGTGAATCCTGCAGTCACCAAACAGTAAAACTCATTACTTAAATGAACACTTTCTTTCTCCATGTCCTTTCCCTTGACCCCTCAAAAAACAATGGAGCAGCATATAACTGAGGAGAAAGATTAGATAAGTTGAAAACCTTTGGCCTCTGTTGGTCAGTTGCAGCACTTCTATTTCCATCATTGGGCATTTCTTTTTGAGAGTCGTTTGACACATTGCCACCTGATCCTATTTGTGGTGTGTGATGGTGCATATCATTATCATCTCCAGATCTATGAGATGACTGCAAATCCTGAGAACCCTCTCGTTTTCCTGAAGCTATAGTACCACCCTCATTCTGCTGAATGTAGAAATCTCTTAGATGTCCCACTTTCAGCTCTTGGCCTTTCTTTTCCGTTTCAGGGGAGTCCTCTCCATCTGACAAGACATACTCGACAAATGGACTTTCTCCATGAGAAAACCTCTACAAAACATGACAAAACTCGTAAGTAAAAGATCTATAAAGAAGTATCAAATCTCTCCAACTGTATTTTTGTTGGATCCAAAAACAAACACGCATGTCAAGGGTGAAAAACATGTTCAATTTGATTGCCCAAAAAGAAGGAAAAAAACATGTTCAATTCGCATTAAGTCAAAAGGTTGTGTTATACTCCCTCCGTCCCCGATTAATTGTCACTCTTTTCCATTTCGGTCTGTCCCTCAATAATTGTCACACTTCATTTTTACCATTTACCATAAATGGTAAGTAGGTCCCACATTCCACTAACTCACTTTACTCACATTTTATTATAAAACCAATATAAAAAAGTGGGTCTCACATTCCACTAACTTTTTCAACCAACTTTTCTTTACATTTCTTAAAACCCGTGCCCGGTCAAAAAGTGACAATTAATCGGGGACGGAGGGGGAGTATTTGTGAATTTTAAAAGTCATTTTCAGTTTGTAATTTGGTGTTAAGGTAGTGGTTTTGGGTAAATTTCCCCCAAAATTATTACTTCAACCATGAACCTTGGCTTAGGGCTCCTCTAATGAACATATTATGCTCTAATGTAGACTGTTTTACCTTAGTAACAATATAAGATTTAATTTATATTATTAGTGGCTCTTTTGATGTAAACAAATATAATGTTGAAGTTAAAAAAGACACTGATTCGGCATCTGCTATTACTTGCTCCACAGTGAAACAAAATCAAGCATTATTTTCATTCATAATCAATCTTCCAAAAGCATATATAGCCAAAGAACATAGCCTAACATTTTTTAGGTTTGAAAGATAAATTATTAGTAATTTTTTTATGATTTCTCCAACTAAACAGCTAATAGAACAGATAAGAATTAAGTCACCTAGTGAAAATACCTCTCGCTTGATATCTTCACCAAGTGAGTCATCACTAACATCAGTGTGTCCTCCCACAAGGCGTGCAATTTCTTCTCGCTCCTGCCTTCGTCGCATCATTACACAAATAGCACACTGACAACCTTCTTTGTGCTTCTTAAGTCTGCAAATTATGTAAAAAAACTAAAGTAAGAGAATGAAATTTCTCATAAGACCAAGAACAGTCAAGACTTGTCCATAAGGACTCTCTTTAACCCTTTAAATTACACTAAAAACAAAGTAGCCAAGAAGAAAGAAAGGGAAACTTGTTGACTACAATTGATCTTGGATATGATTCAGGAAGCATCTGGTACATGTTTTCATTTTACCAAACAGTTCTATGACATGAAGTACTTATCATGTGTTATAAGTTATGAACATCAAAGTTGTTAATTGCCCACATTATCTTACAGCATCCTGTTCCTACCCTATGCACCAGGATGTTGCACCCAGAACTTCTTTTCATCTCAAAGTCCGATGTTTTTTATTTCCCTATACATACTTATTTCCTAACCAGTTGACAATTAATCAGGCACGGGCAGCGTTGTAAATAAAGATCCTAGAGAACAGATTCACATGCTAGAATGTTTTAGGACAACAGTAACAATTGACCAATCTGCATCAAGCAACAATCTAACTCAATTTGAAGGAAAGAAGGGGAAGGAATTTGATTAACAAGGATCTAAATAAAGAACAAGCTGACTGGACACCCATACAAAGAAACAAATATTAGACACTTGTAGGATAAACACCTATCTAATTTGATTACACCTATTTAAAGAAGGAAAAAAAAAATCGATAGAGGAGATGAAAAAGATCTAGTATTAAAGTTATTTCCCCAATTTACTTTGCTAATATTTCAGGGAACGGATAAAATGAAGTACCAAAACTTGCAGTATCATACCCGTGGAACTTTTTGCCTGAAGAGGTGGGAGCACCACCATTCACTGGTGTATTCCCGTCACTTGAAGGAGTTAGATCCTTTACCGGATTGCTTTCAGGACCTATAGAATGGGAGAGGGGACCAAGTAACAAACAAGTTGAGTTTTAGAAGTAACTGAAACCTTCAAACAACAGAAGTCATTGACCTCAGGTGTAATTTTCTAGCCTTTTTTATCATGAAATTCAGTCTTTCTAGTGCAACTTTTAAGCAAACACGGTAAAAAAAACAAATGAACAAGAAACAGGCTACTTCCTCTTCTAAAGTTCAGACAAATCAAAACTACTTGTTTTGGGTGTAGCATTATGCTGAATAGATTATCAATCATGATAAGCTACAGTATGGGGGCATTTACTTTGGGTGATAGATTGATTGGCAGTGCATAGGATTGAGCATTTGAAGGGTTAAATGATCATACGGAGCGCAGATCCAAGATGACTTTTGGTGAAGACAACACCATTTTCAACATGGATCGAGAATGATATCCAATTGGCATTGTAGCGTTTAAATATTGGGATTGTTTGTATAGAAAATAATATGAAAATTTACATTATGGGGGTTTTGAGTATATACTTAAAATCCATTTACATCTTGTCAAAGCAAAGGGCATACTTGCACCATATATTGGAGGACTTTTGTACATTATTGCACCTAAACTTACATTATGAGTGTTTTTGTGAAATCTTGTAAGCATGGAGGACATATTTGAACCTCATACCTTAATTTTGAATCTAAAACATCAAAATAGTAGTATTTGGAAATTCTGACTGAGACTACAGAAAATAATACAACGGCTTTACATAGTACTACGTATCCTTTGGTGTTAGGCATGTTCCATAGCTAGAAGAAGTTCTAGATTCCCAAGGTTTAAGGAGCTTAAACAAGACATGTTAACCTATAGACATTCAACTTTAATGGACCATTATGATTAATTTTTACTTCCATATTTAAGAGCACGACTCTGCCAATGTTTAATTGCAGGAAGTATTATAGGGAAAAGGTTCAAAATGGCCACTGACCCAATGCCCAGCATTGTGGAAGAAAAATGATATGGGTGAATGAAGGTGCCAATTACAATTTACAACTGAAGTGTTAGGCCAGCGGCTTTCTTTGCCATTTTCCCAATGTTATATAGTCAATATAAAGCAACGAAATATGACCCGTTCTACCACACAAACTTAAAAGGTAATGAAAGGGAATAAGGAGAAGCATTAGAATTACTTTCTTGAGGCTGATCGCTGAACAAACCAGCTGCCGCCCAATACTTGGTGAAGGCTTTTTTGACCCGCTTCATAAGCTCGACAATGTAATCACCTTTGTTATTGTACTTGTAACAGTTATCCCATACATACTGCACGTCTATGAAAACATCCTCAGCAGTCTTGTACTTCACACCTTTTTCAAGGTTACTGCATATTGTCCCAAAATCCATAGGTGTAGTGATGACATCAAAATAGTCCTGTTTCCATTGCACACAAGAATGAGCTATTTAATTGTGGATCACGTTTGATATAAAGGTAGGTACATCAACTAATGAGTTATACATGCCTGGAAAATTTCACAATGCTATTACAATAATATTGAACATGCTAAAATCAAAAGCATAAGTGTAAGGGAATTTAAAATCAGAATGTGAAGTATCTCTGGACAACCATTCAGGAAGCAACAATGAGGGGCGGGGTGGGCAAAACTTAATTTTACTTTTTTAAAAGGATTTGAACCGCATATTAGAATCCCCACATTCAAATAAGTGACTACTCAAGTTTCCCAGTTCCCATATCTCTCTCATAAACTGATACTCATAATTAACTAAATTTGATACATACATGACAAGGTTCCATAATAAAGCAATGCAAATCCATAAAGAAACTGCACTTACTGGGATACCGAGCGCAACAGGATTTACAGGGACGTTGAAGGGCTCAGCTGCATCCATTTTCATAATCTTTCTTATAACCTATGGGGAAAAAAGTAAATAGGCAAACGTTACAGCATCTTGCACGAACCAACTCAGCTTCAAGTCATAGTAATGTTACCTCCAATGCAGTTATAAGCTCTTGCTCATTGTGTTTAGACTCCTTGAGAACCAATTTGGTATCTTTCTTCTCTACCCTATCTCCCTTTAGTGGTTCAGTATTGCTACACGGACTCATACTCGAAGAACCTAATCCCCTAGACGATTTAATCTTCACACCGGTCGGCTTCTGCGTTGTATTCCCAGAAATTCCTCCATTCGTCTCGGGCAGAGAGTTGCCACTGTCCTCCATCTTCTCACTAGGAAGCTGCTTCTCCGAGCCTACTTGATGGCTACTCTTATCCGTATCACTTTGACTCGGAGCATCCGAGGAGGCTCGCAGAGTCTTGGAAGTTTTGATCTTCACCTTCACACGAGTGTACACTGCCTTCCCAAAAATATTACTACTATTTGGTCGGGCTACAGTGTCAGGATTAGCAAGCGTTTCCGGTTGAGACGCTCTTGGAGGAGAAGGCGTCCTCTCAGTCTCGGCATCCATTCCAGAGTCAACATCATCATTCTCAAACTCATCCGCGCCAGAATTCTCATCTGTATTTACACTAACAGCAGCAGCTGGCGCCGCCTCGTCTGTGCTAGCTAACTTCGGCTTCTTTTGTCTTCCTTTCTTGCTTCCACGCCTTCGCTTCATTACTGAATCCAAACACAAAAATTTCAAACAAACTTTTTTTTGGGTAAAATTAAATAAAAATCAAAGAAAATGTGGAAATGTTTAGAATTACTCTAGTAATTGACTCAAAGGGAGGTTTTTGTCGTGAAGCTGATTGCAGGGACTTTTACGCCCAAATTCTGGTCGGTGACGCTGAAGCTTCGCCGGATTCGCTTCTAACGGAAGACTGCTACCTCAATCCCCCTTCCAAATTCTCAATTCTGCCAACGCTCCGTGCTCTTTGTGGGCTCTCTATTGGCTCGCATGATTTTTTTTTGAAAAAATTTCCCCCTCGTCGGTCGGAAATTGAAAATATTGGGGGAAAAGGGTTTTATGATTTTATTTGCGTATATGCCATTTACAATGATATACAAATACGAAAGACTCCTAAATTCTCGATATCACCCCGGAAACTCACTGGGTTTTGACGATTAAGCCCTAATAAATTTATATATTTATATTTTCTGCGCAAGTACTTTCTAAATTTGCTACTAATACCGATGATAATTAGGTTTAGACGTTTAGTGATTATCGGTTAACCAATAATTTAATCAAAATTAGACGGTTATCGATCCAAAATTATTGGTTTTGGTTTGGTGTTGCGTGCATAAGGACATCCCACTGCACAATAGCAGATATTCCCAAAGACATCCCGACGGACATCCCAATAATCAAAATTCACAAACTCACACAAATATGCAATTTTACGGAATTTAAATTTCGACACGAATACGGAGAAAATGCAACCATTTAATTTTTTTTAAAAAAAACATACATAAAGAAATAAATAAAATACATAATTAAATATATTGTTCAACGTGCACCCCTCCGCACCCATAACTCTTCAATTATATCATTCTGGAGTCGAATATAGGTTTCTTGTTGGCGCATGTCGGCAAATGCATGGACCCGATCGGCGTTCCCATGAGGTATCCTCATTCGTACATTGGCGGTGGTCACGCTGTGGCTTGGACCCACAACATCAACATCATCATTGGTCCAATCAGTCAGCGCTGGACCTTCATTTTTGACAATCATGTTGTGCATGATAATACATGAGTACATGACATCAGCGATGCACTCGGGATACCACAGCCGTGTTGGACCCTTCACTGCCGCCCATCGAGCCTATTGCACACCAAATGCCCGCTCCACATCCTTGCGCGCCGCCTCCTGTCGACCCCCAAAGTATACCTTCTTTTAATCTATTGGACATTTGATCGTCTTCACAAAGACGGGTCAACTAGGGTATATCCCATCTGCCAAATAGTAGCTCATATCGTGTTGGTTGTCGTTGACGACGAAACTGAAGGTCGGACCAACGCCCATGCACTGCTCGTTGAAAATGGGTGATGAATTTAGGACGTTGATGTCGTTGTTCAACCCGGCTACTCCAAAATACGCATGCCAAATCCATAGCCGGTAGTCAGCTACGACTTTGAGGATCATCGTTGGATTCGTGCTTTTGAAACCGGTCGTGTACAACCCTTTCCAAGCGTCGTGGCAGTTCTTCCACTCCCAATGCATACAATCTATGCTGCCCAACATTCTCGGAAACCCGTGCTGATTCCCGTGCATATCCATCAGAGCCTGGCAGTATTCGGGGGTAGGCTTCCGAAGATAACTTTCCCCGTATGTCTCAATAACGCCCTGACAAAAATACTTCAGACACACGCGAGCAGTCGTCTCACGAATGTGGAGGTACTCGTCGAACATGTCGGGCGCGCCTCCATATGCCAGCTCTGATTGCGGCAGTGCACTTCTGTATAGGTGTGTGACCGGGTCTACCACTCGAATCCTCCCTGAATCTGAAATACATTTACCGAGGCTTTAAAGTGTTCACGATACTCATAAATAGCGGCCGATGCATCCTAAAACGACGCTGGAAAAAGTTCTCCCAAAATCGCGTCTCCTCCGCGAAGTAGTTCTCAAACAACCGGCGATGTGCAGTGATGTGGTCCATGGGTACTACAGCTCGACGATGGATGGGGCGAGGTACCACTGGCTGCAGCTGCCGCTGCAGGTGCTCTTGTACCCGACGATTTATCTCGACAGACGTATAAGCCCGCAACAGCTCATTAATTTGTCTCCTTGTGTCAACAGCATCCCCGGCCACCACTGCCACCCGCACCACTATCACTACCACCACCACTAGCCATTTTGGATCTACCGATAGAAACGTAGAGAGAAAGAAAAGAAACTCGTTAATATAAGTGGTGCGAATGAAATGAAGTTCAACGAGCCGTATATATAGAGTTTTTTTTTCAAAAAAATTAAAATCTTGGGATGTCCGTCGTGTCGCCGCAATAGCGGAAATCCGCGCACACCCGCGGACGACCTCTTGTCCGCAAGGGACGTCCGCGTCTGCCTCCGACGACGCAATAGCGGACGTCCGCCGGGAAGTCCGCTATTGCGGATGTTTTTACTGAATAACTAATAAGTATAATTTATATAACTGAAATCAAATGTTTTTTAATGTATTTTTTTTAACATGTACTCATACCCGCACACTATCATAACTCAATTATTAGTTTACTAGTATCTTATTACAATTCCATAATTCACGAAATAACGATTATGTCTCGTTGTCCTAATCTTCTCGCCTAATTTCTTACTCTTGTTGTTTAATACTCATCGTCGTCATCGCTAGGCTAGCGTTCACACGAGATAATGAGAGCATCCACTATAGGAAGAAGGGGGCACGTGGCTCGGAGGGAGCAATTCCGGGGCTATCTATTGGGGGAGGCACGTCCGCCCCGGGGTGGACGAAAAAAAGTGGGGCGGACGCACCATCGGCGGAAACGGGGCGAGGACGGGGCGATAGGTGCGCCGGCCTATAGTGGGGCGGTGCCCGACGCGCCTATTCCGGGGCGGACGTCCGAAAATAAATTTTTTTATTCAATTTAATTTACCTATAAATACACCCCATTCCTCTCATTATTTTCACACCATTCCACCTCTCCCTCACACATATTTTCTTTCACTAGAATTTATGGTCTGAAATGGACGATTTATGGAACGACGCGTGAAATTCTCTGATCCAAGAGGTGCAGTACGAGGCCGAGGAGGAGGAAGCGGCGGAACGCACGGCGGAAGTGGCGGAGGGCGCGATCCCTCGTGCGATTAGTCGTCGGCGGACCATCCGACGAGACCATAGCGGTGCACACCAGCGTCTAATGGCGGACTACTTTGTGGATAACTCCCGTTATCCACCCGAGATTTTTCGCCGGCGATTCAGAATGTCGCAACCCCTCTTCAACCATATAGCGACGAAATTGGCGGAGCGTTACCGGTGCTTCACCCTCCGGAGTGATTGCACCGGCCGGATCAGGCTGTCTACGCTTCAGAAGTGCACCGCTGCAATCCGACAGCTTGTGTACGCCGGACCAGCTGATATGTTCGACGAATACCTACAGATGGGTGAGACGACTAGCCTCACAGTGCTTAGGCAGTTTTGTAAGGGGATTCGGGAAATATTTGGTGGGGAGTTCCTACGAAAGCCCACCCCTTCTGAGTGTCAAAGTCTACTGGATATGCACGGTTCGGTCCACGGTTTCCCAGGAATGTTAGGAAGCATCGATTGCATGCATTGGGAGTGGAAGAACTGCCCGGTGGCGTGGAAAGGCCAGTTCACAACTGGATTCAAAAGCAAACATCCATTGATGATTCTGGAAGCCGTTGCTGACTACCGCTTACGGATCTGGCATGCGTATTTCGGTGTCGCCGGCTCGAACAACGACATCAATGTTCTTCAGTCATCGCCGCTCTTCAATGACGAGTGACGGGGCGAGGGTCCAGAAATCAGCTTTGTAGCCAACGACACGCAGTACAGTAGGGGATACTATTTGGCAGATGAGATATATCCTCGGTGGCCCGTATTCGTCAAGACAATTCGCCAACCGGTAGGACCGAAGAAACAATACTTTGCACGGAAACAAGAAGGTGCTAGGAAGGATGTTGAGCGAGCTTTTGGTGTCCTCCAAGCGCGATGGACCATTATACGGTGCCCGGCACGAGTTTGGCACGAAGATGATGTCGCAAATATTATGTTGGCATGTATCATACTGCATAATATGATAATAGAATATGAAGGATTTTCGGCAGAGCGCTGAGCACTGGAAGAGGGCGCAAGTACAAGTAACGGTTTCGCCTCCGCGTCGATCCAGATGGGCGTACCACAGAGCAATGAATATTTGATCTACCGTTTCAGTGATATGCGCAGGAGCACGGCACATACCACACTCCAGGCCGATTTGGTTGAAGAAGTTTGGGCACGTAGGAGAGGTGGCAGCCTAGTTTGAATGCGGATTATGATGTTTAATATATTAATATTTCGTTGTATAAATTTACCCCCACTTTAATACGACGAAAATGTAATGTTTAACTTTAATTTCTTCACTTATAGCCGTTTTTTTATAATTACGTTTAGTCCGATAAATTTAATTACTTATAATTGAATTAAAATTAAAATAAAAATTGGTTATAAAATTTTGAAGCTATTAAAAGTATCCGCCTATAATGGCTGAAATAAAAAAATTGGGGCTGTAGATAAAAAAAGGGGCTATGGACAAAAAAAAACGGAACTATTGGGGAAGACCGCTATAGTGGATGGATGCTCTGATACCCGTCTCCCCCTCGCAAGCTTCAAAAAGAGTAAAACAATTCAATGTTGTTGGTGTTCAATTGACGTGTACGTTTTGTTGACCATGACTTCATCTTCTCATTTTTTTTAATTTCTTTGTCCATCTATGACTGACTCATAGTTCTTTTCAATTTATCAAAAGTAAAATATCATATGAGCTTGCTGGGGTTTACACAAAACCAATTTATATCTTTGGCGTATACAATATGAATTTCCTTCTCCAACAATTTCCAAGTAAAATGTCACAAGGAAATAGTCGATACTCTTTTTAGTTTGATTCGTCTCTTAAAAATAATTCACTTGTATTTTGTACAACCTTTTTTATCTCTAATATGGTGTGCCTCCTTATTCTCCATGAAAAATACTCAAATCACTTTTTCTTTTCTATATCTCTACTGTACTAATTATATGACTCTTGTCTTCCCAAAGAATTTATTTTTATAGAACGAATCAAATAAATATTAGCAAGAAACAAAATGCTTCAAATCATCAGCTATAGTCCAACGAGTAGTAGTATTAAACTTGTGGTTTCTCTCGGTTAATCGACTAATCAATCGATTAATGGGCCACGAGAATTTAGTGACAGGGCTGTGGATGGACTTAGCCCAATTTGATCATTTATGGCCCAATGTTTTTTCTTTCGTTATTATTCTTCTCCTATTGACTATGTAGCTGTTTTTCTCCCTTCAACCTCAGCCCATGCAAACAAGGCGTAGTTCAATTGTGCTTGAGACTTGAAATATAATCCACAAAGCTTCCTTTTTCCAACATTCACACCGTAGTGAACTGAGCCCATCATCTGCAAACAGTATAACTTACCATGCTTAAAACCGCAAACCTTTTTTTTTTATTTCCCAAGATATCCTTTGCCGACAATTAGAGGAGTAACCCTCGTCCCAAAGGTCAGTGCACCAAGCGGTAGGAGACTGACCAAATGATTTGCTCCATGAACCTCCATTTCAAATAGGGTATGATAGAACCAAATGCATTAGCAAATAAAGTATAAACGGGAAGCCAATTTAAAGTAGTATTACTATATTTTCATAAGAAGTAAAAAAAATAGTACTAGTAAGAGTAAGATTTTGTTGCACCTATTTAATTTGATTAAACACATGAGAGGGTGATAGATTGGACAATAAAAGATGGCGTCTCTTGGGCCATATAAATGATGACCTTAAAATTGACTCGCATGTGAATCGACCCTATCTCTATCTCTAAACCAATTTCATAATTAGTTATAAGTAGTATTATTTAATTACTAAACTTACCCACTATTTTCAATTATACAATTGCAAAAAATGTTTAATTTTTTCCACTTACACAATCTATGCACATAGTTGCATAAAATGCCACCACATGTTCGCACTTAATAATGCTAGCATAAGAGAAATTCTCATGGATTAATAAATAAAAATAATACTGTATTATTTTCTTTGGCTCTATGACTATAATTATTTTCTTAATTTCTGACCCAGTCATAATTAGATTTGTCAACTTGACAAAAAAAACTAAAAAAGAAAAAAGAAACCATATCCTTTTTTGTAATTAAACTAAAACGTCAAACAAGTTTAAGCTATATATACATTGGCCCTATTATATTCATTTCAAAATATGCAATTATTTTTACAAAGCATATATGTCGTGACCGTCTCACATAATTACGTAAGATTGGATTATGCCATTTTCTATATGAATATAACGTATACCAAGAAAATGAGTATTCAATATTGGATTACGATATTCTAAGATCTATACATCAAATATCGAAAACATTCCGATGACTTACCTTACTACTTCGATATTTTATTTTATACATTTCCCCAATGTTCACTGATATAATTGTAGTACCACTAGAAATTTTTTTCTTCTAATGATCAAGTTCGCCGCGCACAATTACATAAAAAACAAATCATTTTCCTTTTCTCAATTCCAATTTAATGAATAATAATTGAGCATATCGTCTTCGTTAATTGTGTAAAATTGCAACTTATGTAAATTTTTTACTAACCGTTTCAATTAACACTCGGTTATATTGGAAGAACAAAGTCCCAAAAAATGCCACCTAAACCCTTATCCAAAAGAGTAAGACTTGGATTCTGAAAAGTAAAATTTCCAGCTGTCTGTATAAGGTAAATCAGCACATTTTTATCATTTAAAATTAAAAAATGGAAGAAAAAACGTATCCCACGTTTGAATGCAGTACTTATTTTATAGAGGAATAACTGAAAACGTGTCCAAGAAGAGATTTGTTCAAATTGTAAAGTTTGAGGCGTCGGCGTAGACAAGCAGCGTTGATTGGGGGAGATGATGGAATTGGGCGGTGAGGTCCACTAATTTATGGCTTCTCCAAAATGGTCCAAACTCCAATTTTGGGATGTCGTGTGGCCAATAACGCCCCAACCATCTCTGATGCTTGCGTGCGTCTCTACACTCCACGCAACCCCTTTTGCCCTCAAATTCAAATACGATTGAATTGAATTGAATAATCAAACATATCATGTGCATTTGTTTGGATAGGAAAGGCATAGGGCATGGTATATATACGTGGCAAGATTTGTGGCGATTCGTATCTATTAATATAAGTAGCGACAGAGAGCAGTTGGAGTCCACCGATTTCAGCCGCACCGATATCTATCTATCTATCTATTCGCTTCAATCCGTCGTTGTTGATTATGGTATTGCTGCACGCAGCCAGAGGATCGGAGTCGGAGTCGGAATCGGAATCGGGATCGATAGGGAGGAAGAGACTGGGGAAGTACGCCGTGGGGAGGACGTTGGGAGAGGGCAACTTCGGAAAAGTCAAATTTGCTACAAACGTTGAATCCGGTGAATCGTTTGCTATCAAGGTTTTGGAGAAGAACAGAATCTCCGGCCTCAACATTATCGATCAGGTGTGTGCATTCATTGATTTTTCAATTTTTTATTATATTTTCTGCAATCGAGTTATTGAATTGAACGGTTGTGGTTGCAGATAAAGAGGGAGATTGGCACATTGAAACTCCTCAGACATCCAAATGTTGTGAGGTTACATGAGGTAACTTTGATTCATTCCCCGGCGACCATGTCCAGTTGCTTTGAGTTGAGTCAAGTGACGTAGGTAGATAGCTATAGGTGAAGGTTGTTGGCATAATTAATTGAATACTGTTCACATGGGTCACACGAAATTATGGGATGGATATGCGTGTGGATATGCTTTTGTGGAGTAGGGTATGGACTACTACAGCTTCTTGTCATCCATCACAATCACATGAGCCTTCTTCATAGCTTGTGGTTCTTGTTTTACCCTCACATGCACTCATATCATGTCCATCAATGTCTATATGGCCCCCACACACTTGATCAGTTTGGATTATTTTTTTATTTCCATACTTGTATAATGTCGAATAGTACTAGGCTAGTTGCATGAATGATGAAATAAATGTGTGCAAGTTGTTAGCTGAGCTAGATTTTTTTTGAGTTGATTCACACAAATCATTGATATGGATTATGGAGTAACATATAACCATTAACCTTTAATATATGAACATGTATATGCTTCAAGTACTATTCAACCTAAACATGATATAAAAATTAAACATGATAGTAGTATTAAGTTTAGAAACCTACTTTGTTGCTCATATATGGTATTTATGTGAATTGAATTATAATGCTGCAAAAGGTGTTAACTGACTGATGAACAACCAGGTCTTAGCAAGCAAGGTGAAGATATACATGGTCCTTGAGTATGTGAATGGTGGAGAACTTTTTGACAGAATTGTAAGTAGTTTTTCCAGAAGCAATGCATACTTAATTGGTTTGGTTTACCAAGGGTTTAAGCAAATAATTTACAGGCATCGCGAGGAAAATATTCTGAAGCTCAAGGCAGGAAGCTTTTTCAACAGTTAATTGACGGTGTTGCTTACTGTCACAACAAAGGCGTATATCATAGAGATCTCAAAGTAATGACTCCATTTCAAATACTGTAGCATCTATATCTGCAGACACTTAAATTAATATTATATCGTTTTAATTTCCAAATGCAGCTAGAGAATGTGTTGATTGATCAAAGTGGAGTCATTAAGATCACAGATTTTGGCCTTAGTGCGTTGCCTCAACACTTTAGGGTATGCATAAGTTCATCTCTTGTTTCTTCGTCTTATTTTCTCAGTCTCAGTTACTGACAATGTCCATTTAACATTGTTAGGCTGATGGTTTGTTACATACAACTTGCGGAAGTCCAAACTATGTTGCCCCTGAAATTCTCTCAAACAAAGGGTACGATGGTGCAACATCAGATACATGGTCTTGCGGTGTCATCCTGTACGTTATACTCACAGGACACCTTCCTTTTGATGACCGGAATCTGGTCGTACTTTATCAGAAGGTACCAGTCCCCTTTAAATTGATATACATAACAATTTTCCTTTAGTTTGGAGCCTAAGATTTTCCCAAATTTGTAATCAGATTTTCAAGGGAGATACTCGGATGCCGAAATGGCTTTCTTCAGGAGCCAAAAACCTAATAAAGAGGATACTTGATCCTAACCCGAATACCAGGATAAGCATGGACGATATAAAGAATCATGACTGGTTCAAACAGGACTATACTCCTTCAGGTCCTGATGAAGAAGAGGATTGTGCTTGCACAGAAGAAGATAAACTATCATCTCTACATGATACAGTACGAACTTTGCCTATTAATGCAAATTAATATATTGATAAACCTAGGATGATTTAAAACATGTTTTGCAATGTCAATGTATTGTGCAGACTCCAGAAGCAGAGAGGGATCCGCACTCGCCTTATCTAATCAATGCCTTTCAGCTGATTGGAATGTCCGCTTGCCTCGACCTTTCTGGCTTCTTTGAGAAAGAGGTTGTTTCTGAGAGGAAAATCAGGTTTACCTCAAATCACTGTCCAAAAGAATTACTGGAGAGAATTAAACATACAGTTACAGAGATGGGATTTCATGTCCAGAAGAAAAACGGAAAGGTCAGTTTCCATGTCTTGTACATTAATTTTATTCATCAGACTGCTAATTTCCCTATTCTCTAACACTTTGGCTTAAATATGTGCATACAGTTGAAAGTCACGCTAGAGCACAAAGATCAGAAAGCACCGGCATGTCTCTCAGTAGCTGCCCAAGTAAGTAAATACAAGTGGAACGAGATGTTGCTTTCCATGATCTTATTCTAACGCACTACTCATATATGTGTCACAGGTTTACGAGATAAGTCCAGCCTTTTATGTGGTCGAGCTGCGGAAAACTTGTGGTGATTCAACAGTGTACAGAGAGGTATGTTCTTGTCTTCATCATAATAAGATAATAGTATTGATATAATATACTTACTACCTATATATCTATATCAAGTTTTTCCTGACCAGAAAGAGTATTTATTTGTATTTGCAGTTGTGTGCCAAACTATCTAATGAGTTGGGTGTATCACAAAACCAAGTGACAGTATCTAATGAATTGGGTGCATCAGAAAGCCAAGTGCAGAGTGGCCTACAAATAGGGGATACCAAGATACAAGAAGCTGCTTTAGTTGCCCCCCATGATTAAATTATTCCTTGTAGAAAATGTATGTATTGCATAAATCTTCAGAAATCTGTACAGAATAAACACTATGTCGTATTCATTTATAATAAAACCCCAGCAAAAAATTTGATAATTGAGACCTTTTTTAATCATTTCGACGCTTACTAGTCTAAACTAATGTTAGCAATCTCCGTCCATGAAAAATAAGTGTTGATACTGAACGACATTAATTTTTAATGCAAAATTGGTAAAATAGGTGAGAAATAAAGTGAACAAATGGTTGAGATGTTGATAGTGAACGACACTAGTTTTAATACGACACTCAAATCCAAATCCGAGACCTTTGATCGGGGCATTAACCACTTTACCGCTTTGTCCTCATCTTCTTTATGCAGTTGTAAGGGTACACAAGATACAAAATTATGCTTTCAGACAAAATTATTAAGAATAAGCTAGTGGATTAATTATAAGGTATGTATGAATATATGACATATACATGATCCCACTTGTGTCTACACTAGTGAGTAATCAATCATGGAATTGTCTGTCTAGATACTGGGGCACGTCGTTACGTTTGCATTAGGAGCCACTAATTAATTCATGAAAAAGACAATCTAATAATCTTAATCAAGAATCAATTAATTTTTGAAAAAAAGTCGTGAAGGGCAGGTTAGTTTTTGGATTATGATCATGAAAGACAAGACATAACATTGATATTGTTGGATACATCCACCTCATAATCAATCAGATTATCCTTTGCTACTGATTATTTTGCCAAAACTGCCATTGATCACCACAGCTAACTGCTTGCATTAATTCCATCTTATTATTTAGTACATGCACATGGGACATTATTAAAAGTTAACTATAAATTTTGAATTTTTCGTATATGTTAGAACTAGGATTGGTATATGTCATTACCATACCCAACATTGCCCAATATCAATATTAGTGATCAAGGAATTGAAGAACACTTTGTCCTTTGTCATTCATTATTTATTATTCTTTTGGCTTTAGTAGTTATATATTGACTTCGAAAATGGCCAAAATTATTGATTACTTTTTGCTCTCCTACAGATCGTAACGCCTTTTCTTTTTCAACATACACTTAAAGCAATTTGAGCTAAAACAATAGTCGAAGATGAATAATATTAAAATACACAGATTTATAAATTATAAAAATATAGAATATAGAACTAATATATGTAGGCAGTGTGTTTCGCAAGACTTAATATAAATACGATCACCATTAACTATAAATTAATAGGCACCCAGTTCCTAGTACTAGTAATTAAAAACGAGCATTAAACAAATGCATAATTAAAAGTCGACTTATTCATTTTAATGTAATAATAATTAAATTTTATTGCAACTTCTCCCTGACGGTGTTGAGATAGCGACTTAAAGAAAGAAAGCACACACGATATATTCTTTTATTCCATAAAGTAAAAAGTAAAAACTTGATTTTGATCAATAATAGTGATTACTTATTAAGTAATTATTGATTTACAAATTATAAAAAGCTGGCATGTATGGGAATGGCCAACTAGTACTATTACTCTTTATAATTGTGTTTGTGCTATCCAGTCTGTCTCTTTGGTTTCCCAACCGACTACTTTACTTTGTATATTAATGTACATATTCTCCTTAATCAATCTCAAAATTTTGAAATTAAGTACAATTCACATGCAACGACTTACCATTCATATAATCAGAGTCCCATTATCCACAAATCCACTCTTAAAGACCGAACCACCGAACCATACCAAATTAGGGTTTTTAGATCTAGTTTTTTATGGATGAGATACACAAATTTATAATTTATTTTCGCCTTCATCATGAGCCTATTTTAATTCATCCGAAGGTAAATAAGTCACACTAACATGTTACGATGATTTAACTTCATTCCAGAATATATTACTTCATTCCAGTAGGTTTTTACTTCATTCCAGAATATATCACCACTTCCACGGTGTTGATATGGTTTAATAAACACATGAAATAATGTAATAAATAATTGGAATGAAGTATGTGTAGAAGCATTTGAAGTTCTACTGGAATGAAGTAAAAATCTTATCCAATGAAGTAATAACGTTTCTGAATAAAGTAATAAACTCACTTGAATAAATTGCATTTTTAAATGTGAATCAGGTAAAAACCCACGTCAATGAATTTGAATGAAGCATATGTTGAATCATTTCAAAACCTACTGGAAGCAAGTAAAAACATCTTGTAGTTTCAAGGTATTACGTACAGAATGAAGTAATAAACCTATACAATGAAGTAAAATGAGCTTGTAATGAAGCCGAAAAAAATTTACACATCAGCGCATCTCATCAAAAAAACTAGATCTAATGGCCCAGATTTGGTCTCTAGTTCGGTCTTTAAAATTGGTTCGACATTGATCACAACTCCATATAATCATATATATATATTCTCACTAACCACTTCGTTTGTTAATGTTGAATTATTTATTATTTAAGTCCAATTTTATAGGAGTTTTCCACAAGTGATGTATAAATATATATGCACTGCACCTTGTTAGTTGTGGATTTGTTAATTAGGACTAATATTTGGAGTTGACGAGAATATAATTAGTATTATTAATAAATCCATGATTAAATTATAGAGGAATAGACAAGATGCCTAACACAAATTGGTTTTTGGAGAGTTTGTTGTCCAGTCTGTTCATTGGATCTTTCAACCTGTCACTAATACAGATTTAATTATTTTACATTGCATTTTTCATTGCTCGCCAATACCAATCATAAAAAAAATCATCATTGCCTTTCAACTTTCTTATATATTTTTCATAATTTTTTTGGTGTTGGTTCTTAATAAAATAAAAAATTGCATAAATATATAGGTTGTTCAATAACTTGCAAGCATTGCTTTATTCTAAAGTAGTTTCCAAGTTAACTTTTACATTGAATAATTATTATATTATGCTCACATACTATTTATCACAAGCACGATAAAATAATCCCAATTATTTATATTGATATTAATGAAGATATGAAATCCTAATGATAGAATAGTATGAACTTCCAAAAATGTATTTAATCAAGCAAGATTGTTACTCCCTCTGTCCCACATAATTTGACCCAGTTTTCCATTTTGGGCCGTCCCACATAATTTGACCCATTTCACTTTTACCATTTTTGGTAGTGACCCCACATTCCACTAACTCATTCCTACTCATGTGTAGTCAATTTATTTATAATAAACCTTCAGTTTTGATCTTTTTATTTTACAATTTCTGGTGTATTGTGATTGGTTGATGCTTGTGTTTTACTTCTTCATGTGTAAAGTGACATTATTTATCACCTAACTATAATGAGTGGATGCGTTGTTATTATCTCACAATTCCATGTGCTTTGCTTCTTTTTTCTCTCTCTGCACCCTTTAACTTCAATTCAACTTCTTTCTTGTTTTTTTTCTCTCTCTCTTTCTCTGCCATATCCTGTAAGTTGTCATTCAGTTCTGATCATTAAATTCTAAGTAGTATTCAGTGTCATACCCAAAAATATCAATGTGTCTCACTCCCTAACTTGATCTAAAGCCTCCTACTCTAGAAATAGCATTTCCAGTGAGGGAAGTCTGTTTTTCATGAAGCGAGCTTTCTTGAAAAAGATTGCATCTTTGTGCATGGTTTTAGATGGTAGCAAATGGGTTCGAGTTATAACTTCGACTTATCCAAGAAAACACACATCTTTCATCTCAAGGTGTGGGTCTTAGTGAGCATCTTTGTGGGCATCTTTGTAGTGGTTGTCATGTTGCTGCTATGGCGTTGTAGCAAATCTAAGAAGAAGAATTTAGCTGGGTTGATCCCAAATGTGTCTAGAGAGATCAAGGAGATAAGGATAGAGCAGAAGAAGTCAGCTGGAATGGAAGAAGTGGAATACTTCAATGTGCAGGAGGAGAAGGAGAAAGACTGTGATAAGCTTTTGGTGCATTTCAAGAATGAGGATTCCTTCAATTCTTCATCAAATGATCCCAATGCTGTCTCTGTGAGTTCCCCTCTAGCTGGCCTACCTGAGCTGTCTCACCTGGGCTGGGGTCACTGGTTTACTCTGAGGGATTTGGAGATGGCAACAAACAAGTTTTCAAAGGAGAATGTTATTGGAGAGGGTGGGTATGGAATTGTGTATAGTGGCCAGCTCATCAATGGTACTGTTGTTGCTGTCAAAAGACTTCTCAACAATTTGTAAGTTGTCAAAGTTTTCATTTTGTCTTCTTATTTACCAACTTGTATATTGATGTAAATCATACATGCAGAGGGCAGGCAGAGAAGGAATTTAGGGTGGAAGTTGAAGCTATTGGCCATGTAAGGCATAAAAACTTGGTCAGACTCTTGGGCTATTGCATTGAAGGCACCCACAGGTAGTAATAGTATACATATTCATAGTATAGCAATGTGAGTAGAGATGGTTAGATTTTGAATTTTTGAGTATGATGATGGATGGATCAGATTGCTGGTATATGAGTATGTGAACAATGGGAATCTTGAGCAATGGCTTCATGGGGCTATGGCCCACCATGGGCACCTTACATGGGAGGGAAGAGTGAAGATTCTTCTTGGCACAGCTAAGGGGTGAGTGAGTAATTAAATAAAGGTTTCTTTTTCTTTTTCTGTTTGGGTTTGGTTTGGTTTGGTTTGTCAATTACTAATACTATTGGGTGCAGTCTTGCATATCTTCATGATGCAATTGAGCCCAAAGTTGTTCATAGAGACATCAAAGCCAGCAATATACTGATTGATGAGGATTTCAATGCTAAAATATCTGATTTTGGACTGGCCAAGTTGCTTGGTGCTGGAAAGACTCATATTGTAACCAGAGTTATGGGTACCTTTGGGTCAGTTTTTCTCTCTTCTTAATCATGAAACTGACATATATTTATATATACTGATGTTTCAATGCTTTGGCAGATATGTTGCACCAGAATATGCAAGCAGTGGCTTCCTAAATGAGAAGAGTGATGTGTATAGCTTCGGTGTTCTGCTATTGGAGTCCATAACTGGGAGAGATCCCGTGGATGACAGCCGGCCTGTGCACGAGAAAAACCTGGTCGACTGGCTCAAGATGATGGTGGCAGCCAAGCGGGCGGACCAGGTGCTGGACCCCAATCTGGAGACAAGGCCGTCTACGTCTGCCCTGAAAAGAGCTCTTTTGACAGCGTTAAGGTGTGTGGATCCGAATGCGCAGCAAAGACCGACAATGAGCCAGGTGGTCCGAATGCTCGAGTCAGATGAATATCCAATACTAAGAGAGGTATGTGTATTACTCTTCTGAGATTCATATAATTTTTTTGGGATGCTTATGTATATCTATGGTGTCTGTGCGCCACAGGGTAATACGAGGAAAAAGGACAAGCGTTGAAGACGGAGTGATTCTTTCTAGGAACTAAGTAGCACATAGCATAAGGATACATCTCTTAGCCTCAAATGTGAATGATCTGTTTGTTTCTTTGATTGCGGCAATGTATAGTTTATACACAATTCTTGCTCTAATAATCACCATGAAACAACTCATCTTCACTTTCATGTTTACACTATTATCCTTTTTTTTTCTTTCATAAATACACATAAATTTTAAAGGCCATGTCATGGTAGACTCGAATCGAATATGAGACTTTTAGCCTTAGACATTAAGTTTAACCACTATTATCCTTTTCATCTCTACTAGTGGTAGTGCTTACTCAAATATATGAAACATAAGACTGACCTACTAATAATTGTCAAAGTTTTTAACAAATTGTTGAAATATAGTCTAAATTCCAATACTCACAAAAACACAAGACAAGCAAGTATAATACTCAGAGAGGAGTGTTAATGTTAATAAGAGAAAGCACATTACAAGAATAAAATTTGATCCATTCCCCACAAAAAAATATAGAAAGTAGCAATCTGCCAACAAAAGAATGCTGACTATATCTACACAACTCAAAACATGGTATAAATGGGTGTCAAAGATAACAACATTTCACAAGTGGCTGTTCCTGTTGGAAGCGTTCAGCAAAGGCTGGAGCGCTTTCACTACGATGCTCATGTTGGGGCGGAAATCTGCTTCGTATTGCACGCACAAGGCAGCAACTGCAGCCATCTGTTTTAAGCAAAAGCATTCATGGTCACATGACTGCAGATCGAATTACAGATGGGATTCGAGGCAAAACACGGTTACTTACCTTGGCAACAGCCTTAGGAGGGTAATCCCCACCGAGTCTACCATCAACACACTGGTCTACCTTGTCTTCGCTTAGCTTTGGCGTGGCCTAGATAGTGGATTGCCCATTAATCGGTTGAATAATGTATGTGCAAATTATAAAGTTTGAAAGAAAATTGAAGTCTTCGCGTTTAGTATATAACGACATACCCATGTCACAAGACTCTGTTGTCCCCTTGGCAGTGTATGATCCACCGGTTTACGGCCAGTTAAGAGTTCGAGGAGTACCACACCAAAACTGTAAACATCACTCTTTGAACTTAGCTGGCCAGTCATTGCATACCTAGCACAAAAAATAAAATGAACTTCTCAGGGCTAAGATAATGATTGAGTACTTCGTATTTCGAATGAAGGAAGATATATTTGCAAAGTTAATTGATTCGTTCAACTACTAGTTAACAAGTTTTATGGGCATACTCAGGTGCGTGGTAACCAAAAGTCCCAAGAACACGAGTGGAATGAAGACGGGCTGCTGTGTCAGGGGCTTGATTGGACAAGTCGAAATCTGCAATCTTAGCGACATCATCATCATAAAGTAAAACATTACTCGACTTGATGTCACGATGAATAAAATGATGCTCTGCCTTCTCGTGCAAGTATTCCAATCCTTTTGAGGCCCCAACAGCAATTTTAACTCTTTGAACCCATGAGAGAACTGGCCCTCTCTGCGCGCCTTTGACACCTTTCTTTCCTGTATTAATAGACGAAAATAAGTTTCATACGTTGAGTAAAATAAACTAAAACAATTAGCATGCCATTCTCCAGTACTATCCTAGTGAATGGAGGTCCACAATGTTTAAGGTTCAACTGACCATGAAGAATATCGTGTAAGGATCCATTCGTAGCATACTCATAGGCCAGAACTCGTAGACCACCATCTACATTATAACCAAGTAGTTGAACCACATTTTCATGCTTTACTCTTGACACCATAGAGACCTGCAAAACCATATTTTAGACAATGCATCGGACTGAAATATCTCAAAGTTGATGAATGTAGTGTTATGATGAAACCTGTGCTAAAAATTCTTTGTCAGGCTGCTTGCTAGAGTCCAACTTTTTAATTGCTGCCGCTTGTCCATTTTTCAGGACTCCGTGATACACCCTCCCGTACGACCCCTCACCAATCAAAGACTTTGAACCAAAATTATCTGTAATATCCTTCAATTCATCAGCTGGAATCGCAGAGACAGATATCGGCTGCATAGTAACAGTCTCTCTGTCCATCGGCGTTGCTTCAGTGGCACGATGGGCTAAAGGATTGCCTACAAGATGATCTTGAGTAAGTTTGATTATTGTAACCATAAATTCAGAGTGTTTAACAACTAAGGTAACGTTAGGTTTGCTAACATACAATATGAGACGCTTAATCATCTGCTACAATCTAATATTTTCTTTATGGAGATGGGTCAAGATACATTAGCACGGGCCAGGCTTTTGAGGAAAACGCAACCAAACAAGAGATATGATTAGTCATGCCCTTTAATCACAAGTAACCAAACCAACTGAACAGCCTATAAAGATAAATTTTTTAAAGGAAACCATGATTTCACATTGACAACTTGTTATGTTAATTTGCAGACATAAGAATTACTTCCATTATTTCAAGTCTGAAACAGCAATGAAACTTTACAGCAGAAAGAAAAAGACCAACGAATTTAAGTCAACTGTTACAACCTAAATTTAGATTCCATGGAAAAGATATCTTACCTTTGGCAAAAAAAAACTAAAAAGAAAAATTTCAGTTTAATCTAATTTGATATTATAACCATCCATTAAATTGAGGTTAGATGAGGAGTAGGAAAGTGACCTGCAGTGTGGGGTGTGGTGTATTGTCCATGACCAGCAATCTTCTGCATGTCATCATCCTCACAGCAAGAGAAGCACCCCATTATGATTTTATGCTAGATATCTGCAGTTGAAGAGTGGAAGAACTGTTACAATCAACAAGGAAGAGAAGGTGCCTAGGTTCAACCAAAGCTCAAGAAATGTGAAATACTATTCCTTTCACAAGCAAAGCCCCAATCAAGCAGCAACATGGTGATTTTTCAACAATTCCAACAATAAAAAATATTCAAATTACAAGACAAGAAGTGCCTATTAATCACAACAAGATATCATTACCAAATTCTAGGAATTGAAAGTGAATTTACAATAAAATGATGATAAAGCAAGAAGATGATGATGAAAAGGTCGGACCTTTAGTTGAAGATGGGAGGAGAAGAATTCCGGGAAGAGGAGAGTATAAGAATAGAGAAAGGGCATAGCGCGTGGGTTGTATATGGAAAATGTTGGAATGATTCTTTGTAATGGAAAATGAGAGGTGCGCTGTCGCCGTGTTTGACCAAGTTGCAGCTGTACAACAATGATTATCAAACCAACCTCTTCTCAATTTATTATGAATCAATCCTGACTTGGTTGGGATTAGGAATGTGAATGTGACATTGTGACACAGATTCAGACACTAACTGCAATGCAATAATATTCAAAGCCCCATTTGGAATTAAGTTGACGGCGTAGGCATCTGACATCTCCGGCTACTACAAGAGGATCAATGGAGTTCATGGAATCTACTCCCTCCGTCCCGTCTCAATTGATGGATTTCTTTTCGGCACGGAAATTAAGAAAATGATATGTATTGAGTTAAAGTGGAGAGAGTATAGTGCGAGAAATGAAAAAATAAGAGAAATAAAGAGAAAATAAAGTAAGAGAGAAGAATAAAGTAAGAGAGAGGAATAAAGTAAGAGATGATTGAAGTTTTGTTTTTAACTAAAAAATGAAATCGATCGCTTGAGATGAGATAACCAAAAATGGAAAGTTGATCACTTGAGGTGAAACGGAGGGAGTACATACTAATTTGGGGAGAATTTATTTTTTAAGATTATCTACATAGTTAAAAATGGTGTTTCGTATCTTATAGTACACTTTTTATTTCACTTTTTTGACTATATGTAAATAGTAAGGCTCAATAATATTAATTTTTAATTATAAAATTTGTACTCCAATAAGGTAGGACTCATCTGGGTATAAGGTAATGCACTACTGTATTGTTTATTTTGAAGAAATTGAAGTTTTTGGACTATCCAAGACCTGTGATGATAACTCATTCAGGCTGATATTGTTTGATTTTTTATCCCATTGAAAATGTCAAATCTAGTAACGAAGATAACATAATTCAAATATTTACCATAAAATGGTTTCTTGAATTCAAATCTAGTAATGTATCCATCTCAATCATTTATGCCGCACAAGAATTGAATTTGATGTAACGTATTACAAAGTTGGCAAGGACAAAAATATAGCTCTGCAAATCAACACAACTACTCCCACAACTGAAGGCGTTCCATTGCTCTTTCCTCCTCTGTTTACATATAAACCCCCTGCGATTCATATTCAAAAGTTAGACTGTTGAATGCATATAAGTTATATAGAGGGAAAAAAATTTAATCGCCTAGATACACAAACTTTCACCCATTTTTTCGGGATAATAGCCAATCAATCAAACAATTTGATCAAATTCGGTTTAGATCATGAAATTCGATCAGTCCTATGAGAACATTAAATCATAAAGTTTCAATTTTTTCTCAATTGTCTTATCACATTGTCATTAAAATAAGTATTTTTCCTAAATTTTCTTTTCCCTTTTTTTAGTTCTAAATAAACGGCGTTGTTTTGAGCATTAACAAAGACGTTGTTTTGTATATAAATGCAAACAAACTTCAAGATTTAATACAATTTTGTTTTCAAATTTCATTGGACCAACCAAAGATTGATCAAAATTTGCAATTTAACTAATTGACTATTATCTCTTTCATTTTGCAAAAGAACAAAAAAAATGCTTCAACACATGAAAATTATCATGGTATTTCAAATGATTAATATGGCAAAATTTGAAGTTCATATATCCAACCACATTGTTGGTTTAAACTAAAATTTTGTAAAGCACAAAAAAGGTAGAAAATTACCGCAGTCTCTTGTAGCATTAGTGTTGAAAGAGCAAATGCAAGTGAAGCCTTGAGTGTCAACATCAAAGCCACAAACTCCCCCGGATTTAGAGCAACGGTCGCACCCCAAATCAGGCAAGCTATACGACAGCTTGATCCCGTAAAGCCAGTCCAGGGGCCCCACCCCCTTCAACTCATCCACATTGTACACACTCGTGTAATGCGAGCAGTCCAATATGTTCATGCTCATATACCTGTTGGCAATTGAAACATAAAAATGAAAAAAAATGATTGACCCAGCAGTATAACTGAGCTGAAAATTTGGGCCAGTGGTCCAATCGATCGGAAAAAAAATTGGGCCGATTGTCCAATCGATCACAAAAAAGTCCAACCCCTCCAAGATTCACCTTAAATGGTCCAACCCCTTCAAGATTCACCTTAAAGGGTTTAAGGGGGGGTGTTGGCTAAAAATGAATATAATAAGAGGGAGGGAGATTCACCTTGAAGGGTTTAAGGGAGGGTGTTGGCTAAAAATGAATATAATAAGAGGGAGGGTGTTGGCTAAAAATGAATATAATAATATCCCACATCGCTGTACACAAAGAGCTTAATCCACTATCACCAATTGGTTAGGGAAGGTGTGTTAGGGAGGGTGTTGGCTAAAAATGAATATAATAAGAGGGAGGGTGTTGGCTAAAAATGAATATAATAATATCCCACATCGCTGTACACAAAGAGCTTAATTCACTATCACCAATTGGTTAGGGAAGGTGTGTTAGGGAGGGTGTTGGCTAAAAATGAATATAATAAGAGGGAGGGTGTTGGCTAAAAATGAATATAATAATATTCCAAATCGCTGTACACAAAGAGCTTAATCCACTATCACCAATTGGCTAGGGAAGGTGTGTTAGGGAGGGTGTTGGCTAAAAATGAATATAATAAGAGGGAGGGTGTTGGCTAAAAATGAATATAATAATATTCCAAATCGCTGTACACAAAGAGCTTAATCCACTATCACCAATTGGCTAGGGAAGGTGTGTTAGGGAGGGTGTTGGCTAAAAATGAATATAATAATATCCCATATAGGTGTACACAAAGAGACACAAAGAGCTTAATCCAGCTTAATCCACTATCACCAATTGGTTTCTGTAAGTCTCATGGGCCTCTCCTCTATCACCAATTGGTTTATGTAAGTCTCATGTGCCTCTCCTCTTATCATCAATTGGTTTTAAGATGGAACCCATGAATTTCTATCGGTACCTTCGTATCAACAAAATAAAAAAAACTACTAAAAAAAATTGGCTATTACCCATAATATATAAGGGCTAGTTTGAGGCGTAACATACCTGAGGGTGTCGTAGGTGGTGAAGCAGCACGGGGGCGAGGCGGTGGAGTTGGAAAGCATGTGGAAGAGCTTGAAGGAGGTGCAGGTGGCGTAGAGCTCGTCGCAGGAGTGGCCGGAGAAGTTGGAGGCGCAGAGGTAGCGGTAGCGGTTGAGGAGCGGGGAGTCGGCGGAGCAGTTGAGGAGGAGGAATAGCGTGTCGGGGGAGGGGGGGATGGTGGCGGACTGGATGTCGGTGATGAGGAAGTCGCGGTGGGGCTGCAGGATGGAGCACGTCGACATGGATGGGTCGTAGAGCACCACCGTTTTCTTGCCGTAGTCGATGCTCTGGACCTTGTAGGACCCGGAGGGGGTCAGGAAGAAGAGGCCGGCGGCGGTGGAGCAGTTCAGCATGCGGTGGAAGGGGGCGGCGCCGCAGCCTTCGTCGATGCCGAAGGGGTGGCGGATGGGGATGTTGTTGCAGAAGGTGCGGCAGAGGGAGGCGGAGGAGGTGGAGAAGTTTGCGAGTATGATGATCAAGGCTGTTGTTGCTCGAACCAACATCTTTGTGGATTCAATGTGATTGAGGTTGAGGGATGGAGGAATTTGTTTGAATTTTGGGTGTGGCGCTGCTTTTGAGACCGTCGATTGCTCCCTGCTTTTTTGACTATTGCACTGCTAATGTTGGACATCATTGTTGTCCCAAATTTCACTACTTGTGTCTTCAACTTTTGTAACAACATATACTCGAACATCATCTGTTTTTTTTAGAAAAACATTTTGATTTGATCATAGAAATTAGTCAATTGACATTTGACACATTCCCATAATATGTTGATTTCAATATAGTACTCTTATTTACTCTTTTTATCCACACGGAAGAAGAAGCGTTTACTTAATTTTGAAAACTGAAGCCTTTTAATCTATGTAATGTAATATTATTAATTAGTTAGTTTTATTAAGTGATACTTAAAACTTCTGGTTAAATTTGCACTATAATATTTGAAAGAAGATTAATAATAATGACCCCATCTATAATTCTATAACCGTGATATCACGAACTATAACTATAATTTTTACTCATAATTTGCAAGTTTTATAAAAACAAATTAAAAATATCACTTTAAACCTTAAACATATTTGCATATCGTCAATTATATCTTAAACTATCGAAAATATTCTTTTAAGAACTATCGATTTTGTATCATTGTACTAGTAGTATACTTATACGTGGGGCATAACTATCCAAGTAACATTTGTCGTTAACATCATATTACACGAGACCAAAACCTACTTTCATGATTCTGTGAACTCGTCAATAAATAAATTGGATATGGTATATCACAACACAAAATATGACTTTTTCAACGTACGTATATATAGCATCTTAAACTAAATATAGGTTAAAATAGAACTCATGGTCGCAGTTAGTTTGATTTGCTATGTTCCAGTGTGAGTGCATGTGTTATTCTAGTATTTAAACATGGGGTGCATCACACACCAGATTCACTCTATATTCCTAATAAGTAAATAGCAATCTCCTCTTCTTCTTGTACTTTGTTGTTGTGACTGTATAAATTGGATGAGTATTTGTGGATATACAGCTACATAGATTAATTTAGTGAGTGTGTAACAATAAAGGCAAGATGGTCGAGGGCGGCGCAGTCGCGGCTGCAGACAAGACCGAGTTCACAGAATGCTGGAGGACATCATGGCAAACGCCTTATATCACGAGGCTCGCCTTGTCCGCCGGCATTGGCGGCCTCCTCTTCGGTTACGACACAGGTCGATCATTATCATCAAACATTCACCTTCCCTTTAGTGTTTTTGACATATAAAACATAAATAACCATAACAATAACCATAAAAAGTTGTTTTCCATTTTAGTCCGTCCGTGAAAAATTGTCCACTTTCTTTTTTAATTATTTATTTATGTAAATGGACCATACTTTCCACCAACTATTTACACTCATATTCTATTATAAAACTAATATATAAATGTGAGACCGTCATTCCACTAATTTTTTCAAGTAACTTTTCTTCACATCTCTTAGCAAAATAATCTGAAGAATAAAAAGTGACACTTAAAAAGCTCAAGAAATATTACCATATATTATTAGAGGTACTAGCTGTAACTATAATTTAAATGATTTCACTAATTCATGATGCATTTTTAATATGAGTATATGAATACTTAAGGATGATGCACTTTCTTTTGATAGGAACACAAAAGGACGTATCCAGACTCTTTATTTTTAATTAATAGCTTATTACTAGTATTACTTAAAAGATTAGTATGCCAATAATTTATGTTCTGGACAATTCTTAAGATGAAATTAAAACACAAAAAATGGAAAGTCGGAATTCCAAAAGAAAACAAACTTCCTTTTCAACAGGATTTGCTTTAATTATTGACAAGATTTTATTAACCTCGCTATTTATGTCGTATATATATTTGATAATGACCTAATTATTGTGGTAAAAATATAAGAAAGGGAAGTCTCCCGAACATGAGGAAGCTCCCTTTTCTGGAGGTGGCCGAAGCAGCTGTAAAGAAATCGTAAATCCCGAGTATGAAAATGATGCACCGCTTTAAACCTCTTCTCTTTCTTACTTAGTTAAGAAAAAGAAAAAAAAAAGCATTTCTTCATCGCTTGAGTGATCGGAAAAAGAAATGGCCATGGAAGCCGCAGACGCCGCCACCCCTCCCCAATTGGCTCTCGCCGACACCGACGTCAACTGGGATAGGTTCCTTTTTACTTCTAATTTCTCTATAATGTCACTATATTTCGCCCCTTTCCTTGTCGTTTCCTTTTTCTTTTTTGCTTCCGGTGATCATTGTTTAGGCTCTCTGCTTTGTGATATTTCACTCCATTCCTTTTGATTTTCTTTTTAGGGAATATGACTTTAATGTTTATTTGTTTTCTTAACTGCAGTTGGATTACTTGCATAGAATTTATTAAAATTGTAATAACTCTAATTAGATAGCTTGATTCTTAGTTAGTATTATCCCCATTTCTTAGCGGCTTTGAGTGTGATCGCTTAGGGCAACCGAGATATATCATGATATTAGAGGTCTTGAAACTCAAAACTAGCATTTTCTAGGCTTATTTGTTATGTCAGTAAGTGTTCTTGTTGTGGCTGTGTTATTTGTCATTGTTGTATCTGATTGTTTGATGCATATGATTGCTAAGCTATGATTCGAGCAAGTTAAAATCTAGTCATGAAATTTGACTGTTTGATTGATTTCGTTGTTCTGTAACATAGGCTGGATAAGACGAGGTTTCATGTGATTGGGGCTATTCTGTTCACAATGCAGTCGGCTTTAATACACCCTACCGCGGTTGTGAAGACAAGAATGCAAGTAGCTGGATCAGACATATCTAGGATGAATGGACTATCTGTTTTCAGGCACATTATCAGGAGTGATGGCATTCCTGGTATTTTCAGAGGCTTTGCCACATCGGCCATTGGATCATTGCCAGGTCGAGTGCTGGCTTTAACTTCGCTCGAAATGTCAAAGGATATGACCCTGAAATACACAAAAGGCCTGGATATGCCAGAAGCAACAAGAATCGGTATTGCAAATGGAGTTGCGGGAATGGTTTCCAATTTATTATCTTGTGTATACTTTGTTCCCTTGGATGTGGTGGGTATTCTAATTCTTCCGTTTCCCTGATTAGTGTTGTGATATTGTTTTGGAATTCTTTCAGTTTCCCAACAAAATATTATGCGTTCAACTATCACTCCCAGTAGAGTCGTGGTCTGTAATTTCTGCGTATCCGTCACAGTTTTGTGCACACATCCAAGTCTGTCTTGCCTTCATTGTCAATTAGTCAGAAGTTTTCTGATGAATTATCAGCCACCTGTTTGTTTCTTAAAATTCGTTTGGTTTGTTAAAATTGCTTGATGTATAGGTTTGCCAGAGGTTAATGGTCCAAGGAGTTCCCGGAACTACAATTTGCAAGGGTCCATTTGATGTTGTACGCAAAGTGATAAGAGCTGAAGGATTTCGTGGCTTATACAGAGGTTTTGGACTAACAGCTACATACCAATCTCCTGCATCGGCTCTTTGGTGGGGTTCCTATGGTTCAGCCCAACACATGATCTGGAGGTAATTTAAGAGCTATATTATACAGAGCCAAACTTTGTGTTATTAGATCGTTGAGTTATGCTTGTTTTGACGATATATAGGAGCCTGGGCTACACTGATGATATGGAAAAGAAACCATCACATGTAGAATTGGTTAGTGTTCAAGCTACAGCTGGCATGGTTGCTGGTGCTTGTTCTTCATTGATTACTACTCCTATAGATACTGTCAAGACGAGACTACAGGTAACGGCTTTCTGATTAGGGCTGAGATATCCAGTTACTGTTTTTGGCGTTGGCATTAACCTGTTCGGGTTTAGGTAATTGATAATTATGGTGTAGGAAGACCTTCGATAATGAAGACTGCAAGGGCCCTTCTTAAAGAGGATGGATGGATAGGCTTCTACCGAGGATTTGGCCCTCGGTTCCTCAACATGTCTTTCTACGGAACGACAATGATTGTGACCTACGAGCTCATAAGTATGGTTACTTGTTTGTTTATATAGTTTAGTTAATTGGAAGCTGCTACTGCTACTACTATTGATCCTCCTACTCTTATTTTTGCAGAGAGATTGTCAGTGAAGCAAGATTGATCTTTCATGGCCCTCCATTTTATTTATAATTTTGCCACTGACTGTAATAAGTAGCAAATTTTGGAAATGAACTCGTGTGACTGATTATTCTTTACTTAGTCATGGTTGAGTAGCATTTTCTTTTATTTTTTTGTCCAACCCTCTCTTTGTAAAAAAGTTTGTGCTTCAGTAGTTGGACTTGAAGCATTAAGCTAGTGAGTTATGTCCATAATTTAAATGTCCTATACTCATGAATGCTTAATAATGCAATTATTATGTATTTTTGGTGGATAGGATAAATATTTTTAATTGAAAATGATATTGATATGACAAAACAAAAGATACTCAATCTTATACTCCTGTCTTATTCCAAGAAAACTGAGTTGTGTCCACAATGGGGGAGCCGAGGCGCGCGGCCCCCCATTGCAGAGCGCCGAGAGTCGGGCCGCGGCCGCGGCCTTCACGCGGCTGAGCCGGGTGAGCCGCGGCCCTCCATTGCATCGAGCCGCGTTTCGCTACTGGGCTGCCGATTATATTTTTTTTTTTAATTTCGAATTTTTTTTATAAATATACACTTCCATTTCCATTTTTTCACTTCTTTCTACACTTCCAATCCCTTCATTTTACACTTCCAAACACTACAAAAAATGCAAGGTGAAGATGGTAATTCTCCGGGGTATGGAGACTCGGGATACAACAACTTCCCCAATCAGACGTGGAGTCCACAATCGCCCCAATTCCGGGTCCAGCCATCCCAGCAGAGGAACTTGGTTCGCCAACCATCGGGGTTTGGTGACTACCGACCGAATATGGACGCGATCAACAACCCGTCCCAGCACTTCCAATCCTCCCAATTCCAATACTCCCCGTCTCCTCTGTCTGAATCTGATAGATACACATGGGAACAGTTGATGGGTACACCGGAGACCCCGACATCCGGTAGTGTGGAGATGGAGGCCCCCACCGGGGGCCGCCGAACCGACGGTGGTGGGGGGTGAGGCGGCGGTGGGAGGCGAGGCGGCGGCGGCGGTGGAAGGCGAGGCGGTGGCGGTGGGAGGCGAGTTGGCAGAGAGCATGGGCCCACCGGCGGCGGGCGAGGCGGAGACGGAGAGCCGAAAACCGGCGGTGGCCGAGGCGGTGGTGATCGGCGGGGCGAGAAGTACAACGACGACGAATCCCTCGCTGTTGCGCGTAACTTTATTAAATTATGTTTGTTTCCCAAATTATTAGTCTACTAAAATTTAATATAGTTAAATTAAAAAATAACATTATTAAAAAAAAAGAAAATAAATTAAATTTTATTTTTAGAGGGCCACATTTGGTGGCACTTATTATTTTTGTTATAATTTTGACTTTTATCATTGCGGAGGGCCATATAAGAGTCATGAATGGTGTCCGGACCACATTTGATGGCCTTTAAGGGCCACCATCGTGGACACTCTAATGAATAAAACTAAGGCGCAGAGCAGACATGCCCACCGGTTCCGGTTCCGAACCGGAACCGTGGCCATTTTCCCGAACCGGAACCGTCGGAATTCGGGTCGCGGTCCGGTTCCGGTTCAAGATATTTCGAACCGGAACCGTCACCGAACCGGCGGTTCCGGACGGTTCGGAACCGGCGGTTAACCGGCGGAACCGCCGGTTCGGGCGCGTATTTCAAGGCGTGTGGATGGGGCAGACCGGCGGCAGCTTTTCAGCTGAAAAACCGGCCGGTTCCGGCGGTTTTTGGGTTGTGAACCGGCGGTTAACCGCCGGTTAATCTTGAAAACCGGCGGTTAACCGCCGGTTCAGGGGGTTCCGGTTGTGGCGCGAGAAACGAGGCGACATGACGCAGCTTTTGCAGACGGTTTCGTTGACCGAACCGGCGGTTTTGTCCCGGAAAACCGGCGGTTTTGTCCCGGAAACCGGCGGTTTTGCCCGGAAACCGGCGGTTCCGGCGGTTTTCCGCCAAAAACCGCCGGTTTTGCCGAAAATTCAAATTTTTTTTTTCAAATTTCAAATTCGAATTCTTCCATTCCCCCCCCATTTTTATCTATAAATACCCCCCTCTATCCTCATTTACATTCACCCCACTCTTGTGCTAATAAGAGTTTCTCTCTTCAATCTCTAATTATCTCTCTTTGTCTCCAATTTCTCATTTGTGCTATTGTGCTTCCATTTAATTACGCAAGTGCTACTCTTATTACGCATTGTTATACACTTATACTTGTTCCCGTAGTTCTATAAGTTGTCTTCCTTTCTCTATTGCTAAAACAAAAAAAAATATTATTCCATATTTCTACATTTCTACATAGCAATATGTCTTCATCCCGAGAAGGTCGTGTTGATAAGGGAAAGGGAAAGGCCAAGAGGCCATCTCGGAGATCCGTTATTGATGAAATTTCTCAAATGAACATGGATGAGTGGCAGGTTAATATTTATTATCTACTAATTTAATTAATTTTGAATTACATTACATTATTGTTCATAATTTTATTTTGTATTTACAATACAAATATTATTTTGTAGGCTCGAGAAGAGCAAGATGTGGCACATGCTATTGCTCTCTCTCGCTCTCAATACCAAGACGATGCTTATGTTGGTACCGGTAGTGGTGCTCCCGGTCGCGGTGCCTATTCCCAACAAAGTCCAACCCCTGTGAATGTTGATGAAGACGATGATGATGATGACGACGAGGAGGAGGGGGAGGAGGTAGAAGAGGTTCAAGAAATGCCACCCCCACCACCACCAAGGAGTCGGCGTGGTAGTCGTGGTCGTGGACAACCTCCTCAACCTCCTAGACCAGCTGAAAGGTCTTTAACCTCAAACATCATGGTGAAACATTTCAAGAAGGTACATGATGGTAACGATCCTAACACTTATAATGTGTATTGCAACTATTGCGAAAACGTATACACATTCCGAAGGGGTGGAGGATACGGTACATTTACCCGTCACATGGAGAAAGCGCATCCGGTCGAGTTTGGTATCGCTCCAACCCAAACTCAACTCAACTTTCAACATGGAGTCGGGACCGGGAGTGGGACGGGTTCATCCCAAACATCAGGTACGTGTAGCAATACTCTTTTGAAATATGATCACAAAAATGCTCTTAATGTGATGTCTAGATTTGCCGTTATGAAACATTTTCCATTCAATGCTTTTGATAACGATGCTTTTGAGTCGAGTATGCGGCAAGTTTATAATGCCGCTGCAAGAAAATTGAGTCGAACTTCAATGACTCGGGCCGTTGTTCGACAATGCTTGGAAAAGAAGGCGCAATTAGGTACGTTTATTATTAACTTAGGGCATAAAGTTTCTATTTGTTCTGATGTGTGGACTGATTGTTTTTGTAAAAATTCGTATATGGGCATCACTGTGCATTTCGTTGATCACAGTTGGACTTTAAACAAACGTTTGATTGCATTTCGGGAATTTCTCGCACCACACACTGCACAAGCAATTGCTCAATTGATCATTCAAGTTTTGAATGAATTTCAATTGATCAATAAAATTTTTTCAATTAGTTTTGACAATGCTAGCGCTAACACTGCTAGCATAGATGAACTAATCAGTGCATGTTCTCCTGTTATTGATGGCAAATATTTTCATGTGCGATGTATTGCCCATATTTTGAATTTGTGTGTTCAAGATGCGATCGATTTGTGGCAAAAGTATGTTGATCCTATTAGAACTGCTGTGAAATTGATTCATAACAAAGCTCCTATTGGTAGATCTTGGAAGAGATATTGTCATAGTAAGCAATGCAGGTACACCAACTTTCGTTTGGATGTTTCAACTCGTTGGAACTCGACATATGATATGTTGGAGTCGACTTTGAACCACATTGAGTATTTATGTGATTTTTTTAGAAGTTGTCCTCATGTTCCTTCTGATTTGATTTTGATACCCGCTTGTTGGGACCACAGCATGGATTTATTTCGATTATTCCGCGCTTTCAAAAATGCCACTGTTGAGTTATCCGGTGTTTATTATCCTACTTCTGTGCGCGTTTTGGAGCATTGCATGTATGTGGCAATTGGTTTTAAAACTGGTGTGAAAAATACTCAATTCATTGAGTTGAAGGCTATTTTGTTTTACATGGTTGAAAAATGGTTAAAATATTTTTCACGTATTCCAAATGTGTTTTTGATTGCAAAATGCTTGGATCCAAAGTGGAAGTTGCATGGTGTTTATAAAATTTTAGACATGTACTATGGTTGTTTGCACGCTTTGGATTTTTCTCAACTCCGCGAAATGGGCTTGACAAGAGAAGAATGCTTCGAACTAAGTATTCCGGATGTTGATGAAATCAAACTAAGGTTAGATAGTGCACTTCGTTCTCTCTACGCGGAATATGAAATGCGGTATAACACCGCTCACCAGGTACGTGCTCCTCCTAGTCCGTCTACATTTGATTTTGGTGGAGGGGATTTTACCAATATCATGATCGATCCCGACGTAGTATCACAATTGCAAGATCTATACGGTACTACAACCAATAGGACTAGAGCGACTAGTGAATTAGATATATATTTGGAATCGCGCTCTATTTTTCAAGATGCATGTCCTCCTACTCAACAAATTGACGTCCTTAATTGGTGGGGAATACATGACAAAGAGTTTCCGATACTCTCCATCATGGCTAAGGAGATATTCGCCGTTCCCGCTTCCACCGTCGCCGTTGAACAAGCTTTTAGTGTCGGCGGTTGTGTCCTAGACGACAAAAGGAGCAATCTCTCCGCCAAGAACATGAAAGCCACTATGTTACTTGACGATTGGGCAAAGGCGGACATGAGAGCACAAGAGCCGGATTTCGACTTCCGTGTAGAGAGTGATGGTGAAGAATTTTCTTCCGATGGCGATGACGAGGTCAGAAGCGAGAGCGAGAGCACTCAACATTAGCAATGAGTCGACGGGGGGCGGTGAACGGCGAGCACAGCCGACCAAAAAGGTAAGAAAGGTAAGAGAACTACGTGGGCTTTGATTCCTCAATAAAATTGTGGATACGTAGGCACCTCAACTTAAATTTGAAAAGTTTAACTTCGAAAGTTTAAGTTGAGCTCAAGCCCTTTTCAATTATTTTTTCCCCCCCATTTCATGTTTTTTTATTTGTAATTGTAATGTATCGTTGTTGCGGCTAAGTTGTACTTGAAGATCATTAAAATATATTCCCCATTTGATAAGTATCTTATTGGTGAAAAAGTGGATATCTTTGGGGCAGATGGTACTGGAACACAAATTTATATATGAAATCTGGATGAATGGGGATCAGATTATAGTTTAAAATGGGAAGCTGGGTTAACTGGCTGCCAATGAACCCAGCTTCCCATTTTAAACTATAATCTGATCCTCATTCATCCAGATTCCATATATAAATTTGTGTTCCAGTACCATCTGCCTCAAAGATACCCACTTTTTCACCAATAAGATATTTATCAAATGGGGAATATATTTTAATGATCTTCAAGTACAATTCTTCTCGGAATCAACCATTTTTTCTTGCAAAATGTTGCCCATTTTCTAAGCAAACACATATCAGCACGCCATATACACATTGCTGCATTTCTAATAGGGGCAATTTGATCTTCCAAAGCAATCAATGCATCTCGAACACACATAGTCAGAACATTATTCAAGCATCTAGCATGGAAAAAATCAGAACAAACTATCTATTAGTGCTAATTTTTTCCATGCTTGAATAATATTCTGACTATGTGTGTTCGAGATGCATTGATTGCTTTGGAAGATCAAATTGCCCCTATTAGAAATGCAGCAATGTGTATATGGCGTGCTGATATGTGTTTGCTTAGAAAATGAGCAACATTTTGCAAGAAAAAAGGGTTGATCCTAAGGTAAGAGAACTACGTGGGCTTTGATTCCTCAATAAAATTGTGGATACGTAGACAACTCAACTTAAATTTGAAAAGTTTAACTTTGAAAGTTTAAGTTGATCCCAAGCCCTTTTCAATTTTTCCTTTTCCCCCCCCCATTTCATGTTTTTTTTATTTACCTTCCGAGTCCCACGAGGCGACGACACTTGTAAATTATATTATATTGTTGTATGGTGTTGTATTATATACTTATGTATTGTAAATTGTAATGTATCGTTGTCCGTTACAACTCAAAATCAATAAAATTTATTTCATTTTCTCCTTATTCGTCTTATTTGTGCTTGAATTATGCATTGTCTTGTTCCGATTTATTGTATAAAGCCAAATTTCAAATTTTTTTAAAAGAATAAATAATTGAACCGGTAAAACCGCCGGTTCAAAAACCGGAACCGCCAAAACCGCCGGAAAACCGGCGGTTCCGAACCGGAACCGGAACCGCCGGTTTTCGAACCGGAACCGGAACCGTGAAATAGCCTCACGGTTCGGTTCCGGTCCGCCATCGACCGAACCGGAACCGGTGGTTCCGAACCGGAACCGCCGGTTCGTGAACCGTGGGCAACACTAGCGCAGAGCAGACTTGTGAATTTAAATTGTACTGTTATTAATAAAATATTTAGAAAGCATTTCTTTTTCTTACGCTTAAAAAACTTCAACGACAGTTGCCATTTCTCTTTCCAACCGATCAATACAAAACGCTCCAAGATTGAAGCTTTATAACAACTGAGTGTACTGCTTTCTTTTCATTTTCTTTATAGAGTTAGTTTGCAAGAAAATGCCTCATTTTACGTTATCAATAATATCGGAATACCCGTGCTGCTGAGGCGGGAGCAATTCTTTCTTTCCCAAAAGCTCAGGCTTTTAGCGGAAAGACTGCAGCTTTGTCTTCCCACACAACTAACTTCCAATCTCATCTACTGCAAGTAAGAATATTTTACCTAAAATTTTCTACTCCATGTTTGTTTTTCTAAGCTATTCAGTGCAAGATTCGGGCAGCTTAGAAGTTTATTTGAACTAATCGGTGGTCATATTGAACTAGCTTAGGTATGTAGGAGAAAATTTAGGGATGAAGAAGTGGACCGGTGGTGTGCTCATAGTAGCCCTTGCTCTCATTTTGTTTCTCAGTTACACTTTGATTGGTAAACCTGAGCCCTCCAAGAAACATTCTGCTGCATATGATTTTTTCAATCCACAGCCACCCAAAGAGGAGGATCCAGATCTCAATGCCATTGCCAAAGCCAATGGAGGCATTGAGCCAACTAGGCCTAAACCCCAGTTGGGATATCTTCAAGAATTGGAGGATCTGTATAGCTTAAGTAAAAACTTGAGCCTAGAAGACCCTTCTGCGATGCTTGTGTGGGGCCGAATGAAATTATTGTTTCCGAGATCGGATGCATTGCCTGAAACTGTACAGGGTGTTAAAGAGGCTCTAGTAATGTGTAGGGATTTGCTTGTGATGATTGAGGATGTCAAGGCTGCCAAGCTTGGGAATGGTAGCATTGCGAGAAACTGTCCTAGTTTTGTTAATGCATCGTTGTCGGAGAATGAGTCTTCTCTGGAGATCCCTTGTGGTCTTGTTCAGGACTCTTCTGTTACTGTGATCGGGATACCTGATACTCGCAATGATAGTTTCCAGATTGAATTGATTGGCTCGCCGATTAAGGAGCGACTGAAGCCTCCAGTCGTGCTGCTCTATGATGTCGTGTTACCTGGTGAGAACTTGACTATAGAACCTGTTATTGTTCAGAATGCGTGGACTCAAGAATCTGGGTGGGGGAAGGCGGAGAGATGCCCTGATCATGGTCCAATCCGTCCTCTTAAAGGTACCTGATGTGATTGATAAATGAAAAGTTGAGAAGTATATTGATTGTAGTTGTTTAGGGATATGCTGCCTGTGTTATAAGTTAACCATAAGACACGATACATAGCACAATCTACTAGATTGTTGAATTTATCATTGATTCGCGAGGATGGAGGTAGTGAATGGCTAGAAATCATTTGTTTCTGTAGAATTATTTCTAGATTTTGAGTTTTGAAATGACTTTTGTTTTTCACCTTCAAACCTGCATGTTTCAGTTGATGGATTAGTAAACTGCAACACACAAATTATTAGGAGAACTGCAGACGACAGTCCAAATACGACTCATCCAACGAACAGAAAATTAGCTAATGTTTCCGAAGAGAGTAGCCATGTAAGTGCTGCCTTCCAGTTTGTTGAAGGTAACCCCTTCATTGCTACATTTTGGGCCGGTGTCGAAGGTTTTCACACGACAGTAAATGGAAGGCATGAAACATCGTTTGCGTATAGAGAGGTAAAACTAGTCTATTTTGATTTCCACTTGTCTATATATGTGTGTGTGTTGAAACAAGATTGTTAGCAATTTGCAGAGACTTGAACCTTGGTTGGTTAATAAAGTGAATGTGAAAGGTAGCTTGACTACCATTTCAATCATTGCAAAAGGACTGCCTGCTAGCGAAGATGTGGATTTAGTGGGTGACGTTCCGCAGCTGAAAGCTGCAACGCCTTCTGAAAAGGGGCTTCTACTGCTTATTGGGGTTTTCTCGTCAGGGAATAACTTCGAGAGGCGTATGGCTCTAAGGAGGACTTGGATGCAATATGATGGTGTGCGTTCAGGGAAAGTGGCTGTCCGTTTCTTTGTTGGACTTGTAAGTGAGTTACTGTTCTTCGATTGCGGTCAACTAGAGCAATGCTTATTAACTGAATGGTTATAATTAATGTTGCAGCACACGAACAAAGAAGTGAACTTGAAGGTGTGGAGAGAAGGTGAAGTGTACGGAGATATCCAGTTGATGCCTTTTGTGGATTACTACAGCCTGCTTACTTACAAAACCATTTCTATTTGCATCCTTGGGGTATATATATCTGTATATCGGTTTTTTCGGATGAGCTATTACTGCTTTATATATATTTACATTTACTTTGCAATTATACAGAGTGAAATAATGTCTGCTAGATTCATTATGAAAATGGACGATGATGCTTTTGTACGGATTGATGAAGTTTTGTCGAGGCTGGAGGGGAGGACCGAGAAGGGGCTTGTGTACGGGCGCATATCTTTTGATTCAGCTCCGAACAGGGATAAGGACAACAAATGGTTCATAAGCGAAGAGGAGTGGCCGAATTCCACTTATCCTCCTTGGGCTCATGGCCCGGGTTACATAGTATCCCACGACATCGCTGAGTTTATCGTAGCTGGCCACCGGGCCAGGGATCTCATGGTGCGTATATATATGATATAATATAGTTGATGTATGAAATTGAGATGGATGGTTTGTGGTTTTTGCAGCTGTTTAAACTGGAAGATGTGGCTGTGGGGATATGGATTCAGCAATACGAAAGTAAAGGGCAAAAAATAGAGTATGTGAACGACGATCGATTCAACAACGAGGGATGTGAATCAGACTACATTCTTGCTCATTACCAGAATCCTAGGATGATGTTGTGTCTTTGGGATAACCTCCTTAAGAATCATAAACCTGAATGCTGCGAATAATACTATCATTTCTCTCTCTCTGCATTCCAATTTATTTGCAAAATATTTTTATTTTCCTTTTAGACCAAGTCACAGGCAATATTTATAATTTACTTATTCTTCAGATCTATAATATTCCAAGAAAATATGATTATACATGATATAAAAGTGTACTAACTAACTGACACACACACAAGCACATCTGATTCTGAAAGTAGGGAAAATGGCGATGGCGAGTTTGGGCAGGCGAAGAGCAACCACCTTGTTGTGTTCATCCCCCAGCCACAAATTGTCGTCCATTCTCATCAGGAGATTCTCATCTGGATCTGATGAGAACGACGTCGTGGTTATTGGTGGCGGCCCGGGTGGCTATGTGGCCGCGATCAAGGCCGCGCAGCTGGGCCTCAAGACCACCTGCATCGAGAAACGTGGCACCCTGGGTGGTACCTGCCTTAATGTCGGCTGCATCCCTTCTAAGGTCCATATCTTATGTTGATCTCTTTATTTTCATATGCTTTACCATGCATCAATCAAGGAGTTATCTCATTCTGTCCATTCAATTTTGTTGCTTTTACTATCGATGAATTCTGGTTTAATTTTCGTTAGAGATATGGAATTCGGTGATCTAAGCCAATTATCTTAACTATCTATGAACATCATCATTAGATTGCTTTAACAAATTTTCATAAGATTCACTTTATTTATGTTATCTGTCATTAGAATATTTGCTCTTGGTTTTTTTCTTTTTCTTGTTTTGCACTTCATTTATACATCTGCTGCTGGTATTGTATTAAAACTTCGAATTCAAGAAATGGTCTGCGTTATCGTGTATCCTATGCAGGCTCTGCTTCATTCTTCCCATCTGTATCATGAAGCAAAGCATTCGTTTTCCCATCACGGTATTATGGTTGGTTTGGTGGAGGTGGATGTACCGGCTATGCTGGCCCAAAAAGATAACGCTGTGGGCAACTTGACCAAAGGCATCGAGGGTCTCTTCAAGAAGAACAAAGTAAACTACGTGAAGGGATATGGCAAGTTTCTATCCCCTTCCGAGATATCTGTCGAGACCCTAGATGGTGGCAACACAACTGTGAAAGGAAAGCATATCATAATAGCCACTGGTTCTGACGTCAAGGGTCTTCCTGGGATCACCATAGACGAAGAGCGGATTGTATCGTCTACTGGCGCTTTAGCACTGAAGGAGGTTCCTAAGAAACTTGTAGTTATAGGTGCTGGCTACATCGGTCTGGAAATGGGTTCTGTTTGGGGTCGGCTGGGGTCAGAGGTCACGGTTGTCGAGTTTGCAGCTGACATCGTTCCAAGCATGGATGGCGAAATCCGGAAGCAATTCCAACGCAGCCTCGAAAAGCAGAAGATGAAATTCATGCTGAAGACTAAGGTCGTTTCTGTGGACACCACGGGAGAAGGTGTGAAGTTAAGTCTCGAGGCAGCAGCAGGGGGTGAGCAGACGAGCCTAGCGGCGGACGTTGTTCTTGTCTCTGCCGGCAGAGTTCCGTTTACTGCAGGGCTGGATGTGGAGAAGATAGGGGTCGAAACAGACAAGCTAGGTCGCATCTTGGTGAACGAGCGTTTTGCCACTAACGTAGGGGGTGTATACGCGATCGGTGACGTGATCCCGGGGCCTATGCTGGCTCACAAGGCAGAAGAAGATGGGGTCGCGTGCGTGGAGTACATTGCTGGCAAAGAAGGGCACGTGGACTATGACTTGGTCCCGGGGGTGGTGTACACGCACCCTGAGGTGGCGTCGGTGGGGAAGACCGAGGAGGAGGTGAAGGCCCTCGGGGTGGAGTATCGGGTGGGGAAGTTTCCGATGATGGCGAACAGCAGGGCAAAGGCGATCGATGATGCGGAGGGGGTGGTGAAGATCGTTACGGAGAAGGAGAGCGACCGGATCTTGGGGGTCCACGTAATGGCACCGGGTGCGGGCGAGTTGATACATGAGGCGGCTCTGGGGATGCAGTATGGAGCATCGAGTGAGGATATTGCGCGAACGTGCCACGCTCACCCGACCATGAGTGAGGCTGTGAAGGAGGCTGCCATGGCTGCGTATCACAAACCCATTCATATTTAACTCGACTATTTCATTTTGTCTTCTTGTTTTTGCTTTGTCAATCATGTAATAACGCCACGGCCCACCCCAGTATTCAGATTTGTGCTTTCTACCATCTCCATCTATCTATCCACTACTTCTGCTATTCCATTTCCTTCACTAACAAAACAAAACAAAACAAAACAAAACGCATTCAATTACGTCCGCGTATTTGTGTGGCTACTCGTTCACGCCCAAGACCTACACACCCCGCTTTCATATTGTCCTATTACACTACGTCTAGTCTTTATCAACACCCATACGAATTTAAATGTCAAATTAATCAAGTATGAGAAAAAAAAGTGGATGAAATATTATTAATGAAAAATTTACTCAAAATAGATACACACTTATTTTGATGAATGAACCAAAATAAAAATATAAGACTATTTTTTATCAATAAAAAAAAGAGATAGTATTAATTTTTATTTTTATACAATTAAGCAATAAGTTTTATTAAAAACAACACTCACTTTTAATTACAAGCAATGTCACTACACTACGACTTTTATACATAATAACAATGATTTTTATTCATTAAAATAATACTAACTTTATTTATAATACAATCACTTTTAGCTAAATAGTTTATAGATAAAAATAATACTTACTCCATTAACTAAAAATAGTCATATCAGTGGATGATAGTATAAGTTTAATCGCAAAATTAGTAAAGTAAAAGAGATATAGAAGGAGAAAAATTGATAAGAGCATCCACAATGGGACGCCCGATGGCACGCTCGATGCGTGCCATCGTCTGCGGGCGCCATCGTCCGCCCCATTGTGGGTGCCCACCATCGTCCGCGCCCTACGCCCACGCCCGATGCATCGTCCGCGGTTGAAGCGCGGGCGATGGCCTATCGTCCGCGCAATCGGGCGCCCCATTGCGGGATCGGCGGAGGATGGTCGCGGACGATGCCATGCATTTTTTAATTTTTGTATAAATACCCCTACCCCACCTTCATTTGTAACGTTTAATTTTCACGATTTCACTCTCGAAACTCACATTTTTATTATTTCGACGAAATGGATGGAAGTCCCAACAGTCTGATGTTTGGGGAGGCGCGTTGGCCCGGTACAGAACCCGACGAATATCGGCCGTTCGACGCCAACACAGAATACGATCCCGAATTCAGTATGGAATCGTAAGGTTTGGATGACATGGAGCCGTCTCTAAACCGACCCGTCATCCCCTCCCGCCACGCCGCCGCCGACGCCACCCCATCCGCCGCTGCTTCCGCCCCTGCCAAAAAGAAGCGGAACCGGCAACGAGAGTACAAGTTGCCACCTCCGGGAACTTGTGAAGAGTACACTCCCGGCCGTATGAACTACCAGCCGGATGAAACCCTCGTATTGACGAGATGTTGGGTGGATATATCGGAGGACCCGATATTCGCGAACAACCAGAGGCAGCAGGTGTACTGGGAGCGCATCGCCGAGCGCTATAATGCGGCGAAGCCGCCGAGCGCGTACAAACGCCAACGGGAGCAGCTCCGCAAGCACTGGGACCAAGTGAAGAGGCAAATCAACATGTTCTCGTCGGAGTACAAGAAGTGCGCGAGGGCGCAGGGGAGCGGCGAGAGCTTGTGCGACGTGCGCGCTAAAGCGCTGTTGTCGTACCAGTCCATGTACGGCGAATTCAAGCACGAGGCCATCTGGGCGCTCTTAAGGGACAAACAGAAGTTCCAAGGCGGGATTCTACACACCGGGGGGACAAAGAGGACGAAGACCACCGAAGGTGGTGGTTACACGAGCAGCGAAAGCGGAACTCGTCCGGTGGACCTCAACCGGACGTACGAGGACATTGAGAGTTCCGGCACACCGATGTCCTCCCTGCGTCCCATAGGCGTCAAGGCTGCGAAGGCCAATGGGAAGGCGGCGGCGACATCATCCTCGACCGCCGCCGCGCCATCGCCGATTCCGGTCCCGATCCCGGCCCCGAGCGCGACGACCTCCGCGTATGAGTCATTGGCAGTAGCCTCGATGGCGAAGACGTTGTTGCAGACGCACAAGGCCCTCAAGAAGTGTACGGACCCGCCGAAGCCGAAATTCTCCGGGGGTTGATCGATGAGTTGCGCCGGAAGTTGGGAATTGCGTAGATTAGCCAACTTAAATCGTGTAACTTTTGTGTAATTATTAATGCAATATTCATCGGTTTTTTGTTACTCGTTGTGTTTTTAAATTAGTTTGCATTATATATTTGAAAACATTTAAATTAATTAACAGAACAATATTAAAACATATAGGGCGCGCCTTAGGGCGCCCCATTGTAGGTGGGAGGGTATGAGGATAAAACTGTTGACGTGATGCGCCATAGGGCGCCCCATTGTGGATGCCCTAGAAGTATTTTTAGTGAAAAATAGGAACTACTTTATTAGAAATAAAAGGCTTGTCATAAATGAATAGAAACTAATTTGAATGGATAAATAAAAATAGAAAACAAAGATTATTTTTTTAATTATTAACGGAGGTGGTAATTATTTTTAGAACTCATGGTTGAGCTTTCGTTTGCATACAATACAATGTTGGGAAGAGACCTACAATTAGGATGGTAGGTTGGTGAAATTATGAAATTGCATAATTATATTTAGTGTGCAAAGTTATCCTAAATCATCTAAAAATCTCTCTTCATATATAGTGTATCAACACATGTTTGATGTTTGCAGTTGTATTGTAGGTGTAGGTAGCTGTAGGCTGTAGGCATAGTGGGATTGAAAGTTAGAAACGTGTGGATGGAGATTGAATTTGTGGTAAATCATGAATGGTGCAATCTTTTTATGAATGGTGTTGACTATTTGTGGCGTTAGCATATTAAATTGATTAATTAATCAGGCCGCAATGTGAACATTATCGGATACTTTTCCTATTACTACTAGGGTTAACTTTCCTTTCCTTTCCTTTCCTTTCCTTTCCTTTCTCCCCCAAATCTATCTCCCCCCCTCTCTCTCTCTCATCAATCAACAAACAATCCTCAATAATTCGAGCAATCAATCGTCCTTCCCCACAAATTCACCTGAAACAAGCCAAGACCCGCAAGAATTTTTCTCAATTATACGAGCAATCTACTCTAGGATTGCAATCAATTATGGTGGCAGAAGCGGAGTTTATTTGTCATCCAACCGTCTCCTTTCAATGCCTTCACCTTCCCCTTCCCTCGCCTAGTATTCAACCGGATTTCTTCGACATGTCGCAGCCCGGTACAGCTGCGCCGCCCATCCTCTTCGACCTCTCGCGCCGTGAATCGGTTCGTTTAATCTCTGCCCTCATTTAATTTCTGTTTTTGGCTTTCTTCTTGATTCAGATGCCTGCTATTCGTTATTTCATATGCTGTTTCTTGGGATGAAAATTCTCTTACCCAATTCATGATTTTGTTGTATAATAGCGGGAATTTCTTTCTCTGTTCCCTACTTTCGATGTAATTTGCATATGATTCAATATTCCCTTCTCATCAAGATAATATTTTCGCCGGATTTCGTGTTGGGGGTTTCTCGGTGCTTGTGTCTCTCTATCTATATGTTGTATGCTTGTTAGGGATCGGATCGTTGTTTCTATCTTGTGGCAAATTAGGTTTTCATATTGTCTAGCTTCTCTTTCCCTAAATGCTTGATGTTCATGCTGCCCGGAACTGTAATTTTGCTTTTTCCGCTTTGATTACTAAATTGAACGCTAGAATTTATCCGTGTTTGACCTTATGAAGAATTTCTAATTTGGTTCCCTTGCATAATCTACTAAAATAGACTAAATAGTTTATGTTTGTCTCTTTTTGGCTTGATATTCTCTCATGATCTAATCCTAATGATATCTCTTTTCTGTCACCAGGCTCTGAGCTGCTCAACTAGTTTACAAACTACCAAAGTGTCTGAGACTCCAACCAGGAAGTTTTTACCAAGAATTCGATCGGGCAGCCACACTGATATTGGGCCTCGTAGTTCCAATGAGGATGAGCACATCAGGATTGATGACCTATCCACCCACTTGGGCTCCCTCTACAACTGGTCAGAGCCGAGCTCCTTTTATGCTGTGTTTGATGGTCACGGTGGACCTGATGCTGCAGCTTTCATGAAGAATAATACCATGAAAATTTTCTTTGAGGATGCTGAACTGCCTCATACATCGGATGTTGAAGAAGCCTTCTTGCAAGCAATGGAGATTTGTCATCTAAGATCATATTTACAGGCTGATCAAGCCTTGGCTGATGAACTCAGTGTTGATTCCTACTGTGGAACCACATCACTCACTGTTCTGGTTCTTGGAAGAAATCTACTTGTAGCGAATGCCGGAGACTGTCGTGCTGTCCTCTGTAGGAAAGGAGGTGCTATTCAGCTATCACAGGATCACCGACCTTCTTGTGAAGTGGAGAAAAAGAGGGTCGAGGATTTGGGTGGTTCAGTTGAATATGGATACCTAAATGGTGAGCTTGCAGTCACACGAGCTCTGGGAGATTGGTATATGAAACTCCCAGCTGGATCTGCTTCACCTCTCACTGCCGAGCCAGAATTTCAACTGACTAAGCTGACTGAGGACGACGAGTTCTTGATAATTGCATGCGATGGTATTTGGGATGTCCTGTCGAACGAGGAGGCAGTGAGCCTAGTGCAACGAGAGCTCAGGTACCACAACGACCCAGAACAATGTGCTAAAGAGCTCACCAGTCAAGCATTAATGCGAGACACAGGTGACAACGTCACAGCCATCGTGGTTTGTTTCTCCTCTCCTGAGCGTCAGGATACAGTTTCTTGTCAAAGGCCTAGACTGAGATTCTGCATGTCTGAAGAAGCAAGGGCCAAGTTGAGGGAGTTCATAGAAGGCAATTGAATGGGGAGCCAAATACTATATTCTTTGTGAAGATAATCATACATATTAAATGATTATTTTTTCTTCTGTTTTGAGGTTACTTCAGAAACCAGTGAGAAAAAGCAACCTTGTATTGGTGGTAGAGTCATGAGTGAATCTATATATTATTGAATTTGAACAATTTTGGTCACTTAGGTTCTTGTATTGTATTCAACTTTTTTGGCTACTATCACAATTGAATGTGAACCCTCTAAAATTCTTGTCCAGTATATTTTATTTGGTATCTTGCTATTTTTCATTGCTACACTGCTGATAATATTTCAATGGCTGCCTGTTCTTCCTCATCAGCAGCATCTACTTCTCAACCAAACATAATATAAGGACACAAGGGAACACTGGCTTATCCTATTTCATATTTGCTTCTTAAACTGATTAGAAAAATATAAAAAGGGAATATATTTTTATAAGATGGGCATAATCACTTGCATCTGAAATTAATTGTGTTTATAATGACAATGATTAGGTTTTTCTAACTAGAATAATATAAACCATATTCACATAATGAATGATTAATTTAAATGGTAGTATAAAAATGAATTAAAACATTAGCGATCTAACGGCGGGTGTCCGTTAAGTCAAAGGCAGCATCCAACGGCTGCGATGAAATCCAATTTTCTTCTATACATAAATCATAGTAATGGGGTTTGGGCAGTGGAAAAAGAGAATCAATCAAAATCCCAAATTAATACAGAAAGCGAGAAATGGCGATGGCTGCAACTCTGGCGAGGCGAAGGGCGGTGGCGCTGTTGTCTCCATCATCAAAGCAGCTTTACAGCGGAGCCAAATACTCGTGGATTCTCAGCAGGGGATTTGCCACCGGATCTGATGAAAATGATGTAGTCATTATTGGCGGTGGCCCTGGAGGCTACGTTGCCGCAATCAAGGCGGCGCAACTAGGCCTCAAGACTACCTGCATCGAGAAGCGGGGCACCCTCGGAGGTACCTGCCTCAACGTCGGCTGCATCCCTTCTAAGGTCCCTTCCTGCTATGTTCCCTAATTTGCCTATGCTTGTTTGACTTTAGTTTTGATCCTTTTTTTGCGTTGTGAAATTGAGTGGTGCATGAGAGACTTGGCTGTTGCTGCGATTTTGGTCTCACTTTCATTTCCATTATTTCTAGGATTTAGGTTTGTGAATTGTGGTGAGGAACTCAAGTTTGATAACGTACTTATGTGAATTGTTATTCAATACTCAGGAATAGCTCTGTTGATAGATAGTCCGGAGATAATCACATATTTTCTGCATATAGCTGATCTATAATGTTTCAGTTAGTATTTATGTTTTAGGTTTTGTTTTTTTTTTAATTGTGAAAGGTTTTAAGTTCATGATAGCAAAGCATATGATTGATTTTGGTGAATCGAAATTAAATTATTTCATTTAAAATAAATTTCTCATTTCTGAACTTCTGAAGAGTGAAGACAGCCTTAGGTTTATTTTGGTTAATAGAGTACAGGGAAAACTTCTAAATGCTCCCATAAGTTTTCTATATATTGCCTTGTGGTATGCACGACGGCTTTGCTGCTTATCTTTGATGTCATATGTGATAACATGGGATTGGTTGGTAAGGTGCGGCCTGACAGTGTAGTGGTAGAATGAGATGCTATTTAGCAAGTGTTACAAACCTCTTTGTAACTGTTATCCAAAGCACTACTTTTGATTCCTTTCAACATTTTTATATTTTCATCGTGAAATTTTCGAGTTTTGTAAATAGAATAGGAATGTAAGTACATTTTTGGATTTCCTATATTTTAACTGCTTGATTGCCAGCCCAATTTGTGATGCATGTTCTAAACCAGTATGCAGGCAAGCGACATGATTAGTCTTTTGAAATGAAATACATGCCTAATAATTGCATCAACAGCATTAGATAAGAAGTGATCATTATAGTATAATGTTTACTTGTGTCAGTCAAGTCTCTGTGAAGAAATGAATTCTGGTGCTATGTTATGCTCCTGGGATGTGATTGTAATTTTCAGTTTCATCATTTAGTATATGTGTGCCTTGATATTCCTCAATCCCCGTGGCATCCACCTATCAGATGATAGCTTGGAATTTACATTCGAGAAATGGCATTAATGTTTTAGGTGGTCCTAATTATTTACCTTGTCATGCAGGCATTGCTTCATTCCTCCCACATGTATCATGAAGCAAAGAATTCATTTGCCCATCATGGTATTAAGGTTTCTTCAGTTGAGGTTGATGTACCTGCAATGCTGGCCCAAAAAGATAAAGCAGTGGGTAACTTGACTAAAGGTATTGAGGGTCTCTTCAAGAAGAACAAAGTGAACTACGTGAAGGGGTATGGAAAGTTCCTATCTCCGTCGGAAGTTTCTGTTGATACTATAGATGGTGGCAACACAACTGTGAAAGGGAAGCACATTATAGTAGCAACTGGTTCTGATGTGAAGAGTCTCCCAGGGATAACCATTGATGAAGAGAGAATCGTATCATCTACTGGAGCTTTATCCTTGAAGGAGGTTCCTAAGAGACTTATAGTGATAGGGGCTGGTTATATTGGTCTTGAAATGGGTTCTGTTTGGGGTCGCCTTGGGTCAGAGGTAATTGTAGTTGAATTTGCAGCTGACATTGTTCCAAGCATGGACGGTGAAGTGCGGAAACAATTTCAACGATCCCTTGAGAAGCAGAAAATGAAATTCATGCTCAAAACCAAGGTCGTGTCTGTTGACACCACAGGAAGTGGTGTGAAGTTGACCCTTGAACCAGCAGCTGGTGGCGAGCAGACCACACTCGAGGCTGATGTTGTTCTGGTTTCTGCTGGAAGAACACCTTTCACTGCTGGACTCCAGTTGGAGAAGATAGGGGCTGAAACTGACAAGATCGGGCGCATCTTGGTGAATGAGCGGTTTGCCACTAACGTTCCTGGAGTATATGCAATTGGTGATGTAATTCCCGGACCTATGTTGGCTCACAAAGCTGAAGAAGATGGTGTAGCATGTGTAGAGTACATTGCTGGCAAAGAGGGTCACGTGGACTACGACTTGGTCCCAGGAGTTGTGTACACACACCCTGAGGTGGCATCAGTGGGGAAAACTGAGGAGCAGGTGAAGACCCTTGGAGTTGAATATCGTGTGGGCAAGTTTCCTTTGTTGGCCAACAGCAGAGCCAAGGCAATTGATGATGCTGAGGGACTGGTGAAAATAATTGCTGAGAAGGAGAGTGACAAAATCTTGGGAGTCCATATAATGGCGCCGAATGCTGGGGAGCTAATTCATGAAGCTGCTTTGGCTTTGGCGTATGGTGCATCAAGCGAAGACATTGCCCGAACATGCCATGCTCATCCAACAATGAGTGAAGCATTGAAGGAGGCCGCCATGGCCACTTTCGACAAACCCATTCACATTTAGAAACCGACACACACCCATGGAATATCGTCTTATTCTGTTTTTTTCATAATTAATTCCAAGAGTTGTTGATTGGAGCTACAACATATTCTCGTGATCAACTTGATAAATGATTGAACTATATTTCCTCAGTTTTCACATCGTATGATTTCGGTGCTTTGTACTTGAATGCTTCTGCATTATGATGTAATAACATCACGAGCTGTGTAATTTTTGAGCTTTTTCAGCTCTCAAAGGTTTTCATTTTCTCAAAACATTAAATTTACTGCTAGTCTTGTTAGATATGCATATTCAATCAATAGAATTCCTATTTGAATATTATAGGTTTGAAGTTGAAGCTACACTAGCTCAGCCAGGAAATTAGATTTGTGACATTTGGAACATGTTCCATGGTGAATCAATATTCAAATTAACACACATATATCCATCTCTAATAATATCCATTGCTCTGTCCCAACCAAGAAACAGAACCAGAGAAGGCAAGCAGTACAAAACAACCAGCCAAAAGTAATTTACTAACTGGAATGTATAATCATCAGAAGACAATCAAGCTTGAAGCAAAGGTGAAGTTACAAAAGGAACAATCTTTGAAGTTAGAACACATTCCATTATTCAACAAAGCCAGAAGACAGAAGTGAAGTCTCACTGGAAGGCTGCTAAAGATTCAAACTTCGACTTTTGTGGGCTTGAAATCAACAACAATGACCTTCTCAAACAGGGGCAGTAATTTGTTTGCAAACACGACATGATCTGGATGGGAAACATATTCAGCGATCCCTTGTGTACTTTCGAAGGTTGATTCGAAGATATGAGTGAAGCCTTGATGCATGTTTTCGATGCTCACATCTTTACCCCTGTCACACACCACAACCCAAACTCAATCTCAACTTCAACAATAACCAAGGAAGAAGATACTACATGTTTCTCAGAAAAGTTGAAGCAAGTGCCCAACCCGGGAGGCCAGACCTACAAACTAATCTAAACCACAAATTACATCAAACACCAGCATTTTCTTTTAGGGTAGTTACACTTGACATGCAAAATGTTTTACCTATATTTCAAATTAGAACAAAAAGCTTAAAGTTTAAATAAATCACAAAAATTTACATCAATGTTTTAAATTACAAGTAGCATTTTATCTCAATTTCTTATCCTTCACTAACTTAAAAACATTAATAAACTTTTTGTATTATAATTTATGCAGACATAAAAAAATTGGTTAAACATTTTGTATGTGAAGTGTAATTACTCCTTTTCTTTCATGGTATACAAAATGTCCACGATCCGGAATTGTAGCTCTTGTGAATATGATTGAAGGTTTACTGAGATGATCTGATAGAGCAATATACTTAGTAGAGATCTACACATCAATCAAATGTAACCTCTTGGTTCACATATAAGTCAAGTAAAAGCCCTAGAATCCAGCACCTAATCTCATGTATATAATAGAAAAATGAACAAGTAATTCCTAATTAGCCTGTTTCCGAAGATACTGAAAAGTTGAAATCGGTATGTTAGTTACCATCGGAAGGCCTTCATGGAAGGAACAAGATTGACAAGGTTGGCGTACTCTTTGATGTATTCATCAATTAGTTGTTCGGATAAGCCATCTTTGAACTTTGCAAGCAGTACGTGCTTCACTTCCCCCTTGCTTTCCTCCATTACTAATCTCTCTTTGATTCTGTGTGTGAGAGAGAGAAAGAGGAGTCAATGTTGTGTGTGTGATTGTGGTGTGAATTTCTAATAAACCATAATATTAAACAAATAATATTGAAGTGATTCACCGATCAAAATAATAGTTAATGGTAATTAATACTACTAATATTGAGATGTGACACCCTGTAATGTTGCATAGGAAAATACTCTCTCCGTCCCATAAAAATATGAGCATTGGATATGGCACAAGAATTAAGATAAAATTGGTAAAGTAAGAGAAATGGGGAGAATGGTACGATAAAGTAAGAGAGATGATGAGAATTGTAGTTAAAGTAATGTTAGTGGATAGTGAGACCTATATTATTAAATTGATATAACTTTCCAAATATGAAATGCACATATTTTTGTGGGACAGATGAAGTATAATTCATAATATTATACTCTATCATTGTTCTAAGGTTAATTAAACTAATTTAATGATCAAAATATTTAAGGATACTAGACACATAAAACCACAAGTTTTGGTCTATAATACTATATTCCAGGAGATTTAAAATATCACAGATTTTACATGTTTGTGTTGAGGAAAATAGAATAAATATTGGATAAAATACTTTCTTTTTCAAGTTATAAATATTTAAGAATTTTTGTGAAATTACGCATTAGATTGTTCTGGGTTGAGGCAAATTACATAATTTGGATAATTAGAAGGAAAATTAGGACTGTAACGTACATTTTCAATCGTTTGGTAACTGTTTTTTTAACCATAATTGAAATCTACATACATGTACTGCGTTAAATCCATACTACTGGGTAAATAATAGTAGCTCTTATTTACACTCTTCGATAAGTTCAATTTTTAATTAAATTATTTGAAAGGAATGCTATGAAATATAAATGGGATGAATGAAAAAATTAAGTAACAGAGTAAAGAGAATGCAGAATATATATCTAATCAAACTTGTATTATAACAGGTACTTTGATTAAACTGTCATCAAAGTATTATACTGTACTAGTCTGGGGGGGGGGGGTGTACAAAAATGGCTGGAAATAAAGGATGCACAGCTTTGGTATGCATCATGATACCTCTACCAAGATCCACATTAATCGGATCGGATCGGATGCCACCTAAAACGACGTAAAAAGTAGCAAGACCCTTTGAATTTCCATTAGTAATGTGGCCAAAGCTATCAAGAAACTCAAGGCATGGGTGTATACTGTATACATACTAAAATACAAAACTTGCAATTTTTCTCCCTCATCATTCATATTTAGCTTTTGCTCCCTTGTTTGCTGCTTTCTTGTTTTTCTTCTGCTTTTGCTTCAGCTGTGTAAGGCCTGCTGCTGAAACCTTTACATTACCAACTATGGCAGCAACGAGCTCGGGATCTGTGCAAGCCTTCATTAGTTCCTTCTCCCTGCTTGTTGCCTCAGGCATGTGACCGAACAGGTTCATCGCCGTCTTGGCAGCTGCGTATCAAACACATTCTTGTCTCAATACATCATCAAACCAAGTGGATAGACATCTGGATAGTAAGATTAAATGACAAGGAACACTCATAGACATAATACCTTTCCCTTTTTTCAATGAGCCGGGAATTAACTTGACACGGTATTTATATGTTTGTAGAGCGTTATATGGGGCGCAGACAGGTACTGCATAGAGTAAGACGTCGCTGGGGATTGGGTTTCCAGTTAGATAGTCCACATCATTTAGCTTCTCTTTCTCTTCTTCACCAATCTCATTGATATCATCTTCCTCCATCATCACCCTGTCCATCTCACTTTCAGCACTCTCAATCTTGCCACCTGTTTTGCTCTTTTTAGCATCATCTGGATGTTCCGGACATTCTCGCGATGTATGACCTACTTTTTTACAATTATAACATATCTTTACCGCATCTGCAGCTCCTGAAAATGGAGGGAAACGTTTATATCTGAATTTCATGATTAACAGAACATCTCCATGACATCGAAAGATTAAAGCGCATTAGAGCATCCACAATGGATGCCCTAGTGGTTGCCACATCATCATGCCCCTTCTTTCTGTAATGGTTTGACCCTAGTGGGTACCCTATCAATTAAACTCAATTTGCTTTTAATTTTTAATATTTTTTTAATATTATTATTTTTTATATTTTTGTTTTTAATTAATAAAATACCAAAATATATTATATTAAACATTACAAATTTGAAAAAACACCTACATTACTTAATTAAAAAAACTACATCATATTTAGCAAAAAAAAATATTACTAAACTAAATTACTAAATTACTTAAAAAAACTTTAAAAAAAAGTACATTGCTAAATTAATAAAAACCTAACTAGTCATCTAAGTTCAACTTCTGGCTCAGAGAAGAGAAAGTGAGAGGAGTAGAGAGTTAGTGTGTGAAGTGAAGAGAAAGTTGGGTATTTTTATAGTGGTTTAATTAGGGTTTAAAGAATTAAAAAAATAAAAATAAAAAAAATGAAAAATCGCCCAATCGGGCTCGGGCTCTGGGCTGCAATGGATGCCCGATCTCACGCCCGATGGATCGGGCGAGAGATCGGGCGCATCGGTCGCGTCCGAAGATGCCCGATGTCTGCAATGGATGCCCGACGACGCCCGAGCCCGATCTCGGGCAATCGGGCATCCATTGTGGATGCACTTAACATATTTGGACAAATAGGGAGTAATTACTCATAAATCAATGGGTAAATAACTATGCAGTTAGGCATAGTACGAGATCCATTTTTATCATTTTTTGGAAAACTGGGTCCAAATGAGCAAGTATCGATTCACAAACAGAAGTATTAAAAAGCCAGTGGAGTAGGGAAAGTGGGAGACCAAAGCCAGTGGAGTAGGGAAAGTGGGAGACCAAATGAAACGAGTACACGAAGCCACAAACAGTATAACAAGGTATTATTGACATTGAAACGTAAGCATAAACATCATCTTGTTTTAGTGTCTATTTAAACTTTTACCAGTAGTGGGCTTGATCACTTTTTCTGCAGTGGTCTTTTCATTCTCAGAATTCTCGATGTTCTTTTTTGATTTCCCAGCAGCCTGCAAGGAAAATTTGAAGTCAATAAACAACCCATCTGCGAGGCATGATAATATTAATAGTACTAGTTTTACAAAGGTCTACTAAGAAATACAGCTAGCAACTAAAAGCTCAACCATTTTCCTTATTTTTGTGTGTGCGTGCACAAGATGGATCATACTTTCCAGCTGTGGTAATAACTATAATTCAGCTTCTTATGAGAGGACCAGTTGCTTTAATTATCAACGGCATGCACTAAAGGATGCATATTATAAAGAGAGGGGATTAGAACCACCCAACCAAATAATACGTAGTTCTGTAATCCAATATGGTCAAGTTTATGTGTTAATACTTACACCCAACAAAGCCATTCTAAGGTTCCTCTCGTCCTCATCTTGATCAGCATACTTTTCCTTTATCTTCTTCAGTTTTCCTCTCTGCCCACGGCTAGTTTTTCCAGTACCAGCCTTTGAAGTTTTAAGATCATTGTCTGGCTGGCTTACAGGGTGATGATTTCTTTCTGCCCCCTTTTCATGTTCAGCAGGCGCAACAGCACCCTCTTTCTCACCTTTCTTGAGCTTTCTCCTTTCAGCTTTTGTAATATAAGGTTTATCTCTCTGTGCTGCTTTTGTCATTTCATGGTCATGTTCCTCCACAATATCTTCTCCCGAGGGTTGGAGCCCATAATTCTTAGTAGATGTGGTACCAGATCCAAGCTCAAGGGCTCTATCCATTAGATCCTGAAAATCTGGAGCAGCAGCAGCAGCAGTTTTGCTGGAAGAGTCACGTTCTTTAGCATTACCAACGGAAATTCCCGAAGTAGTAGTTTCATTAGAAAAATCCTGCTTGACAGCTACTTCAGAAACTTCCAAGCCTCTGGATGAGGCTTGTGAGGATAAGCCCTCCCCTAGTGGTCTTTCTGATGACAGCGAAATGAGGCTTGATGAGTCTGATTCCTTTTCACCTGATACTTCCTTCTCAGAATCAGAACCAGAGTCCAATATTTCTTTGAATGGTTCATTCTGCTCAGTGTCATGAATTCCTTCCTCTTCTCCTCTTACTCTTCTTTCATTCAGATGAGATCCCAAAGAACTTTCATCTAAGCGAAATAATATTCCGAAACCCATAATAAGTGGTTGGGGAGGGAGAAAATTCTTTTTTCCGCGAATCATGAAGCTTCCAACAGTAAGATACTCTCCAGTAGGAGCCGTTTTACTAACCTGGTGAGGATACACCCACCAAGCACTAGTAACAATCTTTGAGTCCCAAGCCTGGCTGTGGCACACCTACATAAGAAAGAAAGATGGCTAATTTGCTTACCTTGTGCTGCATGGAAGATGTCACAAATTAATAGCAAGGACATTGCAAACTTACTGTATAACATCCAGTTTGATTCAAAGTCAGATGGGGTACAGGGTTTTCAGGCTTGTGATTCTTGATTACTGTACTAGATGCGCCGTGGAGATCAGCATGGACATACCTATTTTTATGTAACTAAAAGGCATAAGCAAACAAATAATTCCATATATCAAAAAAAGAAAACAAATAGCAAAACATTGATGATAGGATAGCAGAAAGAACACACATTGCTTTAGAGATATTAAAATAACTAGAATCGTGGCATGTTATACATTCAAGCAAAAAATCTTTGTTGTAAAATAAATCCCATGCAATGGGAAAAATGTGACCCAGCTCCAACTGAAAGGACAAGGCAAAACATGCCATACACCAGTGCTCATATATACAAAAGAAAAACTGAAATGAAGCCCACAAATTAGATAAAGAATCAATACATAAAAGAAAGAACGGGTGGATCACTCCAACATAATAGCACTAACGAACTTGTTATTTGGCAGAGCACAATGTTAAGGCTTTTATATGAAAATTCTACCAAAAGAGATCCAGTAAAAAGTTTATGCAAATTACTTACAGGTCTCCTTTGGACATATAGCGTTTTACTATCATCTCATTTTGTTGAGCATCTCGTCCACTGATAACCAGATAATTCTCGCTGCTGATGAACCAATTGAATTTTTCAAACCAGTGAACCTTGCGCATATGTGAAATTGTGGCAACTGTTTTTTCCTGCAAAGTAGATGGAAAATAATATGCACCTTTGAAGAAGAACAATACATGGAGGCCAAGCAGTTATCTACACAAATATCATAATCGTAACTAGCTAAAACATCACATTTTAATCTCTGTTACTTCGAGCAGACCTCAACAATGAAATATTAATAATGACAGTTTTCATATTTTATTTACAACCATGGAGCAAGAAAAAAGTAACATGGTTCATGAAATTCCAGGATAATTTATAAAGCTATTTGCTAATAGCCTAATATTATAAATTGATGGAAAATATACAAACTCATGGTTAGTGATATGGTTATAGGAATGGTATTTAAATTTTCCCAAGTTTTCATAGGACAAAATTCATACTATAAGATAACGTAATCATTTTGAACAAGTAATCAAAGATCTTTTGAAAAAAATATTAAGGTAAGGCAATTGGTTATTGAAAAGTAATCATTCAAATTCAAGTACTGCATCTCTTACCAATTACCAATCGTAATAATGAAATGAATCAAGTAAGGATAGTTTCATCCATATCTTATTCTTTAATACATAAAGATACTAGCCCAATCCTCGTCCCGCATACCAACCACTTTACAAATTACAGCTATTACTTGAGTACAAAACCAAAGCTAGCAAACAGAATGAGTTCATCTATGACACCTCTCAGAATATGTTCTGAAAGGTATTTAAATCATGCCAACGTCAAAATCCCATAATAAAGTTAGTTCTGGTAACTTAATGGACAGAGCTGATTTACAAATAAAAAAAATGAGAACTAATGAACTTTGAAGACAAATTACTATGTTAAAGTTTCAAATGATTTTATCATTGATGAAGCAATATATTGGAAAATGAAAGCCAATAAAATCTTCAGCTACCTGTGAAAGTTGTTGGCGGGTTTTTCTCTCAGCAGCTTTGAATGCTTTTTCATGAGCTGTGATGGTTTTCTCCTGCTTGCTCTCTTGCTTCTTCTTCATTTCATAATACCGCCGAGCATTCGCATGAGCTGAAAGTGCAATATCAACTTCAACCTAAGAAAGACATTCCAAGTAGAACCGAGCATTAAGACTTTGTCAATTTTGTCTCTTTCCTCTTTCCATAGTATGAAAGTGGGGATCTTATCAAATGCACACATACTTACTACAATTGTAATGTTAAGCTTTATTTTTCTCAATAAGAAAACTTTTGGTTACAAATCTGAAGGGTTGATTTCCGATTATACACAACATGACTAAGAAAAGCAATGTTAGAGGCTCCATATATATGAAATACCTTGTCCACAGGTTGTGTTTTCTCATCATCATCCATCTCATCAAGATTGTTGCTTAGAAGCAGCGTGAAGCAATTTCTTTCAAGATGAAGTTTGTCGATGAGACTAGCCACAGGGTTTCCAGATTTCTTCTCCTCTTTCACCATACGAGCCAGATCAACCCAGCTCATACCATTGGCGAGAGCTACACGGACTGCTAGGATGGCGGCATCCACATCCTCTAAGTTGTATTCTATCAGTGCCGCCAATTTCATACATTGCTCAACCTCTCTCTTAAGTGCATGCACACGGCTTCCCTGTGGAATCAAAACAAGCTTTTCGTATGAATGCCTTGCTCGATATCAACAAAGAAACAGCAGAAAATTATTTCAGTCACACTGAGCTACTTTTTGTCACAACTACCATCTCAATTTTTTCTCAATTGTTCAAGTTAGATGTCCTTTTCTCTCTGTAGTTAGGCATTCTTCTAATCACTTCCACTGACATCTATATATATAAAAATATATATGGAAGTCATGCATAAGTAGCATTTTGCCAAATTTTCTGCAAATCTACCTTTATATTTCAGGTTGATCCCAATGTGACATAGCCTTTAAATTTTTGTCTATTTGGCCATTATAAAAAGGAAGCCATGATAAGAGTGAGAAATCAGGGTTTGAACCTGAAACCCAATATCCCCATCTCATGAAAAATACAACACACATAATAAATTCATAATTTACAATTTTCTTCTGTATAAATTATAAAAGATTTATTCAGTAATTTTCTTAATTCTTACATTCATTAAAAAATACTCCCTCTGTCCCATTAGAAATGAAACGTTTTCCTTTTTGGTCTATCCCATTAAAAATGAAACGTTTCTAAAAATAGAAACAATACTCTCTCTACTTTTTCTTCTCTTTTACTTTACTCTCTCTTCATTAACTCACAAAACAACACTACATAAAATCCCGTGCCGAAAAGCAAATGTTGCATATTTAATGGGACGGAGGGAGTAAAAATCATGATTTAGTCACATCAATAGGGAGTAGAGAAGCTAACATACATGCAAATTCTGCCCCTGCAAATAGTGAAGTGATGGATATATGAAAGCTGCCTTGCAGCTTCTATTTACCAAAGATCTTCATATATTTTCGAACATACAACCAATGGTTGTGAAGTCTAGCATCAATTTCATTGCAATCATGCAGACATTTATCATTTAGTGTCATTACTATATAGTCACATTTTTAAGTCAATTCATACCTAGGTTGTAGATAGGAAATTTGGCGAGCTGAGATGGGCAAGCTGCAATTTGCACGTTAGTGTTATTCCTGCCCCATTCTATCCCCCGAAAAGTTTAGACAACAGACCCAAGTACAAATAGAAACAATTGGACAAAACACCACTTGATGCATCTTGCAATCATTATGTATTATAAGGAACACATATGATAACTTCCACCACTTTTGTGTTGTGGTAGAAAGTATAAGCATAAATGGTTAACCTGATCAACTTTGATTTTTTCAAGTTTCTGCATGGCAGAATTTTCCTTAGTCCTGTGCTGTTGTTCAGCACGTTGGCTTTCAATTTTACTATAGAATTCATCCAGGGCTGCATCAAATGTCTCAAACTGTGTAGAGTCTCTTGATTTGAACTGGTTCAGCAACAGAGGGCAGAATTCATCATACATCTGCCATTAAGAATAAAAGACCTCAATATTAACAAACGACATCCCAACAGAAAAAAAGACCCACATTTCTTCCAAGAGCTAATTACAAAAACATAAATGAGAATGACATCAAAGAAATAACCTGTTCCAAACTCCCTTTATCAGATACATCATCACTTTTTTTTCCTGAATTCTTTTGTTGCATCACAATATAACCTTCTGGAACTTTCTCACCATATATGACATCTGCTAGCCAGTCTTCAAACTTCATTACAGCTTCAGCTAGTGCCCCAGCAATATTAGTATCTAATTTGAAGTCCTTACTAACTTTCATACTCGGCATCAGACCAGCATCCAATATTATGTGTTCAGACAAAGCTGGACCGTAACCTAAAATTTCCCCAAGAACAACCTTTAGAGTTGCCTGCTTCGCACGAATATTATCAGTTTTCTTTGACTCATTAGCCTTTGTGTTCTTTTCACATCCATGCTTTCCCATGGGGACATTAGAACTATCATTTGCAGTTTCACAATTATCAAGTTGCTGATCTTTTTTGCCCTCCACTAAAGATTCCAAGGCTGCACACATCTTTTCTTTAGTTGTACGCTCGAAAGCTCGAGATTGTTCAACTGGATATTGATGGCGTGACATGATTGCAAGCCCTTTATTATCATCCCTGTTATTTGGTAGAATAATTGGTTTACAGAGCTATCATCGTCCACACAACAAATGCTAAATAAAAGAAGCAGCAAACTTTTACAGCTACTGGTGGATGGTCGGACTATTCAAATTAGATGCTAATAAATAGAAAAGCATTAGAAATAAGAACCTGTGTGACCGCAGGAGAGTCAGGACAGTGAACTCAGGATCTGTAAGAAGAATATTCCCTTGAGCATACAGCTCCAAGATAACATAGTGTGCATTAGCACCTAGTCCAAATTGAAAGAGTATTATCTGAATACAACACAAGATTATTTAAATTCAAATATATCCATGTAAAGATGATATTTTTGCAATAAAGAAGGCATACCCTATCATATCCCAGCTGGCGCACATCCTCGAGCCTTCTTGTTCTAATGTGTTTCCTTAGTTTCAGTGTAAATCCTGATGGAGTACTGCTCTTGTCCCTATAAGAGCAATGACCTATCCATGTCAGTGAAAACATTCATTCTCAATAACTATTTGTTCATATTAGCTTCATGCACATCCATTAGTTACTTCCTCGAGCAAGTTGGTACTAACAATCAATATATTACATAAAAAACAGCAGCATGTCTGTACAATCTGAAAGCTCAAAACTATTGATGGCTATTAACAATAATACAAAAAAGACTAGGTAAGTAGTGGTAATTATATATTTTGTTTTTAAAATTATACAAATTTCTAATTGTTGCTAATAATTTTATTTAACAAATCATACATCTTCATTAACAAGTAGCTGTGCAGTGTAAGCTCATGCTAGTATATAGCTTGATCATCTGAAGACACTAACATGCAAACTAAAATTTCATGTATTGAGGATGTATAGTTGACCTTCAAATTTCTAAATAACTGAATAACTGGAATAGAAATATGTAAAAACGTGCTATGATTTTACCGCATATAAACCGTTGTATGCAGTCTTACGCCACTCTCCATCAACAGCAAAACCTTCTCACTCTCCCCGGACGCCGTGACTCCACTGCTACTCATCAGCTTAAACACATACGTCTACAATACATGTCTCACATGAGGATCAATTCTCGAATAGTAAATTCAGAAAATAAAAAAAAAAACTAATTTTATGTCGATTCTTAGCAATTAGAAGCAAATAGAAAATCGCAATATATCTCTAACCTAAGAAACAGCAAAAGCCTCAGCTCAAAAAATAAAAATCATCTAGAATCTCAATAGTTAGCACAAAAACATCGAAAATCAAACAAGCGCAACATAAGCTAAGTACCTTGGGAGAAAGATCGTATACGTTGGAGCAACGCATACCAATTAAGTGCCGGAGACACTTCACCTCCGCCGCCACGTCGGCGGTGTTCATCCGTACCTTCACCATGACGCGGGCCTAAAGTAAAACTCAATAGAATTCAATCAAGGATGAAGAGCTCAATCAGCAGAATCAGAGTGAATCTTCAAAATGGGGAAATGGTTGATTTACAAAAGTTTGAGCCTTGGGCCGAAATCCAACTGTTTTGGTTGGTGGGCCAAACAACGGGCCGCACCTTCCTTAACCACGAATTCTGAGAGGTTTATTGCCGTTAATTCTATCACAATTTGAAATAAAATGATTTGTTTAATGTCCTTCAAGTAAAATGATTTCACAAATGAGTTTAGTTTTTTGCTCATTTATTTGTAGAGGCCATCCTTTTGTTGTTGGTTCACATAGGTGTTTCCAATAATCCAAACTTCATACTCATATATATTGGTGCAAAATGTATTTAAAGGACAATTCTAAAAAACGAAGTGGTAATTCTAAAACACTACTCTAATTTGTTAATTTATTTAATATTTCAGCGCATCACATTCAAAACTATTTTTTTGAAAGCCCGAATACCTCGATTGACCCAATATTGCCTATAACTGGGCCTCAATTTCGAATAATGGGCCAAAAACGAAGACACAAAATGTCTAGAATGGGCTAATTTTTCTACACCATATAATCCTAATTATTTATAGCTAAGCATTACATAAGTCTAACATCATAAATTGAGTTGGGGGAGGAAGAATTTTTTTTGCAATGTTGGTTTTGTAGCTGACATATCATGTCATGGAATGTTCTTGACAAATGATGGAGTTAGGGAGTCATTTTTCCAAAATATTTTCTTCAAAATTCGATAAATTTGCAATTTAATCATATTGTTCTACTCATATCTTTCAACAACCAATGCAGTGCAGCCATTGGACTTCAGTCCTCCTATACACCAACAACTCCTCCAATCATTCACTCAATTTTTCTAGAGAGAGAGAGATTGATTGGCATTTTGTGACTGTCTCTATTGTCAACCAACCTATAGTTGTTTCTCCTATGGAAATATTAAAATATAAACAATAACCGAAATATTAGCCCATTGGACTGGAATTTTGGGTTTCAAATGTAAATACATAAATAATAGGAGATTGATAAGATAAGATAAGAACTTCCCAAATTAGTTAGAGTTGAGAGAAGCATCTATAATGGAAGCAGATATAACTCCACTAGTAGTATGTCAATTTTAAATTTAGGTTTTCTTGCAAATAAATGACTTAACAAACATAAAACAATAGGTATCAACAGAGTATAGAAATTCCCTCTAGTTTTAAGTTTCAAAGATAGTACCCCATTTTAGTTAGAGTTTCAACGGCCGTCACAGCATGGATTGATTCGTTGACCTTCAAACAAAATTGGCTACCAATATAATATAAATAATTTTCAAGAATTGTTAGGTCTGATTTTTTTTATTTATGTTTTGACCTCTTGATTTATATTCATTTTATACTGGGCTGAAGAATATGGTATTGTTCCTCACTCTTTAGCATTTGAACTCCACATGCCTGTGATATTTTTTTTTTTTGAACTAAAATTATTGTTTATATAATAAATTCACTAGATTGAAGTTTTCCATGTTTTTGTACAATATTGTCAAATTTAATTGAGTAGCGACATTTATGTATAATTAATAATATTCAATTCGTATTAACTAAAAACTAAATGAATAAAATTTTTGGGAGGTTGATAAATGGAGTATATAACTTCTCAGTGGAGGGGGAAGAATTTATGAATTTATTTATTTAAACTCGAAGCTTCATTTGTTGACAAGTAAACAGACGTATGTTATGGTCAACTACGTGGGTGGTGTCTTTGACTTGATAGACTTGCAAAGGCTTTGAAACCTTATGTCACAACATTTTAAATATATATATATAAGAATAATATTTTAAACACTAAATAATTATATAATTTTCACCAATGGTTAGAGTTTGCCATAAATCATTTGAATAAAAGGAAGATGAGTTTGACATGTTGTTTCTACTATTTTAAGCTTAAAAATGTCTAATTGCACAATACAAATCTAGAAACTCTAATGCAAATCTTTATTCTATTTGGGTTCCTCAACCTAAATAGTTACTCCACTACTATACTTTTTCACTTCAAAAATATCTACTGTGTAAATGAATAATGACCATTATATCGGGTTGTAGTTAAAATTAAGTAATAGTAATGAAGTTAATGCAAATTTTTGTAGATTTAAATGAAGAGCATAATGATGTAATTTTAAATGGTTAAAGTAATGGGTTTATTAAGAGAGTAAATGCGATTATGAGTCAGCTTAATTTTAGTGCTGGGACTTTTTGCAACCGTTTGTCTCACACGTGAAGAAAGTTGCACACTTTAGTTGCCGTGTTCATACATGACATGTTTTGAACATGTTGCACCATTAATCTCTAACATTTTTCTTTGCTAATCTCATCTTATGATTGCTAACACATAAATGGGGGTAATGTTACATGCTTTTCTTTATTTTATTTTATTTCAACGACATTATTCTTAATTTAACTGAGGTAATTATGCATCTAGTGAGACCAAGTTCTTGTCATGGGGGCCATTTTACTGTGCTTTTAAGCTATAGTCTTTTTAGCAACCTTTTATGGATTTAGCTAATTTTCTATCGTCAAAGTATAATAATGCATACATGATATATGCATGAACATAAAATAGTGACGAAACCGGAAATGTAAACGAGATAATGTTGAAATAAGTCGGCATCGGACGAGAGGACAGGATAAGGGCGTCACCGATAACCGCATCGGTCACTCTAAAGTCCCTATTGCAACTCAGAGAGTTTATACAGGGATTTAGAGCACCCGCAACGCGGTGCCGTCGCCGTTCCTATGCCGTTCCGGAGGAACGGTTTCGCGGCGGCACGCGTTGCAGCGTGCGTTCCGTCGCCATTCCGTGCCGCCACCGTTCCCATGCCGTGCCGCGTTTCGTTCCTCCGGAACGCGGAACGAAACGTTCCGCCACGCGCCGAGGCGACGTGGCGGACTCCCATTCGACGCGTGAAGCCCACTCGCTGCCCCGCGAGTGGGCTTCGTCCCGATGACGCAATAATTCATTTTTTTTTAAAAAAAATTTCAAATTTAATAAAAAAAAAATAAAATTTTTTTTTATTAACGGTAATGAGACCGTTAATTTTATAGCCGTTTGTTTTTTTTTTATTATTTATTTATTTACTCTATAAATACTCCTATTTCATACTCATTTCAATCACAAACACACATCTATTTCTCTCTATTTCCACCCCAATTTTCATCTCAAATCAACTCTATTTTCCTTCTCCCAAATTTAATCAAACTAATGGATCCTTATGAACAAATGCGTCAAATATTGGAACAATCACTTGAAGAAGATCGACGACGGGAGGCGGAAGAAGCCGCTCCGCCCCAACGTCGCTCCCGTACGTACATCCATCGTAACCGGGAGGAAGCCGCCGCAAGGTTAGTACGCGACTACTTCTGCGATAACCCGGTTTGGGGAGATACGTACTTCCGTCGCCGTTTCCGCATGGGGAAACCGTTATTTCTCCACATCGCGAATACTTTGGCAGCCCGGGAAGAGTTCTTCCAGGAAGGGTTCGACGCGGTCGGACGTCCCAGCCACACGACGCTGCAGAAATGTACTGCAGCAATCCGCCAGCTTGCGACTGGACAAACGGCCGACATGTTCGACGAATACCTCCACATCGGAGATAGCACTGGGCGAATGTGCTTGCTCAAATTCTGCAAAGGCGTCCGGGCAGCCTTCACCGACGAATTTCTCCGGAGGCCAAGCACGGCCGATTGTCAGTTCCTTCTCGACCTTCACGAAACAGTGCACGGATTCCCAGGGATGCTCGGCAGCGTCGATTGCATGCACTGTCAATGGAAGAATTGCCCGGTGGCGTGGAAGGGGTCCTACACGAGCGGCCACAAAGGTACCCACCCAACCGTTATACTCGAGGCCGTTGCCGACTACCGCCTTTGGATCTGGCACGCGTACTTCGGGGTCCCCGGGTCGAACAACGACGTAAACGTGCTCAACCAGTCCGACCTCTTGACCGAAGTTTTGGATGGTAAAGCGCCGGCCATCAACTTCGTCGCCAACAATCGGCTTTATAAAATGGGGTACTATCTCGCCGATGGCATCTACCCGAAGTGGCCTACCTTCGTGAAGACGTGCAGTGGGTCTGCGAACCCAAAGCAGGCTCTTTTTGCGCAGAAGCAGGAGGCTGCTCGCAAGGATGTGGAGAGGGCGTTCGGGGTTCTCCAAGCGCGCTTCAACATCATCAAAGCTCCGGCTCGTACGTGGTTCATGGAGAACATGGTCGACATCATGTATACGTGCATAATCTTGCACAACATGATTGTCCAAGACGAAGGACCCGAGGCGGGAAATTGGTTCGACCCCGAATCCCCCGGAAGCTCAACCGCAAGTAGTCCGCCTCGAAGTGGAGCGCATCCGTCTATACAAGAACGGTTATCTATTCGTGCAAGGACACGCGACTCTAGCGCCCACACCCAACTCCAACATGATCTAATTGAGCACATTTGGGCAAACTTTGGCGGATGAAATTATTAAAATTGTGTACTTTTATTTTTTTATGATTTTAATTGTGTGCTTTTTATTTTTTTAAGTTTAAGTTGTAACTTTGTTTTAATGTTGTGTGTTTTTTAATAAAATGTGTTTGTTTTTTTAATTGAATTGAGTTGAAATTAAAAAAAATGAAATTGAATGAATAGTAATTTAAGGAACGGTTAAGGAACGGTTAAGGAACGAGGGTTGCAGGTTCCGTTCCTTAGTTAAGGAATGGAGTAAAAAAGTACAGTGGGGCCCTCAAATAGTGGTTTAAGGAACGGTTTAGGAACGGTATAGGAACAGCGTTGTGGATGGCCTTATATTTAAGAGAAGAAACAGAAGTGGGTTAGAGACTTAGATGAGCTTCCATTATTTTACGGTCAATAAAATCTAATTAATAACTCAAGTCGAATAACCAAACAAACACATGCATTTAATCGGGTTGTAATTAATGGCCCAAGGCCCAAACCCAGCAACTGAAGCATCTTCTTCAGGGTACTGGATTTGGCACCGGCCAAACCTTCGTTGAAGAAGCGACCTAACCTACGCTGGTTTAATTACATATATTTGGTTTACAAGAAAGAGTTTATTTAATTATGTTGTTTAAAAGGATTACCGATATCTCAAATGTATTATAGTAGGATATTCGATTATCGAGTTTTGTTTGAAAAAATTCTTACAATTCCTCTATTTATGTCTTATCATCCAAGGGTACGGAATAGTATGAAGTCCTAACAGCCAAATATATAATAGAATCATAGATAATTAGATATAAAGCCTCTTAAATTCTTGATGAGCAATCTCATGCGTAATACCGCACAATACGACAGTGCATGTAGACCAATCAACAAACACACTTACGAAACTTATTTTTATACTCACACAAGAATTTATGATATAAATACTATACAATTTATAAACATTACATCAAGTATTCGAGTCGTGCACTATATATATAGGTGACAAAATCATGATTATTAGTTAATTAGTAGTAGTGCCAAAGGTAGACTTTTGTTGTTGAGGGCAAGAAGAATTTATAAAATAAAAGCAAACAGAAATCAGAGTTGAAATTATACAATTATCCAAATTTATTATTCATATATGATTATAGTAATTAAAGGTTAAAAAGTGACTAAATGGTCTATTTTGTCTATTGTTTTGGGATGTCTGTCCAAAAATATCTCATCTTTTAGGTAGCTAATATATCATTTAGTACCTATCATTTCATAAAATGTGCGGCAAAAAAATTTGGCAATAGGATTATTGACGTGGCAGTCAAAATTACACGTCGATTAAGTATAATCGATGTATAATTTTGGATAATCATTGTGTAATTTAGGTAATCGATGAGTAATTTTAGTTGTCATGTCGATATTTCGTCGCCATAAATTTTATAAAAAAACGATGAGTACTGAATCGTAATTACCTATATGGTGGAATATTTAAGATAAATGGCTAAATAATGCGACAAAATCTACCATTGACCTTATTGTTTTTCTTGAAAATGTATCATTAGATTTAATTTGTGCAATGGATCTAACTATACAAGAATGTAGTCAAGTTTTTTTCTTTATTGCAAATTACATATGAACAGACTAGTATATGACATGATTCCAAACATATTAATTTGTATGTCGCTTTTTTAGGGATGTCATTATAGAAAACATCATTAGTCCCAATCCCATGATTCCAAACATCATATTAATCAAAAACCTGATTAACCATATAGAGGTTAATGAACTAAAAATAGCACATGGGCTTCGATGTTGCCGACGTTGGATCAAACCTATCGACCCATTGTCCGACTGACTAACACAGATATTTATTCCAACTCATCTAATTTAATGCATAAATCTAGAAGATATTGTTTAATTTTATGTTTATAAGAATGTTAAGGTTTAAGGACACGTATAGAGTTGACTCTAAATGTTAATATCACATTGAATCTGGACCTTATGTCTCTCTCTCAATCTTGGAAATTTTCTTTCATCTCAACATCTAACTGCTGTGCTTTTCGTTATGTAACTAGTTACATTTCCATTACCTCCATCAATCTTGTCATCAATTATTACTTAATTAATATCGCCTAGATAAGAAAATACGCACAACGACTCTATAACTTGCATGCAGAAATGTCAATCGGATCAATTCAGTGGATTTCAGGTCAATTATACTCGAGTTACAAGTTGATCGAGAGTGGGCTAATCGGACTGGAATTTTATCAAGTTGCATGTATATTATGTGCAACAAATTTCTCTTATAATGCCATTTACTATCATTTATGAGTTTATACACATCTTAATCAAAGTTGTGATTAGTATTATTTGGAAGCCGTATATGTGCAAACTGTGTAGCAGCCTCCAAGGGTCATTGTTGGAGCATTTTTGACAAAGATTATGATGAAAACAACATAGATGTAGTAGTCATGATGAAGATAGATTATAGATAGGAATAAAAAGAAAATGCATGAACGTGACACACACACACACATATATTTATGATTAGTGGCTAAATGGTCCCCTCCCTTTACAATTCCAAATGTCACATACATAAGTATTGGCTAATTTATACATGTCGACTCGCCACTTCGTGAGCTAAAAAAGATAATATTTTCAACATTTAAACGTAACTATATGATTATTAACAAGTAGCTAGAATTTTCTTGTTTCACTGTACAGATCTTCCTTGATTTCGTGAAACTTGAACACATTGACTTCATTAAATGTTGTAATGTGCTTCATTTCGATTGGCCAGCGTTATCATTTTTGTTTTTAACATATGTATATTGTGGATATATATAATTTAATATAACTTGTATACGTTGTGTATGTTATCAAATTAACTCCACATGTAAAGTATATATGCAAGTAAGTGTACATTTATTCATTTCATTTGAATGATGTAAATAAAATGCATGCATTACTCAAATTTATATTTTAGTTACAGTATTAGAAAAAATTGCAGAATTCAAACTAATAGTAATAATTAAGGAGCTTTATAGTAGCTTCTCACAAAAGCGACATATTTAGTTGTATTCTAGCCCAAAATGGCCACTCAGCCAACGCCCGAACACGTGTCATGTCCCTTTTCGAAAGATGATCAATAATGATTTTTCAGTTATCTTTATAATGAATTGATATTCAACAATCCCACGTACTCAAATTTGGCCGTGGAATTTGTGAGGAATTGAACAACAAAACAAAATTCCACGTCGACATCCCATATTCTTTATATAATAAATCAAATTGCAATTTGCAAACACCCCCATATTATATAGCCAAATAAAAGCGTTGGTTTAAGATAAGCATATCTTCGTCGATATATACATGCATGCATGCATCTATCTTGATCGTATATATACGCTACCCATGGGCAGGGAAATGGTTAATTTAAATGATTAAAATAGTTAATAAATTAAACTAATATAAAAGTGTTTAAACAAATAACATAGATAATAGGAGAATATGAACACGAACGTATATCAGCGGCAAATTAAGATAGTTTTATGTAGTACTATTAATTATTAGGAAGCGTGCGCACATAGAGTTGAGACAATGATGCTGTTTTATTCATCATTTTTCACTTTTCTTCGATCTTTCACATTATATTATACTCCTATATCACACACAAAATTGCTTAATTATTCATTAAAGATAACTCATATGCACGTGAGCAGTTATAAGTTTCATAGAAAGAAGAGCCTAGTTATGGAAATTTTATACTACTGGTCTACTACTACTCACGAATTAATTAAATTAATTAAAGTTCCTCAATTTCCGACTTTTCCAAATTTTCCAAATAAATAATTAGTTTGGCAAGTATACACAAAGAGATACAATACTAATTCAAACAGGTTCATGTATTGGTAGAAATAAATTGTAGTAGTTCATTCTATACACATACGACATACCCCACTTTTCTTACATGGAAATTCAAATATTTACTTAGCCAAGATGGAGATATACACAAAGAGATACCTTATATTATTAATCGAAATAATCTTGCTTTTTCCTATGGGTCAAATTATAAATATGGTAAGATTTAATAATGTGACAGCCCATGTTTGGGTCAAAGACGTTTCATACGAGAATACGATGTACAAGAATATTTACTATAATTAACATGTCCTAATTATGATTTTATGCGATTAAGGAAATTGACAGGTCTTTCTGATGATTCAAACAAATTTATATCTTCAACTAATACGATGTGACCCACTGTAACCTTAAATATGCGATTAGGAAAGATAACTAATTTGATTTTGATTTTCAGAAAATATGCCTTAAATTTTTTTGTGAGCACTCTCATATTATCTTAGGTTATTATGATTAATTCCTTTAAAATTGTTATTATTAGGTTAGGGAAAACAATTCCTAGTATACATAGTTTCATTTCGATTTGTTTTCTTCTTCATGATCAATAGTATTTTCCTTGTCGCTTAATTAATTAGTTAATGATTGCAGAATCCTTGATTAAGATGAATAATTACTTAATTCGGAAATGTTAACAGACAGTAGAGACGAATATAAATTGTCACGATATACATTAATTATGACAAGATTTGTTTGACCTTTTTTTTACAATATTTGTTTGACTCAAATAACAAGAAGTGTGTGAATGCGCGGTCGTGGTGGAAGGAGAAGTTTTAGATCATAACCTCTACTTATAAAAATCGATTATTTTTAATTATTGTGTAAAAATATAGATATTAGTGTCCCGTAATATTTTTCTTTTTTTCTAATTGGCTAGATTAAAGATTAATACAACCATATTTTAGTAGTTCCCTTCACGAGTGTTTAGGCATATTAATCTTCTAACAAAAATTTCCAAGAAAATTATTCCAATAAATACACTAGGATCATCTATTCTCTTTTTGTTGGTATTTTCAAACTTTCAAACTTTTGCAATCTCGTATATTTTCAATCCAAAAATTACAACATCTTTGCTATTTATTTCCTAGAAGATTATTAAATTACTCTTACAAAACTCTAAGTTAATAATTTTACATTGAATTATAATTTTTATTTTTATCTAATTAGCTAAATTTGAGAATCAGAATTTTGTGTTATGTCGGAACTTAAATCTTATGGTTAATCATTTTCTTTCTTTAATTTGGTGTTCCTCTTTGTTTAAAGATCAATATCAAGAAGTTATAATAAAATAAAAAAATTCTAATTTTTTTAAAAAATTTGTAAATTAAGTAAAATTTGTGTTTTGGTTTCAAATAAACTTAGCTAAAAAAATTGTGAAATGTCATTTTGAGACTCATTGTGTGAAATGTCTTGCTCTGTCACGAATTCCATTCAAGACAAATCTTTCCACCATAACTTTGGACGATGTGGAGACATCTCGCAAAGTTTTGTCGTACTTGATTTTTATCATATCTATTGTCCCATTAATGTTGTAGCACATTCTATTTATCCTAGAAAATAAATAAATATTTGGGAATTTTATGAAGTTGTCCACCCTTTATTCTGCTTCTTGGAGTAGGATTTCGTTTTCGATTGGAATCTATCTAGAAACATCAGAGTGTATATGATTATCAATATCACTAAACGTACTAATTAATGTAGTAATGTTACTTATAAAGTTTTAAAAAATGGATGCTAGCTTAAGTTGGAGCATATAGTATATGTCAAATATGCCATTGTGAATTAATTAGGACACTGTAAACAACAATTATTTCAAGAATATGGATGACGACGTCATCACCCAATAAGGATATATGCATAAGATGGAATCAGGGAACTACTTTAAATGATTGAAGGGATATAATTAGAATAAAGTTGTGGGTAACTCGAGAAGTAATACATATATCAAGACACACTCCCACAAATAAAATGTAAGTATTTATAGGAATTGGATTATAAATTTATATGCAGAGGCTGACACGCAGCTCCACTAAGATGAATTTAAGTTGCAAATAATTTCATTTTTGAGTGAGTCCCATTTTGAGTGAATTAATCAACCAGTTTGGTTCCTAACCATAACAAGAATGGTTTAGTAGCTTCAAATTCACTTCTATAATTCTAAAATATGTGGCTATAAACATCCATGTAAAGCGTATTATTTGATGTATGATTAAGGAAAGATTTCGACACTTGGTTAACTACGTTGTCAAATTGTGAGATATGTCTTCTTTAGATTTAGATTTGTTTTATTGTAATTTTCATTTAATTTGTCTCGTACTATCAGCCACATATTAACTCGATTGAGTTTTTGCTATGATTATAGCCCAAATTAAATTTATATAATTCCATGTCTGTTTATTAGTATTTTAGTACATTTTTGCAATTATAAAATTTTAGAAATTTAATTCATTCTTGAAGTAGGGGCTATTTACATTGGTGAATCAATTATTAAAACATGAAATGTAACATAAAACTTAATAGTATTATTGAGAATTCGAATAACGAGGAAGTGTATATTGTAATGGAAGATGTGAAGTAGTAGTACTACCTTTTTTGTAACTATGAGTACCAAAATGAGAACTTTCTTGTGTGAAATCATAATAGTAATTGACAAGAAAACGACAATAAACAACAAAAAAGAAGAAGAGAAAAGATAAATTAAAGGATAAAACAAAAGATTGTTCCCTACCACATAAAACCATATAGGAGACAAAAAGAACACTTTGTACTATAAAATTGAATTTTGTAATGATCGATGATATTTATTTAATCTCAAGTGCATGCATTTGCATTTTGCAGCTCTGCATTAGGCATGAACAAATCGACCCGGCAATTTTGTAATGATCGATGATATTTATTTAATCTCAAGTGCATGCATTTGCATTTTGCAGCTCTACATTAGGCATGCACAAACTGAACCGGACCACCGGTTCACGAACCGGAACCGGCGACGGCGGTTCAAGCGGGCCGGTTCAGGTTCAAAAAAATCGTGAACCGTAATCGGCGGTTCAAAACCGCCGGTTCACCGGTTCACCGGCTAGAGCGTAGGTTTTCAGGCTAGGTGTGCAGAAAAACCGGCGGTTTACGTCAGAAACTGTCGGTTTCCGACGGTTCAGTTCCTTTTTTAGGTGGCAGCGTATAGGTGGCCTGAAAACCGGTCAGAAACTGCCAGTTTTCGGCCAGAAATCGGCGGTTTCCGTTAGAAACCGTGGACTGAACCGCCGGTTCAGGCGGTAAACCGGCCGAAATTTGAAATTTGAACTTTTTTTTTAATTTCTTCCAATTTGACTCCTATAAATACCCCACTTCCCCCATCATTTTTACTCACTCCATTCTTGTGTTGACAAGGATTTCCTTCTCAATCTCAATTTATCTCTCTATCATCATTCTCTCTAATTGCTCAAGTTGTTTACTACTCCTATATTTGTTGTTGTGTTCGTAATTTACAATTTATTCAATACTTCATATTTCATACTACTTTCATTTTGCATTATGTCTTCTTCTCGTGGTGGACCGGGAAGTGGTGGTCGGGGCAAAGGAATTTCCCAAGATCAAAGTAGTCGTCCCCAAAAATCAAAGCGACCTAGTCGTCGAGAAGTTATGGAAGAGGTTTCCCGAGTGGCGGCTAAACGCATGCAAGTAAGTTCTAAAAAATAAAATTATTTTTACAATTCATAATTTCATAAGATTGAGTTTTTTTAATTTTTTTGTGTTCCTAATTAAAACTTCAACTTATATAATATTTATAGAGAGAAGAAGATCATATGACCGCCATGCTACTCGCTCAAATGCATCAAGGTGGGGGGCGGTGGTAGTTCCATGCAACAAGATGACGAGTACAACGTGGCTATATCGTCGGACTCAGACAACAATGATGATAGATCTCGTTCTCGTATTTCGTCTAGCACCGGCGGAAATGAGGACATGCCTCCCCCTCCACCCACTAAAAAAACATTGAAATCTGATATTTTTGTTAAACACTATAAGAAGGTCCCGGTGGTAATTTCAAGTCCTAACGATCCGCTCTCTCAAGAAGAGACATCGGTGTTTCATGCATATTGTAACTATTGTGATGAAGTCTACAAATTTGCGAGTGGTGGAGGATATGTCACCCTCTGTCGTCATTTGGTGACAAAGCATCCGGTAGAATGTGGCACTGCCGCTACCCAAACCCAACTAAACTTCCAACTCGGTGGCTCAGGTTCGTCTGGTATGCCTATTTTTAAATATGATCCTAAAAATTTTGTTGACGTTATGGCTAGATGGGCTGCAATGAAGCATTTTCCTTTTAATGTTTATGATGACAAAAAAATTGAGGTTACTATGCAAAGTGGTTTGAACGTAGCTGTCAAAAGAGTAGGTTGAATGACCGTTCAACGATCTACCGTTCGACAATGTTTGGAGAAAAAAGTTGAATTATCACGTTATTTACTCAACTTGGGACACAAAGTGAACATTTGCTCAGATGTATGGACTGATTCTTTTAATAGACATTCATACATGAGCATTACGGTTCACTTTGTGGATAATAGTTGGACTTTGAACAAGCGTTTGATTGGTTTTAAAGAATTTGAAACACCACACACTGCACCCGAAATTGCTTTTTTAATTATTTAAGTTTTGAATGAATTTCAATTATGCAATAAGATATTTTTTGATGGTTTTGATAATGCAACTACTAACACTGCAAGTATTAATGACTTGATTACTGCTTGTACTCCGGTTATTGGTGGTAAGTATTTTCATCAAAGATGCATATGTCATATTTTGAATTTATGTGTACAAGATGCGCTTGAATTATGGCAAAAGCATGTTAGTCCGATTAGAACTGCAGTTAGATTAATCCATCAAAAGCCGCATATTGGCAAAGCTTGGAAGAAGTATTGCCATCAAAAGAAGGTAAGATATACGAATTTTACCATGGATGTGTCTCATAGATGGAATTCGACATATGATTGTCTGAATTATACTTTGGGGCATAAAGATTCTTTGTGTGATTTTTTAGAACCTATCTCGTTTCTGATTTATATCTGGCGCATAGTTGTTAGGATCATAGCGTGAGTTTATTTAAATTGTTCAAATATTTCAAAAATGCGACTGTTGAATTATCGGGTGTTTATTATTGCACTGATGTTTGTGTTTTAGAGCATTGCATGTATATATCACTTGGTTTTAAAACTGCGATGAAAAATGCTTACTCCTCTCCTGAATTGATGTGTGTTTTATATTATATGATTGCCAAATGGCTTAAATATTTAAGTGAGATTCCAACGGTGTTTTTGATTGCAAAGGTCTTAAATCCAAAATGAAAATTAGCCGGCACCTCCAGGTTTTAGATTTTTATTATAACAATTTGAGTTCTATTGATCTTGGTCCACTTCAAGCATTGCAAGCGGATACCAATGACCAACGGGGAGTAAACCTAACCGAAACATTTCAAATAAACCTCCTGGACCGGTCAATTGTCCAACAAACCTTCGAGTATAACTTGCGTGCCCTCTACACTGAATATGAAACCAAGTATGACAGTACCCACCAAGTCAGAAGACCTACCCCTCCTCAACAACATAATTTTGGCTTCGCATTTCAAACTGATTATGATGACCCCGACGCGCAATCCCAATTAGCCGACCTATACAGCTACAACACCGGCGGAAGGTCAGCCTCAGGTATGGTAAGTAAATTAGATTTATATTTTGATTCACTCTTTTCCTTTTGTGTTGAAGGTCCTACTCCTCCCGCCCAAATCGACGTCCTCGATTGGTGGGGAACACACGAGAAAGATTTTCTCATACTTGCGTCAATGGTTAAGGAGATTTTTTCGGTTCCGGCTTCCACTGTCGCCGTCGAGTCCGCTTTCAGTGTTGGATCACGTGTGTTGGATGAATCAAGAAGTAAGCTCTCCGCGAAAAATATGGAAGCTGTGATGTTACTTGATGATTGGGCCAAAGCTGGCGTCAGAGAACAAGAAAATGATTGGGATGATCGTCAGGAGGAATCACACGAAGATTTCACCGGGGATGAATCGTAGTCCAACCGTCAACCGTCGACCAAGCCAAATAGGTAAGTAAGGTAAGAGAACTACGTGAGCTTTGATTCCCTAATGCAAATGAGCATTGGGGATACGTAGGCACCTCAACTTAAATTTTACCTCAACTTAAATTTAAAATTTAAGTTTAGCTCAAGTCCTTTTTCCTTAATTTCTTTTTTTCCATTTGTTTCTACTTTAAAAATATGCAAATACAATTAAATAATTATATTTGTATATACTCTAGTCGGTGATCTGGGAACCTTTTGACAATTCTACTATAATTGTTGATTGTTAGACTAAACTCAACATTTAAGGTGAATTGCTAAACGTGTCCTCAATTTAGTTATGTAGAAACATCTCCTTCGCCGACTAAGAGTATATATACTTATAAATTTATTGTTCTGAACATCAAGTCTTTTTTGTAATTTATAATTAGCTTCGTTGTAGACTAGTAGTCTCGTTGTATTTAAATTTTTTGTTTAAGACTTCAAGACTTCAAGTTTTTTGTGATTTGTAATTGTTGTAACTTGTAATCTCAATAAAATTACAATTTTCATCGTGATTTTTTTAATTTTATTTACGCACATTTCATATATAAATAAATAAGAAAATGCAAAAAAAATAAAAAAATATTACGAACCGCCGAACCGGCACAGAACCGGTGGTTTTGAACCGCCGTCCGAACCGGCGGCTTTTTGAACCGGAACCGCCAGAACCCTTGGTGGGCCGGTTCAGGTTCATGAAAATCCTAAACCGTGAACCGCCGGTTTATGAACCACCGGAACCAGCGATTTATGAACCGTGTGCATGCCTACTCTGCATAATAAAAGGTTTTACTATTTTATTCACTAAAACAGGTGCTCGATACGCAATCTCCTTCAAGATTTCCGATTTTCTATATTTATTTACCATATAAAAACTATGAAATTCTTACTTTAAGAGAAAAGAAATAAGAATAAGACAAACTGCTACTGACAAAGGTGTTATGGTTGATGAATAGCTTATAGAGTAATATCATAAATTAAAAGTCCGATTATGCACTTACTAATTTAGCAAAGAACTCGAGAGGGAATAGCCAATAAATTTAGTTTTTTTTTACATTTAACACTTACTACTATTTTATTTAGTGAATATGCATAATCGTCATATATTAGCGTATTCCACTTTGATTGAATTAATTTCATGGCAATGACAGATGCAGAAAATGTAGCTCGCGGGTCGGATACAATTACATAATTAATAATAATAATATTTAAATAATTATTTTTAAAAATTAATTTAATTAATAATAAATATAATAAATAATTGTTTTTAAAACATATCTCAGATTATGTAGTCATATTTTCAGTTATGATTATGGTGACTTAATCTATAACCCAAGTAATTTAACTAATTAAGCCATCAATATGTTGATGTTAAAAGAGACCAACTAAATTTATATTTTAAACATTCACCTAATTTAATTATTAAAATAATTGGAAATAAAAAAAGTGTAATCGTTTCCTCTATTACAGACTATCGATTCATTTTTCACAGTCTCTCTCCTCCATCCCCAATTCTCCTTATTATTCCAACTGATTCGTCCTCTCTGTTACTCCAACGAAGGCCAAACCATGGGGTCGGAGATGCTGCTGCGTCGGGTCCGTGGTCAAAAAACTAAAGTTTCTCGGCAGCCTCATTGGACGACGGTGGGGTCGGTCGGTCGACCCCACCTGCATCCGTCGTTGTTTCATGGTGTACTGCATCGATCGATGCAGCTAAAACCACCCTCTGTATGAATTAACAGAATTAGAACATTGAATGTGTCTCATTATACACAGTTGTGTATAATGAGACTCATTCAATGTTCTAATTCTGTTAATTCAGTATTTATAATGAAGTGTAAATCCAATATTATAGCGAATTGTATTTTCGAATTTGTAACTGTGTGAATGATAGTATTTGTTAATCATCCCTAATTGTTACCGGGTTCATACTAAGCTGTGATCTTAATTATTCATTAAGGAGGGTGGTTCATCCTAATGCAACTATGCATATATGATGATAACACATTCACTCATTAGCACGTGTAAAAGTTTTCACAATGGGAAACTAAGAAGGGATGCAACCGTTGCTGCCGTTTATTAATTAACACCAATTTAATGAGTTAATTAAGCCTCATAGAAGCAATGTATTCGTGTATATATGTATATAATACTCTATACAGTAAGATGTTTTTTAGAAAAACAAATGCAATCGAAAATTCAATTTCGCTTCTTTAATTTTTCTGACTTTTCATCTGGGTAAATCCTAATTCTATTTCGTCATGACTTCCATAATTCATGATATTACAATTGTTGCTAATATTGTTTTGCTATATATTGCTTATATACTTTTATTTGAGATTAGTAATTAATGGCGCAATATAAGAAGAATTATTATTTATTTGGAAAATTATGGCCAGGGTTGAAGTATATCAATATTAGATCGGTCCCCAAACAATATGCATACACACAAATATTATAAAATATATGTATAGCTAGTATTCATTAGACATAAATATTTCACACTATTAATATTTTTTTCACACTATAGTAGTATGAGTAATATTTATGTCGTGCGCAGTTCCCTTTATTTTCCTCCACATTCATTGGTTATTGGCTACATCAATTTTATTAATTTATAGATGATAAACAATATAGAATTTATAATTGAAATTACAAGAATTCAATATATACATTAATGAAAGTAACTAATCGAGTGGCGTGAACTCAATAATTAAAGTTTCTTAATATGCATATAAGTTTTAGAGGAAACCGACCACCAATCAAACCTAATAAAATATGATTACTTTGGAAAAAGCAAAAAGGCCAATGAACGAGCATAATCTAATCGAATGTCATAGCATAGCTACACTATGTCCATGTGTATGGGAATCACTAGATCGAATATACATGTTTTTAAATATTTTATGATCGATAGTAGTAATAACAATTAATTTTAATAAATACGGAGAGAAAAAAAGGAGAAAGACCATTAAATACAAACGCCAACAACAAGATTGAATGTGAAGGAACACAAGGCTGAGTGATATAGTATTAAATTTTGGAGACATTATGTACGACTTAGGATCTTATGCCGTATAATACTTATTATATTATTTTTATAATATGATATTGTTTCTTCATCTCAAAATATGATATAATGGTGTTGCAGTAAATTGAAGTCTAGGAGTGCAAATGAATATAGCGTGGGGTATGAATGAGAGCAGTAGCTAACTGAATTAATTATATAGCCAAAATGTACATTAATTAATTATAATTCGACACAAATTAAATCAACGCCTTCCATTGGCTTCTCTACTTATTGTTTTTACACACACATGCACACACGCACAAACAAACATTGTGGAGTGTGGATAGTTTCGTGAAACAAAACTGTGTTTTGAACGGAGAGGGTTAATTATTTCTGAAATATATATAGACGAATAACACAATATATAAATGTGTTCGCGGCAATAAGCTAGTTATATTCACTACAATTCATATTATAAGGATATAAAATTAGAATCACAATAGTAGAATATTTTGGCAATTCTTGATAAATAGTACTTGTTTTGTGTTTTTGGAGGCACTTAATAGAGTATTTATCCCTGGAATTTTCAATAAATTTCATTTTAAGAACTTTGTATTAAGAATAATTTTACATATTTGAAGCTCAATCAACCTCGGCTTATAAATATACGTCAATATTCCAACAATTTCCGAAAATAAGTGTTATTTTTTTTCGAAAATATCACCCAGTAATGGAAATGCTTCTGAATTTCCTAATTAATCCTAAAGTCAAATAATCAATTTTCCGCAGCTATTATCAATATTTAATTTAATAGGCTTATGCACATTCTTCATCGTGGAAATTGGCAACTAACAAGGCGAGAAGTGACAGAGTCAATAATTCGATGACAACTTGACATAAAATACATTAACTTAGGCTTATTAAAAGAAGGGTGAAAAAATAAAAAAGAAAGAGAAAAAAAATCCATATTTTCCACACACATACATTAGAAAGTCAAAGTTCAAAATTAGAATAAAATAATAGTTAAAAAAGCCAAAGTTTTGTTTTTAAGTGCTAGGTTTAATAAATTACAAATAACTATTGAATTGCGGCTTAGCCTCTCTCACATCACATTCCTTGCCACCTCTTTTCTCCACCATTTTATAGTTCTTTTTTTTTCAAAGGTCCCCTATATAAAACCCCACCTTGTGTATTAATCTTCACCCCCACCTATCTCTATCTACACACACATCTCCTTCTCCATCTCTCCAAAACTGAAATTCAATATCTCCCTATTTATATATATACACACACATATCTTGATCAATTCATCAGCTTTGATTTGATCGCTAAGGAAGGAGATAGAAGAAGAGATGGAGCAACGCGGTAAAGTGAGAGGCGATTACAGCGAGGAGGAAATGGATCTCCGGAGAGGTCCATGGACCGTTGAAGAAGACTTCACCCTCATCAACTACATCGCTCATCACGGCGAAGGCCGCTGGAACTCCCTCGCCCGCTGCGCTGGTGAGTACAGACACACCAGAATTTGACCAGACTTTATATATTTTTTTAACAATATTTTGTATTGAATTAACTTGGTTATTGAAATGTGGATGCAGGTCTAAAGCGTACCGGAAAGAGCTGCAGGCTGAGGTGGCTGAACTACCTCCGCCCCGACGTCCGCCGCGGCAACATCACCCTAGAAGAGCAGCTTCTCATCCTCGAGCTCCATTCTCGTTGGGGAAATCGGTATGTATTCTTTTCTATTTATTCAAATTTATTTTCGAGAAATTTATTTTGGTAGAGGCTAATTTGGCGATGGGCATGCTTTTGTGGGACAGGTGGTCGAAAATCGCGCAGCATCTGCCGGGGAGGACAGACAACGAGATCAAGAACTACTGGCGCACACGGGTGCAAAAGCATGCGAAGCAGCTGAAATGTGACGTGAACAGCAAGCAATTCAAGGACGCCATGCGCTACCTTTGGATGCCGAGGCTGGTGGAGCGAATCCAAGCCGCCTCGGCCGCCGCCACCGCCGCGCCGCTGCCTTCCTCCGCCGCCGTAAACTACCACCTTACCGACAGCGGCAGTTTCGGGCAGCCTCACAACATGGTCAACTCTCAGACGACGCCGGAGAACTCCAGCGCCGCCGTCTCCGCCTCCTCCGACTCTTTCAACCACAACCAAGACCAGTGCTACGCTGCGGCGGATCAGATTAGCTACGGCGGCGATAATCAGCAATCTGTGACGAATCAAACCGACTACTTTAACCAAGGGTTGGATTTCAGCAGCAGTCAGTGGATGGATTGTGGAGGTGACAATTTGTGGGATGTGGAGGACATGTTTTTCTTACAAAACCAGTTCAATAGCAATGTTTAAAACATGTTGTATTGAATAATCAAACCCTGCTTTCTGGAAAAAAAAATACTAGAAAAAAAATGTAGTTTTTTTTTTTAAGATTACCATAGAATTGGTGGGAGAGGGACATGCTCATAGTTAACTTGTGCTATTTTAGAGTTTGTATTCTTTTTTTCTTCCTTTTATTCCGTGGACGGCCAAAAGAAATTGAAAATTTTGTAACTTCGCTATCATTCTTTGGAACACACTTATGTATACATATGTATCATTTCTTGGTCTTTTGTTTATTGTTACAACGTACGAAAATTATGAGTGCTTCCTCAATTATTATTTAAAATTCATGCTTTAAATATCTATCCATGTATATAATTAATATCTTTACTTTTTCACTTGAAAAAATATCTTTGTTGAGTTTTTATTGGTGAACTTGTAATGAATTATCCTGATAGTATATTCTTAGTAATTCTCATAAATAATTATACTCCGATTTGTTAATTTGATATATTAGTCAATCGAATTTTTTCCAAATTGATATATAATTCAACCTAAATCCACTAAACTTTAGTTTAGTAGGTGTTAATCTTTTCTAGGGCAAACATCAATATTGAAGGCAAAGAACTAGACAGCATGCTTCATTGCCTCAAAAATTAGAGCCTTCTTTTCTTTCTCCATATCAAACACTGATTTCAGGATATAGGCCTTGTAGACTTTAATTAAATATGCAGTAAATATGGTGCACTTAAAAAAAATACAATATAATATCAATTGAATTCAGATTATACATAATGCAACATTTATTAGTTGTAATTAATCAAAGTGTGACACATACATTATCTACTCGTGGGAAACGTATCCCTAGTACTTGACAATATCCGTCCTTGCAATATAGAGATTGAAGCTTAATAGTTGACAAATTTTTATTACATTTTCATTCAAAGATTTGAGTGAAGAAAGTGTTGATGGGTTGGGACCAATTGAAGTCCCTAGACCCTATTAGAGAAATTGATTGTTATAAATTTGTAGAAAATGGACGGTATACGCACATGGTATGCGGCCAGCTATTATAGAACGTGATGGAATTGATTGCAAAATACAATAACACATTTATATTTGATTAATAGAAATACAAATGAAAATTAGTATATAACATTCAAATACATTATCTGCGAATTTAGTCCGAGAAAGAGAGAGATTCGGCGGTGGCGGCGGAAATCTTTGTAAGGGTGCGTGCCTTTTGAAGAAGCCATCCGATGTGGTCCAAACAGTCAGAGCTGTTGCGGACCTGCCACGTGCACACTACCTTTTCTTGTATGAATTTTATTTTATTTTTATTTAGTTAATTTTGGGTTTGGTTTCCTTGATGGATGAAACTAACTAGCTACTTCAAAGCCGTATACGTTGAAAGTTCGAAACTATTCTTGTGTTCGTGTTTGATTTAGTTGCATAATGAAGAGTGGTTAATGTATAAGGCTAGATTAAAAGTTTTGAATTCGCTTCATTGGTTAATGTATAAGGTTAAAAATATCGAATTCGAATACACTCTCTAACTAAATTAAATACAAACTCGAAATAAATGAGATCTTCTAAATAACTGCTCATTTACCTAGTAGTATTATTTTGAAGTGTGTATGCATTTGTTGATCATAAATTTTATAAAAAAATCGATTATCAAATCAATGTGGGACAAGAATGATAATTCTCAACGGGATTGAAGTGAAACACGAAATGAGGTAGGCACCACCAAACAAATGTCACCATAAATAAGTGTGTAAAATTTGTGTTCTAATTTCTATAAGCGTGAGTTCGTACCATAAAGCTAACCTAAAATTTTAACTTTCGGCTTACATGGTCATAACTATGATTAAATAAGTCACCAATGCCAATTAATCCATAAGCCACCACTTGTTAATGACGATATCTACAAAAACGTATGCACACACGAAAACCATTGCATCGTGTATGTATCAATCCATCCACAAATGTACCTACCAAACTACAACTGGAATCCACCACATAATTATAATCTCTGATTTTTTTTACTTTATTTTTCAATCGAAAAGTTAAAGATTTTTTTGTTGTGTTGATTTTCTTCTATGGACCATTTTTCATCTACATTATGACTTTGGTAGAGTGCCATGAGGATGTCGATTATTGGCTTAGATGCATTTTAGGTGGGTCCCAAGAGCTTGGTTTTGGGTCCACACTATGTGACAATAGTGGCATCTGAAAAGTAGTAGATTGCTATTGTATGATCAATCAAATCCATCTATATAAGTTATTGGGTGTATAATAAAAAGTGCCCTTTGAATTATGTTAAGGGGTCCTAAGCCAATCCCACTGTTTATAGTGCTCTTATTGCTTCTAAGTCCTATCTTTACATTTTGACACATAACCTAATCATCAAATTATTGGGTGATTAACTATTAAGTGAGCTACAAGTATGTGGTTTTCGGGTTCGAGTTAAATCCACAGCCCTTCTTAAATATCGAAAAGATTAGGAAATATTAATGATTTCCACTATTGCTTTAGGGCTATATATTTAACCGTAAAGTTGGGTGTTCTCTATATCTTCAAAATATGTTAATTAGTTGTAAAAAATTTGAGAGCTCTCAAAGTTAGGATGAAAGTTTTGTTTAGTTAATATACTTAGTATTTAGTTATATATAGCAAATTAATTAAGATTCAAATCCTTAAGTCATGTGACAGTTTAATCATAATTCATGATTAAGGAAATCACTATAAGTAGATACAGAATGATACATGTTAAGGGTTCCTACATATATATATATTATGTGCACATGTGTGTGTGAAAGTAATTATCTAAAACTCAAAACAGTATTGATATGAAAGCTAACTAAATTGTGAATAAAACATAATTTTCATCCTTAAAAAAATTGTATGCTTTCCGTGAAGTTGTATGACGAAAACGAGGTTTCAAATCCTTATATCCATAACTTTGGTCTTTGAATTTTGCCCCTTTTTCAAGGAAGAATGTTTTTCCAAGGCGTAAGATTCTCTTGGAATTATGCCTATTATTTTCATCTATATATGAGTAATCATTCCTTTGCACTATTGATTGAACGAGTATCTATTTAACTTAGTTGATGAAAGATATATATACAGACTATATTAGAATATTAAACTTTAATCAATTAATTCTGATAAAAAAACAATACAAGCTTATATACTATGAGCCAAGAGCGTATATAAGGAGTTACATAGTTATCAGTTGTAGAGAAATAGATGAAAAAGTTTAAGCTTTACATATGTGAGATTTAAAAATTAAAATCATCTTTTGTCAAAGAATAATGTGTATGCTTAATAAGAAGTTCTTTAGCTTTCTATAATCAAAATGTGCATTGAGAATGATTTTTGCACCGGATTGTCGTGTACAAGAATGTAGATCTTTATGATAAAAATTTGTAGGGTTCATACTAAAACCATTTTGTGATAAGAGGAGTGACACATGATATTTATGTAGTAGTTTCAGTATTCCCTGTGGAATAGTTATATACTACTATCAATACTGTAACAGTTTATTCTCCTTAAAGGCACAATTACTTAGCTATGTACTTTTACTTAATATTATGTGAAAATTGCAATATATAGAAAAATTACGTGCTAATTTTACTTTCTAGAAAGTTAATGTGAAATTTGAGAAGGCATCTAGTATTGAGTATTGACAAAGGTTGTTCGACCCGTCTCCACAATCTCTCTGTCCTTTCATATACCTATATAACAAACTATGTGTTAATTACAGCATTAATTATAGCTAAAGCTGATTTCGTGGTGAATAGCAGAGTACATTTTAAGTAGATCTCTCCTTAATCACGTTGCTAACACATGGCTGATGGCCAGTGCTTAGTTACAGTTCATCAATTTATGTCGTGAAATATTGTTGTTCTTTAAATACTACTACTACTAGCAAATTATTTGAATGCTTGGATGAGTTTAGTATTCTCAATTAATCCGTCTTGTTCACATAGATATAAAAAAGTAGTCCTTGGGGCCGGGGAGGTCCAATGTCTCTGTCAAGTTTGGTCAATATACACTCGAATTTAACATTAGCATGCAATGGCGGATCCAGGAATTAAAAATGGTGGGCTCGGACGAGAAAATTAATATAAGGAGTAATATTTAAATATATAAAATAGTAATAAAAATACATTGCAAACGAAATATCTCTATTTTATATTAAACGCGATAATTGACTTCTACGAGTATTCTTGTTTTGAAGCTAACTTAAAGTTATTTCATTGGAAATAGCTATGAATATATCTTTTAGTCGTTGTTCGTGTTCAACATTAGTACTAGAAGAACAGATGAAAGCGCCAAATCTTTATAAAAGAAATGTATTCATTAATCTAAATGAAAAGTAATTAAAATCAATGATCAAAAGTAATTATTATATTTATTAAAACTAGATAAAATTTTTATTAGTTACTACTCCTACTAGTTTAAAATAAAAGTAAAATATAATAAAATAAGATTGGAAGATAATCAATAAACTACTAAAAAATAAAACTAAAAAGTAATAAACCATGATTAAAAGATGATCAATAAACTAGAAACCGAGAATTCTTATTTATAAATAAAGTTTAAACACTTATATAAAGATAAAATTGTTAAAAAGAAAAGTATTGATTGTATTTTTTTAATTAATAAAAAGTTCAAACCTAAGCCAAATACATAAAAAGAAGAAGGGAAAAGCTGCGCTGCTTGAGGTCTGAGGATGAATCGTGGGGCGGAGTTTCGGATGCTGTGGGGTCGGGGGCTGTTGGGAGGAGTCTTCAGGCTGTTCTCCGAGGATGGCGGTGGGGTCGGCCGACCCCGCTCGACCCCACCTGCATCCGCCGCTGTTAGCATGATATGATCCGATTTTGATCTAACCCTTACAATTTTGTTTTTGGGACATATAGCAAAAGACGGTCATACTAATTATAGATTGATTAAACAACTATATATCTCCTAATTATAGATTGATTAAACAACTATATATCTCCTGCAACTTCACTTATTCATAATCCTCGTGTAGAATGATGTGTACCCCAAAATACCTCTCATAAGCCAAGAACAAAGAAACATCATGAATGTGAAAAGCAATTTATCGAATCACTGGCTACATGAGCTCTAATACCACTGTAATGGTTCGTCGATGTACATCGAACTCAATATTAGTAGTATTATACATATGATATTGTCCATTTCGAACGGTTATATTTTTGGAACACTTTCCAAAATGCATCATACTAATGAAACTGAAAAAAAACATTTATATATTGCGTGCAACTTAACTTATTTTGCAGTTTGTGATAATTTGCACCCTAACTTTCTTTATAGACTATAGTTATAATCAATTCAAAGAAGTAAACATTTCTCTTAACCCGAACTAAAAATAACAATTATTATCATTAGTTGATTTTATATTAATAAGTCAGATATGATTTAGGGTTTGGTGGCCGGGCTAACTCAAAAGGTCAAAATGATTTTGTACATGTCAAAAATATAAGCTTGAACCAACTCTAGGGGTATAAAATTGGCTTGGTTGACTTTACATGAAACAAGAAATCAACCGAACCTAATCCCAAAACAAATAGTACTCCATTAATAACTAGTTTAATTTTGCTATGTGTCAAACAAGCTAATTACAAAATATATTAACGTATTGTCGTGTCTAGAATTAGTCAAAATTGTGTCTGCGTTTCAACATATTCCTCCCAAATTAAAACAATTAATTTAGAGTCAAAAGCCCAAAAAATCTCACCAGTCCACTCGTTTACTTAATTAGTGGAGTGTTCAACCGCAAAGAGCTAAAACAAATTAGGCAATCATTTAGCATATCTTAGGTTTAATTATTAATTACAGATTTAATTAACTAATTCTCCTATTCAACACCGACGCGCTAGCAGTACAGACTTGATTTACAATGGGAGAAATTGTTAAATTAGAGGTAGATTCAATTAATTAGCACTGCGTAATCCATTTGTTTGCTAATCACAAAGAGGTTATAATATTAAGGTTTCGAGAAACAAGGGTCAAAGATAATATAATTAAATTAAACTCGATTTGGATGTGTGGAATATAATTTAGATGGTATCATTGGTTACGTCGGAATTTAGACTTTACTATTTATTTGACTGAAAATACTCTTAAAATTTCTAGAAAGTGCCTTGTTTTTATTTTGTTTAATTTAGTTTTGGATAAGTGGTTGCGGATAAATAATTTAAAATTTTGGTTGTTATTAAGCAAAAAATATAATGCAAGTTGCATATATGTAGTGTGTTTTTCAACAGTTAGTGGCTTGTCCTAACTGTTTGTACTCCTCTTAATTTGATCGTATTAAATATGATGATATGGATGTTAAATTCTAGACCTTATAACTTATAGTTTTGATTATATTTAATTATTTTGGTATAGAATTATGTGGCCTTTCTAAAGTAGATCTTTTAAATCGGGCTATTAAATTGTGCTTGATCATTATGAATGCAATGGAGATTTGTGATTCCTCACACTACATGGACGTCACATGCAATTATACTGTATATAATTATTTATTTTAAAATTTTATTAATATTATATAATTAGTTAAATTTGAGAATTTTTTAGATATTTTTTAGCTTTAACCCAGTAGCTAATTCATGTCTCTTTTAATTATCTTCTTTTCATTGTTCGCATATAGTACTGGTTATGGATCTTTGGGCTCACCTCAACTATGACCAAAACATTCTCAATTCTATGATGCAAATTCACATTATTTATGGGCCCAATGAGGTTTTGACCCAACTTGGAATTAATACAATTTATTTGGGCTTAAATATATAAAATAATACTATTAGTTTTCACTAAGGCCCACTCAAGATTTTCAAAATACGAACAAAATGTGCTAGTTTTGGCCCATGTTCTGGAATGCGGATAATATTCAAACAGCCCAATTAATATGAATATTCTTTACACGTTTTTACAATTTTGAAAAGTAACCGTTTCTTCACATTTTTTTATGTTGCTTGTCAGAACCGACAATTTCAACTTTTCTTGCTAAATCCCAATACTGCCCTTCATTTTTAACTAGTCAAATTTACGACAAGGTTATTATGGGAAAGGATCCCTTGCTGTGCAGGGTGGTGCTATTATGCATGCACATCAAATTATTTGATAATAAAAAATATTAATATTTTAATATTATAATTTATAAATAAAATAATGGAATGGGTGGAACCGTAGCCCATGTTGTGCTATTACCCAACGGAGGGGATCCTACTATGCTCATTTTTTGATGAGGTTATCGTGACTCAATCATGTTGAATTTTCCGACAAAGCTACGATACTATCTTTACTAAATTGTGACCAATTTTTTTGATAAGGCTACTATTGTTAGAACTACAATCAATATTTTTAGCGAGGTTATGTGACAAAGATACCAATTTATATGAAAGTAAATCATGACTCAGTAGCCAATTTTCAGATGGGAAAATCACATTTCAATTAATCAACACGTTTGTATTTTTTCGAATAAAATCTGACGCAAATATCTTTTTCACAACTCGCATAATCCACATATTACAAGAGAAAAGACCAAAACCGCAAGTTGAGGGTAAAAATGGAAATCTGACTTTGCTTATCCATTTTTTCATACGCAACAATTCGATGCACCTTCCACCTTGCTCTCCCTATATAAACCCCTCCACCCTCCCCTTTATCACAGCTCCAACTTCCAAAATTTCTGCTACATTCTCCTCAAAAAAGCCCCAACTGTAAGTCTCAAATACATTTCATTTTTTCTATCTTTCTTTGTTTTCAAGTTTGCAAATTGTTTATATTGACATAGATCAGTTTCTGTTAATTATATTTTCTAAATTTACAGACGTGTATATACTTACCTTGTAGTTGTAGTGTAATCCCATTCTTTAATATCTCAATAGCATATTAAAGTTTATTGAGACCATAGAAAAGGGTGTAAAGTTCAAGTCTTTAGGTGAAATTTTTGATCTTGACTTTGAACGAGCTGAAAATATTGATCATTTGACAAAAAATCTAGAGAAATGAACTCTGGGGGTTGTCTTGGGATTTCAAGTAGGAAGCCTTGTAGTAATATATTGATTCTTGGAAAAAAGTCGTCTATTTTTGGAAGTCCACTTCTACAGCGTGGTCATTCCTGTGAATATAATTTGTCGAAATCACAATTGAAGCTCTGTTATTCTTCCATCAAAGCCAATTGTTCTCATAATAGGAAGATATTAGGATTTAGGAGAGTCATTGACTCGAACCGGATAGTTTTTGGTGGTTCCGGTTCAAATTGGGGTCAGTCTAAGTTTTTTTTAGCTGATCGGGTGAAGAAGAACGGTGGTTTTGGAAGTGTAACTGCAAATGTAGCATCGAATATTAGGAATAATTCGAACTCTGTTGGATCCCGTCTACCTGAAAATAGCTTTGAGAATATATACATTCAAGGGGGTTTCAGTGTGAAGCCCCTGATAATTGAGAGGATAGAGGAGAGCCAAGATTTGTTTGGGAAAGATGAAGAAAAGGGTAAAGTCGATGAGGTCAAGGTTAATGATGGTACATTTGGAGATACTGACCGGTTTAGTGGGGCAGAGGCTTCAGAACCAACCCTTGGGATACATGTTTCCGAGGTGGAGAAGGAGGCTTGGGAGTTGCTCCGAGGAGCAATCGTGAATTACTGTGGAAGCCCTGTGGGCACCGTAGCTGCCACTGATCCGGCTGATAAGCAGCCACTTAATTACGACCAAGTCTTTATTCGTGACTTTGTTCCCTCAGCTCTTGCGTTCTTGCTTAATGGAGAGGGGGAAATAGTAAAGAACTTCTTGCTCCACACGCTGCAATTACAGGTGAGCAAATATACATTTCACAAGTTCTTGAGATTTTGGCATATTTAGAATTATGAGTTTCTTATTAGTAATCAGACGTAGTAGCTATTACAATTCCTTATTGAACTTCTAATTTGGATTTTCATTTTTATATTTAATTAGAGCTGGGAGAAATCTGTGGATTGCTACAGCCCTGGGCAAGGGTTGATGCCAGCTAGTTTTAAAGTTAGAAATGTGCCTCTTGATGGGCGAGATGGAGAGTTCAAGGATTTATTAGATCCGGATTTTGGTGAATCGGCTATTGGACGAGTTGCACCTGTAGATTCTGGTATGGCTTATCAACATATTTTCTTTTTCTCTATGTTATCCACATAGCTGTTTTTTAATCCAAATCAAAACGTGCTTCTCATCTTTGTGTCTTTGAACATGTGGTTCGACATATTTTTTTCTGTTTGAGAATAACTTTTTTTAAGCATTTATATGCATGTTTTATAGGGAAGAACTTTGTTAGCTTATCTCATGTCATTTTTATGTAACTTGAACAGGACTATGGTGGATCATTTTATTGAGATCCTATGGGAAAATCACTGGCGACTACTCGTTGCAAGAGAGAGTAGATGTGCAGACTGGGATCAGATTGATTCTAAATATGTGCTTAACCGATGGTTTTGACATGTTCCCAACCCTCTTGGTCACTGATGGTTCCTGCATGATTGACCGAAGAATGGGTATTCACGGCCATCCACTCGAGATCCAAGTGAGTAACTGATTGTGCCACTTTTTCATCTCAATTTGCTATGAATTTACTTGTCTTTGTTTGGACTTGTAGGCGTTATTCTATTCTGCTTTGCGTTGCTCCCGTGAGATGCTGACAGTCAATGATACGACCAAGAACCTCGTTGTGGCCATCAACAACCGACTCAGTGCTCTTTCATTTCATGTGAGGGAGTACTACTGGGTTGACCTGAAGAAAATTAACGAGATTCATCGTTACAAGACCGAAGAATACTCCAGTGAGGCCGTCAACAAGTTCAACATTTATCCTGAGCAAATACCCAGCTGGCTTGTGGACTGGATCCCGGACAGTGGAGGCTATTTGTGCGGCAATCTCCAGCCGGCTCATATGGATTTCAGGTTTTTCACACTCGGAAATCTCTGGTCCGTTATTTCATCGTTGAGCACCGACAAACAAAGCGAAGGTATATTGAATTTGATTGAGGAGAAATGGGATGATCTCGTGGCAGAAATGCCTCTCAAGATATGCTATCCTGCTCTTGAGCACGACGAGTGGCGCATCATCACTGGAGGCGACCCCAAGAATACGTAAGCATATAAGATAACGAATGGATTACCATAATCTACTAGCTCAAAGTCTGACCAATATACTGTTTGTGCAGCCCATGGTCGTATCACAATGGCGGATCATGGCCTACGCTCACGTGGCAGGTGCGATATTCTCTAGCGACATAGTAAGTCGTGTTTTTTTTTGCCTAGGCTGATAGGGTGCGGTCGTTTTGCATTGCAGTTCACGTTGGCGTGCATCAAGATGGGAAGGCCGGAGTTAGCTAGGAAGGCGGTGGCGGTGGCTGAGCAAAGGCTTCCGGGCGATTCGTGGCCGGAATACTACGACACGAAGCAGGGGAGGTTCACCGGGAAGCAAGCAAGGCTGCAGCAGACGTGGACGATTGCGGGATACCTGACATCGAAGATGCTTTTGAGGAATCCGGAGATGGCTTCGATGCTGTATTGGAACGAGGATTATGAGGTGCTGGAGAAGTGTGTGTGTGGTCTCAAAAATGGGAGAAGAAACTGTTCTCGCCTTGCTGCCACATCTCAATAGTCATGGGGATTTGTCTCACCACTGTTTTCAGCTAATCATATGTTCACCTTATAAATCCAACATTTTAGTCTCATACATCCTTCATTATTAATTTCATGTTCAAACTATAAATATTCTTCTCTATGGTTTTGGTAGAACACAACAAATCATTCAGTTATTGCCCAATAATCAATATGCATAATTACGAGGAACTATTAAAATGAAACGAGGTCTAAACGTTGGATAAATAATTAGAACAGCATTCATGAAATTAACTTTTGTGAAGAATTTTGTTGTTTTTGTCTTCTTGTTTGATTACATTCAGAACTTCTGATGAATTATCGTGTGTGTTATGTGTTGTGGGAGATTTTTAGGTCTCTGTGATGTTGCATAAGTTGTAAAAATTGAGCTATGGATCAGAAGGTAAGAAACTAGACAAAATCTCATTTTTTTGGGAAAAAGTATTTTAATTTTTCTTACTTTTTCATTTTCTATTATTCTACTTTATTTTTTTTCTTTTTTTTATACTACTGATTACTTTATCATTTTCTATTATTTCTACTTTGTTTTTTTTCTTTTTTTATACTCCTACTAATTTTCAAATCTCAAACAAAAAATTCCTCACTTAACAAGGAATGGATAGAGCAATATTGAACATTTGAATGTCCTCTTCGGAAACTATCTACGAAACATATTGTAAATAGTTGATGATTTAGTATTGTTGGATGTCTTTTATTTTTGGAATACATATTCAACCATCTTGGACAAGTAATTAAACTTTTATTTTAAGAGAATCACGACACTGTCTGCCGCTAAATCATGTTGTAATTAATGAGTTTGAGTTTTTTGTATAAGGTTGAAATAAATATGGCGTTAATTAATTAATTAATTTATTTTATGTGTAGAAGGCTAGAAGCGGCGTTAATTTAATGGGTGTTGACGTTAATTTGTTTTAAATTCTAAGTGGGTTTAATGGACATTAAATGTGTTTGACATAAAATGAGGTTTAAGTCCTAAATGTGTTTAGTGATATTAAATGAGCTATGTAATAGGCTAATGACAGTTATTTTAATGAGTTTATAAGACTAATAAGATTAATTAATTATCTTACTTAACTAGCTGTGTTTGTGTCAATTAATTAATTTGCATGGTTTAATTAATGTGTTAATAATATTATTTACTTAACTTATACTCCGTAGTATAAAATCTAAAGATATACACTAATTTGAAATTTAGCATATTACTACAATTTAGATGAAAATAGACCAACTTGTAAATAACACGGATTTTAATGTGCAATTAAAAAAATAAGAGAGGGATAGGAAAAAGTAAAAGAGAGCGAAAAGGTAATGGAAGAAGTGTATATGGATTGTGTAGTCAATATTTTAAATTATGTGTTGCGTAAGATTATTATTTATTGAAACTTTCCATATTTAAATTTGATCTAATTTTGAAGGAAGATCTAAAATGGTAAAACTAGTTTATTGTTATAAGAAAGGTGGAGTATATAATTAATTAAAGTATAAAAAATTTAAATAAATTGATTAGATTTGAATTTGGTGTAAATGGTAATAGTACAAAATATTTACTTTCATTTGAGTTTAATTTAATTGATTCTAGAATAGCCAAGTTGTACTAGCATCATAAAAAAATCAAGAAGCCTAGACTCATTCTTGGTGTGGACAAGTGTTTTCGGAATTCATAGATCACCATCTATAAGTACACATACAACAACACACAACACACTACTGCATTAATCACCCTCTTCCTCTTCCTCCTCCGCCAAAGGACTCCCAGAGTCCGACGTCGATCTTCTCGAGTTCCCCCTCAATCTCGAGTGCTTGGAAGCCGACTTCTTCGCATGGGGCGTCCTCGGCCGCGGCATCGACCACTTCGAGCCTAACCTCACCAAAGGCAGCCCCAAGCCTCTCGGAGTTAAGAAGGCTCAGCCCTCTCATCAAAGACATCATCGCGCAGTTTGCTTTCCAAGAATTCGGACACCTCAGGTTCGTTTCTCGCACTACTAAAAGATTACGAGTTTGAATTCCACCAACTTAACGCGGGTTTTGTGCAGGGCAATCCAGGAGACCGTCCCCGGATTCCCGAGGCCGCTTCTAAACCTAAGTGCAGCATCATTCGCAACAGCGATCAACACTGCAGTAGGGAAAACTTTAGAGCCACCATTCGATCCATATGCCTCTGACATCAACTATCTTCTTGCATCATATCTCATTCCCTACGTTTGACTCACTGGCTATGTCGGAGCAAATCCCAAACTCAAAAGCTCCACTTCCAAAAAGGTAACAATAAGTAACATCAATCTCTTATTCACTTGAGTCACCATCACAACGAGTTCAAACAAGTTTAGATCCTTAATTTCCAACCCCTTGTATCAATGTCTAAAACCAATAACAATAAATGCTTGATTTAGTTTCCAAGTTATTATACGTATTCAATGATAAATGCATGTTTGAGTAAAATGGGAAGAATTACATAAAATAGGAACCATTCGATAATTAGTGAATATCCAATTAAAACTTCAAGGGTGCAAGAAGAAACTACTCTAAGCTAATAGTACTAGTATAGCTCACATAAAGCTAACCAGTAAAGTTTTCAAACTATCTCAAAACAGCTTATAAAAATCCTAAGATGTGTTGCCAACATAATACAGAAATGACCGAGATATGATTGAACCAACTACAGCTATGTGTTGTGTAGACTGATGGAAATCTGAGGAGGCCACACCACTACCGCTTGGATGGCCTCTCGTCATCCTCTCCCCCATCGTCGCTATCATCAGGATCATCCTTGCCTGAGCGTTTTCTCTTGGGTGGCACCTCTGCTTTTCCCTCATCATCCTCGTCGTCTTCTTCTTCATCAAAATCTTCCTCCCCGTTCTCTTGTGGCTCAAAGTCACTCGCATCTTCCTCATCCTCAGCACGGCCAACTGGTCTCACTAGATATTCAGTGCCCAGATCACCCTATCACCAACAAAAACTCGTTAACAGCCTTGTAACAAGAACAAGACCAAACCAACCACTTGTGATTACACCAGTTGATATTCCAACAACAAAACAAATACTAATACCACAAACCAAAACAGAGCAAGATATACATCTTGGGAAAGCAGATAAAATTCACCCCGAACACACATAACCAAGATAAAACATAGGTCTACTGAGTTGGCCATTACACAACAATTCAAATAAGGTGAGCAAAACATATCATCAATCAATAGCTAGTTTTGACCCCTTTTAGTTGAATTTTTTTGGTAGGTTTCTACTAATACTCCCCCTCTATGGTTATGCAGATATGCAGGAGATCTAGATCTAATACTAGGGATCTATAATACTTATCTTAATTCCTCCAGAATATTTCAACAATCATGAAGCAGATCCAACTATGTTCTCAAAAAACAAGTATATTCAACTACCAAACCTTAATCCACAAATCAAATATTGTGCTATAATCCAACTATGTTCTCCAAAAACAAGTATATTAAACTACCAAGCCTTAATCCACAGATCTACCAAGCCTTTAATCCACAAATCAGTAACTGCATATATAATTGTGCTACAAGAGAAAATACCAGAGATAGTAGTCCAGATATGCTTTAAATAAAAAATAATAATAATAATAAAAGAAATCCACATGAACAGAGAAAAAACTAAAAAAAGTTCAAATTCTAACAAATATCAGTCCAAAGACGTACTAAATAGAAGAAAATCAATCAAAAATCACAGATCTAGTTCGTTTCACCAAACATATCAACAATAAACATATTGCTACTCAGAAAAAACAAAATAATTAATTTACCTCTTCTTCATCTCCTTCGACTTCTTCTTCATCCTCATCATCGTCGTCGTCATCGTCATCATCATCGTCGTCGTCATCGCCTTCGTCGTCTTCACCTTCTCCGTCTTCATCATCATCATCATCTTCTACGTCAATAGGCGCCTCCGCAGACCTGCCGCCGCCGCTGCTGTTCAACACTTCCTCCTCATCATCGTCACCCTCCTCCTCCTCCTCCCCCTCTTCTTCGTCCTCGTCGACGTCTTCCTCGCCATCGACTTCCTCCTGAAAGACCTTCTCCTCTTCGAAAACCGCCATACTTTCAGAAGAAGCTAATTGATTTTTCCTTTGTTTTTGAAAAAAAAATTACAAAGAAAAAAAGAGTGGGAAGAAAGAGGCGAAACAGGGGAAAGAGGCTTGCTCACAGGAGTGATGGGGTTGGGGAAGGAGGATTGATCTGGACCGTCTATTCAAGAACAAGCACATGGATCGCTGATGTGGATAGCTATCGACGGTGGGAAATGGGCCGAACGGTTCTTCTTGTGGTTTTTTACAAGCGCGGCGCGCTATATTCCTCTTCCCTTTGTCATGTGACTCGCACGTGATGGTATCCAGGGTATGCCTAATTGGGCTCTATAAGAGATTATAAGGCCCAATAAAATGAAACGATACAACTTTGGGCCTTTACATATCTCAAGTAAATAATTCAGAAATAGTTATTCCACTATTTATGATTTTTGTAGGAAGGTAAATGATTGAAAAACTATCAAATTTTATTAATCTCTGGTGTATCGCATAACTTTAAATTTCTTCATTATCTTATAACAAAAAATTAGCGTGCTAGGTGTTTGAATTTTTTTACGTGGCGTATACATGTATAAAACTAAAGATATGACTAATTAGATATACTAATTTATACTTTTTTTTGTTCATGAAAAATTGACCTATTCCTTACATATCCTATCTTTCCGTAAAGTAGGTTCAATCAAACAATATGGTGACACAAAAATATAGCCACGTGTTAATATGTTATTTGTTTCTAAGTTTTATTTTGCACGCAAACTTTAAGACTTAATTTAAATTAAGGAAATGATTTTTTTTGATAGAGTGTGATTTCATTGGACAACTCACTTTGTTTTTAGTCACTTTCCACTCAAACCTCAAATTATACTGGTACAAGTCTACAACATCTACAAGACTGCAACCCATACCTCTATTTGGAACCCAAATTATACCATTATTTATTTCATAAAGTATTTTTTTTTTCTATTTTACGTTATTTATAGAAGAAAATAAATAAATAAATCAATACAATTTTTAAAATTAAAAGAAAATGAATATAGGCTGCGGTGAGGTTACCGTTACACACCCCATGCCTGGCTGGGCACCACGACTTCTCCCCCGCAACGGATGGGGTTAGACAAATACTATGTTATTTGCTCTTTTATAGATACTTAAATAATTAATGTAGTAGAGTCTCAAAATGATGAAAATATGAATACTTATATTAATCTCCAATATATTGAAAAATATTTTTCTACTGTTGTTGTCGTCGAAGTAAGAGCAAAATAGTTGAATCGACTCATGCACTAGTAAGGTTTGGATGCTTAAACTAGTTTAAATGAACTAGTATTAACACTCGTGCAATGCACGAGACATAAGAGTTTCAAATAATGAATATAAAATCTAATAAATAAATAGAAAATAAGAATTTAAAGCAATACGAAGATTTACAAAAATAGAAATGTACTTATCTTATCTTACTCTAAATAAAGAATTTATTACTCCCTAATGAATGAAACATTTATACAATTTTAATTTATGATCTAAGTGGAGTAAAAATAATAAAATTAATAAAAAAAATAAGATGTGTGACTAATGATCAAAGAGTATGAGTTAATTAGAATAAAATATACAAATAAAGAAAATATGTGTAAATAAAGATCAAAGAGTGGAAATTAGATAATTGGAATAAGAAATGCACAATAACAGTAAATTAGATAAATAAATAAAATTAATTATATAAATGCAATTTTTTAAAAAAATATATTCATTAATATACTTTAATATATCTAATATAGACTGAGCAATCACACTTCAATGACATATTACAACACTATCAATACAAATTGTTAAAAATGAGAAACATTATCATTACGAAGACATTTAAGAAATTGCGTTAAATGAATTAAATGAAAATAAAATAGATATGATAAATGAATAAATTAGGAGAGATAAAAAGAGTGAAGTAAATGATAAAATAAAGTAAGAGTAATATCTAAAACTATGATGGACTCTGAATATGTAAAGAATAAACTTTTTACTATGAGAATGGGCTCATAAAATGCACTTGTTTGTTGACAGTCATTAAAAGGCACAACTTTCATAACTTTTTCCCACTAAAAAGGATATTTGTGGTATTTCGCCCAACTGCCACTTTATATTAGGATATACATGATAATTTACACTACTATTTATATTATAAGAAGTTATACACACTTTATAAATTAGATTTAATTTTAAATATTTATAATTTTATCTAATTCCAGAATTTATTTTAATAAAATTAGTAGTAGTATTTAATTAATTGGAGACCAATTAAAATTTATTAAAATTTTAATTGAGATATAAGATAAAAATGTAAAGATTACATCTTTGTGTTGTAGATTAGGTTGTAAATTAATTCTGAGAAAAAAGTATTGTGATAAAGTACTCCCTCCGTCTTACAATAATTGTCACTCTTTTCCATTTAGGTCTGTCCCACAATAATTGTCACACTTCATTTTTATCATAAATGGTAAGTAGGTCTCACATTCCACTAACTCACTTCACTTACATTTTATTATATAACCAATATAAAAAAGTGGATTCTACATTCCACTAACTTTTACAACCAACTTTTCTTTACCTTTCTTAAAACTCGTACACACAATAAGAGTGACAATTATTGTGGGATGAGGGGGAGTATTAAATTTCAATTTTAACCTAAATAGAGGGCAAACTAAATTCTTTAGCACAACTTCAATTTTAATCCAAATAAAAGGTAAACTAATATATAAAAATTTAATAGCTTAATTAAAAATTAATTTGAAAAATGGAGTATATATGGAATATTAAACATATCCACATTAAATATATGAATAATTTAAATCATAAAAATTTAAAACTTCTTTCAGAAGTCAAGTTAGGAAAATTTGTATTATCCGATAATCACAATTTAGTTGACTATTTATTTCTTCCGTTTAATTTCATATTGTAGCATAACTTGATATATATGGTCAAAGACTAAATGAGTATTTAAAATTGGAAATAATAAATTTCTTACTTCCCACTACATGCACGTATAAAAAAGTAAATTGTCACTTAAAATAATGATAATATTTTATGCTTCTTGTTTGTTTTGAATAATATGCAATTTACACTACTCTTATATTTAGAAGTTTTACAAACTTTATAAGTTAGATTTAATTTTAAATACATATAATTTCATCTTATTCCGTAATTTATACTACTCTTTAGTAGTATTGTTTAATTAATTAGAGACTAATTAAAATATAAGAATTAAAAACTTTAGTTGAGTAATTATAGGATGAAAATTGTAAACTATCACATATTTGTGTTGTTGTTTATCTTGTGAATTAATTCAAAAAAAAGTATTGCAATAAAGGATTAAATTTCAATTTTAACCTAAATAAATGGAAGGCAAACTAAACTATATAGCACAATTCCAATTTTAATCCAAATATAAGACTAATTAACATATACTACTACTTTTATAACTTAATTGTAAAAAAAATTGAAAAATAGTTATGAAGTATATACTAAATCTAATAAATTAATAGTCCTAATTAAATCTAACTTTTAAGACACAATAATACATAATTTAGGACTATATTCAATTAAAAAGAAAATCAATAGAGTATAAAATTTTCCAAAAATCCAACTCAATAAAAACCCAAATAAACCCTACCAACCCTACGATAAAAGTTGCGCCTCCCTATTCTCCATCTCCCTCCCAATCACGCCTCTCTCTTCCTCTCCTGTGCCTCCACACTCTCTCTCAATCGGCCTCGCCACCTCCCTCTCGTTGCCTTGCCTCGCCACCTCCCTCTCTTTGCCAATCGACGCCGCCATGCCCACCGTTGTGCTCGCCGGGTTTCATTCCATCCCGCTTAACTGTCTGTTTGGCGGGCCATGGTGTCGTCGGATGGCTCTTGCAGAGTTGCAGTGCCTGCACCGCCGCCGCTGCCTCCCTCTCTTCCGCCGGATGGTTCTCTTCCTGCCGCCGCTGCTACCTACGTCCCTTCCGCCGTCGCCGCTGCCTCCGTCCCTTCTGCCGCCACTGCCTTTACTTTTAGGCCGTGCATCTTCGGCGCCGGCCTCTTCCCCCGTGAAGTATCTTTTTTCATGTTTCAGAATATAGAATTTAAAACTAATATTAAGTTATTTAAAGTTTCATAAATATATAAATCGAAAGATTCAAAGTAGATTTTTGCTAATTTGATATGTTTGTTCCTTCGCCAAAGCCATTGCCGGAGTTTTCACCGGAGCCATCGCCGGATTCCAAGCAGAACCACCCCCTACACACTCAATCAGAAAATTAGAAAATTAGTCCATAATACATAAATGCAGATTCAATTAATGGCAAGACCCTATTTAAAAGTGTTTCAAAACTTCCTCAAAAAGCTAGCATTTTATTAGACAATACTTAAAATAAAATAAAGAAATAAAAGTCACTTCATCTTTCCATTTTCCCTCCAAAAATGACGTCAGTGTATTTTCATCAAAGTGACACTTTAGATTATGATCTATGAAAGATCATAGATGATAGATAATAGATATCAATATCTATGAGCATGTGTGGTGGTCCGTTACCTAATTATTACGCTTGTTTTACTCGTGATTTAATCTTATAGATTTCAATTTTAGACTTGATATCAACTTAGCAGTATAGGACTTAACTTACACTCATGCTTAAACCCGCCCAAAACCTAACTACCGACACCCTCATACTCTAAATACGCTAGTTTTTAGGTAATACATGAGAATTTTCATGTAACTAAACTAATTAACCGATCGTCTACTAATATAAATAGCAAAATATTGTACTCTATCAATTTTTATATTGTATGAATTTTCATGAAAAAAAATTATATATTTGCACATCTAATCAATATTAGGGTACTCAAAGAGCATGTTTAGTGACGAAAATACAATTAGCTTAACACAAAAGCCACGTTTCAAAATTAGATCTTAATTAGATGTAAACCTAAAAAAGCAACCTAAATATCATTCAATTAAAATCAAGAGGAAGTTAATATCTTGCAATACCTATCTAATTGCCTTGAATGGATAGAATATGTAACAAAAATGATCTAATTTGCTAATCCTCATCATTTTCTACCACACATATAGTCTATGTATGTCACTAAATTCATAAATTGAATAACACCGCACGTTAAATTAGTACTCCTTTTAAAGTGGTAATATATGATCACAAAAATGTTCATATTTATTTTCGAACTATCAAATTGCTCTGAAATGGTAATCATGGAGAAAGCAACCTTTTCACATAAACATGTAGATATTTTTTTCCCCCAATTTCTACAGTTTAAAAGAAGTCATATAAATAATTGTAATAAAAAATAAAATAAATGTTTGGACCAATTTACATTAAATCAACAATTACAATATGAGTTAGAATCAAGTTGATCAAACCATGATCAAATTCTAATTACTACTGTTATTTATAATTCCATCATAAGCGATATTTTTCCAGTTTCAATTTGTTTAAGGCATTGAGTTTCCCAATTTTAACTAGTTTTGGGTGCAACTTTATTTTTGAATGACTATCAGTTATGATATAATTGGAATTAAAAGATACTAGTACTATTGTTTTTTAACTTAATTTGTTACCAACGTGGGATGAGTTATGAACGAGTGTTACGAATATGACAATCATATCCAAATTATAAAATACTACTAGTAGTACTAATATTGATTGCCTTCGTGATAATAATCAATCAAATGCTCAATTATTTAAGTAGCCTTTTTTATATGATTAATGGTGAAAAAGGCAACCTTTAATGTCTAGTCGTAGGCGCACATCCATTTAACAACGATATCAATTTATCTCTTCTCCATTTCACTTTGTAAAACTATGTAAGAAAGAATAACACGTCAAATACTCCATAAGAGTGTAAAATAAAAAAAAATCCGATATATAGTGTAGTTCTGCATCATTAAATGTCGCGACAAAAATGAAAGAAAATTAAAAAGTTTTACTAAGTATTATATAAAAAATTTAAAATCATACTTCCTCATCAAATGATTATTGACATCTTTTTTCTTTTTTATCGTCCCAGTCTAGTAGTATTAATTTCCATTTTTAGCAAAACAAAATCACTGTCATTTATTATTTTATTCTTTTTATTTCTCTATTTCGTATACTATATATCTTTCTTTCATTTAATTTAATAAATACTTTATCCGTTTTATTAAAATTGATATATTTTTTTATTATTTTACTAAAAATGACACTTTTGAAATAGAAACAACGTTATTTTTATTTATTTTTTAAAATTTTATCCGTTTTTATCTAACTTGAAAGATAATACATTAATACTTCCCCGGTCCCGTTTTAGAAGTCCTGGTTAGAATATTCTATAAATGGTAATAAACTCCACATTCCACTAATCTTTTTCTACTCATATTTTATTATAAAAACTAATATATAAAAGTAAGACCCACATTCAACTATTTTTTTTACCAACTATGCGTTATATTTCTTAAAACTCGTGACAAACTCAAATGAAACTTCTAAAATGAAATGCAAAGAATAATACATAAAATTGTATGCCTAAAATAAATACTCCTATTTCATATTTTTAAAAATAAAAAATACTACTCCATCTGTCCTCGATTAAGAGTCACTCTTTTCCTTTCGGTCCGTCCCCGATTAAGAGTCACTCTTCCTACGTACTATATTTGGACATCAAAAATATCCTAAAAGTCAGAGAGGTCTCACATTCCACTACCTAACTCCATTTATTACACCACATATTCAAACACTTTCTTAAAACTCGTGCCCAGTCAAAGAGTGACTCCTAATTGGGGACGGTGGGAGTATAATTTTCTTAAATCTGGGGGCCAAGAATGATTAATCACTTAAATCATACGAGAGAGTAGTACTAGTACTATATAAGAAGCCGCGGTGCGCCACCTTTTCTTCATCAATCACTCACCCAAAATCCAAACTCTAAAACCAAAAAAAAAATGAAATTAGCAACATCCATTGCGGTGGCGGTCCTCGCCGCCGCGATGGTGATCCAAGCCTCGGCGGCGCGTGGGCGGCGGAAGGACGAGCAGCTGATCGAGACGACCTGCACCAATACCCCCGACTACGAGCTCTGCATCAAGGTGATCCGGGCCGACCCCAACTGCGCGTCGGCCCCGCTGCAGGACCTTGCCCTCATCACCGTGGCGGAGATCAAGCGCAAGACCGAGGCCATCATCGTCGAGATCGAGAAGCTCCAGAAGTCCGGGGAGGAGAAGATGCAGCCCGCGCTGACCAAGTGCCGCAGCTACTACAACGCCGTCATGGTCGGCAACATTCCCGTCGCCGAGCAGACCACCTGGGGGAACCCCAAGTTCGCCGAGAACGCCATGGCGGATACCAAGAACGAGGCCGTCATGTGCGAGAAGGCGTTCGACAAGATTCCCACCCCCTCGCCGTTCACGGCGGAGAACAAGTATATCGCTGACGTGGCGGCCGTGGCCAGGGGGATTATTAGGAATTTGCTTTGATCTTTTATTATTTAGATATATATGTTATGTTATGTTTGCCTATTTATTGATGTATGTGTTGTATCTGCAAAATTGGGGTTGGGATTAGGAATTCCTCTCCTAAGCTATGAACTCAAATGAATAAATAAGTCAATTTTATGTGTTTATGGATATTGTTGATCGATATAATTTGATGTATTAGTATAAGATTTATTTTTATTGTTTCTCCTGAATTTGTATTTGTTCTCTATCTTTTGGGGATTGTAGAATCAAGTGATGGCGTTTTATGTATGGACCCAAAATATTGGTCACGTGCTGCCGTTTTATTTCTCTATGGATTTGTATGATTCATTTTGAGAATTTTAGTAACTTACTGTCTGTTACAAATAGAACTAGTTGCTTTAAAATTTGTGTTTTTTCTATTTTGTTCTTATTTATTGTAAAGTGAACTAAACTAGTAATCCATATATATCTTAGGTGACGAAATTAAAACTGTTTTTGGCCCATGTCTACAAGCCTAAGCCTAACTAACATTCCTATCTCTGGAGTATATTATGTAATGATTTCATCACCATGCCTACATTTAAAACTTTAAAACTTATATATATATATGTGTGTGTGTCGGGAAAGTTAAGCTACAATTTTGGGCCCAAGTTTGGTGGTTTGAGTGGTTTTGGGCCGCTTAAGTAGGTCTCAATTTGTAACTCATTATACGAGTAGGGAGTAGTATTCATGTTAGCATTTAATAATCACATGTAATTAAATTTTTTGTAGACGGGTTTAAATTTGTGTTCATAATATTTATGTTGTTATTTAATAATCATTAAATTTTCGTAAAAAAACAGATAGTACTAAAACTAATAATCACTTCAAAAATTATAACGATATTTTAAAAGGCACCAAAATTGGTGGGTTGGAGATGATATACAAACAACGTGGTCAAATTAGCCACACCAACATCATAATCTTCAAAATTAAATTTAGCTCTCAACCCATGTGCCTTTAATTATATGCATAAGCTAAGAAGTCAGACATCATAAATAAAGCAAGTCAACAGTGCTCAAATCTTATTACTCCATATTTATTTTCATGGCAACAATTACAGTAATTAAAGTATAGGACATACATAAATGTACATAACTTATTTCCTGGATCTAAGCACATGGAATTCCTTAATGCCAGCCAGAAATCAGACAAAATCACTCAACACACAACCCTGGCCTTCCCTTGATCTTAGCCAGGTAATAATACCTAGCTACACGTAAAGCAGCGTGCGTGTCTGCATACAGTTGCACACACGCACGCACACTGCATTATGTACCCTGATGCGCTCTCACACACCTAGCATCGTATGATCTCAATGTTGGACTGGACACGATCAATGCCCTAAATCAATTAGAAAAACTTATCATTAAGAGCATAACAACTAAACATCTAGCTACAAAAGATTAACTACTACTAATATGCAAGACGCGATTAACTGTGATCTACAGAGCGTATGTGCAGTGTCACGATGTTTACCAGAAACAGTCGTATCAATGGATGGCTCTTCCACCTCCGGCCTTATTATCTGAGCCACGAACCAGTAGACTGCAAAAGCATTAGTCAAACGATTAAGGTGTTGTTTCTACGCGAGTAATACTTAGATAAAGAGAACGGAGCAAGAACATACTTTGGGGATCCAACTTCATACGACATATGCACACTACCGCTAGACAAATTTTGTGTATCCTTAAGGGGAAGAACGTTGCCCTCTGTCGCTCCATACGACATTGGTGAAATAGGGTCGCCTACGGCTGAGCTGTTCCTCGTAAAATTCCCCCAAGGGTGGCACCCTAATCAAACACCATGTTCAACACCGTGTTTAATCATAGGCTCTAATTTTTCATTTCAATGTGACTATCAAGAAACAAGGCTAATGTTATAAATAGCCCAAAAATGAATGATAAACATCAAAAGATCTCAAAAACTAATGAACAAAGAATATTACCCTGGAAAATGATGACAATGCAAAATAGAAGTGTGAAGAGCATAGCTATCAAGTTGCCAGCAGAGGAAGCCGACGAAGACATCCCTTTTGCTGCTTTCGCCTTCTTCAACGCCTTGATCCGTTCGATCCTAGCACGTTTCATCATAAGAAGCTCGGAGATCTCCTTGATCAGCTTCTGATCAGCAGCATCCAACGACAAACCTCTGGGAGGCCGAGGAGGCTTCTTGGCACTCATCGTCGAGCGCCTCTCCTTCCTCGTTTTCCCCTCCGAATTGGGAGAAACCCCACCAGCATCCTTACCATTTCTCAAGGGGATTACCGAGTTTTCGCCAATGGCTAATGCATCAACACTCATAGGCATACCACACACCTCTGAATTGGGAGAAACCCCACCTTCTTGATTCATATTTTCCATACAATTCTCAATATTAATCACAATTTCCCTTTCTTTCATAGATAAACAATCACTTTCTACTCTTTCTTCCCTATTTTTACAACTCAGTGGCAGTGAATTCCTAAGCCAAAAATCTCAAAATGGCTCTGGATTTCCAACACAAAATGCTATTAAATCAGAGTATCAGAAGCAATTCTCTTCACTTGTTAAGCCCATAAATTTTCCCCCAAAATCCCTGTTTGCATAATACAGAAATCAAGCAAATGAGAAAAGGTATATTAGCAAAGAAAGAATCATAAAAATTGTGGAGGCCAGCTACAGAACACACAACAAAGTACTAATATTTTTTAAATTTTTGTTGAAAAAGAATCCATTAACAAGCAGCATAAACCAAATGCTTTATGAAGATGGGGTGCTAATATAAAAATGAAAAAGGGGAAGTACCTTTTGGATAAACCAAGAAAACCCAGATCCAAAGAAGCATAACCATGAAAATGTCGCCGAAAATATTGAACAGAAAACGAAATATAGTTGTCAAGATCCAATTTTTATGCCCTCTCTCTGTAACTAGTGCTGACCATGAGAGGAAATTTATAATTATAACCGAGATTCAAATTTTATTTGCTGCGAAGTTGTTTGTGATACTAATGACCACAACTGGCATCATTAATATAGTTGCTGCTAAATGCATATTCGGATCTTACTTGCAATACTCCCTCCTGCCTCATCAAATTTTAATACTATAAAATACAACAGAAATATATACTAAAAATACTAGTATGAAATAATGTTATGGTAAAAAAAATCTGAAAATTAAAATTAATTAATTTTGATGCAATAAATCGAAATAAGAAACAGAGACGATTTAGAAAATATTACTTCCTTCAACTACCAAATAACCAAAAATAGTTTTATTGGTGGACGGTAAGATGAAATGTGAAATAAGTAAAGTATGATATTGAAAGATAATATGTGAATGAAGTTGGAAAAATAAAAATAAAAATTGGGTAATAGGAGTTTATTAATCATAACTTTTCATTTATGAAGACTAATTTTGATGGTGAAACAAAAATAAATATATAGATACTCAATTTGTTAGTATTTGTTTTGACACCACATTATTTAGGGAAGCACCAATGTGGGTCAATTAGTTGGGTTGGGCAAAACATGTGAGTAATGGAGGAAGCAAATTGCTTAAAAGGGAAGCACTGTAGTGTATGTGTATGGCTATGTGGCTCCCCAACCCAATCAATTTCAAACAAATTTTCTCCCAACTAGTATTACTTACTTTATCATTTTTTGTTTTCTATTTTATTTTTTTTTACCATTTTCCTTGTTTCAAAAGTGTAAACTAGGTCTATACACCTTTTTTCAACTTTTTGTTGATCATCTCTCTAATTTATTATTGTTTCTCTCCCATCTTCTCTTTTCCTCATTTTCTCTCTCAATTATTTAATTTTCATTTCTTTTTTTTCATTTTTCTTACTCTAATTTATTTTATACTATAAGCCAATATGATATCTTAAAATCACTTTATTTATTAAATTGATTGTAAATGGAAAAACCAACTATAGCATAAATAAAGTTCAAAGTACCAATATAATCTCTTATATACTCCTATTTAGAAAATAGATAAATAAGAAAACTTTGGGACCTAAATAACACAAGAATAAAGGATTAATTAATTGGTATGAAGAAATTCTATATTAATGATTTCAGTAACTCTAAGCTATTATAATTAACAATTCATGTCTATTGGTCATCCACTGATTTAGTTTACCCTCTCTAAGAGCCATCTAAACCGTAGATTGTAAAGTTTTTGTTGAAGTATCAAAAGATTAAGGGTGTTTTCACATTCTTTATAGCATCCATATCCGTGCTCTTGCCAACGAGCACGGATGTGCGCTCGGATCCACTTTTACTTTCTGCTCTTAGGCAAGAGCACAACACACACATCTATGCTCTTCCGTAAGGACAAGCTCAAGAGTCCCACCATTCTATTATAAAATTTAAATAAAAACATTTTCACAATATTAAAATGCATTAAAAATAGCCGGAATAATATTACAAATTAAAAAAAACAAAAATTACATAATTAAAATCCTAAAAATTTAAATTTTCATAATTAAAGTCTTAAAAATTAAAAATTACATAATTTAAATCCTAAAAATTAAAAATTACTCCCTCCGTCCCCTAATAGGAGTCGCTCTTTGACCGGGCACGAGTTTTAAGAAATGTAGAGAAAAGTTTGTTGAAAAAGTTAGTGGAATGTGGGACCCATATTTTTATATTGGTTTTATAATAAAATGTGAGTGGAGTGAGTTAGTGAAATGTGGGGCCTACTACCATTTATGGTAAAAATGAAGAGTGACTCTTAATGGGGGACGGCCCAAAATGGAAATTAGCGACTCTTATTCGGGGACGGAGTGAGTAGTACATAATTAAATTCATAAAATTAAAAAAACCCACTACTCGTGGCCGAATTTCGCCCAAATGTGTTTGATTATGTCTTCTTGTAGCTCAACGTGGATTCGGGTATCGCGCATTGTGTGCCTTGTTTCGATGTGAAAAAATGGATGATGAATGTGTGTATTTTTTTAAATTTTTGGTATTAGTTTCGATTTCAACGAGAAGAAGAAGCCTCACCCCTACCCTTTCAATTCCTGTTTTCATTTTCCAATCAAACAACAATCTACACTCTCTAAATTACTAGTTTTATAAATCGACCAATGAAGTTTTCTTTATCAGAAACCAACAAGGAGTTTTCCCATCTTCTTCGCGGTTTCATTAGTTCCCCAAAGGTAGCCACTTTTCCTCACTTCTTTGATACACATATAGAGGCTTCAAAGCATTTTACAGAAAATTACAAAAATTGATCCCAACATCCATTTGCATTTATACAATCGCATACCATATAATTTACATAAAATGTAGCCAAATCGTTATTTCACAACCGGAGCAGAATACGGCGGCAATCTGACCGTGTGTGGGCAACGACTGGAGCCGTGCAGGGGGAGGTGGCGTGGACGTGCGAGGAGAGTGTAGAGACGGTGGTGACCTTCATTTGTTTCTTTGAATTTGGTACTATATTAATTTGAGAGAGGAATTGAGATTAGGGAAGAAGAAGATATGCGGCGGTGGCTGGTTGCAAAATAAAAAATGCATGGGAAAGAAGGAATTTAACAATCAATTCTTGACTCAAAAATCGATGCAGATACAATTATCACCCTCTTTGAAAGAATTGAAAATTGGCTATTTCTTCAAGGTACAGTGCGGGCCTGGTGTATCTCTAGGGCCAACAAGAATTAATACAAGGAATGTGTTATAGCCCTTATATGGCTATAACAAGGAAGGTGAACACACCCTAAGGCCACCCGCAACGCTTCACGCGGGTGGCTCGTAACCCGTCACGGAGGGACTAGACGGCGGTGATACGTGTTGCAGCATCCTGTCTCGCCACGCGCCCGCGCGACGTGGCGCGCTCTGGCGCCATGCGTGACGCCCACTCGCCGGCCCGCGAGTGGGCATCTTCACGATGACGCAATAAATCATTTTTAAAATTTGAATTTAAAATAAATAAATAAATAAATAAATAATCGAAAAACGGTAATATTACCATTTTTTCAACCGTTTTTTTATAATTTTTTATTTTTTTACTCTATAAATACTCCTAATTCATCCTCATTTCACACAAAAATACACATCTATTCTTCCCAAATCATCTCCATTTCCTCTCCAATTTTCATCTAACCTCTCATCACAAAATGTCCGGCGACGGAAACTCTGACGGTGGCGGCTCCGACGGGTTTGACATCAACGCGTTCGGCGACTGGGGGGGCATGTACAATGTCCTGGGTGGTGGTTCCGATTCGTCGACGACGGGCAGCCAGGGTTCGTCGACGCCGGGGGTACCAACCACCCCATTTTGATGTGGATGCATACGCTCGTTCCTCCGCCCCGATGTATTCGCATGAGGATTATTCGGTTGAACCCACTCCGGAAGGAGGCCGGGGCGGTGGAAGCTCCAGGGCGGAGGCCGAGGCGGACGAGGAGGAGGAGGAAGAAGATCTAGGTCGGCATCCGTACAGCCCCAAGGAAACGCTGGTTGTGTACAACGCCTGGATCAGTGTCTCGTACGATCCCATCGTCGGGAATCAACAATCCCGGAAGTGCTTCTGGGAAAAGGTCACCGAGGCATACCACGAGATTAAGCCGAAGGGGTCCCGCTGCCGCACATTTAAGATGCTCCGCGCTCACTTTGACCGAGTCGACAGAGGTCAAAAAATTATGAGTCATCTACAAGAGTGAAGCGGCTCATTACCAAAGCGGAGCCACGGGAGCCGACATTCTGAGGTCGGCTTTGTGAGTCTACTTCGACGACACCGCCAAACAATTCAAACATGTCGATGTTTGGGAGGTCGTCAAAGACGAGGAAAGGTGGGCCGACGGTGTACGGTCCAGCTCGTCGACCTCGAAGTGCACGAAGCACACGGTGGGTGGCCAATACTCGTCTAGTGAGGGCGGTTCGGGCAGCGCCGCACAAGAGTTTGCCTCGGGCTCGAGCTCGGGGGCACCCTCGAACTCCCTAATGTCCATGTACATGACCGCCACAATGGCGGACACTTCCCGCATGGCGCCTCCCCAATACCAATCCTATCTTGCCGAAATTGAGTTTATAGCAAGACAATTTGGTATTCCGCCTCCAGGTGGCTTCAGTGCACCTCCACCGCCTTCGGGGGATGATTCGCCGGCGGAGTAGTTTTTTTTTTATTTTTCTATAAAATTGTATTTTAAATTATGTAATTTTTATTTTTTTAGGATTTTAATTATGCATTTTTTTATTTTTATTTTTAAATTTTAAGTTGTATTTTTATTTTATGTTTTAATTTTATTTTATTTTATTTAATGAAGTGTGTTTTTTATTAATTGAATTTGTTGGAAATAAAAATAAAAAATAAAAATGAATGAATAGTAATTTAAGAGATGGAGGATTGCAGGTTTTGTCCCTTAGTTAAGAGATGGAGTAAAAAGTACAGTGAGATTCAAGAATAGTAATTTAAGAGATGATTAAGGGACGAGACAACGTTGCAGATGGCCTAATAATGGAATTCAACTTCAAGCTATACAATCCCCATCCAAAATAAGAAAAAGATTTACCATCAAAAGATAAGTTTATCTCTAAGATTTGCAGATTGACTGACTCGGCCGGGTCACAATATAAATGTGCCAAGAGTGAGTTTTACGACGAAGACAAACACACCAATCATTTCACAACCACATTAATGTATGGGGTACATAGAAAATGATTTGAAATTTTGAATAGTGTGTGCGAGAGACAAATGAAGATAAGCGCACGAGGATTTGGGGGCAGCGCAGAGGCTAACCAACAACGAAAGTGCAGATTTTTTTCTGATAATATGGCAAATTATTTTATTCACACAAACTATTGCAAGATTCGTATCTTTCACTTGGAATTGGAGTTTTTTTTATTTGAAAGCGACACTGCATTAGCTTGTTGCCTCGTGTTTTTAGTTTTTTATTCTTTTAGTTTCGTAAAAGCATATTATCTCCACCGACAGCTTCTGTTTTTCTATTCTATGTGATTCAGTGATTAAATTAATGGTTTTGGAATTCTTTAGCTTCAACAATTGAAGAAAGGAATATGCCAACAAAAAAAGAAGAGACCAGACTGCATTATGCTTCTTCTTGTTTATTTCATTAGTCTAATAAAAGTCATAATCTTTTTTAAGATTTACTTATTGAATGGGGTTGTAAACATGTCGATTTTCAAATGTGTGTGTGCAGTAAAATAGTCAATCAGATGCACTAAATATGTTTAATTGAAGAGAGGGTTGGGTTAGTGTGCTAACTGATTTATAGTAATAATTAATATCTTTCAATTAAAATTATCAACACAAAGATATAATTATATCAATACAACATGTAGACATAAGTTTATCAACACAAGAAGATTGATAAATTTATGTCTTTGTGCTAATATTTTTAATATACAAAATTAATATTTAGTTATTACTTATTACTTTAGTATTTGATTACAATGTAGTTGGATAATTTTCTATAGTTACACATCTAGTCAACTGCAATATCAATAGTTTATAAATATAAACAAATTATTTTTAAAAAAGTGATAACTATTAATATTGATGCTTTGTAGGTAGGAAGCCAAATGAGCCATCTCTATAAATGAGATATATACAACTAAGGCCCATTCTATTGACTTCTCCCAAATCATTTTTTCATTTGTCATTTTTAAGTCTTCTAATTCAATTATGTTTTTTTTTTCAAAAATTTAAATTTCATTGCTCGAGCGCAAGCAATCTAGATTTAAAATTGTGTGCATCTCACATAATACAACTTATAATGACGAGCATCATTTAAATTAAGATCGAGTCATGAACAATGAATACCATGAGCAACAAAAATGAGATAAAACGCCGCCGTTTGCATTTAGATTTCAGCGCCAATCAATGTTTTCTGATGAATTAGCTGAGAAAATGAGTTGTGATTTTTAAACAGAAATCAATTTATTCTTAAACAGAGAGGAAAGAAAGTACAAAAAACGATCCTTTCTCAGCAGCGGCTTCTCTCCGGCCTCCGGCAGCCTAGAGCTCCACGATGGCTGCACCACTCGATGGCTTCGATGCAAAAATGTAGAGGCCGAGATCGTTCTTCTTGATCACCCCCTTGTCGATTCTTGACTGGAAATATTGTTCCTGCAACACACAACTCGACATTGATATTCGACATTTGAACGTTTCAACGACTATTGAATGGCGTCAGAGAAACTAACCTTCAAGTTGAGGATAAACTGTGGGACGATATTCTCCTTCACCAGAGCAACGGCACAGCCTCCCCATCCAGCTCCGGTCAGCCTGGCCCCTAGTGCACCATTGTCGCGGCTAATCTTTACGAGCTCTTCCAATTCAGGGCAGCTGTTTTACACATGGTTTAGTAAGCGACTGAAATGGTGACCATTCTTGACTGCATAAATGAAGGTGGAGGCATACCTGCACTCGTACAACACGCTGCAGCTGTAGTGGCTGTCGTTCATGAGGTCTCCGAGCTTCTTCAGCACGTCTTCCTCACTGCAAGAGCAACTCAACAGTTGTAATAAACTGAGGCCTTACGAGAACTGTACATATATATGACACAACTAGCTATCGCGTAAGTCACCTTAAGTTTGATGACACAGTGTCTTTGAAAGCAAAGACGCGTTTCGCCTCTGAGTACACGTGAACAGCTCGCTGAAAATTGTTTCAAGAATACATTACAAAGTCATAAAATAGCATTCCTGTTCCGTACGAACATATGATGACAGAAGGTGAATATTTTCCGTTGAATGATTGACAACAAAACAATGTGATAGTAAAATGAAGAATCGGAAAAAAGGAAAAATCACCTGGTGTAACTTGAAGTGTTTGGCAGCTTTCAGCACGTCCAAGGAAGAGGGAGAAGCGGCAAAAAGAACTTCCAGCTTTTCATTGATGATTTCCTCAATATCTTCGGCGTTGTATGGTTCTTCCTTCAAATATTCCTGCAGATGTGGCCAGCCGTTAAATTTGGTGTGTAACTATGAGTTTCTGACACAAAGTCACAAACACAATGGTGGTCGAAAAGAATATGTAGGGGGTACCTTGACAGCGAGAACTGGATCAGACGATCCACGTGTACCAGCAAAAGATACACACAGTCCTTCAACATCAGAAAGTGTATTAGCCTTGGAAAGTGCCTCTTCAGCTTTCATGCCGAGCTTTATGCCTAGCACTATCTGCAATGGCCCAAACAAAGAGAAAGACTGTGAGGCTCGAGTAGACATAATGCAGTTCTATGAGAACGAAAGTGTGAAAAAAACTCACAGAAGCCAAACGACATTCAACAACTCTGTTGTTGTATTTAGTTGCGGCAGTGACTGCTTTCTGAGATTCAGCTAGTGAATGTGCGATGACAAAAGTCCCACCTGCAGGGAGCTGCACCTCAGTAGCTCGAATAGGATTGAAATCAATGAGTGCTGCAAATCCAGATTGAGCCATCACAGATATCGCCTGCCAATGGAAGAAAATAAGTACTATCTTGTATGCCAAAGGTGATTTATAACAAAGTGCTTAAATGTATTTTTGCCATTTGAGTGTAGGGAAAAAAACAACGATGGTCGGATAAAAGTGGTCAAATTAGGATCACACACAATATAATAATTTAGCTGAGATATGTGGTAGATTTACCTGGTCCATTCCACCAGATTGTGTACCAATGTGTCTTTCGCATTCACATGTAAGTTGAGCAAGTTCTTTCTAGAAAGGGAAATTCAGAAAACGAAAAGGAGTTACATATAGAAAGAAAAGACTATAATTTCCTTCTTGGAACAAACAAAATCTGTGTCAAAGAGTGGCTTGGAATGGTGACTGTAAGGGCTATCACAATTCTCAAACACCGTATTTATATGTACACACCTTAGGTAAGCTTGCTCCTAACACTGCCATAATGCCAATAGTAGACGAGCAAACAAAAGCAGCAGAGCTCGATAAACCAGACCCTACATGAAAGTAAAACACAATTCAGTGTTTAAGCAATAGGGTTAGTGAGTACCCTCACTTAGCCAGCAAGATGCAAGTGCTAATTGACTAGATAAATATACCTGTTGGAACAATTCCATCAACGACAACTTCAAGACCAACTGGTTCACCGACATCTATGCCCTTCGCTTTGGCATACTCATAGAAACCTTTGTACCTAAAATGGAATAGAAAATAACTGTTAGATATCAAAACTTTCAAACTATTCCGTCACAATCTCCTGAAACTGCCCTAACATCATATGTCAAACAAAGCATTCCAGAATTATCAAAATCAGCTCAGAGAAAAAGTTAAGAGATATAAAAGGCACTATACCCGCAAATAAAATAGTGACCCCATCTGTGATTCTTCAAATCAATTTCCTGAAAAAACAGAAATAAAAAATCTCTCCTTTACTAGCTAAATAGACCATGAGAGTGAAAACCGAATGAATCAGGCCAACTAGCAAGGTAGCGTTCAGTTAAGTTTGAAGTAGACAAACAAGCACAATTTGTAATGGTGTAACCAAGATCACATTTTCAGCAAGAACTCTGAAACACATCAACCAACCTCCTCAACAATTGAATTGTCTGTAATTACTCCAACTTACAAATCACTGATAATGTAAATGATTCACAATAAAGCATATAATTCAAGCAACAACAGCTTTGCATCCAACTAACTCAAGCCAAGCTAACTTTAACCATTCCCTTTCTTTTCCCCCAAAAATTCAACTCAAAATAAAAAGAATCAACAACTGGTTCAAGAAGAATCTTTTCATCCAAAACACACACACACACACACACAGAGAGAAAGTGATACTAACACCTAATCAAGATCCAGTAGGAGAGCACATGAAAGATGCTTTCCACTATTCACAGTCAAAACACACGCACACATTCTCCCTCTCACTGTTAGTGTTGGAGATCATTTCACAGCAAAAAACAGCATTACCTGATCAGGATCAGCAGGGTAAGTGCAGAGAGAATACTTGTCACTGTTGACATTAGCGATCTTGAGCACCTTCTCACCCTCCACTTTCCGAATTGCCACAATCGTGTCTTGCCTGATTGCCATAGGCAACACAGAGTAACCTTCATAGTCTATGTGCTCCCCAATCAAATTCACCCTCCCTACACACAAAATCAAACTTCAGTCAACAGTCATCACCCCCAAATCAAACTACCAAAATCAAGCGCCTTTCAAGTATCCAATTACAAATTTCGATCTAACATTCCACTGAATCGAATTCATCCAACAAATAAAGCAAAAAATAAAAATCAACCAAGATAACAACTTTCAAAGTCCAATCAAAGCAGTTGAGCAAACAGTACCAGGAGATCGGGCGTAGATATCAGGGGAGTGGCCGAAAACTTCGACGAACTTGGATTTTAAAGTGTTGAATCGGAGCTCCGCCTCTTCAAGCTGCGACCCGGTTCCGTAAACGGGCTCGACAGACTTGTAAACGGGCACCGGAAGATCATCGTGTCTCGCCATTGCTAAGATGAGCAAAAAAAGATTAAGACTTTTTGGTTTCTCCGCTAGACTACCTTTAACGCTTTCTGCTGCAAAGACGTAGCACATATACTACTGGCTATATATGATTGATGAAGTTAGGAGGAGAGTGTGATGAATTTCACTAAATTTTCAATTTTTGGAATTTTGTGGGGACTGGTTTTCTTTTAATTAAGTCGATGTACGAGACGACAAATAAAAATCCGATCTTTTTAATAAATTTATACTAGTACTCAGGTTTAATTTTCAGATTAAAATGGTCTGTGAGTATATTTTTTTTGATTTAGCTATAGCTTGCAGATTACGATAAGATTTCTTTTTAATTTGAGAAAATAAACCTGATCTATTTGATAATTATTTAACTAGTCATTTTATAATTATGAAAATTAAGATTTACTGATCATTTTATAATTTGCAGCTTCAAAATAATATAGACATTACTCAAATCTAACTATTCAAGTAATTATTAAAAAATTTTAAGTGAATTATATTCAAAAGAAAATGTTTTATGTTGTAAAAATATAAAATCAACTAGTACCAAAAAGGTAAATTTTTTAGCCAGAGAATGTATTTTTATATATGTCCAAAAAAATTGCAAGAATGAAGAGGTAGCAAAAATGTGATTTCCAAAGATCAAAAATGTCCTCCATGGCAATTAAGGGATTTTTCAAATGTAGAGGGGTATAAAAGACCGACAGTACCAAAAATGCCCTCTAAAAATGTGATTTTTAGGGACAAAAAAGCTATAAAATTTTTTTATGGATCATTAGTGCATTTTTTGATAAGATCAAGGATTATCATGGGAGTTTATTCTAAAATATAACTAGTATAAGAGAAAATAAAGGTACTATAGCATGCATGGTCCATACATTATTTCAAAAAATCATTTCCCTAACTTTCATAATTGGATTTATGGAAAAAGAAATATTCTGGATAAAGTTGAAGAGATGCTGACACAATGATGTTGATTTATTGATTATGTACTATCCGAAAAATTAAATTGATTACCAATATAACATGTATGGATAATTATCATTATTTGGCTGGATTAGACTCTCTACTAATTTCACTGTGTGGTCGACTATTAATCAATTTATATTGTTATTTTATGTCTAAAATATTTAATCCAATTAATACATGTGATGTGGTTATGTGGATGTGACATAATTCCAAATTTAGTTCTTCTTTTACTTAATAAATAGTGATGAATATATTTAATGGGAGGAAATGGGTAGCAAGTTAGGAAAAGGTAGAAAATCTGGCTTGTCCATTTCCAATAATAAAAAAGGAGATACCACTCACCGAATCTTATAATGTTTCTCATTTATGGTAGAACAAGTATTTAATATTAATATCATTTTCATACACGGCAGTGTCGATAGTGGAGCTTTTCTAAGGTCAATATAGGCTTTGTTTTCTTGTGCCAGAAAATTGTTCTTTTTTATGGGCAGATCATAGCTAGGCTAGGACTACAATTATGCATTGAACATCTGCAGCAGTGCTCTTCCGCAAGGACAGTATCCGTGCCGCTGGTACGGTACACCCATGTCCGTCGTTGTGCTCTTACCAACGGCATGGCTCTACTCGATACATCGAGCACATCTGTGCAGTTGAGCAGGGCGACGTGGCGCGTTTCTATTGGCGGTTGACATTTTCTTTTTCTTTTTTTTTTCTATTACCGTTTTTTGAATTTTTTTTAAAAAATTAATCCCAAAAGCATATATAAATACACACATTCATCGTCCATTTGGGCGAAATTCGGCCACGAGCAGTGGGTTTTTTATAATTTTATGAATTTAATTATGTAATTTTAGTTTTTAGGATTTTAATTATGTAATTTTTAATTTTTTTGTAATTTGTAATAGTATTCCGGGTATTTTTAATGCATTTTAATATTGTGAAAATATTTTTAGTAATTAAAGTATTTAAATTAAATAATGGAATGATGGGACCCTTGAGCATGTCTTTGCGGAAGAGCATGGATGTGGATGTTGTGCTCTTGGGAAAGAGCAGAGAGTAAAAAAGTAATAAAAGTGGGTCCGGGCCCACATCCGTGCTCTTTGACAATAACACGGATGGGGATGCTCTAAGAATAATGATTGGATAAAGAAAAGTTTGAAAATTTATATTTTGAAGCCAAATATTACGGTGATCTCGATCTTGACCGTGGAAGATTAGATCAAATAAGATAAAGAAAGTGACAATATATGCTACTTAATATAAAGAATCTAGGGAAGAAAACTAGTTTTAATTTTGTTGATCACATTAAGAAAAGGTAGTACTTGGTCTGTTCCTTAAAAATACTTGAAGTAATATTGGTAGGTATTGAGATCCATAACATCTACATAATATAGTGATTAAAAATTCAAGCAAATAAAGACAAACTAATTTTAGATAAGAAGAGAGTAAGAATTTTTCTAGGGAAAAATAAAATTATACCTCAGAGAATCTCACAACTGATTATAAACCTTCTAACCACAGGATCATTGCGCTCCCTCTTAAATTGCCAACACGTAAAGCAATTTCTCTCTTAAATATGTTTAAAAATGTGAAAGAAAATATAAAAAGAAAATATAAAAAGAAAATATAAAGAAGAATCAAGCAAGCAGGTAGACCCGATATGGGAAAATTGAGTTACATCAATCACGTGCCCTGTTACCCTCACTTTCACCAACCGAGTACCGTTTCGTTTAATTATTTGTAAATTTATTCCAAGCACAAAATATATTAATAATTTTTTATCCCTTCGTGTTTGAGTCATTTTTCTATTTTTAGTGTTCCATATATAGAAGTAATAGAGTCATTTCATTTTTTTAGCTCCGTTTCATGTTACTTACATTTTTTATTTTAGGATATAATTAAATTAGAACTTGAAGTGTAACGAGACATCACTTAATAAAGGAGTTCTTAACTTAATCTAACATATTAATTAAATACGTTAATTCTACTAACTTCAACTAGAAATAGTGTAAGTAGTTTGCGACGAGCCGAAATGAAATAGCCAAAATGGAATAGTGCAAGTAACACGGGACGGATGGAGTACTATATTTTCCCACTCTTACTTTTCCCTCTATTTTAGTTCAATATCTTTCTCATCTCTCATACTTTATTTTTTATATTTAATACTATATTACATATTTTTTCTTAATCCGTGCAAAAAAAAATCTTCCACTGCTAGTATATTTATGTTCTCCGGTCAGCAACTCACAAGGGAATTGACTGTATTACTATATTCGATTCAGATTTGTTTGGGCGGAATATTAAAGTACTTCGTAAATTTTTTACTTCACGTCATTTTCTCTTCTTTTGTAATCCCTCCATTACCTTTTGCAAGCAATAACCTTTCCCCCAAAATTTAACCTAGATTCCTTTTACTAGTCAGCACCACCAAAAGATACAAGAAAAACAGTTAATTGATTTGAAATTAAAAAAATAAATGCATATGCTTGAAAACAAAACATTAGATCTAACTAACCTGTAAAAATCAGAACAAATCAAAATTTATGATTTAGTTGATGATTATTAAAATCCAATTATTTGGATTACGCTTAAATTAAATAGATTCAGCAAATTAAATCAGAGCATGCCCTCAACAAATAATTAATACGTACACGGATTTAAGCCTTCTTTTCCACAACTAATACACGTGACATGACATATATATATACTAGCACTAGTAGTAGTCCAATAAGATCTAGAAAATCAACACTCGCAACATTAGCATAACATAGAAATTGAATTTTTAATTTATTCAGTTAATTAAAACAAATCACGGCAGGATTTGATTAACCGCACGGCAATTCCGGCGAATCTCTCCGGCAGCCGCACTCTGCAACCCTCCCATCACGATCATCGACTTTGCGAAGTCACGGTAGAAAACACGAGCGTCAAGTGCGTAAGACTGCACGAGCGCTCGTGCCTCGTCAACTCCACCAACTAGTGCCTGGTCAGAGGGCAGCAGGCCCTCTCCCGACAAAATGTTGGTGAAGTACCTATTGTCAAAAGTCATGGGCGTCGCGTGGTCCAGGTCCGCCAGAGTCGTGTTCGAAGCGCACAGCTGCTGCAGTGACTGCAGGAATTCGAGGTTTATGTCCGGGCCGCCACCGTTGAGACGGGCGCTGAACGTGGAGCAACGGGCCTTCCCCATCGTGTGCGCACCTGTTTTAGTATATGATCAAAATAACGTCATTTGGTCTATAAATTCCACACCAGTTGTATCGGTAGCAAATTACCGGAGAGTGCGAGGAGATCTTGAAGAGAGAGGCCGAGTGCTTGGAATTTAGACAGCAACGTTGGTAGATCGGAATTGGGAGAGGGAATGTTGTTGTTGGCGGCTGCTTTGCTGGCGATCAAACTGTCCTTCCTTCCCATTTCCACTTCCCACCCGGGCCCGCCCGACTGCACCATAAGAACTCATCCAAAAAAGCTTAATCTTTAGAAAATAAATGACACATTTTGACACCACGCAAATTTTAAGATTTTTTTTGTACCTTATAAAGGAAATAACTGAAAAGAGTTAATAAAATACGAGTCTCATTTATATACTACTCCACTACTGTAGTACATTTTTAGTAGAAGGTGAGTGTAGTGAATTTTGGGACATTGGAGTTTGGTAACGTACCAGAACAACGGCGTCTCTTGCAGCAATTGCGAGAATGTCGGCGCAGGAAACTGTCTGAGGGCAAAAGTATTCGATTTCGGCCTTGATGGCGTCGATCACATCGAATCCCCTCAGGGAGTTTGCGTTCGGAGCCGCGGACTTCTCTCCGACCATGCTGGCCGTGTCGTCCAGCAACACCGATGCATCGCATCCCTACAAAACCACGCAGTAATTAGAACTATGAGAGAGAGAGATATAGAAAGAAAGAGCGATAAGTAACGTGCATTAACGAAGCAGTCGTGGAAATGGAGACGAAGGAGGGAGGCGGCCATCCGAGGGTCATCGGAGACGGCCTTTTCGACCCAGGAAAAGACGATTGCTTCGGCCTCGGGGCAGCTGCTGAGGTAGAAATCGAAGGTTAGTGAAATGGTGGCGCCGTTCACGCAGGCTTCTGCTTCGTTTGGGAGAGTGCTGCTACCCAATGCTGCTGAAAACATCGCCAAACACACAAATGCTGCCATATATTTGTAATCCATTTTCTTCTTTCTTTATTTGTGTTGGAAGCAAACCTAGTTTATGTATATATATATATATGTTGGAAGGGGAGAAGACAGATTCAAGGATAGGAAAAGGTCGTGAGGTTCTGGAAGAGGATGAGATGAGCACTCTCTAACTGAATACCTACTACCATCTGATGCGGTGATGCCTCTTGCATTATTACATGCTCTACTTTGTTAGTAGTATTTTCTTCTCCATACTTGAAATTTTCAAATGCGTTCCGGTTCAAATAACAATGCAGTTGATAAATCGAACACAAGGGCCGAGGGAGGGAGTTCACGACATTGAAGGGTGTTTGTGTGTATAAACAAATAAATCTGGCGGAAAACGTCAAGTTTGGACAAATTCTGGGTCATCCTGCAACTCTAAAAAATGGCCAATTGTATTACTATAACTTTGACATTTTTGTCAATTAATGCCCCGTAGTCTATGATTTGGGGGATATTATGTGTCCTTTTGGAAAACGAAAATTATTGTGCGAACAAATAATTTGTAGGATAGATCAGAATTTGACAAAAGTTCATTGTTTTTTTTTTGCCATTTGCCAAATTATATCTGATGCGACAATCAAAATTCATATGTGGACGCTAAGGACGTTGTCTATTCATAAAGAAATCTACTTTATTGAAATTTATCCATCAATATATCACACATAAGCGATCGTGGTTTTTTCACTATAAGATAACTTTGAATAAATCCAAATTTTGTGATTTTTTTAACAAATTATGGGACCGATGATCAAACATATTAGTAATATTTTTCAAGCAATTTCACCAGACTAAAATACACATGGTGCATATTTTGTGTAAATAAAACGAGTTGGAGTTTCTTTATTAATATATGCAAAGTAAACTTAAAGTGCATGGGCCTGGATTTGTGGTATGCCGTATATGTTTCAGTATTGGGCCTGTTATATAATAATAAAATGTTATAAGCTGAGCCCATAAAATTGATATTCTCCGTCTATAACTAAATTCACCCACTTAAGGAGTAATTTACAACTTAAGAATTGTATTCACGTTTTAATTTCGAAATCAAGAAACGGCAGTTATTGTCACATCACTTCGAAGGTTTGTTTAATTTTGCAAGCAACATTAGAGGGATCTAACTTTTGACTGCTGTTTATCATTTGATTATACATATCTTTTGACGTACGTAAGCAATTCTTAGTATGCAGAATTAAATTTGAAATATTTTGGAGAATTAAAGTAGAGAAAATGATGCATATGCCACTGATCGAACAGTAGAGGAAAATATTGATTTCCAGCTATGTTGAATATAATTCGTCTGTTGTTGGCAGAGAATATTTTTTCATATCTCTTTACAGATAGAAGAAATAAATATTATTCATTCCGATTCCTTTCTCATGGTTGTCACCACAAAATTTTCCAATACTGCATTTCTTGCAGTGGAATTATGCATAGCTTCTCCATTTACTTTTCCATAAAACTTTGCTTCTAGTTAAATTCATAATTAGAAACCCTAATTCAGTGACATAATATGTAATTAACATATGCATTTTTTTTAACTATAAAATTGTATTTACATGGTGCACGATACATACCACATGGTGATTTCTTCTATTTGTCATATTGAATATAAGATGGGAAAAGGTGAAAATAAATAAGCTAAAACTATAGTAGATTGGTCCACACTGTACTAAATTTAGGTAATGGCCTAGACGTCTACTATATGTAAGGACTATGCATGAATATAAGTTGAAAAATTCAATATTTTAGGTTGGCGACTTTACTATTATATAGAGTGATGGTGCACAACAATCATTCTACATGCACCAATAATATTAGATTAACTTAATTAATTTGTGTGCCTAACTTCTTGGAAATAGTGAATTCTTCATTGACAATTTCACCATGTTCTCCTCCTTATCACATAGTACTATTCATAATTACCGCAATTTAATTTTCAAGCGGAGACCATATAGCTAATTAATTAAAAATAGCTAGATATGGATCCATATATGTCTCGAAATGACCTTAAAAATGAGAAATATTTAGTCAATTCATTTATCATAGATAATGCCTTATTATTAAAATTTCTATATAAGATAGGAGTGTAGATGCCTATGTATTTATCTTGAAAAGTAAGAGCAATTGACTATACTACTCGACTGAATTAATCCTGATATTTCTCATCACTTCTTTCACAAACTATATTATTGCATATACATGTGTGTAATGAAAATGTTTATATTAACGAGTGGACTATGGAATCGAGATAATATTAAAAAAAAATTATACACACTACCTTTTTTATAACTCTTTTTAGGTTCCTACTTATTTAAGGGTGTGTTCATAGAAAAATCTCAATCTAAAATATTTGTTATAAAATTCAAATTCTTGATTCTTACCAGCAAACTATTTCCAGAACTGTGTTAATGTTTTGTGCATTTAATCAAACGACAATACAACTTGCACAAAATCTGCCACCATATATGCTCTCAATATGGGTAAATTCTACATGCTGCCATTCCAATTGAAATAATAATTCATGGTGAATCAAACATATACTGAAATAGCACATTCCTCAACCAAAAAGATATAGTAGTAATTCCTATCATCTGAGTATGCACCATCATTTTATAGTATATTCCTTCCAACTCCTATATATAAAAAAATATTTATGTATGTATAAAAAGTATAAAAACCATCACCGATGTATATTTACACACGACCTAAAAAAAGAAATCCTATTTCTCAACAAAAAGAATCCCAGCCTTCACACAGATGCAGTATAGTAGTAGTATTAAAAGAAATTACTAGTAAATTAATGGCCAAAAATCACGCATCAATTTATCAGTAATAATTGCTAATAAATGAGGCTTTCTTCCACTTTAGTATTCCCTGCATAAAATTTCAAGCAGATTGCATAAATTTCACATGAATTCACATCCCAAATATTCCACAACATTTATTTCATACAAAATACTTGGGTTCATAAACTGCTGAAACCCATAGAAACCAGCCAATCAAAATTGCTTAATCCACAGAAAAAAAAAACCTAACCCTAAACACAATATTGATTTAGTGACAGGAGAAGAGGATCTAATATAAATAAATATATATCCACATATATATCCATTAAACCCTGAAACTATATGAAGACAAGTTTTAAGTACATATACAAGAAATGTAACCAAAAAAACATCATTTTAAGCCAAGTCTAGCTACGAAGTTGGTGGTTCATATCTAAAGAGAAAACCCCCTAAACTCCAGATTCGGTCAGCAAATTAAGAAAAATAAAGCATACCAACTAATAAAGCTAGCACATTAATTACTAGCAAAAAACACTAAATAAAATTACTCTTTAGTCCTCCTCTTCCTCCTCCTTCTCCTTCTGCTGCTTGAATACCTGCGACGGCAGCATGTCTTGGAGCAGGCCGTCGTCCCTGGCCAAGGCAGGGAGGGAAAAGGGTCTTTCTTGAAATAGATTAGGATACAATGCAGGATTTGGATTATGATTAAAATTAGGATTTGGATTAGGATTAGGATTAGGATTAAAGCTCAAAGGAGAAGTCAATAAATTATGGAAGTAGGGTTGGTGTTGCATAGGTTGTGGTGGTAATTGCTGCTGATAGAGGTGGTGGTGGTGGTGGAACATTGGTGGGAAACTGCTCGATCCTCCTCCTCCGTCAAGCATGAGCCTTTCCGGCATCCCAGCGAAGCTGCCCCGGGGCGTGAGGGGGCAGGGATGGAGGTGTGTGCCTTCGTAGGTTGTGACGACAATGGTCGGATCTTCGCAAGATCTCTCCACTCTCTTCTTCACCCCACATGCCGTGCTCGTGCAACGGTAGTAGCTCCTAAACAATTTTTTTCCAATTCAAACACAAAAAAGATTCAATTTTTACAACTAAATCGAAAAGGGTGTGTGAATATACCTGGGAAAAGGGCTGTTCTTCACAGCTTTCTGGCCATACTTTCTCCATCTGTAGCCATCATCCAAGTTATCAATCTCACTCTTTGTCATGAACGCAAATCTCGGCTCCCTTGGCCTTTTCTGGCTCTTCTTTTTCGGTTTTAACCTTAAAAACACCACCTTTTACATATCAAGAATCAAAGCAACACTAAAAAGACTGAATTTTTTTATAGCCAGTCAACACAGATCATGCATTAAATCAAACCCCACTATCAACTACTACAAGAATTCACACAAAAAGAATCATTCACAATTATATATAAAAAAAATATAATATTGGGAAAAAAAAGAGAAAAAAGATCTCACTGTTTCCTAGCCTTTTCCTGATCTTGGTCCTCTTTCTGATCATCATTTGCAGCAGCAGCCTCCGTGGAGGAGGAAGACACGGAGGAGGAATTGGGCGTGGCCGGCGTGTTCACGACCTCAGAATATTCCGGCGGCGGCGGCGGAGGGGGGAAGGGAGCGGGCAGCAAATCATCGAAGATGGAAGAAGGGTTGGAGAAATCTTGGACGCTGAGCATGTCTATGAATCGGAAAGAAGAATTCTTGTGGGGATGATCGGCTGATAGGTCGAGCAAGCTGCTGCTGCTAATTTCTGGAATCATCATTTGATCAGAAAATGCAATCTTTTCGGCTGAATTGTCTCTCTCTTGTGTGGACTCCTTTTGCTTCTCCTCCATTGGTTTCTGCTGATTAAAAGCGTAGATTCTTCATTTGCTGCTGTTCTTCAACAGTGAAGCGATTTAGAGAGAGAGAGGTTTGTTTATTGGTTTTGGGGGTTTTGAAGTGTGAAGAGAGAGTTTGAGAAGGGGCCTCCCTTTTTCTCTCTTTAGGTAGGGGGGGTGGGTTCGGACAACAGGTTGGCCCCGCCTAGATTTTTGTTTTCTTGCAAATTTGATTTCTCTGTTTTTTTTTCTACATCTTATCTCCTTTTATTTTTTATTAATTTCTATATCCAATCTTTTTTTTGGGTGGAATGGTGAGAATACTGTAACATTTATTTGCTTTTATATTACTATATGGCAAACTGTAATCAAGTAGAGATATCCTTCCGAATAATTTAATAATTTGGGATAGTATTTCTATTTTTTCTTCTTTTTGTTACATAAGACAAACGAGTGGCATATGGAGTACTAATTTTATCAGTCGAATGTACATAGAGAGATTTGACTATCTGTTCACATTATTTTGATTTTTTTTTCAAAATTACCATATGCTTGATTATATGTACAGGGGTCATGAATGGAATTTAGATGATGTTTTACCAATAAAAAATATATTTAGATGACGTATATCATACAAAAATTATATTTATATATAAGCATTTACTGATTGACTCTTTGATCTAGAATGTGCATACTATTCATTATTTATATATAACCTTCAAATTGGTTTTGAATCAAAACCGAAAACGCCAATTTCTGGCCATTGGCGGTTACACTATTTGACTCTTCGATCTAGAGCGTGAATACTATTCATTTATGTACGTACGATCTAAACTATCATGTATACGTGAGGAAGATCAAGTTCTAAGTTAAGGTTAGTGTTAACGACATGGCCAAAAACCTTAAATTGTAGATTTGAATCGAAACCGAAAGCACAGGTTTCTAGCCCCAACAGTAAAACTAATATTAATATATGCATGAAATTTAACATATTGATGTTGCCTATTGTCCTCACATGTACATGATAATTTAGATCATACATAAATGAATAATAGTATGCATGTTCTAGATCGAAGAGTATTAACCCTAACAAACAAAATTATTAATTGTGATATATAAGCATGGTATCAATTGGGTGTGTCTAGAAAAAAAGAATCTAACAAAGTAAAACGTCTTCAATTTGGAAGTTGATTGAAAAATTTGAGTGGGTAGTTAGTACGGAGGGGTGGAAAAGATGGGGCTGTTGGTGCTGCCATTTAATGCTGATAGAGAAAAAATAGTCGACTCTGGCTCGTGTGCATGCTTCTTTGAATTTTATACTCACTTTTCCGTTTTGCAGCTCTACTTTTTCTTTATAATTAAAATTATTGGTGGAAGTGGAAGTTTTGTTAGAGTTGATTTAAGTAGTCAGCCTTTTAAGTTTTACCTTACGAGGTCATAGTGAAGTTAAATACATTATAAAAATTCTTCTTATGAAATTTGAATCATAGTGTTGTATTCGTCTAAAAAATGGTTGATTTAGGAATTATTATTTGAACTATTTTTTTATTAATAAATAAATATATATTTTTACAAGTTATGTCACGATAAACTCAAATCCAACTGTTCTATTACTATGCAAAAACAACATATTTTTTTAAGCATAGGAGTATAACTTTGTGTTAAAATGACAACACCTCAAAGTGACACCATACCACAATTCATAGCCAATCATATGTACACGTGGACGAATAATCAGCTGTCATGTGGCAATAAATAAAAAAACGCTCAAGGGTAAATTTTCTCAGGCTGCAATATCCAATACGGTAGACTGCAATTTTTGCCCGACTGCAATGTCCAATACGCTAGACAGTAATCTATAGATTGCAGTGTAGCGTTTATAATATTGCAGTGTAGCGTTTATAATATTACAGGATACGTGATGTCACAGTGTCACTTTAAAATGTGTTGTCATTTTAACGCACCCCAGTATATATTATAAATATAGCTTTGTTTGATTGTTCCTAAAGTTATAAATGGCTTCCTAATTAGATGCATGAAATTGTGATAGATATAGGAAAGGAGGGGATGGGCAGCCCCACCCTATTTAAGCTCAAATAGTTGCATGGTCTACACCATTATTTTGAATTAATTACTTAACATATTATGATAATATTATGGTAAATAAAGTGGCGTTGTGGATGGTTACTATTTACTAGCAACGGTCCCAATTTGGTAGTTGAAACCATCAAATCATTTCAGATGTTTTTCCTTTTTTTTCTTTTTTACAAGTCCAATTTTGCTTACCTTTAATTATGATTCTTTAGTGGAAGTGTGACAATTCTTAAGCTTAGATTAATAAGAGAAATGGTGTATAGGGAAAATAAGCTAATATGTAAAGTCATCAATTCCAATACATTAGTGTATTTAAGCAAAATTTGATACTATAGTTACATTTCTTAATACATCCATTTACTTTTCTTTTTTATTAAGTTAAATATATATGTCACCCAATATTTAATCTTTTTCCTGATATTTAAGCCAAAAAGTTGTAATTAATTGCTTAGATAGCTCTAGTCAACTCAAAAATAGAAAAACCAATCCGATTAACACCGACTTTATCCTGCATTACACCGACCCATTAAAATTCTGGTTATACTATCCTCATCCGTAACTCTATTATAGTCTAACCTTATTTAATTTTAAATAAAATATTTATTTCTCTCTTATTTTTCATCCCAACACAACCTAGTAAATTATTCTCTTTTTATGTATTTTTAATTATACATATGATACGGAGTATTAATTGTGTAATGATTGAAAATGTAATATAGTACCAACATATAGTACTATAAATTAATCATCAAAGTGAGGAGAGGGGAATGCAGGAGAGAGAAGGAAAGTTTCGAGAAGAGGGAAATATAAGAAGAAAATTCTAGTGCAAAGAAGAGATGGATGAGAGATTAAATATGAGAAGGAATAATCTAATTTAAAAAGTAAACGGTGACCTAGGTCTACTGATAACCTTAGTTAAATTAATTAAAATAATATAGTGATTTTATATGAGAATCATCGTAGTCTATAGTCTTATAACTTTATAGTGGAGCTGTTGATCAATGAATCCATGCCAATAGTTCTACGAAAGATAGATATAAATTTGCACACCACCAACTCAATATAGAAAAGAATTAGGATTAATTAGTTGTAGTTATGAATTTTTAAAAATTCATACTTTTTTAAGTATAAAGACTTATTAGAAAAAAAAATTCTCCAAGGAAATAAAAAATGAAAGTATAAAGATGTAAGGATAAGTTTAGCCTAATACTATATGAAATGAAATACACGAACGCTGGGGAATTATGGGGCTTTAGGTCCTCATGGAGATTTGAAAACTAACTTATGTTTATTTGTAAAATTTAATTCTCTTTTATCAAATTCTGATTACATATTAGTAACTTTAAGACGTGTCTGTGAATTAGTATCAAATTATTGATTTGATTTAATTACACAACTAATTAAAATTATAACAATGATAGTGTCTTAATGACTAATTTATGTGATCTCAACCAAAACAATATCATATTATAGACATAGGAATAGTAATATATTAGTATAAATTATTTAAATTTATATTTTAAATTATTGGAAAAAGGGCAAAACGGGAAGTAGAATTTTCATGTCATGTAGTATAAAGTTATAATAATAGTAATAATGTGAAAAATGGAAAGAAAGGGAGCGTGTGAAATAAGAAAGCACGTGTGGTCCACATGTAGTACATGATGTGCTGACTCACTTCCTACGTCATCACTCAACAGTAAAAACGATTACTTGTATTACAAACTATGTTTTCCCCCTCTTTTATTATTATAAAAATAAAAATGTGACACTCAATTTTGTAATAAGGGATCTTTACTCAATTTTGTAACAATGGATCTTTACTGTTATATACTCCACTGCAGATTCAAAAGTCACTCTTGCTACCCAGTTTAGGAAATGTATATACTGGTACTTCTATATTTATACATCTATCTAAATTAATATTGACATATATTTGTAATAACAACAAGAACATAAGAAAATGATATTTAATTATATAAATATTGGAGCAGGTTGAGATAAATAGGTGTGGTGGATGTGGATTTTATTAGGTATTAATTGGAATAGTAACCTTGTTCACTAGGGTTATTGCATTGGTAGGGGCCGTCACCTGAAATTACCCAACAATTTATGAATCCCACAGTAGTAGTTTATATGTACGATGATCTCATTATTGTGAATACAAATTTATTGTAATTTTCATTCAAGTTTGTGTTCATGGGTGGATTAGAGATGTATGTGATATAAACATGTGCATATACAAATGGAAACGTCATGCAACGATTAAACTAGTTTCATGTGCATCTTAAATCTATATTGTTATTATTGCATTCTTGATAATCCAATTTTTTCTTCCGTCAATAACATTAATAATAATAATAATAAAAAAGAGGCATATTAATAATAGATATATTAACATTAAGATAAAAAAGAGGCATATTAATAATTAATCAATTATATAAGTCTTACAAATTGGCATTTTGCGACGACATATCTAATAAATTATTGTTATTCTTATAAAAAATTTGGGTATGAAAGGACATGTTTAATCACCAATCTCCGAGGAGCTTTGAGATTTCTTTTTTTGAGATAAAACTCACACAATCAAAGTGAATGAGTAAAATAAATTGTGCTTCGAGTCGAGCTTTATAGATTAATTAGTAAAGAAAATGTAGATAATCTTTACTTTTGATTTTGTTTAAGAAAGGGAATGAGTAAAATAAATATAGATAATTAGAAGTACGAATTCCCCCTCTTCATAAAAACAAAAGACGTCTTGAGATCTAATTAATTTCCTTTCGCTTGATGAATTACTTCAAATCAAAAGGGCCAATTTGTTTGCTAGAATGTTACCTGTATATATAACTCTCACTTTACTAAATATTGTCGTCTAGCCAAAATAATCAATATATTCGATATACTATAACTTTCAAAATGAGGTCAATTTCAAACAGTTGTAATTAAGTTGTAAGCACATTTGCTGCATGATTTGAAGTATGCCAAGCTGAATATAAAATGATAATGGCCCCACTAATTGATAGACAATATCACATGGAACGCCACTTTGCTTCATCTTAAATTAATATACGATACATAGAGGATAGATAAGAGATTAATTAAACTATAATAACGTGGTTACAGTTTCATGATGCAATCAATATGTGTTATGTTAAGTTCCTACCAAGAACTAATTTATTTTTATAAATAAAATTAATAAAGGAAAGAAAATTAGAAAAAATCGTGGCCGCTTGAACCCCACCAAGATATTTTCCTCCAAAAAAGTAGTAGTACTACTAATAAAACAAAGAATTAGCACCCAAATTGCAAATTAGCACTCACTCGATCTCCATCATCAACTACCAAGTCTCGTTTGATGATGTTGAAATTGCTTTTACTAACTACCTGAATGAAATTGAAATATCGATATATCTAAAGAAACTCAACAATAACATATAAACTAAGTATAATGATTTGATATATTTATGTAGCACTTAAAGAAGAGGCAATTAGGGGGCCCTCCACAACATTTCAAAATCAGTCACAGTCAATATAAACAAGGGCAAAAGATTCTGATTGGGGTTATTTTCTGTGTGACCTTAAATTATGCGAAAGAATCATGATGCCAAACTTAGTTCAAAAGTTGCTTTCTATAGCCTTCCCCTAATTAATAATACTACTCCATATATATTAATAATGCTGCCTATAACTGCCGCCTACTGTTTAGATTTAATGCCATCCATAACTCTCAATTTCCCATACATATATACATATTTGTGAAAAGTGAAAGAAAGAGGCCATGATCATATGTAGCCAATTGATATATACATGTATATATAGAAAGAAAACCCTAGTGTTTGGTTGAATTAATCCTATTGTTGATTACTAAAGGGTAAGTATTAGAAATGGGTCACTCACCCCTTAAAAGGCCTCATAAGGGGGAGGGTTATCCACACTTATATAGATTAGATGGGATCTTCACCAAGTCGATGTGGGATAGAATTTAGAGAATTTAACACGCCCCCTCACGTGTGGGCCGGAAAGGACATCGGTCTTCCATCACGTGGGTAGGCAATGCAAGAGAAACCATCATCGAAAGTTAGATGGGATCTTCACCAAGTCGATGTGGGATAGAATTTAGAGAATTTAACACGCACCCTCACGTGTGGGCCGGAAAGGACATCAGTCTTCCATCACGTGGGTAGGCAATGCAAGAGAAACCATCATCGATGTGGGCCGGAAAGGACATCGGTCTTCCACTCGTGAGGTAGATAAGAGATAAAGAGAGAACCATCATCGACTTGGGCCCGCTCTGATACCATATTAGAAATGGGTCACTCACCCCTTAAAAGGCCTCATAAGGGGGAGAGTTATCCACACTTATATAGATTAGATGGGATTTTCACCAAGTCGATGTGGGATAGAATTTAGAGAATTTAACGGTAAGGATTGTGGTTATGTGGACAAACTGTTTTGATCATCTATTTCATGACAGTTACTAAAATAATGGATTCAGTGCAATAATTGATGTTATTAAAGTATGTCTCAGATTCTGCACAACCACTACTTATTCCACCCCATCACATATTTAAGGGTTTAAGATGATGCTAAAAAAGGATTTTCTGGCTCTCTACTGTGTAATTTAATCAATTAAGTAAAAAAATCAGCCATAAATCTATTGTAATAATATCTACTTCTTCACTCCACTTCAAGCCTCTCTCTCTCTCTCTCACACACACACACACACAAATTGCTCAATTTAATTTCATATGTTAGGCTAAACACGCCCGTATTTACTAGTAACTATGTTTTGCTAAATAAATATGTGTGTGATTGTGCGGGTACGAAAAAGGTAAAAATATATATGCCTCGATAAATAAAATTGGCATGCCGAAGCCTGCCGGCACAATTGTTTGACTTTTGTTACATAAAAATTGGCAACAAATTTGAATAGTGGAATTCAATATTTTTCTATAGACTTAAATAGGATAAGTTAAATGTTAGTTCCTCTCATATCGAGAAGGAATTAATGTTGTGCACTTATTAGTTTGAATGTATAATAATCACACTTTGCGACGCTAAAGCCAATTCAAGGAATTTGATTATTGCATATTTTAAGCCATGTTAGTATTGTAATAGTTGGCATGCTTTGTATTTCCTAATTATTTTTTTTCATAGTAAGCATATTCTCAAGAAGTTAAATGAAGATAGATAACAATTTCATAAGTATCCCTGAAGTATTCAATTAATTAAATACATATAGTTGGACGTTGTAGTTTCACTAAAGTATTGATCACAATGAATTTTGTGGAACTAACTAAAAATTACAAGGTGTGGGATTCAAAAAATTCCAACAGATTAAATAGTCGTCAAAATGTTTTCTTGGGAGTGAGAATAAAATTAAAAGGTGAAAAATAAAGAAACTTTATTTGCTGAGCACACACATAACAACAAAGAAAAACAGAAAATTGTAAACCAAAAAGGTTGACTCTTGGGCCTTCACAAGTTTGAACACACATCCGATGATTGCGGCCTTTATTCCTAAAAATTAATTTTAAAATCGCATTTTCTAATTTTTCTAAGAAAATATTATTACTCATCACTCTAATTACCTACTATGAAAGTCAAAGTCAACAGCTTTTTGCTTCCTTTTTTTTATGTATTAATGCAGACAGTTGCACTTTCATTATATTTGCTTCATCTCCAAAGTTACATGCATGCACATAAAAACATTCAAATCCTCAAATATATTTCCCTTTATACATAAAAAAATGAACCAGAAAGTTGAAAGTGTCGAGGACAAAAACAGGGGAGTGAAGAGTGTGACAAATCAGCCTCGTTTTGCGTGTACGCATCCCTCATAACTCAATAATTCTATACACATATTGCATACATATATAAATAAATAAATATATTCACGTTTTTAATCATACCTTTGCTTCTCCACTCCCCTTTTTCATTTTTCTTTATTCTTATTCGTACTTTTAGTGTTCCATTTTTCAACTTCTATATATCCTAATTATCACTTTTTTTTGTTTCAAGGCTATATATGAATGACAGCTTACATTTCGAATAATAAATCTGTATTTATTGACGGATCATTTTGTAATCAATTTGAGACGGACCATAATCCACATTTATTTTCTAGATTGATTTGAATCAAATTAATATGGAATCTATTGCTTATTTAAATAATGGGCGGACCAATTTTGACAACCACATGAACATGTACGAAGTTAATGTATTTGGGTTCTTACCGGATCGATCCAATAAGAACCCGATAATTTAAGGTTGGAGCTGGACAACCCATTAAAAATTAATCATACTCCATTATTTAAATTTAAAACGTGATAAAGTTTAATCGTGTTATACCACATTTTCATGGTTTAATAGAAGATTTTATCGTGCAATATCAAGTTTTAATCATGTAATATCAAGTTTTGGATTATCATGTTGTAAATTTTCAATACAAATACATACGAAGTTAACAAGTTTGGGTCAATCTTTAATGAGTTTGGATACTTATCAGACGACCTAAACGCAATGATTGCATAGTGGATTTAGGTTAGCCCTTATTAAATTGAGTCGATATCAAGTTAACACGATAACAATCCAAATTACACATCCTAAGAGCATCGTTAACGCCATGGGCCGGGCCGCAAATCGCGAGTCCCGGCCCGTCACAAGCGTTGGATGGTAGAGAGTCACGGCTTGGGCAGGTCCCGGGGCAGCATTTGCGGCCTGGTGACGGTCCCGCAGCCCGGCCCATGCGCGCGTTAATTGGTACGAGACGTGACGCAACGCGGCCCGGCCCAGGGTTATTTTGTATTCGGGGCCTGGCCGCAACGGAATATATTTTTTTTAAAATTCATTTTTTTTATAAATACTAATCCATCCATTTTCATACACATTCAACTTCATTTCAACTTCATATCTCTTCCTAAAATTCGAAAAAATGCCTCCTCGTCAAAGATTATTCAAAGCTCAAATGTCCCGGTTGTTAGCAGAGGCGATACCGGCAATCCAAGAAGAAATCAACAACGAAGTAGAACGCTACCAAGCTGCTATTCAATCTTGGAACGAACAACAAATCCGGGTACCACGTACTCGGATGTATATTCACCGAGACCGTGAATAAGCTGCCTTGCTGCTTTTCACGGATTATTTCTCTAGAGATCCGCGATGGAGTGATCAGATGTTCCGTCACCGGTTCCGGATGCGGAGGCCTTTGTTCCTACGCATTGTCAACGCAGTTGTAGCTCGTGACACGTATTTCTGCCAAACCACTGATGCTGTGTGCCGACAAAGTATATCGACGTTGCAGAAATGCACGTCTGCCATTCGTCAACTCGCTTACGGAACTACATCAGATATGTTCGATGAGTATCTCTATGTAAGCGAGCATACTGGACGGGAGTACCTTGCTAAATTCTGTTGGGCAGTCGTCGAAGCATTCAAGGATACATACTTGAGAAAGCCAACGACCGACGACGTTAGAAAGTTGGTCGACATGCACGAGCGGACCCACGGCTTTCCGGGGATGCTTGGAAGCATCGACTGTATGCACTGGCAGTGGAAGAATTGTCCAACGGCTTGGAGAGGACAATACACTAGCGGGCACAAGGGCACACATCCCACGATTATGTTGGAGGTCGTTGCCGACCAACGATTTTGGATCTGGCATGCCTACTTTGGTGTCGCGGGGTCCAACAACGACCTCAATGTGTTGAACTAGTCTCCATTGTTTAACGACTTGTGTGCCGGGCGAGCGCCGGACGTAGAGTTCACGGCCAACCACCGTCGGTATAGTATGGGGTACTATCTGGCAGACGGGATCTACCCTCGATGACCCGTGTTCGTGAAGACTATCACATGTCCGACAACGGATCGGAGGGCATTGTTTTCCCAAAGGCAAGAGGCGGCTCGGAAAGATGTCGAGCGTGCATTCGGAGTCCTCCAAACACGGTGGGCTATTGTGAAGGAGCGACCCGTGGTTGGCAGCGGTCACTAGTCGCCGACATCATGTATGCATGTATCATAATGCATAACATGATCGTTGAGGATGAGGAAGATAATGTCAATTTGTGGAGCGACGATCCGCTCGCCAGCACTGGGAATGACTACGTTGTCACCGACCCGCCCGTGCAGGGCCTTCCTCCTGACATCCGCAATGTCATGGCCCGTTCAGTTGCGATGCGCCAAGAGGAACAACGCACTCGCCTCCAAGCCGATCTAATCAGAGAAATTTGGACTCGCACCAACGTTTTTCAGCATTGACGTTATGTTTTTATGTTTTTTATTTTGTGTTTTAAAATTTCTATGTTGTAATTTTCAATCTTCGATCGAAATTAACTTTTCCGTGTTATAAATTTCCAACGTTTTTTTATTTTACGTTTAAAATAGATTGAAGTTGTGAATAATATCATTTATTAGTTGCGACCCGGGTTGTGGCCTACAGGGTTAGAGCAGTTGGAGCCTGTACCGCAACTGTAGAAGAATGATGACGTGGAGGGGACTTGGGGCCTGAAACTGGGCCGGGGTTAACGATGCCCTAACACCGTGCAAGCTCAATGACTTTTTTTTTATATCAATAGGGAATCTTAGCCCTACTCAATAAAACATGCTACAAATCATAGATATGAAGACGTCACAGGAATTGAAAATAAATGGAATAAAAACACTGTCACATCATTTGCAATAGCATAATCCAACTCGCCCAAAAACATTTTTTAAAAATCACTAAAAACTTAAATTAAATAAATAGAACTTAGGAGGAATAACGTGAATTCTTCGAAAAATGGACCACAAATTCAAAGCATGATGACAATTTCAAATTGATGTAGCATCACATTAACCAGCTCCAGATTAATATAGTTCGCCAGATTCATGTGAAAGAATTCTTGCATAAAGCAAATTGCATAAACTTCCAAAGATATAACAAGTAGACTCCAAAAGCCTACTTTATGAGAAAGTACAATTACTAGCTAACAATAAAGAAGCCAACATTTTCCAAATCATAGATGCTTCTACAAAATCACAACTATGGTCCTTGTAATGCCTTAGGTGGACCCCATCAACATTAGCCAAGAACAAGAACCCTAAATTCATCAATGGCCTGTGTAGAGAGAGCTCTAGAATTAAAGTAGAACATCATAGTGAAACAACTAGGTTGGCTAATAGGAGACATGTAATGATTCATACACAAAGTTGAGGAAATGCATAAGCCTTCACATTACAACAACACAATTCAAGATGTTATGAAGTTAATAAGGCACAAAACAGGGACTGGGTAAAAAATTATAGACTCAGTAGGGCTACAACTTGTACGAAGGTTCGGCTGGGTAAGAAACAAGGTCACTTGTGCTATAATCTAGAGGAGAAACCGGAGAACCACCACCACGTTTTAGGACTCTGAGGGTGTAGCAGCGGCTTGCTGCAGTCTACGTTGATGTACATCCCAGTTGTACACACGAGCAATTGTGACCTGATCAATCCACTGACATAGATAAATACCATAGGCATACTAAAATACGCGGTAGGAGCCATTAAATGATATGTGACAGAATATAATTACGGGAACTAACGAGTGTGTAAACAAATGCAACCAATTTTAATATTGATATGTGTAATGTGTATTTATGATTTGAGTGTTGCAAATGCAGCAAGTATGTTGCAGTGAGTCATAGATGACCTAGTTCATTATTACTTGCGTTGTCAAAAGTAGCTCCCGGTTTATAGATTTTGCCAAAAAAGGCATTTGGAATATATGCCAAAAGATTACCTGAGTAATTGTCACTTGATCCCTTACGAATTGCAGATCAGCTACAAGAACTTCTAAACTTGCTTTTGCATTTTCCAAATTTTTTTGAAGGAGGACGGTTGCCTGCAAGATATCAAGCTTTGAGGGAAATAACTAAAACAACGTCTGACTTGAAGATAAATCTTCAAAAAGGTCATACCTCTTCACAAGAATAATCCAGCATCACATTCGCTCCCAGCCATAAGCAGACAGATTCGGCCTCCTCAATACGAGCCCGGGAGTAGATGCCTTCAGACACTTCGAAGTCAGCAATAAGGTCCTGCAATCACAATAAAACCAATTAGGACAAACAGCTCAAATACTTAGACCATACATTGCAGAAGCAGTATACAAATTTTAGGCCGGAAGTTTATTAGGGCCCCTATATCGCACAAATCTTGTAGCGAGAATTTACTATGAAATTGTAATAGAACCACCATCTTACAAGACAAAAATCAAAAGGTGAAGAAATTAAACTAACAAACAGTTGAAAGTTCGAGAACAAACCTCACCAGTGCCCTTCTTTGATTGCAAAGTGGCAACAACGTCTAAGCACTTCTCAATCTCCGGGATTTTTGCCTGTTGTTTCATCATATGGAAACGATGGTAACTTGGTAGAAGGATGGTATGAGTGGAAAATCAACAAATCAAAATTGATCCTGACAGATTGAATCAGCACTTGAGTTTCAGGATATAGGCAAATAAAGCGTTCTTCAAGAAGCAAGCTTAGCTCACAGCTAGCTGGAAGATTTCTCACTCATTCCGCTAGACTGATAAGTATCACATATTCCTATTTATAAAGAGCATGATCTTATAACAGTTGCCAACTATCTAGATCACAAATATTATAAGCAGACCACTGGATTGTAAAGAAAGAGCACACTCCTGATTAAATGGAAGAGTGTAATGTACTAATGTCCAACTCCAATCCACCAAAACTACAAACCATCCTAGTGCTTCGGAAACTATGAACAAGGTGCAACCTCAATTAACAGCATCAAGGAAAACGAAGAAGTGAACAGCAAAATTGGTGTACCTGAAGATCCCTCTGCTGTGCAAGAAGTTTCATCTCCACCACTCTGTATTGTTGAAGTCTGCCAAGATAAATAATGTTTAATCACACACAATCAAGAGCTCACAGGAAAGGAGAAACTAACTGAATTGACAAAATATCAACTTCATAGGAAGGTCACTGCAGATATGAATACAAACCCTTTAGAGAAACAACATGCTCCTGCACACTTGGATCCAACACTAGCCCACTACGATAACATAACAAGCCCGGAGAAATGCAGAAAAGCATCAATTTTTTATTTTTTTTTAACCCGTCGGCATGGATTTGGCAATAACTACTAGACATCCAAATTTAATCAAAATTTCAGAGCCAAAACCCAAAAATTGCTAATAAAAACAACTACAAAATCTTCCAGTACCACATTCATCACCTTTCAATCTACTTATACTTTCGCAGCTTTATACAGCGGTTCACAATTTCCACCCAATTCCGGAAAAACGAACAATCAGAATCATTATCAGAAATTAGAAACAATAGAGCTCCTTACACAGTAATAAATATGGCAAATTATCACAATCCATAACAAACTGTAAGAACAAAAGAAATACAAAAAATTCCAAGCTTAGGAAGCCTCGATATGCCGTAAATATCGACACATAAATCAAAGTGTAAGTTTTAGTAAAAACCTCTCTTGCAAAAATGCGAGGGCGGAGTTGACATCTAGATTCAATTGAGAAAGATAAATCTGCACATCTTCGACAAACGCCGCCGCCGGAATCCCTCTTCTATCCGTCAAGCCCGCCGACGTTGACATCTCCGCCGTCAATTGATGCACTGATAAAGGGCAAAAATTAATCTCAATTGGTCGACATTAGAAGAGAAGCGCAACAAATTTTGACGACTCCTTCTACTTTGTCCAATTGATTTAATTTCATTGCACAATTATTATAGTAAGTCACTAATTTAAATTTTTAATGGACATAACTCATTTTTTGTTAAATATGTATCTCACTCTGTTTTTGTTATTTTTTTCTTTAATAGTAGGTAGCACTTACTTATCTGTTTTGCACTCTGTTTTTGTTATTTTTTTCTTTAATAGTAGGTAGCACTTACTTATCTGTTTTGTTATCGCCAACAAATAAATTGACTTCATTATATGAATTTTTTTATTTATATCGTACATGGCAAACTTGCATACTGCGCGCATGTTTGATGTGAATGGTATAAATTTGGCTGAATTCATTATTCATATAATAGAATACCAAATTTAAAATAATTTAAATGTGCGTAGATATTTTATGTAATTTTTGGTGATTGAACTTTATGTGCCTTTTTCATACGCCGTTTGAATTGAACTGCAAGAAAATTGTCCAATTTTGGTAGGTTGTGATAAAATGTGGTGATGAAACTAGACTGTCATGCGTATACATCTTATAGCATACTTATATGCCCAGCTAGACATAAACTTAATACCAAGAGAAAATAGTAAATAGAGCATATTAAAAATAAAACAAACTTATTAACCTTGAATGGAAAAATGGATGGCACAACACCGCAGGGGCGGACACACTAAGGCAAATGGTGGGGCTTAAGCCCTTACCCAAATGTTATTTTTCGTTTTTTTCCACTGTATAATTTTTAAAATTTTCAGAAGTCATCTATAGCCCTTACTAAAATAACCCACTAAAAACTAAATCGTCGAGTATAAATAAAAGAAAAGGGCTGCGTTTGAGTATCTGAAAATGCTTAAAGAAATAACAATGGCAGTTGTATGTTGAAAATTTGAAACGAAGAAGAAGAGTATTGAATATTAGTAATATAATATTACTAGTCCTATTTACTATAGATAGCAGGCTACTACCACTTTTTAAGGCTAAATAAGTGTAAAGTATAGACTATAAGTGTAAAGCATAGACAGAGAATTTTTTATAGCTTTAAAATTTTTATAGAGATGAGTATCTTTTTTAAAACTAATCCTTTTTTTATTACTAGAAGTTAAAGATAATTACAGGACTACTTTAAATTAAACTCATTCTTCTTCAAGTTAAAAACCTCCAAATTAGAAGCATGCTGATTATTTGTTTCATTCTTTAGGTTAGATATATGTTATACTAGTTTAATGTACTATAAAATATTTATGTACATCTATAGTTTTGTTGATTGTATTTTTCGTCTATAAAATACATTCATACTCTTTAAAAATAGTAAAGTGACAGAAAAATAAAGAAAAAATGTAGTTGAAGTACAATTAGTGAAAAATGACACTCAAGTAGAGAAAATTATATATATTGACTATATAAAATATGTATGCAACGAAGCCCTTACAAGAAATTTTTTCTGCGTCCGCCCCTGCAACATCGTCGATGAGAAACAAACAATAATCTTAGTATGTGTGTCTTACCTAGTGGTAGAGTAGATAATATTTCAGATCGAAGGTCTCTGGTTCGAGGTCACTATATGACCGGCTTTTACATTTTTATTATTAATAAATTAAACTTAATTGATGACAAAAAAAAAGAATAGAGGAGAGGAGAGAGAGATATAGTTGTCGCTTAAAATGGGCCTTGAGAAATCTTAATACATCAGACCAAATAATTTCTAAATGGGTTAAATGAATTCATTTTGGGCTTAAATGGGCTTCAGGTTGCTCAGCTAAATTGGCCCATTTTTTTCCCAGGGGCTTCCTAGCTCAGCCCATCACCCTTGATTGGTCTAGGTGTTTTGTTTTTTTTTTTTAAATCACTATAAATCACGTTGGGAAAATACAAAAGAATTGTAACAAAATGGAATAGTAGTAAAAAAATGTTTAGAATTTTTAAACTATTATTAACAATAATCAATTCAAAATTAAGTTATTCTAATTGTAAAAAATCAGGCAAATTAAATCTTCATTTTGAATTGCTTGTTTAAAATAAATTAAACTATTTATTTATAGATAACTTAATAATGTTTTGTTATTCGTTCTTATCAATACTATTAGTATATGGATACGAATTGGGGCTCTCATAATCCAAAGCTAGAAAATGAATAATACTCATTTAGTTCGAAAGAAAACTCAACAACTAGGTAATCAACAAGACGACAACTCTAATAAATACAGTACATTATTAATATATAAAATTTTGTGTCAAATTGTAGTATTATTAGTTAAAAAATACTACTATTAACTAGGTATTCGGGTACTGGTACGTATTGGATTTTACCTATTCTACATATTCATAAAAAATAGTCCAAAAAAATCTGTTAAATTGAGGAGCCTTGTAATATGTTTATATTTTCGTATCACAAACTAGGTTTTTGTGGTTTTTGATACACCAACTGATCCATTCCAAATCTAATATAACTCGCAAATGTACTTTTAATTTATAAAAAATATCACCGAATTAATAGTAAAATGATGATGATGATTAGTAGTACTATTATTATTTTTGCATAGGTACGTTTTCCAAAGCTTATGATTCTATTTGTATACGAGTCGGCAAACCCTTCCAACCAGCCAATCACTCGAGTTTAAAATGAATGATTAAAACTTTCATTTTTGTTGAGTTTTTATTTTATTTTTATTTATGGGAGTGGGACACTCACTCCAGAGCTAGCCCTCTGCTGCATTTATTTGAGACAGGATTGCGTCCATGTCTTATCATATGATCCTTCATCTTAATAAGTGGCAATTATTTCCCAAAATTTAAAAGAATTATAGAATTATGGCATTTGCAACGTTTTATTTGCACTATTAACGAATCTCACACCATAATTTCGATCGTCACACTCATCAATTCAATCAGCATTATTTTATGACTCTTAACTCTCTTTTCTTATTTTACACTAGTATGATTTTCAATTATATATTTTTAATTTTAATTAAATTTATATGCTAAAATTCAAGAAATACTAAGTTCAATAAAATTAGAATTATTTAGTATTATTTAATTGAAATAAAATTTTCCATCAATGTGATTGTTCTATCATGAGAAAAATATGAAAAGTATAAAAGAGACTAAACATAATATACCATGTGTTTTTCGAGTAATTTTTTCACGTTGTGTAGCTGATCCCCTTATATGCTCATTACTTTTATAAGTTCGATAATTGTTACATATAGTTGAGGTTAATCATATCATATATTTCCATAAAAAACACAATGATGCTAAGCACTCAATCATCATAACAAATCCTTTCAAGCTAAGTACCAGTTAGTTAGCTTGAACATAATAAAATAATAATCTTGAGCGATACCTACCAAAAGTATGCTACTATTAACCAATTAATCTTAAATTATTTAAATTTGAACTCAGATTGCTAGTATGAAATGAAGCTATTTTGATTATGAACGACAGCAATACAACTTATGAGACATGACTGCTAAACTATTTAAGTATATTAAAGTTTGCTTTTAAAATTACACGTATCACATATGAGAGAGTCGATGAAACTTTATCGATATGAAATATTAATAATCCCTCTTTATGCAATAGTACAATTTTTCCCTATATAATAAATTATTTTCTAACTTTAATTTAACTTGGCTTTTAAACCTCTTCTCTAAGTTTCTGGATTTCTAATTTAATGGCACATGCTTCCCACCCACAATTGATTAGATGCTCACTGGAACCCACATTTCCTATCTGATTCGTTGCTTACAAGCTTCTGCACATATATTTATTTATATATCTATATTTGTCAAAAGTTAAATTGATATCAATTATTTTTATTAATTTGGGGCCCAATTATGGTAAGTTCAGCTCATGTGGTTCAGTACTTTTTTTGAATGAGCTTAACCACTGTTTGTGGATTCCAATTATGTACAAATCACTCGAATTAGACATGATGATTGAGCTAATTAGTGAAGATGCTCTAAACGGGATTAGTCATTATCTTTAATTAACTTTTGTGATCAACAAGCTGAGTTGTAGGTTTTTAACATTAACGCTTAACCTAACAAATTTGGAGATTGGAATTAGTATATTGTTTACTACTGTTGGAAGGAATGGTATGAAATCCCTCTACTTTCTCAACTTCCTATACCAATCTTAAGTGACCACTTTTACTTTTATGTTTTGTATTGAAGCTTCATTTAGTGGTAATAATTCTTGGACAAACATCCCATTGCCAAATCCACTTTATCTGTCATGTCATTTACAAACTTCGGATTAAGTATAATAAATCATTTTTAAATTTTATGTGAAAAAATTGAAAAATCAACCTTGGCTTAAATATTAGCAAATTAGAAAAAAGGATCCAACCTCCGTGTCAGTCAATTAGGCCATCCACATCCATGTCTCAATACCGTCTCTTAACCGTCTCATCCCTTAACTATTCATAGGCACCACTGCACTTTTTACCCCATCTCTTAACTAAGAGACAACATCTGCATTCCTTCATCTCTTAATCATCTCATCCCTTAATTATTCATTCAATTTTATTTTTTTATTTTTATTTCCAACAAATTCAATTAATAAAAACACACTTCATTAGATAAAAGAAAATTACAATTTAAAATCCTAAAAATATAAAAAAACACATAATTAAAATCTAATAAATAAATAAATAAGACATAATTTAAAATACTAGAAATTAAAAACTGCACACTTAAATTTTAAAAACTACTCCGCCGGCGAATCATCCCCCGAAGTCGGTGGCGGTGCACCCAAGCTAGATGGAGGCGCAATACCTATTTGACTTGCCATATACTCAATGTCTGCGTGATGGGATTGAAATTAGGCAGGCTTCATGCGGGAAGTGTCAGCCATCGTGGCGGTGAAGTACATGGACATTAGGGTGGACGGCGGCCCTTGGGAGCCCGCCTGGCTTGATTCGCCTCGGCCTCGGCCCCTCCCCCTAGCCGCCTTCGCCGCCTTGTTCCCTTGCGTCCGACGTCGTGTACCGGAGGAGCCCCCTCCATCGGATGTCGGGAACTCAACCTCTTGTGAGGCGTTGCCTTCCCCGCCCTCACTAGACGAGTATTGGCCACACGTCGTATGCTTCGTGCATTTCGAGCTCGAGCCCGTGCTGGAATCGACACCGCAAGCCCACCTATCAAGGTGTTTGACCGCCTCCCAAACATCGGAAAATTTGAAATCTTTGCCGGTGTCGGATTTGAAGACGCGCAAAGCCACTCTCAGCATGTCGGATCCACTTGCTCCGCTTTGGTATTGCTCTGCTTCCCTATTGTAGATCCCACAAAATGTTTTGACATCTCTGTCGGCTCGCTCAAAATGAGCGTGAAGCATCTTCCAGTTGCGGCTTAGGGCCCCCGTCGACTTTTTTGCGTTGTATACGTTGGTGACCTTATCCCAAAAATACTTGCGGGTTTGTTGATTCCCAAGGATGAGATCGTTCGACGTGCTGATCTAAGTGTCGAACACAGCCATCGTCTCCGCTTGTGTGTATGGATGACGACCGCCATCCTCACGGTCCTCCACCGCCTCCGGAGTGTGTTCCTCCTGAACATCCTCCCTAATTTGGGATAATCCCTGCGTTTGCATGTTCCTCGGACTGGGGGGACGATAGTATGCATCAACTGGAAAAGATGGTGTTTGGTACGCAGACGTGGACGCGCCTCGGCAACGAACCAGAACCGGAAGTACCCAAAATATTGTACATGCCCCCCCTCAGTCGACAAACGCGTTTAAGTTTCCTTCACCGGACATTTTTGCAGAAATTGGAGAGGAAAGAGAGATGATAAAGTGTTTGTGAGAGTGTAGTGTTTGTGTGTGGAAAAAAATGGTGGGGGAATTGTGTGTGTAGTGTTATTTATAGATGAATGTGGGAAAAAAGGAAAAAAAAAGAATTTAAAAAGGTAAAAAAAAGGCCGGAAAAAGGTCACTTTTTTCGGACAAAAAAAAAAGTAAAATAGCCTAAAATCGACGCCCACTCGCTGAGCCGGCGTGGCCACGTGGCCGACGCGCTTGGTGAGATAGCCTGCCAACCGCTGTTCGCCACGTGTCCGACGCGCGTGGCGAGACAGCCAACCAACCGCCCCTCCCTCGGGCTACGAGACGCGACGGAGCTTCCGCATCGGTGTCTCGATGCGGTCTCGTCTCGCCGGGACGAGACCGAGCCCGCATCGAGACAGCGATGCGGATGCTCTTAAAAACAATACTGTGTTGTGATTTTAGAATTAGAGTAAAATTAGAAAGATCTTATGCTAAATTAACTTCGTATTTGTTTGTCATGGATTCAGTTGTAGTAACATCTATCTAACGAAGTTAACACACTTTAATCATTCTCTATTTTAACCATGTATTATCATTTTTTCAAAATAAGTGCATAAAATGAAATTACTCAACCACCGTGGAACGGAGGTAAGTAACATCTATCTAGCGAAGTAAACGCGACGGAACAAGATTTGAACGAGGCGCCCAAGATTAAATTTTAATAAAGTTAAATATAGATAATTACTGTAAATTAAATCACAGTATTCAAGGTTATAGTTTACTTTGTCCTTTTATGAAACTAAATAAATCTATAGCAACATCTACTTCTCTAGAAATGATATTGTAAACATCAGTTTCTCCGACCGCACGACGTGGCATTGTATGTTGTGACACGAATACCATTACCCAAAGGCCTAATACGGTTAGTGGCTTTACAATATTTTCAATATTCTTTTTAAAGTATCCCACTAATTGAGACCAAAGACAATATTCATACAAGTACTAGTACTACATTTTTTACATGTAATAGACTACTAGCTAATAGAATTGATGTACTTTAACAAAGACAAAAAGATGAAAAGATAATAATATTGGGGCATCTAAAAAGGTCCATTCCATTCACATTTCACACCCCATAACATTAAAAAAGATAAGTCATTTTCATTGCTGTGCATGTTACACTGACAAATGAATTTCACCATCCAACCCCCAAGCCAGAAACGACATACTCAGATATTGCATTCTTCAATAGTGACCAACCCAAGTTGATTGCTACCTCCTAATTTTATGTATGTGTCCCTTTTTTCCTTGCAAATTGCAATGTGTAACCAATACACACAAAATTCACTTCTTAATCACACTCAACCAGCCTTAAATCGTTTCAACAAAATGCAATACACATCAATATATATACATTCAAACAATATTGTTACTTTGATATAAATAAAAATTGTCACATACCCCAAGCTTAGTGGGAACTTGATGAGCCTGAAACAGATAGCAGCTCGGCTAAGGCACTCATCGCTCTCACCTGCAATCACATGACAACAAAATTACTACTACTACTATTCAACAATATAGGCTCCAATGTCATGGAATTGGGAATGGAGCTTTCAATTCCATTGATTCTGATTCCAATTCAATGTATTGGACCCATAGTTTAATTAGAATACTGCTATTTATAGAATGGCTAATGCCGAATCAAAGATTTTGGGTTCAGAGTCTATTTTGATGCGTTCATATATACAGAGTTAAACCATATAATGTCGAATTAAACACAAATTAAGTATACCTGCATTTCAAGGGCGGCGATATAATCAGTGGCTTCTTCCAAAACGACCGGCATCGACTGTTTCCGGCAACCGGGGACCAACCGGCTTAGAACGCGGACCTTGCGCTGGAAAGCCGGTAGAGACTTGGATTTGAGCCGCAAAATCTTCACCTTCGATTTCCTCTGCGAGCGGCTGTTGCCGGTGGAGATCGACGTCATCACCTTTCTCTGCCGCTTCACGATGTTGTTCTTCTTCATGAACTTCAGCTTCAGCCGGTTGGTCAGGATCGCTCTGCTCCATCGCGTTCGCCCCTTCGCCGTGGTGGCTAGGGCTCTGTCGGCGGCTTCGTGCACGCGCTTAGGCGCCGGCGAGCCGTCGCCGTTCCTGACCTGGCGCAGCGCTTGGAGAAGGTTCGACGAGTAGATTTGCTGCTGCGCGTCGGATTTCCATTCGATTGGTGAGTTTTGGTGCTGATCGTTGCTGCTGAGATTTTCCGCTATAGCGTGGCTTTGGATTTTCTTCTTGTTCCGTCTCCTTGTCGACGATCTGCCGGAATTCAGTGCTGGATTCGCTGACAGGAGCGATGATGACATCTTATTAGCTGCTGCAGATTCAATTGATTTGAAGATTTTCCGGCTGCAGATTCAATTGAACGGTTAAAGATGAGACAGATTCAATACCACTGCCAGATTCAAATAGGTATCGGAAAAAGTGAAAGGAAATCAGAGCTCTCAAATTGATTAAAAAATTATAATCTCACAATCAAATTGATGAGAGAGATAAAATCGCAACAGAGAAACGGATAATAATTCTAAACACAGTTGTATTCACAATCGTAATCATAATTGATGGTCGCGAGAGTTGTATGAATGGATTAAACTGCTAATGTTCAAAGCAAAGCAAAATCGATAGAAACGGAGATCCAGATGCGTATAATCATGACCGGAAGAACAAATCTGGATATACCTTTGCTCCTGCTAGGGTCTGATCAAATCGAGGGGAAATCCAGAGAAAAGTTAATGCAAATTCAACCCTGTTGAACAGAGATTTTGGGATAGGAGTTTACTTTATCAGTGGAGAAGAAATGGTGCTCTGTGAGAGGTGGAGGATTTATATGTAACCAAATGGAGGCTCACTTCATTCATGCCCATGCTTTTTAATTTTTTTAAATTAAATAAATAAAGAAAATGCATAATGTGATAAAGTAAGTTGAAAATGTAACCATCAATTCTCCATTAAGTTTTCATGTTAATTATTCTTTAGTGCCATCTAATACTCCTACTTAATAGATGCGTTTATTGACTAACTCCGCATATTATCAAAGATAAACACTAATAAACAGTTATTGAAAATTAATAATATTAGAGCATTTTTATTTACTCTATAAATAGTGTATATGCAAACAATCTTGAGTAATTGCGGAATTAAATAGTATTACGCTCACTTAACTTAACTTATTAAATACGTATTTTTAATTTTTTGTATCCTAAGAAATGCTTTAACACTAATGGAACGAAAATAGTACTACAATTTTTGTAGTTTGAACTAAATAATTGCCACAAGTACTCAAATTTGTAACGATGCATGATAAACTCTTATGTACAGAAAGTCATGTTCAGGGATAAACTAAATCACTTGAGATAAGCTAAATAGTACTCCATGTTTTATACAATAAGACTCATTGTTATCATGTAACGTTTTAAAAATCAGAACAACTGACAAAATTATCAATTCATAGTTCAATCATAATACTAGAACAATTTATATACATATATGCATAATTCGATATGTACATTCTAAAACATATTTAAATTAAATGATTAATAAGAAACACATTACACATCTCAAAATAAGAACGAAATCAAAGGTTATAAACTAATAGATTAACGGAAAGAATCACCAAACTTCAATGGAAAGAAATCATGTGAAATATAAAAACATTCCCAACCAAGGAAATTAATTTAAATATTTTAAGTGCACTGGCTCGAGAGAGAGCTAGGGTGGCTGCGGATGAAGGAAGAGCAAGGAGACCGAAAACGAAAATCGCAAAGAGACATTTAAAATTAGTGAATCGTTTCAACTGATAGATGATTCAAGGCTGAATCGACTAGTTTTTACAATTCGTACCGAAATAACATCGATTTTTATGCTCGGATAGGATGAAAAAACATACTGATTCATAGCCAAAACCCACCGATCCGATTCGGTTCGGTTATTTTATTTATTAGTTTTCAAAATCATTTTTAATATCAAATAACTTGATCTTGCCTTTCCAAGATGACATTAACTCAAAACTTTAATAATAAGAGAGACAAAGCCCAGTTATACGGTTGGAAGTTAGCTCTTGGGAATTGTGACATTAAAATAGTACTAATTTCTAATGCCGTAAATTATTGTAATTATATTTGGTTGAACCGTAGATATTGGCTGTTTCACTAATAAAACATGAGTTTTTTTGAGGGGGCTAATCAAAATACAACATCAACTATTGACTAAAAACTTAAAGTTTGCATATTTTTTCAACTAATTTCAAAATTTGTGAGAAAAATTTGAATTGACTAAAAATTGGTATAGTTTGTGTTTGGCTATTAGCATTTTTTTCACTTGATACATTACCAAGTAAAAAACCAAGTCTTTTTCTTAAAATCAGATTCTTTTTCTTTTATACTGGCTAAGGGAAATGAAATGCAATTCTTTCTAAAAAAAAATAAATCTAATATACATTAATTAATAAAAGGGAATACTTTTAGTACGAACAAGAACAAAATATACGATGAAATGATTTGCAATAATTTGGACACATGAAATGTCTGGTTTCCAAAAAAAATCGATTGGTTCCCTCCCCACCATATTCACAATGTTCCGTGCAATGATTAATCCAACTTTGTATATTTTTTATGCAAAAAAACTATAAAGACATATCAATCGAAATAGAATAGGTTAAGAGAACCTTGGGGTGGTTTCCACCTTTGTCTGCTTTATTTATTAATTGATTAATAAATGCAACTCACTTTCACCAGAAAATTGGGTAAACACACAGTTCACTTGCCCTAATTTAGGTTACAATTGGAACAATTTCAGTAGAAAAACATTCACATATGGAATAGTAATGATAAATATAAATATGGTCGTGTCTCGAGTGTAAAAATTTGTAAATTTATTTTAATCATATATAGACACCGATATTGAATTTATATAAAAAACAGTGTAAAAATCAAGATAATGTATATAGGTAATTAAATCATTATGTAGAAAAGTATACATGATTATTTAAAATTCTGTGTAAGAAAAAACTTAATACTCCATCAAATTCCAATTTGTATGTATATGTAACAAAATCTTGTTGGGCAGCATTATTCGGCAAATTGATATGATAACCATCTTTAAGTCAATTCTAACAAAGGATTAAGTAATAAAAAAATATGTTAAAGATCATAATCATAGATAGTGCTGTAATCATAAACCTAATCCAAGCTCTGACAGAAAATAATGGCTGTCATGTGTTGGTATGAATAAAATACTAGTAATATTTACAAGTGCACAAAATTATAGTAGAAACATTATGTAATGATTATAAACGTTGTTGCCGCCCTACCATGAGACAAATTGAAGTGACTCATTTTAGTTGGCTTTGAGTCTGAATCGGAAAATCACTTCATTTCAATTAATTTGTTTCATTTATTAGACATATAACCTACTTAGATTGAGAATGATATGGTAATTTAAGTTGATCAAATTCTGTTTTGTATCAAGTGATATACCTAATATTCCATTATTTTATTAGAAAAATCATGCATCAATGGGAGCGACCAATCAACCTTCTCGTGAGAATGTCAATTATAATATAAATATGCAAGGAATCATATAAGAACTTTTGATAATTGTGACCTTTATTCACTATTATATTTATTACATATATAAACATATTCGATTTTTATAGTCCATACTGATGTTAATATATACACGGTATAACATAGATAATGGTATATACCGAAATTACGGTATGTTTATGTGTGCCGCAATATATGACCATTCACACCATTATCATATAGAAAATTTTCATAAAAGCATACTGTAGCAAGGTGGACGATGAGCCATGGAACACGCATCGTATATCGTCCGCCCCATTGTGGGCGACGTGGACGATACCGCGGACGGGTTTTCAATATTTTTTTTGATTTCTTCAAAACACTATATATATAACTTTCACTCTTCCACTTTCACTCTTCTTCAATCTTCCATTATCTAAATTTCATCTCCAATTTATAACGAATCTGGGTGATTTTCCAAATCCGAATAGTCCTGACGGAATGCCGATGTTCGGTGATGGTGCACGGTGGTTGGGTACAGACCCTGACGAATACCGGCCCTTCGACTCCAGCACACAGTACGATCCGGATTTCAGCACGGATTCGTACGGGCTGTCAGACATGGAACCGTTCCCCACCCGCGCCCCCGTCCCACCCTGTGGCCGTGCCTCTGCCTCCGCCGCCGCACCCGCCTCAGCTTCTGCGCCCAAGGAGAATAAGAAGAGGGTCAGACACAGGGCCCAGAAGTTGCTGCCTCCGAAAAAGAACGAAGAATTCGCCCCAGGGAGGACGAACTACAGTCCCGAAGAGACCGTTCTTCTGACCCGGTGTTGGGTTGATATCTCCGAGGACCCGGTGTTTGCCAACAACCAAAAGTAAATCGCGTACTGGGAGCGCATCGCTGAGCGCTACAACGAGTCCAAGCCGGCGGCCGCGTACAAGCGCCACAAGGAGCAGCTGCGCAAGCACTGGGATCAGTGAAGAAGCAACTCAATTTGTTCTCGGCGGAGTATATGAAGTGCTTGAGGGAGCAGGGCAGCGCCGAGACTTTGAACGATGTGGGTGATAAAGCGCTTGCGTCGTACATTTCAATGTACGCGAGTTCAAGCACTCCTCCTCCTGGCTGATCGTGAAGGACAAGTAGAAGTTCCAAGGAGGGATTGTGCCCATATCGTCTGCGTCGAAGAGGACGAAGAACACCGCTGCCGGTGATTATACGAACAGCGACAGCGCCGCACCTCCGATGGACCTTAACCAGCCGATGTACGAGGATGAGAGTTCGGGCACACCGATGTCCTCCCGGCGTCCCATTGGCAACAAGGCTGCCAAAAACAAGGGCAAGGCGAAGGCGACGACCTCACACAACCCGGCCCCGATCGCGACCCTGGCCCCGACTTTGGCTGCGACACATGCCTACGGGGACTTGGTGAGGGCAGCCAACCAGAGGACGTTGTTGAACACACACAACGCCCTCAGGCAGACCGACGACCCGGGTGAAGCCTAATACCTCAAGAAGATGATCGATGAACTCCAGCGCCAGTTGGGAATGCTTTAGACCAAGTTTTTATCTGTAGTGAACTTGTTTTTTTATTTCCACTCTTGTAACTTATTTTTAATTAAGTAAGGTATGATTTGCCTTTAATTGTGGTGCTTTTTTTTATTACTTTGCATGACATATTTGAAAATATAAAAATTAATTAATAAAATAGTAGTTAAAACTATAGAGCGGACTTTAGGGCGTCCCACTGCAGGTGGAAGGGTAGGAGGATAGAATGCTGATGTGGCGGAGCATAGGGCGCCCTATAGGGCAGACTATAGGGCGCCCTACTGTGGATGCTCTAAAGTATCATATTGTATTGAAAATGACGATACATAAAAAAAATTCGATACTTCAAAGGAAAATCAGCACTATAAGTCCAGTATACTAGTAAATCCTTATTTGTAATTCTTGTTTGTAAATCCTTTAGAAGAGGGTGGGCTTCCACTTCACTAAACTAAGCCTTGTACGTGTACAAAGCCCAACTCAAAAACCTTATTACAAGATTTTGAACTTATAACCAAGTCTCGTATCTTTATGGTATCACATACACATGACTCAAGAGAAATAAAATAGGTACATATATTGGCGGGTCCGAGTAATGTCAAATTCAAGTTGGATACCTCAAACTTTATGTGATTACTTAGAATGGACTTCCACTTGAGAAATGAAACTCATGAGTGTATTGAGGACTGAGTAGTGTCAAATTCAAGTTCCAACTCATTATCTTAATTTCAAAACATACCATTATTTAACTCAATCACATAGCCTATATGTGATCACTCTAGAATGGACTGAGTAGTGTCAAGTTCAAGTTCCACTAAGTTCTACTCATTCTTGACAAGTCTCACTTGTGCAATACTACATTTTAAAGAATCATGGCTAAAATAATTTCAAGTTCGACTCATTAGATTATAAGTTATACAATGACAGTGTTGTGCTTAGAGCACATCGCTGCACATCGCTCGCTGCAAATAGAAGAACGTCAGTAACTCACACGCTTGTGCACTGATGAGCATGTTGACGCCTTTAACGTCCGTGGCCAATCAGAACGTGCTTTATTTTTATTTTTAATATTTAAACCTAAAAAAATCGAATATAATTTCGTACAATACTTGAACTACTTAGAATATTACTGAATTAGAGCCCAAAACGAAGCCCTATTTTATAGCCCAAAACATAAATCCTAGGGCTTCATATCGCCATCAAATCAAGCAGTAAACTTCTCTGCAAAATCAATTCTTTAAAATTCAAGCTCGGAAAAGGAGTGAAATCCTAATCGGCAGCGATGGAAGTAGGAGACGATGGAGTCGAGAATTTTGTGGATTCCAAAGACATGCAGCAGCAGAGCAAAGCGTTCGATAAACTCACCGACCGAGTCGAGGATCGACAGCTCGACTCAACCAGAGTTCAAGAAGTCTGTAATATGTAGTTTGAACTCTTAGTGCTATTCTTTGAATCAAATGGTTTATGATGATCTTCTGATTTCTTGCTTGTTTGCTAATTTTGAATAATTTTTAGGCCATGGCTTCAATCTACGCATCAAAAGAAGCTGATATACAAGCTGCTAGGTTGAGGTGAGTTATTTTTCTCTTTTTCCCCCCTTTTGCCCAATTTAATTTAGCCCTTTTTTAAACATGAAGTTTGATTATATGTAAAATTTTATAAAAAAATGATAATTTCTTCGGATAAAATTATGTAATTTGTATCACATGCTTGAGATAAATTTCTGTGTATTGCAATTTGATACATAAAATATATGTATACATCATATTAGAAATCTTAGAATCGAAGATTAAACCTAGCTAAGCTAGTGTACAAACAAGCTAAGTGACAGCATAGCATAACCGAGAAAATTGATCCATTCTTCTCATGAGCTGGAGCTCTTGGCCAATGATCATGCACCACCAGTCAGAATGTCTTTCCTTGTAGGAGGAATAGGTTGAGATGCCACTGCTTCACGACTGATTTTATTCCTCTCTTTCTTAGCTTCTTGTGCATGTGCATGGCACTCATCTTCTCCCTTCTTGTTGCTGCATTGATCCTCTCTTGCTCCTTGATCATCAAGCTAATTGCTTTAGAGTTTTGAATTGATTTCGTAGTAGCAACCCGTGCTTTGATGTAGTGGAAACATATTTAAAGGAATGGTGAAGATTCTTGCTGGCATTAAATACAATTCTTGGATTCTTGCAAGTTTTTTATCCTTGAGATTTCACAATTTTTTTCCCACCAAATGTCTTTTTTTTTATCACATTGGTAAAGATCAACCATCTTCATTTCACTGGTCTGGCATATTTGTTATCATGACTAATATTTGTTAACAAAACTATAGGTATTTCATCATGTGGTAAACCTATCCAGTACAGTTATGGCCTTTTGATAATTGATTGGCTTGAGATGCTAATGTATCTTAGAATCTTAGTTTCATATATGATGAGCTCAATTATAATGGAGTACTCCACTTGTTATTATGCTATTAGCTCATGGCTTGGAACGTAACTGCTGTCTAAGCTCTAGCTGTAGATATTGGTCATATGGCGCTTATCAATCAGACTGTTGAAGGTTTAGGTGTATGGAGTCATTTTATTTTTTGGTTTCTACCTTTCGAGAATTCAGAAAATTTGCTTGAAGCTAGCTAGCTAGGACTTACTATGAAATCCGTGTTTGGTTCTGTTGCAGGGAGAAAGAATTGGCAGCCGTCAAGATTAATGCTGGTGATGTCGACATCATTGCCAATGAACTGGAGGTAGTTTCCTCAAACTCTCGTAAAATCTTTAGGTGAAAATTCACTCTGTAGTGGAGTAAATTTCTAACTCCATTTGCTCCGTTTCTGAAATAACAGCTCGACAAAAAGGTTGCAGAAAGAACCTTGCGTGAGCATAAAGGTGATGCTGTTGCTGCCATCAGATCCTTGCTCTACTAATTAAGAAAATTATGCTTGATTTGTATTTGCTGTAATGAGAAATCTTTGACAATATTTTCCATGTTAAGACACACGCCTATGATTGTTCAGCACGTTGTTATATCATAATACAAGGATAAATTTGTCAGCATTTTTTACTACTGTTTGTTGTGCCGGAAAGATATAGTATAGCTATGTGTTTGTAAAATTTATAACAAACAAGTTTGGAACTTTATATAAGGTGTATCTTGAATTGTTTTAGTCACAGATGGAGCCAAAAATGAGAATCACGAATCATTCAATCAAGCACAAATGTGAATCATGTCCTTCTCCGGAGGCATATACAGGATATGTTGCACTCTCTGTCTCGTCATACAACGTTGCTGGCAGAATCTGACGGTTGAACCTCCGGGGATGCTACAGTATGTGCAGGTGGGAGTAATGCTACAAACACAGAGCACAAGAATGCACAGCTATCTGCATCTATCTACCTTTCTTTGGCAGCAGCAGCTCGCCCAGCTTGCATCTGAATTGCACATTGCCTTTGCATATCTTTTAGCTTCTCCATTAATTCTTGGAACGAAGGCCGGCTTTGGGGTTCGCTACAATAATCAGATAAATAAATGTTGTGATACTCGGTGACTAAACATGGTTTCATCCATCAAGCATGCAAAAATTTAGCGAATACGAACCTATGCCAGCAGCTCTCGATAAGGGAAGTCCACTGTGGCTCAACGTCACTTGGAATCTCGAGGCGTTGGTTCATGAAGCCCACAGCTCCAATTACCTGCCAAGTTGCTAAAAAAATTAGACACTACTCTCGCTGAACACTGTTTTTCAAGAGTATCAATTTTGTCCAGACAAATTATTACCTGCATAGAATTGAGATTGTCCCAGGGAATCTTGTGTGTGACAAGTTCCCATAGTATCACACCGAAGCTATACACATCGGACCTGATTATCCAAAACAAGGAAATAAAATGGACTTAGAATTAAAACATTTACTTGAAACAAGATTTATTTCGTATTCAGTTGGCCGTACTTCTCATCAGAAGGTTCGTTACGAAGAACTTCGGGAGCCATCCATTGAGGCTGCATTTGCATAAATGCTAGAATGATTAATTTTGGAGTATGCTTGAAGGTTTCACAGACAGTTATAACATTTTGAAACAAAAAAACAACTCTCGGTTGTCAGTTATGTACCGTGCCTTTCCCTCCTGTCCTTGTTGTCAAATATGTTTCATGTTTAAGACGCGAGAGACCGAAATCACCGACCTTTGTATGATGCATAAAATTATATGAATGAATGCAAAGCAAGTGACTGGAATTGATGCGTAAAGGTGACTGCAAGCTGACCTTGACCGTCCAGTTCTTATCGACAAGAAGGTTTGAAGATTTCAAATCACGATGAATAATGGGAGGATTGCAATGATGAAGATAATTCATGCCGCGTGCCTGTATTCGTACAAGTTCAAAACAATAATGACTAAGAAAAGACTTCTTTACTTCATTCCAATGTTATCAAATAGCGGATATGGCGGCGCCATGGCGCTATGGCATTGCGTTCTATGGTGGAAATGCCATAGCAACATAGCGCTGTCATAGCACCGCCATATCCGCCATTTGACAACATTGCGTGTGTACTGCATTTAGGAATGGGGCATTATGCAAGAAACATTGATGTTATAGCTGTATTTTATGCTTTATTAATTGTTTTAAGAGTTTTAGATGTTATATTTTTGTTATTTTCTAATTTTTGAATTATGTATAAATAATAAGTATTATTTTATTTATTTAATTATTGACCGCCATATCCGCCATACTAATACGCCCATAACCCTGTGGCGGTTTTTAGGCGAACCGCCATAAGCCGCCATACGAGATTGATAACACTGCTTCATTCCAAAGATGCACCAAAGTTAAATGCAGTTAGAGACTTACTATGTCCAAAGCCATCTGAATATGCCGCCTCCTCTCCAATTTAGGCGAATTCCTTTGTAGCAACCGGAACAGACTTCCACTGCATTAAATAAATGGGTTCATACTTAATTGCCTTAAGATGCAAACCCGTGTGTGAGGGACTGATGGATAAATCTATGCATTATAAACATACCGTGGGAGAAACTCCGTAACAATGCAAAGGCATTGAGATGAAGTAACTGCGCCCATGAAGAGGAGAATATTTGGATGTCGGAGTCTTTTCATAAGCGACACCTTGAAAACAAATAAAATGAGACAATCTTTCAAAATATATAATAAAGCAATCTTTCAAAATCTATAATAAAGCTCAAATGGTTCTAACAAAAGTAGTTTAAGAAAGCACACGGACCTCCTGTCGGAAGGCCAAGATCATATCATCTGTATATTCCTGCTTGGAGAATACTTTGACAGCAACATCCTGCAGAAGATTGAAATTCATTCTATCACAGAGAAGAGTAGGACATTTTTTCTCCTTGTGTCTTAAATATACAAAAAAAATTACAGCAAGAAGAGATATATTTGGGAGTTCTATGTAAGGCCTAGGAGCATAGCTTAGTTTCTTTCTCAAAATTTTGATTTAAAAATTTACAGAATGACTGTACTGTTTGATCACCAACACTTTGGATAAACAAGAAAAATGTATTAGCCTAGTCAAACATATTATGGTTATTCGGGCCACATTAAGTGATCAACTCTACTAGAATGAAATGAGGAATAAGATAAAAAGAACCCGGCCATATTGTGTGATTTTTAAGTAACTGATTTAATTGCAATATTTGTTGTATCTGTTTGGGGTGGTGGGACTGGGGGGAAAGGCGAGAGGGAGTATAATGGAGTTAAAGAACATACTGATCCATACCACAGAGCATGATATACAGTCCCACAAGAACCTGCATAAATATACTACAGGTTAGACATAAGAGGTACTGAATCTCCAGCATGATCAAGTGGTAAACCAATTCCAGAAAAAAAGAAGGAAAAAAGTAGTAAGGTGAGAAACAAACCACCGAACAAGCATAAGTAGAGAAATATCCACTCTGAAATCTTACAGGCCGATTCATTGTAATACAGGTCCTAAGTGATCATAAAACGCAACATATAAAAGCAAATGCAGCAATACAGCTCAGATGCTATCTGTTTCTTAAGGTTTTTACTGTCACTATGAATAATATATACCCCAAACTTTATCCTAGGTAATTCAGCTTGATATCCAGATTGTGTGTTGTCAAGAAGCAAATGCTCCAAAAATGACTATCCATATATTTGAAAACACCAACCTTGTCCAATTTGTTCTCCAATAGTCAAGTCCTCCCATAAGATTTCATAATCCAAGCAGTCAGTCTCCATATCAATTTTATTAAGAGCACTACTGCTCGTACTTCCACAGCTACTAGCGCTGCTTGTGCTGTTAACATTAACAAAAGATGACCAAGACCCGGGAGCCTCATTATTAGCTGTATGGTTGGTCTTGGCGGTGTGGTTTTCTGGCTTTAATGAATCAGCAGCACTCTTTTGTGGCCCCAACTCATGTTCTTGGTTGTTCTCCCATGAGCAGCTAAATCGGCCAGATTTTGGTTCTGCCCCGTCCTGTTCATTTCCTTTCCATGGCCATGTTAAACCTTTCTTAGCAATCCAAGCCTCAGCCTTTGAGCTAAGAATCTTAGAGATTCCTGGTTTCCCCTCGCTCTCGTCACCAGAATCTCTAGATGGCTTGCCTGGTGAATTTTCCTCATGACCACCAGAGAACACACCAAATGGAGAAGGATGTATATCACCTCTAGGCGTACTAGCTCCACTTGAAGCCGCATCCTCTCGATGCTCGGACATTGCTTCTGGGAAACCATGCTCCGAGTGATGACTATCATTACTCCCACCTTCACGATCTGAGTTCTCTGAAGGCCTCATTTTCGATTTAACCTTGTTGCTTACCTTAGTAGCCTACATGTGATTTTGAATGAAGTCAGAATATGCTATACATATAGTACTATCATAACTTCGACAGAATAGGATACGCACCAAGTTTGATATTTTTGAAGCAATCGTTACTTGTAGAGGCTGCTGATGATCAAGTCCAAATTTGCCTGAAATGGTTCTAGCCCTGCTAAATCTTGACCCCGTTCCTGAATCACCGAGTTCCGAATTTACCGCCTGTGCTTCTATAAATGGTCTAGAACCACTCGATACACATATAACACCAACTAAAGTGTCATCATCATCATAGAAAGGGGTGTTCGTTGCCACCGCTAAGAACCTATCTCCCCTCTTGTTTTTAACCGGAATCTGCCCTGTCCAGCTTTCACCAGCTGCCACACGACGCACAATGTTACTAGCCACAGCACTGTCTCGAGGATCTGTTAGTAGCTCGACTGCGTCCTGCCCTAGAGCCTCTGTAGTCGAGTACCCATATAGCTTCTCGGCACTTTTATTCCTACATCAGACAAGCAAAATCTTATCTTCTCAATAAACATATTCAGCATTTAGCATAAAAACCTAATCTCATTATAATTCATGTGTTTAAACTTGATAAATCCTTAGGCATTTTGCTTTTAAATGTGTTACTAACAATGTTCCAAGAATAAATTCAGCATTATCATTTAACCAAAGCCATTAACTACAACCATAAATTGCCTAAATCACCAAGAATTCGGTAAATGTCTAAATTTGGAAAGTACAGTTGAGCTGAATTCAACTAACTAACCAGTAAATTATCTGGAAATTGAGATCAAATATATGAACAGACTGCCCCATCGACTGCAGTATATTCAGATACTGCTTATCCGTGAGCTTCACCGCCGCCGGTCCATGAGCTCCGCCGCCAGCCGTCCACGAATCAGTGCTATGGCTCTCCCTCTGCAGCGGAGACGCATGCCGGAAAGTGGCGGAGCCCTTCTTCCACGCCGCCACCGCATTCCCATCTCCCGCGGCGGTCCTCCACCGCGGCACCCGCTGCGGCGAAATGGAGTGAGACCTCTGCTTCTGCCGGCGATCAGCCGCCATGATTTCAGCCGTGGAAGTCGTGATCAGCTTCGACATCTCGTGCTTTAAGTGCGCGTGACCTAATTCTAATTCATGAATCTTCCTCAGCAGCTCCTCCGCCGGCGGCGCCGAAGATGACGCAGCTGCTGATTGCTCGGTTCCGCTCTCCATATTTCTCGAGACACTTGAAAAATCAAATCTCGAAAATTGCAAAATATCACTAACCCTTTTAACACCCCTTCAAAATTCCAACCAAACCTGCAAAAATCCAATGACGGAGATGCGAAAACTTCAACTGAAAACGAAGAAGCGAAATCAGATTTCCTTCAATACCTTTTATATCTGAATATCTCTCTCCCTCTCACCGTTTATACCCACGGAATGGATCTATGACTAAGATTGCCAATGTCTGCCCTCATTCAGAATAAAAAAGTTCCCAACACTAATTCGAGTTTATGTGAATAATGTGCAATAAAAAATACGATCTTTTTCGCGAGTTCTACAAACTACAGCTTTGCCTTTTTCCCTCTCTCCAACTTCTGGGACTCAAACTTTAATCAGATTTGTTCTCAATCACCTCGTAGCTCCCCACTCTCTCTCTCTCTCTCTAAACTGTATTACTTTCTGTGATTGGTATAATATTGAACAAATTTGACCTTCATTTCCGAGTCCCATTCGCGAACACCACGCGTGTGTTGCACTAACTCGGAACTAGCCAATCATGGATCGAATGAGTGATGGACCATCACTGCGTGTGAGTGAGTCGCGCGCGTGAGGCATCATTTTCTTGTTCAGCCTTTTTCTTTTAAAAAAGGTATAAACAATTAACAACCAGCTCCAATCAATATCATTATTTTAATGCTTTGCATTATTATTATACAAGTAGTTTTTCATTTTTTGTTTTTTATTTTTTTATTTTTTTATTTTTCGAGTATGAACTTTTGTTTGATATTGTCTTCCCCAAATGTATCCTCCTATTTAGTTGAAAAAAATTGATGTTTTGTTATCAATGTCAATATATATCTAGGGTGAAAGAAAAACCATAATGATAAAATCAATAATTTTAGAATTTCCTCTTTTTTTGTAGTTTTCTTTTCTTTTTCCCATTTTTCTGGGTGACTTCTGCCCACCTAATTTTAATGGCCTGATAAATTGCAATTTATTTTGTCCATTTCTAACAGTTGCGACATAAAAATAGCAGCACCAGATACTGGTGGATTAATAAATATATTAATATATCTTTTTCTTATTAATTGTTTTACTCCTTGCGTCCCCAATTAATTGTCACTCTTTGACCGGGCACGAGTTTTAAGAAATGTAAAGAAAAGTTGATTGAAAAAGTTAGTAGAATGTGAGACCCATTTTTTTATATTGATTTTATAATAAAATGTGAGTGAAGTGAGTTAGTGGAATGTGGGACCTACTTACCATTTACTCCCTCCGTCCCGAGCTACTCGCTCATTTCCTTTTCGGCACGGAGATTAAGGAATGAGTGTATAGGAAAGTGAAAAATGACGGCTATAGGTAAAATTTTTTACTAAAAATGGAAAGAGTGCAAGTAACTTGGGACGCCTAAAAAGGAAATACGTGCGAGTAGTGCGGGACGGAGGGAGTATAATAAAAATGAAGTGTGACAATTATTGAGGGATGAACCGAAATAGAAAATAGTAACAATTAATCGGGAACGGAAGGAGTATTATTTTTAGACCGGAAATAGCACAGTGATTCCATGATCATTTCATGCGTAAATGCCAACTAGATCACACTATTTTTAGCACTTCTTGTATTTTAATGTATTGTGTTTTTATATTTAATTTATGTGAAATTCCATACCACATAATTAAAAAATGTTCTGTCTTCCCAAACATGGATGGGCCAATTTCGTGAAACAATGGATATATTTATCGTGCATAGTTTCAAATCAATATTAAATTATTTTTGTAATACTTTTTCGTTTTAAACTAGAATTAATTATAAAGCTCTCATTAGAATATGCACCATATTAGTCATTAAAGTATATTCATAGAGTGTATTTGTTGAATAACATTTATTAGTGGAGTGCCTAAAGTTTGGTATACCCTAAGTTAACTGCAAATTTCAATTCAGAAATTATACATAAAAATAGTTTGGTTGAAAAAAAATATTCAAAAATATCCTAAGAACTTCACTAAATATTAGCCCTATAAAATATTTATTCTGCATAAAATAATTCGCATCCATGGAGTATTATTTTCCAAAATCTTTTGGGTGAATAAAATTAACCATAGGTCTTGATTATTTTGCTAATACGGAGTATTTCACAGAACTCCTTAATAAAAAACAATTTTATTTAATTGATTTCAGGCATAAATCTTATGTTTTAATGAATTCCAAGTACGCAAAGTGGACCACAATAGAATAAATGAAGATTAACCCACGAGGAGACAAAATCGATTGTAACGATTTGATTTAGAACTTGAACCAATAAGTATTCCGTTCCGGATTGATTTTTATCCATGCCGAATCGAATCGAAAAATCATTTTTTTAATCTAAGTAATATTTGTATGTGTAGAGTCTTATTTTACGTGATTGAGCAATAATTTTATGAATGAGATACCCACAAAATTTGTGTATATATGATAACATCAGTATTATTAATAGGATGAAAATACGTTTGTTGTACGATGATGACAAAAATCAACTTGTTATATAGTATTATTGTCTTGTGAAAATCTTTATGATACTCCTAATGCAACTTAATCGTAAGATGAATAACGAGGATCGCAACTTTTGCATCAAACAATTGTCTGTGTAGAAGTTGAGCATGAATTAATGAAGATAGTCAACAATAAGGCCACCCGCAACGCGTCACGCGGGTGGCCCGTATCCCGTCACTCAGGGACGGGACGGCGGCGTGACGCATTGCCACTCCCCGTCTCGTCCCCAGCCCGTCACCCGTCCCGTTCCGCCGTGACGAAACGCGAGACTGCTCGTCACGCGCCGAGGCGATGTGGCACGCTCCCAGGCTATGCGTGACGCCCACTCGCCGTCCCGCGAGTGGGCATCGTCACACTGACGCAATAATTCATTTTTTAAAAAAATTTGAATTAAATAAAAAATAATAATAACTAAAAAATGTGAAAAGGTAATATTATCGTTAATCGCCGTTTTTCCTTTATTTATTTTTATTTTTTATTTTTTTACTCTAATCCTAATTCATCCTCATTTCTCACACAACTACACCTATTCTTCCCAAATCATCTCCATTTCCTCTCCAACTTTCATCTAACATCTCATCACAAAATGTTCAGCGACGGAAACTCCGGCGGTGGCGGCTCCGGCGGGTGGGATCTCAACGCGTTCGGCGACTGTGTAAGCATGTACAACACATTGGGTGGTTTTGGTTCGTCGACCCCAGACACCCAGGGTTCGTCGACGCCAGGGGTACCAACCACCCAATTTTGATGTTGATGCATACGTCTGTCCCTCCGCCCCGCGGTATTCGCAGGGATTATCCCATATTCGGGAGGATTATCCGGTTCAACCCACTCCGGAAGAAGGCCGAGGCGGGGGAAGCTCCAGGGCAGAGGCTGAGGCGGACGAGGAGGAGGAGGATCTAGGCCGACATCCGTACGGCCCCAAAGAAACGCTGGCGGTGTACAACGCCTGGATCAACGTCTCGTACGATCCCATCGTCGGGAATCAACAACCCCGGAAGTGCTTCTGGGAAAAGGTCACCGAGGCCTACCACAAGATTAAGTCGAAAAAGACCCGCCGCCGCACATATAAGATGCTCCGCGCTCACTTTGACCGAGTCGACAGAGAGGTCAAACGATTCTGCGCCATCCACAAGAATGAAGCGGCTCATTACCAAAGCGGAGCTACGGGAGCGTACATTCTGAGGCCGGCTTTGCGGGTCTACTTCGATGACACCGGCAAACAATTCAAATATGTCGATGTTTGGGAGGTCGTTAAGGACGAGGAAAGGTGGGCCTGCAGTGTGCGGTCCAGCACGGGCTCGACCTCGAAGCGCACGAAGCACACGACGAGTGGCCAATACTCGTCTGGTGGGGGCGGTTCGAGCAGCGGGCCACAAGAGTTTGCCTCGCAGGAGGTTGAGACCCCGGCAGACGATGCCGGGGGTTCCTCCCGTGGGCGCCGTCGGCCGCAAGGGAGAAATGCGGCGAAGGTGGCTAGAGGGAGGAGGGGCCGAGCCGAATCAAGCCAGGCGGGCTCGGGGGGCATGTACATGTACTTGACCGCCACAATGGCGGACACTTCCCGCATAACGTCCGCCCAATACCAAGCCTGGCTTAACGGAATTACGTTTATGGCAGCACAACTTGGCATTCCGCCTCCTCACGACTTCAGTGCACCTCCATCGCCTTCGGGGATGATTCGCCGGCGGAGTAGTTTTTTTTATTTTCTATAAAATTGTATTTTAAATTATGCCATTTTTATTTATTTAGGATTTTAATTATGTCTTTTTTTTATTTTTTTGAATTTTAAGTTGTATTTTTATTTTATGTTGTAATTTTATTTTATTTTTAATGAAGTGTGTTTTTTTAATTGAATTTGATTGGAAATAAAAATAAAAAATGAAATTGAATGAATAGTAATTTAAGGGACGGAGGGTTGCAGGTTCCGTCCCTTAGTTAAGGGATGGAGTAAAAAAGTACAGTAGGGCTCGCGAATAGTAATTTAAGGGACGGTTTAGTGACAGCGTTGTGGATGACCTAACCTGTTTGATATGGTGGGAAGATGAATCATCTTTAAAAACGTAAAATGATGGACCAGATTTTGGCGCCTAGTTTTTTGAACAAACCTTTTTTATCTGCACCAAATATATAATGAGAATGTTTGGCCATTATTATGCAATGTATTTCCTTCAATATCATTCATCAATTTATTGATCTAAGGGATATTATAAGTGTTTAATTATGCACTAGATAGTACAAATTAATTGCTCTCTAATCAATCATACATAAAAATAAGAAGACATTTAATGTCATTTTTACTTTATTTTTAGTTTATTATAGAAAATTTAGATTTAAAGATGAACTAAATGAGCTAATAACGAAAAACTACCTAACTCATTTAAAAATCTGAATTTTTTTATAATGAACTCAAAACAAAGTACGAATAATCTTAGGTGTTCTCTTACAACGACCCATACATTTTGGTCCTGGATTATGCGCTTAAATCTAGTTTTATATTTGATTACAAGTATATATGTATTTATATATATGTGTGTGTGAAATAAAGGTCGATCTATTTGCATATGACGTAAGTTATGATATGCAAGTTGTTTGAACACCTTTGGGTACAAGGTGCATTGCTTCAATTATTACAATCTTCGATAGAGACACTCGAACATGCAATCCAATCTAATTATTGTCAATTCCTATTCTTACTACTATAAATACATTATTTTTCTCATCTCATTATCAACTTTTTCTAAGCATATTTCAAAATATTCACCAATCTTCACTATAAATAGCAATAATCGGATACTAAAATGTTTCCATGCACTATGACAAAAATCTAATCTTAAATTTTAATATTATGAACTACTCATTATTAAAATAAATACATGTGAAATCCCATCAGCATTCCCCCCCTTTTTTTGCTGATGCCCCAAATGCTTCCTTATCTCGATTGTGATTGGACTGTGCTACCACAACGTTGCGACTGCCTTTTGCCTTTATCATAAAAGACGAATTTATGTATATTGATTTCACTACTATTATTATGGAGTATTATTTATATAATTGAATATGAAATAGGTTGCTGGATTTCTTTTTCCAGTTGTGAGTTGACATTTGAAAATAAAAGGATAAGTAGAAGCTCATAATTTAGGTTTGGTCAAATTGGTCAGGTTAGGTTTTTTAGTATGTCACCTACATCTCATTGCACCACACAAAAATCTGTGGCAAACACTCATTCCCTTCTTCATCTTATCTTCATACTGTCACACACACACACACACAGAAAACTGATTTTATTATTCTAACTAAAATTAAGCAGAGTTCCAAAAGTGGTAGAAATTAGAATAATTCTCAGTAAGGGGAGCTTATTATATATGGTGAAATTAACCGCCGATCTTCCTCTAAAGTGTATTATTTGTGACTGACTACAAAATGAGGGAAACTAAAAATACAACACAGGCACGAACACGAGCACGAAAGCAAAGCATGACGAGCTATCTTAGAATAGGGCCAAGGCTAACATTCTTGTATCAGCTGATGTATAAATATCAAAGAGTGAGGAGGGGTCAGCATATTGCTACCTCGACTCACCCTGCATTTGGCAAGCCTCTCCGGTGCAGGGGCAAATCGAGGGAAATGAGGAAGTAGCATCGTTCTGATTCAATGATGTATTGGACTTCCCCTTTCATCACCTTCAGAATCTTTCTGCACATGCTCAGCCCTAGGCCTTCCTGAGTCACCCATCGGCTGCTGTGGAACATGTCTTGGACCAGTTCAGGTGGAAGACCTTCCCCCGGGCACACGATCCTTTATAGACAAAACACGAAATTTCATTACAGTGCTAAGGTTGCTGAGATTACAAAACGAGATTAACAACAACAAGCAAGGCATCGCGCTTCATACCAATGTCGCCCACATATGAATGCGGGACGTGTGTGAAACTAAACATAACGACTTCAAGCTCAAGGGATATAACTTAATAACACCTCAATCAGACAGTTTTACACAACAAATGCACATGCTTCACGTCCCCTCACGAGAGGCAAGGGCCACATATAAATTCTAAGAGATATAGATATCACTATTTCAGCAAAGTAATGAAAATTCACCACTTTTTATAATGCCAAGTTCTCACTTTAGCTCATTCAAAGGAGTTTATTTACCTGAACTCAATGTGCACAATGTTTTCTCCTTCAGAAACTTCCTTCAAGCTTGGCCTAAGTTGAATTTCCACCCAGCCTTCGGGTGATTGTGCATATCGCGCCATGCTTATCAGAAAATCAGCCAGGACCTGTTGGACTCTAACTTGATCGCCACAGACTGTCAAAGTCTTGACTTCTTCTGGTACATCACGGATCAATTGCAGACCTCTTTCTCTCAGCAACAACATAACTTGGCTAACAACAGCGTCTATTACACTCCCAAGCACAAATTCTACACTCTCAAGCTCCAATGATCTGCCAGAAAACGACAATAAAGAAGATCAGTAATATATATGTATAAAAACAACTAGCACACTAAGAAAAAAGGTGGGCGGTAAAAGAAATATAAGCAAGCACTAATTTTCTGGCAATTTAGCATCTGCTGGAGCCCTGGAAAACATGTTTCCTTTCTACCAAAAATAAGAAAAAGGTTTAAACTAACAATTATGAAGTTCAAAGAAAACACACCCATCCTCAATGTTTTCGAGATCAACATCCTTCATAATCTTTAACATCTGCTTCTCACAAGCAGCGCTGGTCTCAAGAAACTGCTTTTGGTCTTCAGTCAAGTTTGTAGCTTCCAGGAGTGAGTTGGTGAAACGGATGCCACTTAATGGATTTTTTATTTCTTGACAGATGTAAGCCAGCTCCTTCATCTTCGAGAAACACATCTTTTCCTGTTGCTTTTGGACTCTCAAAGCCTGCTGCAATTCAGGGCTAGCAATCTGCAGGAAGCAAAAAGCGCCAACAATCTGACCGTCCATATTCAACCGCTTGTTTGCTGTCAACATTGCTTGCACATATTTCCCACTTTTGTTGAAAAAGGAAAATGGGAACTGATCAGCATCCTGGCCTCCAATTGCATTGTGCAGTACAATCATGAATGTTGTCATAGCATCTGGGCCTTTGAGCCGGCAGCAACTTCCAAATATCTCCCCAACTAACATCTTCCCCAAGACATCCCCTCTACTCCATCCAGTGAGCTTTTCCATGGCAGTGTTCCACTCGGAGCAACAGGTGTTCTCATCCGAAGCAAATATAGGTGGGATCAGAGGGTTGGGACTGTGTACAATTGCTTTGTAATCACCTTGAATGTGGATGAACTTGTCCATCACCACTTTCTGGCCAGTAATGTCGTGACCAACAAAGCATACACCAACTATATTGTCCGTGTAGTCCTTGCTGCAGCAAGCGTTGACAATCACATATACAGCTTTATCATGTTGTCCGTTGCCAAATGTCCTCAACCTTAGTTCTATATTCTTATCTTCTTCACCTGCAGTAGTCAATTGGTTTCGATAACCATATTGAACATTGAAATAAACTACTGGTATGATTACGTGGACGACCTTTGTCTTGCTTTATAATATCTTAAAAAGAAGAAAATAGAACTTCATATGGAAAATATAAGAAATGCAATAGAATTTAGGATGAAGGGTGCCACCTCTTAGAGCATTTAACAAGAGCTTGTCAGCAACTTCTTCTGATTCTTTGTGGACAAGATCATGAACCAAGGATTTTCCCATTGCATTTTCAATGGAAAGACCCGTCAACTCTGCAACTTTGGCGTTCCACCCATTAACGCAGCCTTCAACATCTACAGCAAATATGGGAGCAGTGGCAGTCTCTATCAACCTAACCATTTCTCTGGCTACAGAACTGAGTTCATCCATCTCTTGAATTTCCATGTCCCCTCCTGGGGCAGGTACCACTGCCTTAGAGTTGCTTCCATCAGCATCTCTAAATGAATCTCTTAAAATTAGCTGGAGAGAGTGTATGGCGTCCATTTCGGCACTGTCCCATGGCATACTCCGGCTCTTGACCACTTCTAGAAATGCCTTAAATGACGAACGGGGATGCATCCTCTGATTATCATCTTTGTCCTCTGGGTGATGCTTTGCACCACCCCATTTGATCTCTTTTGCAGTGTGGGAACGGAACCAGAACAAATAATCTCTAGACGTGATATACGCAACAGCCATTCCACATACTGCATCACCTAGAGAGGCTGCCCCAGGATACCCAGCATCACCTAGACTATCGGTGCTCAAACCCGTTGAGTCCCCATGTTCGGCCAACAGCCACTCCACAATATCCTTGATCTGTGCTTCAGTAGGTGTCACTCCAAGGGGGTAATACTCCCCTTTATAGAAGAGAGCAGCTCCATCACATTTTACAAGGTCCATAATACTAGGGCTCTGTGTGATAATACCTGTTGGTGAATCACGTAGCAACATATCACACAACAGTGTTTGTGTCCTTAGAACACGTTTATCCGACAACTGCGAAGCAAGTTGTAATTCCATATTCAGCTGAAGCCCAAATGCCTGCATCAGGAATTCACAAGCATAACGAAGTGGGAAAGGAATACATCTTGCTGATGTATGATGCCCAACAACCAAGCCCCACAGCCTCATTGTATGCCTTCCTTTACCACCATCTTCATCGCTCCCATTGATGATAACAGCCAATGTCAACGAGGCAATAGATCCCATATTTGCCATGTATTGGGCATGGCAACCATGAGGCGCCCTAAGCGTCGAACCAACCAAACATAAGGGCTGCATCAGCGCCTCGTCCTGAATGACCTTTAGAGGAGTTGCGTGACAGTCCACAATCATCCTCACTCTATTCTGCTTAAACAAGAACCTCGAAGCCTGTGGTATATCTGTGGAAGGATAATGCAAACCAAGATACGGCTCCAAATCTGGTCTCTTACTCTCAGCCACAACCTCACCATGCTCATCCTCATGAAACTTATATACCATAACCCGATCATACCCCGTGAGCTCCCTCACACTCTCAACCACAGTATCACACAAAATCTTGATATCACCACCAGGAAGTGACTGCAAATGGGAAATGGCTCGCACGGCCAGCTTCTGCGACTGGACTGCACCAGCAATAGAGAGCGCAGGGTCCTCAGTCCTAGCCGGCTCTAAGTCAATCACAATCCCTACATCTATCCTATGCAGAATCGCGTAAAATGGTTTCTCCGAGCTCTTGGAATGGATCCAAACAGGATTCAACAGGGTAATCTCCCTCGCCCCAAAAGCCCTTTCCAACAGCACAGAGCTGGAGGGTGTGAAAAGGCTTCTCACATCAGTCCCAATGGTCAAGAACTCCGGCTTCTCAAGAATCGGGACCGACTGCGGAGTCAAGGCCAGCATTTCACGGGCGTTCTCAGAGTAGGCAATCACCCTGAAATCAGACTCGTCAACGGCTATCATACAACCAAAAGGCTGAATGAGGCCGCCACGCTGCATTTTTGACAAATAAGCAGTAATCTGCTGCTCAGGAATAGATTGATTAGTAGTCCTCACACTCTGTGAATAATCAAAGGATCTCCCAGACTCACTGGATAGCTCGAAAACCGCATGAAGCCTAGCATCCGCAGTGAATTGCGCCACAGCCTTACTCATAGATTCCCCTCCCCTGTTTAAGCTCGAATTATGGTTAAAATTGCGGCTTTGATGATGGGACGTACCTGAAGACTGAGCTTGTGAAGTATTCTCCTTTCTCCCAGAAGCAGCCATCTAGTGGAAGAAAAACACTCGCAGCTTTGAATTTTTCAAGAAAATGATGAGGTTTTATTGAGAGGTAGATTCTTGGAGCAGTGATTGACTGTATTTGTTCTCCAAGTAGACATTTCGTCGAGCATGTCGTCAGCAGTCATGTTCTTCCCGGATTTCAAGAGAATCAGGTAATTCTAGATCGTGAAGCTAGTTAATCGAGGCCTAAATCTTATCTACTAGTCTACTAGTATCGTAAAGAAGAAGACGGCTTTCATTCATACGTGAATGAATGCTTTTTCATTGAATTAAAGATTCAATTTGGGAAATGGGGACCTCACTCAAACTTTGATAAACATTGTGATCATCACATCACGTGCTTTTAATTTTCATGTCTAATACAGCTAAAACTAGCATATGATAAAAGTGAAAACTTTCTTTTTTTTTTTTTACCTTTTTCTCTTCTTTTTCTTCAACATTAAGATTCGCAGAGTTAGAGTCGTAATCAATATGCTTGTTCAATTATAGTAATTTTCATTTTGACTTAGAGTTGTAGTACTTTTAAAGTGATTATTATTTTTTGTAACCAAAAAAAAAAGTGATTATTATTTTTTACATTTATCTTTTTTTAATAATCTAAATGGAGTATTAGTATTTAATTATTTCCGGTCATCAATAGGTGTGTGGTCAAAATATATTTTTATTTGTTTAAATTATTGAGTTGGAATTTCTTGTGGTGTTGGATTGTGTGCAAAATTTAGACAACAGAAGCAGAGAATCTAATTGCTCAATCTATGTGATGGCCCACGTTCGAATACCAGATTCACATGTTTATTCCTTTTTTATTTGATTTTCAAATTAAATAGAGAAGTGAAGCACACCGTTGTACACGGATCATGTCATTTCACTACCAAACTAGTGATTGATTTATAATTTTATACTCCTACAACAATTTTCATGATTGCATTACACCTAGATTTTAAATATAGTGAAAAAAATCCACAATAAAGGACGTGGGGTAGTGTATATAATAGACTTTTTTGATAGACGCTCTAATTTGTTGCAAAATAAATCAATGTTATAAATCACAAATCATGCTACTAGTATTGTAAACAAACTAATCATATACTCTCATTCTTTTTTTACTTTCATCTCTCCTATCATTGTTGTTATCGCTACGTCCTCTATTATCAAAGGCATCGTGTGCACTGCCCGTAACAGTGGTTACGGGTTCGGCTAGTATCTTTTAGCCATCTCTTTTTTTGGTGGCAATAGTTATCTTGATTTGGCCGGTTTTTGGTTCGATTATCTTGGTGATTGATTGGTGATAGTTGAGGGAATTTTTGGTGATTGATTGTTGGTTCGATTTTCTTGGCCAGAATGATGACACGATTTATGTCGCCTGACCGGACCCCCTTTATTTTCTTGGGTTTCATATTTTGTTGTTTCGTTACAATAATATTTGAGGAATTGTTGGCTTGTTGATTTGATCTTTTAGCTAGAATGTTGACATGGTGGAAGCTGATTAACCGGACCACCTTCATCGTCCTCACCAATTGTAATAAGAACTTTTTTTTATATAAAAATTAACAAAAGTTCTTTTATTCTATAAAAATTTACATGTTAATTATCAAATAATCTATCTAGACTACAACATTTTACTATTTTTATCTTATCTACCAAACACTCCCTCCGTCCACGAATAGGAGCCCCGTTTTTCCATTTTAATCCGTCCACGATTAGGAGTCTCGGTACACTTTTACCATAAATAATAATAGGGTCTCATTTTCCACTAACTATTTCCCCCCATGTTCATTTAAAACTAATATATACAAGTGAGACCCCTATTCCACTAACTCTTTTCCACCCACTTTTCTTAACATTTCTTAAAACTCGTGCTGCCAATGAATGAGACTCCTAATGACGGACGGAGGGAGTAACAACTAACAACGTGAAAACCAAAATTTTAGCTATGATTATCTCTTACGAGAATACTCCCTAATCTAGACATGGTTTTTGTCTGGATTTGACTCTATCATGGATATCAGCCATGGCCTTCGTTTTGGGTGGTTTGTTTTGTTGTATAGGTGGGAAATAAGTTATAAGAAGAAAACAAGAAGCTATTAATAAAAAAAGTGGTGGGACAATCAATCGTGGCCATATTTCTCTTTCAGACCACATTCTACCCACGTGAAGTCGTACAATAATTGATACCCCATCACCAGCACCAAACACTTACCACTCCAAATCCCATCTTCTTTATGTTATCTCATCTCCATCACTTCATCAATTTTCACATATTCCACCCATCGATCTTGCAGATGCTATACTCTAATTAAAATTAAATTAACAATGGATCATTCATTCATAAATCCAAGTTTAAGATCAAGAATCCCTTCAAATAGAAGCGACAAAGAGCTGAATCTAGTAAAAAAACACACAAAGTTCCTCGATCTGCAGTTTAGCAGTGGCAATATGCATTGGCCGGCCTTTTCTTTCACTTGGTGTAGAGAACATCTTCCCACGGGTGGCGGTAGAGGGGCTGCTTCAGCCTCTTCTGGTCGAACGTGTGTCTGAACTCGAGCAATGGATGGATTGATTGTTAGGACATGATAAGAGGGTTAATTGGTTGATAGTTAAAGAACTGATAGTGTAAACTCACCCGATGAGACCGATGGAACGAGCCAGCACGAAGAGGCCGTTGAGGTAGCCAATGCCAACGATTTCGTCGATTTCTTGCTTGGTGAACATGCTGCTACCTGCGAGAAGGTCGAGGAATAGGGAACCAATGGCACCGTCGACGTTGAGGACTAGATTGTTTGCCTTTGAGAGAGTGTACGTCTCAACTTCCACCGCGTACTCCATGTACTTCACGGATGGGAAGTTGGTGCGTGCAAACAATTGTAGCAACTCCACTCTCTTATCTCTGTTGTCACCCCTCTTGATTCTTTGCAATGGGGAAACACATAAAAGAACCAACTTCAGTAACGAGTTTGAAGAGTTCGATGATCAAGATAAGGATAGTGTGCGTACCTATGGCCGATACCAGGGACGCGAATGCCCTTCTTTTTCATGCTTTCGACAAATTCATAAGGTGTAAGGCCCTGAAACAGCGTATGAATCCACTTTCAAGAATGAATATTTTCGAGTCTTTTTTGTCATATCAACTCATCAAGAATCATAACTAACCCTATCATAAGCATCCTTGAAGTATCGAGCAGCATCATCAATAGCACCACCGAATCGCGGACCAATTGTCAACAAACCTGTTCAGAAGCAGTCAAGTCGTGTTTAGTGGCAAAGAAAACCTCAAACATCGCAACCTTTTTACAAATTGTTTGAAAGAAACAGAACTCTCTTCATGGCACATGATAGAAAAAAATTCGGATTTCAAACATAAACTTACCCGAAACAAGACTAGAGACTAGGTCTTTTCCAGCCCTGGCAGTTACGATGGTGTTGTGAGCACCAGAGACGCAAGGACCATGGTCGGCACAGAGCATGACGCAAATCTGTTAAACCAACAGCAATACTGAGTAAAAAGTTGAAGATCACAGGGGAGGAAGGGAGGGGGAGCGAATGCATAATAAATCACCTCAATAAAACGTGTGCAGTAACGAGGTAGGCTTCTTTTGAACCACAATAAAGAAATGACATCACCAACACCTAATCCTTGTTCGACAATGGAAGACATCGGGACACCGGCATAGGTTGGCTCTTCACCTGCGAATCAGTAGAAGTCAAGGCTGAGCATATGATTCCTATGGAACAACATTGTTTGGCATCAATGAAGCATAGACTAGCTGAAAAATACCCCTATCATCAGATATTGTGGAAATAATATGCGTCGGAGCCCGAACTTTTCCACTTTTGATTGCTGTGTTGAGATCTTCTGGTATTTGAGGGGGTGTAACCTCCTTGACTGGTGTGGTTTTGCCTTCCTCAACCTAGAATTGGAAACTAATTTCAGCAACAGCTGACAATGGAAAAATATAGCAGCAAACGGATAACCTGACACTCACCAATTTCTCGAATGTTTCCTTAATTGCACCTTCAAATGCTTCATAAGAGGTCGGGACTGCAGCTCCAGCTTCTCTCAGGGCTTGGTTCTTGGCCTGTGCAGACTCCATTTCACCACCGCTCTTAGCCCCCTATCAAAACGATCAAAGTTTTAGCTGTGGATATCCCATAGAGCCAACACCGTGGAGAAAATGTTCTTAAGATTTTTGCTTACCGCATGACCGAATTGTACTTCAGACTTGAACAACGTAGCACATGTTCCACTAACCCAGGCAACCACAGGCTTATTGATTTTCCCCTGTTTAAGGGCTTCAACTAAGGAATATTCATCACGTCCGCCAAGTTCTCCAAGAACAACGATCATTTTAACCTGTTAAATGGAGGAAACCAAGATGAACCATCATCCCCATTGTTCAATTCCATTAAGAGAGATTTTGGATTCTTAGCTGATTACCAAGCTCTACAGAATAAGTTACAAATGATAGAAATATGCTGTACCTGAGGGATATTATTAAAGCGCAGGACATGATCAGAGAGTGTCGATCCAGGGAACACATCTCCCCCAATCGCAATGCCTGTGTAACTCAAGACTAACATTACAATCCAGTCGCAGTCATAACTGAAATTACAACAGGTTTATATTTTTCTTACCTTCATAGATTCCATCTGTGACCCTAGCAATGGTGTTGTACAATTCGTTAGACATACCACCCTGTAAAAGAGTAATTTAAGATCACAATAGATTTACAAACATATGCTAAAGTTCTTTAGCAAAAGGATTCTAGTAGGATGCATCCGAGCAAATTAAGTATGTTTAAGATTCTAATTGAAGCAGATCGTTATATCTAAATGAATATGCAAAACGCAAGTAGGAATCTCTCATATGATCACGCACAGATTTGGAGACAAAGCCAATAGATCCGGGCCTGTACAGCTTGCACTGAATTATGTTATCGATCGTTCCAGCTGTGTCACCTATCTTGAAAGCTCCAGCTTGGATACCTCCAACAGTAGCAGGACCAATAACAACCTAAAAATGTGATCCTTTATGTTAGGAACAGATATCTGATAATCAGAAAGAAGCATACAAGATGCATTACGAAGGAAATATATTTGTGACGAATCATTAAAATGAAGTAACATTAGACACCTTATTGTTGGCTTTAGCATAAGCGATCAGTTGCTTTGTGTCTGACTCAGGGACACCTTCAGCAATAATAGCCACAACTCTAATGGTTGGCTGCTTCAGAGCAGCCATAGATGAAGCAGCAGCACTGCAGCATAAAAAATTGAATAATGTAACTGATCGCACAAGAAGCAAGAAACAGAGGTCGAAGATGTTCTTAATCAAGAAGGCCAACCTTCTGTATGATGCAAAGTTAATGAAGACATCAGCTGTAGGATGTGCAGCACAAGCAGCTTCAATACTGTTTCATTGCGAAAGGAACATAAAAATATCAGTGAGATACTAAAAAGGCCTCGTTTAGGCAATGATGACTAGATTATTGGTTTTAATAAATGAATGAATGCATTAGAGTTGAAAATAGTCTCCCAACTAGCTACTACAGAAGAAGTAAATGAGCAAGGAAAATAGCACTCACGCAGTGTGAACTGGAATGGCAATTTCCTCCTGACCAAAAAATAGCTTCTGGAATCCCTCTGAACCAGGATTTATAATTCCAGCAACAGAAGGTGTTTCTCTCCCTAATCAGCAGACACAAAACGGCAAAGTCAGTCAATCTCTTTTAAACAACAAGTGGAATTCAAATTTTCATAAGAAGTCACATGATCTTTCACTAAAGACATACCACAGAGGAAATCAAAATCAAGCATCCGCTGAATCGGGAGCTGCTTGTAGTTATAAAACAGTGCTTGGGTGGTTTTCGAGAAAAGTTGTCCAGTCGCCATGGTGACTTCAGAAGAGCCCCTGTTTACCCACGCGATAGTAGAAAAAGGCCAAAGCAAGAATCATCCACAGAAACATGATGGACATCATAGCATCACACTGAACATTTGGCTAACTTCTTAAAAATGAACAAGAAAGCATCCTAGATTACAAATCACATCTCATTTTGCGTGGGATGTTACTGTGTAAAAAATCTACTTCTTCTATTATAAAAACCCCAACTCAATTCCTCAAAAACGCAAAAACCAAATTTTCAAACTCACATTTTGATAAAGAAAATTAAAATAATCAAAAGAATAATAAATTCGAAATTCTTAAACACAAATAAAGAATCCTATTTTCTTTCATTACGAAGAATCTTTGGCGAAAACAAGAAAAATTGTCCAAGTGTAACATCTAGAGTTATTCACTAATAAATTGCTGAAACTGCAATCAGGCAAGGATATATATATACATCACACATGAATTGAAATGCAAGTTAAGTTGCTGATAAGTTCAACTAAACAATTGGCAAGACGTTCTACGCTCCAAGAAAACGCAATTAAACTAATCTCCAACATAAAGACTCGATTCATACATGGATCCCTACAAATCACCAACATAAAGACAATATATAACCAAACCATCACAAAACACCTACTAGCATCCTCCTAACTAGCAATGTCTCAATATAAGCTCAAATACAAATAATTTTGATCAATCACTCACTCAGAGATCTATAGCTCAAACAAATCAAATGCAAGGCAACATAAAAAATCACACCAAAAATGCACCAAACAACAGATCACGCCACATTAACCATAAACCCACCAAACCATGCACGTGAAAAATATAAATGCAATAAAAAGCTCTGATTTTTCGCACAAAGATGGGCTACAAATAAATTCAAATAGAACCGAGCTGAGCAGAAGAGAAATCAGTGAATGAGCTACCTCGTAAACATCGAAAAAGAGAGAAAAGGGGAGAGATCCGATCAAACCTTTTCCAGTTCTCCAACAATAGATAGGAATCACAGAAAAGGCACCCAGAAAATAGATCCAAGAATCGAGAATCGGAGCGGAAGACGTAATGAGGAAGGCGGGATTGGGATTTATTATAACAGACGAGGGAATGTGTTGTGAGTGTGATTTGTTAGCTGTAGAAGTTTGACTGAGGTAAAAGAAAATTGAAAGAGGTGAAGCCTCTCCGCAATTTTGGATGGTTGTGATGATGAGGTAGGTGGATTGGATGGCTGCTGGGCTTGACTTGCTTGGAAAATCAAACAAGGAATCAAGCATGATGCATAAAAAAGTAAAGTATAAAGTTTTTGACAAAAAAAATAATTCAATTACTTTGGGATAATCGAAAAAAATATTCCACAACTCGTATTATTATAATTTTTTGAAGGGAAAGTAGGAGAATATAGAAATAGCTCAAAGACAAGAGATTCTGCATGACCGATAAGTGTATGAAATAGAGGTCAAATATGGAGTAATTATTTTGTTTAAGTAATTGTTAACACGAAAATAAAATATATTCCATCTTCGTAAGAGATTAGGTCTGACTTATACGAGTTTTATGGAATCAGTTAGATGTGTACTATGAGTGGAATATGAGTAGTACATTTTTAACTGTTTCATAATGTCAAATTTGAATATTAGGTATGTTCTTGATTCCAAATACAGAATACATAGCTAATAAATGAACTTTAGTCATTAGTTAAATCAGAAAATCGTAAAAAAATAAAAATTGGAAATAGGAAATGGCCGTTAACTTATTACAAATTTATGTCTATTTGCCTTTAAGAAAAATATTCATACTCCTTTAACTTGTGTCCTTTCTCTTCTTTTGCATAGATTGGATTAAGCTTTTCTTCGACAACTTTTGAACATTTTTTATGGTTTTTCTGCTGCTGATAGCCTTCTCCGTCCGATCCCTTGCTCTTAAAGGGACTGAAGAAGCTCCTACCAAAGAAAGCTTCGTCTTTGGTGGGGATATAGTTACCACTCTTTGTTTGTTCATCACCAATCGCTTCATAGAAATTCTCATGAAGTAGATGAAGTGTGTGTGAGAATCTTCACAGCATTGGTGGAATGCAAGATTCATGCGTTTTTGAATAAATAAGCATGATTGATTGCAATGAGGCAAATGTTTACGTTATAAGAATAATCAATTTTATCGAAATAGATAAATGAAGAATAACTACAATTCAAGTTGAAGGGTATGATTTGCTTAAGCATCAATGTATATCAGCTACAACTTCATCTATCAAAGAATTAAGAATCTGGGACTGAATCTGTGTCCCAAGTTCAAATGCTTCGATATCAAAGTCGACCCATCTACCATATTGATTGCTCATGTCCTTATCTACAAGTTCATCTATCATGGAATCTCCAATGTTTGCATTCCAACCAGAGATTTCTCTGTGGACTTCTTGAGCAAATGTCCCCTCTTGTCTAACCAACGACAGACCTTTAGCCAACGATCTGTATCCACCGCCAACAAATTGTCTGCACCTCAGGTTTAAGCATTCACTAACACAGTCGAACAAAACTCTTTGGTCTATCACAGGAATCTCAACACCGTTACTCAAGAACTGATTGCAGCTTTCTAGCTGATTAAAAAGACGAGGGTTTACTATGCCTTGAGTTCTGCCTACTGCATAGTCCTTGAACTTCAGCTCTATATTGGATAGCATCTCCTTCACATACTTGAATTCCCACCTTCTACGACTCACGTTGTCAGTTGAGGCTAAAATGATCTCTTTCCTTTTTGGCACAGTTTCAATAGAAGTTGATGAAGCTGAGTCTGATAACTCAGCATCGGGTTCATCTGCAAGATACGTCTTTGAGGAAAAAGAGTCTAGCTCTTCCGTAGTGTGGATTGATGAACACTGCTTGCTGCCTGAAATCAAAATGAAAACTGAGTTTATTGATGTAATGAAGCAAACAAACATGAGTAGTAGCCTTAGGCTCGTACCTCTAGTGCTATTACTGTCGGCAGTATCTGACGAACTGCAACTGTCTGGAAATGAAGAATGTTCAAGAACTGAAATTGAACTAGGAAGCCTGCGGTCGAGTAACTTTCTGGCTCTAGATATATTACCATCGCTAATTCGTGTTTCTTCTAGCCCCACCTAATCATAACATTGGATTTATATGATTAGCTTTTATATAATACTAAGTGAGAATTATGACGAACTTCCCTTTCTCATAAGTCACTACACAAATTCTTCAGTCATTATAACCTTAAATGCTGGAATATAAAACATGAATTAGAGTTAGGTTGGCTTACCATATCAACAGTGTGAGCCCCATCTTTGGCATTACATGATTCTGACATACCTAAGCTCACTGAGGCCTCACAACTAGGCATCATATCATTAGAATCCGTTCAGGAATTTTGTGGGGAGAATTCTACCTTATCAGCCAATTCTTTTAGTTTTTGCTCCAAAAGAGTGTTTAATGCATCACCTCCCTTAACATTATTTCCACAGAAAGAAAATCTCGAACCACTCATATCATCAGATCTTTTACTTTGATAGCCTGCTGACAAGATCTTACAAGTTTCCCCTGCCTCTCCGGGCCTAAGAGAATCTGACGCCAATCGTGTCATTGGAGATTTGAAAGTAAATGAAACGACATCCGTTCCATTCGCTCCACTTTCTTGATCCCAACTACTCTGCCTATCTGTAATATCCCTAGATTGGATGACTTTCCCACTTCTATCCATCTGCAAGTTTTTAACAGCTTGATTTTTACCCAAGTGGTAACTCCCATCTACAGACCGTTTCTTGCTAGTAACTCTTTCTTTGCAAGAAGGCAATGCTTCTCGTTTTTCGTCTATAACCTCTGAGCTCAACTTCCTCAAATTAACTCGAGAGTTGCTGGAAACTTTGCTAGAATTTCGTTGCCTAGTGGACAAAGATTCTCCACTGGGGGTGGTTTTTCCTCCTTTAGAGTTGCATTTTGAAGACAACTTTCCTCTATCAACAATGCAGTTTTGCTTCTGATTGTTCTGCTGTAGCACACTTGAACCATTTTGCATAGATTGTTTCTTTGTCGTACTCTTCTGTGCAGTCGACTGGCTTTTCAAAGGATGATTGGGACTTAGTGTAGTCGAATGGCTTTTCAAAGGATGATTGGGACTTAGTGTAGTCGACTGGCTTTTGAAGGGATGATTAGGACTGCTTGTAGTCGATTGGCTTTTCAAGGGATGATTGGGACTGAGCTCACACAAATCTTTCTGGCTAACAATATTCTTGTTGCCATTCAAACTTAAGCCCACTCTCTTCTGAACATTGGCCTTTGCCTGTAAAGCCAGAGAAATAGTCTTTCCATTACTTTTCACACCATTAGACGATGTTCCATCCGAGTCAGGCATTACCCTTATTGCCATTGCACCAACTGATCCATTCCAGCTCTTAACCATTGTGTTTCCCCTGAGACTGGATTCAGCTTTTCTTCGAGAACCTTCAAAAATCTTTGATGGTTTTTGTGCTGCTTCAGCCTTCTCCTTCAAACCCCTTATTCTTAAAGGGACTGAAGAAGCTCCTACCGGAGGCAGCTTCGTCTTTGTACTCAAATGAGATGGTCCTGGCTCAATAATCCTTGCTGCTGCTTCCATTATGTGAGCAGCATCCTTAGGTGGGATAAAGTTAGCACTTTTTATAGGAGAGAGAAGTTTATGGTGTGTGATTGGAATTGATTTAGCTGATTTAGGTGGCAAGGTTTCAGTTTGAAATTTCTCAATAGGCTTGTGTATCACCCTTGGATAGTTGAGCTCCATTTCATTGCGGTTATACAAACCCTGCAGACGGCTTTCCTGAGGGTTTTCACTGTTTTTGGTTAGGTAATAAGCATCACGAAATGAGCTAGAGCTGAAAAGTGGAGTGGAGTAAGGCTCCGGCATGCTGGATTTAGGCAAGGAATCCAATCCCATCAGCCTTGCAACAACTCCAGGCGCCTTCGTCCCATAAAAGTCTTCATCAACTAGGGATGAAGCGCAGCTTTGATCACTGCTTCCTCCTACACTGGATACGGCCGCCTTTTCATCCATTTCTATCTAAATACAGAAGAAAAAAGGATCTTTGAATTCTTAAATCAGAAACAAACAACATTCCATTTTTGTCAGCATCCTTACCATGGAAAGATGCGTCCTTGGCGAATTCCCATCACATCTTTTATTCTGTTTGGATTTCTCTACATCAATGAGCATTTAGTCCATTTCAAGTCAGGAATGAAATTTTGTAGACATACATACACTGATACACATGTGGAGGTTATGCACAGAGGAAAGGAAATGTGCCAAATTTAGCATTGGTTACTTCCATCAAACATCCATCGTACCGGTTACTTCTGACTTGCTTGAAAACAGCTTCTTCCTAGAATTAGCATTCCAATCAAACATCTGGAGGAAGCCACCAATATAATTCCCACCTTTGGAGCATTGGTTCTCAATCCCCATACTGGCAAGTCGCTAACATTAGTTTTCAAACTAAATTACCAACAACAAGAATGAGAAACATTTCAAACTAAGCTCGGAGTAGAAACAGAAAAATCTCACATCACCACATTCTTGAGCTCCAAATATTTGTGACAGTGACAAATGCATTCAAGATCTCTCTTGAAAACCAGTATAACAAATTACAGCCCCCGAATAGTTGTACATGGTAATCTCTCATTATCAAATCATAGAAAGGAATATTAATATGGTAATCAAATGATAATTGCAGAATTGGACAACAGTTATCATACTACATCCTTTCAACCAGCAGTCCAATATTAAAAAATCACAGTATGAAAATAGCTGCACTTTGTAGGCATGCCTTAAATGTACAAAAGGATTTCTATAGCCTATTACAGAGCTAATAAAAGCTGTATCCTTGATGTACAAAACAAAGTAAACGGAGTAGTTCAGAACTGTTTTTCAAAATATTTCCAAATCTATACAAATATCAAGCTTCATCCCAAAAGCCATTTTCTTCCCTGAAAAGTCTGTGCTTAATGCGGTGCTTTGCAATGTCAGTGCTGTTATCTTTATGCATTTTCTAAATCTTTTTATATTTATATTATTGCATTTTCTAAACCTATTGTAAAAGAAGGATAATCCACCAGAGTTGGATCCACATGATTATCATTACCGGTCAAAAGAAGAATCTTTTAAAGAGAACAATTTGTCAACAATATTGATCTAATACTCCTATATTCTAAACTGATATAGCTCCTCCTAGAGAAACAGGCAAGTAGCTACAGTGGCATTGACCACTATAATGAAAGAAAGAAAGAAATAAAAATGTGTTTTTCAACTGAATTTGATCGTAGAAAAAATGGATTCACACTGCAGTATTTCTAAATACTAAACTGCTCGTGCTAAATTCAGATCACATCACACAATGATCAAGCTAAAATGGAGCTCAAATGCAATTATAGAAAATGAAGCACAATTCACCTAGTATTAGATAAGATCACAAGCAACCGAAAACCAGACCTTTCCAACATAAAATTCAGACAAAAACTCAAAAAAGCAATGTGAATCAAGAAAACTCACACAGCCCACTTCAAAAAATCAAAACTTGTTGAACTCTCCCTTGTTGCATAACAACATAAGTGTAATAATGGAGTGCTCATTTCAGTTGGAAGAAGCTCGGCTAGAAAGGAGTTCGGTAAGCTCGGCTTACCGAGCTGGAACTAGCCTGGAACTAGCCGAGAAGAAGAAGGCAGAAGTCGGTAAGCTCAGCGGTAAGGAATCTCGGTAAGGAAGTTCGGTTGTAAGCCGAGAAGGAGTTCGGTTGTAAGCCGAGGAAGGAGTTCGGTCTTGAACCGAGGAAGGAGTTCGGTCTTGAACCGAGAAGGTAGAAGCAACCTAGCCGAACTAGCCGTTGGAGCAGCAGTTAGTTAGCAGAGATGTAGCGGTTATTCTTCTTGCTTTCTTGATTCTTCTTGTAGTTAGTTAGTAGCAGTTGCTACTTGATTATAGAGCTTTAAATAGCTCACCGTGTATGTAGTTTAGAGAAGAGTTTTTCAATAAAGAGTTTTCCAGTTTTCTCTCCAAGTTTATCATCTTCAATACTCAAAGTGTGAGTGTGTGTGTTTTCTGCATTGTGTGATCTCATACAACAGTGAGTGTGTGTGTGATCTTATTGAGTGTGTGAAAGCCTTGTGTGTGCGAATCCTAACAAGTGGCGCCGTCTGTGGGAAAGGGATATTGAAGCTGATTTGCAGAGGATCAAACGGTTTCAGAGATGGCAGCAAGGCTTGATGCAGAAAAGTTCACAGGCAAGAATGATTATGGCCTGTGGAAGATGAAGATGAAGGCGGTTTTAATTCAACAAGGCTTGGCGGCAGTTCTTGCAAAACCAGAGGAGAAAGGAAAGGCTCCAGTGCTTGATGAAAAAGCTCAGGCAAAGATGGAGGAAATGCAGCTCAAGGCACATTCTGCAGTGATTCTGTGCCTTGGAGATAAGGTCTTGAGGGAAGTTCAAGAAGCCAAGACTGCGGTGGAGATCTTGGACAAGTTAGATGAAGTTTACTTGGCCAAATCCTTGGCTAACCGGCTGTATCTCAAGAAGAGGCTGTATGCCTATAGTTTTTCTGGAGATAGGTCCATCATTGAGCAGCTAGAGGAGTTCAACAAGATCATTGATGACCTGGGATCTGTTGATGTCAAGATCTCAGATGAGGATAAGGCCATTCTCACATTGAATGCCTTGCCTAGCTCGTATGACCAGCTAAGTGATGCAATTATCTATGGAAGAGATAAACCTATCACCTATGCAGAAGTCTATTCAGCCTTGATGGCCAAAGAACTCCAGAAGACAGCCAACAGAGGCTCTGCAAGCTCCAATGTTCAAGCTGCAGAGGCCTTGAATGTGAAGAAGTTCAAGAAGCAGAACTTCAAGAAGAAGTTTGAGGGCCCTAAACCCTCAAGTTCTGATGCTCAGAAGGAAACCAGAGCTTGCTATTGGTGCAAGAAACCTGGACATTTGAAGAAAGATTGTCATGCATGGAAGAGAAAGATGGCCTCTGAGGGACACAATCAATCTGATTGTGTGGAGAGTGCTGATCCCCCGGCTCAACTCATGAATATCAGTGATAGTGGGGTCAGTCATAGGTGGATAATGGACTCGGGGTGCAGCTTCCATATGTGCCCAAATAGAAGCTGGTTTCATGATCTTCAAGAAGCATCGGGTACGGTTGTTCTTGGTAATAATCACATTTGTCAGATCAAAGGAATAGGGAAGGTAAAGCTAAGCCTACAAGATGGCTCTATAAAGATCCTAACTGGGGTGAGGTATATTCCAGAAGTAAAGAGGAACCTCATCTCATTGGGAATGCTGGAACAGAAAGGGTTCACCATATTGATGAGTCAAGGAAAATTGTTTGTGAAATCTGGAGATGCAGTGATGATGGAGGCTGACAGAGAGCATATTCTCTATTATCTGAAGGCTAAGGCTGTTGATGGAGAAAGCAATGCAGTGTCAGATGATTCCATAATGCTATGGCACAAGAGATTGGGCCACCCAGCCGAAGGAAGCTTGAAAGAACTCATCAAGAAGGGTCTGATCTCTGGAGATTTCAACAAGATGGACCCCTGTGAGCAATGTATACTTGGAAAGGCTAAGAAGGCACCCTATCCTACAGGTATTCACTCTTCTACAGCCCCTTTAGACTACATACATAGTGATCTTTGGGGGCCTTCACCGGTGTGTTCAATTGGTGGAGGAAAGTATTATCTAGCTATCATTGATGACTATACAAGAAAGTTGTGGGTATATATTCTTAAAGAAAAATCTGAAACACTCACAAAGTTCAAGATATGGTGTAAGGAGGTTGAGCTAGAGAATGGTAGAAGTGTTAAATGCTTAAGGACAGACAATGGCCTAGAGTTCTTGTCTGCTGAGTTTGATCTGTTTTGTAAAGAGAAGGGTATGAAGAGGCACCGGACTGTTCCTGGTAATCCTCAGCAAAATGGTGTTGTGGAAAGGATGAATATGACAATCCTAGAGAGGGTGAGGTGCCTACTTCTTGGGTCTGGTTTGAGCAGCAGATTCTGGGGTGAGGCTGTGTATACAGCAGCCTATCTCATCAATAAATGCCCATCTACTGCCCTGAAATCTGAAACTCCTGATTACATGTGGTATGGAGCTCATAGTGACTACTCAAAATACAAGGTGTTTGGGTGTGTGGCCTATGCTCATGCTAGGCAAAGTAAGCTTGAAGCTAGGGCTCTGAAATGTATCTTGCTGGGGTATCAGAGGGGTGTTAAGGGGTATAGGCTCTGGTGTATTGAGCCCGGTAAGCAGAAGGTCTTGGTGAGTAGGGATGTGGTGTTCTTGGAGGATCAGATGCCATACCTGAAAGATAAGCTGGACTCCAGTGAAGATGAGGGTGATTTCTTCAAGGTGGAGCCTGTGGGGGTTGGCCTAGGAGCAGGTGGAGTTATTGACTCAGGGAGTGAGTCTGATTCAGATAAAGAAGAGGCTCCAACTCAGGGCAACCAGGCTGGTGAGTCTATATCAGACTCTATCAGAGACTATCAGCTTGCAAGGGACAGAGTTAGAAGAGAAACAAGGCCACCAACAAAGTTCTCTGATGTTGTGTATTATGCTCTGTGTGCAGCTGAAGGTATTGATGGTGCAGATCCACTCACATATAAAGAAGCTATGCAGAGTAAAGATAGAGAAAGATGGATTGAAGCCATGAATGAGGAAATAGAGTCTTTACTCAAGAACAAAACATGGATTTTGGTGGACAAATCCAAGCTGAATACAGATGGAAAGGGGAGAGTGAAGGTGATTAAGATTAACACCTTGCACAATCCGGCTGACATGCTAACAAAGTCTCTAGGTAGAGACAAGTTTGATCATTGCAAGAAATTGATCAATGTTTGTGCAAGAACTGAGATGAGCCCTCAGGTGGAGAATTGTAATAATGGAGTGCTCATTTCAGTTGGAAGAAGCTCGGCTAGAAAGGAGTTCGGTAAGCTCGGCTTACCGAGCTGGAACTAGCCTGGAACTAGCCGAGAAGAAGAAGGCAGAAGTCGGTAAGCTCAGCGGTAAGGAAGCTCGGTAAGGAAGTTCGGTTGTAAGCCGAGAAGGAGTTCGGTTGTAAGCCGAGGAAGGAGTTCGGTCTTGAACCGAGGAAGGAGTTCGGTCTTGAACCGAGAAGGTAGAAGCAACCTAGCCGAACTAGCCGTTGGAGCAGCAGTTAGTTAGCAGAGATGTAGCGGTTATTCTTCTTGCTTTCTTGATTCTTCTTGTAGTTAGTTAGTAGCAGTTGCTACTTGATTATAGAGCTTTAAATAGCTCACCGTGTATGTAGTTTAGAGAAGAGTTTTTCAATAAAGAGTTTTCCAGTTTTCTCTCCAAGTTTATCATCTTCAATACTCAAAGTGTGAGTGTGTGTGTTTTCTGCATTGTGTGATCTCATACAACAGTGAGTGTGTGTGTGATCTTATTGAGTGTGTGAAAGCCTTGTGTGTGCGAATCCTAACAATAAGCATCAATTGTATGTGCCATTCCCGTTAGAGTTGAACAAGTTCTTGGAGAGAAAGAGAGCTGAGAAGTGTGATGGTTTGAGCAATAAATGAGGAGACAATGGATTTGGATTTGAACAGAAAATTAAAAAATAGAATAGTGTGTGTGACATAGAAAATAATTAAATTGCTACAGAAAAGGTTAAAATCTTGCAACGTCTCTTTTAGTGAGGGAGGAGAAATTTCAAATTCCGAATCACAGCCTACTTTGTAGTTGGGAAATATTTGCGTGTTTCTCGGTGCATAGTTGGGAATTAGATGCGTGGAGATAGGGAGACTGCGGGTATGAAAAATTGGTTAAACTATAGACTAAAGTCTTAAAATATCCTTAACCTATGTCGTTTTATTGATTTTGGTCCAAAACATTATCTTTTGAATTATTCGGTCCCTCACATTTGAAATCGGACCACATTTAGTCCAAAATTGACGGAATAGTTAAAATGTGACAGTCAACGGAATTTAAATCAATTTTGACCGGATTAAGAGTTATAACTATGTTTTATTAAGGGCTAATATCTAATTAACTAATTAACCTAAAACTTAAAAATGTAAAATAATTTAAAATATAAAACCTGAAAATAAAAAATCCGACACCAAATTTTCTGCACCGGATTCACTGCTTGTTTGTGAAAGAGAGAAACCTTCACAGCCGCTTCCGCTAGTGGTGACGTTCAATTGCATCGAGGAGGAATGCCTAGGCGGCGTCGCGGATCGAATCGGTTCGCTCTCGTTCCTCCCACGCACTGCGCAGGCAGGATTTTCTGCCTCAGATCGTCCTACCGAGCTGTCGTTTCGGCGCTGGCTTAGGATGTGGATGTCAGCCAAGCTGAGGAGGTGGGGCTGCTAAGGCGTACGCATATGCTCTCCAGGCAAGCGCTACTGACGTTCGGATGGCTCAGATCGGTGCAAGTGCTCTGCCATGGAATGCGGCGGTGTTGCGGATTTTATTGACAAATCCGGCGAGAAATCATTCCTCTAATCCAATATCTTCTGTCATAAACTCCCTCAACGCACACTACATTGACTATTTCCATTTGTCTTTAGTGGAGTTTTATTCTCTCCGCCCTTCAACAGGTGGGCTTTGTGTTTTGTGGAAGGTTGGTGGTGTTTGGAAGACTTAGGGCGAAGATTCTTGGAGTAGTTGCAGGTCAAGCGTAGCAGTCGGCGGAGCTCCACCAAATTTCTGGAGGTTGAGTTCAAGTTCATCGGAGACTTGGTTGGGTACACCTTCAAAACAGGGTTTATTATTTTCAAAAATATTAAAAATTCTAATCCTAATCTTTAATCCGGTCAAATAGCTTAAATAAACGTTGACTGTTAGATTTTAACATAATAGTTCAAAAAGGACTAATTATGGTCTGTTTTCAAATGTCTAGGACCGAATAATTCAAAAGATAATATTTTGGACCAAAATCAAAAAATCGTCATATGTTAAGGACCATTTTGGGACTTTAGTCTAAACTATATGAATCAACATTATCATTTTTTTATTTTGTAAATAATGCTACATAAAATATTTAAAAAAATACTTATTTCATGAGTATTAGGATAAACCAAGGCGTATTATTATTATGACGATAATTATATTGTTATTTTATAAGTACTACTAGTAAACAATCAAATTAATCTGATGTTACAAAGTATATCGTACAAGGTTACATACGATGAAAGTAACATGTCGAACAACACCATATGTCAAATTTTGGTTGGTGCTCCTCCAATAACATTGTATCAGATCAAATGAAGTTTTCTAATCATCGAATTCACGCAAACACAAACGTTAATACACTCAAGATGGTTATTAGAACTCATCTGGTTGAAATCACCTCACTCAAATAAATAATTGATGTATTTTTCTCCCTTCTAAACACCAATAACTCATTTGGGATCAATAAGTGAAGTGATTTTAATAGGGAAATTATTTCTGTTTCACCATAAGTTTAAATAGATGTTTTCAAAAACATTGCATTTAAAACAAATTGTAATATCATAAGTTTTGAATTATCCTGATTCCTGAGTACTAACATTTAAACTACATGCAATGAGATTCAAAATGGTTATATTCATATTGAAATTATTATTTATTTCTAATTAAAATTTTAAAGTTCTAATAAGTCAATAAAACTATGATTAATTGGACCTAGGGTAAAAGTTTAGTTCCGCTACTGAATAGTGAATTGTGAAGTTATAGAAAAGTTAAAATAATTTATATTAGAGCTAGCTGGATTCTGTTACCAACTTCATTCCAATCACCTAAAACAATGAATATGATAAAGATATTTAAACAACCACTAATTTACATCAATTTGTCATAGCACCGAGAAAGAATAATGTTTTTAGAGTAAAATCATTAATTAAAGTAAAAGAATAATTATTAATCATATAAACCATTTAATTTCAAGATCTTGAAATCTTGTGCTTTGTTTTATTTGATAGCGTCACATCATTATATAACAAACGACTCCATTCAGTTGAATGTAGCAAAATTACGTTGAATCAACGTGTAGCATTCGTTAAAAAATAATACTAATAATAATCCGTGTATCATGTTTTTAGTAGTTTCATACTGTCATTTTTCGACCATCAAATATTTATATTATGATTTATGATATTCCTAAGTATGAAGTATCACAATGGATGCACCGACGGTTTATTTTCTTCTATGGCAATTTTAGAAAATACAACATATTTTGCTTTTGGAGCAATTTTTTTTTATTATATTATTAAAAATTTAAAACAAAAAAATGGAAAAATTACAAAAGATTTATATTCCCGCATCTTTGAAACTCACGGGAATGAGATTAAATGATAGTAGTAAATCATATGATGCATTCAATAATGATGTCAACAAATTTTATCATTGAAAGAAAATGTAACCGACACCCATTTATATTGTGTATATATATGCTTTTTTTGCTCATTAAATTCAACGAAATAATGCAGCTAATAAATGCAATGTAAACACTTACAAACTTTTAATTTTGGCCCCTTAGAGACAATTCATTTATTTGGAAGCAATCTATGAATTAATAGTTTGCTTCAACAGGCCTTCAAATTACCCCTTGCTTTTATTCTTAACTATTTAGTTTTCGAGTTCTGAATTATTTTTTAATATTCTAAAAACCTATAGTTAAATATTTTTTTCTTGTACCACTTTTTAGATTTTCACTTTCATACATTATAAATTACTAGTATCTTCCAATAAAACCCAATAGTAATAGTAAAATAATGGTATAACCAAAAACGCCACAAAAAATGTAAGTTTAAAGTTGGAATGAGTTATAGCGCATTGCATTTAATCTCACATTACTCCACATTCTTTTCTAGCCAACACTTGATGCTTTTTTATCCTAAATTTCTAGACAAAAATGTCTTAGTTACCCATTATATTCCACCCCTCTCCCTTTTTTTTTCAGTAGGAATTAATGGCGTTGCTTTAAGGATGAAAATTTATAAAACTCAATTTCTCCTCTGCATAAAATACAAGCACAACCCTTCTTATTTGGAAAAATCAAATTCCCCATACCACGAGCTTTTCGAGATCCAACTCAACTGATTTTATGTGTTCAAATATAAAATTGAAAGATCACATGGAAGAAAATAGAACACTACACATTCTAGTCTACACTAGTGCATTACACATGCACACAAGCACCATAAATTTACATAATTTATTTTTGAAAAGTCAAAATTAATCAATAAATCAAAACCAAGGATCAAATTATAGCCGTCGATGTGGGATGGTGAGTCCGGAATCCAACGGCCAGAGAGTAAAGACGATATGCAGCATCATCATCCATGATTAGAATTTGATACAGTTGTGTTCTTGTCTTGACTTGAAACAACGCACACTAACATCCATATCCTGTCCAGTACACGTTTCTGAGAGAGAGAGAGAGAGAGAGAGAGAGAGAGAGATGGCAGATTGCAGAAGAATTGGGGTGGCCGTGGACTTCTCACCGTGCAGCAAGAAAGCATTGAAGTGGGCCGTTGATAACGTTGCCCGGAGCGGCGATCACCTCATTCTCATCTCCGTCAGCCCCGAAGGCAACTATGAGGAAGGCGAGATGCAGCTCTGGGAGGCCACTGGCTCTCGTATGCTCTCTCTCTCTCTAACTTGTTTGATTCTGTGATTGTTTGAGTTATGAGCATTTTGTGATTTTTTATTTGTAGTTGGCGATGTTGTGTTTCGTGAAGGTGAGATTTTGTTTATAACAATTAACGATTTTGGGCTATTTAATCGAGTGTTGATCAATGATCTGCCGCTGTCTATTGAAAGGGCTTGATGGGATTTGTTTCAGATTGTCACTCTGTTTCTTGATGTTGTAATAACACATGGTTTTTTACCTTTTATAGTTTCTTCTTTCAAGGTTGTAAGGGAATTGGATTTATGTAACTTTCTCTGTTGAAACCCGTTCTTGATCTTTCAAGAACACATTTTTATGTAGTTTGGGTTCTGATGTGGTTTGCTCATTAGTTTAATCTTGTAACAACACATGATTTTTACCTTTTATAGTTTCTTCTTTCAGGATTGTAAGGTAATTGGGTTTTATGGGATTGGATTTGTGTAATTGTATCTGTTTAAGCCCCAATCTTGATCTTTCAAGATCACATTTTTATGCAGTTTGGTTCTGCTGTGGCTTGCTTACTAGTTTCAAAATTTGTGGGTTTTGTCAGCTTTGATTCCATTGAGCGAGTTCTCAGAGCCCCATCTCATGAAGAAATACGGTGTTAGCCCGGATGCTGAAACGTTGGATATCGTCTCTACTGCTGCAAGACAGCATGGGGTAATTTCAGCAACCTCTTAGTAACTAATTTCCACATCTATGTTTGATGTTTCAATCATCTTATGCTCGTAAATCAGATCATCGTGGTCTTGAAAATCTACTGGGGAGATGCTCGTGAGAAGCTCGTTGAGGCCGTTGATAACATTCCACTTGACTCCATTCTTATTGGGAACCGAGGCCTTGGCAAGCTCAAAAGGTCCAATTCATTCTTCAAGTTTTTCTTCTAAATCTTGAAGTTTCGCTCGCATTTTGCGCTTGTCATATACGCATTTTTGGTCGATTTTGCAGGATTATCATGGGCAGCGTTAGCAACTTTGTCGTGAACAACGCTTCTTGTCCAGTAACTGTCGTGAAGAGCCATGACTAGACTATCAGCGCGGTTAGAAAGCTTGTCTCGTTTCGATCATCGTATCTATGTACTCAATCGTATCATGTGTGCACTTTGTTAGGAAGCTTCTCTTGTTTCACTTATTGAATCTATGCTGTTATCTATCCTTGAGTGTCAATTCAATAAACCCAATAATGAAATGTAACATAGTCCTTCAATTATTCTTGTGATTTGCCATTTGTGGATGATCTTATTACAAGGAAGACAAATCATTTAGTCCATAGGAGTCAACCCCTTATTTAGGAATGGTTAATCCTATTTTCACTCACAACTAACCAATCAAAACAGCCTCCCTCTCCTTATATCAACTCCAAGAAACCTAGTTTCTTCCCAAACTACAACAATTATGGAATCTTGCAAGAATGTAATCCTTTTCCTACTACTCATCTGCCTCGCCTTCTCCGTCTGCAAGGCAAGACGTCTCATCCCCGACCCCGACGCATCACCCCAGCTCGCGCCCGACGAATCACCTCAACATGCCCCTCATGCTTCCCGCCACTACCGCCATAAACCCGTTGCAATGTCTCGACTCTCCCCCAAAAAGGGCCTAAGCAACCTAGCCGCATCGCCTATATACGGCCCCATTAGCTCTCCCTCTCAGTCGCCGTGGTCGGATGAGTTTTTCGATGACATCGGAGGGTCCGAAGCGTCCAGTGTGATGGACGACGTGGAGGGGAAGCTGAGCGGGCCGGCGGCAAAGGAAGCTATGGTCGAAGCAGCTAGGTACGCGTCGGAGTTCGACAAAAGTGTGCTGGCGCCGGCCGCCTCCGCGGTTAAGGAGGGAGCGGCTAAGTTGGGGCCGGAAGCAGCTAAGTACGTGTCGGAGTTCGACAAAAGTGTGCTGGGGCCGGCCGCCTCCTCGGTTAAGGAGGGAGCGGCTAAGTTGGGGCCGGCCGCCGCAACAGCTGCCACCACAGTAAAGGATAAAGCGGCTGATTTGGGGCCGGTCGCAACCTCAGCTATGGATACAGTAGCATCGTGGTTAAAAGGCTCGTCAAATTAACTTAGATGAGAAAACATTATCAACTTTGCAAATTATTACAGATTTTTTATTATAGATTTTGTTTGAATACTAGTGGTTCATTTGCAGATTTTTTTTATTACAGATTTTGTTTTTTCCAGACTAGAGATTAGATAATCGAACCGCTCATTTGATTTTCAGAAACATAGGTACAAGATTTCAGGTTAGAATAGTAATAGAAAAGGGGTTTGTATTATATATTTTTTTTTGGGAAATTGCAGAAAATATCAAGAAGTTTGGTCAAATCTAGTCTATTTCCAACTTTCAAATACACTCCTAGTCAATTACGAAGTACTATCATAATTTTGATATGTTATATGGAGTAGTTATCTTGTTTATTGGATTTGAGGAAAATTGTGTTCATTAGATTTGGAAACCCGACTAACCTTAATTTTCCAACTAAAATTCATGCTTTTTGTGTGTGGGATACAAATTTGCATAAAGTCCATAGATTTTGGCTTCCACTCCAAATTCAAATTAATGGGACGATTGAGAAACGTTAAAGTTATGATATAATTGACTATATTAAGAAATGCAAGGCCGAAACGAATTTGATCAAAGTTTATGAATTTTTGGCAAACTTATTTTAATGGGCTTTTTTCCAACTTGTAAATGTTAGTATATGAATTAAAGCAATACTAGAGTCTAGAATAATACTCCCTCCATCTTCAATTATGTGGTTTAGTTTGGTCCGCCCTTATTAATTGTATTATTTCATTTATATTTTGTACTATTATTTTTAAGTATTGAACTTTACATTCCACTAACTCATAATATTCAGAAATAAACACAATAACATTCCACTAAAGTTTAGAAACTAATGCGAAGTCCAATCTAAATCGAGGAGGCTCAAAGCCTAGCAGGGCGGCATCATCACCCCAAATCGACACAATCCAGAAATGAACTCAACATCCTAATTGAATCATGTCGAGGAGGCTTTGTCCTAGCGGCAAGGAGCTTAGACATTATTGCATGAGGTGCCGAGTTCGAGCCCTCTTGACAACACTAATAATTTCCTCCTATCTATAGTATAGGAGTTTATTTGTAATTTCCTCCCTTATATAGGAGTTAATTTAAAAAAAATCAAGTCGAGGAGGCTCAGATCCTAGCATGCCACCCATCATTAGTTCATCACCCCCAATTGAATTGTGCATGGCTGACTAACCGAAGGACGCCGAGCGGGGCACTACCACAGGTCGGGCTGGGAAATGGATATCGAGTATCGAGTATACCTGATCCCGATAGATATCGGGCAATGTAATTTAGGATGTCTTGGGTATCGAGCCTAGAAAATTATCCAGTCTTATGGTTAGGCTTATCCCATCTACAAAACAATGGAAATTGAACTGACCGAACAACACCCAGCACAACAATACCACCGGTAGGGCTAGGAAAATGGATATCAATTATACCCGATCTCGACAAGTATCAGGCAATGAAATATTTCGGGCCGATGGGTTATTCTTATCCCGTACAAAATAATGGAAATGTGCGGATAAAAAGCTTAATCCTAAATTCCGTCCTACAAAACCGGCTCTAAACGTATATATCTATCTAGTCCCCCCGGTCCCCAAAGAATATGCACTTTGCGTTCAGCACGAGTTTTAATGCAAAATTGGAAAAATATGAGAGAGATAGAGAGAAAAAATAATTAAAGTATTATTAGTGGAGAATGGATCCCACCTCATTGAAATGAAAAAAGTTTCCAAAATTAGAAAATGTCTATTCTTGTGAGACGGACTAAAAAACGGACTAAAAAGAAAATAATACATACTTTTGTGGAACGGAGGGAGTACTATTTAAAGCTTTTCAAATCTATATGGCGTTGCGCTCAAACCACTCACCAATTTTCTTTCATATTTAAAACTTTTCAAACCATCTACTGAAACAACGGGAATAATTCTTTATTTCTATACAAAATCCACAATATTAGAAAAACACATACCCAAGAAAAGGCCAATAAAACTAGTACTTGATTACAGATTATCCTCATTAGCCATGAAGGAAATTCTGCCCCTTTTGCAAATACAGGACCAACCATATCTAGTAGAAAGCACATTTTGCCTGGATATATCTACGAATGATTCAAAAACACAGCACCATGCCCATCAGCTTTCATGAACTTCTTCAACAAAAGGGCAACTATAGCTATTGTAAGCCCCAGCGCTGCCCATGTGAGTAGGCGATCATCGGCCTGCTTGGGGACTCTCGTCTCTGATTTCTGCAACAGCTGCTGCTCGTTTGCAGGAACTGAGTTTGATGCCTCAGCAGCAACGTGCACATTTGAAGGAACCCCATTAGGTTCTTGAACTATCTCATCAACTTCAGCTGGTTGAGTTTCGGTTTCAGTAGCACCCTTGGTGTCTTGGTTAGGAGTTTGCTGACCCTCATTCTCTTCATTGCCAGTCTTGACTAACGTGTCTTTGGGCACGGGCAATGCTTTGCTAAGCATGTATTCATGAATCTACGCAAGGAGTTCATCAGTTTAAGATTACAAATTATATGAAATCAATAAATGTGCCAATACAGAAAGTACAATGTCACGGACCTCATTAATCAAACTTTGGCGCTCGGCAGATCCAAATTTTGGAGCTGCATTACGAGATTTGATTGCGAGAGCTCGCCTCTCCTCTTTTGTGTAATCCAATGATCCTAGTGCACCGTTCGGGCTAGTAGGCATGAATGCAATCATTGCCACCAAAGCAGTTCGAACTGCAAATTCATCCCACACGAGACTGTCATAACCCATCTAATTGTACACCAAGGAAGCATAACTCAATTTTGTGAACCTCATTAAATAACTTCTCAGTCAAATGACAAGATGAGAACTTAAAGTTATTTTTTCCTCAATTTTGTGAACCTCATTAAATAACATCTCATGTCCTATTTTACCCTATCCGGGATGAAACTTACCGCTCCAAGAAGGTTGCCAGTGTTCAGGGTGATGATTTGAAATGCTCAAGCATATCTTGGTTTGGGTCTCAAACCGACCGTTCGGCTGTAATGTGAATCATACACGTATCAGAGATCAGTTGCAACAAACACAACACAAATACAGCAGATGATGATCAGTACAATACCGTCAGCAGCATGAATGAAGGTGGCTTCAGAGGATATTCAGCAGGCAGCTGAATTCTTCCATGATATATTCCTCCCTCAAACTCCGAATCTGCCGGACCCCTAATCGCAAACTGCCATTCAAATATATTTTCCTACAAGCACACATCAATATAAAATCAGCTTAAATCTAGACAGAGAATATGGCAAGATAAATTCATCGAAACATTTGAACAAATGATTCCTAAATCATGAAAGTGTATAGTTAAATATTTTAAATATCTATAGAATCAGCTATGCAATCTAAAAACAAAATGATTGAGATCCGCCGTGGAAGATTCAAATTTGCCAATGAAAAGCAAAAGGCGAAAAAAAATCAAAAAAGGAAATTGGTACAAATTCAGCAGCTACAACATCCCACCACCATAATCAAAAAATAAAATACCAACTCATAAGCCAATTAATGAAGAAAACAATGATTTTTTTTACCAACAGTCAACCAACCCTACGCAAATTAAAGTATGAAATCAGTCGGATCCAGCCGATCTAAAAATAACGTGAACAAACAAACAATCGAAACAAAAAATTAACAACAATCACAAATTGGATATCGAATCGCAAAATAATCAATCAAAACCTCGAGAGGCAGGCTCATAAAATCATCAGAAGGATTGGATTGCATCTCTTTGACCTCCTGCAGAATCCTCTTCACCGCCGGATTCTTCAGATTGTACTTATCTTCCGTCATTTCTCCGATTGACTTTCACGGCACCAAAATCCCCTTGCCGAAGACGGAAACAGCCAAGTTCAATTTTGATTCAAATTCTCTGTGATGGATAAAGTTATTTGAGGACCCAAGATAGAGAAGGGCGACACGTCATCTGTCGTGGATATGCGTACGTGTTAGCATATGATAGGCTAATTAATTGATCATTGTCTACATTTAAGTGTTGTACAGTTTCCACTAAAAACGCGGTTGGTACCTTGTTTTTTCAGTTAACATCTCATTCTCTTCTTTTTTTTCCCTTTTTTTAATTTATTTAATTTTTTTAAAGTACTCCATAAATAACTCAATTTTGATATTGAAAGGAATTTGATAAACTCATATATGGCCAATAATTCAATCGATCACTTGTTGATTACTTGATAACTGAATATTTTTTTCAGGACTGAATCCTAAATGGTCCAGCTCTGGTTCCATGATCGACGACTCCAAATTATGATCGAATAAACAAACCTACATAGAAGTGATCCTCCCATAGAGAACTAGAAAATAAAGTTTATTGCTTGGCTGGGTTGCTACCAAATCCAAATTCTTGATAACTAGACTCCAATCAAAACATAACAACATATCAAAGATTTATAGCATGCACCAAATATACATTTCCTCTATATGTAAACAACCTATTCCGAGCTCCAACGCACCATAAATGGCCCTGAACCTCCAAATCCCCCTTCTCCCCCGCACTCTCCCACACGAACTTGAACAACCCCATGGCCACGTCGAGCTGCTTCACCCCGCTCCTCACCACCTCCTCCTCGTCCACAGTCAAGATCCTCCCCGCGTACAAGCACACCTTCTGCCCGATCCCAACGACATGCACCCCTCCTTGAACCTTCATCTCGACGTCCACAACCGTGCCATACAGATAGTGCATCAAGAGTGTGAACAAGCATTTCGATGAATGGCCTAACGTCTTTGTCAGCCTCTTCTGCACCAAATGCCTTCCTTCATCAAGAGTGTGAACACGTCTCGTAGCTGGAAAAGGCCTTCCTTCATCAACTCAAGCTTCGAGACATGGAAAGCTAGCTCACTTTCATCACTCAGGCAGCTGACCAGATCAGTGCACATCTCGAGAGCATCTCCCCATTTGGGAGAATCTGTCGCGTTCGCCCCTTTTGTGGGTGGGAGGCGCATCCACGAACTAGACTCAACATCATAAGACATTGCTGATTCAAGGATCTTGAGACAGCCAGCAAGAATCTGCTGAGACAGCATTATCTCCTTGCTCGTTGTTCCTCGTAGATTGAGAAGCTCGACCTCTGATTTCAATCCTTTGAGTATCCGAGAGAGTGCACCCGTCCATATCTTGTGCTGTGTCACCCGTGGGCCGATGTTCTTCCTCACCGCCTTCCTCTGCTGAGCCGAGATGCTCAGCATGTCCGCCACCTTTGTCAACGAGCTCACTGTCAGCGCCTCCCTCTCGTGGGGTCCGCAGAAGTAGTCCAGCTCTTTGCACCGTTGATCAGCCGATGAATTCCTTGAGTTGCTCCTCAGTGTTTCCTGCATCGATGGAAGCAGAATGAGCTCCCTACCGATGGACTTGAAAATGTGCATTTTCTTCTCCAGCTTCGCGTCGAAGACTCTTGAATGATTGTTGATGTTCACGAGCCTCCCACCGATCAAGTCTAGCTCTTTCAATGATTGGCTCCATTTCTTCATCTTCAAAAAAGCCGCTTCGCACCATTCTCTAGCGGGAACATCTTCTTCTAATGCGGAATGATGATTTGATCGAGTAGTCGTGATAATCACGTTGTTTCTTGCGTGCAGATGTTTAGTCTTTGCTAGAAAACTATGCAGCATTTTGCTGGCCATTAGTGTCTCGCAAAAGGCTACTCCACTTCAAGCATTGAGTTTACAAGACTGAAAACCTGAGTTGGGCATTTCATCAAACAGGTTATGAGCTTCCTTTCAAAAGTAACATATGACTCTGCTGCTAAACTCACATAGATTTCCCTCTCTATAAAACAAGGTATTATGTATGAATAGCAACTAAAACCAAGCATCAGAGAAATAAATGAAGATAATTGAGAAAGCAGCGATAATTGAGTATGTAAAAATGCAATGAATACCTATTTAAACCTTTCTTATGTAAAAAAGCAATCTTGCAATGAATCTGGTTTCACTAACATGGCCACCTTCTGGGGAAGGATCCTATGCAGTGCCAAAAACGCAGAGTTTTGTTCATTAAACGCACTCACATGTGATATACTGTTCATTTAATCATGTTGGCAATTGAAACATAAAAATAAATATAATAATATCTCACATCGATGTACACAAAGAGCTTAATCCACTATATAAGTGAGCTTAATCCACTATATAAGTCTCATGAGCCTATCCTCTTATCACCAATGGATGAAACCATGGATTTCTATCATGGTATCAGAGCGGGTCGCCGACTGTGAGTCATATTTAACTGACCCAGCAGTATATCTGGGCTAAAACTGAAAAAAAATGATTGACCTAGCAGTATAACTGGGCTGAAAATTTGGGCTTGTGGTCCAACCGATCGAAAAAAATTGGGCCGATTGTCCAATCGATCATAAAAAAAAAAAAAAAGTCCAACCCCTCCAAGATTCACCTTGAAGGGTTTGAGGGAGGGTGTTGGCAATTGAAACATAAAAATGAATATAATAATATCTCAAATCGGTGTACACAAAGAGCTTAATCCACTATATAAGTGAGTTTAATCCACTATATAAGTCTCATGGGCCTCTCCTCTTATCACCAATTGGTTTTAGGATGAAACCCATGGATTTCTATCAAACCCCACCTTCCACACAGCTTTATTCATTAATCCATTACATGTTATTTATATAGTATACTTTAAAGATGCTTTAAATCATTTTATTCTTTATTAGGATTTCTAATTGTTTCTTTGCCAGTCCTTTTAGTAATGAGTTAATTACTTTAACAATATAAATTTATGAATTTTATTATTAAAAATATAACATATATTCTATAGAAAATATTAAAAGAAAAAAAGTGTGTGCTGTTTAATAAAAATTTACTTCTTTTCTTTAATATTATTATTTTTTATGTAGTAAAAACACTTTATATTCAACTATAAAAAATGAGTTATAATTAAAATGACTAGCCAAATCACCGAATTTAAGGTGTTTTTACTAAATAAAATAAATTATTCCATAAAAAAGAATAAAAATATTAACGAAACAACACACTTTTTTTCTTGTAGTAGTAGTAATATTTTTAATAATAAAATCTATAAATTTAATTAATAAAATAACTAACTAAAAAGATTAGCAAAAACATTTTAATATACGGAGGAAAATATAACAAAGGAAATCCTATGAATTATACAGTACGCATCTTTATCTTTATGCATGTAAAATCAAAATGTATATCTATGAATTAAAGAATAAATTTGCATGGACGGCGAGGAATTAAATACTTAGTAGTGAATCTAATGAATTAAAAGAATAGTATATAAAATGTTTGTTGCCGTTTAATACATAAACATCTGCGCTTTGGCACACAGCATGTGGGTGCTGTGATTTTCATCACTGCAGAGGATCCTTCCCCAATATCCAATACCTCTTGAAATCTTTTTCATGTAAAAAAAAGCAATCTTGCAATGAATAAATAAGTGTTTAAGTTAACCAACATTGCCTTCTTATTTCCCATGACTGATATAACATCAAAACTACATACTGTTACAAAGCAGACAGCAAAATCATCATATGTTGAATGAAACTCATCCCAAAACTATTTGACTTGTGTTTCAGTTTCTAGAGCAGCAAACAGTCCCTTCTCCAAAACCCAATCTTCAATCATAACTTGAGAGTTAATAGGCTGATCAGTAGGCACAAGGTGCCCAGCATTCATCACCACAACATGGCTAAGCCTCTTCCATCTCTGCACATAGCCAGCAAGCTTCCCATCCACCCTCCACACCTCCCTCTCCGCATCCAAGAACTCACCAATCCCCTCCCACTCCATCCCCTTCATCCACGCCACGGTAGAAACCACACCGTCTCTCAAATCACACTGCCCCTGATACAGCAACACCCTCGTCTTCTTCACCAAGAACTCCACCATATACCTAACACTCCTCATCACATCATCATTCAAAACTTCCCCCACGACATCGCTGCACACCTCAAACACAGTGGACTCATTCGCCCCGAGAGCCCTCTTCGCCTCGGGATTGCTCAAGAACTCAGCTACAATGTCATCCTGGTAAGGAATCTGCCTTGTGAAATCATACAACGTGGCCAATCCAGTCATGTTTTGTAGTGTGTTGAGCACTTTGGTTCTTGCATCGGTTGCTTCCCCCCAACGCCCTTATCTCACATAGCCAACAGCCTTAGATTGAATCCCCTCCAAAAGAGCCTTCTGCTTGTCATTTATCAACCCCAGATTGTATGCATTCACAGCATGAGTCGACACTTGCACCTCAGGATGAGTCAAGCCATTCCCAATAGCAACACCAGCCAAATTCACTCCACTTTCCTTCTTCAAAATGTGGTATCCAATTGCAGGCACATATTTGCCAGCATAGCTCTCACCAGTTATGTAAATTGGCCTGCTTTTGAAATTTGCATCCAAAGCAATGAACTTCTTGATTGCTATAAAGAGATGCTCAGCCACACCTAACTGGTTTCGAGGGATTTCTTGAGGTGATGCAGCAATACTGAAGCCAGAGCCTATGGGATTATCAAGAAACAGCAACCCGAAGATTCTGTTCCAAGTGCCTGGATTAGGCCCGAGTGAGAGGTCTGGCTTCACTAACCACGGCCCGAGCTCGTAGAAGTTGGCTAGCATCGATGAGCAGCCCGGCCCGCCTTGCAGCCAGATTACTATTGGAGTTTGGGGGTTTGAGGTGGTGTTGGTGGCTTCATAGAATGTGTAGAAGATGGCTGAGCCGGTTGTGGAGTTGACTGTCAAGTAGCCTGATTTGGTGGGGAAGGGTGATGCGGCGGCGGAGAGGCGGAGGACGGCGATGATGCTGAGGAAGAAGAAGAAAAAGAGGAGGTGGCGGTGGTTGAGAGATGATGGTGTTGACTCCATTATTTGAGGTGTAGTGAGTGATGACCGGAGAAATTTGTCCTGCTTTATATAAAAGTGAAACTATGTGCCTTTTATTTTCTGCCTATTATGCCATTGTACAAAAGGCTTTTTTGGTTCTTGGATAAAACTACTCCATCAATCTTTATTTGTTGCTTTGTTGGATGTGGACATCGAGTGTCTTACCACAAAGGCATAAAGACACTAAAACAAACAAATCAAACAAACAAAATTATTTTACTCAGATTTATCTGCAGTTCAAGATAACAAAAATTGATTTTGATTATAAGTTTGCATAGGCAGTTAGGCACCATATCTATGTGTCAATACTCAGATTAAAATCGGATGCAATACATAATTTCATGAGGTATAGCATGTCACAGTTAAAAGTGGAGTGAGGATTAGCTCAATAGCATGCCTCAAATGCCTGATGGATTCGGGCTGGATCGTCAAGACCCGGTATCCGTTTGGATAGCCGTACCAGTAACATAAAAACATGAGCAATTAGGAAGCTCACGATATATAAAGATGAGCGATTCCATACATTCATAATACCAGTTAACTAACTGTAACATAGCCATTAAGCTGACCTCCATGGAAATATTCATATCATCATACATAGAGAGCCTTCTCAATTGTCAAACAAATCATACATCGATCTCCTTCTCCATTACGAAACAACATGAACAACAAAAAAGCAGTAGCTCAAACATGGCTCAACGCAAAGAAGCCTAATTCCTAATAGAAGAAGAGGAGAGTATCAAAACAATAGTTCACTTCATCTCAGTAGAGAAAAGTCCACAACTTTCACTTGAAAACAAACAGAATGAAACACTTAAATCTAAAGGGTTTATTACATCAAGATTAACAAGACAAACAAACTAAAGGGTTAAAAGGATAAGGATGGATAATAATATAGGAGATTATACCACTCAGTGCCTTTTGCCATGCCTCCTGCTCTTACCCTTCCTTCGACTACACCTATCCTCAGATTCAGAGTCCGAACCAGAATCAGATTCTGAGGACTCCGATGAAGAGCTGTAACTCCGATGCCTTCTCTTCCTCTGCTGCTTCTTTTTCTTCTTGCTCTTCCTCCTCCCCCTCCTCTCCTCTTCAGAATCAGTCGAGGAACTATCACTGGACTCACTGTCCCCTGAAGACTCATCCGAACCCGTCACTGAAGAGGCACCACTGTCAGATTCAAAAACTGAGGCCTCACTGTCATTATCAGACTCCTTATCAGACTTATGCTTCCTTTTGCTCTTCTTCACCCGCTTTTCACCCTTATCCTCCACGGGAACATCCGGGTTATCCAAGTCGTAAGAGATGGAGACCTTCATTCTCAGCTTCGGGTTCTTCAGCTGCTGCGTGCGTGAAGGTCTTGAAATGTAAACCCTCTCGTTCTTGCATTCATACGTCCAATGCCCCATCTGGTAGCACTTCTGGCATTGCGAAGCTGAAGCAACCGATGAAGTGGAGCTCTTGAGATCCTTCCTTTCACCCAATCTCACTTGTTTCTCGGTACTCATCAAATACATTTGCCTCTTGGCTTCTTTCCTCTCTTGCCATCTACTCGGACCCTCTTCCTTCTGCCCATATGCATTCACATTCCGTGCAGCCGCAGTGGCAGCCCGCTCCGCCTGGGCACGGCTCAGCCCCTTCGCAGCTGATAGAGCAGCTGCCTTGATTCTCTCCGCTGCACCATCATCTTTATTGCTCGACATTGCCAAACAGCCAAAACCTTCACCACCATTTCAATCGGAGCTCGAGCATTTCAAATTTCCAACATCATTAACCAATTTCCCCAAATATTGTGCCAAAAGGAATACACAATTTAAAAATGAAATTGAACAAGATAAACAAAACCTACAACTCATAAAAATCGAAACCACATCAGTAGCTAAACTCTATATCTCTCAGGATAAATTCCCCAATTCTAAGAAAAAAAATCAAAAGATCTATCCTCCGCGAAAAACGCAACAGTATCAGTATCGGAATTGGATGTCTGGAATTATAACAAATCAAACAGAACAAAACCTACATCGTCTCCCATAAACAAGATTATACAAGAAACTAACAGAATCAATAATCAATTACAGTAACAGATACGGGAAATCTAGAGCAAGTTCATACCTTTTACTATTCTGATTTATGAAGAGAGGTAGCCAATTTGAAACCCTTCCTTGACAAATTCGTTTCTAAAGTGTCTTAATTTATTGCACTCCGCGGCCTACACTTTGGTAAAATATTGTTAGCACCCTCCTCTTTTTAGTATTTCTAATCGGGACCCGTGACCTTATCTTTTAAAATTAATCTCCGATCCTATAATAGCACCCACAATGGGGTGCCCCGATGGCACGCCCGGTGCGTGCCATCGTCCTCGGGCGCGCCCGATGGCTCCATTGTGGGTGCCCGCCCGATGGCACGCCCTACGCCCATGCCCTAAGCTTCGGGCGCGGAAGAAACTCGGACGATGGCCTATCGTCCGCGCCATCGGGCACCATTGTGGGCTCCGCAGACGATGTCGCGCGTTTTTTTATTTTTTTTAAATGCTAAATTCGAAAAATTTGTATAAATACCCCCTACCCTGGCTTCATTTGTAACATTTCATTTCACGATTCCACTCTCGAAACTCACATTTTCATTACTACGAAATGGATTCAAGTCCCAATAATCTGGTGTTTAGTGGTGATGCGCGTTGGCCGGGTACAGAACCCGGCGAATATCGGCTGTTCGACGCCAACACGCAGTACGATCCCGAATTCAGTACGGAATCGTATGGTTTGTCTGACATGGAGCCGTCTCCAAACCGACCCGCCGCCGGGAGTTGATCGATGAGCTACGCCGGGAGTTGGGAATTGCGTAGATTAGCCAACTTGAATCGTGTAACTTTTGTTAATCAATGCAGTCTTCCCCGGTTTTAGCTACTCGTTGTGTTTTTTAATTAGTTTGCATTATATATTTGAAAACATTAAAATTAATTAACTAAATAATAGTAAAACATATAGGGCGCGCCTTAGGGCGCCCCATTGCTGATGCTCTAAACGTAATTTAAGTTTTATTTTATTAAAGCAATTAAATGAAAATTGGAAATTTTACTGTAATTATGAACCAGAAACTCCAGCTTTCACCCTACTTCGAGATATTGTATGTTGCGATTTGCTTAAAAAAATTGTTGTACATCTCAATTTTATATACTCCCTCAGTCCCGCAATAAGAGTCTTATTTGGTTATGGCACAAGTTTTAAGAAATGTAAAGAAAAGTGAGTTGAATAAGTTAGTGGAAAATATGTTTTATAATAAAATGTGAAGGCCTGAATAGAATAAGTTGGTGGAATGTTGGACATAATTACCATTTATGATAAAAGTGAAATAGGATTCTTATTGTAGGACGAAATGAAATGACAAAACATGGTTCTTATTATGGGACGGACCGAAATAACAAAACATGGCTCTCGATAGAGTAATTTACGTGTTTCAATTTATTAATTCTATAATATTTTCTTCAAACAATGCAACGTATTGATTTTGTTTTTTACTTTTGTGGGCGTAAGTATTACAAATGAAGATTGAACATTGTTTGATCATAATTAAGAATTGCAGTATACAAATAATGAGAACATACGAGTTTTAAGTTACAGACGAATGAAGCATAACTCAATTGATAAAACGTTTTCCTTTCAACCATTTTTTTTCTAAAAAAGGTTTAAGTTACACACCAAATGACCAAATTGTAATGGAAAAAGTTGTAGGGTTGTTGGCTAAATCTTCATGGCAATTCATAAGCCAAATGGAATACACAAGTGTGAGAATTACATATAAATATCTTCTAGACCTAAACAGTTAACCGAAATAATAGGAATACAAGAGCTAGAAATTAAGTGTTACTATCAAAGATTTACGGGTGATTAAGGATATAAATTAGCGATTAGGAGCATGTTGTTGAAATCGGGTGTATCATCCATCAGTCTTGCCAGTCTTTATTACTACCATTTAGCATTTGCACTTGTTATCCATTTTGTTTTTTATGATCTTTTCAAGATGTGTGAACGACTAACGATTGCTTTTATACTTACAATAATATACACAAGATTTTATATAATGACCATTAACGTACAATCATAATTATTCATGAAAAAATTTTACCTAATTGAGTTTCGGTGTTCATTTCATAGGCTACAAACACTCACTAAGCCAATTCCATTTTGAGCACGTAAATTTATGTATGATGATCAAAGATGAAGTTTAGAGAAACTACAAAAAGTCGAATGAAATGAAACATAATTTAACAGATTTTACTGGATTTGATTCATCAATTAAAACTACGATTACAAATTCCACCCAAAAGATTGGACAAATTTGCAACACGATCAAGATCGACAGTAGAAAACCAATCACCATTAAGATTCCAGTAATCAGGCCTGCTTTGATAGATTAAACTAGAAATTATCGAATCATGTAACAACCGTTTTGCAACTGAATGAGTAGCACATAGCAAGAGAGTCGTAAATAAAAACAAATTGAAATTCAGCTCATAATCCAAACAAAAACCATTGAAGAATCTCAAAACAAAACATAATATTTTAGCTGAAATCGGTGAATAAAAATCTACTCCTCAGAAGCAGCATCGCCGACCTGCTTGTTGTGCTTCCTCGCATACCTCTGGTTCCTCAGGAACTTCGGGTCCATCTGCATCAACACAAAAAATTAAACAAATTCGCCATCAAATTAGGGCGACGACAACGAGATCGGGATCCTTACCCCTTTGGTGGAGCTGTTACGCTGACGCTTCGGCTTCTTGATTCCATTCCGGTGAGCCTTGTGCGACTGGTTGTGCGCGGTGTGATTCTTCGATTTCGCCATTGATGATCACTTCTCTCACCAAAACTAAAACGAATTCAGAAAAATAAATTCCGGAATATATCATGCGTATATATAATAAATTTATATGGAGAGAAGCGGCGGCTTACCTAGAGTAGAGCGGCGGATGTGAGAGGAGCGAGATGATAAGCTAAGTTCTGAAACCCTAATTTTGCGATTCATGAATATAAATATGACTTCAGGAATTTGGGCCTCGTCGGCTTGTTTTCAGTCAATGGGCTCTTTTATGGGCCATAATTTGAATAATCATATCTGGTGCACATATTGAATCTATTTGTATAAATTGTTTTACATTGCACTCAATCCATTTATTCGAGATGCATGTCTTTTTTTTTATATAAAAAAATTAAAGATGTTTATTCAGATGTATTAGAATATGCAGATTTTTTTTGGTTATTTGATAAGGGTACCATCGGTATATTTAGTAACTATTCCTTGTGTTGATTTGTAGACACCTCGGAAGATCGGACAGTTGGCCCAATAAGGCAGAGATTGATCCTTGACCATTTTTATTAAGAATGGACTAGTCGTATGTCATTCACTCCATTATACTCTTGAATTAAATATGCAATTCTTTTTAAATCTTCTTAATCCATAAATATAAGAACGTCAATTTCAAGAGGCAGAGTCATCTAAATAGTAACAATAGAAACTAATACGATGAAGTGTTTTAATTAAAAAATATAAAGATCTTTATTGATAGAAAAATAATCGTTCAAATTTTGAAGCTCCAAGTTGATACAGTAGTACACTTATTTTCACCCCTCTTTACTAAAATTCTGAATACGTACAGTAGAAGTACCTGAGTTAATAATTTTTACATATATAAGGCTTCTAAAGCTTCTATTCATTTATAATTGAGTCATTTTTTATTTCGAAAAGTTCCCTTATAGTTGAGTCATTTTCATATATAGTATTCTCTTACTTTACTCTCTTTTACTTTATTTACTTTTTACTTTATTCTCTATTTTTTCCCCTCTCTACATTTATCTATTTTCTTTAAATTTCGTGCCGAAAATTTTCGCCTCAACTATGAGGAAACGAGGGAATACTATATTCTTCTTCCTTTTATTATTTTAAAGTCAGTTTTTAATAAAAACGTGATTTTAATCATAAAAAATCATTTTAAAATACTACTACTATAAATTCATACTAGCCCATGTTGGGTTGGCCGATGAATTAGTAAAAGAGTAACTAATAATCATATTAATGTGTTTCTATCATAAAGCTTATGAAATTTGTTTTAGACATGCATCATTTCTATCCATGTGTTGCATGTTCAGTGGTAACGTGGCACCAAAACATAACGGAATATGGCCGGGCATACACTTCGACACATTTATCAAGCTTCAAAAGTGTTAAAACGACATATATGTTCCACATTTCATTAATCAAGTGTGAAACAAAATTATGATATACTCTATATTCACAATTGACCTCATACGTCACATAACTAGGTCCACTTATGTCACAATATAGTGTGACTCAGAGTGTCCACTATAAGGCGGACGTCCCCAATAGCTCCACCCCTTTTTTGTCCACAGCCTCAGTTTTTTTGTCCGCGCCCAAAAAAAAGGTTTCCTCCATTATAGGCGGACACTTCCAAAGCCCTGAAATTTTATAACCAATTTTCATTTTAATTTTGTCCTTTAGTTTCAATCAATTATAGTTAAAATCATCGGAATTTAAATAATTAGAAAATGAGGTAATTGAGACCGAATATTCGTTGTATTGGAAACGGTAAAATTATACAACGAACATTTAAAACAAAATACAAATAAAAACGCCGCCACCGTCTAATCGGTGGCGGAGTCGGAATCCTCCTCTTCTTCTTCGTCTCCCTCGCTGCCACCGGCCTCCCCTGCCCCAGGAGCCTCATCAGCCAAGCCTAGACGGCGTTGGATCCGACTTATGAGTTTCAAGTATATATCCTTGATGAACGGGTCGGTTGCGGCCTCGTATTTGCTGTAGACGTCCTGCAGTTGTTGCATCAACTGCATATCTAGGTTCTCCATCAAGACCTCGCGGGAACCAGGGACCCTGTGCGGCGGTGCTGGGGCGGGCTGCGGGGTGCGCGATCCAGACGCGGCCGATGATCGGCGGGAGGAAATTCCAGCCTCTCTGGCTCGTCGGATAGAGGATTGCCGCCATATCCCGACGGCTGAGAAGGATAGCCGCCATATCCCGACGGCTGGGAAGGATTGCCGCCATATCTCGATTCGTCCGAGCTGTGTGAGTCGTCATGTCCACCGTGCATTTTTAGAGAGTGAAAGTGTAGATAGTGAATGAATGAATAGTGTGTGAAAAGGGTGTAAAATGGGGGGTGGATGAGTGGTATTGATAGGTATAATTTTCGGAAAAAAAATTTGGAAGGGGGCGGCCGGCGCGCCAATCGCCTGTGCACTATCGGCGCGGCAAAAGGGCACAGGCGCGTCCTCGCACAAAAAACGCCGGAGGACCTTCCGCCCCGGAAATTTCGTCCGCCTCGGACCTCCACACTATAGCAAGGCGCGGCGGCGGGAAGTGGGCGGCCTGCGCGCCGCTCCTATAATGGACACTCTTGTTACATCCTAATTTCTTTTTAGAATATATCCATGAAAATAAAAAAGAACCTTGTATTTGTAATAGAAGATTATCAACGTTTTTATTGTTTCTTTTGAAGATTAAGAATGTTCAAATATTTAGGATTACATTGATGGTTTTACTATTTTTATATAGTTTGATATTTTCTCTATCTCATATTATATGATCAACCTTTTAATTTATTTTGGATTGTCGCAATTTAAATGATTGATTTCCCTTTTAATAATAAAAAAAATGTATTCTCTCTTACATTTTTTCACTTTTATCTTATATTCTCTTCATTAAACTTAATAAATATCACTTTTTAAAATCCCATGGTAGAAAGCATAAGTTGATCAGTTGCAGCGGGACAAAAAGAGTAATATTTTGGATCTATCTACATGATCGATATGTAATACAGTATACTATTATTGGGTGATGTTAGCGTTTGTCTGAATTTTGTCGTTTGTTAGTAGTTTCAAGACGTTATTTCGATTTTATATCGTGGTGAATTTGTTTAATCATAAGGACAAGAATATGTATTAGAAATGAGCCACTCAACCCTTAAAAGGCCTTATAAGGGGGAGGGTTATCCATACGTTTATAGGTGAATTAGGATCGTTACCAAGTCGATGTGGAACAAGATATTAAGGCCACCAGCAACGCGTCAAGCGGGTGGCCCGTGTTTCATTCCGCAGTGACGGAACCGGGGCGGGATACGTTGCAGCGTCTCGTCCCATCACCAGCCCGTCACGCAACCCGTCCCGCCGCGACGAAACGCGGGACGGCTCGGCACGCGCCGAGGCGACGTGGCGCGCTCCCAGGCCATGTGTGACGCCCACTCGCCGTCCGGCAAGTGGGCATCGTCACGCTGATGCAATAATTCATTTTTTAAAAAAAATCGGATTAAATAAATAATAAATAAATAAATAAATATTAAACGGTAATATTTCGTTAATAGAGTCGTTTTTCCTTTTTAAATTTTTTTTAAATTTTTTACTCTATAAATATTCCTATTTCATCCTCATTTCACACACAACTACACATCTATTCTTCCCAATTCATCTTCATTTCCTCTCCAATTTTCATCTAACATCTCATCACAAAATGTCCGGCGACGGAAACTCCGGAGGTGGCGGCTCCGGCGCGTTCGGCGACTGGGGAGCATGTACAACACATTGGGTGGCTCCGGTTCGTCGACGCTGGGGGTACCAATCACCCAATTTTGATGTTGATCCATACGTCCGTCCCCCCGCCCCGCGGTATTCGCAGGGATTATCCCAGATTCGGGAGGATTAACCGGTTCAACCCACTCCGGAAGAACGCCGAGGTGGGGGAGGAGGCCGAGGCGGGGGAGGCTCCAGGACGGAGGCGGACGCGGAGGAGAAGGATCTAGGCCGGCATCCGTACGGCCCCAAAGAAACGCTGGCGGTGTACAACGTCTGGATCAGCGTCTAATACGATCCCATCGTCGGGAATCAACAATCCCGAAAGTGCTTCTGGGAAAAGGTCACCGAGGCCTACCACGAGATTAAGCCGAAAAAGACCCGCCGCCGCACATATAAGATGCTCCGCACTCACTTTGACCGAGTCGACAGAGAGGTCAAATGATTCTGAACCATCTAAAAGAATGAAGCGGCACAGTACCAAAGCGGAGCCACGAAAGCCGACTTTCTGAGGTCGACTTTGCGGGTCTACTTCGAAGACACCGACAAACAATTCAAATATGCCGATGTTTGGGAGCTCGTATGGGAAGAGGAAAGGTGGGCCGGCGGTGTGCGGTCCAGCTCGGGCTCGACATCGAAGCGCATGAAGCACACGGCGAGTGGCCAATACTTGTCTGGTGAGGGCGGTTTGGGCAGCGGGGCACAAGAGTTTGCCTCGCAGGAGGAGGAGACCCCAGAAGACGATGTCGGGGGGTCCTCCCGTGGGCGCCGTCGGCCGCAAGGGAGAAATGAGGCGAAGGCGGGTAGAGGGAGGAGGGGCCGAGCCGAATCAAGCAAGGCATGCTCGGTCTCGGGCTCGGGGGGACCCCTAACTCCCTTATGGCCATGTACATGACCGCTACAATGGCGGACACTTCCCGCTTTACGTCCGCCCAATGCCAAGCCTGGCTTAACGAAATTGCGTTTATGGCGGCACAACTTGGCATTCCGCCTCCTCACGTCTTCACTGCACCTCCACCGCCTCCTCCGGGGGATGATTCGCCGGCGGAGTAGTTTTTTTTATTTTCTATAAAATTGTATTTTAAATTATGTCAATTTTTTTTTTTTAGGATTTTAATTATGTGTGTTTTTTTTATTTTTTTGAATTTTAAGTTGTATTTTTATTTTATGTTGTAATGTTATTTTATTTGTAATGAAGTGTGTTTTTTATTAATTGAATTTGTAGGAAAAAAATAAAAAAATGAAATTTAATGAATAGTAATTTAAGGGACGGAGGGTTGCATGTTCCGTCCCTTAGTTAAGGGATGGAGTAAAAAAGTACAGTGGGGCCCACGAATAGTGTTTTAAGGGACGGTATAGTGACAGCGTTGTGGATGGCCTAAGAATTTTAACAATATGTACAAAAGCGTTGGGGATGGCCTAAGAATTTTAACAATATGTACAAAAGTTAATGCTAGAATTGAATTCCCAGAGCGTAGGGTATATGAATGAAACAGAAAAGTTACTCATGGATGAGAGTTTCGGTGGTAAGGGCATCATTAACGCGCCAGGCCGGGCCGCAAAAAGCGAGTCCCGGCCCGGGCGCGGGGTTAGACGAGGCGGAAATGCGACCTGGGCCGGTCTCGGGGCCGCAGTTGCGGCCTGGGGACGCTCCCAGGGTCCGGCCCGGGCTAGCGTTGGAGGGTGTCGGGACGGGCCGCAAACCCCCAAAATTTATTTTTCTTTTTTTTGGATTTTTTTGCCCATTTATACTCATTTCTTCAACATTCTTCCACCAATTTCTCCATTTCTATCCTTTAAATTATTTCAATATATTTTCTAGGACTTGTAATTTTTATTTTTTAGGGATTAATAATTTTTTTTAGGATTTGTATTTTTTTTTCTAGGATTTGTTATTTTCTTTTTTCGACTGAACAATAAATTTTTCCGGTTTGAATTGTACAACGTATTGCATTTACGTGTAAAATAGGTTGAAGTTGTGAATAGTGTCATTTATTAGTTGTGGCCAGGGTTGTGGCCTGTAGGGTTAGAGCAGTTGGAGCCTGAGACTCAAATTTGAGGGAATAATGACGTGGAGGAGACTTGAGGCCTGAAACCGAACCGGGGTTAATGATGCTCTGAAAGGACCGACAAGTGCTGTAAGATTCCATCCAAGAAATGATTACTGTATTTGAATTTTTGATGGTGGTAGACTATGTAGCACTCTCTATGTTGTTTACCAAGAAATGATTACTGTATTTGAATTTTTGATAGTGGCAGACTATGTACCAGTACCACTCTCTATGTTGTTTTGTTTAATTTGCCACATTCATTAGGAAATTTGAATAAATGGATCTTTCTCAGCTTCTTACAGTTTCCACTTAAAAATATTTGACATATCACATTCAGTTAGTGCTATGACAAGAACCAGGCCAAGCCTAGGAATATTAGAATTTGCGAGTCAAATATTAGTACTCCCATGTACTATTAGAAGTTAAATCTTCTTATCAACGGGTTGTAGCGTTGTTGGTAGCGTAGAGCTGTAGTGACCTCTTGAGGCCACGAGTTCAAACCCCGTCATTTGCTGGGAGATTTTCGACCTTAATGTGCAAACTTGGTCGAGTAGGATCCGCAAACTTGGTCGAGCATGATTAGTCGGAAGGAGGATTCAGTACATTTGTTATCCCATAAAAATATTATTCTTAATCTATTTTAGGTGTTCTATAAAATTAATCTCCTATTTTTGGCAAGTTTATTCTCTTTAATAAGTTGGGCCTCATTTTTTACTATCACTACCATAATCACTTTTCTTTCAATCTCTTTCATACTTTTCCAATTTCACGTTAAAACTTGTGTCATTCTCAAAATTCTTATTTTTATGAAACGAAGAGAGTATATAGTACTTTTGTGAGCAAGAGGTCTTGGATTATATTTATGAAATGTTTTAGTTTATGTTATATTAAGTGTAATTGGTCACTAATATCGTTAATTTTGGCCGAATTGGATTCTTCCACAAATTTAAATTTTGGCCTTAGTTACAAACTTTATGGTTTTTTAGATTTAGCCCGCTTGACAATTCCTGTGAATCTGACGTGTTAACATATAAAAATAAGATTCACATTTTATTATATTTTTACTCACTTTTTTTTATTACAATATTTCTTAAAGCTCGTGATGAACTCAATTGAGACTTATAATCACACACAGATCAAAATAGAAAATCGAGACTCCTAATCGATGATAAACTTTATCTCCTCAATTGGTAGAATGCTTCCCCGCTAACCAATAAGTTAGGAGTTCGAATCACCACATCGGTAGATAGAGAGCCATTATTAATCCTCTTTCTTTCCAATTAGAAGAAAAAAAATTAAAAAAAATGACCATTATTGATCCTCTTAAAAATAAACCTATTCAATTTCGATATGTCATATACACAGTGATCACACTTAACAATTCAATGTAGTAATATTGAGCAATTTATAAAATGGTAGCAATACAAAATTGTGAAATTTCAGACTAATACAGAAAAATGCTCATATATTTGTGAACCAAATGAACATATCACCAACTAATTTTAGAAGAAAACTCGAACAAATACGTATAGGACTCAATTTAACATTAAACAAATACATAAAGGACTCATGGCCCCATGCCATTATCTGCTAATAAAGCCAGTGCCTCTAATTAATAATTTGGGAGTTTGAAGTTACTATCATATTATCATTAGTGGGGTGAATGAGAAAATTGTGATTGATAATCTGTTTAAAAATGGGGAATAAAACAATGTGACGGTTGTACATTCATGATTCATCATTAGCATAGGGTATATGTGAACATTATTATTGATAATCTTTTTTAAAAAGGGAATAAAACAATGTCACGGTTGTACATTCATTAATCCAGTTTACTCTACTTTAGGATAGTCTTGTTGTACAACATAATAGTATATGTAATGAGCTTTCAACTACTTAATATACTCCCTATTTCCATAGTAAGTGTCAATTTTAGCCATTTTGATCCGACCCCACCCAATTGAGAGTCTATCTTCACTTTTTTTTTTTAATTATAAATGATAAGTAAATATCATATTCGATTACACTCGTTATAGTGGCATCAAGAACTAGTGGGAGTCTCATTTGAGTAGGACAATATACAGATATAGGTTCATTAGTGAAGCCACTCTCTCTCCGGGAGATATGATCAAGATAGCTAAGAACAAAGGTCGCAACAGCAAGAATGCATCCGAGCAGCCCCCGAGCTTGCAAGAATGCATCCGAGCAGCCCCCGAGCTCGAATGCCACGACAGTGTCAAGCAGTGGTACAAATGCATTAACGCTCTCACCCATAAACAATACTACTACGACGCAAGGGATGGAGATGATGTTGGAGCCATTCACTGAGATAGATGGTGACATATTAGAGCATCTCCAATAGCACTGGACGTCAAATAGCCATCAAATAGCCTTCACAGTGCCACATCATCAGCACTACAATTCTCCTGCCACATCAGCTTGCCACATCAACTGGACATCAAATAGCCCTCACATAGCCTTCACACTACCTATCCACATCACTAATAACAATTATATAATTTAATTTACACTCGTATCAACATACGGAATTTAATTTACGAGACAAATACGGGAAATTCGAATAATACTATTAAAATTTAGAAAGTACATTAATTTTAAAAAAAAGTACAATAATTTAAAAAAAGTACAAAAATTAAAAAGTACAATTAAAAAAGTACAATATTTCTATATGGAAACATAAAACATTCAAGGATGTCTCTATAAAAGAGAGACAACCTAGAATGATTTTTGTCCCACATCGAATGTGAAACATAAAACATTCAAAGATGTCTCTATAAAAGAGAGACAACCTAGAATGATTTTTGTCCCACATCGAATGTGAAACATAAAACATTCAAGGATGTCTCTATAAAAGAGAGACAACCTAGAATGATTTTTGTCCCACATCGAATGTGAAACATAAAACATTCAAGGATGTCTCTATAAAAGAGAGACAACCTAGAATGATTTTTGTCCCACATCGAATGTGAAACATAAAACATTCAAGGATGTCTCTATAAAAGAGAGACTACCTAGAGTGGTTTTTGTCCCACATCGAATGTGGAACATAAAACATTCAAGGATGTCTCTATAAAAGAGAGACAACCTAGAATGGTTTCATAACTCGCAAGCCCATTAAATATATATGGGCTATTACGAATTTCTTGTATAAATTTATTTGTAAAAATTGTTTTTAAATATTAAAAACAATTTTCATAAATAAATAGTATTTTTAATTTTTTTTAAATTCGAATTTTTAAAATTCGAATAAAAAAAAAATTAAATCCGACGCCGGTTTGGCGCCGATCCGGGACGCACAATGGCGCCCGTGAGGATCGGCGTCGGAACCGGCGTCAGCGCGGGAATCGGCATGGCGACGCCGATTTTGACGCCGATTTCGCCGACGCCGGTTCCAATGGTTCGGCGAAAAATCGGCGTCGCGGTGGTGACGCCGGTTATTGGAGATGCTCTTAGTGCGGCTCAACCACTTTTTACAAGACGACGATGACGAGTGTCAGAACTACGATGAAGACAGATTGACCAACACGGACAATAGGACTACGAGTGGCTGGAGCTCGGATTTATATATGCATGCTTGTTTCGATGACGACGACATGACATGATGCAGTGGGATCTCAGCGGTGGTGTTGGAGGCGATCTCTATTTTTTATTTTAGCATAGAATCAGAAACTACAAATCTGTGGCTATGAAAATGATCAACTCTGTATATTGCTATTGAATACAAAAGCGTATGTGGCAACGCTTATTTATTAAATTAATTTGGTTATTTAATAAAAAAAAGTGCATATTTAATTAGTATCCTGTTTAAATTCATACACTATATTAATGTAATGGAGTATTAGGAAAGTGTAGAGAAACAAATAAAATAAAATTGTGGAAAAAGAAATGTTGGTGCTGGAGTGGAGTTAAGCCCATCAACTCTTCTTTGCCCAATATGCATGGATGTTTGTATTCTAGCAATTACTAATTTGATGAATATAGACTAGCGATGTCAATCGGGTCAGCCCAGTGAATTTCGGGCCAATTGTTTCATCCTATGGGTTAATCGAGCTGTGATTTTATCGGTTATAAAATTTCAATTAACAGCTGACTATAAGTACTGCCCTCTTTCAATATGTGACCTCAAAATTTTAATTAATTTCAACCTGTACGGTGAACAAATTACACAAAATTGCCACATGTGTCATATAACTAGGTGTCTAGGTCCACATCTCATCTCACTATATCGTTACTTATTATTAGGACGTGCTAATTTGCTTCATGAAAATAAAAATCACGTTTTTATTGTTTCCTTTGAAGATTAAGAATTTACAGAATTTAGGACTATATATGTTTGTTGTTTCTCCTTTTATTTGCTAATTATAGTATTGTTTGTTATATGTGTGCTTTTGGATCGGTCTACATAATCGATATCTCTATAGATCTAATATTGTTGGGTGATGTTGATGTTTAATTGTTTGTTAGCTAGTGAATTTTTATTATTTGCTAGTTCACATCTTTTAACGTAAGATTGATGTTGTTTTGACTTTGCCTCATCGTGAATTTTGACAGTAAATTCCCGACTTTGATAAAAAAAATTAACTTGGAAGACAGTTTTGGTTGCAAATGACCGACAAGTTGTTATAAGATCCCATCCACAAAATAATTGCTAGTATATTTTAATTTCGCTCTCTTTATTGTTTTGTTTGCCCCATTTATGGGGAAAGTTGAAAAATTGGATCTTCCTTATCTTATTACGGTTTCTATTTGCGAGTTGTCCTTATAAATACTTGAACTATCAAACACTGGCATCCAAACATCGGTTGTTGCGTTTTGGCAACTCTATTAATTCTACGATAGGAACCACACCATAATCAACAGATTTTTTTTTTGGTGGGGGGCCTTTCATGTATATTTTATGTGAAACATGTATAGTTTTTCATTTATTATATAAGCTCGCCCCTTTTACAGATGCTAAACAATTAGTTATACAATAATCCAATTAGACAAGATAATATTAATATATGTAGGCTATATCCACCAATTCACAACTGGAGGGGATTCTGATATATTCACGAGTACTTGCAAGTCGCTGAGAGCTCTAGGCTATAATGCTTGAATTGAATGTGCAAGGGGAACGACACGACTTTTTCCGACATGCTTGGCAGGATATACTACATGAACTGGGAGTGAAAAAAATTCCCGTTAGACGGCAGTGTATACCCGCAGCTACGTACTATCTCGTGGGGCAGCTCTCCCAAGTGCGCACCTACTTCATCAAGACCTTTTTATTTTCAGCAGAACTGAAAAGAACTCGTTTCGCCCAAAGCAGGAGTCAGCAAAAAAACATGAATTAATTAAACTTGTTTTTGGTGTGCTACGAGCATGGTTCGCAATCATATGTGGTTGGAGGACGTGCAAGTCGATATCACGTATGATTGATTATTGGATGAAGGAACCAATGCGCCTAACTGGGCACACAAGGACACTACTAGTTCATTTACTTGGACTGCTAGTGACGCCCAAACTAAGAAATTTTAGAAAGTAGCAGCTTGTCTTGAATCAACTTACGATAAAGACTAACATAGGCAACTCAAGCATAATCTAATTGAAAAAAATAGCATAGAACCCTTTGATCCCCTTGATGATCAGGACTTGTTTTCGATTATGTAACTTTTTTAATTCCACTATTTATCAATAAATAAAAATAAGATAAGTACGTCACCTTAAATTTTATTTACTACACTTATATATGAAAATGGGACCATTAACGGTTGGAAAGAATTTAGAGGTTATTGATGGACCAAACACTTTTGTCTGCAAGTGTTTTTGTGAGCAATAGGTCTTGGATTATGTTTATTTACTAGAAATATGTGTGATGTAATAGTTCATAGACTGGTTTAATCTATCCATATATAAAAGACGAGTTTTGGCCTTATATTGAAATATTTATAAGTTATGGGTATAAATTTTAATATTTGTAAAATACTTCATAATTAATATAGAAAATGAAAGGTTGTTATATTTATACTACTATTTATAGTGATATTTATATACATTTAATATTATGATTGATTGGTGACACTACATATTCATTAATAATATTTAATTTTATTTAATCATTATGAACGTTCAATTTTGCATTATTGTAAATGTTTCAACTTTCAAGTATACAATTTATATTATCGTAGTAAATGTTTCAACTTTCAAGCATACAATGTTTCAAAAAAATAGTCATGAGACTCCTCTAAAAGCTTTCACATTCTCCATGATAAAACTAACATTGTGACTAAATTTACTATTTTGATCACATTAATTAATTTACTTAATTTGATCACATTAAGAATCATTCATTGCATTAATTTCTTGAAATTTTGAAACGTTTACAATGATAATATAAATTGTATGCTTGAAAGTTGAAACATTTACAATTATTCAAAAATTTAACTTTCATAATGATTAAATAAAATTAAATATTATTAATGAATATGTAGTGTCACCTATCAATCATAATATTAAATGTGCATAAATATCATTATGAATAGTATAAATATAGAGGAGTCTCGTGACTATTTTTTGGCCTATAAATATGATATTTTGAAACATACTATCCACACATTCTCAAGCTTGGTATTTTTGTTCTTATCACAATTTATATTATCATTGTAAATGTTTCAAAATTTCAAGAAATTAATGCAATGAGTGATTCTTAATGTGATCAAATTAATTAAATTTAAAGGCAATCAGCCGTTAGTCACAATTTTAGTTGTAGCTTGATATTTTTATTCTTATCATAGGAAGAAAGGTTGAAAGCACTGAACCATTTCATACCTATCAATGATATATAGTCTTCCACAATTTATTCGGTTATCAAAATTTGTTGCATTCATTTTACGAAACTACCGCTCATGAAGTTAAAATCAATGTCTATCAGTTTATAGTGTTGACCGTGTGATTTGTTGTTTTGAGGTTCGGTGATGTACTTAAAGAACAGAGGATTTTTTGTATAATTTCAGGTTTATTATTTGTTGTTATTTAGTGTAGTTCTAATTTTTTTTCCGACAATGTTGTTAGATTATTCTTTTAGTTATAGGGATGAACCATTAAGCTATTCATCGAATAGGCTCCTATTTAATTGCCCTTATATATTATTATTATTATTATTATTATTATTATTATTATTATTATTATTATAATAGATCTATATATAGGTTGAGTCATGAATTATCAATGCTTTTGGTAAATTGAATGTATTATAGTTTATTTTGTATTTAATTCTTATTTAATGTTTTGATTTAAATATTGTCTAAATCGTTTAGCTAACTGTTTTTATAATTTATTACCCGATGTCAATATTTTAAATTTATTGTTATTAAATGTATAGAATATATAAAAAGTAGTAACAAGTTCATTTGAATTTGTCTAACTTTGATTTAAAACCTGTTTATTAACATTATAGAACTTTTATATAGAAAATATTTCATGAGATGTTATATTTTCGCCTCTAATATACTCCCTCCGAAATTATCTTATTTGTGGACGACAAGAGTTTTAAGGAGAAATTGGTAAGTAAAAGAGAGAAAGTAAGAAACGAAAGGAGAAAACATGGATAAAATATTAGTTTTATTTTTTCAATGGTAGTACTATTTTTTTTATTTTTTTTGCATATCCTAAATGACAAAATATGACTATTTAAAATATGACTATTTTTCGTGAACGGAAGGAGTAGTATTTTTAATTATTATGACATGTTTGTTTGAGCATAAATTAGTGTTGTAATAATTATAAATAGAGCCTTATATTATAGGTGCTCGTTTTTTCTTCTCAAAATTTAATCAAATATTGTTTTAAATGATTCCCACTCATGCATTGTGTATCAGAGCTATCCAAATATTTATAATTTGTTAGTCATTTCAAGTTTAATAGTATGTTGAAGTTGTATAATTCGTAGTTATTATATAGAGTACACATTTTGTAGTATATAGGAGTATTAATCATTCCAACATCTTAAACAAGGATGACTTTGATTATGGAATATTATATGTGAAAGATATCGAAGGCTAGAGAGGCTGGGACCCACATTTGACCGACACGTTTATGATTTATCACTTTATTTCCGTAAAATCCACATAAAATATCTTGTTATGTGCTTAAAAATTGGAGTAATAAAAGAATGAAAAGCATTAGAAAAGGTTTATTAATTTCATCAATTTATTTTAAAATAAAAAATAACGAAAATATACAATTTTAAAAATACTAAAATTTTTAATGCTTTAATAAAATTATAGAAATGTACTACTTCATCCATCACAACTAAGTTGAGTCATACTATCTTTTAGGCACGGAGATTAAGAAATTGTGTTGAAAAGTAGGAGAAATGAATAAAGTAGGAAACATAAAAGGAGAGTAAAGTAGATACTAAAATAAGAGTGAATGAATGTTTTGTTTTTTTTGCTAAAAAATGAAATGACTCAACTTTGTTGGGACATCCCAAAGAGGTATAAGGCTCAACTTAGTTGGGACGGATGGAGTACTATAATATAATACTCTTTCTTTATGGAGTGTTCATTTTGGTCTGTCCACTATTATATATAGTACCAGTAATGTTTTGATTTGCGGGAATTTCTTTAAAATTTTACTTTTTTTTCTCATCTACTTTATCCTTTAATCAGTTAATTTTTGGAACATTACATCGAACGTCTATTAAAAAAATAATCACATATTTTTAACCCTTCTGTGTAGTATTTTAAACCTATAAAATAAAAATAAAAAATCTTTTTTCTTTCTAATTATTAGAGTTCTTAGCTTCATTCACTATAACATGCAACAAATTAAAATTTTGATGTACAACATATTGACACTAATCGAGCTTACGATTTTGATTTAAAGAATTTTGTAATTCTAATTTTAATTTATCTTCCAAATAATACTTCCTCGGTTACTAAAAAATAGGACACATTATGAATGACATGAGTTTTAATGTGAAATTAGTAAAGTAAGAGAGAAGGGAAAAAAGTAAGAAAGAAATAGTGTTAGTGGAATTTGAGGTCCATATTATTAGTAAGAGAGAAGAGAAAAAAGTAAGAGAGAAGTTGTTGAAAATTTTCATTTAGTTTATGTTATATTATTGACAATTGGTCGCTAAATCATGAACTTTGGCCGAATTTTGGATTTTTCCACGAACTTAAAACTTGGTTTTAGAAATCACAAGTGATGGGGTACGAACTAAACCCTAATGGCAAGCCCAATAACAGTGACGGCCCATCAGCCCAGAGCCCAAGAAAGAGTATCTGTTCGGCACCAAAGAGTTCGGCACGACCAAAGAGTTCGGACTCAGCCTACAGCTCGGTAAAAGCCGACCAGTCAAGCTCTCCTCTCAGATCGGCAAGAGCTGATCGGTAAAGTCCAGCAGTTCGGTCTCAGCATTCGACCGAACTAGGAGTTAGTGGACTCATGAAAGGCCTCCACGACCTCCGCTATACCCACGATCTATTTAGTGGTACGAAGCAGTTATTGAGCAGTTATTGCTCACCCACGATCTTGTTAGTGGGGCTGCAAACCACGACCTTAGTTCATTGTATAAATAGAACTTAGATCAGATAGAAAAGGGTTAAGCTCTCTAGAGATAAAATACGATATAGCAAGTCTGTGTTGTAAGCTGTAATCCCAGATCAAGCAATACAATCTTGCCCTCCCTTCTTCCCGTGGACGTAGATTTACTTCAGTAAATCGAACCACGTAAATTCTTTGTGTCATAATCTTCATTCTCTACCAGCATTTACTAACATCAAAAATTCGCGGATCCATCACTGGCGCCGTCTGTGGGAACAGAGAACAAAATTTGTGATAAAGCGAATTTTTGATCCATTTTTTCCACCCAAAAAATGCATACCAGATCGCAGAGTACCCGTATTCCTGCCCGTGAGAACCAGGAGGAAGCCAATCCATCCCACAGGTCTGGAAAACAGCCTAGGGATAAATCCACCACCAGTTCTCATGGCGAAGGAACAAGCCGCTCCAAAAATCGTCCCACTGAGTCTTCCCAGCAGCCCGATTTGAATGAGGCTGTCAAGCAGTTTTTGGAGGCGAAGCAGGAGGAATTCTTAACCTTCCTGCGAAAAAGCCAAAAGCAGCCGGAGACGAAAACGGCGGATTCTCCTTCTCCCTCCGCACAAGAAAGTCACTACCGCAGTAGTGCCGTGGCTTCCAGGAAGAAGAGTCCTCAACCCCGACATATTCCTGTTCCTCCTCGGTACCGGAATCACAGGAGAACTCAATCTCCTCCATACCGACGAGATATCGGATTCGCCGTGTACGGAGCACTGAAGACTCCGTTCTCGGACGACATCACCCGAACTCCCCTACCACAGAACTACCGAACTCCGTCGATGACTTACGACGGGCTCGTGGACCCTCACGATTTCTTGGGGCGCTATCAATATAACATGGCGAACCAGGGTCTCAACGAGGTCCACATGTGCAAGCTGTTTCCCGAGCTGCTCATCGGGAACGCGAGAAGGTGGTTCGATAGCCTCCCACAAGGCAGCATCAGATCTTACCGAGATCTAATGGATGCCTTCCACAGGAGGTTTTTTCAGAAAGCGGAAGCCCGAATCACTTCGGCTCAGCTGCTTTCCATTCGTCAAGGTCGCGACGAAAAAATCAGCGACTTTATGACAAGATTCCACAAGGAATGCCTGCAAGTAGACGATCTCAACGATCTGCTTGTCATTTCGGCATTCCAAAATGGAATCCTGCCTGGAGCTCTCTACAGGAAGCTCGTTGAGTGCGGTCCGCAGACAGCTCAGGAAATGTGGGACATTGCGGACCAGTACTCCCGGGCCGATGAGGCAGACCGTCGCAAACGGTCGTTAGACAGCTCATCGTCCCGAGGAGACAGAAGGAAGCCCGATCATAGCGATCAGGGGCATCCTCGCCGGACTCCATTTGAAAGAATTCAAAGGGCTCCGGTGCAAGACAGATTGGGACCTCGTCTCAATCCCGAGAAGCCGCCCGCTCAGTTCGTACCGCTGAACAAGCCGAGAGCGGAAATTTTCGAACTGCACTCTGACCTATTCGAAAAGCCAAAGCGGATGACGAAATCAGCCGCGCGCCGACCACAGGATAGCTACTGCTCCTACCATCAAGACCACGGTCACGATACTGAGGAGTGCAGAAACTTGGCTGCAGGTATCGATGTTCTTGTGAAGGCAGGGACATTGAAAAAATACCGAAGCAAGCAGCCAAAGAAGAATAAAAAGCAGAGTGGTGCGAACTGCGCTCCTCAGGATCCGAAAAGGCAGCCGGATCCCGAAGACGATGACGAGCCGCAATATGATGGAGTAATCCAGACTATTGACGCGCTCCCTGCCGGGAAGACCAAGTCGTCCCTAAAGTCAGAGCGCAGAGGCTCCAATCGAGAGGAGCCAACGCATAAAAGGCTGAAGCAGGACGAAGTGATTACGTTCTCGGCTGCTGATCCCGTCCCGGCCATCTCTCCTCACCAAGACGCCATTGTCATCCAAGCCGGAGTGGCAAACAAACTGATCCACAGGGTGTTTGTGGATACAGGAGCGTCGGTTAGCATTCTTTTTAAAGAGTGCTTCGACAAACTAGAAGTGGACCCAGCTCGGCTCAGTCCGGCTCCGCTTCCCCTGAAGAGCTTCACCCAGGAGGACACCCGCCCTGAAGGTATTATCAGCCTTCCGATCACGGTGGGGAAAGCGCCTACTAGCTCCAGTACGATGATTGAGTTTTTCGTGGTGAAAGCTCGGTCCCCGTACAACGTCATCCTGGGAAGAGACTGGCTCAACACAGTTCGGGCCGTTTGCTCCACCTATCACCTCACCATCAAGATCCCTACTAAAGGAGGGATAGCGGTCATCCGAGGTGACCAAAAGAGAGCAAAGGAATGTCTGCAAATTGCGCTTAGAAGTGCCGAGCAGTCAGATCGGCACCACCAAGCATAGCAATCACAGCAGCCGGAGTCAGAGGCGATGACCGAAGTCATACCGGAGCCGAACTCGATGACAGTTCAGCTGTACGAAGACGATCCATCCAGAACGGTCAAGATCGGCTTCGCGGGAACGCCCCTACTTCGGGAAAAAACCATCCAGCTCCTCAAGGAGTATAAAGACGTCTTTGCATGGTCTCCGTTGGACATGACCGGAGTGCCCCCCGAGGTAATCACTCATCGGTTAAATATTGATCCTTCAGTCCGGCCGATAAAACAGAAGCAAAGACTCTTTGCGGCAGAACGAAGTCAAGTCATCCATGACGAAGTCCGTCAATTATTGAAGGCGGATGTGTTATTCGAAGTGAAGTATCCTTCGTGGGTGGCCAATCCTGTCATGATCAAGAAAAAGGAAGGAGGATGGCGGATGTGCATAGATTTCACCGATCTAAATAAGCACTGTCCCAAAGATTGCTATCCCCTTCCGAACATAGATAAAAAAGTAGAAGCTTTGATAGGCTTTGAAATTTTTTGTTTTCTTGATCTGTACAAAGGATACCATCAAGTTTTAATGGATGAGATTGACGCTTCAAAAACGGCCTTCATTACTGATTTCGGCATTTTCGCTTATAAAAAGATGCCATTCGGTTTAAAGAATGCCGGAGCCACTTATCAAAGGATGGTAGACAAGCTTTTTCGGCACCTGATTGGAAAGGAGGTCGAAGTGTATGTTGACGATATAGTCGTCAAAAGCAAAAGCACTTCGGAGTACGAGCACAACCTCAAGTCCACTCTCAACGTGCTCAAGAAAGCCAACCTCAAACTTAATCCCCAAAAGTGTACCTTTTTGGTAGATTCGGGAAAGTTTCTGGGTTGTTGGGTTTCAAAGGACGGACTCAAGGCAAACCCCTCAAAAGTTCAAGTCGTTCAGAACATGGCAATGCCGAAGTCCATACATGACGTGCAAAGGCTAACCGGATGTCTAGCCGCACTGAATCGATTCCTTTCCCAAGCAGCCGAAAAGCAACTGCCGTTCTTCAAGGTGTTGAAAAAGGCACCAAAGTTCGAGTGGGGAGCCGAGCAGAAAAAGGCCTTTGACGAGCTCAAAAGTTATCTAGCCGAGCTTCCTATTCTCTCTGCTCCAACCGAAGCCGAAGTAATATTCTTATACTTAGCGGCATCGGATCAAACCATCAGCGCGGTGCTTGTACGAGAAGAAGGCCTAAAGCAGCTTCCCATCTATTTTACAAGCCGAGCATTAAGAGGTCCAGAAACCAGGTATCAACCACTGGAAAAGATTGCTCTGGCATTAGTAAATGCAGCAAGGAGACTGCGGCCATACTTCTATGCTCACAAGGTATGCGTCTTAACTGATCTGCCACTTCGGCAAGTGTTGACCAAACCAGAAGCATCAGGCAGAATCGCCAAGTGGGCTATAGAGTTGGGAGAGCACACAATTGAATATCTACCTCGGAAAGCCATCAAGGGACAAGCCTTGGCAGATTTTCTTGCAGAAGCAAAGTTCGATCAAGCAATTCCTGTTATTGCCGAACAGAAGAATTCTGCCAATGCCGAACTAGCACAGCCCTTGGAATCCGAAGTAGAGCCGCCGGACTGCTGGAGCGGATTCGTAGATGGAGCTTCAAACAAGATGGGAAGTGGAGCTGGTATTTTACTTGTCGCTCCCGACGGACACGAGGTAACCTACTCACTTCGGTTCCTATTCCCCACTACTAATAATGAAGCCGAGTACGAAGCCCTCCTGGCCGGACTCCAGCTAGCGCAAAGTCTGCTCGTCAAATCTCTCAAAGTCCATTGTGATTCACAAGTCATAGTAAACCACATGTTGGGTACAAGTGAAGCTCGTGACGAGAGAATGAAGAAGTATTTGGACAAAGCGCAAAGCATCAGCCGAAGTTTCTCCTATTTTCGGATAATCCGCATTCCCAGAGCGGAAAATAGCCGAGCAGATACCTTAAGTAAGTTGGCCTCAGATCCGAGCTCAAAGGCGGAAGAATTGATGCATCGAAGCATTGATGAAGCCGAGGTACATTCAGTATCCAGCTCGCCGAACTGGATGACGCCGATCTTGCAGTATCTGGATCAAGGACAATTGCCCGAGGATAAGAGAGAAGCTCGGAAGATCACGTGCCGAGCACTTCGGTACGAACTTCATGAAGGAGTCCTCTTTAGAAAGTCTTACCTCCAGCCGTTATTACGGTGCGTAGGACCAGAAGAGACGGACTACATCCTCAGAGAAGTTCATGAAGGATCGTGCGGTAGCCACATCGGAGCCAGAGCTTTAGCTAAAAAAGTTCTGAGATGGGGATATTATTGGCCAACCATGGTACAAGAGGCAGTGCAGCTCGTCAAGAAGTGTACGAAGTGCCAAATTCATGCAAATGTCCCAAGGATGCCGCAGACCGATCTATACACTATGCAAAGCCCTTGGCCTTTCATGCAATGGGGCATAGACATAGTGGGACCACTTCCTCAAGCTCCTCGGCAAATGAAATTCCTTATCGTTGCCGTGGACTACTTCACGAAGTGGGTGGAGGCTGAACCATTAGCTACGATAACGAGCTCAAAGGCATTGGACTTCGTCTGGAGGAACATAGTGTGCCGATTTGGCATACCCCACATCCTCATCTCGGATAATGGGACTCAGTTCACCGACAAGACGTTCAAGAATTGGTGCCAAGAGCTGAACATTCAACAGCGGTTCACTTCGGTCTCCCATCCCCAAGCAAACGGACAAACGGAAGTAACGAACCGGATTCTGGTGAAAGGGTTAAAAGCTCGGTTAGAACAAGCCAAAGGACAATGGGTAGAAAATCTCCCTCAAGTCCTATGGTCCTACCGAACTACACCCAAAACCTCCAACGGTGAAACTCCGTATAGTCTGGTGTATGGCACTGAAGCCGTAATTCCGGTGGAGATCGGCGTACCCAGTCCCCGAACTCTAAACTTCTCCTCAGAAATGAATGACGACGGACTGAGAGCAGAACTAGATCTCGCCGAAGAAAGAAGAGAATTGGCGTGCATAAAAGCAGCCAAGTATAAGGAGCAAGTAGCCCGGTATTATAACCAAAGGGTGAAAAAGCTTCAATTTCAAGTGGGAGATCTCGTCTTGAGAAACAACGAAGTAAGCCGAGCAGAAAAGCTGGGCAAACTCGAGCCCACATGGGAGGGTCCGTATCGGGTGTCAGAAGTCCTCGGCAAAGGGTCTTATAAATTGACTCACATGTCAGGAGAACAAGTACCCCGAACATGGCACGTCTCCAACCTCAAGAAGTTCCACTTGTAAGAGACAAAGTCCGGTCAGTCTGTCTTGTGTCTAGTTCGGTCATAGGGGTACATGTTTTTATTTGTTTGTTTTTACTTGTACCTTTTACTTGTCGTTTTATAAAAAGTTTAAAGTTTTTTTTCTTTCGTCTTTTTCATTTTTTCCCTATGTGTTTTGTCTCTATGTGCTTGTCGTCTCTTACAAATGGTACCAAGGTATATCGTTCTTTAAAGACTGATCCCCTTTTTAGATCGATTATTAAAGACTATTGTGAGTCCAAGCTTCTAAGGAGGATATAAGACCACAATTCAGCTTAACAAGCAGTCCGTCTGAAACGAACTGCAATAAGCCAACGATTGTGAGTCCAAGCTTCCAAGGAGGATACAAGACCGCAATTCAGCTTAACAAGCACTTCGTCTGAAACGAACTGCAATAAGCCAACGATTGTGAGTCCAAGCTTCTCAGGAAGATACAAGACCACAATTCGGCTTAAGAAATAAGCACTTCGTCTGAAACGAACTGCAATAAGGGAAAGTCCGATCCACGCGATAAACCTCGCCGAATTAGGATGACCAAGTTCGGTCAAAGAAGTTTACCTCATAAGACCGGGGACGACCACGTCTAGTCAAAGAGGTTTACTGCATAAGACCACTTCGGTTAACTGGGAAAGTCCGATCCACGCGATAAAACTCGCCGAATTAGGACAAGGGAAAGTTCGATCCCGGCGACAAAAATTGCCAAGTTAGAACACAAAGACGAGTCCGGTCAAAGATGTTTATTTCATCAGACCAAAGACGAGTCCGGTCAAAGATGTTTATTTCATCAGACCAAAGACGAGTCCGGTCAAAGATGTTTATTTCATCAGACCAAAGACGAGTCCGGTCAAAGATGTTTATTTCATCAGACCAAAGACGAGTCCGGTCAAAGATGTTTATTTCATCAGACCAAAGACGAGTCCGGTCAAAGATGTTTATTTCATCAGACCAAAGACGAGTCCGGTCAAAGATGTTTATTTCATCAGACCAAAGACGAGTCCGGTCAAAGATGTTTATTTCATCAGACCAAAGACGAGTCCGGTCAAAGATGTTTATTTCATCAGACCAAAGACCAAGTTCGGTCAAAGAAGTTTACTTCATGAGACCGAGGACAAGTACGATGAAATTTTTTCGCTAAGCTGTAAATACAGTGTTAGAAGCGAAAACAAAATTTCATTTTTTCAAATCTTGTTCGGCATACAACTCCGCTACCCTACAAAATGGCGTTACGCTATTACAAAGGACTATTCTACTGTCCAGGGTTGCTGAAGTTAAGCCACCTATCTGCAAAATCCTCTGGAAGCCGAGTTCGGTTGTTCCGAGCAGATGAAGAATAAGCAGGTCGACGAGATGCTATCCTCGACCCAACGCCTCTTCCCCGAGCCCGAGAAGTCCTAACACCTCGGCGATGAAGAGTCTCTGCAATAAGCATCTGCTGATCTTGCTCGCTCATAGTCACAACTCCTCGGCGAATTTCAGTCCGTCCCTGTCTTGACGATTCCGGTTGCTCCTGAGCCCGTTCTCGTCTTGACGTTTCCGGCTGTTCCGGAGTTCGTTGTTGACTAGGAGTAGGATTTTGAACAGGGGAACCAGAGGTTTGATCTGGAGTGCGAGCATCTGTTGGCACGATATGCCGAAGGAATCTTTCTATGGAGGGGCGCCGAGAAAGAACAATGTTGTACCGAGAAGCCCAACGCCGCAGTGATGTCACAACTTGTTGGCAAGCCGAGCTCTCCAGCGCATTGTTCCTCCGGAGTACATGATATTCCTCCCACAGTTCGTCAACTCGACTCTGAACATCTGGTATGGTCACTCCCCCGCGCACACGGATGTAATCCTCGTACGCAGTCCTCTCAGCAATGGTCGTATTCAGCTCGGCCTCCAGATCCTTCTTATCGGACTCTAAGTCCTTATTATCGGCCTCCAGCTTCATTAAACGAGCCAGAAGCTCGTCATTCTTCGTCTGATCGGCTATAGCTCTTTTCTCAGCTTCGTCTAAAGCCGAAGAGTACAACCGTTTCCAGTGAAGTATCTCCATCTCCTTGAGTACAAAGCAGCTATATTAGTTCGGCAGCTGTACCGAGCAGATAGTAAAATACAACAGGAATAAAGGCGAGTACGAAAAGCTATACGAAGACAAGTGTAGAGAATTTTTCATTCACAAGGAAAATTTTTTACACTAGGAGGGCTTCAAGGCCATTTTACAAGGAAGAAACTAGACTAAGAGAAGGGAGACGAAATCATACTCCGCCAGCTTCGTCTCCGGCTCCTTGGTCTGGTTCAGCTTCTTTCTCCTGAGCTACCTCAGCCTCGGCCTCGCCTCCTGCCGGCCTCGCCTCCGCCTCCTGATCGGCTTCCTTCTCCGGATGCCCGGCCCGCTCGACTTCGGCCTCCAGCTCCAGCGGCTCGGCCTCACCCTCTCCGTTGTAAGTCGAAGCGGGTGAAACGGGTCCCACGGAGGCAAAGATAGCCTCCAGGTTCTCGTCCCGATCAGCTCGACAACTCCGGACTCGGTCTGCAGAAAGCAGGACCGAGGATGAAGCGAGCTCCTCAAGGAGCGGCAGATTCTGAAGCCGAGCTGCTATCTCTCGGCTGTACAGAGGCAGCACGACGTCGGCCCCCTGCTCGCCCTTATCGGCAATTAGCCTTACCAGACTACCGACAAAGGCCGAGAACTGGCTGCTCAAAAAGAGTTTCTCCGTGTAAACACGGAGAGCCTCCCCTTGGGCAACCACGGCAGCAGCATCCCTCCGTTTCGTCTGCTCCCGCTGGATGACGAGCTGGTTTTTGGCAAACTGAGCTTCATCCTGGGCCGAAATCCTAGCAGCTCTGGCCTTCTCAAAGTTAGCCTCAGCCTGTTCGGCCCGATGACAAGCAGCCGCCAATTTCCTCTGCATCTCAGCATAGTCATTGGACGCTTTGGAGAGTTCGACGGCGACGAGCTTGGAGAGCATATCGTTCCTCTGAAAATGGATAAAGAAAAAAGTCAACAAAGGGGCCACAAAAAATACAGGAAAAAAGCAAGGCCAGAAAATCAAGAAGAGAATTCACCTCGGCGAAGTCCGTGGGCCATAAAAACGGCTCACAGATATGTTCCGAAGGAGGCGCCAAGACCACATCTTTCTCTGGCGCTCTCGGGGGCTTCTGGGCCTTCCCCTTCCCCTTTGCCGAAGTCGACTCCGGCTTCTTCGGATCCGAAGAGGTTTTTTGCCTTTTCGGAGTCCTCTCGGCATCAGACGCCGAGCTGGTGGTTTTCGGCCTCTCCGGCTCCTTGGACTCCGAAGATTTGCGGCTAGCCTTACTCAGCATGTACACTGCCAAAAAGCAAGAAAGCAAAGTCAGATTTTCTTCGTTAAAGCAGTAGAGCATAAAGATAAAGAGAAATCCTCACCCTCGGCCTCTTCGTCCGAAGACGAGATGTCGAACACGACGTCGCCCTTGACGAGCTCAGACTCCGTGTATTGTTTCCTAACTATGGGAATCTTGTTGAGCTCGCCATCGAGCTCGTCCAACGGTTCAGGCCGAGGATGACGGATAACGGACTCCGGCCCTCTCCAGGGAAAACTAGGAGCCGCGGTCCTATCATAGTAGAAGAAGCGATTTTGCCACTTCGGCCACTTCGTTTTACAAAAGGCCCTAAAGGGCTGTAAAGGGATCAAGTAAAACCAAGACCCCTTCCTCTTAAATTGAAAGAATTTAAGGATCGCCTTCAAAGACAAATCCCTTCCTAACCTACGGAGTTCGGCAGCGAAGGCCGACAAGTGCCTCCAAGAGTTCGGAGTCACTTGGCCTAAAGGAAGCTGAAAAAAATCTAGTAAATCTATAAAGGCAGAAGGGAGGGGGAAACGAAGCCCGCATTCTAAGCAGGCCTCGTACACGGTGGCGTACCCCTCCGGCGGGGAGTCAGCCCTATGATCACCGTCAGGTACCACCGCCTTCCCCCCAGGAAAAAAGTATTTTTCGGGTAGGGATATCACAGTATCCTTACTCAAAATACTATGGAAATACTCTACGGTCTTCTCCCCGGACTCTTTCCGGCCAGAAGACCCCTTATCCCCTTTCCTACCGCTACCCGACTCCGAAGAAGAAGAAGACATTTTTCTTACTTTTTGAAGGTGAAGAAAGTCTGAAGAAGCTCTTGAAAGCGGAAGAAAATTTCTTGAGAAAGAGAGAGTATAGAAGACGCAACAGCAAAGGTGTTCAAATGAGGAAGAAAGAGCATATTTATCAGATTCGGGAAAGATTTCGAGATCGTTGCGCCGTTTCGAATCCCACCTTTTCAGGATTCAACGGCCGGATTTTACTGTCGCATTTAATGCAGGCACGCGCGAGGCACGTCCCCTGACGTCAGCCTCCCCCTTACCATTATCCAGAATGCCGAAGTGACTCACCTCGCCGAAGTGATTCACTTCGCTTTTCGGGGGGGGGTAGTGATGGGGTACGAACTAAACCCTAATGGCAAGCCCAATAACAGTGACGGCCCATCAGCCCAGAGCCCAAGAAAGAGTATCTGTTCGGCACCAAAGAGTTCGGCACGACCAAAGAGTTCGGACTCAGCCTACAGCTCGGTAAAAGCCGACCAGTCAAGCTCTCCTCTCAGATCGGCAAGAGCTGATCGGTAAAGTCCAGCAGTTCGGTCTCAGCATTCGACCGAACTAGGAGTTAGTGGACTCATGAAAGGCCTCCACGACCTCCGCTATACCCACGATCTATTTAGTGGTACGAAGCAGTTATTGAGCAGTTATTGCTCACCCACGATCTTGTTAGTGGGGCTGCAAACCACGACCTTAGTTCATTGTATAAATAGAACTTAGATCAGATAGAAAAGGGTTAAGCTCTCTAGAGATAAAATACGATATAGCAAGTCTGTGTTGTAAGCTGTAATCCCAGATCAAGCAATACAATCTTGCCCTCCCTTCTTCCCGTGGACGTAGATTTACTTCAGTAAATCGAACCACGTAAATTCTTTGTGTCATAATCTTCATTCTCTACCAGCATTTACTAACATCAAAAATTCGCGGATCCATCAACAAACATTAACAGTTTTGGGATTTTGCATACTTGACAATTCCAGCGAAATTGTTTCAGCGCCGTTAACGAACGGCTAATACTAAAAATACTTGACAAAATTTAACTGCAGTTTGGGGTCGACCATTAAAATTTTGGCTCAATGACTGCATGTGACTAATAATTTGGGAGTTTGAAGTCACTATCATTAGTGGAGTAAATTGAAAATATTATTGGTAATCTATTTTTAAAAAAAGCAATAAAACAATGTCACCGTTGTAGATTTATATCTATTCAATTTTATCTACTTTAGGATAGTGTTGTTGTACCAGTACAACAAACTATAGTAAGTACTAGTATGTTAAATTTGAATATGTTACATATTCTCTGTGTTTCATGACATATTATGCACAATAATGACGATATTTAATATAAGAGGGAACATTTTTTTAGGTCCACGAAATTTGTCAAAGTATCATTTTAGGTACGTGAACTTTGAAAATATCATTTTAGATCCGTCAATTACAAGTTAATATCATTTGAAGTATTTTGAACTTTTTCTGGACGAAAATGCTCTTAAGGTCTTCAAATGGCAATTTGGACAATTCTTTCGCCACTCATCTTACGCCAGAAGCCTATAGTCCAACAATTTTTAACGGTAATTTTTTATAATTAAATTCAATTTGGATGGTAATTGATCTCCATTCTGAAATTCATATAAATAATACTCCGAATGACAATCCAAATTAATAGCTATCTAATTTCAAGACAAATAAACAAAATATAATTCACAAATCACCTATAGTAACTTCTTAAAATGCAGTTTAGATTGAAAAAATCAAATAAAGTATCAAGTCTCAATTCATTGTTCCTATATAATTGGTCATCTAATAATTGAAAAATTAACACATAGTACTATTTTTACGGCAAATTTTAATTATATTTAAATTCAATTTGGATGGTAAATGAATTAAATAGTAGTAAAAAAAATTTGTTGGACTCTAGGTGTTTGACGCAAGATGAGTGGCGAAAGAATTGTCCAAATTGCCCTTTGAAGGCCTTATGGGCATTTTCGTCTGGAAAAGGTTCAAAATACCTCAAATGATATTAACTTGTAGTTAACGGACCTAAAATGATATTTTCAAAGTTCACAGACCTAAAATGATACTTTGACAAAATTTGTGGACCTAAAAGGTGTTCCTCTTAATATAATTATATGAAATCCAACATATCAAATTTTATGTTACATTTCACTACAACAAATCAGAGGCATGTAAAAAATCCAATTTTCCTATCATCGGTTTTGATTTCGTAACTAAAAAATGCCTCTTTAATTAGGGCTATGCCAATTGAGAATATGGTGTGGTATCAAATATACACATTTTGTGCATCACCAGTAGGAATAGACAAGACGAGGCAACACACAGCTCTTTATACATGATTCGATACACGCCATCACATGAACAACAAAAATCCTGATATATACTATGATTCGATACACGCCAACAAAAATCCTGATATATATATACATGATTCGATACACGCCAACACAGAGCTCTTTATACATGATTCGATACTCGCTCTTTTCCATTTCGGTCTGTCCCTCAATAATTGTTACTAACGATTTATTTTTATCATAAATGGTAAGTAGGTCCCACATTACACTAACTCACTTCACTCACATTTTATTATAAAACCAATATAAAAAAATGAGTCTCACGTTCCACTAACTTTTTCAACTAACTTTGCTTTACATTTCTTAAAACCTGTGTCCGGTCAAAGAGTGACAATTAATCGGGGACAAAGGTAGTAGTTTGGAAGTTCACCTACTCCATTATAAATTGGCAGTTACAGTGCCCTGCAATATAGGAGGAGGAGGAGGAGGAGGAGGAGGAGGAGGAGGAGGAGGACGAGGACGAGGACGAGAGAGAGAGAGATGGGGAGAACTCCTTGTTGCGAAAAAATCGGGTTGAATAGAGGAAAATGGAGTGCTGAAGAAGATGATAAATTGGTTAAGTACATCAAGGCCAATGGGGAAGGCTCTTGGAGATCACTACCCAAGAATGCAGGTCTCTCTCTCTCTCTCTTGGGATATTATTGGATTTGTTGATTTAGAGAGTGTCTTAGTAAAGTAACGACCAGATTAGATGTATTAATGTTTGTTTGTTTGTTTTTTGTGTGATGTGAAATAAATTAAGGTTTGTTGAGATGTGGGAAGAGTTGTAGACTGAGATGGATTAACTACTTGAGAGCAGATGTGAAGAGAGGGAAATTCACTCAACAAGAAGAGGAGACCATTGTCAAGCTGCACAAGTCTTTGGGGAATAGGTAAACCTCATTCTTGCCTTCTTCATTTCTTACAGTCGATCTATCTTCGTACGATGTTTCGTGTTGCGCAGACCACGTACGAGCTTAAGTTCCTACCAATTGTTTTTTTCCTTTGACTTACTGAACTGATGCTTAGAAAAGAACTCTTACTAACAAAATTTATTGCGTCAAGTCACTGATTGCATCTCATAACGCATGTACTAGCCACGCATTAAGACTTACAATAGGGAAAGGCTAGATGGATGGCTAAAATGCACTCAATGCCAACGTATGCAAAAATGGAACTTTCTTAAAGCTCAACCTCTTGGCTTGGTGAAGGCTTACAAGTTGTAGTAACATTTTATTCCAATCAATTGTAAACACTACTAGTATTTGTTTTGAATGATCCCAAGGCAAAATAACTAACTCTTTACATTATATTACTATATAAGGAGTACCAAAGAGATTAAAGGTGGGGAAAATTGCCCACATAGGCATCGCAGTTGCAAGAATGGCCAAGGATCGATTCCCACACTGCCATGTAATTGCAACTTCTCTCAGGCACAAGTATGTGGCCTTGGAAGGTGAGCTTCTAGCAGGACAGTGAGTCACGGCCCTCCCTTAACGGGCCACTGCGTACCCTATCGGGCTGGGATGTGGGTGGCCTTGGGGTTGGGGTTTCAGCCTTTTACAAGGACGAAAGGTGGGGAAAATTTTAGAGCATCTTCCTTTAAGGTATAAAAATATACCTACATCTTTGTTGTAGTCTATTTTCTCAAGTTTTAGTAACATTCTATTCCAACCTATTGTAAGGAATGAAGTAGGATATACCTAAATATTCATCTCTACCAATTATACAGTCCAAGGAAATCATACGGTAAAAAAACTACAATAAAAACACCAACCTCCCTAAAAAAATCTTTCACCAATCCAAATTTCATGTTTGCCCCTAGTCCCTTACTGACGACGTTCACCCAATAAAAGTGCTGAAAAAATGCAGGTACGGACCTTTAATTAAATGCCAAATGCATGTGCAATCAATATGTAGTATTTCATAATAGTATTTATTACTATGTCAGAATATGTAAATATATAACATTCATAAATTTGATATTTTGCATTTAAAAAAAATAGTTTTGGTGGTGGACGACCCAATATAAGAGCATCCATAATGGAGGATGTCCCGCCGGACGTCGGACCGGTGTGCCGGACATTCACGCGGGACGTCCGCCATTAGGCGAGGGATAGGCGAGGGAGGGTCGGCTGCGGACACCGCACATGCGCGGTTTTTCAAGACGTCCGTCGGGACGTCAGCCATTGCGGTGCCACGACGGACGTCCCGGCGGATGTCCCGATTTTTTATTTTTTTGTTGATGTCCGCTGGGATGTCCTTGGAGATGTCCGCCATTGTGCAGTGGGATGTCCTTATGACGTGGCAGTGCAGTGGGAGGTCCTTATGACGTGGCCGGAGGTGTTTTTGGGAAGTCCGTCGAGATGTTCGCCGGGACATCCGCACCACTATGGATACTCTAAGAAAAAAGGTTGTTTTTCGTTAGGTAGTACCATTTGATATTTTGGTAGGTTCATATATATTATATAGTCTAGCACTACTTTTAAAGCAAGGCCCTTTTATTCAATTTTATTACAACTAGTATCCAATTGCAAATCTATTGTTGGGGACAAAAAGAGTACAAATAAAGTGATTTAGTTGAAGATTGATAAAAGTCTAGTCTATACATTTTGAAAAGTCTACATGCTAATGTTTTTAATAAAGGGGAAGATGTTTATTGAATCCTTTAGGTCCTTAGGATATCGACAAGTGAAAAACTCAAAATTTTCAAAGTAGTTAGGGACTTTCCATAATCAAACTAGATAGAATATGATTTTTCTTACTTATAAATTCATACCCTGCCACTAATGTACATGACTTCAAAGTAATCAGCTGTTATGTTGTGGCACTATCATCCTCTATACTCTAGTACATATTTGTCTTTTTCCCACAAAAGTAGGAAATAAAAGTTAAAAAAGGGAAAAATATCATGATAAAGATTTATACGGTAGTTTCAGTTCTATTATACACAAACAAATGTTGAATATTCTTTTGTTTCATTTAACAACATAATTTATGAACTAGAAAGTGGCACGTTGATAGTTTTTATTGGGCGTTGTATGTAGGTGGTCAGTGATAGCAAGCCATCTACCCGGAAGAACAGACAATGAGATCAAGAACTACTGGAACTCTCATTTGAGTAGGACAATATACCGATATAGGTTCATTAGTGAAGCCACCCTCTCTCCGGAAGACATAATCAAGATAGCTAAGAACAAAGGTCGCAACAGCAAGAATGCATCCGAGCAGCCCCCGAGCTCGAATGCCACGACAGTGTCAAGCAGTGGTACAAATGCACTAATGGTGTCACCCATAAACGACGCAACACAAGGGATGGAGTTGTTGGAGCCATTCATTGAAATAGATGATGACATATTAATGCAGCTCAACCACTTCTTACAAGACGAAGATGACGAGGCAGCCCGGTGTCAGAACGATGGGGATAGATTGACGAATACAGGCAATAGGACTACGAGTGAAGAGAGGGATGGTGGCTGGGGCTCGGATATAGACATGTATGGTTGTTTGTCACCCATCGTTTCGTTTTTCGGTGACGACCATGTGATGCAGTGGGATCACAGCGGTGCTGGAGGCGACATCAATCTGTGGGACTCGTCTGATTTGGGCATACAATCAGAAACTAGACATGTGTGGTAATTAAATTGATCAACTCTGATATTGGTTTTCTCATGCAATCATATTGAATAAAGAAGACTGATTGCAATGTGGCAATGATTTAACTTGTTTCATTTATTTACCACTACTGTTAAAATTAAATTGATTTTTCTATTTAATAAAAAATAACAAAAAATAATATTGAAGTGACAATTATTAGAATAAAAGTAACTATTTTAGGAAATGTGGCAAATAGTTTGAGCACAATTAATCAAATGTTCTCATTAAATTGGCAGTAGCTTCCCCTTTTATACTTTCAGAGCATCTGCAACGGTGGACGGATGGCGTCCGCTGTCCGTGCCAGCGGCACGGAAGAGCTCGTCCACCGCTGGCACGGCACTGCTCGATGCATCGAGCACGTCCATGACAGCGAGCAGGTGACGTGCCGTTGCCTTTGAATTATTTATTATTTTTTTAAAAAAATCGAGTTTTAATTAAAAAACCGATTAAAAATAAAAAACTATTTTTTCACTTCCCAAAAAAAATATATCCGTTTTTACCGTTTTCTACCACTTTTTATTTATTTTTATTTTTTCCCCCAAAAAATAGACATTTTCATCTATAAATACTCCACTTTCACACCCAAAAATTCACACCGCATTCTCTCATTTCCATTCTCGTCTACATTCTCTCATTTCCATTCTCATCTACATTCTCTCATCTCCATTTCTTCCACACATACAACATAACAATGTCCGGCCAAGGCGATCACACTCCGGGCTCCCACGGTTGGAACCCCGATTGGTTAGGTTCACAACCGTTTCCTAGTCCGGAAACAGAATATTCGGCCTCTCCTCAAACCCAAAGTTCGGGCGTTCCGGGTGGCTACCGGCCATACCCAATCGACGACCAAGATGCCCCCGAAGGGCGATACGGGTGGACACCCGAGCCTAGAGTGAGGTCGACCGCCCCCTCCCAAACTCCGACTCCTCCTACTCGCGGTGTCCGCACACCGTACTCGCCGGCGGAGATGGAGCAATTGTTCAAGGCGTATTTGTCAATCTCCGAAGATCCGGAGGTTGGCACGAACCAATCCGGCGATCACTTTTGGTGGCGCATCTGTCGCCGGTACAATGAAAACCGGCCGGAGGGAACAATCGAGCGCAACGAGAGTATGGTGCGCAACGCCATCTACCGAGCCAACGAAGAAATTAACAAGTTCCAGGGGTATTACCTCCAGAAAGAGCGGTCGGCGGGGAGCGGCCGGAGCGAGGTCGACATCATCAGTTCCGCTATGTCGACCTACCAATCCATGAACTACAAGGCGTTCAAGTACCTCAACATTTGGCAGGAGACGCGGTCGCATCCGAAGTATAGGGGAGGCGTAACATCCTCCTCTAGCGGCTCCTCCAAATAGTCAAGGTCGGTATCCCTATCCGACTCTGGCTCCGAAGACGTGGTTAGCCAACTCGCCGGAGCTAACTTGGATAGCCCCGAAGCCGGCCCGAGCGGTTCCCAACGCCGACCGCAAGGAAGGAAGAAGGCGGCGGCCAACCGCCGTTGCACCGCGACTCCATCCGGCGATGCTCCCGACCCCGCTCCCTTTCCCGTTCCCTATGCGCTACCTCCACCCCCCACCAACTCGTTGTGGACCCTTTTGGCCCAACTCAATATGGCCAATAGGTCAACTATGACCCCCTCGCAACTTCGATCGCACGAGGCCATGATATTGGGCCTCCAAAAACAATTGGGGGTAGTGCCGTCGGATGAGTAGTCTTCCACGGGGATATTTTTAGCTTTAATTATGTAATTTTTAATTTTAGTATTTTAATTAAGTAATTTTTAATTTTTAGGATTTTAATTATGTAATTTTTATTTTTTAGGATTTTAATTATGTTTTTTTTATTTTATTTGTAATTTGTAATATTATTCCAATTTTTTTTAATTTTAAGGTTATGGAAATGTTTTTATTTAAAATGAATTGTGTTCGTTCTTGCGGAAGAGCACAGCTGTTGGTGTTGTGCTCTTGCTTAAGAGCAGACATGAATAGTGGCGTCGGACCCACAACCGTGCTCGTTGGCAAGAGCACGGTTGTGGGTGCTCTTAGCATTAAAAAGTTAATGGTACAATTATAGAATAAAGAATGTCTACAAGAAATGCATATATGAAACGAATCTGCCTCCAAGAATGGCAAAAAAAGTAGGACTTCACCGGCCATGATACATTATCAAATGAAGGAATAATAACTTTTAAATTACGAAGATTAGTCAAATATAATCAATGATATAAAGTTAAAAACTAGTAGATATTAAATCACGAATTCCATTTTTTCTCAATCGTCGAGATTCGTATACATGTAAGATGAGATGAGTAAGTTCTTTAAAATCAAAATGTAACTCATGTAAATATGGACTACTTTATCGATAATATTGAGACACAAAAGAAAGCACAAGAATATTGGAATGTCTAACCTTTAAGGAACCTTTGCTCCAAGCAATCCTAAAAACCTTTCTCCAAATCCAAAAGCATGACAATCTATTTGTTCCTCCTCACAGCAAAGAACGAGCTCCGACTCCGAAAATGGCGGTGACGCACGCCGATCTCTCTCCCACACCCAAAACCACCAACCTCGGCAGCAAAACCGGCGTCTTTCTCATGGTCCTATCCATATTACTAGGCCTCTTCTGCTTCATCCTCTGCCTCATAGCCGAGGCCGCCCGCTCCCAGGCCAAATGGCGCGATTCCCAGTGCACCTACACGGGCACCGGAAAGCTGCCCCTCCTTTCCGCCACCGCGGCTTTTGCTGCGCTGGCAGCGGCCATGGTGGTGCAGCATGTCTTTCTATTGGTCGCTGTCAGCAAATCAGTTGAGATCACCTGGGACCCTCAGTCCCACTTCGCCAAGACTCTGACGTGGCAAGCCGGCTTTTTCTTCGTTGCCACGTGGTAAGTACTGAAAGAAACCCTGTCGATAAATTGGTGATCATGACCCTTTTATAAATGAGTGGATAATAACTGGCAGGACGACATTTGCTGTTGGCGAGATCCAACTGTTGGTCGGGCTGAGCGTGGAGTCAGGCCACCTCAATGACTGGGAGACGCCGCGGCCGAGCTGCCTCGTCATCCGACAAGGACTTTTCACGGCGGCCGGAGTTCTGGGTCTGGCGACGGTTTTCTTCGCCGCAGGCTTGTACATCACGGCTCTGCGGGCGGAGAGGTACATTCAAATACAGGAGAACATGCGACGAGACATATTGGAAGTTTCGGTCATGTATGCCTCCCCGCCAAGATCACCCACACGGGATCAGCCCGTCGGGGCTGATCGGGGTGAGGGGCCGAATTTGCCGAGACAAGATGAACACTATGTTCATTCACTGGATTACTACTTACGAGCGTTTGACAAGCAATCAAGACTTGTTTGATAGGGATTTATTTCTAAAGATTTGTGAAATGCAACAAAGCTGTAACATAACCCCAAATCGATAGACAAATATTCCAAAAAAGAATCATCAAAGTTACAACAATGTCACACATTCATAATCAAACATGTCGATCTAGAACGTTTCTCCGAATCAGATCCGTGTGATTCTACCATGATGCCACAAATTTATCCGAGTCATTCTCAACGAGTCAATAAGAAACCATCGTATTTTTAACCCAGAAACGCGCAAAGCGACTTAGCACACCACCTGCGGAAGGTGTTGTCACAATGAATGAGGAAAATCAGCCTGTAACAATTTCCTACTATCAATCACCTAACCCTAAAGCAACCAAAATTTAGCAAGTACGCTTTGCATACCATGCCGATTTTCTTCAACCACGCGACTATCAGAGTGTTGTTTCCCGACGTTCTGAATTTGAAAAGAATGAAGCCCGTCTATGCAAGAAAGGCGCAGGCGCAACACGTTATTGCAAGAACAAATCTATAGCATGTGTGCGTTGATCACGAATTGTCAGCACAAGTGACTATGTACAAAGATCTGAAAGGTGAGTCAGCTACATAAAGACGGGCAGGCTAAACCGGAAGATTATCCAGTTGGTATTCGTCAAAGCCAAACTCGTTTTCCACTGGCGCCAACCCGTCTTGCTGCTGCAAGTAAGAAATCGACTTACCATAGAGTTCATTTTATCACATAATAATCACATTCAAAAATTGTGAATTACAACGTTTACCTGCTTGAGAAGCGTGCTCATGAGGTCGTCCTGGCCCAACTGATCGGGAAAGAGGCTGTTTTGGAAGCCCATGTCGGGTAGTCTTTCAGTCTTGATTCTTAGAGAACTATCAGCGTGTGATGGCGTGAGCTGCTGCCCGAAGTTTGTGCCGTTGCCAAGACTGGTAGCAGTTGAGAAAGCGGCCTTGTTAACGGATGTAGTCCGGAGATGCCCATTCCTATGATCAGAGGCAAATGCTGGTTGGACTAAAACTGACGGTGGAACATCCAGACGGCTTTGAACATTGGAATGTTGAGGAGTTTCAAAGGTTGATCCAACATTTTGCAAGTCCCAAGTGTCGGTTCTGTTCTGGCTGAGCTCGTTGAACGCATCAAAGTTGGGTAGAAAGCCTCGAGATCCTTTGATTTCAGAGTTCACCTCTTCTTGGAGAGTCGTCCCTTTGGAGGTATAACTTGGGATTCCTGAGTTACTAGTGAGTGGAATTGAATTCCCGGATAACTCCATGCCCTGACTCCTCGAAAATTCTACTACAGACGTGGGCTGGGAAAGGGACTTGTATGTCAGAGGACGAACATTATTATCCATTCCAAACCGGCTAAAGACGGATCCGGGAATCGGCTGAGACAAACCAGGTTGCCCTACCGATGATGGAAAATTCAAGACCGGGTTACCACCGACTTCGTTTAACATTTGTGTCCTCGACTGTGGTTGAACCATCTGCGTGAGTAAAGAATTACTTTGGCCTGACTGGGAGTGCACGTTCATAAGCGTATTACCAAAGGGCTGTCCAGACTGGTGCAAAGCAGCAAGCTGTTTCGAATCCATATTCGTAGGGATGCCATGGAGTAGATTCACTTGCTTACCATTGCTATGGTGTTGCTGCCCATCTAGAAACCTCATGTTTGGATTATCGAAGCTGAAAATGTTGTGCTGATCAACAATGGGCACAGATATACCTGATTTGTTGGTCACCCTACCAAGTGCTGCAGCTTGGATTGAAGCAAGGCTTTGAGCTGGGATTTGACCTGAAGAAGCATAAGCTTGAAGATCGAGGCCGTTGAGCGAGCTTATTGAGCCAAAACCTGAATCCTGGGGTCCAAGAAACGAGTTCCCGAGTCCATTCTGGGGCTGTCCACTAAGCCTTCTAAGATAAAGACGATATTTCTGCATCATTCAATTGTCAGCTGTCAGAGGAATCATGAGGAGACTCTGATAAACGAAGCAAAGTTCTGATTTCAACTAACCTGAAGGTGGCTTGCAACATTCTCTCTTGTGAGGCCCGGGACGTTCATTAATTCCAAGATTTTCTTTGGTACAGCCTCTGTTTTCGTGGACAGAAACGAATATAAGAACGTAACTAATCCGTGCAAAGAAACTAATTCATCTGAGGAACTTTCTCAATTAAACTCCATTTCTAAAAGAAATTATATGTGTTCATATTTTTGAACTGCAACAGCCAAGTTACAATAGTACTTGGGATCACTTAAGATTTATCACTTATTTACTAGTAATATGTAAAATACGATGCAATAAATTACATCTCTTGAAGCACTAAAACTATCTGAGTTCGATTTGTTTGGCCGTAACTTTTGTTTTTTCATTTTTGTCCTAGTTCAGTCAGTATTACTAATTAACCACGAAACCAGAAACATCACAGCCAAAAGATTCAAAAGGAAAGGGAGTTGGGACATACTGTCGATCCCAAGTTGATTAACAGCAGTTACGAACTGCTGGTGCAGCTCCACAGACCAAACAACACGCGGTTTCTTCAATGTAGATGAATCGTCCTTGTCATCCCCGTCATCCTCCTCCTCTTTCCTCTTTCTCGAGTTTCTCCAATTCCCTTCGTTAGCTGAAGAAGAGTAATCAACATCATCCGTAGGCTTTTGCTGCCGATCTCCCTCTTCCACGCTTCCCGACTGTTCCGCATCCTTTTCCTTCCATTCATTCTTCTTCTTACGAACCACATGCTGCCATATGTTCTTCAACGCCTCCATCCGAACCGGTTTTATCAGATAGTCACAAGCACCATGAGTGACACCCTTCATCACGACACTTTTGCTATCATCAGCCGACATCACTAAGCAACCACAAATGATCAAGAATCAGAAAAACAACAAGGTCGAGCGAGTAACATATCGATTAATAATTATAGATAAAAATGATATACGAAGCTGGTACTTACTGATGACTGGTAGATCCATCTCCAGTCCAACGCGCTCCAAGAGCTTAAAACCATCCATGTCAGGCATGTGGACATCACTTATAACAACGTCGAATCCATCCTTGTTATCCCTAAGTAACTTCAACGCAACCTCAGCTCGACCGCATGTGGTAACTGAAACCTCAAAAGCAAGAGATCACTAACCAAAACAATCACCTAGCCTAGTGAAAGCTGAGTTAAAGAACAAGATTCCATAATACTGTTGGCTAAAAGGCAATGAAACAGCAAGCTCCACCACATTCGGATTCGTTCACAAGATCTACAAAATAAACTCTCTAGATTTCTGATCCCAAACATCTACTTCTTCTCCCTCTTAAACGAAAATCCCCTAATCAATCACACAATCAAAACCCCAAATCTAAATTTCACACACTAAACTGCTAACAAAAATACCTAGTTCTGTTGTAAGATCTGTGATTCAAACACACTTATCACAACACAATAGGTTTTTAAGCTTTCTAAGCAACATCTTAGACTAAACAAATCAAACATAACAAGCAAAAATCAATTAACAGTAATTCAAATTTTACCTTCATAGCGGCAATTTCTCAGCATCTTTTCTAAGATCCTAAGACAAGTGGGGTCATCGTCGACGACGAGAACCCTCAAACCCGCCGGAAACTGATCGGAAACTGCATCGCCGGACTTCCAAGAAGCACTTGAAGTAGTTACAGACATGGAATTGACTCCAAGATTCATTTTTTTTTTGCCAAAATCAACAAAACAACACTATAATTCCAGGAATTTCAATATGCTGAAAATCACATATTTCGAGCTATGTGAGCATAATTCATTTGCAGTCACTGAAAATTCAAGCACCCATATGATAGAATAAAAAGGAAATAAAAGTGGCGTCTTCAAGATTGGATTTTTACTTATAAATAAACGGATCAAGTGAGAAAAGGAAACTTGCTAGTATTTGTGATTCGAGGAAATGAACTTCTTTTTTTATTAATTTTAGGAATTTACTCAATTTATTGGAATTATACTAGTGCTGTATTTTATGAGTATAATTTATCTTTATTTTTCTTGGTATTTTCATTTGATGGTGGGCACTTCGTTGAGTGTGGATACAGCTCACCTATAACAAACCCCACACCAGCCAAATATATTTAGATAAAAAAATTTATTTTTATTTTATGCGTTTATTAGTAAAATTGGTAAATACTCATTGAGGAAGCTAAAATTATTTCTCTTGTGGGTAAAATTTTAAGCTAGTGGCTGTTCTAACGGAACTATATTGACGGAAATTTACAAAGTTGATGTACTCCTATTATTTAGTTTCTATATACCAAAAAGATTTGTTGACTTAATAGAATAAGTCTCCAAGTTAGAGATTTTCTTTCCTTAACAATTTAGAGAGTTAAATATAGAGGGGGGGAAAATATGTTCAATTTTAATAATTGAATTGTATCAAAATATTGAATTTTGTTTATTTTTTTAAGTTTCTTGAATTTCTTTCTCTTCAAAATCTGAATTTTCTTATGGTTTCAGACTATTTTTTTTAATCCAAACAAATTTTATATTTAGATGACCTATTATATAGAAAAATATTTTGAATTTTCAAAATTTCAAGTTTTTGGAAATTTTTAGATAGTTTGAAATTTTTGGTTTGATTTAAATTTAATAGTAGATTTTTTAAATTTTCAGATTAGTTCTTTACTTGCATACATTAAAATACAGTCATAAATATCAATGATCACCCAAGTTAAATACAAATAATTTATCATAAATAAATGGATTTCTTGCCATAAATCAAATTAATTACTACCAAATTAAATCATGAGCTATAAAGTTTTGCTTTCCAAAAGTTTGTTTATTGTGCATACGTACATTAGTTCGTATCCAAACTCATACATTCTTCTTATTATTATGAGTACTAAAAAAATGAAAAGGGTAGTGATGAATTAGCATATAATTTAGGGTAGTGATGATTTAGCATATATGGAAATACTATATAATAGGGATAATTTATTGTTTACGAGTATATATTTTCCCAAAATTAAGGGATTTACCCTAATTAGTTGAATTTTATTTTATACAATTACCCTTCACGTAACTAAGGTAGATGATATGTTCCGATTTCAAAGTTTTCATTTATGATATTTTCTTATCAATATCAACAAAGAAAATATACTGTTTTTTCATACACTATCGATCGTAACGTGTCATGTAGAGAAAAATAATAACTCTATAATTTTTTCATTTTATTTATTTTATGGAGTAGTATATCTCTTCGCTATTTTAAAAAAATTAGTACTATTAGGATAATTTAATGCTCCAAATAATACTCCTAATTTGTTTACCATACATATAAAAAATGAATATAAGACAAGAGCTTTAGGCTGATATATAATTTGTACAATATTAATTTAATATGGAGTAGTTCTTATATAGTTATTCTGATTTGAAAATTGAGGTAAGTTTTTAAATAAATTTTAAATTAATTTTTAAAAATTGTTCAAATTGGTTAATACTATATGTCAAGTTCAAGATAACAATATCATGGAAATTTATATTCAAATTTGGTTCACTATTCGACTTATTTTATTATCCACAAACAATTTTTCATCTCAATCATCGGATCGAAATAATTTGTAAAAATATCATTGTTACTCCACCGACATTGCTCGAGTTTGTTTCCAATTCAACGAACTTCATATAGTTTTTATAATTTTCTAGTTTAATAAGGTAGTGAGCTTGAATTCAATAGAAGCAAAAATATTATCAAAATAAAAAAATAATCAACAACAAAGACAACTCCTGCCAACAATGGACAAACCAATAATCCAAAAAACCGCACGCAACATACTAAGTAATCTAATGGTCGACCACCAATTATATGACAGGCTTTGTAATTCTATCCATGCCATCTTTTAATTTCAATCTTTTAATTTCAATCAGGTTTTCACTCATTTATCCCGAGATATAAAGATATTTCAGGCACCAATCTTTTATCTATGCTCCTAGTCTCCACATAACAAGTTCCTTTTAATTATATCAATGCAGTTTTCATCTTTTGTAAGATAAATTTATTTGTGAGCCACCAAATTGACCACAATTGAGCTTCACATCCTCTTATAAAGCTTTTCAAAATAGTACGTACGTCCATCTATGAAAGGAAGAAACATTGGATCTTTAGATATGCAAAATACCAAAAATCTAGAGAACTTGCATAATGAAAATAATTTGGTGGACCATTTTTTGGTTCCCCTTTCAAAAGGTGCAAAGATCATCTTCTACATCTGAGATAATATATGAATTGGTCACATTCATAAAATAATCCACGAATTATGCAAATACAGACTAAATGCAACGGCAGCGGTGTATTACTGGAATTAACGGTTACAGTTTCTCTTTTAGCATCTTGGAGTGTTTACATACCCTAGAAAAAAAATTATTTTAATCCAAAAAAAATGCCCAATAATCAGATTTGCTGAAAGAGGAAACAACTGATGGGAAAATAATACAAAAAACAATATTAGGTTGAATTATTTAAATGAGAGTTGCCGAGTTAACAAGTTGGAATTGAGGTGTTAAGCACATGGTATGATGCATGAATTGAGATCTGCTACCATAAATGTTGCAATTTTATTTGCATGACATGTGCATTTATTGCAACATCTCTTAGTATGTGTATGTCCACCCTTTTTCTTCCACTTTCTAGGTTGGTGGTGGTAGGGAGGGTAAAGTTGGCCACTACACTTTTTTATTCCAATTTTCTTGGATCTTTATTAATTTTCAACTATACCATTATTTGGGTAATGATTTTCAAGTCTAAGAAATTAAGTGTAGATGTTATTTAAGTGAAAAGGCAAGGACCCCCCCCCCCCCCCCCAGTTAAAGATAATAGCACATTTGAGGTGAAGTTTGTATGAGGATCTCAAATTCAGAAGAAGATTAATAGATAGTCACATTGATTCTGATTCAGATTCAAAGCTATTGTAAAATATGTTTTATGTATCCACTAATTAAGAAAATGTGATATTCAAAGTATGTTTTAAAAGAGAATGACATAGTATTTTTTAAATTTGGTAATATATACTCATAAGAATATGGTTCATTTACGAATTTTTCTTAAAGTCAAAATATTGAACTACATCAGTTCTTAAATACATTAATATCAGTTAATATTACAAACATATCAGTTTCAGACTTAATATTAGTTTGTTGATTCATGAATATCAGGAATTAATAGTTTTTGTGATGTCAACTGATATGAATGTATAAAAAAACTTATACTATGATTTTTAGTTCTCTCACTTAAATTATTCCCTATATTTATAATCATGATTTCTGTATAGAATAATAGTATAATAGTAATATTTTGTCATAATAATCTTAAATCCTATACCAATATGAATAGCATAGTGTATTTTCTTTAAAAGCACTAGGGTTTACAATTTTATAATTCCTCCCTAAATTGGCAAGTGTCCCTCATCATTAGGAGCTTGAGAAATTTTCTTTAGTACAAAAATCGATCTTTGTCTTTGTGTTTTGTCCTTCTACGGGTAGTGGAATTATTTTATATCATTGTATGACATTATTCAAATTCGTTTCAAAATTTCACAAATATTTGGGAAAATAATGGCATTTTTATTATGGTTTCAATATCTGGAAAAACCACTATTGATGTCTCTTTCACTAGTGTTCGCATTTTTATTTAATCTTTTTAACTTACCTTTTTGTGAAGAAACCACTTTCAACTATAATACGAAAGTCATGATACTATAGATATAGAGTTTGAGAAATAACGGTAGTTTTAAATGAAACAAAACTTTTGCACACCACAAATAAGTGCTTTGTGGTCAAAACCACTAATTAGACGTTTGGCAATCTTTTATAGGGGGATGGATGGATGGAGACTTTAGTGAAATTTAGTTGGAAATTTCACTATTCTTGTTTTGCCTATTCATATTATATTGGAGCATTCTTAAAAAAATAACATCAATTTTTAATTATCATATGAGTAAATTTACAATATAGTAACAAACACGTAGAATATACTTTATCTTCATTGTTTATTTTGTGGACTAATTAAAATTTCGGCTACCTAGCTGCTGACTCTCACAATTATTACAAATTCAGGCCTAAAAGTAACAACTTACAACCCTATTATATTAGATGAAGTATTGCCATCCAATTAACAATGAGAATGATTTTTTAAAATCTCTAATATTATGTCAACAAAACGGTAAAAAATACGTTGATCATGTAATGAGTAGATAATTAATTTACATGAGCTATCAAATTATTATTGTTGCAGAGATTGATTGTGACATAAGACGAAAAATTTAAAAAGAAACTAATAAAGTTGAACCCTTTTAGAATATCGTCAAGTTATTATTAAAAAAATCATATGTCAATTTGGATAAGGCTGGAGATGGTTGGTTAATCAAGAAATTAATACTAATATTTAAACCAAATCTGAAGATATCTTTCAGCACACACATATAAGTATATGCTTTGTGTTCCCATGTCCAATCTTTGTTTTCTTTATTCTATTGGAAACAATTCCTAAATATTAATTCTCATTTTGTTCTCAATCACCAATTCCAAATATCTAATGTTTATGTGGGTAATATCAAAATGTGGGTTTCTCTTGGGTATAAATTAAAGTCCATTGCAACGTTTATAAAAAAAACTTTTTATTTCTTTCATCGTTCTCAAATATCTAATACTAAAATTTAATTTATTTACAAATTTTCACGTTTTTATAGGGTTATAATTATCTGAAATTAAATAGTTTGGTTCGACAAAATGTGTCTATCCTGTTAAAACTGACCTCTTCGTTTATTTCACATAATAATGCTTCAATTATAAATGTTTCATCTACGCTGTTATCTGCTTCATTTATCACTCTGCTCTGACTATATTCAATTGTGTTGTGTCATTTGTATCATTGTATGCAGAAGAAGAACAAAGAAGGAAAATACTAGGTACAAAATAAAGACAAGATTCCAAAAATGTTTATGAAAATTAAATAACGGGCAGCATTTGTATAAATATTTAATGCTTCTGATACAGAATAAAGCTTGTTCGAAAATTATTTTAAGACCCCACATCCAGCTTTTTCTTCACCTTTAAAATTGCTCCAAATTAATCGTATAAATAGTAGTAGTAGTAGTAGTACTATGTTGGGTGACTATATTCAATTGTGTCATTTATATGTATAATTTATCTATATATTTGTTGTATCATTTAATATAGTAGAATGACCAACAGTTTTAATTATTATAAAATTAAAAAAGATAAAAATCTTAGATTAAAGGAATGCCATTTTTAGGATTAAAAACAACAAAACGGGGTCTTTTATAGTATTGTTATTTGAATGTACCAAAAGCCAATTGGGTACTGAACTAATGGGCCAACGCGGGAAAGTACGTGGGCCGGGCCCATTTCTTATTTATTAGTGGCTCACACTCCCTCGTTCCTTTCAGCTGGAAGCTTATTTTTCTTTTTTCTTTTTTCTTTTATAGAAAAAGTAAAAATTAAATTATGACTTGGAAGTAAAAGACCAGAAAGAGGTTTCGTGATTTTGAAAATTTATTTTTTACAAATTTGGATTAATTTCGATTCCAGAATTCTAATGAATTATTATTTTCAATAATAATTTTGACACAAAAGAAAGACGCATATAAATTTCTTAGAACTAACCTTAGCCAATCACCCACTTTCCACCCTTTAAAAACAAAATAGTCTTTTCCCGGATTTTTCATGATATTCAAATGATTTCCCTCTTGGCATTATTATAATTTCTGATATTATGTACTTCTCTCATCCTAAGATAAGCGAGTCATATTCTTTGTTAGAATGTTCCATTACAAGTGAATCATTTACTTTTTTAGCAAAAAAATCATTCTCTTACTTTATTCTCCACCTACGTTATTCTCTCTTTACTTCTCTACTTTTCTTTCTCTCATGCTTTAATATCTATTTTCACTATTTAAATATTACTAATAAATTGTGAGTGAGAATAAGTCACTAGAAGGTGAGGCCCACTACAAAAAATGGTAAAAGTGAAAGGTAACAAATTTTTTAGGATGAACGAAAATAGAAATAAATGTCAAATTTTTAGTGACGAAGGAAGTACCGGTCAAGAAAAATAAACAAAGATGGCATTTGCAAAGACTATGATGGGGTGCTCATGCATGAAAAAGAACTCTCTTTTATAGGCCAAATTTATTATGTCCAAATACTACTCTCATTCATGTGGTGAACCTAAATACATACGCAATACGAATATTACACATACACACCTATATATTTGTACATATATACATAGGGCGTCAAATGCTAATCCAACTTACTCTGTGCTGACATTATGCCAATCTAAAGGTTTAAATGAACCATACGTTACAGTTGACACGAAAATCACAATTTAAATAAAATTATATGAATTGAAATTTGAGTTTATACTTTCATTTAAATTTTCATATTTAAATCTTCATCAATCTAACAATATTTACTATTTATTATGCCACATCATCAATTAAAGCTCATTAAAAAACAAATAATTATAATAAACAATGACAATTAATAAATAATATTTAAAACATTACATCCATCAAGAATCAAGATAGAATAATAACATCTAAAACAACAAAAAATCGAAATTTGCGAAAAAAGAATTTGAACGAAATCGAACCAAATTGAATTATCGGAAAACAAAATCCCCAAAATCAAAATAGGCCACAAGTTTAAACCGAACAGAATTTTAAATTCCAGTATGATTCGGATCGAATATTCGATTTCCAGTTATTTTGCTCACCTCTAATCACTAATTATTGTTAACCTCATCATTATAGATTAAAATATCGCGACTCTTGAAAATGCAACATACAAACAAGTTTTTTTAGAAATTAGTCCACATGAGCAAACGAATACCGAAATTTCATAATCAATATATTCAGTTTTGTCAAATTTAAATTCAATACATAATATTATACTGCATTATACATATTTCAATCTTTTAAAAAGCACAAAACAAGAAAAAAAAGTCATTTTGAACAAATTAAAATCAACTCAATTCTAATTATGTGTACTACCTAATTTAAATATAACCACAAATATTTCAACATACTATTACTAAAAATTCAATAAAATAATACTTACATTTATTAATTAATTAAAAAGAATTTAATTTTAAAATATACTCCTATATTATACTCCTAGCTTTTAAGAAATATAGTGGTAATAATAATACTCTATAAATTTCTGTAAGTAAATCCCAAAGCCCTAGAGGCTTACATATACTAAACCCACGCCCACCGCCGCCCTGCCTCGCCGACGTTAACTCACACAAACACTGTCAATGGCGCCGAACCCACAACAGAAGAAGAGCAGCGGCTCCGGCTCGATTAAGAGGAAGACTAACCCTACCCAGAAATCGGATGGACAAGTTTCAAACTTCAAAAAACCTAAATTATCGTACAATCCGAACAAGTCCAAGTTTAATCCTACCCATCCATCGAAATTTCCTAAAAAGGAATACCAAAAACCTCATGGGGAGAATGGGGAAGTGGGGGACTCCAAGAAACAAGCTCGTCTGCGTTCAAAGGTTCCACCTTTCTCTATGTTTCTTGCCTTTGTCTTACTTTGATCGTTGTGAATTTTAGAAGCATAGTTTTGCTATTAATGATATTATTATGTTGAATTTATATGATATTCAATCGAGAAATTTAGGCGATTTTTGCTAGTTCTTTGATTATTAACTTTTTGTTAAATTTCTCATGTTTCTCCAGGAGTTAGCTCAAGCAAGGAAGAAGATTAGGAAGAAGCATTACACACTGGAACAAGTATTTCTGTCTCCCTTTACTTGTCTTTCAATGTTCCGTTATTGTTTTATGTTGCTTTCTTGCTATTATACTTGTCAGATGTTAACATTTTATTCTTATCTTAACGAAATATACCAATTTAATAAACTAATGCTTACCATTTTCATCCCTGACGAAAAATTGGCATGTGTTGAGAGTTGAAACAATGCATAAAATGTTGCAGTACTTTAAACTGGCTCTATTTATGATTGCTAGAGATGTAATTCTGTGGTTGCTTAAGTTATGTGTTGTCGGCTGAATGACCACACCATATGCCAATGGTGCCTAGCATTTATGTTGGAGGCTGCTATAATAAAGCTCAGTTATATGAGTTGTCACTTACTTGGGATTTTTAAGTGCCTCTGCTTAGTTACTGTCTGACTCGTCTGGTCCATCCTTTTACTTAGGAACTTGCTTTGCTATGGGAGAAGATGAGATGCCGTAATATTTCAAAAGAAGATAGGTCAAGGTGTGTATTTTGTTGTCATTTTAACCAATTAGATTATCAGAGAAACTTGAACGAGGGACATAGTTTAATTAAGTATCACCACAATCATGGCTTATCTTAGGTTGGTAAGTGAAGCCGTCAAGAAGATGCAAGGGAAGATTTCTGAAATTGCAAGGTCTCACATTGCATCTCGTGTTCTTCAGGTTATCATGCTTACCTCCTCCCATAGTTCGGCCTACTGTTTACACTTGCTTATCTATTTCAAAGATTTTGAAGTTCCTCTGTTTATGGGCATTTACCATCTGTCTTTTTGAACTGCAGACTTGTGTTAAACATTGTACACAAGATGAAAGAAATGCTGTTTTTACGGAGCTTCGGCCACATTTTATTTCTCTTGCAAGCAATACTTATGCAGTTCGTCTTGTTACTAAGTTGCTAGATCTAGGTATGTCTTACTTCCCTTGTTCTTAATGAACTTGCAGCTATGTGACTGCTGTTCTTAGTGTACTATCTATTTCTTTTGCAGCATCCAAGGAACAATTGGCAGAATTTATATCGTCTCTCCATGGGCATGTTGCTTCTCTTCTTCGTCAAATGGTTGGCTCTCTAGGTATGATGGCACATCTGTGAACTTGATATATGGCATCGACAAGCTGGTTACTAGATTTCCTGCTGTAAATGTGTCACAGTGCTATAATCTCTAATGTGTATTTCCTATGAGAGATGAAACCAAGCTGAGTTTAGTAGAATCTGGTTTGAGCTCATAGAATCTTGTTTAAGAACTTAAACTGTTATTGTGTTCTACTTGTCAATCTCGTTTTTGTACATAAGCCTTGTTTATCTTGTGTGACCTTCCCTATTGCTTACAGAGTTAATATATATCATATTTCTGCAGTTATCGAACATGCATATTGCCTTGGAAATGCAAGTCAGAAGCAAACTCTTCTTATGGAACTATATTCTCCAGAACTGCAGCTATTCAAGGACTTGGTTACAATGAAACAGAACAGGTGATGCACCCATTTTTCTTTTGTGACTTTTTAATATCAAGAGGTGAAATAGATACTTCTTACAGCTGAAGTTTTGTTTATTGATGTCATCCAATGAACCCACTAGTTATTTTAAATGGTAATACAGAAAAATGGGGCAGCACATCAAACTCTGGAATCAGATTAAAAGTTGTCGGCTGCATTTTTTGTTGAAAAGTTTCGAGAGATATCATAACTCAAGTGTGTTAGTTAGAAAAGGAATGTAATTGCATATTTGGCACTAGTGTCTAATGTAGTGAGTTACTGTATATCACAATTGTCTTCAGTATAACTTGGTGTCTGAAGTTATAAAATGGCAACTTATTGTTCTACAACCATCAGTTGGTTGGATGTCTATCATGTCTTATCCCCTGTGCCTGATGAGTGTTTTCTATAATGATAAATCTTAGTGCTGCTTCCTCTTACTGTTTCATATAGATTTTAATGTTAATAACCACAGACTGGAAGATATCATTTCAAAGCTGCAGTTACAGAAGTCGTCTGTCGCACGCCACATGACATCTGTGCTTCAACCTATTCTGGAGAAAGGGATTTTAGACCATTCGATTGTCCACAGAGCATTACTGGAATACTTGGACATTGCAGATAAGGTACTTTTGATGATTATAAAGAGTAATGTTTGATCGTTTTACCTTTATTGTCAATCTATCTAATTGATATTTTGTAAAGTTTTCTGCAGCAGATGTTATTCAACCGTTGTCGGGTCCATCTTTCGTTCGGATTATTGCAACCAAGGATGGATCCAGGCTTGGTATGCTCTGTATAAGACATGGGAGTGCAAAGGTACCAGAAAGTTCTCTATTATAGACGTATTTTTTTCAGACCTATTACTTGAATGCCTTGTTTACGACTTCTTCTGAAACTCTGTTTTACTGATCATTGTTCATTCAGGATCGAAAGAAAATTATCAAAGGGATGAAAGGAAATATCGAAAAGATAGCTAGTGACAAGTTCGGGAGTATGGTATGGCTCTTTATGTTTTGACCAATGTCTTCTCGTCTACAACAGTAGTTGTAATAATTCATGCTCATATAGAATATTCTGACTCCTGTTCCTTTCAGGTACTTGTCTGCATACTTTCAGTTGTTGATGACACAAAACTTGTGTCGAAGGTCTGGTTTTTATATCTTTGGTTATGCAGTTCCTTACTTGAGGAGATGCCTCCTTCTGACTCTTTTTCCACACTTGCAGATAATCATTCGTGAGCTTGAAAAAAATCTTAAGGAGCTTATATTAGACCAGGTTGATGAACTCTGTTATTATATCATATCATCCTTGTTGCGTCTGATCCTGATATTCTTTTTTAGAGATAGATGATGTTCGTTTAGGATTCTTACTCAGTTGCAATCTTGTTAAAATGCCTCTGATCCTCATCTTTGTCAGTACCCAGACAACTCAGTAAATTGTCAGATACTAAAAAATCTACTCCACTTCTATTTGCAGAATACACGACGCCCTTTTATGCAGCTTCTTCATCCGGATTGCTCCCGATATTTCAACCAGGATGACTTGGCTTCACTGAACCTATCTATTCCATCCCTAAAAGCTAATGCAAGTCTTCTTCTTTACCTCTCTTATGTTCCTTTCTAGGTTTGTAGCATTCAACACCTTTGGAATGTCTAATACTTAACGATACACTATTAATTATTTCAGGGTGAACCAGATGATGAGGAAGCTAACGAACAGGACAAGGATGGCGATAGTGATGGAGACATACAGATGAATGAGGGTGGTAAGAAGGATCCTTTTAAGCGGAGGCAGGAGTTGCTGGTCGATAGTGGGCTTGCTGAGGTTCGTTTCATGCTGTTGGTGCATTGGAAATTATGACATATCTTACTTGAAGTGCTCTTACATTCTTCAAATTTCATTTTTGCAGAAACTCATCGAAACATGTTCTGAGATGGCAGAAGTTCTACTAAAATCGAAATATGGGAGAGAAGTCATGTATGAGGTAGTTATCATGTTTCCAACAGACTGTAACTTATATATTGGTTATTTTGGTAGCCAAACGTTTGTGAATTCTCCCAGTTTACTATATATATTGAAAAATGCATGTAGGTTGCTATTGGAGGCAGTGACGGAATACTTCATCCAACTTTGGATGAAAAATTGCTCGAGCTGTACGAAGCTATAGCATCTATTGCTGCTCAACCAAAGGTTGAAGCAGAAGAGCATATTTTGGAACAGTTCCATTCGAGCCGGACTATCAGGAAACTCGTTATAGACTGCCCTTCATTTGCTACCGTACTATGGGAAAAAGCTTTGAAAGGAAACTGTGCAGTCTTGGCCAAAGGTCACAGGTTAGTGAAACTGTGAAAGTTACTCTATCTTCATGCTTTAAAATCTTCTTTTAACTTATCCTTCAATCCAATTACGAAGGAATAAATTAATATTAGTTATAAAAATAAAAATATTCTCATTTGTTCAAAAATATTCTCAGTTCCAAGGTGATCAGTGCCTTCCTGGAAACCTCAGACTCTGCCGTGAAGAAGTTGGCACAAAAGGAGCTGCAGCCTTTGATAAAGAGTGGTGACCTAAGTTTACCGAAGCCCAATGAGTCAGCCACGGATAAGTAGTTCAGTATAGTGGTGATAAATATGAAGATGCATTCCTCGAAAGGTTTCATCTCTAGGCTGTCTTCCGGTTTACTGTGCTTGCAGACGAAGAAAAATTTTGTAGCTTAAGGGTCTATGATGATCTGTGACTATGGATCAAAACAGTTGTCTCTTGTTTTATTCAATTTCTTACAATGTCATCTCTGTCTCTCTGTATGAACTTACATTATACTTATGATGGAAATTTTGTGAAATGTGAAAGAAATGGTATTATTCAATGATCTCTTGTACTAGCACATCTAGACATACACTGAAATATTGGGTAGTCATGAATTGCTCCATTGTACAAGTTTCTGTTTCCCATTCTGATGGCTGCTCTTAAGTCGTCAAGCCTGGCTGTCCGGTGGTGAGGATAGGTCCTGTCCGACGGGTCAAAAATTGGGGACTCTTTTTGGGCGCCAAGGGCCTTAGCAGCTGATGCGGCGGCATTAGCCATCAAACATCTGTTGATGATGGTGGATTCTTCTGCGAGTTTGGCGCGAAGCTCTCTCATGCGGCCTCGGATTCGACCATTTCTTGATGCTTCGGTTGGTCTTGGAGTCGTTGCATTGTGGTTGCTATTGGTCGGAGGGGGAGGATGAGTTCTCTTGCTGGAATTTGGATTGCATTTGATGCAAGACATGGTCTTTCTCTCTGTATCGAACTCTCTTCTTCTTGTAGTATCAGATAAACATAAGTACGCCTGTTCCATGCAAATTATGTAACATCAAAATGTAAAGGAATAATGAAATACTAAAATGTAACATGAAAATATTAAGAAACCTCAGACACAAGTTTGAATGCGGCTTCAGCCATGGAGTTGCTGTTTTTGTCAGGATGCAGCTGCAGAGCTGCATGTATCAAGACGAAAACGACATGATACGAACGGACTCATTTCATCGTATATCTGCATTTTCATGTGGAAAACCTTACCGAGTTTATGATATTGCTTCCTCACTCTACATATATCTGCATTTTCATCAACCTACGAAACCAAATGCAGCCTCAGAAAACACGAGAAAACAGCGTTACAGCAGCAACGGGAAGCTAAGAGTGAAAACATACATTAAGCACAAGATACCAGTTGATGAACTGAGATTTGTTTATACGAGGATGGTGTAAATTTGCACATGCTGATAATTCACAAATTGTTTTTGCTAACTCGGATTTTTCTTCTTCATTTCCTGCCATCTGTAGAGAGTAAAAAATCCAAAAAAATAAAGAAAAAGAAGAGAGATGAGCGCAGAATGAGAAATGGAAAAAAGAAAAGAAAAGAGAGAAGGTAAGGTGGGGGAAATGTGAGCATAAATGAATGATAAATTGTTTTAAATTTTCATTAAATGTAACATTTAAGGAGTCAAAGTGGAGCAGTTAAAAACAGAGCTGGATAATTTATTTTATTTTTTGAATTTTTAAAAATGGATGAGAATAATTATTTCATTTGCAGGATAGATTGGAATAGTTTAGCTCAACTAATCCAATTACATAACTCTCATTAGTCCTTGCTACACCCTAGTTAATTTGTCTTTGTTGTTAAGTTACAAAATCTAGACACCATGGCTTTGGAATTTGTAGAGTAATTCAAGATCTAGGAATTTTTGGAACAATTTGCTCAGTCACGTGTGTTCAATATATTCATTTTTGTCAAATAAATACAAATTTGAAATGATGGTATTTTATTTGAACAAACATAAGTCAAAACATAAATAATTTACAAATACAACTATACAAGGTTATGCATCATCCCTACTACATTCAAACAAGTTTCTCAACTAATAATTATAATAACTATTTTTCATGTAATTTGGTCATTTCATCTAAAAGATGTAGTAATAAAATTAGGTTGTTTCTGCTTCTATAATGTACAGTATAATATTTGCCTGCGCATATATAGTTGGAGTAGTTGCATTAATAAATAAAAAAAATGCAAGTTTAATTATATAATCTCAAATATAAACTCATAAGTAGCTTTTATAATAGGATTACAATCACTTTTCCAAGGGAGAATGAATAAAGATCAAAGTGATTTTTTTCTTGAAAACTTCAAATACTGACAACAATGGAACTGTACAAGAAGATGAAAACAATGCTTACATATCATTCTATATGGTCCCAAATAACTTAAAAATAAGAATATTTATACCTATAGAAAAATGTCTTCCTACATACGGCAGGGGGCAAATATTGCTTCGGAAGACACATCCAGGAGCAGTTCATATCAGCCTCCATAGCGATGTTTCACATCTTCGGGTGGCTCCTCTTCCATTATGCCCGATCCTGAGGTTGCTAAGTATTCGCGAATAGTTGTTGTGCGATCACCAAGAAACGTGTGATCTAGGAAGTTATCGTAGGCCATATCACTAAGGTTCTTTGCTGCCAATACACTGCACAAATTTTCAAGATTTGTCAGCTCATTTGTTATGGCAATGGAATTTAAAGCACCATGTTAAAAAAATGATTGGGATACGATAAAACTCAGTTTTCGATAAAAAGGAAAATCTTGATGTGTGGAAGAACCTAATAACATCTACTCGTGGAACTCACCAGTGGCGCAGATAAGCACGACAAGGTAAGATGTCATCCATCCAAATCTTGGTGATGCCATACTTCCCATACCGTTGAAATAAGATATCCTCGCTCCCTGCCACCAAGTGTCTAGAAAATTAGAACACACATAGCTGTTGTTTTGGATAAAAAAAGAAGAAGGATGAATGCCAATGATCATCCAAAAACAAGATGAAAGCCAAACTGAATCAAAAAAAGGATGAAAGCCAAATCATGGCATAAAAATTGAAAAAATTAAGGTTGAGTTTACTATTGTATCATTGGGTGCAAAATATACAAGTATCTATGCACGATACAGAGTAAAAAAACCACCTTTACATCGGTTCAGAAAGTATTCTTCATCACTATAGCGTGCACATAATACCTGCATTAATAAACAGCAACACAGTTGGAGATGCAACCGTTAGTGAGAAAGCTACATCATAGTCGGAAAAATGAAACCAAATTAGACTAATCTAGCTTACCGCTGGAGTTGTGTAAAACAACCCATTAAGTGTTTCAGGAATGACCTGAAAAAAAACACAAATATTTTTAAGTTGTAACAATAAAACAAGGAATTTGCTGGGACTAAATCAAAGATAATTACTAAACTAACTCACAGCTAAAAATCGGAATTCATGTTCTCTTTCAATAAAAGCAGGTATCTGCATTTCCACCAAGAAAAGTCCCCAGTTAGGATCTGTTTCTCAAGCTCAGACTCCAATTAGAATAACATAGAAAACCATCATATATACTATACCTCTGATTTCTGAATCTCAAAAGTGGTGACGATAAGAGTTTCACTTTCGCAAGGTTCCACGCTTAAGCTTGAAATCTCCTGTTATAGAAGAAACTAGGATTGCATCAGAACTAAAACCAAACCAGCTCTTACGTCGTTGCTTCTCCCGTAAACAAGTCTTCATGCTCGTTTTGTGGACACAATTACTAATCAAATAACAAAAAAACTCGGAAATCTTGACCAGTTCAGTTTCCTTTTCCAGTTTTAGTAGATAAAGGCCTAAATCAAAGTCACAAACCCTCAACTAATTTAGTTCCTTGAGCCAACAAATGAACATCTCCTATAATTTCTATAACTGACAATATCCATCGTAATTAGCAAACCAGATTCATATAAATAACCAAGTGAAGAACCAAAAACGTGTACATTGCCTGAAATTCACATGTTAACAGAGACAGTTCAGAGCAGAATTCATTAGCCTAATATACATATATATGCATGCTTCATATTTTCAAGCATTCAACAACTCAACTACGGTTGATTCTACCAACTAATAGCACAAAAAAAATCTCAACTTTTGACAAAACAAAAAAAGCACCTTAGTTTCCGGTTTAGCTATGCCTCGTTCAAAGAAAATAGGAGCTGCGTGTGCAAAAACTCTCCGAAATCCATTCAATTTAGCAATTCTAAAATTGATCAAATCAGGAAATGTGCTCCTCGCACTTCTCTCTGCACAACCATTCATACCATTACATTAGAAACAGAACTAAGTAAAAGAAATATTGATTTTTATTCATGTATTCAATTAAATCATTTTTTAAGTAAACTCTAATATTTCTCTATGGGTAATTTCATCAAACAGGTCGTGGGCACGAACCGGAGAGAAGAGAGCCGAACCCACAGACAGAAACAAGTTCGTCGGAAGAGACGATTTGATCAAAATCGGATTTGTCTTTGAGCTCGAAAGGCAATGAGCTCTGGCGGAGAGGCGTGGGAGAATCGCCGATCGGCATGGCGGAGAGGCGGGGATGAGAAAGGGCGGGGGAGAGTGGGGGGGGGGGGGAGTTAATGAAGAGAGGCACGTGGAAAATGCGGGGGAATGGGCGATGTGAGTGGAATCATATCGAGGAAGTGAAGAAGACAGGTGAGACTGCTCTCGCATTCAATGTGCATACCATTATTTGAAGCACGTGCAACATATTTTCTTAACATCGCCAATGAAAACGATTTGCTGTCGCTTTTCGACCATTGTTTATTCAGGCACGTGTAAATATTTTTGGCACCTTTAACTATTTTTCAACCATCATTTAATACTCCTCTCGGTGAACTATTTTTTTAAAGAATATCTCACTTTTAATAAGACATTTTTAAAAATATAAATATTACTCTTTTTACTTTTTTCACATTTATCTTATTTTATTCACTTCACTTAATTTATAAAATAACAATACATAAAAATCACATCTCAGAATAAAAATGCTCCACTTAAAGTGGAACGGAGGGAGTATTTGAGTTATCGAAAATTACAACCATTGTGTTAATTGTTGATGCGAAGCATTTTTCCTATTCTTTACCCCGTATTTCATGTTAATTGTAACTCACCAAGTCGTGCTTTGAGTGTAGTTTCGGGTGTTAGAAGCTGGAAGTTCGTCGGAAATGCATAGCAGAGATTCCAGAGAGTTCGCCCGGTCGGGCGTTTTGAAGCTGCTAAACGCCCGATCGGGCGTTTTCATTTGTGCATGTGGAGTCCAGAAAGTTCGCTTGAGCGGGCGTTTTGATATCACCTAAACGCCCGGTCGGGTCATTTGTGCATGCGGAGTCCAGAAAGTTCGCTCGAGCGGGCGTTTTGATTTCACCTAAACGCCCGGTCGGGCGTTTCCCGCGAAGCCATGCAGAAGCCTTTCGCCCGGTCGGGCGATTGGCCCTTCTAATTTCGCCCGGTCGGGCGTTCGGAGTCTCAAACAATTCTAGGCAGTTACTCGGCAGTTGAGGAATAAAAAAGGAAGAAAAGATCAGAAGAGGGGGGACGATTTTTTACAGAGAGAAAGGAGAAAAGAGAGGAGGAAGAAGAGAGGAAGAAGTTCCGGCCAACTTTCCGACGATCCGACTCCACATCCTAACTCCACTCAACGAGAGCTTGAACCCTACGGTTTTGTATTGCATTTTCACTATGTGTTTAGGCTAAGCTCCCTATGTTGCTCCAAGTTGTAATCTAGGCTTGTATAGATGTTTTTACACCGTTGATTTCATATGTTGTGTCCAACAATGTGCTCAATATCTATTCACTATGTTTTTGGCTAATAATATAGTGATGTTATTTATTAAGCTTTTGTCTCTTTAACATAGTTTAGGAATGATTGATTGTTGGATTGCTATCGAATTAGAATTGTTCAGAGGATAATTTGATAGTGGATTAAGTAGGGGATTATAGTAGAGGATCTTTTATTCCCGCGCTTCTACAAGAATTTAATATCTTTGAAAATTAATTCACGGAACAAGTGTTCAGCTGACTGTGGATTATACGTCACAAACATGTTCAGTGTACGTGATTAGGTTGATGGTTTAACCCCTTCGTATGTTTCCTTATTAAAGGTGTAGAATAATACAAGCCTCGTGAGCAACTTGGAGTGTCTCTTTCCTATTTGAAAAGTTTTCCTTAGTTAACTTGTAATTGTTCTTTGTCATCAACTTTTGGAAATCGAAATCTTCAAAACAAATCATCTTTTAGTTTGTCTTTTCTTTGTTGTAGAATTAAATAATCAATTCCTTCCCTGTGGATCGACACTCAAAGTATTACAATCGACACTGTATTCTTGCAGTATTGCTGTAATATTAGAGTTAATTAATTTAACTTGTGTGAATATACACTTGATAATTGAACTCGAAAATTACACATCAATTGTAATCGTCAAATTTTAGAAGTGAAAACGGTTGATGTGGCTTGTCCACATACGTTACTTCTTCCGTCTCATAACATATGACACACTTGAATAATGAAAGTATTGTTTTATATGTTAATTGAAGAGAAAAATAATATATTTATATTAATGTCAGAGAACTTATTTAAAAAAAAAAAGAAATGTGACATCTTTTGTGGAATAAACTAAGTATTATGGAAGGTGTGACATCTGTTATGGATGAATGAGTACTAATTTTCTTAAAAATTCATTTTAAACATTAAACTATTGGAGGGACTGCTAATATTCTTAAAAAATCATTTTAAACATTAAACTATTTCTTTGACATAAAATAATAATGCATAGAAAAAAAAAAACTTAGTTTCTGTCATACTATAAGTTATTTTTAAAAATTACTTAAATACATGGTACATCATAATTTTGAAGCCCAAAGTACTTGAAAAGATATACTAGAGGCACAAACACTTCAAGCAAATATATTCTATAGGAAATGTAGTGTTCATTCACTATTAGAAAATTGATGTATAAAAATGATATGTTCATTCACTATTAGAAAATTGATGAGTTTAATTTGTCGAAGTTTCTCGTATAAGATGATTTAGATTTTAAAATTTGTACTTAATTAATTAAGCAATTTAGTTACATTGAAATTTCAAAAATAATTGTAACTTTAGGGTCTGTTTGGTACACGAAATTGAAATTCTATGGAATTGAATTGAATTGGAAGGAATTGAATTATAATTCTAAATCCTTTGTTTGGCAAAATGAGATAGTTGATATGGAATTGAATTTGAAAAAAATTATTGTGTGCAGTGTGTGTGTGAATGTGTGCAGTGTTGTGTGAATATGTGCAGTGTTGTGCAGTGTGAATGTGTGCATGTAGTGTGTGTGAATATGTGTGCAATGTGTGTGTAAAATTGTGTGCAGTGTATGTAATTTAATAAATATTTGAAATTCAACTACTTTTGATATGAAATTCAAATTGTGGAATTGAAGGATTTGGAATTGTAATTCAATTCCAAATCCAAGAATTTTTATGATACCAAACACTTAATTTGTAATTGAAGGCTCCAATTCCAATTCTATGTAGAAAAGAAAGCCTTATTAAATTTATTTTTATTGACATAATTATTTTTATATTAATATTTAAACAATTGAAGAAATATGAATCAAGATTTTATTTTATTTACTAAAACTTAAAATATTCTTAAATATGTCAATTCAATTTATTACCACTTCCCTTGGCCGAGAAATGTAATCTCGACAAAACACCATTTTCAATGCAAATGAGAGTTCTTAGTGGACTGTGAAAAGTGCAAAATTGCCACTCATGCATTGGAGGCCATTTATGTCCGAATTTTTTGAAAAAAAGGGTAAAATGACAATAAAACGAGCAAAAATCACAATTTAGGGATTACTATGATATTTTTAAAGTTCAGGGACCACAAATATGCAGACCTCGAAGTCCATAGACAATTTATGTAGTTCACTCATATCCATTTATTTTAGGAAATACCAAGAAAAAATCAATTATCTAGATCACAAAATTGAGATGTACACTACATTTAAGAGTTGCGCAACGAGGAGGAAATCTGTTCATGAATAATTAAACAGGAAACTGCCATCATTATTGTATCTATCAAATACATGGATGAGGCCTTTATTTACGGCTGCAGCTGTGAATCAACTCCTTTACTGTTAATATACAACAACCGGCTTGTGCAGAACAGCAAGTGTGTGGTTACCGGATGACAAGAATTTGTACCTCATCCCTGTCGATAGTTGACGGAGTTTGGTTGATCTCAATGGAAAACCTGAGGTGAAGCATAGTATTCGCTTTCGTTGAAAACAGGCCTCAGATCTTCCTTGGACATGAATTCCAGAGGAAATGAAACAAGGTGTCCCTTAATAGATTTCAATCTTTCCATGGGATCTGTGTTTGTGGCGCCCCCCTCTTGGTGGTTTTCTAGCTTGTTCGGGGCTATCCCTAAATCAGTAGTTGTGTGGCCAACTTTTGCCTTCCACGAGACCATGCATTGCCGGAGGGAAATCCTGTGTTTTAAGTTGGACGAATGAGCAAGCAATGGACGATCAAAACGAAAAATATGTGGATGAGATGTGACTGAGCGCACCTTGTATTTATCAGATCATTTGGTAAACAGGAAAACACATCTTGGTAGATCATTGTGTTTGTCTGTCAATAGAAGAATTTGAAAACAAACTGGTTAAATAAGGATTATGATGGACCGGTGGTAACTTACAAATGTTTGTGCAAATGCAGTAGCAATCATGGCATGTGCTTAGTTCTAATAATATGAAACGAACACCTGATTGGAGATAAGTGCATATGTTTTCTCACCTTTGCAGTTGCCATCCATATATCCTTATAGGTTGAATCAATCACAGGATCTCTTATTTTGTTAACCTAAATAGCAACAAAAGCAGCATTGTTAGAGCATAGGAAAGGACTCAACTTCCATTTTATTTTCTTCGACATATTAGCTATCTATCTTCAAATGCAATATGTTTGTGAAATAAAAGTTTAAACAAACCTCTCCTGCATGAAGGCCAAGATGTTCACACCATAGTGAAAGGCGGAGACTCAATGCAAATTTCCCAGCTTTCCAGGACTTGCCTCCCATCCATGAATCAACAAATTCATTGTCCTCGATTAGTGCTCCAATCTGAAAATGATTCATTCAATTTCATTGTCCTCGATTAGTGCTCCAACAAAATTCAATATGTTTTCTTGAAACCACAGACAGCTTATGGTGAAGCACGCATGTATTCTTATTGTTTGCTGAATCAAAGATGTGTTATTTTCATTTACAAAGTTGTAGTGCCCGATTTAGATCATACCTCAGAATCTCGAGATCCAAGCAAACTTCTATCATTGATATTAGCAGATCCAATCAATGCATAGCGATCATCAACAATCATTATCTTGCTATGAACATATACCTGAAAAATATACAAACATAGTACGAAATTGTTAGCGTCATCAACTCCAAAATTCAGTGAACTGCCAAAAGAATTATCATAATCCACAATTCTTAAGAATGAGAGTAATATTTTTAAGATTAAGCAGATATTAGATGCATATCCACAATTCTATAATAGTTTACCACAGCCATCTCAAAAAACCCCTCAAGAACAGACTTTGAGAAGCTTAATCAGAGACTGTTACACTTTTTGACGAACTCTATAACCAAGGAACATACATGCTGTAGATTATCAGAAGAACTGCATATGTACCTGACTAGTAGCAATAGGTCCGCCATCAAAAAGTCTGCCATATGCTCTTAAACCGAAAAAAGATATGTATTCGTGCATTTTAGGGCCAAGAAGTTCATAGAGATTATGCATTATTGACTTGTGTCCTCTGCATATTGTTCGATATTGCCAGTGCATAATGGCTCTCACAGATGCAGCCCCAGAATCATCCACACCACCCTATTATATATTAGCAATGTGAAAAATACAAAGAAGAAGTAACAGCAATCATGACTCTTCAAGAATATAATTACCTGGAACCCAGGTAGCAGCGGTATGACAACAATAACCCTGAAACACTTCTTCTCATTGTGAGCTCGCACAATACGCTTATACAATGCTTCCAACACACGATTTTGAATAGTTTCATCACCTGATAGACCAGAGATGAAGAATTGATTCTGGACACAAATTTCATCAAAAGTATGTCAGAAATTTGAATAGCGAGCTACCGAAAGACAACTTTTGCCAAAAATATCTAGATTTAGATATATGTAACTGTAAATTAGAGATTAAAGCTAGTTCAACCTCGATGTAAACAATATGTTCTGCTCTGTCAATAAGTGAACAATATGCTTTGTGAATACTTTCTTCAATCTGGCTTGTGCCAGCTGACCACTGGCTGACACTCCGTATAATCTGAAAATCACAGGCCATAAGGATAAGGAGGATTCAATATTGATAACAAACATATTAATCATCAGAAGCAACTTTTTGAAACAAGTATGTGTATCAGTAGGAAAGTTAGAATTCAATATTGATGTTTTCGTGAGATATATGGGGAGAAAGGAGGTTCACTGGGATAAAGCCTACAATATTGAGTAAACAGGTTATTTGATGGATTCATTACACAAGACTATTGGTAACTCAGGAGGCCACTTCAAAGATTTCCCTAAATGACTATGAAAATGATACAGGGTGATTCAGCTGATACATTCCGAACCAGTGACTAAAAGAATATTCTCTCGATGATGCACAACTTTAAGGAAATTGATGTAATGATCCTTTAACAGTATTAGCACATACAGAGCTAGCAGCAGGGAGTGCACTGCATGTGTAAATACTAAACAGCATGTGAGCTCTTGAACTAAAGGGGTAGAATGACTACAACCCATGTACAATGCAGATGAATAAGCATTGAAGAGTTGAAATGTGATTGGAGATCACCATCTAAATTATCTTAAGGCCATTTTGGAGATTGAAACTCACCTGACAGCGACACGAAACCCGAGGACCGACCTGTCCAATTTCATCAGAAGAAACAACTTGATCACCTCGTTCTTGTGCTTCCCACCATTCCATCTCTGAACCTTCAGTGCCAGGCTTCTTCACATGGGAAGGGAACTCACGCTGGATATCCAAGGAGTCAAGATCATCCACAAAACCCTTCATGGGCATATCAGGGATCAGTGGTTCAACTTTGGATTTACGGAAGCAGAAAGAAGTCTTGGCACTCTTGCTTGTCTGACCATTAAGATTGTTCTGTGAGTTAAATCCATTCAGTTTAGGTTCAACCTTTACATCATCTAGCCCAGTAGCCTCTTGAGGCATAAGCAATGGGACATCTTGATATGATGAGGAAAAGGAGTCATTTCTTTTGATTTGTTTATTATTGCTGTACTCATCCTCATTTTCAATCTCTATCTCCGTGCTTTTTCCCATGTAATGAGGGATAACCATGTGGTGCTGAGGCAAAAGCAGAGGAATTGCTTGTTCATTTGGAGCCTTATTTCTCTGGAAGATCATGAAGAAATATAAGTACAGAGAAATTTTCATGGTGTATATAACTTGAAACTGACAGTGATAAATTTGACCTTTGCATAATTCCATCTCTGTACAAAATGTCGAGCTATGTCACGGCAGGGTGGCCCCCATAGAGCACAGTGAACATCATGCCAAGGCATGCGTGGATTTTTGAATCGATCTAATTCATCCTTCATTGTGTCTTCCCAGGAATTAGGCTCAGATTCCCTGAGATAGCATACAAGTCAGTATTCCATGTGTTATGAGTATTTCAATCCAAGTCTGGATAAATGGACTTGTCAAAGAAGGAACACTGTAGTTGTGTTTCAACAGAAACGAGTTAATAAGTTGTACTGGTGGTAGTACATAGAGCAATGACAAAAAAAAGCAATAATTTCCAGAGCATATTACAATACTCATGTTATGGTGATTTCAGAGCCAAAACCTAGCCATGATCAGAAAGAGAATGGAACAAAAAACTTAAAAACGTAATCGGTTAAGTCAAGTCACAAATAATATGTAACTGACAAAAAATCCAATGATGATCAGCTACTAAAGCTTTCAGACTATCACTAAAATGATTATTTCAACCACTACACATTAAAATATACCTTGGATTGTAATAATCTTTGCCAGGCCAAATTTGAGATGGATAATCACCCACTTGATGCTCACCGGAATCATAACGACCAAAGCACAGATCAAGTCCTCCAACAAAACATATTTGGTGGTCCACAATAACGATCTTTTCATGGTGGGACCTACACACAACATGCAATTTGTGTATAAAGAACGCCAGTTTTTCAATATGGGAAGCTATCGGACAAAGCCATGATGTGAGCAAACTCTCACTTATGACTGAAGCATACCATAAATAGACACCAGAAGAAAAATGGTCAGGATACCGAAGTACTCTGATATTCTCATGAATACCCAGGAGTTTTTTCTTGCTATAGACACTGTTTATTTTCAGAGCTAGGGCAACCTCTTTGTACAGAAGAATGTATACCTAGATAAGGTAGAAAAATACAAATCATCAAGCATTCAAGTGAATCAGGAAAAAACTTATTAGAGGAATATTATCCCAAGCAATTTGTATGCTGACAACGGAAGACTCAAGACTCTTTAGAGATGATATAGCCCCAAAAGAATCCTCAATCCAATAGTGAATCTTCCGACCCAAAGAAACCTAGTAAATCCGAAATGATTTCCGTAGAATATTGATTGATAATTTGATATTATCAAAATATTTTACTACCTGAACACCTTGCTTGGCCTTAGATTCCAGTAGAGAATCAAGCCTAGAGGATGCATTAGCACGAAATGGACGCCGAAGGAATAGTTCTGGGCACATCCACCACCCACATATGAAAATCTACCATCAAATATCCAGTATTTTGTCACAAGAACAGAAAATAATCAGCAGTTTATGTCAGAAAAAAGACAATCAAAAAGTCAAAAGATAAAAACCTCTGATTTAGCTTCCTCAATAGCTAAAGCAATAGCTTCAAAAGCAGCCCGTCCATCCACAAACCACTGAGCTTGACTACCATCTTCAATCAGACCCCGGGGTGGAGCAAAAGATCCAAACCGATGGGGGTGACACCAACCTTCATGCGGTTGAATAGCCGCATCATTGATTGCAGCCACCCAATCTTTAACTTTTTCATCACTTTTTGTTCTAAGCTTTATGCTCCTAGTCCCACAAGTCACCTAACATAGAATTCAATGAATTACTGAAACACTAGTTAAATATGAAACATATTGCATGAGAACTTCTAGTTAAACTAAAAAAAACAAAGAACTGGTACTTGCAAAACTACATGAACTATGTAGAACAATTTAGTTAAAATATCCAAGTTGGCTACTAAATCATCGGAAGCAAAACTTTGAGAAGTCTCAAAATACGAACATCAGCACAATCAGCAATGTTATGAAATTTGAGCTTCAGTGAAGCCTAGAGCACATTTAACTCCTAGCAGGTCGAAGAAAGTTTCAAAATGGTTGCTGAAGAAAAAAGATAAACCCAGAATAGAATTGCTTCAAGAAAATAAATGATTAATACACAACTTACCCTGAAATAATGGCGTAATGGATTATGGTCGTTGACTTCTTTTGCCAAGGATACTTGGCTGTCTCCATTGCTATCTGAGGCTGGTAGAACATCAAATACTACAATGTCTATGGGCTTGGGATCAAAAGGATCTTTAAGGAAGGCCAGGAACCCAGGTTTTAGCACTGCCCATACCTGTAGATTATTTGAATAACTTAGAAAGCTAATATCTAAAATTTTACGAACTAAGAGATGTGACTGGAAGGTTATTAGCCTTCGGGAGTTGAGATGCAGTATGCACAAGAGAAAGGAGAAACAACTAAGTCACAGGAAATGAGACAAAGAACAAGAGTTACCTATTAGCTAAAATGCTCACATAGCAATAACACAAGGAAAACTGAAAATCAAATTTTAACAAATTGCAAGTCTATATGACTTGACTGAACATATAAAAATTGCTAGCAACCAGATTGAATACAAACATACATTCACTATAGAAATTAACACTTATATGTATCAAATCAGGAAGCGCAGATGGCCCAAGGGAAAACAAATTACTAAACAGAAGTTCTCTATAAAGAAAACTAAAGTTGACAAAGTATTCAGAGTCAAAACTATTGGGCTAACCACTAATTACTAAGTAACAAAATTGAAAATCCAAAAAAGGCAAATAGAGAACAAAGTATTCAAATTATTAAACTACTCATATTAATCACTAATGATAGATCAAACCTTCTGCCAATTATCTCTGCAACAACAGAACCATGAACATGCACAGCATTTTGTCTGTTCTTCGTTGCCCAAAATCTTAGATAAATGCTTGACCATAATGTAATCTTCCTTAAGCTTAGGACCATACTCTGGTGAGAAAGACAGCTTGGAAACTTCCAAAAACTTACACACCTACAATGTAACAAAAGTTGACCAGATCAAAGCAAGCAAAAGGATCTCGGAATAACAGGCCACTTATAAGTGAAATAATACACATACATCTTTCTATGGTGAAAGGAGTTAAGCTAGAATTTTATAAGGGTTAGTACTAGTATCATATTTGAGCAAATCATTATATATAAATGGCCAATGACATTTTGCATGATCATCATTTTGCTGCCCAAGACATAGCTAGTAAGTGTCCCAGTATAAAATTCACACAGGAAGTCGGTTACTAACTTTGTCTTATGGAGCTGTCAAGCGCCGTTGGTTTCATAAGACAAAAGGGAGAGGGTAATAATTCGTGGTATCGAGCATGCCCACCCGTTACCCACAAGTTAAATCCGTGTGGCCCCCCACTACAAAGCCAAACTTCATTCTCTTTCCAGTAAACACAGGAAATCTTATCAAAAGAAAATGTTTAGATAAACATAGATCTCCTAGAAGCAAATGCAAATAAACTAATGCCGAGAAGCCATACCTCCTGAGAATTTACTATATCTATGTTGCTTAGAAAGTGATTTAAGTATCCCTGCATTGCTCCTCTTGCTCGGTCAGACATTGAGTGTTGCCTTAAAAGTGCCGGCCGAATAATTGGAAGTGCAGCACTTGATGGAACATCTCTGAACAAAAAACGACCTGTAAGATTTATAACTATTACAACAGAAATCAGTATATTCACACTTTTGTACATCTAAATCCACCAAGTTGACTAAGAAGCACCTGTTTTTAGCTATCTCATCATTGCGTGAAGGAACAGCTTCATCATCACCCTCCTCATCATCTTGAATAACGGTTACATGGTCTCCTATTCCAAGATTTTGAAGCCATTCTTTGACCTTAAAATTTAGGAAGCAAATTAAATTATCTGATAAATATTTATAAAAACTCAAAACAAGTATTGCGGAAAAATTGAGTTGGACACATTAGCCAAAAGGAGAATATAAAACAGAGGAACTTGAAGTCATGTACAAAGTGAAACGTCTATGTTTCCCAGTCATTGTAATATTTAAAACAAATGATTAGTTGGATAAATTATAATTATTCTACACTTTAGTAGTACCTGCTCTTGTTTTTCATGAATCTCCTCAATAAATTTTCGCTTCTTCAATGCAAAGTGTAAATAAAAAACTTGTGAAGCTTTCTTCATTAACTGCCACTTGAACTGTAGTACAATTGAACAATAGTCAAGCAAGTTAGAAAATAAACTGCTCATTTGTTGATAAACAGAACTGGATGAGAAAAAAAAGCCAGAAATCAAACTATTACACACAGGTTTTTATAGATGCTCATCCATATCCACAACCCTCCTAGTACTCAACTACGGCCATAACTACTAGAAACTGATTTTTGGTTCAATTCAAAGCTGAATGGGGAGGAGCAGGGGTTTATTTTACACTTAATTGACTTCACCACTTCAGTTTCCACAAAGAAGTAGCGTCCAAAACAAGCAAAACCATAATCTAGCTCAAATAATCATAACTTTAGGGGTAAAGTTATGATGCATAAATGGTGTAAGAATTGCTTCGCTATCCTATCAATACTCATCGTAAAGAATCCTCTTACAGGGGTACATGCAAGACCTTCCCTTAGTTTATTAGTACTATACTTTTGCCAACACAAAAACTATAATCACTATAAACTTTAAACCATATTTGGAGCTTCAGTTTAGGTTGAAGATAAACACACACACACACACACACACACACAAAGAAGAAGAAAGATACAACAAAAATGTACTTATGTAATTACGTACTGTAATATTTATTCACTCCATTCATATTTTTTCTTTCCTTTCTTGTCTTTTCTTTCTTCTTTCTTTTTTCTTCTTCTACCAAAGAAGTTCCCCCCGGTAATCAACTCTAACCATAACTTCTAGAAAGTGATGCTTATTTTTTCTAAAGCTTGAAGGGGGTCTAGTTTCCTTCTGAATTGACACAATCACTTCCCTTTCCATGAACGAGTAACTTCCACTTGAGCAAACCACATTTTCACATTTGATTAAAGCAGAAAACCGCAAGTCTGCATAATTTATAAATCCATTCCAATGAAGCTAGCAACAGAAGGTGAAAGCATCTTCCAAAACTCTGCTCTACAAACTAAGAAATTGACCTTTCAAACAACTTCATCAAACAAAAACAAAATTTCCTTAGCAAACAAACCACAATATATTCAGGATTCACTCGACCGCGAAATCACAGAAATCTAATTGGTCGAATCACTATACCCTACGATCTTCCGTGATGAGCTACAAACTCAACAAATCTCATCCCCTGACACCTCATCGAGATCATAACAAAATCACAATCCGAAACTGACTTCGCACCTGTTTGTATTGGAATTCAATCGTGTATGTCAGTTGCATGGGACTTATATCACCAGCATCCGGCCGCGAAACTTGAATAATCATAGCTTTAGGTAGCTCATGAAAAATCCGCGGCGGCTCGCTGCCCTGAAAATTGTGCTGATGGAACGAATAAAAAGACGATTCCATCGTCGTATAATCCGTCTCAGATTGCATTTGGACGTACTTCGCCCCACTGCTTCCGACGCCGCCCATCAATTGCTCCGTCGATGACATCTCTCCTCGATTTCACACTCTAGATATTTGTATGGAAAAATCAAATACCGAATGGAATAATCAAAATTTGAATGTGGAGATCTAAACTGCAATGGATGTTTGAGAATTGAGGAGATTAAAAGAGATGGAAAGAAGGTGAGAAACGGAATTCCAGATGTTTAGATGTTTCTTTCTTCTTCCTTTTTTTCCCTTCAAATTTTGGTTAATTTTGATGGTTTCTGTTTCGCTTTATATAATTACTTTTTAAATGTGGAAATTTATATTTTAAATCACTTGGGATGTGAATAATGATGAGGGTTAATACTAACTCTAGTTATGAATATTATTATCACTCTATCTTGGGGTAAATAGATTTAGTTATTTCAAGATAAATGTAATTAATTCAATCACAAAGTGTAACGTCGATATGTGTTTGTAAAGTAGATTTAAACATGTTTTAGTATTTGTCAATTTAAAAATACTGTTCTAATCAATTTAATACTATATGTTTGAATTTTATTGTGTCTATGGTTGAATTATAGCTTGTATTTTTCTCCACTAAATGCATATATTAAGGTTACATTAATAAATCCTCTTTTTTTTAAGGTTCCATGAATTAAACCGTAAAACGTGTCATTGTTTGTATGTTAAATTACAAATTATATGTGTTTAAAACTTACTCATATAAGCATTGAATTAATAACTATATCTGATGCACAACATTGCATTCTACTTATTAATAATATCGTACATGTTCCCACCTTTATCGCATTTCCGAAAACGTGTTCTTTACTGGTCAACAATTTGAATAATTTTGTTTAATAAAAAGTCACTCCATATTTAAAAATAGTAGTAGTACTAGTATTTTAATGTGATCTTCACATTTATTGATGCAAAAACACACTTTTCTAATTATGATATGCACGTTCTCTCTCTTGAGCATTAGCAATGGCGCCCGTCCAGGCAGAATTCCGACCGGCGTACCGAAAGTCTGCGTGAGACGTCCACCATTGTGCTAGGGAGGCACGGATACGGACATTCGCTGCGGACACCGGAATTCCGCAGCGTTCCGCGGATATCCGTCGCGACGTCCGCCATTGCGTTGACTCCCACGGACGTCCCGATTATTGTATTAATTTTTTTTATTGTGGAAAGTCCGTCGGGATGTCCGCCACTATGCAATAAGATATCCGTATGACGTGACATCCGCAATGGGATGTCCGTATGACGTGGCAAGAGGTGTTTTTGGGATATCCGTCGGGACATTCGCACTACTGCTAATGCTACTAAACAAGGGGATGAGGATAATGATCGTAATCATCAATGTTAGTTTTACTGTGTAGTGCCAATTTGAAGGGGAAATCTTCGCTAGCCGATTGCATGAAAATCTAATCCGGGCGATTTTCGGTCACGAAAAATTCACCATAAATTAAAGGAATTTTAAATCCACGCAACATGATTTGTCAATGGATCGATCTACCGGTTTAAATTAAAGGAAATAAGAAACAACTAAAAAATACTTTTTGTTTAAATTGTTTCGATTTTTTGGATATTTTAAATTGATGCTATTTCAAAAAATTTCATTTAGATCAAATTTTGAATTTTCAGACAATTGAATTTAATTCAAATTCATTTTCCAAAATAATTCAGATTCGAATCGATCGAAGTAGACAAAAGTAATTGAAATCCGAATACTCATCAGCCTTGCGGCAGGCAGTGGGAAAAGGGATGATACAATTTTCAGATTTACAAGATAATTAAGGTAATCAATGACTTCATTTTTGTTTTGGTTTTTAATTTTATCTATGAAGCATAAACACAATTTTTATCTTGATTTTAACATCGAACGAACTTGAAATATCCTATCATTAAACCTTTATTTCAAAGAGATGCAGCAGTAATCACAAATCTTAATAATTGATGAAATCATAAACAATATACTACAACGCATGCTTTTTATAGGATAAATAAAAAAAAATAAAGAAAATGAGAATTCAAACCATATAATCAATCAGAAACAATATTGTGTTACAATATCACATAAGTACTAAATATGAATTTAAAAAGAAAAAAAAAGGTGAACTCCAACCGTATTAGAGCATCCACAGCGGTTGAGCGCAGCCGTCCGTGCCAGCGGCGCGGCACCCGCTGCTCACCGCTGGCACGGCGTTGCTCGATGCATCGCGCACGTCCGTGCCAGCGAGCAGCCCATGTGTCAGCCGTCCATTAGCCAACGGCAATGTCGTTGGCAATTTGATTTTTTTAAAAAAAATCGGATTTTAATTAAAAAATCCAATTAAAAAAATATATTTTCCCCCTTCCCAAAAATTATATCTGTTTTCTACCCACTTTAATTTATTTTTCAATTTTTTCTCTCCAAAAATACACATTTTCATCTATAAATACCCCCATTTCCACACCAAAAATTCACACCACACTACACAATTTTCTTCTAAATTCTCTCATTTCTATTCTTACAATTCTCAATCTTTCTTTCACTCACAACAAAAAAATGTTCGGCTCCGGCGATCACTCATCCGGCTCCCACGGTTGGAACCCTGATTGGTTCGGTTCACAACCATTTCCTAGTCCGGAAACGGAATATTCGGCCCCTACTCAAACCCAAGGTTCGCAAGTTCCGGGTGGCTACCGGCCTTACCCAATCGACGACCAAGATGCCCCCGAAGGGTAATACGGGTGGACACCCGAACCACCCGTACCTAGAGCGGGAGGGAGCGGTCCCTCTCAAACTCCTCCTATTCCTACTCGTGGTGTCCGCACCCCGTACACTCTGGGGGAGATGGAGCAATTATTCAAAGCGTACTTGTCAATCTCCGAAGATCCGGAGGTTGACACGAGCCAATCCGGTGACCCTTATTGGTGGCGCATCTGTCGTCGGTACAATCAAAACCGATCGGCTGGAACAATCGAGCGCAACGAGAGTATGGTGTGCAATGCCATATATAGAGCCAACGAAGAAATCCAAAAGTTCCAGGGGTATTACCTCTAGGAAGAGGTATCGGCGGGGAGCGGTCGGAGCGAGCTTGACATCATCAGTTCCGCATCGACAACCTACCAATCCATGAACAATAAGCCGTTTAAGTACCTCAACATTTGGATCCAAGCCCCCTAGCTCAAGTGGTTGAGGAGGGAGGCAAGGATACCACGCCATCCTAGAGGTCACGTGTTCGACCCATGAGAGGCACACCTTGGGGATTTATTTCCCCTGGGGGTGATGAGTTCACTGGCCTGAACCCAAGAGCAGGGGAAGATATGTTAACTGGTTAGGCCCATATTTGGGAAGATAGGTTCACTGGTCTGAACCCATGAACGGAGGGAAGGTAGGTGGACCCGTTGGTCCTCTCCAAGACAACAAAGCGCAGCTCGGTGGTAAGACGCTTCACCTCCGACCATTAGGCCGGGGGTCCGAGTCATTTAGGGGGGTAGATGGGGAACCATCGTCGATCCTCCTTATTTAAAAGAAAAAAAAGTACCTCAACATTTAGCAGGAGACGCGGGCGCATCCGAAGTATAGGGGAGGCGTATCATCCTCCTCTAGCTCCTCCTCCAAACAGTCGAGGTCGGTATCCCTATCCGACACCGGCTCCGAGGATGTGGCTGGCCAACTTGCCGGAGCTAACTTGGGTAGCCCCGACGCCGGCCCGAGCAGTTCCCAACGTCGGCCGCAAGGAAGGAAGAAGGCGGCGGCCAACCGCTGTTCGCGCCGCGACTCCATCCGCCCCCGCTCCCTATGTGCCACCTCAACCCCCACCAACTCGTTGTGGGGAATTTTGGCCCAACTCAATTTGGCTGATAGGTCAACTATGACCCCGAGCAACTTCGATCGCATGTGGCGATGATACCAGGTCTCCAAAGAACATTGGGGGTAGAGCCGGATGATTAGTCATCCACGGGAGTAATTTTTATTTTTTAGGTGTTTAATTATATAATTTTTAATTTTTAGGATTTTAATTATGTAATTTTTAATTTTTAGTATTTTAATTATTTAATTTTTAATTTTTAATATTTTAATTATGTAATTTTTAATTTTTAGGATTTTAATTATGGAATTTTTAATTTTTAATATTTTAATTATGTAATTTTAATTTTTTTTTATAATTTGTAATATTATTCCGGGTATTTTTAATGCATTTTAATTTTGTGGAAATGTTTTTATTTAAATTGAATAATAGAATGGTGGGACCATTGAGCTTGTCCTTGCGGAAGAGCACGGATGTGGATGTTGTGCTCTTGCCTAAGAGCATGGAGTAAAAGTGGGACCGGGCCCACATCCGTGCTCGTTGGCAAGAGCACGGATGTGGATGCTCTTATGAGTTAGACACAAAGAATATCATATAATATGAACTTAAAAAGAAATAGGAACAAAAAGTTTACAAGTTTTGTTTTTTTCAGAGGGTAAAACGAAATAAGAAAACTCATCAGCTGTTTAAACACTCCCGCATACTCTTCCAAATAAGACCAATACCGTGCGTGACAAAGTGAAATACGAGATGAAACAAAAAGCACTCTATCCTGCCATCTTGGTGAGGCGATGGATGGTGCTTCTTGCAACCCTATTACCAGGATCAAGTTTCATGACAGTTCTGAGATCTTCGGCTCCAAGCTTGTATTTCTCCATGCTCTCATAAAGGAGAGCACGCTGGACTAGAACAGATACATTCTTGCCATCACGTTCAAGCACCTGCACAAGATAACACGACTCTCTCAAGTTATTTATGTCGCGACAAGCAATGCAATATCGATTGGATGTGTGAGAATGTAATGTCTCAAAGTTATAAGATTCCTCTTCACAAAAATTGTAGGCATTCCATCAACATTCATAGCAGGCAACTTGGAAACCCATTCAAGATGCACAGATTTTAGGTAAATATGATAGCAAATTGCAAACAAATAATTAAAGATGAAGGCGGCTTTTACATTGTAAGAAGAAAAATGAAAACTGTAAACATAAGACACCCAGCAATGACCAGATGGTGTATTTAATTAGAGAGGGCAGAATGTTTGGATCTATGCATATATGTGAAATTTAATGCTGGGTTAAGGTATCATTGCTCCAAATTGCAGTTCGAGATAATCAATTCTACCATAAGCCTGCTCTAACATTCATCAATGTTGACGATTATTACCCAGAGGGTGACAAATTGAGGATCAAAATGCAGAAGGAATCATAGTGCCCATGTGAGACCAATCAGTACATAATATACAACAAGTGGAATCCTACTTACAGCCGCTAGCTCCTAAATAGAATTTTCATTTTACACCAATTCCACAATTCGAGAACAGAGAATTTCATGTCTATAACTTTTCCAAGTTTCTCTTATTATAACTGCAGAATACTAGGATTACTAATGGGTTCTTCCGTAGAAATTTGAAATAAGTAATTGGATAGATATGATAGTTTAGAGAATAAACTAGTACCTTTGTACAGTCAGCTACAGCCTTCTTATACTCTCCGACTTCCTTGTAGCAAGAAGCCCTGTTGACTAACACATCCTCCGTCCCATCATCACCAGCCTTCTCAAGAAGAACAACGGCCCAAGACAACCATTTTATAGCATCAGCAAATTGGCCCTGCTTGTAATTATCCATACCCTTATTCTTTGCAGACGAAGCAGAAACACCGGCAGGGGGAGGAGGAAGGCCTTCAAGCTCAGTTGTTCCCCCTGAATCATTTCCTGCAAAATCTTCATTTATTCCCCAATCATCACCCCCCGAGAACTGCTGGGTAGCAAATCCTTCAGCCCCTCCTGTTACTCCACCAGCAGTCGAAGAAAATAAAGCATCAAAGCCATTAGCTCCCGAGGATTGTGTTTTAGGCTGACTTTGACTGGTGGGTACACTGTTAGAAAACCCGAAATCACCTAATGGATCATTGTTACTTGTAGGAAAAGCACTGGATGAAAATGTGGATCCACCAGTTTTTGAAGGGGCATTCTGAAAATTCGCAAATGCATCGCCCAATGGATCACTGTTATTAGCGGAAAAGGCATTGGAAGAAAATGAATCTCTGCTCGTTTTTGAAGTGGCATTTTGAAAATTCCCAAATGGATCATTGTTACTTGTGGGAAAAGCAGAACCTGATGAATTCGAAGTGGCATCTTGAAAGCTACCAAACAAATCATCCCCAAAACCACTCTTCTCAGTTGCTTTATTTGCCGACTTCATACCAGCAGACGACTTAGACGAAAAATCCACCAAAGATCCAAAAGGGTCCTTACTTGAACCCATCCCCACACCTCCAACTCCACCCCCTGCCATACTTTTCATTGATGGACCCCCAATATTTGAATTTCGAATGCTGCCACCGCCCGGATTCACGTTGTTACCACCCAGACTCGAACTTCTGCCATAACTTCCTCCATAGTTCACATTTCCACCACTGCTACCGACATTAGATCCTGCAGCCCCGCTGACTGATGGGGTGCGTACTAAACAAGCCCAACAGCAATGACGGCCCATCAGCCCAAAGCCCAAGGAAGAGTATGAGTTCGGCATTACCAAAGAGTTCGGCCTCAGCCTACAGCTCGGTAAAAGCCAACCAAGCTCTGCTCTCAGGTCGGCATCAAGCTCTACTCTCAGATCGGCAACCAAAGCAGTTCGGTCTCAGTTTTCGACCGAACAAGGAGTTAGTGGACCCATGCAGGATTTCCACAACTTCCAACACACCCACTATCACGTGGCGTCAACTCAGGCCACGATCTTAGGCCATGACCTACACGACCTCCACGACCTAGAGTGATGATGTAAGCCACGATCTTAGTTCAATGTATAAATAGAACTTAGATCTGATAGAAAGGGGTTAGAAGCTCTCTAGAGATAAAATCATATAGCAAGTCTGTGTTGTAAGCTGTAATTCCAGATCAAGCAATACAAACCTGCCCCCATTTCTCCCCGTGGACGTAGATTTACCTCAGTAAATCGAACCACGTAAAATTCTCTGTGTCGTGATCTGTATTTTCCTGCATTTACTAACATCAACAATTCGCGGACTCATCACTGGCGCCGTCTGTGGGAAACAGAGAACCAAATTTGTGATAAAGCGAGTTTTTGATCCTCTTCTACCAAAAAAATGCATACCAGATCACATAACACCCGTGCCTCCGTCCGTGATAACCATGAGGAAGCTAATCCAGCAGCCCATAGGCCTGGAAAGCAGCCTCGTGAAAAATCTACTTCCAGTTCTCACGGAGAAGGAACAAGCCGCTCAAAAGGTCCACACACCGAGTCTTCCCAGCAGCCTGATTTGAATGAGGCTGTCAAGCTGTTCTTGGCTGAGAAGCAGGATGAGTTCTTAGCCTTCCTGCAAAAGAGCCAAGAGCCGAAGACGAAAAGGGTGGATTCTCCTTCCTCCTCCAGACATGAAAGTCACTACCGCAGTAGTGCCGTGTCTTCCGGAAAGAAGAATCCTCAACCCCGACATGTTCCTGTTCCTCCTCGGTACCGGAACCACAGGAGAACTCCATCTCCTCCGTACCGAAGAGATGTCAGTTCGTCTGAAACGAACTGCAATAAGCCAACGATTGTGAAGTCCAAGCTTCTAAAGAGGATACAAGACCACAATTCAGCTTAAACAAGCAGTTCGTCTGAAACGAGCTGCAAGCTAACGATTGTGAGTCCAAGCTTCTAAAGAGGATACAAGACCACAATTCAGCTTAAACAAGCAGTTCGTCTGAAACGAGCTGCAAGCTAACGATTGTGAGTCCAAGCTTCTAAAGAGGATACAAGACCACAATTCAGCTTAAACAAGCAGTTCGTCCGAAACGAGCTGCAAGCTAACGATTGTGAAGTCAAAGCTTCTAAAGAGGATACAAGACCACAATTCAGCTTAAACAAGCAGTTCGTCTGAAACGAGCTGCAAGCTAACGATTGTGAGTCCAAGCTTCTAAAGAGGATACAAGACCACAATTCAGCTTAAACAAGCAGTTCGTCCGAAACGAGCTGCAAGCTAACGATCGTGAAGTCCAAGCTTCTAAAGAGGATACAAGACCACAATTCAGCTTAAGAATCAAGCACTCCGTCTGAAACGAACTGCAACAAAAGTCCGATTCACGCGATAAAACTCGCCTGAATTAGGACAAGGGAAAGTCCGATCCAGGCGATAAAACTCGCCGAATTAGGACAAGGGAAAGTCCGACCAAAGACGAGTCCGGTCAAAGATGTTTATTTCATCCGACCAAAGACGAGTCCGGTCAAAGATGTTTATTTCATCAGACCAAAGACGAGTCCGGTCAAAGATGTTTATTTCATCAGACCAAAGACGAGTCCGGTCAAAGATGTTTATTTCATCAGACCAAAGACGAGTCCGGTCAAAGATGTTTATTTCATCAGACCAAAGACGAGTCCGGTCAAAGATGTTTATTTCATCAGACCAAAGACGAGTCCGGTCAAAGATGTTTATTTCATCAGACCAAAGACGAGTCCGGTCAAAGATGTTTATTTCATCAGACCAAAGACGAGTCCGGTCAAAGATGTTTATTTCATCCGACCAAAGACGAGTCCGGTCAAAGATGTTTAATTCATCCGACCAAAGACGAGTCCGGTCAAAGATGTTTATTTCATCAGACCAAAGACGAGTCCGGTCAAAGATGTTTATTTCATCAGACCAAAGACGAGTCCGGTCAAAGATGTTTATTTCATCAGACCAAAGACGAGTCCGGTCAAAGATGTTTATTTCATCAGACCAAAGACGAGTCCGGTCAAAGATGTTTATTTCATCAGACCAAAGACGAGTCCGGTCAAAGATGTTTATTTCATCAGACCAAAGACGAGTCCGGTCAAAGATGTTTATTTCATCAGACCAAAGACGAGTCCGGTCAAAGATGTTTATTTCATCAGACCAAAGACGAGTCCGGTCAAAGATGTTTATTTCATCCGACCAAAGACGAGTCCGGTCAAAGATGTTTATTTCATCCGACCAAAGACGAGTCCGGTCAAAGATGTTTAATTCATCCGACCAAAGACGAGTCCGGTCAAAGATGTTTATTTCATCAGACCAAAGACGAGTCCGGTCAAAGATGTTTATTTCATCAGACCAAAGACGAGTCCGGTCAAAGATGTTTATTTCATCAGACCAAAGACGAGTCCGGTCAAAGGTGTTTATTTCATCAGACCAAAGACGAGTCCGGTCAAAGATGTTTATTTCATCAGACCAAAGACAAACATCAACTTACCCCGTACCTTTATCCAGAATGCCGAAGTGACTTGCTTCGCCGAAGTAATTCACTTCGCTTTTCGGGGGGGTAGTGATGGAGTACGGACTAAACAAGCCCAACAGCAGTGACGGCCCATCAGCCCAAAGCCCAAGGAAGAGTATCAGATCGGCATTACCAAAGAGTTCGGCCCCAGCCTACAGCTCGGTAAAAGCCGACCAATCAAGCTCTACTCTCAGACCGGCAAAAGCTGCTCGGCAATAGTTCAGCAGTTCGGTCTCAGTATTTGACCGAACTGGGAGATAGTCAACTCATGTCAGAACCTCCACGATCTCCACTACACCCACGATCTATTTAGTGGTGTCAAGCAGTCATTAACTCATGCAGGATAGTGGGCCCATGCAGGATCGCATGACCTCCACGACATCCACAACCATCATTAGTGGTGATGCAAGCCACGATCTTAGTTCAATGTATAAATAGAACTTAGATCAGATAGATTAGGGGGACTCTCTCTCTCGCTCTCTAGAGATAAAATATAAAATAGCAAGTTTGTATTTGTAAGCTGTAGAAAACAGATCAAGCAATACAACTCTGCCCTCTTTTCTTCCCGTGGACGTAGATTTACTTCAGTAAATCGAACCACGTAAATTCTTTGTGTCGTGATCTGTATTTTTACTTGCATTTATCACCATCAGAAATTCGCGGATCAAGCAATACAACTCTGCCCTCTTTGTCTGTTTCGGTGCGTGTCGTCTCTTACAAATGTTACTGAGGTATCTTGTTCTTCGAAGGCTGATCCCCTTCTTAGAACATATATAAGCCAACGATTGTGAGTCAAAGCTTCTACAGAAGATACAAGACCACAATTCAGCTTAAACAAGCAGTTCGTCTGAAACGAGCTGCAATAAGCCAACGATTGTGAAGTCCAAGCTTCTAAAGAGGATACAAGACCACAATTCGGCTTAAAAATCAAGCACTTCGTCTGAAACGAACTGCAACGAAAGTCCGATTCTCGCGATAAAACTTGCCTGAGTTAGGACAAGGGAAAGTCCGATCCACGCGATAAACCTCGCCGAATTAGGACGACCAAGTTCGGTCAAAGAAGTTTACCTCATAAGACCGAGGACGACCATGTCTAGTCAAAGAGGTTTACTGCATAAGACCACTTCGGTTAACTGGGAAAGTCCGATCCACGCGATAAAACTCGCCGAATTAGGACAAGGGAAAGTTCAATCCCGGCGACAAAAATCGCCAAATTAGAACACAAGACGAGTCCGGTCAAAGATGTTTATTTCATCAGACCAAAGACGAGTCCGGTCAAAGATATTTATTTCATCAGACCAAAGACGAGTCCGGTCAAAGATGTTTATTTCATCAGACCAAAGACGAGTCCGGTCAAAGATGTTTATTTCATCAGACCAAAGACGAGTCCGGTCAAAGATGTTTATTTCATCAGACCAAAGACAAGTCCGGTCAAAGAAGTCTACTTCATAAGACCGAGGACAAGTACGATGAAATTTTTTCGCTAAGCTGTAAATACACAGTGTTAGAAGCGAAAACAAAAACAAAATTTCATTTTCAAATCTTGTTCGGCACACAACTCCGCTACCCTACAAGATGGCGTTACGCTATTACAAAGGACTATTCTACTGTCCAGGGTTGCTAAAGTTGAGCCATCTATTCACAAAATCCTCGTGAAGCTGAGTTCGGGCGTTCCAGGCAGCTGCAGAATAAGCAGGTCGACGAGATGCTCTAATCGACCTGCCACCTCTTCTCTGAGCCCGGGAAGCCCTAGCACCTCGGCGGCGAAGAGTCTCTTCACGAAGCATTTGCCGATCTTGCTCACTCATAACCACAGCTCCTCTGCGAACTTCAGTCCGTCCTCGACTTGACGTCTCCGGTTGTCCCTGAGTTCGTTGCTGACTTGGAGTAGGGTTTTGAGCAAGTGAATCAGAGGTTTGAGCTGGAGTACTAGCATCTGTTGGCGGGAAATGCCGGAGGAATCTCTCAATTGAGGGACACCGGGCAAGAACTATGTCGTACCGAGAGGCCCAGCGCCGCAATGATGTCACGACTTGTTGGCAAGCCGAGCTCTCCAGCGCATTGTTCCTCCGGAGTACATTATATTCCTCCCACAGTTCGTCAACTCGACTCTGAACATCTGATATGGTCATTCCCCCGCGCACACGGATGTAATCCTCGTACGCAGTCCTCTCAGCAATGGTCGTATTCAGCTCGGCCTCCAGATCATTCTTATCGGACTCTAAGTCCTTATTATCGGCATCCAGCTTCACTAAACGAGCCAGAAGCTCGTCATTCTTCGTCTGATCGGCTATAGCTCTTTTCTCAGCTTCGTCTAAAGCCGAAGAGTACAGCCGTTTCCAGTGAAGTATCTCCATCTCCTTGAGTATAAAGCAGCTATATTAGTTCGGCAGCTGTACCGAGCAGATAGTAAAAAACAACAGGAATAAAGGCGAGTACGAAAAGCTATACGAAGACAAGTGTAGAGAATTTTTCATTCACAAGGAAAATTTTTTACACTAAGAGGGCTTCAAGGCCACCGTACAAGGAAGAAACTAGACTAAGAGAAGGGAGACGAAATCATACTCCGCCAGCTTCGTCTCCGGCTCCTTGGTCCGGTTCAGCTTCTTTCTCCTGAGCTACCTCAGCCTCGGCCTCGCATCCTGCCGGCCTCGCCTCCGCCTCCTGATCGGCTTCCTTCTCCGGATGCCCGCCCCGCTCGACTTCGGCCTCCAGCTCCAGCGGCTCGGCCTCACCCTCTCCGTTGTAAGTCGAAGCGGGTGAAACGGGTCCCACGGAGGCAAAGATAGCCTCCAGGTTCTCGTCCCGATCAGCTCGACAACTCCGGACTCGGTCTGCAGAAAGCAGGACCGAGGATGAAGCGAGCTCCTCAAGGAGTGGCAGATTCTGAAGCCGAGCTGCTATCTCTCGGCTGTACAGAGGCAGCACGACGTCGACCCCCTGCTCGCCCTTATCGGCAATTAGCCTTACCAGACTACCGACAAAAGCCGAGAACTGGCTGCTCAAAAAGAGTTTCTCCGTGTAAACACGGAGAGCCTCCCCCTGGGCAACCACGGCGGCAGCATCACTCCGTTTCGTCTGCTCTCGCTGGATGACGAGCTGGTTTTTGGCAAACTGAGCTTCATCCTGGGCCGAAATCCTAGCAGCTCTGGCTTTCTCAAAGTTTGCCTCGGCCTGCTCGGCCCGGTGACAAGCAGCCGCCAATTTCCTCTGCATCTCAGCATAGTCGTTGGACGCTTTGGAGAGTTCGACGGCGACGAGCTTGGAGAGCATATCGTTCCTCTGAAAATGGATGAGGAAAAAAGTCAACAGAGGGCACCAAAAATACAGGACAGAAGCCAAGCCAAAGAATCAAGAAGACAATTCACCTCGGCGAAGTCCGTGGGCCATAAAAATGGCTCACAGATATGCTCCGAAGGAGGCGCCAAGACCACGTCTTTCTCTGGCGCTCTCGGGGGCTTCTGGGTCTTCCCCTTCCTACTTGCCGAAGTCGACTCCGGCTTCTTTGGACCCGAAGAGGTCTTTTGCCTCTTCGGATTCTTCTCGGCATCAGGCGCCGAGCTGGTAGCCTTCTCTTTCTCCGGCTCCTCAAGCCCGGAGGACTTTCGGATAGCCTTATTCAGCATGTACACTGCCAAAAAGCAAGAAAACAAGGTTAGTTTTCGCCGCTAAAGCAGTAAAGCATAAAAGAGAAATCCTCACCCTCGGCCTCTTCGTCCGAAGACGAGATATTGAACACGAGGTCGCCCTTGACGAGCTCAGTTTCCGAATACTGTTTCCTAATCATAGGAATCTTATTGAGCTCGCCCTCGAGCTCGGCCAACGGTTCTAACCGAGGATGGGGAATCACGGACTTCGGCCTTCTCCAAGGAAAGCCCGGAGCCGAAGTCCTATTATAAAAAAAGAAACGGTTTTGCCATTTCGGCCACTTGGTTTTGCAGAAGGCCCTAAAAGGCTGTAAGGGGATCAAGTAAAACCAAGATCCCTTCCTTTTAAACTGGAAAAAATTAAGGATTGCCCTCAGAGACAGATCCTTATTTAGCCTACGCAGTTCGGCAGCAAAAGCCGACAAGTGCCTCCAAGAATTCGGAGTCACCTGACCTAAAGAGAGTTGAAAAAAATCAAGAAGCTCTACAAAAGGTGGGGGAAGAGGGAAACGAAGCCCGCATTCTAAGCAGGCTTCGTAAACGGTGGCATAACCCTCCGGCGGGTCGTTAGCCCTATGATCATCATCGGGAACCACCGCCTTCCCCCCAGGAAAAGAGTATTTTTCGTAAAGGGATATCACAGTATCCTTACTCAAGATACTGTGAAAATACTCTACGGTCTTCTCCCCGGATTCTTTCCGGCTAGAAGACCCCTTACCCCCTTTTCTACCGCTACCAGACTCAGACGAAGAAGAAGCAGACATGGTTCTTACTCTTTGAAAGTTTGAAGAAATCCTGAGGAAATTTTTGAAAGCGGAAGGAAATTTTTCACGCAAAAGATAGAGAGTGCAGAAGAAGCCAATAGCAAAGGTGTTCAAATGATGAAGAAAGGCGGTATTTATCAGATTTGGAAAAGATTTCAAATCATCGCACCGTTTCATATCCCACCTTTTCAGGATTCGACGGCCGGATTTTACTGTCGCATTTAATGCCGCATTTAATGCAGTCACGCGCAGGGCACGTCCCCTGACTTCAGCCTCCCCCGTACCCTTTTCCAGAATGCCGAAGTGACTCGCTTCGCCGAAGTGATTCACTTCGCTTTTCGGGGGGGGTAGTGATGGGGTGCGTACTAAACAAGCCCAACAGCAATGACGGCCCATCAGCCCAAAGCCCAAGGAAGAGTATGAGTTCGGCATTACCAAAGAGTTCGGCCTCAGCCTACAGCTCGGTAAAAGCCAACCAAGCTCTGCTCTCAGGTCGGCATCAAGCTCTACTCTCAGATCGGCAACCAAAGCAGTTCGGTCTCAGTTTTCGACCGAACAAGGAGTTAGTGGACCCATGCAGGATTTCCACAACTTCCAACACACCCACTATCACGTGGCGTCAACTCAGGCCACGATCTTAGGCCATGACCTACACGACCTCCACGACCTAGAGTGATGATGTAAGCCACGATCTTAGTTCAATGTATAAATAGAACTTAGATCTGATAGAAAGGGGTTAGAAGCTCTCTAGAGATAAAATCATATAGCAAGTCTGTGTTGTAAGCTGTAATTCCAGATCAAGCAATACAAACCTGCCCCCATTTCTCCCCGTGGACGTAGATTTACCTCAGTAAATCGAACCACGTAAAATTCTCTGTGTCGTGATCTGTATTTTCCTGCATTTACTAACATCAACAATTCGCGGACTCATCACTGACTGAATAACTAGTTTTTGGCAACGAATTCCCCATATTCCCCATCGATAATGCATTCCGACTCGCGACAGGGGCTGTGTTTTTCAGAGGCATATTGCTGCTACTCTTGTTCCCGCCAATTGCGGAGTTCACCAAATCACTAAACAGATTGGGGTTCTTACCATTTACAACGCCAACAACGGATGCACTGGAACTTGGAGGGGCAGGGGAGTTCCAGCTCTTCCCAAAAATGTCTCCCACCATAGACGTCGGGCCAGATTGAGCCGGCAATACGGGCTGATGGGTCCAGGACGACGCCGTACTAGGCTTCGGTTGAGCTGACGAATATGCGTACGCAGTTGACGAATACGACGGCGTCTGGTTCCTCTTATCATTCATAGGCGCCGAACGGCCCGAGCCCAGGCCGAGATCGAAATCGAAGGCGTTTACCGAGCCCGATTTGTTGTTGTTCGATTTCCCGTAGCTCGAATTCATGATTTATTCTGCCTCTATAGACACGATCCAAAAATTGAAATGAGAGGGTAGCTAGATCGAATTTAAACAAAGACTAAACCAACCGATCATACTAAATCAGAATGAAAGGAAATAAGATAAGGGGAAATCGGAGAACCTAGATGAGATATGATCTGTGGATCGATCTGCCTTGAAAGAGGAGATGAAGATTGAGTCGAGCTGACTTAGGCAGTGGGTGGTGCCGCGCTGCGATGATGTTGTGGTCGGAGCTTTTCGATTAAAGCTGGAATTTGGGGATTCAGAAATTAAAAAAAAAAAAAAAAAAAAGAGACTCGTTTGGAAATTGGTTATTAGAGGGTAGTTTAGGAAATTCACAAGCAAACGCAAGGACAATGTACCCTCGCCTTTCTATAGTAGGAGTATTGTTCAAACATTAATCTTCAATAAATTTCACTGCTACTAATACAAAAGATAGTCATTAAACATAAGGATAATCATTAAAGATCATTTACACCATTTTATGATATTTTGTCTTTTTTCTTCAATTTTTTTACTTTAAAGATAGTTTTATCCATTAACTATATCCACTAAAGTATGTTATGAATCATGGGGTATGTCAAACGATATTAATCATTATCTGATTTTAGTTTCCATCAATTTACTCATTTCTTTATCTTTTTTCTTCTTTCAATTTTACCTGTACTTCTTGCTATTCATTTCTTCTATTTTTTTGAGATGCTTTCAAATTTAATTTTGCTGACACTCTCCTTCACCTGAATAGTACATTTATGTTATATAAATTTGGAGTATGATTTATAAACAAAAGTCTCACATTTTTATAATACTTTACATAAATATTTAATCTAAACAATGGTTAATATTGCTCTTTAAAGCGTGCCGAAAACTATATTGGGCCAAAAATCGATTATAGGCCCAATTAGACTTCTTTTTTTATTCATTTAAAAATGATTCAACCGATAGTCACATTATATATTGATAATGAAACTCATGATTATACAATAATATTCAATATATAGTCCTGGCTCAGTGCTTTGGTTTATTAGATAAATTGATGAAAATTATAGTTGTAGTATTTTGAAATTAATGATCATGCATATCGATATTCAGTTCATGGCTCAAGTTTATTGTCTCGTGTTTTGGTTTAGCATTTATGAGTCGAAGGCTACAATAATGGTTCCATTTCTGTATTACCAATTTATGGAGGATGCTTCCATAGTTTCTGGGTAATATAATATAGAGAGCGGAATCGAGCGATAATCAATGGCTGCAGTGCCAAAACCTTGTCGCATGCGGTTGTATTATGCGTAGATATCAACTCTATTACATTCCAAGTATAGGCATTGGATGCTCATGATTTGGTGTTGTGCTTGCTTTCATTTCACAGTGACCCCAACATAAACCTAGATGAAAAAGACAGTCGTCCAAGGTGGCCTAATCACTAGAATGATTGAGATTCAAAGACTATGGAGTACTACTTTTATCTTCCAATATACTCTTCCATTTACTTCTATCTCTCTGCGGTAATAGTTATTGGGGTTCAAACCATCCCACACCAGAATTACAAAATGTGCAAACAACTTTTGATCCACTAATTAAGTGCCTGAAAAACAAAGTTGTAATGGCTATGCCCAAGTGGAGTTCGGGTGTGCATCACCAAACCCTCAGAATAATCACAAATTAACATGATTTTTCAACAAGTAACATAAATATCATAGACACATATAATATAGTCTACATTTGACACATGAAATCTTCTACTTAGACGCCATGCATGAAACCCCTACTTGAACTACATGATCAACAACTGAACAAGGAAAACCATAAGTACTACTACAAGAAGAAGCAAGCTCAAGCCAGCAAATTCTACTGTTTACAACAACGATGCTCGACTAAATCTAGCACGCCATAGCGACAGATTTCCTCTTGGAACCGACTTCCAAGATGGATGATCCATCAAGTTGCACTGCCTCACAGATGTTCAGCAAATTCTCACTCCCAAAAGCCGGCTTCACCTGACATATATGAGCTTCATGAGGCTTATACTGATACACGCATTCGAGTCTGAGGCTTTCCGAAGCAGCTCTAGCACTAGCCGCCTTCTTCTCTTTCTGCTCATCCACAAATGGAAAGAACTTCATGTTTTTAGCTATGTAACGAGGATTGATTTGTTTTTGTTTTAAGGAAAAAAGTATGAAGGTTTGCTCCTCTTTTATACAGAAACCAAGTCTTGTTTGAAGTGGAAAGGAATTTAGATTCGCCACTAGCTAGTTGGGAATCTTTTGAGATAACTATTGCTTCCTTGCTTTTATCAATAGAAGAGGTATAAATTCAAGATCCCTTTATTATTTTCTGACATATTCCTTTTGTTAGAAGTTGAAATTCAGCTCATGTTAAGGTAGATGTCTTTTCAAAATTTAAGGGGAAATATGGTTTTTTTGTAGGAGTGGATTGCTACATTATGTTATTGAAAATTTTATTTTGTCGAAAATGTATATATAAGTAAATATTATACATTTGGTATATTGAAAATTTAATATGACCAATTTTCAATAATGATATTGTATCGAAATTTGATATACATTTATACCAAAACGTGTAATAAGATTAGAAACATGTAGGATGATTGACGGAACAATTCTACTTTTGTTCTAGAGAATTAATGGAATTCCATTTTAATGAAGGAGATTAGATTTATTCCGATTGGGGGAGTGACGCACAAGGGTTATGCGTCGTTATTATTGAACGACGCACAACCCTTATGCGTCGTTGGGTAACGACGCACAAGGATTATGCGTCGTTAAAAGACGCATAAGGGTTATGCGTCTTACCCTAATGACGTATAACCCTTATGCGTCACACTGGTAAGCATTCCCGCCTGTCACCTTGGTGACCAGGGTTCGATCCCCGCCAATGGCGTATTTTTTTAAGTGATAAGTATTTGATAAAAATGAGTTATTCTAAACATTTGTTTTTGGCAAATAGATATTACTCTTATAAAAGAATTAATTAAAAAAGTTAAGAATAAATGCCCAATCTAATTGGTCCCCCAAAACGAATACATGTACATTGACAAATTAATTTATACTTCTATTATCTATGACCACTGTTTATTTTATTTTATATATTAAGTTTATTTTTGAATATCTTAAAAATTACTATTGTTTATGCCGTTAATGGTATAATAACATAAAAATCAAAACTTTATTCACTTATAGATTACGCTTATATAAAATACATGGCATAATATTATATACTATTAATTAAATAATCCAAGTCTTTATGTTATAAGAAAATAAAATAATGCTTATTATAAAATAATTTCCAAAAGTCCTTGCTGCAATATTGATTAATGAATGTTCTACCCACTATTATAAGAAAATAAAATAATGCTTATTATAATAGCGGTGACTATATTCTAATAAATAATAGTAATAATAATAGTAAAAATGAGCCGTTGCCAGGGATCGAACCCGGGTTACCCAGGTGACAGGCGGGAATGCTTACCAGTGTGACGCATAAGGGTTATGCGTCATTAGGGTAAGACGCATAACCCTTATGCGTCTTTTAACGACGCATAATCCTTGTGCGTCGTTACCCAACGACGCATAAGGGTTGTGCGTCGTTCAATAATAACGACGCATAACCCTTGTGCGTCACTCCCCCAATCGGAATAAATCTAATCTCCTTCATTAAAATGGAATTCCATTAATTCTCTAGAACAAAAGTAGAATTGTCTCGATGATTGACATCAAGACGTAGGCCAGAATATGCCACTTTATGTGAGCATCATCAAATCTATTATGAAAAGTGACAAAAGGTATATATTTTCGAAATTATTTGTCGTCGTAGTCTTCTTCTTCACTTTTTGATGTGTATAATGCATATGAATGAAGTGATCACATCCTAGCAATGTTGTATGGAATAAAGGACATGATTCTAGCTAGGCAGCTCACTCTGACATACATATGGAATATGATTCTGTTATCTAAATCCATTCATGATCATAGATTCAATACAACAAAACTCATCAAAACACTCACACTAAGTCCAATTTTCATTGTTTTTACATCTCTGCATCCAAAACTGACATTGGAGGAATCCCCTGCTGATTCCTAAAAACATTAAGGGGATCAATCTTTGTCTTGGCTCTCACAAGCCTATCATAGTTTTTCAAGAAGTACTTCTCTCCCCATGTTCTTGCAACCTCAACAGCATCAGTACCAATACTGCTCACCGTGCCTTCAAAACCAAGATCAAGATCCATGTAGTTGACATAGGCTGCCCTCGGCTCAAACGAGACGAAGGGTGTCATCGCTTTGTAGAAGCCCCTTATCCAAGCTATGTAATCTTGGCTCCTCCCATTCTCAGCTTCATCCCATTCAACAAGATATTGGATTGTAAAAATGTTGCCTTTTCTATGAGGGAAAGCTATGGATTCATTGCTTATTTTGTGCATGGCTCCACCATAAGGGTCTAGAATCACATACCCCTTTGGCTCTTTTTTTAGAATCTTGATAGCAGATTTGATCCCATTCACCGGAATCGGATCCCTCACGTAGTCCGATTTGGCCTTGAAGTAGTTCTTGCTCTTTAAAAACCGATCTCTCAGACCCGCAATCGAGCTCCCCTTTTCGAGCCCTGAGAAGTAGAGAACGGACTCGATCCAGCTCATCTCCGTGCATTCTCCCTCGACGATTTCCAATTCAGGAAATGTCTCATTCATGATTTTGAGAGTTTCCTCTTTTGAGCCCAAGTAGAACCCCTTGAATGTAGCTGTGAGCCCTGAGGCTTTTGCCTCAGGCAGAGAGGCCCCTAGGAAGGACGACAGGTAAAACCTGTCATCCAATCCTGGGGCCACATATTGCCACCTGTTGACCAGGTCTAACATAGAACCTTCAGATCTTGCTCTATTTACAATAAACCCTGTCACGCGCTCCGGGACTTTAACAAGTCGGATTTTCCATGCGTACACAATGCCCCAGTTCCCTCCCCCGCCCCCACGGATGGCCCAGAACACGTCCTCCCCCATCCCTGCCCGGTCCAACACCCGCCCCTCTGTATCTATCAGGAGCGCGTCCACAGCATTATCCGCGGCCAGGCCGTACATCCGCGACAAAAGCCCAAACCCGCCCCCTCCGACGTGGCCACCTACCCTGACAGTGGGGCACGACCCCGCGGGAAAACCGATCGACAGACTCGACCTAGAAATAGCGTAATACGTTTGGCCCAAAGTCGCACCGCCTTCCACCCAAGCAACTTCCGCCTCCGAATCCACGGACACACCATCGAGATTCATCATATCGATCAACACGAACATCCGGCCGTCCCCTGCCATATACGACGCGCCCTCGTAGCTATGGCCGCCGCTCCTCACTCTGATCTCCCATGACCCCAGCCGGCAGCACACGACGGCGGCCACCAGCTGCTGCCGGCTCTCCGGCATGATGATGGCCGCCGGCTTGGGGGTCTCGGCCACTGCGAACCGGAGATTCTGAATGGAGAAATCGAGCAAGCTGAAGTAGGTAGTCGGATCGTTGCCGGAATTCGGGTAGAGAGAGAAGTTAAACACACTGTGATCAACCAAACATGATTGGAGAACTTCTACACTCTCATGACAGTAAGCATGGGCAAGAATCTGCATGAAAATGATCAGAGGAAACAGAATATTTGTAGGAAGATTCTTCATTGCCACAAATTTAACGCCGTTTTTCTTTAATTGTGTTTTAGAGGATGCTAATTATGCAGAAATGGAGAAAGTCTGCCGTTTTAAGGCAACGATTAGAGAATCATTTGGCAAATAGAGGACAAAAGGATGGAGAGATCAATGGAGAAGGCCGGCATTGATTCAGACATGAACATAAACAGACAAAGAATATATAATTTGAGTCTACTTTTTAAAGGATTAATGAACTGAAACCAGACAAATGCATGGAAACAAGGCCGCCTTTGTTTCTTCGTATTCAATCTAGTTAGTATATTTCACAGTGAAGAGATGGACACAAAACTCAAGCCCCCATTTTTATTACTGTATTTAGACTTTTCTTGAAGATAATTTATCAGTTTTCTGTTTAAATTTTTATGTTTCAGATTTGCTTTTATGTTCAAAGTCACTAGGAAAGAATATTCAGCAGCAAGATTCATATTGTGGCATGGAGTGAGAAGTCTTGCTTAAAATATGAATGTGCAACCTCAATGGAGTAATTAATTTGGGCCTAATGCAATTTCTTTGCATATAAACTAAATTAGAAAAATTAAATTTTTTAATTTAATTTCTTTGCATATAAACTATATTAATACAATTAGAAAAATTAAATTTTTTAGAACAAATTGTACATATAAACTAATAGGGTTTTTAATTTTGTTCTTAAAATAGATCATTTATTAGTAATAAGTTAAAAATATTAAAACAAATTAAAAAGTACATAGGAGTAGTATTATTTTAACAACACAAAATACACTGAATCCAAAACCACAAACCTAACAGTACCGTGGAATAATAAAATCATACCAAATTCAACAATCAACAAAATTAATCAAATCACACTTTAATAAAATAAGTTTGAAAAAGCCAAACACCAAGCTCTAATGTAATGAGACGAAAATGGTCTTTTTTTTGTGGGTCTAGCAAGACTCACTTTCACAACATGAGACATAATGAAGGCAAAAAAAGATTGCTGCGCATAATCAGTTACACAGTCTGAGTTTCAAAATGCATAAAATTAGCTATGTATTTTCTTAACTCGTAACATTTTCAGAATCAAATGTTTGGATTGTCCCATTTCATGAATTTTGGCGGGGTTTTGTGTCAAATATTTCTTTTATTTCTTGTTATTGGTATAAGAATTGTTTCATGCTTATCTTTATATTTGTCTATTTCTAATTTTAATAAGTAAAATTAATAGTAGTTTATTTAATATTGCTGTATTTTCAATTTATTAAATTAATTTAAATAAAAAATTTACAATTTCAGAATTATGATATGTTTTCAAATATATGGATTATATTCCGTAAATTCATATTCTCATGAACCATAAATTCCCTTTACAACTTTAATTTCCTTTTAAATGGACCTATGAATTATGTTTTCCTTAATAATTTCGAACATAATTCTGACATTCGGTGACCTGGGAATTTTTGATACCTAGGCTAAAAGTTCATTCAGAAAATATTGAGAAAAGTTTTTTAAATCCCCATCAATAAATGAAACTATGAAAGAAAGGTTTTTTAGATCCAAATCAAACGTGGTAATCCTTATCCAATTCATTAATTTCGCTTAGTTAGTGCATCCGCAATAGCGGACGTCGGGGCGGACGTCCGACCGACGTGTGCGACGTCCGTCCGCTATTGTGTCAAAAACGACGGACGCGGACGTCCCCGGCGGACGAGAGGTCGTCCGTCGGTTTCCGCGGACGTCCGAATTTTCATTTTTTTTAAAAAAAAACTCTATGTATACGGCTCGTTGCACTTCATTTCATTCGCACCACTTGTATTGACGAGTTTCTATATCTCTAATTTCATTTCTTTTGAAGATAAATGGAGCACGACAGTGATTCTCCCGCCACGAGCGAGTCACAAACGCAAACGTTCCCCGTTGGAGGTGGGGGAAACGCCGGCGGAACTACAGGGATACCCATGATGATGCCTGGAATGGCGGGGGTGATGCCCCAAATGCCGGGGATGATGCCCAGGTACTATATTATGTACCCTTGGGCGGGCGGGATGGTGCCCCAAATGCCGGGGATGGTGATGCCCGGTATGATGCAGGGGGGTCGCAGAGTGGGGGTATCCCAATCACCTCGGGACAACGTGTATCGTCCTTATATGGATTTATTGTCTAGTGACAGTACTCAACTGGAGACTCAGTTCACCGGCAATGATACTTTCTCTTTGGAGGAGTTGGGGTTATCTCCGGTCAGGGAGTCTCCAACGGAGATACCACGGGCGGCAGAGGGACGGGGCAAGGGCAAGGGCAAGGGTAAGGGCAAGGGCAAGGGCAAGGGCAAGGGCAAGGGCAAGGGCACTGGTCAGTCCTCGCGTGTCCTCATCGACGAGGGTGGGGCGGGGGACGAGAGAAAGGAGGAGGAGGCCGACGAGGGAAAGAGGTCCGTCTGGAGCGAGGCGGAGTGCGTCGCGCTGGCAAAGGCCTGGACGAGTATAGTCGAGGATCCCTACATCGGGGCTAACCAAACTATCGACAAGATGTGGTGACGCATTAGCCAGAACTACATCAAATTCAGCGCACCAGGTTCGAAGCCTCACGATGGAGAGCAATGCCGGAAACAGTGGGAGCGGTTGAGGAGACAGCTCAGCCGATGGACCGGCATCTACGAAAACAACGTCCGTACGACAACCAACGGCATGTCCATGGAGGACGTGAAGAGTTTATCCATGCAGCAGTTCATCGACAAGAAGAAGAAGTTCGACGTCTTCAAATACTGGGATGTCTATCTTGTGTTGCAGGATTCTGCCAAGTTTCATGCGGGTATTGAAGCTGGCTGGCCGAAGCGGACGAAGCTCAACTCCTCCGGCGAGTACAGCAGCAGTACTGGTTCCCACGACCTCCCCGAAGCCGCCGCAGATATCCCGACCCCTCAATCGTTTTCCCGCCGCCATCGCCCGATTGGACAAAAGACCGCGATGCGGGTGGCTAGGGGAAGCACCAGCGGGTCCCCCGAGGTCCAATCGGCAGCTCCTACCTAGAACAGTGCCGAAATCACCCACCTCACCCGCATGAAGTTTTGCTAGCGACCATAGAAAAGTGGCATGTGGCGACTGACCCCTTATACAAGGAGATGTTGAAGGGTGTCATCGACAGTATGAGGTGCGAGCTGGGTCAACCACCCCTGCCCGAGAGTGACGGCGGGTCTGGCCAACGGGACGACGAGGAGTGAGTCGGGGGTCGCGTGTGTTGAAGCGTTCGAATGTTTTTTTTAACTATGTATTTTTTTTAACTATGTATTTTTTTTAATTATGTATGTTTTTTTTAAAATAAAATGGTTGCATTTTCCCCGCATTCGTGTCGAAATTTTAATTCCGTAAAATTGCATATTTGTGAATTTTAATTATTGGGATGTCCATCGGGATGTCCTTGGGGATGTCCGCTATTGTGGAGTGAGATGTCCTTATGACGTGACAGTGCGATGTGTGAGGTTCTTATGACATGATAAAAGGTGCTTGGGAGGTCCGCCGAGACATCAGTACTCATGGTGGATGCTCTCACGTGTAATACTCCAGTTGGGTATATACCATTGGCATTTTTAACTTTTCAGGAAACGAAAAACAAAATTATAGTCCAGTTCTTGAAATTTATCGAAACCAATTTTTAATTCCCTTCTTTGTAAAATTGATTATCAAGAACTGCGATCTAGGGACTAACAGCTGCTGAAAAATGGCGACAAGGACTTCGGAGCTAGTGGGTCGGGTCGACCCGGCTCAGAGCTTTGATGTTGATGCTGTGCTCCGTTATGCGATTGCGAATGTTGATGGGTTCCCTCGGAGTCCTTCAGAGTTCACTGTTTCTCAGGTTTGGTTTTTTACTTTCTTTATTTTTCAAAAATTGGGAATTTGTTTCTTCAGGAGTAGGAATTGATGAATTTTGATTCGTGGAAGAGTTGATTGTACAGAGTTGAATTTGTGATCGGCTATAAAGTTTTGATCTTTTACTTTTTTGTTGCGAGTTAGTGTTGAAATTGTGCTTGGATTAAGAGTTGATGATATTATAACTCATGTTACTTTGTAGTTTCTGCAAATATTAGAGCACTGATTATGGTGGTTACTTCAAAAGTTGGGAATTGTTTGAGTTCAGCTGTAATTAGATTATGGAATTGGCAGAAAGAGAAAGGTCTGTGCTTTGGAGATGGTTCACAAGAAAAGCATAGGGTGGATTTATTATATTTTTATGTTCTCTATTTTTCATGTTTTTAAGCTAATAAAAGTGGGAAAATAGTTTTTTGCATAGTAGTTTTGGTCTCTGTTATGATTGTATGCATATATAAAACCCAAAGATTAATCCATATAAATTCTCTTTGCATTGGAAAGTTGATATGCATATTTGTATTCTTTGCATAATAGCTGATTAGTTGAAATGGTTTTATGTATGAATTATTTGTATAAAGAGATTATTTTGAGTGTACTGATTTCTGCTTTGTATTTCGAGTTCAGTTTGGCCATGGTCAGTCCAATCCTACATTCCTCCTGGAAGTTCACAGCGGAAATTTGAAGAAAAAATATGTGTTGAGAAAGAAACCCCCGGGGAAATTGCTCGAATCCGCACACGCTGTTGAGAGAGAGTTTCAGGTTCCATTCCTTTCCTTCTCTCTCCATTGCAGATTGGAATAAGTATTCAATTACCTGGGATGTTGTTACTTTCCTCAAATATATGCAAGTGTTTCCCTCCAACCGGTCCTTAATTTGAAGTGCCATTTTGGAACACTGCAGGTGTTACATGCCTTAGGTACTCACACGTTGGTTCCGGTGCCTAAAGTTTTCTGCTTGTGTACTGACCCCAGTGTTATTGGGACAACATTTTACATTATGGAGTATCTGGAAGGACGTATATTTATCGAGCCCATGCTCCCAGTATGATTTTAACTCTTCCTGATACCCTTCATTCTGGTTATCTTGTAAACTAAGGCAATCTTGTAAGGAAAATCTAATTATCTCGTTACTCATTGTTTAGAACGTAGAACCTATGCAAAGGCGCGCCATATATTATGCTACTGCTAAAGCTTTGGCCTCCCTTCATTCTACTGATGCTGATGCCATCGGTCTGCAAAGCTATGGGAAACCAAAAAATTACTGTAAACGACAGGTAAGCAATTTGTTTCTCACTAGCAGATGTTCACTCATCTAGGCAATTATTATTGTCAAATTTGTTGATGCCTTTTTGTGTGCTGTTTGAACATTCTTAGGTCGATAGATGGTCCAGACAGTATCTTGTTTCTACTGGCGTGGGAAAGTCTAACAGAAATCCAAGGATGTTAGAACTCTCTGATTGGTTGTCTCAGCATATTCCTCCTGACGATTCTTCAGGGGCAGCTGCAGGTTTAGTCCATGGCGACTTTCGCATTGACAATCTTGTCTTCCATCCGACCGAAGTAAGTATCTTACTTAAAACTTTCTATACATGCTTGATTCATAAAATGATTCAAAGGCTCAGTTTTTCTTGAATCAATTCCAAGATCATTTTGCTCCTTCTTATATCAGGATAGAGTGATTGGTATCCTTGACTGGGAACTATCCACCCTAGGCAATCAAATGTGCGATGTTGCATACAGCTGCTTGGTAATCATGTCTATAGCATCCCTTATGGCTCTTTCGTGTGTCTGCTATTTGACCTTTAGACTTTCACTTGTATACTGACATACTGCTCATCTCTTCTGTGCCATTTCAGCATTACGTCTTGGATATTTCTTTGGACAAAGTAGAAAATAATGGCGGTCTTGAATTTACTGGAATACCGGAAGGAGTTCCTACACTAGCGGAGTATCTGGCGGAATATTGTGCTGTTACTGTAAGGACTACTTGATGATTGAATTTATGCAGTCCTTGCAATAGCCAAACCTTTTTTTTATACAGCTGAAATAAATAGATCTGGTATATTGTCGGTATCCTAAATAAGTTTTAGTGATGGGATAAAAGAATCAAACAAGAAAACTGTCAGCACTTTAGAATTTCAATTATTAATTTCCTTGATCTCATTGTTGTGACTGTACAAACACTGGATTTGATGGGAGCTCTTAACTCTGGTTGTTGATGGAAACTCAGGGGAAACCATGGCCTGCCTCTCAATGGAAGTTCTACTTCGCGTTTTCTATGTTTCGTGGAGCATCTATCTATGCCGGAGTACATGCTCGGTGGATCATGGTATTGGCTATTGAACTAATGTGCTAGATGGCTTGCTTGCCCATTTGGATATATTTCGCATAGGAGCTTAGTAGTGAATAGTGATATATATTTCATAACATGCCTTTTGTAGGGAAATGCTTCAGGAGGAGAGCGTGCCCGCCATGCTGGACAGAAGGCGGATGCTATGATCGAGATTGCTTGGGCATTTATTCAGAGGGAATCTGTTCTTCCCATGCATCCTCCACAGGGTAACCTCGATTTCCGGCGTATTCGGATTTCCATATTGCTATTAATGGTGCTATCTGAGTTTCTTACTCCCGATATATTCAAGTTGCTGCTTTGATTTCCATATTTCAGAGTTAATTCCCCGAGAACACGCACAACCACTTGGAAAAGATAGCGGAGATAGCCTCTATTTAAGCGGGGGTAAATTTGTTCCAAATCAAAAGGTTCAGGACCTGAGAAACAGATTGATCAGGTTTATCGAGGATCGCATATATCCAATGGAAAATGAGTTCTATAAACTTGCTGCTTCGAGCATGCGTTGGTCTGTTCACCCCGAAGAGGAGAGGCTAAAGGAGCTAGCAAAGAAAGAAGGCCTATGGAACTTATTTATTCCTGTATGTGCAGCTACTTCAGTTTACTTCTCATTTCATATTCTATCGGAGTAAAAATAATGCGTTAGGCTCTATTGCCGAAAGTAATATATACATGTATATATGCAGTTTGATAGTGCTGCTAGGGTTAAGAAAGTTGTTTCTGGCCAAGGAAAAGATGATCTGATTGACAACACGTTTGATAAAATACTCGGTCCTGGTCTGTCAAACCTCGAGTATGGATACCTTTGTGAGATCATGGGCCGTTCCGTGTGGGCTCCGCAGGTGTTTAACTGTGGTGCACCGGATACAGGAAATATGGAGGTTAGAAAAGCATCAAGAAGATATTTCTTCAGTCTCTCTCTCTCTCTTTTCCCTAATTGCAAAACCGTTCTTGTTAATGATAAGATATCTGTTCTACTTGAGAGGCCCGATTAGCCGTGCTTAACCGTGTTGCATTGCATTATATGATGATCCCTTATTCTTGTCTTCTTCCTGGGTGGCCTTTCTTGTAGGTATTAATGCGCTACGGAGATGCTGAACAGATGCGCCAGTGGCTCGTTCCCTTGCTTGAAGGAAAAATCCGGTCTGGATTTGCAATGACCGAGCCTCAAGTGGCATCTTCCGATGCTACCAATATAGAGTGTTCCATCTTGAGGTACACCAGTGCAACATTACTATGTCCTCTGATCTTTGAATGAGATATATTCATCTGTGTTCATGCGATTCTCATAAAAATTAATGGTTAGGCAAGGAGATTCATACATTATAAACGGTCGAAAGTGGTGGACGAGCGGAGCCATGGATCCTAGGTGCAAAGTTCTAATTGTCATGGTTAGATTTGCTATCTCATGTGCTTCAAGAAAATGTTTCAAAATCTATGTTCTAACTCAAAAAAAATGTAGGGAAAGACAGATTTTGCAGCCCCCAAGCATAAACAGCAATCCATGATCTTGGTTGATATCGATACTCCCGGTGTAAACATAAAGAGGCCATTGACGGTGTTTGGCTTTGATGATGCGCCTCATGGACATGCGGAGATATCATTCGGAAATGTACGAGTACCAGCGAAGAATATCCTACTCGGTGAGGGTCGTGGATTTGAAATCGCACAGGTGAGATTTCATTCCGTTCCGTGTTTTCACAAGTTTCTTGAATGCTGCTCCTCACTTTTGCTCCTGCTGTACACCAGGGTAGGCTAGGCCCCGGCAGGTTACACCATTGCATGAGGCTGATTGGCGCTGCTGAGCGCGGCATGCAGTTAATGGTTCGACGAGCAATCAGCAGGCGCGCGTTCGACAAGTTGATTGCTGAGCACGGGTCGTTCCTTTCGGATGTCGCAAAGGTTTGTTTACTTTTGTAATTGCGGTCGTTTCAGCACCCCCCGTTCCGGTTTTAGCTCTTCCAAACTATTTTGTGTAACATCGAGCTTTTCTTGCGCTGCAGTGCCGGGTGGACCTTGAGAGGACTAGATTGCTGGTTCTGGAGGCTGCAGATGAGCTCGACCGCGTTGGGAACAAGAAGGCGCGTGGAACCATCGCCATGGCCAAGGTACGCATTAGCCTCAAAGTTGGAGTTGTGAAGCTTACACATTGCCTAAGCCCTAATGCTAATCGCTGCATCAGGTAGCTGCTCCGAACATGGCGCTGAAAGTGCTGGACAGGGCGATGCAAGTGCACGGTGCAGCGGGTTTATCGGGCGACACTGTCCTGGCTCACCTTTGGGCAACCGCACGAACCTTAAGGATTGCAGATGGTCCCGATGAAGTCCATCTGGAAACTATTGCAAAACTAGAGCTTCGAAGAGCTAAGCTTTGAACACATTCTCCTATAAGATAATAATGTTGTACAGCTACGCTTATATTATATACCGCGATAGAATAAAATGTTGTTGTAACATTCCAAAAAGGATTGCATGTGGTAAAATTGATTTCAAAAAAATGAAAAATGAAAAATCATACACTAGTCCTAATCTTGGAAGTATATTAAAGAAATGAAAGTGCATATAATCAATCTGAATTTGTGTGAACTAAATATGGATTAATTTGGAGAATAGGGAGCTCCGGATGCCTTGATCCAAGAGTCGTCGACGAAGGCTTTTGCACCCGTCCAGCTTTGGATTTGCTGACCGTTCAAGGTATGGATCCCCTTCCACTTGACCCGCTTGCTCACATCTGCCCCGGGCCCTTTGTTTCCATACTCAACGTAGAAGCAGGTGTCAATGCCTATGTCTTTGATCCACTTGGCCCAGCCCGTCTCATTGACGAAGCCGTCGATTTGGGAATTCATGATGATTGTCCTCGCCAGCGCCTTCCATGGCCGCCCCAGGAACACCTGCACCGGCGGTTTCACCTGCAGCAGTGCCGGTTCCGCTGTGAACTTGCCGTTCTGGATTATCACTGCTGTGCCGCTCTTGGGGTCGGAGCGGCCGTGGGCGATGGCCACGCACTCTTGGCCCGGGATGGGCTTGCGCGTGATGAAAGTGCAGTCTTGGTAGAGGGCCAGACCGCTGCCGAAGATGTAGTCGATGGTGCCGCTGATGATGCAGTTGCGGAAGTATTGGCGGTGGACGTCAGCGCAGAGGGTGTCCTGGTAGCCATCCATTCGGACGTTGTACATCACGGCCCGGTCTCCGGAGAGTCGCACTGCCAGGGCCTGTAGGCCTTCTGGCCCCGCCGTGTTCTCCACTGCGAGGTCCTTGGCCACGAAATCATCGCCGTTCACCGCTACAACACCAAAATCACATGCTAAATTTTACCTCAGATTATGCAATTCTATCATATAAAGCTGACTTGTATTGGTTTGTAGAGAAACAAAGATTTCGAGAATATGCAATGTATCAAACTAACCAAGCGTGGCGGTGCTGTAAGTCTGAACACCGCCTTTGACGCTCTTTTTTCCGGTGATTTTGGTGGTGGGGCCACTGCCGATGAGCACAAGTTTGTCAAGCCCCCACGGAATGTCGACGCTCTCTTCGTAGACTCCCGGCTTTATGAGTATCACTATGAACGCACCATTCATCCCTTTCATCTTAGTATGAGCGGGAATAGTCTTGGCTATCGAATTCACCGCATCGGTGATACTCTTGAACTGCCCGCTCCCGTCTTTCGCCACCACTATCGTCGGCTTCGTCTGAAACGCCGTGGCTTGAAGCAACCGCCTAGTCATGAAACCATCCCCATCCCCTTCCGACTCCACTTCCTCCTCCTCCTCCTCCTCCGCCATCAGCTTTCGGGAGCCTCCAGCGGTGGTGTCTTCGCCGAGGAGATCTCCCAGCTGCAATGTATCGAGAAACTCGGATATATCTGTGACCATAGCCAGTCCATTGCTAGACAGCTCCTTCGCAATCTTGAGCAATTGCCTCATCTTCTCCCCTGTGTCTCCGTTGGCGTTCGCGAAGCCGTCGATGCACGTCTCCTGGTCCGTGATCACGGCGGCCATCCACGACCGCAGATCCGCCACGAACCCCTTCATGTTAGCCCCGTCGAAGCTGCTGATCTTGTCCACCGCCCGCTCCAGGTCCCACACCGCCTTCTCCAGCACCTCCCGGCACACTTCGTAGGCGCCCTTCGTCATGGGGTCGGTGGCCGCCGCTTTCAGAACGCTGGACTCATTGAGTGCGTGCCCGACATTCTTGATGGCCACGTCGATCGCCGTCTCGATCAGCTTCTTCGGGTCGGTGGTGTTCGCCCCTTCCAGGCTGGCGTGGCACGTTTCCTGGAAACGTGTCGGGGCGCAGATGGCGTCCACGGCCCGGGTCGTCGACCCGATCTCCGATGCAGGCTCCTCTTGGCTGCCTCGGGTCGTCAGCACAGCCGCCACGACGGCTCCCACCAGCAGAACGGAGGCCACGGCTGCGATTATCACCTTCTTCTTCGATGATTCATCCCCCATTTTTTTTAATCACTTGCTTTTGTTTTTTTTGTTTTACTAATGTGTCTTTGCAATTTACGCAGTGATTGAATTATTTCATTGTCTTGGGGGACTCTTGCTAACTATTTTGATGCAACTTTTGAACTCTGAGGGGTGATTAAATTGCATATTTGAAATTTATTGGTATGTAATTTGAGGTTTTGGATTGAGTTTCCAATTTAAGTAAATAAAAGTTAGAGATATTCAACGTTTTAGTAAGCGGAAATAATGGTGATTCATGCTTGCAAATAATAGGGGACCTAGATATTTTCTTGATACTTGCGTTAATATAGTAATGGTAGATATGGCTTCAATGTGTCATCATGAGATGGTAATGTGATGAAATTAATAAAGAAAAATCAACATTGAGTTATTTATGGTACGTATGATATAGGAGTAACAAATATATATTTTTTGCTCAACTAGGTCTAGTTGAGTTATTTTTTGCTTAATATAGTATTTAAGTACATTTTTTCATGGCGATGTATTCTTTATGTAGGATAAGATAATATAATTTCGAGGTTTCAATTTTCTCCAATTGAGAGTTCTAAGGTACGCGCATTATACTTTGTGCATAATTGGATGGATAGGTTGTTCTTCTTAAGGCCGAATGATGTTAATAAAACTTCTTTATAATTAAATTTATTTCAAGATATTCTATTTCTATTAATCAGTTTAATTTTATTGCTAGCCTTAGTTAATTTTTTTTTCTAATAGTGATTCAGAATGAAACTTTATCTGTTGTATTAGAATAAATTACAACTAGCAATATTTTATATAACAAATCTTATTCGAACACCTTTTGGTGTCTCTTGGAGATATTATTTTTGTGCATTGATACACATTTTATAAAGTAACAATAGCAGTCATTCACAAATAATGACCACTACCCGACATACCAGAATCTAGGATGATAAAAATCTAATACTAATAACATCCGCTAGGAGCAGTTTACAACCTCTCTGAGTGGGAATTGAAACAAAAGAAATTTGCATGTAAACTAAGACTATCTTTAACGAACCAGTCAATTACCTGATTCTTTTCTCTTGGCATGTATTTGATGTTGCACTCTAAGTCTAGTTGCATCATTCAATGTATTGCATGGATTAAGTCTCTCAGAGGATGCCGTGCATTAACTCTCTTTCTAATCATATCAACTAAAGACATGGAGTCAGACACGAGCTCCACTCTGCGGTAATTCTTTCCCCAAGTGACTCAAAGCTCAGTTAGAATTCCCCAGAGCTCCGCCCTTTCAATGTTGCATAGTTTTCACTTTATTTCAAATCCTGTAATCCACTTACCAAGGTTGTCTCGCGCCAACACCTGTCCTCCTTAGATCTTTGTTCCAACTGTCATCACTATTAATTTTAATCCACCCTTCGGTTGTCCTCTCCAAATGTAAGAGTGTTTCAAGGTTGAATAATAGTGTTAAACAACAACACTAGCTCCCTTATCTCAGTACAGTGGTAAAATGTTCCTCTTTGTTTAGCTTTATATTTCCCATACATTCTTCGTTCCTCCACCCCCAAATCTTCCAATAAAGTGATGAAAATATTGATGGCCAACCTAGGTTATTAACTACCTGATTAACTACCCTAGGTTATTAATTTGATTTTAAACCAAATGAAAGAACTTTTGTAACCTATGATCCAACATTCAATTAGGAGTATAACAGAAGGACTAGTTTGTTCTATAACTATTACTGCTTTAAACAAACAAATTTATTTGACAAAATAAATTATTGTCATTAATTTCATGAATAAGCCGGTTTTACAAGTATAAAGCATAGCCTATTTTTCAGTGATGGAGTACGTACTAAACAAGCCCAATAGCAGTGACGGCCCATCAGCCCAAAGCCCAAGGAAGAGTATCAGTTCGGCATTACCAAAGAGTTCGGCCCCAGCCTACAGCTCGGTAAAAGCCGACCAATCAAGCTCTACTCTCAGATCGGCAAAAGCTGCTCGGTCATAGTTCAGAAGTTCGGTCTCAGTATTCGACCGAACTGGGAGATAGTGGACTCATGCAGAACCTCCACGACCTCCACTACACGATCTATTTAGTGGTGTCAACTCATGCAGGATCTCATGCAGGATAGCGGACCAAACAAAGAGATAGTGGACCCATGCAGGATCTCATGACCTCCACGACATCCACTACCTAGTTAGTGGTGATGCAAGCCACGACCTAGTTAGTGGTGATGCAAGCCACGATCTTAGTTCAATGTATAAATAGAACTTAGATCAGATAGAAAAGCCCTCTAGACATCAAATATCATATAGCAAGTCTGTATTTGTAAGCTGGTAAACCAGATCAAGCAATACAATCTTGCCCTCCTTTCTTCCCGTGGACGTAGATTTACCTCAGTAAATCGAACCACGTAATTCTTTGTGTCGTGATCTATATTCATTACCTGCATTTACTACCCTCAAAAATTCGCCCAACCATCACTGGCGCCGTCTGTGGGAAACAGAGAACCAAATTTGTGATAAAGCGAATTTTTGACCCTTTTTCCACTCCAAAAAAAAAAAAAAAAATGCATACCAGATCACATAACACCCATAATACCGTTCGTGATAACCCTGAGGAAGCTAGTCCAGCCCGCAGGTCTGGAAAACAGCCTCGGGAGAAATCTACTTCCAGTTCTCACGGAGAAGGAACAAGCCGCTCAAAGACTCATCGCACCGAGTCTTCCCAGCAGCCCGATTTGAACGAGGCTGTCAAATTGTTTTTGGCCGAGAAGCAGGAAGAGTTCTTAATTTTCCTGCAAAAGAGCCAAAAGCCGGAGACGAAAACGGTGGATTCTCCCTCCTCATCCAGACATGAAAGTCACTACCGCAGTAGTGCTGTGTCTTCCAGGAAGAAGAATCCTCAACCCCGACATGTTCCTGTTCCTCCTCGGTACCGGAATCACAGGAGAACTCCATCTCCTCCATACCGAAGAGATGTCGGGTTCGCCATGTACGGAGCATTGAAGACTCCGTTCTCGGACGATATCACCCGAACTCCCTTGCCACAGAACTACCGAACTCCGTCGATGACTTATGACGGGTTAGTGGATCCTCATGATTTCTTGGGACGCTATCAGTATAACATGGCGAACCAGGGTCTCAATGAGGTCCATATGTGCAAGCTGTTTCCCGAGCTGCTTATCGGGAACGCAAGAAGGTGGTTCGATAGCCTCCCCCAAGGCAGCATTAGATCTTACCGAGATCTAATGGATGCTTTCCACAGGAGGTTCTTTCAGAAAGCGGAAGCCCGAATCACTTCGGCTCAGCTGCTTTCTATACGTCAAGGTCGCGACGAAAAGATCAGCGACTTTATGACGAGATTCCACCAGGAATGCCTACAAGTAGATGATCTCAATGATCTACTTGTCATTTCGGCATTCCAAAATGGAATCCTGCCTGGAGCTCTCTACAGAAAGCTCGTGGAATGCAGTCCGCAAACAGCTCAAGAGATGTGGGACATTGCGGACCAGTTCTCCCGTGCCGATGAGGCAGACCGTCGCAAACGGTCTTTAGACAGCTCATCCCGAGGAGACAGGAGGAAGCCCGATCATAGCGATCAGGGACATCCTCGCCGAACTCCTTTTGGCGATCAGGGACATCCTCGCCGAACTCCTTTTGAAAGGATTCAAAGGACTCCGGTGCAAGACCGATTGGGACCACGTCTCAATCCTGAGAAGCCGCCCGCTCAGTTCGTACCATTGAACAAGTCGAGAGCGGAAATTTTCGAACTGCATTCCGATATGTTCGAAAAACCAAAGCGGATGACGAAATCGGCCGCGCGTCGACCTCAGGATCAATATTGCTCCTTCCATCAAGACCACGGTCACGATACCGAGGAGTGCCGACATTTGGCTGCAGGTATTGATGCTCTTGTGAAAGCAGGGACGTTAAAAAAATACCAAAGCAAGCAGCCGAAAAAGAACAAAAAGCAAAGAGGTGCAAACTGCGCTCCTCAGGATCTGAAAAAGCAACAGGACCCTGAAGACGATGACGAGCTGCAATATGATGGAGTAATCCTGACTATTGATGCTCTCCCTGCCGGGAAGACTAAATCGTCCCTGAAGTCAGAGCGCAGAGGCTTCAATCGAGAGGAGCCAACACATAAAAGGCTGAAGCAGGACGAAGTGATTACATTTTCAGATGCAGATCCCGTCCCGGCCATCTCTCCTCATCAAGACGCTATTGTCATCCAAGCCGGAGTGGCAAACAAACTGATCCACAGAGTGTTTGTGGATACCGGAGCGTCAGTCAGCATTCTTTTTAAAGAATGTTTCGATAAACTAGAAGTGGATCCAGCTCGGCTCAGTCCGGCTCCACTTCCTCTGAAAAGTTTCGCCCAGGAGGACACCCGCCCTGAAGGTATTATCAGCCTTCCGATCACGGTGGGAAAAGCGCCTACAAGCTCCAGTACGATGATCGAGTTCTTTGTGGTAAAAGCTCGGTCCCCGTACAACATCATCTTGGGAAGAGACTGGCTCAACGCAGTTCGGGCCGTTTGCTCTACTTATCACCTCACCATCAAGATTCCCACTAAAGGTGGGATAGCGGTCATCCGAGGTGATCAAAACAGAGCAAAAGAGTGTCTGCAGATTGCGCTTAAAAGTGCCGAGCAATCAGATCGGCATCATCAAGCATAGCAATCACAGCAGCCGGAGTCTGAGGCAAGCGAAATGACCGAAGTCACACCAGAGTCGAACTCAATGACCGTTCAGTTATACGAAGATGATCCATCCAGAACGGTCAAGATCGGTTTCGCGGGAACGCCTCTACTCCGGGAAAAGACCATCCAGCTCCTCAAGGAGTACAAAGATGTCTTTGCATGGTCTCCGTTGGACATGACCGGAGTGCCCCCTGAGGTAATCACTCATCGGTTAAATATTGATCCTTCAGTCCGGCCTATAAAACAGAAGCAAAGACTCTTTGCGGCAGAAAGAAATCAAGTCATCCATGACGAAGTCCGCCAATTATTGAAAGCGGATGTATTATTCGAGGTGAAATATCCTTCTTGGGTGGCCAATCCTGTGATGATCAAGAAAAAAGAAGGAGGATGGCGGATGTGCATAGATTTTACCGATCTAAACAAGCACTGTCCTAAAGATTGCTATCCCCTTCCGAACATAGATAAAAAAGTAGAAGCTTTGATCGGCTTCGAAATTTTCTGTTTTCTTGATTTATACAAAGGCTACCACCAAGTTTTAATGGATGAGAATGATGCTTCAAAAACGGCTTTCATTACTGACTTCGGCATCTTTGCTTATAAAAAGATGCCATTCGGTTTAAAGAATGCCGGAGCCACATATCAAAGGATGGTAGATAAGCTTTTTCGGCATTTGATAGGAAAAGAGGTTGAAGTGTATGTCGACGACATAGTCGTCAAAAGCAGAAGCACTTCGGAGTACGAAGACAACCTCAAATCCACCCTCGACGTGCTCAAAAAAGCCAACCTCAAACTCAATCCCCAAAAATGTACCTTTTTGGTAGATTCGGGAAAGTTTCTGGGTTGTTGGGTTTCAAAGGACGGACTCAAGGCAAATCCCTCAAAAGTTCAAGTTGTTCAGAACATGGCGATGCCGAAGTCCATACATGATGTGCAAAGGCTAACTGGATGTCTAGCCGCACTGAATAGATTCCTTTCCCAAGCAGCCGAAAAGCAACTGCCGTTCTTCAAAGTGTTGAAAAAGGCACCAAAGTTTGAGTGGGGAGCCGAGCAGAAAAAGGCTTTTGACGAGCTCAAAAGTTATTTAGCCAAGCTTCCAATTCTCTCTGCTCCAACAGATGCCGAAGTGATATTCTTATACTTAGCGGCATCAGACCAAACCATTAGCGCGGTGCTTGTACGAGAAGAAGGCCTAAAGCAGCTTCCCATCTACTTTACAAGCCGAGCATTAAGAGGTCCAGAAACAAGGTATCAACCTCTGGAAAAAATTGCTCTGGCGTTAGTAAATGCAGCAAGGAGACTGCGGCCATACTTCTATGCTCACAAGGTATGCGTCTTAACCGATCTGCCACTTCGGCAAGTTTTGACCAAGCCAGAAGCATCAGGCAGAATCGCCAAATGGGCCATAGAGTTGGGAGAACACTCAATAGAATATCTACCTCGGAAAGCCATCAAGGGACAAGCCTTGGCAGATTTTCTTGCAGAGGCAAAGTTCGATCAAGCAATCCCTGTTATTGCCGAACAGGAAAATCCTGCCAATGACGAACTAACACAGCCCCAGGAATCCGAAGTAGAACCGCCGGACTGCTGGAGTGGATTCGTAGATGGAGCTTCGAATAAGACGGGAAGTGGAGCTGGTATTCTACTTATCGCTCCCGACGGACACGAGGTAACTTATTCACTTCGGTTCTTATTCCCAACTACTAATAACGAAGCCGAATACGAAGCCCTCCTTGCCGGACTTCAATTAGCGCAAAGTCTATTTGTCAAATCTCTCAAAATCCATTGTGATTCACAAGTCATAGTGAATCACATGCTGGGTACAAGTGAAGCCCGAGATGAGAGGATGAAAAAATACTTGGACAAAGGGCAAAGCATTAGCCGAAGTTTCTCTTATTTTCGGATAATCCGCATTCCCAGAGCGGAAAACAGCCGAGCAGATACTTTAAGTAAGTTGGCCTCATATCCGAGCTCAAAGGTGGAGGAATTACTACACCGAAGCATTGATGAAGCTGAGGTACATTCAGTAACCAGCTCGCCGAACTGGATGACGCCGATCTTACAGTATCTAGATCAAGGACAACTGCCCGAGGATAAGAGAGAAGCTCGGAAAATCACATGCCGAGCACTTCGGTATGAACTTCATGAAGGAGTCCTATACAGAAAGTCCTACCTTCAACCATTATTGCGATGTGTAGGACCAGAAGAGACGGACTACATCCTTAGAGAAGTCCATGAAGGATCTTGCGGTAGCCACATCGGAGCTAGAGCTTTAGCTAAAAAAGTTCTGAGATGGGGATATTATTGGCCAACTTTGGTACAAGAAGCAGTGCAGCTCGTCAAGACATGTACGAAGTGCCAAATCCATGCAAATATCCCAAGGATGCCGCAGACCGATCTATGTGCTATGCAAAGCCCTTGGCCTTTTATGCAATGGGGCATAGACATAGTAGGACCACTACCACAAGCTCCTCGGCAAATGAAATTCCTTATCGTTGCCGTGGATTACTTCACGAAGTGGGTGGAGGCTGAACCATTAGCTACGATAACGAGCTCGGAGGCATTGGATTTCGTCTGGAAGAACATAGTGTGCCGATTTGGCATACCCCACATCCTCATTTCGGATAATGGGACTCAGTTCACCGACAAGACATTCAAGAATTGGTGCCAAGAGCTGAATATTCAACAGCGGTTCACTTCGGTCTCCCACCCACAAGCAAACGGACAAACGGAGGTAACAAACCGTATCTTGGTGAAAGGGTTAAAAGCTCGGTTAGAACAAGCCAAAGGACAATGGGTAGAAAATCTCCCTCAAGTCCTATGGTCCTACCGAACTACACCCAAAACCTCCAACGGTGAAACTCCGTACAGTCTGGTGTACGGCACTGAAGCCGTGATTCCGGTTGAGATAGGCGTACCCAGTCCCCGAACTCTAAATTTCTCCTCAGAAATGAATGATGACGGACTAAGAGCCGAACTAGATCTGGCCGAAGAAAGAAGAGAATTGGCCTGCATAAAAGCAGCCAAGTACAAGGAGCAAGTAGCCCGGTATTATAACCAAAGGGTGAAAAAGCTGCAATTTCAAGTGGGAGATCTCGTCTTGAGAAACAACGAAGTAAGCCGAGCAGAAAAGCTGGGCAAACTCGAACCCACATGGGAAGGTCCATATCGGGTGTCAGAAGTCCTCGGCAAAGGGTCTTACAAATTGACTCACATGTCAGGAGAACAAGTACCCCGAACATGGTACATTTCCAACCTCAAGAAGTTCCATTTGTAAGAGACAGTCCGATCAGTCAGTCTTGTGTCTAGTTCGGTCCTAGGGGTATGTGTTTTCTTTGTTTTTTACTTGTTTTTCATGTTTGTCTATGTGCGTTTTGTTTGTCTATGTGCGTTTTGTCTGTCTATGTGCGTGTCGTCTCTTACAAATGTTACTGAGGTATCTTGTTCTTCGAAGGCTGATCCCCTTTTTAGAACATATATAAGCCAACGATTGTGAGTCCAAGCTTCTAAAGAAGATACAAGACCACAATTCAGCTTAAGAAACAAGCAGTCCGTCTGAAACGAACTGCAACAAAGGGAAAGTCCGATCCACGCGATAAAACTCGCCGAATTAGGACAAGGGAAAGTCCGATCCCCAAATTAGGACAAGGGAAAGTCCGATCCGAGCGATAAAACTCGCCAAATTAGGACACAAGCTTAGTCCGGTCAAAGAAATTTACTTCATAAGACCAAAGACGAGTCCGGTCAAAGAAGTTTACTTCATAAGACCAAAGACGAGTCCGGTCAAAGAAGTTTATTTCATAAGACCGAGGACTAAGTCCGGTCAAAGAAGTTTACTTCATAAGACCAAAGACGAGTCCGGTCAAAGAAGCTTACTTCATAAGACCGAGGACGAGTCCGGTCAAAGAAGTTTACTTCATAAGACCGAGGACGAGCACGATGAAATTTTTTTCGCTGAGCTGTAAATACGCAGTGATAGAAGCGAAATGAAGATTTCATTTATTAAAACTTGTTCGGCATACAATTCTGCTGCCCTACGAGAAGGCGTTACGCCATTACAAAGGACTATTCTACTGTCCCTGGTTGCTAAAGTTGAGCCATCTATTCACAAAATCCTCGTGAAGCCGAGTTCGGGCGTTCTCGGCAGCTGAAGAATAAGCAGGTCGACGAGATGCTCTAATCGACCTACCGCCTCTTCCCTGAGCCCGGGAAGCTCTAGCACCTCGGCGGCGAAGAGTCTCTTCACGAAGCATTTGTTGATCTTGCTCACTCATAATCACAGCTCCTCTACGAACTTCAGTCCGTCCTTGTCTTGACGTTTCCGGTTGCTCCTGAGTCCGTTCTCGTCTTGACGTTTCCGGCTGTTCCTGAGTTCGTTGCTGACTTGGAGTAGGGTTTTGAGCAAGTGAATCAGGGGTTTGAGCTGGAGTGTGACCATCTGTTGGCGGGAAATGCCTAAGGAATCTCTCGATTGAGGGACGCCGGGAAAGAATGATGTCGTACCGAGAAGCCCAGCGCCGCAATGATTTCACGACTTGTTGGCAAGCCGAGCTCTCCAGCGCATTGTTCCTCCGGAGTACATGATATTCCTCCCACAGTTCGTCAACTCGTTCCTGAACTTCAGAGATGGTCATTCCCCCGCGCCTGCAGATGAAATCCTCATACGCAGTCCTCTCAGCGACGGCAGTGTTCAGCTCGGCCTCCAGATCTTTTTTTTTCGGACTCTAAGTCCTTATTGTCGGCCTCCAGCTTCACTAAACAAGCCAAGAGTTCGTCATTCTTCATCTGGTCAGCTATGGCTTTTTTCTCAGCTTCGTCTAAAGCGGAAGAGTACAGCCGCTTCCAGTGAAGTACCTCCAGCTCCTTAAGAGTTAAGAATACAAAGCAGCTATGTCAGTTCGGCATTTCAGTTTACTGAGCATGTAGTAAACCACAACAGGAGTAAAAGAGAGTACGAAAAGCTATACGAAGACACAAGTGCAGAAAGAAGAATTTTTTCATTCATAAGAAAAAATTTTTTACACAAGGAGGGCTTCAAAGCCATTTTACAACAAGGAAGAAACTAAACTAAGAGAAGGGAGACGAAATCATACTCCGCCAGCTTCGTCTCCGGCTCCTCGGTGAGGTTCAGCTTCCTTCTCCTTGTCTGCCTCAGCTTCAGCCTCGGCCTCCCTGCTCCTCCCAGCCTGCTCGGTGCCCCCATCACCGATCAGCAGCACCTCTTGCTCGGCCTGCCTGTCTCCGGTCTGCTGATCAGGCTGCTCGGTCTCACCCTCTCCGTGGAAAATTGGAGCGGGTGAAACTGGCCCTAAGGAGGCAAAGATAGCCTCCATATTCTCGTCCCGGTCAGCTCGGCAACTACGAACTCGGTCAGCAGAAAGCAGGACCGAGGACGAAGCAAGCTCCTCAAGGAGCGGCAGACTCTGGAGACGAGCTGCTATCTCTCGGCCGTACAGCGGCAGAACGACTTCGGGCCCTTGCTCGGCATTATCGGTCATCAGTTTCAGCAGATCACCGACAAAGGCCGAAAATTGATTGCTCAGAAAGAGTTTCTCCGCGAAAGCACGGAGAACCTCCCCTTGGGCAACCACGGCGGCAGCATCCCTCCGTTTCGTCTGCTCTCGCTGGATGACGAGCTGGTTTTTGGCAAACTGGGCTTCATCCTGGGCCGAGATCCTAGCAGCTCTGGCCTTCTCAAAGTCGGCCTTAGCCTGTTCGGCCTGGTGACGAGCTGCCGCCAACTTCCTCTGCATCTCAGCATAATCGTTGGACGCTTTGGAGAGTTCAACGGCGACGAGCTTGGAGAGCATATCGTTCCTCTGAAAATGGAAAAAGGAAAAAGTCAACCGAGGGGCCACAAAAAATACAGGAAAAAAGCAAGGCCAGAAAATCAAGAAGAGAATTCACCTCGGCGAAGTCCGTGGGCCATAAAAAGGGCTCACAGATATGTTCCGAAGGAGGCGCCAAGACCACGTCTTTCTCTGGCGCTCTTGGGGGCTTCTGGGTCTTCCCCTTCCCCTTTGCCGAAGTGGACTCCGGCTTTTTTGGATCCGAAGAGGTCTTTTGCCTCTTCGGATTCTTCTCGGCATCAGACGCCGAGCTGGTGGTTTTCGGCCTCTCCGGTTCCTTAGATTCGGAGGATTTGCGGCTAATCTTGTTCAGCAAGTTCACTGCCAAAAAGCAAGAAAACAAGGTTAGTTTTCGTCGTCAAGGCAGTAATGCATAAAAAAGAATTCCTCACCCTCAGTCTCTTCGTCCGAAGACGAGGAGTCGAACACGAAGTCGCCCTTGACGAGCTCAGACTCCAGGTACTGCTTCCTAATCATAGGAATCTTATTGAGCTCGCCCTCGAGCTCGTCCAACGGTTCTAACCGAGGATGAGGAATCACGGACTTCGGCCCTCTCCAGGGAAAGCCCGGAGCCGCTGTCCTATTATAAAAAAAGAAGCGATGCTGCCACTTTGGCCACTTGGTTTTGCAGAAGGCCCTAAAAGGCTGTAAAGGGATCAAGTAAAACCAAGATCCTTTTCTCTTAAACTGGAAGAAATTAAGGATTGCCCTCAGAGACAGATCCTTATCTAGCCTACGCAGTTCGGCAGCAAAGGCCGATAAGTGCCTCCAAGAGTTCGGAGTCACCTGACCTAAAGGGAGTTGAAAAAAATCAAGCAGCTCTACAAAGGCAGGGGGAAGAGGGAAACGAAGCCCGCATTCCAAGCCGGCTTCGTAAACGGTGGCGTAACCCTCCGGCGGCGAGTCAGCCCTATGAAGGTCGTCGGGAATCGCAACCTTCCCCCCAGGAAAAAAATATTTTTCGTGAAGGGATATCACAGTATCCTTACTCAAGATGCTGTGAAAATACTCTACGGTCTTCTCCCCGGATTCTTTCCGGCTAGAAGACCCCTTATCCCCTTTCCTACCGCTACCTGACTCAGAAGAAGAAGAAGAAGACATAGTTCTTACTCTTTGAAAGTCTGAAGAAATTCTGAAGAAATTCTTGAAAGCGGAAGGAAATTTTTTACGCAAAAGAGAGAGAATGCAGAAGAAGCAATAGCAAAAGTGTTCAACTGATGAAGAAAGGACGTATTTATCAGATTCGGAGAAGATTTCAAAATCATCGCACCGTTTCGAATCCCACCTTTTCAGGATTCAACGGCCGGATTTTACTGTCGCATTTAATGCAGTCACGCGCAAGGCACGTCCCCTGACGTCAGCCTCCCCCGTACCTTTATCCAGAATGCCGAAGTGACTCGCTTCGCCGAAGTGATTCACTTCGCTTTTCGGGGGGGGTAGTGATGGAGTACGTACTAAACAAGCCCAATAGCAGTGACGGCCCATCAGCCCAAAGCCCAAGGAAGAGTATCAGTTCGGCATTACCAAAGAGTTCGGCCCCAGCCTACAGCTCGGTAAAAGCCGACCAATCAAGCTCTACTCTCAGATCGGCAAAAGCTGCTCGGTCATAGTTCAGAAGTTCGGTCTCAGTATTCGACCGAACTGGGAGATAGTGGACTCATGCAGAACCTCCACGACCTCCACTACACGATCTATTTAGTGGTGTCAACTCATGCAGGATCTCATGCAGGATAGCGGACCAAACAAAGAGATAGTGGACCCATGCAGGATCTCATGACCTCCACGACATCCACTACCTAGTTAGTGGTGATGCAAGCCACGACCTAGTTAGTGGTGATGCAAGCCACGATCTTAGTTCAATGTATAAATAGAACTTAGATCAGATAGAAAAGCCCTCTAGACATCAAATATCATATAGCAAGTCTGTATTTGTAAGCTGGTAAACCAGATCAAGCAATACAATCTTGCCCTCCTTTCTTCCCGTGGACGTAGATTTACCTCAGTAAATCGAACCACGTAATTCTTTGTGTCGTGATCTATATTCATTACCTGCATTTACTACCCTCAAAAATTCGCCCAACCATCACTCAAGTATATATATATTCTAACATTTTGACCATCCAAATTCTTAAAAGATATCCTTGATATGAGAAGATGTGATCGATAAACCAATGCGAATTCTCGGATATGGTGGCATTGATCTGCAAAAATCTTATAAATGACATAAAACCAAAAATATGGGTGCAATATTTATAGTAGTATATGTTCTTTTCATTTTTGTCAGACTTTAATACACAACAACCTTAACGAAAACAAAAGGTCATACTACTCCATATCTCTTCAGTGAAAGAATCACGGAGTATGGTTAATTACAAGAATCGAATTTGATTAATCATCACGAAATTCAAAATCAATCTAAAAAATTAATTTGCACTTTTTTGGGGCAACAACGTGGGGACGTATGGAACCCCGGACGCCTTAATCCACGTGTCGTTTCTGTACACAACCCCGCCGGTCCAGCTCTTCACCTGCTCCGCCGTCACCTTCCGGATCCCCTTCCAAGTGACCCGGCCCGCGGTATCCGCCCCGGGCCCGCGGTTCCCGTACTCGACATAGTAGCACGTGTCAAGCCCGATGTCCTCGATCCACCGGGCCCAGCCCGTCCTGTTGATGAAGCCCCCGATCTCGGACTGCATGATGATGGTCCTCGACAGCTCCTTCCACGGCCGCCCGAGGTACGCCGGCACCGGTGGCTTAGCGGCGAGGAGCGCCGGCTCGGCGGTGAACCTGCTGTTCTGGATTATGATGGCGGTGTTGCTCTTGGGGTCGGACCGGCCCTGGGCGGTCACCATGCACCCCTGCTTCGGGCCGGGCTTGCGGGTGATGAAGGTGCAGTCTTGGAAGAGGGAGAGGCTGTTGCCGAAGACGAAGTCGATGGTGCCGGAGATGGTGCAGTTGCGGTAGTACTGGCGGTGGGTGTCCGCGTTCAGGGTGTCTTGGTACCCGTCCATGCGGACGTTGAAGAGGATGGCGCGGTCGCCGGATACGCGGACGGCCACGGCTTGGTGACCGTCCGGCCCCGCCGTGTTCTCCACGGCCATGTTCTTGCCCAAGAAATCCTCGCCGCTCACGACTACAACAGAATATAAACATCAATTCAACACTATTAACAACAAAATTCACCCTTGATTTTGTACATCTACTTCACCATAAATAATTAAATAAAAGAGAGAATCAGATTGGAGAAATAATAAGTGTAAAGTCATAAAGAGTACAAATATTAGCTTTTTTTTGCTAAAAGAAAAAAAGACCCAATTAAGTAGGAGTATATTCATAAATAAAATGGCATTGTTTAGTTAAACTACATTAACAATTATACGTAGGTGATCATATTTTTTGTCATGTGATAATTATAGAACAAATCCAAATTTATGATTTTTTATGGAGTAGTAACTTATAAGTAGATAATTTCTAGAGTTCCATAACGAACAAAATTTTGACCAAAACTCAAGATTTTTGAGGAAAATTTTAGCTATGAATAATTATTAATTCATCAGGTACTTACTAAGTGTAGCAGTGTAGTAGGTCTGAACACCGGCGGCAACGCTCTTATTCCCGGTGATTCTGGTGGCATTCATGCCGTCGCCGATGAACACAATCTTGTTAAGCCCCTTGGGAATATCGACATTCTCATTGTACACCCCAGCCTTGATATGAATCACGATTTGCGAACCATTATTCGTCTTCGGCAACGAAGCAAGCGCCTCGTTGATCGTCGAGAAATTCCCGCTCCCGTCCTTCGCCACCACGATCGTCGAATTCAACGCCTCAACCAGCCGCCGCTCCACAACATCCTCCTCCTCCCCACCCGCCGCCAGGTTCCGCCCCCCGCCGAGGACATCCTCGAGCTGCAGCGACCCGACGAAGTCGGCTATATCCGTGACCATCGCCAGTCCGTTGCTCGACAGCTCCATCGCAGTCCTCAGCAAATTCCTCATCTCCTGCCCCGTGTCTCCGGTGGTGTTCTCAAACGCGTCCACGCACGTCTCCTGGTTCGTCACCACCGCGCTTAGCCACGTCCGGAGGTCGGCGACATACTCCCCCACCGTATCCGCCTCGACGGCGTCGATCTGCTCCACGGACCGCTTGAGGTCGTCGACGGCATTCTCGAGCACGTCGCGGCACACGTCGAAGGCCTGCCTCGTCATCGGGTCTTCGGCGGCCTCCTTCATCAAGCTCGACTGGCGGAGGGCGTTGCTGACTTTCTCGACGGCGACGTTGATCGCCGTCTCGATCAGCTTCTTCGGGTCGGTGGTGTTGGCCCCCTCGAGGCTGGCGTGGCAGGTTTCTTGGTATTGTGTGGTGGAGCAAATAGCGGCGACGGATTTGGTGGTGGAGTCGACGTTGGTGCTGCCGAGGCTGTGGCTGATGCCGCCTTCGCCTCCCGTGGTGGTGACGATGGCCACGATGACGGCGATGACTAGGAGGGTGGAGAGGCAGGCTGCGATCAGGCCCTTCCTTTTAGAGATAGGGTCCCCCATTTTATTATCAATGTAGGAGTATATCTGTATATGTTTTTTGATCACTGATTATATTTTTTTCAGTGATCAATTCATGGTGCTAGGGAACTCTCGCTCCCAATTTTTCAAGCCACTTTTGAACTGTGATGATGATGATGATTTAAAAAAAATTAGGAGGAATGTTTTGGGGATTTATAGGTATGCGGAATATCTGATTGTGAGATTTGAGGTGGCTGTTATTTTTTTCCTAATTTTAGTAAGAAAGAATTAAGCGATATTCCATGTTTTAGGTTCTTTTGAGTCAAATTAAGGGCCCCGCAGATATTTGCTTATTTTGGATTTACTTTATTTAGGTGAATTCTTGGATTTTACGTATGATTGATTATTAAATTGTTTATGACTTGATTTAATTAGTGAAACCGATTGGCTGATGTGATTATGTACGTTGCTAACTTTCAGATAAGAGAGAAAAGCGCGATAGTGGAAGTTGTGGTCACGATGCCGATGACTAATTTGATCGAATTTTAATCAAGAATATATGACGGGAAGATCATAAGTACTCCATTTTCTCTATTGATTCAAAAAAATAAAGAAAAGAACAAATCATACTTCTTTTTTATTTGTAGAAATAATTGCATCAAAAAATTTTTAAGATATGTGAATCACTGAATCAATCTAAAATTATAAAACAAAACAAACAAACATTTCTCTCCCTAAATATAACACTACATTTATTATTATATTAACACTACTATAATAAATGGAATTTTCAGGAGAGAAACGGTACTGTGGTTAACAATCTAACTAAAGTAGGTTACTCTACTGATTTATTCGTGCCATTGATGATTAATTGAACTCGAATTAATAAGTCGGATGATTAAACTCTAATTAAGAAGTCATTTACTCCAATATTTACTGGTAGCACTCGTACTTCATCTCATTAATTCCCTCTTATTGTTCCTCTCACGTTTAATGGCAAATTCAACTGCACTAAAAAAATTTAAAAACTTTACAGCATTTAAAATTCCATCTCATAATATACATTGCTTCACTAAGAAAATGCATCAGTTATAAATCCTTATGACATTTGTTTGAAAAACAAAAAAAAAGTAATACAAAAAGTTAGTGTTAGGCGTTTTTGAGCTGATAAAACACTTAAACGATTAAAGAAGTAATCATGGTAGCGGTTGGCGGTTAACGGCGGTTACAACCAATTGATGAAGAGTAGTTATCAAGAAGCGGTTATTGAAACTGATCGAGAAGCATTGAGTTCGATCTTACTCTTCCTATAAGTAGTGCTACAAGCATCAGAAATAAGCAAGAGAGAACATCTCCAGATCAGAGAGAATACGGAGTGAAACCAGGTTGTGTTTCAAGTTAGATTGAGGGAGAAAATGAGTGTTCATAATTCCCCGTTTGTATTCGATCTGAGAGTGTTCTTCTTCGTTGTAATTCTTAGCTGATCATCAATATATTCTTCTCATTCTGCTGTCAGTGGACGTAGGCTTATGCTGAACCACTTATATCTCTGTGTTGTTGAATGATCTTGCTCCAATCAGATATAACAGTCAGGTAGACTCAAATCAAAAGGCCATATTTCCTTCATTCTTAATACATATACTAGCTAGAATTAACTTTTAAATTGTAAGATGACAATCATAATTCGGACGAGATGCCAAATTTTCTCCCAAAGCTATATACTGATTTTTCCGCTGAAGAAAACATAACAAAAAAAAAACTAACTTAGAAATTAATCAAAAAATTATTTCACAAATTAAAAATGCAACTCACATAGATTAAATCAATTTCCCTTAACTTGCATCATCGTAGGAACGTACGGAACACCGGAATCCCTGATCCAATCATCACCGCCGTAGACAACTCCGCCGGTCCAGCTATTAATCTGCTCCCCTTTCAAACTATGAATCCCCTTCCACGTCACCCGGCCCGTCGTATTAGCCCCTGGCCCGCGGTTCTCGTACTCCACATAGAAGCACGTGTCTAGGCCGAACGTCCCGACCCACGGGGCCCACCCCTCCGGCTCGATAAACCCCCCGATTTCGGACTCCATGATGATGGTCCTCGACATCTCCTTCCACGGCCGCCCGAGGTACGACGCGATCATCGGCCTCACGGCGAGGAAGGCCAGTTCGGCCGTGAACCGGCTGTTCTGGATTATGAAGGCGTCGTTGCTGTTGTAGTCGGACCGGCCCTGGGCCGTCACCACGCACTCCTGGCCCGGGCCGGGCTTGCGCGTGATGAACGTGCAGTCCTGGAAGAGGGCGAGGCCGTTCCCGAAGACGAAGTCGATGGTGCCAGTGACGGTGCAGTTGCGGTAGTACTGGCGGTGGGTGTCGGCGCAGAGGGTGTCCTGGTAGCCGTCCATGCGGACATTGTGCAAGATGCTTCGGTCGCCGGAGACGCGGACTGCGAGGGCTTGGTAGCCTTCGGGTCCCGCTGTGTTCTCCACGCCGAGGTCCTTGCCCAAGAAATCCTCCCCGCTTATAGCTGCAAGCGACCAAAATCAGTTTCTGTCTCGTCCTAATTTGCCATTTTCTTCTATTCGTAAATAATTTTGTTATTTATATTTTTCTACTTCTAGTAATGAACCCTAAATTTAACTGTGTTTATCTTATTCACCTTTTATATTACTATGAAACTACTACCTCCGTCCCTGAAAGTTTGTCCCATTTTTTCATTTCTGTCTGTCCCCCAAAGTTTGTCTCATTTCACTTTTTACTATTTTTTTGTAGTGGACCTCATATTCCACTAACTCATTCCTACTTATATTTTATTATAAAACTAATATATAAAAGTATGATCACACTCCACTAACTTTTTCAACTCACTTTCCATTACATTTCTTAAAACTCGTGTCGGGTCAAAGTGGGACAATATTTGAGGAACGGAGGTAGTAGTATTAAAGTAGGACATGCATAATAGTACTAACTTTTTTCATTTATTTTTTATTTTATTTTTAAAATCTAAGCCAATCAGACCAAGCTAATTAACAGCGGACATAAGGATAAATAAGTGATCAAAAGTAGAAGACTAGAAGTAGACTATTTTTTTAAGATTCTCTATTTTTATACTTTCTCCGTCCCAACTAAGTTAGTCAAAACTTTTGGGCACGAAAATTAAGAAATTGTTTTGAAAAGTACGAGAGAGGAATAAAAAATGAAAGATAAAGAGATAGTAAAGTAGGTAATGGAATAAAGTAAGAATGTTTGGATGTTTCGTTTTTTGGTTTAATAAAGGAAATGTCTCAACTTAATTGGACATCCCAAAAAGAAATACGACTCAAATTAGTTGAGATGGAATGAATAGTACAGAAGTTTCCATACTCAACTATTAGAAGTGACTTATAGAGAAAAATAAAATTAATTTAGGATTTAGGGTTTTACTAAAATACTGAATGACTTACCGAGTGTGGCCGTATAGTAGGTTTGGTAACCTCCGGCCACGCTCCTCTTCCCAGTGAGTCTTGTGGCGCTCGGACCATCACCCACGAACATGATCTTGTTGAGCCCCTCCGGAATCTCAACATTCTCACTATACACTCCGGCCTTGATATGAATCACGACGAACGAATCATTATTCCTCTTCGGCAACGAAGCTAATGCTTCGTTGATGGTCTTGAAATCTCCACCGCCGTCTTTCGCCACAACGATACTCGGCTTCAACGACGCCGTATCAGCCAGCCGCCTCCCAACAAACGCCCCGCCCTCCTTCACCACCATCTTCCTCCCGCCGCCTTTCTCCAGCCGAAACGCGCCGACATACTCCGACAAATCAGTCACCATCGCCAAGCCGTTACTCGACAGCTCCCTCGCCGTCTTCAGCAGCCTCTTCATCCTCTCCCCGGCGTCCCCAGTCGTGTTCCTAAACGCGTCGACGCACGTCTCCTGGTTCGCCACGACGGCGCTCAGCCACGTCCGGAGGTCGGACACGTACTCCCTCGCCCGGGCGGCGTCTGCGAACGCGCCGCCGACCTTCCCGACCGAGCGGCGCAGGTCGCGGACAGCCCTCGCGAGCACGTCCCTGCAGACAGAGAAGGCTCCCTTCGTCACGGGGTCCTTCGCCGCCTCCAGCAGGACCGCGAGGACGGCGCGGACGTCGCCGACGGCGACGGTGATAGCCGCCTCGATGAGCTTGCGATGGTCGGTGGTGTTGGCCTTGGAGAGGCTGTGCTGACACGTGGCCTTGTACCGGGTCGGGGAGCAGATGGCCTCCACCGCTTTCGAGGTGGAGACCACCTCCGACCTAGCACGGTTGTATGTGGCAGCTACGATCACGGAGATGATCGCCGTCACCAAGAGGACGGAGGCGAAGGTGGCGATTATGACTTTCCATTTAGAGCCGGCGTCCGTGTCCCCCATTTTTTTTTTCTAATTTTTTGTTTTGGATTCTCTTCAGCTATATATGTGTGTGAGTTCTAAGGGAAAATTTTGCACTTGCAAAACCCTTTTGAACTCTGATAATGGTGAAATTTTTGCTTAGAAGAAGTTGGAGTTATAGTGTTAAAACTGTGTGAGATTTGGGATTTGGTGATTTGGGTACTAAATTTAGTAAGTAAGAATTTTAAGGAGGAATTATGGCTATTATTGGTTATCGGATGCGGAAACAATGGTGACCCGCGCGTTCATGCAAATACGAGTCCACATATCAATATTATTAAATTGATTTCTTTTATTTATATTAGTATTAGTATAATAATTCAACCGAATTATAACTGTGAAAATCACTCTAAACTCACCGATAAAATGAACAACATTTTGACGAAGTTCTTTCAGTACGCCAATATATCTACAATGTAGAGTGGGGGTAAAGCAAGTAACATTTGTAGAGTGGATCAACCACAACTGTATTAAATATACGTGGAATATTATATAATTCAAAATTACACACATTATATATATACTAAGTATTAAAAACCACAACTAATGACTAATATAAAATGACACTTAAACATTACATTTTGTGGCATTGTATATATTGAGCTTAGGCCATTATGTATATTAACCTTTATAGGACATCATACCGATGCAATATTATACAAGTCATTATAGATATATACAAATTACATTATTTGTACAATTTTTTTGTTTGATTATATGCAATTGAAATTTAGTTAGAATCCTCATAAACTTACCTTTAATTACATGGTATGCAAAAAAATTAATTATTTCACAAGCATAATACCATTTTTATAATTAGTTCATTTTTACAACATCATTCTTATCATTAAAACTTATATAAAGTGAGTAGTTTTATGATCCTTATTTCACAAGCATAATACCATTTTTATAATTAGTTCATTTTTACAACATCATTCTTATCATTAAAACTTATATAAAGTGAGTAGTTTTATGATCCCATTTAATAACTCTTTCCACTTTAATTTACGAATCAAACTTTAATCTTTTCGAAGCTTCCCAAATTACCAGCATTTTGATTTAAAAATTATTCCTTGTTCTTTAATTAATAAATATATGTGGTAATTATACTTTGTTCGTTCGTTCATTTTGTGTTTGGCATTCGAGCATATGAAATTATTTATAGAAAAGTATATGAATTATTTATATACTCCATATGAAAGTATTACTACAATTCACACTCTCAAAACTTTCATAATGTTGAAACATAAGGGGCTCCCGCCTTCTCAATCCAAGAGTCGTCTCCGTAGGCGGCCCCGCCGGTCCAGCTCTGAGCAATCTCCGGCGTTATTTTCTTAATACCCTTCCACTGGACCCGGGCCGACGTGTTCGATCCGGCCCCCCGGTTCTTGTACTCGCCGTAGTAGCACGTGTCGATAGCGAATGTCCCGGACCACGGCGACCAGCCTGTGGGGTCCACGAAGCCGCCGATGTCAGACTGCATGATGATCGTCCTCGACAGCTCCTTCCACGGCCTCCCCAGGTACACCTTCACGGCCTTCTCGGCCGAGAGGAGAGCCGGCTCGGCCACGATGCTGCTGTTCTGGAGCACGAAACCCCCGGGGCTGCGGGGGTCGATGCGCCCCTCCGCGGTCACCATGCACGCCTGGTTCGGCCCGGGCTTTCGCACGACGAAGGTGCACTTTTGGAAGATGGCGAGGGCGTCCCCGAAAACGAAGTCAACGGTTCCGGAGATGGTGCACCCGCTGTAGAACTGGCGGTATTTGTGGGCGTAGAGGGTGTCTTGGTACCCGAGGATGTGCACGTTGTGGAAGACGGCCATGTCACCAGAGACGCGCAGCGCCACCGCTTGATGGCCTTCATACCCGGCCGTGTTCTCGAACGTTATGTCCTTGGCCAGAAATTCGTCCGCGTTGACAACTGTCACATGAAAATTTTCAAAATTATGAGAATGGTCAACCTAATTAAAGGTCTTGGTTTGAGTTGAACTTTAAATTTTTGTTCAATTATACTGACCGACGGTGGCTGTGTGGTAGGTCTTAACACCTTCGGCGAAGTTTAACCTTCCGGTGATGATCGTCTTTGAGGGGCCCTCTCCGATGAACACGACCTTGTTAACCTTCTTCGGGACGATGCACGTCTCCACGTACACGCCGGCCTTAATGTAAATCACGATTGGCGCCTCCATATTCTTCTTAGGCAAAGCATCCAAAGCAGCGGAGATGGTCTTAAACTGGCCGCTCCCGTCTTTAGCCACCACCATCGTCGGCTTCAACGACGCCGCCTGCAAAATCCTCCTCTCCGCGGAATCAACGTCTTCTTCCTCCGCCATGAGCCTCCGCGCGCCCAGGAAGCTCGAGAGCTGCGGCGATCCGATGAGCGAGAAAAGGTCGGTCACCATAGCTAAGCCATTGCTCGACATCTCCTTGCCGGTTTTCAACATAGCCTTCATTTTCTCGCCTGCGTCTCCTGTGGTGTTCTCGAACGCGTCGATGCACGTCTCCTGGTCGTCGCCGACGGCTGCGAGACGCGTCCTTAGCTCGGCCACGAAGGCCTTAGTCTCGGCCGGGTTGAAGAAGGAGGAGAGCTTCTGCGACGAGGTCTTGAGATCGTCGACGGCGTTCTGAAGCACCTCGTCGCAGACCTCAAAGGCCCCCTTCATGGAAGGGTCGGAGGCGGCCTTCTTCATCTCGGCGGTGCTCTTCAGCACCCCCTTGATGCTGCCGACCGCGGCGCCGAAGGCCGCCCCGACCAGCTCCTTGGGGTCGGAGGTTTTGGCGTCGGCGATGCTCTTCTCGCACGTCTCCTTGTAGTCGGTGGTGGAGCAAACCATCTTCACCGCTTTCGAGGTGACTGATGGGGTACGTACTAAACAAGCCCAATAGCAGTGACAGCTCGGCCAGCCCAAAGCCCAAGAGTTCAGTTCGGCATTACCAAAGAGTTCGGCCTCAGCCTACAGCTCGGTAAAAGCCAACCAATCAAGCTCTGCTCTCAGGTCGGCATCAAGCTCTACTCTCAGATCGGCAACCAAAGCAGTTCGGTCTCGGTATTCGACCGAACAAGGAGTTAGTGGACCCATACCGGATGTCCAACACACCCACTACCACGTGATGTCAGTTCAGGCCACGATCGTAGGCCATGACCTACGCTTCACCCACGATCTTAGGCCATAACCTACACGACATCCACGACTTAGGGTGGTGACGCAAGCCATGATCTGAGTTCATTATATAAATAGAACTTAGATCTGATAGAAGAGGTTAGAATCTCTCTAGAGAAACAATCATATAGCAAGTCTGTGTTGTAAGCTGTATTTGGCAGATCAAGCAATACAAACCTGCCCCCATTTCTCCCCGTGGACGTAGATTTACCTCAGTAAATCGAACCACGTTAAATTCTCTGTGTCGTGATTTATTTTTACGAGCATTTATCATCATCAATAATTCGCGGAATCATCACTGGCGCCGTCTGTGGGAAACGAAGAACAAAATTTGTGATAAAGCGAATTTTTGATCCATTTTTTCCACCCAAAAAATGCATACCAGATCGCAGAATACCCGCATTCCCGCCCGTGAGAACCCGGAGGAAGCCAATCCATCCCATAGGTCTGGAAAACAGCCTAGGGATAAATCCACCACCAGTTCTCATGGCGAAGGAACAGGCCGCTCCAAAAATCGTCCCACTGAGTCTTCCCAGCAGCCTGATCTGAATGAGGCTGTCAAGCTGTTCTTGGCTGAGAAGCAGGATGAGTTCTTAGCCTTCCTGCAAAAGAGCCAAGAGCCGAAGACGAAAACGGAGGATTCTCCTTCCTCATCCAGACATGAAAGTCACTACCGCAGTAGTGCCGTGTCTTCCAGGAAGAAGAATCCTCAACCCCGACATATTCCTGATCTTCCTCGGTACCGGAATCACAGGAGAACTCAATCTCCTCCATACCGACGAGATATCGGATTCGCCGTGTACGGAGCACTGAAGACTCCGTTCTCGGACGACATCACCCGAACTCCCCTACCACAGAACTACCGAACTCCGTCGATGACTTACGATGGGCTCGTGGACCCTCACGATTTCCTGGGGCGCTATCAATATAACATGGCGAACCAGGGTCTCAACGAGGTCCACATGTGCAAGCTATTTCCCGAGCTGCTCATCGGGAACGCGAGAAGGTGGTTCGATAGCCTCCCCCAGGGCAGCATCAGATCTTACCGAGATCTAATGGATGCCTTCCACAGGAGGTTCTTTCAGAAAGCGGAAGCCCGAATCACTTCGGCTCAGCTGCTTTCCATTCGTCAAGGTCGCGACGAAAAAATCAGCGACTTTATGACAAGATTCCACAAGGAATGCCTGCAAGTGGACGATCTCAACGATCTGCTTGTCATCTCGGCATTCCAAAATGGAATCCTGCCCGGAGCTCTCTACAGGAAGCTCGTTGAGTGCGGTCCGCAGACAGCTCAGGAAATGTGGGACATTGCGGACCAGTACTCCCGAGCCGATGAGGCAGACCGTCGCAAACGGTCGTTAGACAGCTCATCGTCCCGAGGAGACAGGAGGAAGCCCGATCATAGCGATCAGGGACATCCTCGCCGAACTCCTTTTGGCGATCAGGGACATCCTCGCCGAACTCCTTTTGAAAGGATTCAAAGGACTCCGGTGCAAGACAGATTGGGACCCCGTCTCAATCCCGAGAAGCCGCCCGCTCAGTTCGTACCGCTGAACAAGCCGAGAGCGGAAATTTTCGAACTACACTCCGACCTGTTCGAAAAGCCAAAGCGGATGACGAAATCTGCCGCGCGCCGACCCCAGGATAACTACTGCTCCTACCATCAAGACCACGGTCACGATACCGAGGAGTGCAGAAACTTGGCTGCAGGTATCGATGTTCTTGTGAGGGCAGGGACATTGAAAAAATACCAAAGCAAGCAGTCAAAGAAGAATAAGAAGCAGAGAGGTGCGAACTGCGCTCCTCAGGATCCGAAAAGGCAGCCGGATCCCGAAGACGATGACGAGCCGCAATATGATGGAGTAATCCTGACTATTGACGCTCTCCCTGCCGGGAAGACCAAGTCGTCCCTGAAGTCAGAGCGCAGGGGCTCCAATCGAGAGGAGCCAACGCATAAAAGGCTGAAGCAGGACGAAGTGATTACGTTCTCGGATGCTGATCCCGTCCCGGCCATCTCTCCTCACCAAGACGCCATTGTCATCCAAGCCGGAGTGGCAAACAAACTGATCCACAGGGTGTTTGTGGATACAGGAGCGTCAGTCAGCATTCTTTTTAAAGAGTGCTTCGACAAACTAGAAGTGGACCCAGCTCGGCTCAGCCCGGCTCCGCTTCCCCTGAAAAGCTTCGCCCAGGAGGACACCCGCCCTGAAGGTATTATCAGCCTTCCGATCACGGTGGGGAAAGCGCCTACTAGCTCCAGTACGATGATTGAGTTTTTCGTGGTAAAAGCTCGGTCCCCGTACAACGTCATCCTGGGAAGAGACTGGCTCAACACAGTTCGGGCCGTTTGCTCCACCTATCACCTCACCATCAAGATCCCTACTAAAGGAGGGATAGCGGTCATCCGAGGTGACCAAAAAAGAGCAAAGGAATGCCTGCAAATTGCGCTTAGAAGTGCCGAGCAGTCAGATCGGCACCACCAAGCATAGCAATCACAGCAGCCGGAGTCAGAGGCGATGACCGAAGTCATACCGGAGCCGAACTCGATGACAGTTCAGCTGTACGAAGACGATCCATCCAGAACGGTTAAGATCGGCTTCGCGGGAACGCCTCTACTTCGGGAAAAAACCATCCAGCTCCTCAAGGAGTACAAAGACGTCTTTGCATGGTCTCCGTTGGACATGACCGGAGTGCCCCCCGAGGTAATCACTCATCGTTTAAATATTGATCCTTCGGTCCGGCCGATAAAACAGAAGCAAAGACTCTTTGCGGCAGAACGAAGTCAAGTCATCCATGACGAAGTCCGTCAATTATTGAAGGCGGATGTGTTATTCGAAGTGAAGTATCCTTCGTGGGTGGCCAATCCTGTCATGATCAAGAAAAAGGAAGGAGGATGGCGGATGTGCATAGATTTCACCGATCTAAATAAGCACTGTCCCAAAGATTGCTATCCCCTTCCGAACATAGATAAAAAAGTAGAAGCTCTGATAGGCTTTGAAATTTTTTGTTTTCTTGATCTATACAAAGGATACCATCAGGTTTTAATGGATGAGATTGACGCTTCAAAAACGGCCTTCATTACTGATTTCGGCATTTTCGCTTATAAAAAGATGCCATTCGGTTTAAAGAATGCCGGAGCCACTTATCAAAGGATGGTAGACAAGCTTTTTCGGCACCTGATTGGAAAGGAAGTCGAAGTATATGTTGACGATATAGTCGTCAAGAGCAAAAGCACCTCGGAGTACGAGCACAACCTCAAGTCCACTCTCAACGTGCTCAAGAAAGCCAACCTCAAACTTAATCCCCAAAAGTGTACCTTTTTGGTAGATTCGGGAAAGTTTCTGGGTTGTTGGGTTTCAAAAGACGGACTCAAGGCAAACCCCTCAAAAGTTCAAGTCGTTCAGAACATGGCAATGCCGAAGTCCATACATGACGTGCAAAGGCTAACCGGATGTCTAGCCGCACTGAGTCGATTCCTTTCCCAAGCAGCCGAAAAGCAACTGCCGTTCTTCAAGGTGTTGAAAAAGGCACCAAAGTTCGAGTGGGGAGCCGAGCAGAAAAAGGCCTTTGACGAGCTCAAAAGTTATCTAGCCGAGCTTCCTATTCTCTCTGCTCCAGCCGAAGCCGAAGTACTATTCTTATACTTAGCGGCATCGGATCAAACCATCAGCGCGGTGCTTGTACGAGAAGAAGGCCTAAAGCAGTTTCCCATCTACTTTACAAGCCGAGCATTAAGAGGTCCAGAAACAAGGTATCAACCTCTGGAAAAAATTGCTCTGGCGTTAGTAAATGCAGCAAGGAGACTGCGGCCATACTTCTATGCTCACAAGGTATGCGTCTTAACCGATCTACCTCTTCGGCAAGTTTTGACCAAGCCAGAAGCATCGGGCAGAATCGCCAAGTGGGCTATAGAGTTGGGAGAGCACACAATTGAATATCTACCTCGGAAAGCCATCAAGGGACAAGCCTTGGCAGATTTTCTTGCAGAAGCGAAGTTCGATCAAGCAATTCCTATTATTGCCGAACAGAAGAATTCTGCCAATGCCGAACTAGCACAACCCTTGGAATCCGAAGTAGAGCCGCCGGACTGCTGGAGCGGATTCGTAGATGGAGCTTCAAACAAGATGGGAAGTGGAGCTGGTATTTTACTTGTCGCTCCCGACGGACACGAGGTAACCTACTCACTTCGTTTCCTATTCCCCACTACTAATAATGAAGCCGAGTACGAAGCCCTCCTGGCCGGACTCCAGTTAGCGCAAAGTCTACTCGTCAAATCTCTCAAAGTCCATTGTGATTCACAAGTCATAGTAAATCACATGTTGGGTACAAGTGAAGCCCGTGACGAGAGAATGAAGAAGTATTTGGACAAAGCGCAAAGCATCAGCCGAAGTTTCTCCTATTTTCGGATAATCCGCATTCCCAGAGCGGAAAATAGCCGAGCAGATACCTTAAGTAAGTTGGCCTCAGATCCGAGCTCAAAGGCGGAAGAATTAATGCATCGAAGCATTGATGAAGCCGAGGTACATTCTGTATCCAGCTCGCCGAACTGGATGACGCCGATCTTGCAGTATCTGGATCAAGGACAATTGCCCGAGGATAAGAGAGAAGCTCGGAAGATCACGTGCCGAGCTCTTCGGTACGAACTTCATGAAGGAGTCCTCTTTAGAAAGTCTTACCTCCAGCCGTTATTGCGGTGCGTAGGACCAGAAGAGACGGACTACATCCTCAGAGAAGTTCATGAAGGATCGTGCGGTAGCCACATCGGAGCCAGAGCTTTAGCTAAAAAAGTTCTGAGATGGGGATATTATTGGCCAACCATGGTACAAGAGGCAGTGCAGCTCGTCAAGAAGTGTACGAAGTGCCAAATTCATGCAAATGTCCCAAGGATGCCGCAGACCGATCTATACACTATGCAAAGCCCTTGGCCTTTCATGCAATGGGGCATAGACATAGTGGGACCACTTCCTCAAGCTCCTCGGCAAATGAAATTCCTTATCGTTGCCGTGGACTACTTCACGAAGTGGGTGGAGGCTGAACCATTAGCTACGATAACGAGCTCAAAGGCATTGGACTTCGTCTGGAAGAACATAGTGTGCCGATTTGGCATACCCCACATCCTCATCTCGGATAATGGGACTCAGTTCACCGACAAGACGTTCAAGAATTGGTGCCAAGAGCTGAACATACAACAGCGGTTCACTTCGGTCTCCCATCCCCAAGCAAACGGACAAACGGAAGTAACGAACCGGATTCTGGTGAAAGGGTTGAAAGCTCGGTTAGAACAAGCCAAAGGACAATGGGTAGAAAATCTCCCTCAAGTCCTATGGTCCTACCGAACTACACCCAAAACCTCCAACGGTGAAACTCCGTATAGTCTGGTGTACGGCACTGAAGCCGTAATTCCGGTGGAGATCGGCGTACCCAGTCCCCGAACTCTAAATTTCTCCTCAGAAATGAATGACGACGGACTGAGAGCAGAACTAGATCTCGCCGAAGAAAGAAGAGAATTGGCGTGCATAAAAGCAGCCAAGTATAAGGAGCAAGTAGCCCGGTATTATAACCAAAGGGTGAAAAAGCTTCAATTTCAAGTGGGAGATCTCGTCTTGAGAAACAACGAAGTAAGCCGAGCAGAAAAGCTGGGCAAACTCGAACCCACATGGGAGGGTCCATATCGGGTGTCAGAAGTCCTCGGCAAAGGGTCTTATAAATTGACTCACATGTCAGGAGAACAAGTACCCCGAACATGGCACGTCTCCAACCTCAAGAAGTTCCACTTGTAAGAGACAAGTCCGGTCAGTCCGTCTCGTGTCTAGTTCGGTCATAGGGGTATGTGTTTTTATTTGTTTGTTTTTTACTTGCACCTTTTACTTGTCGTTTTATAAAAAGTTTAAAGTTTTTTCTTTCGTCTTTTTCATTTTTTCTCTATGTGTTTTGTCCCTATGTGCTTGTCGTCTCTTACAAATGGTACCAAGGTATATCGTTCTTTAAAGACTGATCCCCTTTTTAGATCGATTATTAAAGACTATTGTGAGTCCAAGCTTCTAAGGAGGATATAAGACCACAATTCAGCTTAACAAGCAGTCCGTCTGAAACGAACTGCAATAAGCCAACGATTGTGAGTCCAAGCTTCCAAGGAGGATATAAGACCACAATTCAGCTTAAACAAGCAGTTCGTCTGAAACGAGCTGCAACAAGCCCACGATTGCGCGTCAAAGCTTCTAAAGAGGATACAAGACCACAATTCAGCTTAAACAAGCAGTTCGTCTGAAACGAGCTGCAACAAGCCCACGATTGTGTGTCAAAGCTTCTAAAGAGGATACAAGACCACAATTCTGCTTAAGAATCAAGCACTTCGTCTGAAACGAACTGCAACAAAAGTCCGATTCTCGCGATAAAACTTGCCTGAATTAGGACAAGGGAAAGTCCAATCCACGCGATAAAACTCGCCGAATTAGGACGACCAAGTTCGGTCAAAGCAGTTTACCTCATAAGACCGAGGACGACCATGTCTAGTCAAAGAGGTTTACTGCATAAGACCACTTCGGTTAACTGGGAAAGTCCGATCCACGCGATAAAACTCGCCGAATTAGGACAAGGGAAAGTTCGATCCCGGCGACAAAAATCGCAAAATTAGAACACAAACCAAGTCCGGTCAAAGATGTTTATTTCATCAGACCAAAGACGAGTCCGGTCGAAGATGTTTATTTCATCAGACCAAAGACGAGTTCGGTCAAAGGTGTTTATTTCATCAGACCAAAGACGAGTCCGGTCAAAGATGTTTATTTCATCAGACCAAGGACCAAGTCCGGTCAAAGAAGTTTACTTCATAAGACCGAGGACAAGTACGATGAAATTTTTTCGCTAAGCTGTAAATACAGTGTTAGAAGCGAAAACAAAATTTCATTTATCAAATCTTGTTCGGCATACAACTCCGCTACCCTACAAAATGGCGTTACGCTATTACAAAGGACTATTCTACCGTCCAGGGTTGCTGAAGTTAAGCCACCTATCTGCAAAATCCTCTGGAAGCCGAGTTCGGTTGTTCCGAGCAGATGAAGAATAAGCAGGTCGACGAGATGCTATCCTCGACCCAACGCCTCTTCCCCGAGCCCGAGAAGTCCTAACACCTCGGCGATGAAGAGTCTCTGCAATAAGCATCTGCTGATCTTGCTCGCTCATAGTCACAACTCCTCGGCGAATTTCAGTCCGTCCCCGTCTTGACGATTCCGGTTGCTCCTGAGCCCGTTCTCGTCTTGACGTTTCCGGCTGTTCCGGAGTTCGTTGTTGGCTGGGAGTAGGATTTTGAACAAGGGAACCAGAGGTTTGATCTGGAGTGCGAGCATCTGTTGGCACGATATGCCGAAGGAATCTTTCTATGGAGGGGCGCCGAGAAAGAACAATGTCGTACCGAGAAGCCCAGCGCCGTAATGATTTCACAACTTGTTGGCAAGCCGAGCTCTCCAGCGCATTGTTCCTCCGGAGTACAAGATATTCCTCCCACAGTTCGTCAACTCGACTCTGAACATCTGAGATGGTCAATCCCCCGCGCACACGGATGTAATCCTCGTACGCAGTCCTCTCAGCAATGGTCGTATTCAGCTCGGCCTCCAGATCCTTCTTATCGGACTCTAAGTCCTTATTATCGGCCTCCAGCTTCACTAAACGAGCCAGAAGCTCGTCATTCTTCGTCTGATCGGCTATAGCTCTTCTCTCAGCTTCGTCTAAAGCCGAAGAGTACAGCCGTTTCCAGTGAAGTATCTCCATCTCCTTGAGTACAAAGCAGCTATATTAGTTCGGCAGCTGTACCGAGCAGATAGTAAAATACAACCGGAGTAAAGGCGAGTACGCAAAGCTATACGAAGACAAGTGTAGAGAATTTTTCATTCACAAGGAAAATTTTTTACACTAGGGCTTCAAGGCCATTTTACAAGGAAGAAACTAGACTAAGAGAAGGGAGACGAAATCATACTCCGCCAGCTTCGTCTCCGGCTCCTCGGTCTGGTACAGCTTCTTTCTCTTGGGCTACCTCAGCCTCGGCCTCGCTTCCTGCCGGCCTCGCCTCCGCCTCCTGATCGGCTTCCTCCTCCGGATGCCCGGCCCGCTCGACTTCGGCCTCCGGCTCCAGCGGCTCGGCCTCACCCTCTCCGTTGTAAGTCGAAGCGGGTGAAACGGGTCCCACGGAGGCAAAGATAGCCTCCAGGTTCTCGTCCCGATCAGCTCGACAACTCCGGACTCGGTCTGCAGAAAGCAGGACCGAGGATGAAGCGAGCTCCTCAAGGAGCGGCAGATTCTGAAGCCGAGCAGCTATCTCTCGGCTGTACAGAGGCAGCACGACGTCGGGCCCCTGCTCGCCCTTATCGGCAATTAGCCTTACCAGACTACCGACAAAGGCCGAGAACTGGCTGCTCAAAAAGAGTCTCTCCGTGTAGGCACGGAGACCCTCTCCTTGGGCAACCACGGCGGCAGCATCCCTCCGTTTCGTCTGCTCTCGCTGGATGACGAGCTGGTTTTTGGCAAACTGAGCTTCATCCTGGGCCGAAATCCTAGCAGCCCTGGCTTTCTCAAAGTTTGCCTCAGCCTGCTCGGCCCGGTGACAAGCAGCCGCCAATTTCCTCTGCATCTCGGCATAGTCGTTGGACGCTTTGGAGAGTTCGACGGCGACGAGCTTGGAGAGCATATCATTCCTCTGAAAATGGATAAGGAAAAAAGTTAACAGAGGGCACCAAAAATACAAGACAAGCCAAGCCAAGGAATCAAGAAGACAATTCACCTCGGCGAAGTCCGTGGGCCATAAAAATGGCTCACAGATATGCTCCGAAGGAGGCGCCAAGACCACGTCTTTCTCTGGCGCCCTTGGGGGCTTCTGGGTCTTCCCCTTCTTGCTTGCCGAAGTCGACTCCGGCTTCTTTGGACCCGAAGAGGTCTTTTGCCTCTTCGGATTCTTCTCGGCATCAGGCGCCGAGCTGGTAGCCTTCTCTCTCTCCGGCTCCACAAGCTCGGAGGACTTTCTGATAGCCTTATTCAACATGAACACTGCCAAAAAGCAAGAAAGCAAAGTCAGATTTTCTTCGTTAAAGCAGTAGAGCATAAAGATAAAGAGAAATCCTCACCCTCGGCCTCTTCGTCCGAAGACGAGATGTCGAACACGACGTCGCCCTTGACGAGCTCAGACTCCGTGTATTGTTTCCTAACTATGGGAATCTTGTTGAGCTCGCCATCGAGCTCGTCCAACGGTTCAGGCCGAGGGTGACGGATAACGGACTCCGGCCCTCTCCAGGGAAAACTAGGAGCCGCGGTCCTATCATAGTAGAAGAAGCGATTTTGCCACTTCGGCCACTTCGTTTTACAAAAGGCCCTAAAGGGCTGTAAAGGGATCAAGTAAAACCAAGACCCCTTCCTCTTAAATTGAAAGAATTTAAGGATCGCCTTCAAAGACAAATCCCTTCCTAACCTACGGAGTTCGGCAGCGAAGGCCGACAAGTGCCTCCAAGAGTTCGGAGTCACCTGGCCTAAAGGAAGCTGAAAAAAATCTAGTAAATCTATAAAGGCAGAAGGGAGGGGGAAACGAAGCCCGCATTCTAAGCAGGCCTCGTACACGGTGACGTAACCCTCCGGCGGGGAGTCAGCCCTGTGATCACCGTCAGGTACCACCGCCTTCCCCCCAGGAAAAGAGTATTTTTCGTAAAGGGATATCACAGTATCCTTACTCAAGATACTGTGAAAATACTCTACGGTCTTCTCCCCGGATTCTTTCCGGCTAGAAGACCCCTTACCCCCTTTCCTAACGCTACCCGACTCCGAAGAAGAAGAAGAAGACATTTTTCTTACTTTTTGAAGGTGAAGGTAGTCTGAAGAAATTTTTGAAAGCGGAAGGAAATTTTTCACGCAGAAGATAGAGAGTGCAGAAGAAGCCAATAGCAAAGGTGTTCAAATGATGAAGAAAGACGGTATTTATCAGATTTGGAAAAGATTTCAAATCATCGCACCGTTTCATATCCCACCTTTTCAGGATTCAACGGCCGGATTTTACTGTCGCATTTAATGCCGCATTTAATGCAGTCACGCGCAGGGCACGTCCCCTGACTTCAGCCTCCCCCGTACCCTTTTCCAGAATGCCGAAGTGACTCGCTTCGCCGAAATGAATCACTTCGCTTTTCGGGGGGGGTAGTGATGGGGGTACGTACTAAACAAGCCCAATAGCAGTGACAGCTCGGCCAGCCCAAAGCCCAAGAGTTCAGTTCGGCATTACCAAAGAGTTCGGCCTCAGCCTACAGCTCGGTAAAAGCCAACCAATCAAGCTCTGCTCTCAGGTCGGCATCAAGCTCTACTCTCAGATCGGCAACCAAAGCAGTTCGGTCTCGGTATTCGACCGAACAAGGAGTTAGTGGACCCATACCGGATGTCCAACACACCCACTACCACGTGATGTCAGTTCAGGCCACGATCGTAGGCCATGACCTACGCTTCACCCACGATCTTAGGCCATAACCTACACGACATCCACGACTTAGGGTGGTGACGCAAGCCATGATCTGAGTTCATTATATAAATAGAACTTAGATCTGATAGAAGAGGTTAGAATCTCTCTAGAGAAACAATCATATAGCAAGTCTGTGTTGTAAGCTGTATTTGGCAGATCAAGCAATACAAACCTGCCCCCATTTCTCCCCGTGGACGTAGATTTACCTCAGTAAATCGAACCACGTTAAATTCTCTGTGTCGTGATTTATTTTTACGAGCATTTATCATCATCAATAATTCGCGGAATCATCAGTGACGACAGGTTCGTTTCCGCTTCCGCCTCGGCTGCTGTTCTGCTTGCTGGTGTCATGATCTTTTTGGTCGTGGTGTTTGGTGAAAACGATCGCGGCGATCGCAGCCGCCACTAGGAGCAAGGCGACGAGGCCGGTGACGACGACGACTCTCTTGGAGAGTCCCATAAATAAATAGTTTAATAAACTATTTATTTTCTATGTTTCTTTTTTTTTCCTCCAGAGCTCGGTAAGCCTTTTTTATCCGAGCTCTGAATAGATGTTATGGTGAAATGAAAATGTGAATGTATTTATAGATTTATGAGAATTTGCTAAAAATAGAATTGAGGTTGGTAATTGGCTGTGATCCAAAAATTAGGATGGTGTAAATTAGAAAAGAAGGGGTTGCCAGTGAATGCAAATTTGTGGCCAAGTCATTTATAATTGGATTACGTAACTTATTATAGATCATGCATTGTTTCTATATGCTCTCCATTTTACTTTATTATATAGTAAATGAGGACAATCTCTCTATACTTTCTATAACTTTTATGTGAACCATATGTAGTATGAATTGGTTTTAGATAAGATTAAGTTGTTTTTATAAACTGTTCATGTTTTTTCCGCATAGAAAGTCAGTATCTCAGATACTACAATTACTTTTTTCATAATTAATCAACTAATTATATAATGTGAGTACAAAATTTTTTTGAAGTTCAGTACTCAATCCGGTGCAATACAAAACTAATACTGTACTATTAAATCTTATAGAAGAAACATTTATTCTTAAACGCATTTCAATTAAATTGAAAATGCAATTATTTATTAACTTTTGATTTTATTGCAGTTTTCACACTTAGAATATTAGTTGGAAAAAACACTAACATTTAGGAATTAAGTTCGTACCCCATCACTACCCCCCCCCGAAAAGCGGAGTGAATCACTTCGGCGAGGTGAGTCACTTCGGCATTCTGGATAATGGTAAGGGGGAGGCTGACGTCAGGGGACGTGCCTTGCGCGTGCCTGCATTAAATGCGACAGTAAAATCCGGCCGTTGAATCCTGAAAAGGTGGGAATCGAAACGGCGCAACGATCTCGAAATCTTTCCCGAATCTGATAAATATGCTCCTTTTTCCTCATTTGAACACCTTTGCTGTTGCGTCTTCTATACTCTCTCTTTCTCGAGAAATTTTCTTCCGCTTTCAAGAGCTTCTTCAGACTTTCTTCACCTTCAAAAAGTAAGAAAAATGTCTTCTTCTTCTTCGGAGTCGGGTAGGCGGTAGGAAAGGGGATAAGGGGTCTTCTGGCCGGAAAGAGTCCGGGGAGAAGACCGTAGAGTATTTCCCTAGTATTTTGAGTAAGGATACTGTGATATCCCTACCCGAAAAATACTTTTTTCCTGGGGGGAAGGCGGTGGTACCTGACGGTGATCATAGGGCTGACTCCCCGCCGGAGGGGTACGCCACCGTGTACGAGGCCTGCTTAGAATGCGGGCTTCGTTTCCCCCTCCCTTCTGCCTTTATAGATTACTAGATTTTTTTCAGCTTCCTTTAGGCCAAGTGACTCCGAACTCTTGGAGGCACTTGTCGGCCTTCGCTGCCGAACTCCGTAGGTTAGGAAGGGATTTGTCTTTGAAGGCGATCCTTAAATTCTTTCAATTTAAGAGGAAGGGGTCTTGGTTTTACTTGATCCCTTTACAGCCCTTTAGAGCCTTTTGTAAAACGAAGTGGCCGAAGTGGCAAAATCGCTTCTTCTACTATGATAGGACCGCGGCTCCTAGTTTTCCCTGGAGAGGGCCGGAGTCCGTTATCCGTCACCCTCGGCCTGAACCGTTGGACGAGCTCGATGGCGAGCTCAACAAGATTCCCATAGTTAGGAAACAATACACGGAGTCTGAGCTCGTCAAGGGCGACGTCGTGTTCGACATCTCGTCTTCGGACGAAGAGGCCGAGGGTGAGGATTTCTCTTTATCTTTATGCTCTACTGCTTTAACGAAGAAAATCTGACTTTGCTTTCTTGCTTTTTGGCAGTGTACATGCTGAGTAAGGCTAGCCGCAAATCTTCGGAGTCCAAGGAGCCGGAGAGGCCGAAAACCACCAGCTCGGCGTCTGATGCCGAGAGGACTCCGAAAAGGCAAAAAACCTCTTCGGATCCGAAGAAGCCGGAGTCGACTTCGGCAAAGGGGAGGGGGAAGGCCCAGAAGCCCCCGAGAGCGCCAGAGAAAGACGTGGTCTTGGCGCCTCCTTCGGAACATATCTGTGAGCCGTTTTTATGGCCCACGGACTTCGCCGAGGTGAATTCTCTTCTTGATTTTCTGGCCTTGCTTTTTTCCTGTATTTTTTGTGGCCCTTTGTTGACTTTTTCTTTATTCATTTTCAGAGGAACGATATGCTCTCCAAGCTCGTCGCCGTCGAACTCTCCAAAGCGTCCAATGACTATGCCGAGATGCAGAGGAAGTTGGCGGCTGCTTGTCATCGGGCCGAACAGGCTGAGGCTAACTTTGAGAAGGCCAGAGCTGCTAGGATTTCGGCCCAGGATGAAGCTCAGTTTGCCAAAAACCAGCTCGTCATCCAGCGAGAGCAGACGAAGCGGAGCGATGCTGCTGCCGTGGTTGCCCAAGGGGAGGCTCTCCGTGTTTACACGGAGAAACTCTTTTTGAGCAGCCAGTTCTCGGCCTTTGTCGGTAGCCTGGTAAGGCTAATTGCCGATAAGGGCGAGCAGGGGGCCGGACGTCGTGCTGCCTCTGTACAGCCGAGAGATAGCAGCTCGGCTTCAGAATCTGCCGCTCCTTGAGGAGCTCGCTTCATCCTCGGTCTCCTGCTTTCTGCAGACCGAGTCCGGAGTTGTCGAGCTGATCGGGACGAGAACCTGGAGGCTATCTTTGCCTCCGTGGGACCCGTTTCACCCGCTTCGACTTACAACGTGAGAGGGTGAGGGCCGAGCCGCTGGAGCTGGAGGCCGAAGTCGAGCGGAGCCGGGCATCCGGAGAAGGAAGCCGATCAGGAGGCGGAGGCGAGGCCGGCAGGAGGCGAGGCCGAGGCTGAAGTAGCTCAGGAGAAAGAAGCTGAACCAGACCAAGGAGCCGGAGACGAAGCTGGTGGAGTATGATTTCGTCTCCCTTCTCTTAGTCTAGTTTCTCCTTGTAAAATGGCCTTGAAGCCCTCCTAGTGTAAAAATTTTCTCTGTGAATGAAAAATTCTCTACACTTGTCTTCGTATAGCTTTTCGTACTCGCCTTTATTCCTGTTGTATTTTACTATCTGCTCGGTACAGCTGCCGAACTAATATAGCTGCTTTGTACTCAAGGAGATGGAGATACTTCACTGGAAACGGCTGTACTCTTCGGCTTTAGACGAAGCTGAGCAAAGAGCTATAGCCGATCAGACGAAGAATGACGAGCTTCTGGCTCGTTTAGTGAAGCTGGAGGCCGATAATAAGGACTTAGAGTCCGATAAGAAGGATCTGGAGGCCGAGCTGAATACGACCGTTGCTGAGAGGACTGCGTACGAGGATTACATCCGTGTGCGCGGGGGATTGACCATATCAGATGTTCAGAGTCGAGTTGACGAACTGTGGGAGGAATATCATGTACTCCGGAGGAACAATGCGCTGGAGAGCTCGGCTTGCCAACAAGTTGTGAAATCATTACGGCGCTGGGCTTCTCGGTACGACATTGTTCTTTCTCGGCGCCCCTCCATAGAAAGATTCCTTCGGCATGTCGTGCCAACAGATGCTCGCACTCCAGATGCAAGCCTCTGGTTCCCTTGTTCAAAATCCTACTTCCAGTCAACAACGAACTCCGGAACAGCCGGAAACGTCAAGACGAGAACGGGCTCAGGAGCAACCGGAATCGTCAAGACAGGGACGGAACTGAAATTCGCCGAGGAGTTGTGACTATGAGCGAGCAAGATCAGCAGATGATTATTGCAGAGACGCTTCATCATCGCCGAGGTGTTTAGGACTTTCTCGGGCTCGGGGAAGAGGCGTTGGGTCGAGGATAGCATCTCGTCGACCTGCTTATTCTTCAATCTCTCGGAACAACGAACTCGGCTTCCAGAGGATTTTGCAGATAGGTGGCTTAACTTCAGCAACCCTGGACAGTAGAATAGTCCTTTGTAATAGCGTAACGCCATTTTTTAGGGTAGCTGAGTTGTATGCCGAACAGATTTGAAAAATGAAATTTTGTTTTCGCTTCTAACACTGTATTTACAGCTTAGCGAAAAATTTTCATCGTACTTGTCCTCGGTCCTTATGAAGTAAACTTCTTTGACCGAACTTGTCCTTGGTCTTATGAAATAACTTGTTTGACCGGACTCGTCTTTGTTCTGATGAAATAAACATCTTTGACCGGACTCTTCTTGGTCTGATGAAAAAACATCTTTGACCGGACTCGTCTTTTGGTCTGATGAAATAAACATCTTGACCGGACTTGTCTTTGGTCTGATGAAATAAACATCTTTGACCAGACTTGGTTTGTGTTCTAATTTGGCGATTTTGTCGCCGGATCGAACTTTTCCCTTGTCCTAATTCGGCGAGTTTTATCGCGTGGATCGACTTTCCCCGTTAACCGAAGTGGTCTTATGCAGTAAACCTCTTGACCAACATGGTCGTCCCCGGTCTTTAGAGGTAAACTTCTTTGACCGAACTTGGTCGTCCTAATTCGGCGAGGTTTATCGCGTGGATCGGACTTTCCCTTATGCAAGTTCTTTTCAGACGAAGTGCTTATTTCTATTC